>NC_059083.1:80606154-81996154 GCF_020497125.1 Mauremys mutica | reverse complement strand
GGAAGCAGGGCAGGCTCTCGAGAAGCCCACATACACTGGTGAGGCTCACAGCATCTGGCCACCCAATGGCACCCATGGCTTTAACCTGCAGAACGCCGAGGTGGCGGTGCTGCCCGGCCCGCATGGGCTCCCACGGGGGGCGGAGGTGGGGGCGCAGAAAAGAGCTGGAGCTGCTGGGCTGCTCAGGGCTCCCTACGCAGGGAAGCAAGTTCGAATGACTCCATGCTAACCAGCAAGAGCTGCCACGGGCCGCTCAGGGATGACTGGGCCCCTGCTCCCCCTTCGGTGCTATGAATGGCCAGTGCAGGGCCCCACAGCGGCACTCGGGTGGATGGGGGGCTGGCACTGCTGAAGGGAGATGCCAGCAGGCCCTGTGCCTGGCCCCAGCTCACCCCCAGCCAGCAGCAAGGAAGGAGCCTGGGTGAGTTTTCCTGTTTCACTAGAACTAGCACAGCCCGAGCTAAGCAGAGATGAAGCTAAGCCAGCTGAAGGAGAACCAAACTGTACTGAGGGGCACCCTCTGGCTCCACCACCTGGCACCTTGGCTGTGCGCCACGGCCTTTGCTCACAGCCCTGGCTCTCCATCGCTCCTGCTCCAAGCCTGCCCCTCCGGCATGGCCCATTCCTCTGGAGTTCTTTGGGGTAGGGCTGCCAGGCTGCACACAGGACCCACGCTGGTGTCGGCCTCTAAGCTCTGCCGCAGGAGAAATGCTAAACCCGCCCAGGATCACTGGCTACAGAGGATGCCCAGTGGCTGGCTGGGGCTTGTGGGTGAGGCCCTAACAGACATTCATGCTGCTGTTGTACACCCTGGCACAGAGCTGCAGCCACATGGTTGCCGGGGAGAGCCCAGAAGAGAAGGGAACGTTGCACCTCAGTGAGGTGTGGGGCTGCTACCCCTGCTGTCCTCCAGCCAAAGGGTCAGGCTTCCCAGCGCAAAAAGTGCCTTTGAATTATTCTCCATCAGCTCCTGCAGTGTCACCCTGCTCCCAGGCCTGGGCTCCCCACCCCCAGCCCCTCTTACAGAAATCCCTTCATCTCCCCAGCCCAAACTGTCACTAACCCCAGAGTGCAGCAGGACTACAGCTGCCTGCCAGGAGCTTCCACTGCCCTGGCACCCACAGGCTGGAGGGGAGGGGTGTGGGCCAGTCCTGGCTCCTACTGCCAACAAGTCAGTGCATCCAGCAGAACAGCCCTGCTGAGTCCCCTCTGCCGGCTGCTCTCCGATGCCCCAGCCCAGCACCCACTGCTCAGCCCTGATTTCCTTCTCCTCCCAATTAGTTAGTTAGATTTAAAGACAGAGAGATACCTCTGCACAGCTCGAGGCTTCCCGATTAACTGCCAGCAAAACAACATTCCTAGTGACTTACACCTGGCACTGCCCGTGGTGTTCACAGCTGCCAGGGCCCCCTGCAGACCTTTCCCCGCTGTTAGCCCTGTTGCCCAGCTAAACTCCAGGGGTTCAGCTCTGAGCCCTTGAGTGAATGTGATTCACTTCTCTGAGCTCTCTCCATGGGGCAGCCCCGCTCGGTGCAGCATGGTCCCAGAGACGCACCCATGCCACCCGCTGCTGACCCAGGGATTTGCTCTCTGCTGAGCAGGCAGCTGGGGGAAGGTCACACCACATGTGCAGTGAGGAGGAAGTACAGCATCAGCGGAATCACTCCACTCGCAAGGGGCCAGGACACAGACCCCTGCCTGGCCAGAGAGGGGCCCTTCCTGCCCTGCACTGTCCTTTAGGAACAAGAGGGCCCTAGTGACAAGTGTCCCCAGGCAAAGGTGCAGCCCGTCTCCACCACAGCAGAGGGCCCGGTTACCACAAGGGCCCTGGCACCAAGCCTGCCGTGTTAACTCGCTCCCCAAGCAGCACAAAGAGCCGCTGGCACAGCAGACAGACCGGGATGTCCCAGCTTTAGGCTGCGAACCACCTCGCATTTGAGACAGACACAGGCGGCAGAGAAAACTCGAGGGTGCTGGGCTCCTCAGCTAGCTGTGGACTAGAGAGCTAGTGGTGAGCCACTTACCATACTGGGTGGCTAGGCTAGCAACCAATCTGCAAGCTCTGGCGCAATGAGGTGTCCCTGCTCAGCCTCTGGCCACACAAAACCCCGTCACCTGCCACAAGAAAAATCTGGCTCTGTATTCTCCAGCTCCACAGGCTGCTTTGCTAGTGCCTGTGCTGAGGGGCCCCTAGAGAGAAGAAAATGTCCTGAGAAATCCAAGTGCTTTCCAAACTAACCCAAAATGTAAACACATGGGGATCAACTCACTTATCACCAAAATGCAGGCACTTCTGGGATGCAACGTGGCAGCTCTCTGCTCTACTGCACAATGATTTCAAACAGGAAGAGCTGCCCCATACTGGCCTGGAAGTGCAGGGGCAGTTTAGGAAGGCAGAACAGAATTAGCCCATGGGAGTTTGGCCCTGGTGCTGTGGTAGACAACTCTGGCTCAAGGAAACTGGACTCCTACATATCCCAGGATAGTGGTCTATCATCAGCTGGGAGCAGCCGCCTTGGTAAACCAGCAAAGCGTGGCCATCAGCAACCTGGCTGGATTTTTACAGGGTTTTTTTTGCCAGGTCTGTGGCCCCTTGCAACCTCTCACCACACTGTAAGCACCGCAAGGGTCAGTCAGGATCTCAGTTTCACATCTTATCAAACCAGCCCCTGGAGCACCACAGGGTGAGTACTAACTCCCAAGGAAGATCACCACCTGCTGACTCACCAGCACCACTGTCCCCAACACCAAGGTGCACCATGGAGATTGCCCATTAAGTACTGGCCTGGACCAACCTGCCCAGAGACATTAAAGTACCAGGGGTCCAGCTGCAGAGGCCGAGGAATGCCCTGAGAGAGCTGGGAGTTAAATGTAAAGTGTTCGCTATATTAGAAGTGACAGAGCCTGCAGCCAGAGGAGCTGGGCAGTTGCACTACCTGGCCCAGGTCTGTATTTGCCTAGAGTGTGATTACATTGTGCATGGCACGTGGCAGTGATCAGCTGCAAGGGGGTGCTGTTTGCAAGAAGTTCAGCTCAACAGACACTATGAAATCAAGCCCAGCTCCTACCCTGGAAGGCTTTGCAGAGCATTGGTTGAGAGTTTAAATTCAGTCAGCATTCAGAAGCATCAGCTGAATGCAGAGCAGGTGAAGCAGCGAAGGAAGATGCAGGCAGCGGAGTCCTGCAGCCCAGGGGACGGGAAGCTATAGTTGTATCAGATCTGTGTGACAAGGCAATCTGAAACCTACTGTTCCGCTGTGTCAGACACAGCCAGGCTCAGAGCTCACGTCAGGTGATGCTGACTGCATTGGGACAGAGGAGTCATAGCACAAAGGGCTGGTCAGACGGGAGCCCTTGGAGAAGGACAGCTAGGTGAGAGTGCGGGGAGATCTAGTTACATCCCTCCAGCCTGAAATCACATATCCTGTTGGCAATGCTCAAAAGCAGAGATTTTGGCTGGTTTCTTGGTTTATTTTGAGAGCCAGCCAGAAGCTACCAGTGACGCTGAAACTGACAGTCACCATATCATGAAGCATCAGCCCCAGCCAGAGCTGCTAGGGCAGAGGGGAGAGCCAGTGACCCAACCCTGAGATGACAGAAAAGGAACTGAGAGATACGCACACACAAGCCAGCCGGGCCCACGTGTGGGGTAACAGACCAAAGGGGTGTGAACAGCAGCTGCACAGGATGTGGGCTTGGTTTCATGAACACAAACAGCAGTTTCTCTCTCTGTTCCCAGGACATGATGCAGATAATCTAGACATAGCCTGGGTGGGAGCAGGGCAGGTGCTGCTGAGACTGCTCCCTGGAGGACGCTCTCTGAAGTGACAGCCAAAAAAAGAGATCAGAGGCAGCTTAATTTTAGCCCTCTCTCTTGGGTCTCCTCATCCTTCCCTCCTGCAAGAGCCCAGCACAGCACATTGTGAGTGGGAATACCAGGAAGTAACCAAACCTGCCGAGATGCACACTCCAAAGCCTCCCTGGATAATTCCTTCCATTGCAGACCGAAGACTGCATGTGGATTGGAGGTTATAACCCTGGGCACGACACCCTTGCACACGCCTTGGCTCACCCCCCAACCTGGCCTAGCAGATGGACACACCTCACATGCACAACCTGGAATAGTTGGCTTCCCTGTAAGCAAATAAACCAAGGGAGCATTTCTTAAGCAGGGTCAGCAGCTGGCACAGAACAGCACCCAGCAGTCCCACAAGGGCACCTGTCTGTTAGCAGCAGCTCACGTTAAATCTGCTGAACAAACCCACTGAGCCTCACCTATTATCATGGAAAGACAGACCAAGAACCCCCTTCCCCGCCACACTATGACAGCAGCATGTTGGGGACACCTCGCCTGCTGCCCTGCCATGTCCCAGGATTGGAACACACTAGCCAGGCCATGGACTCTCTGCCCCTTGCTGCAATACAGATCACCCAGCCCTGCCTGGCTTAGCATGTTCCTGACAGCTGCTGGAATGGGCAGGACGCTTTGTAGGGCAGACTGAGTTTCTGCCCAGATCTATGGATAGAAAGAAAAGCTACAGAGCAGCAGTAATGTGAACTGGTCCATTACTCAGCCCGCAGAGGGCAGGCAGAGCATGCTCAGTCCTGCTCCTCTCCACAGCCTGGTCTATGCTCAAAAAGTCATTACATGCCCCTGGGGATGGTGCATCGAGGCAGAATTCCTCAGCCTCTAGGCCACCTCCCAGGCACAGAAACCAGGAGGAAAGTCAGTCTCAGAGCGAGACTCTGGAGTTTCTGAATACAGAACGCGTCTGATGGGGTCACCGCCACAGTCCCAGTGGGGCACTTGGGGTGCATGAATCCCTGAGGAGTTTTGGGATGCATGGGGGGCACTGTCCCATGAACACTGGGCTCTTCCATAAGCTGCCTCCTGAAAGCCACTGACAGTCACCAGCAGCCCAGGTAACTCCCTCTGCATGCAGCTGCACCAGCCAAACAAGAACTCTGGGTCCTTCTCCATGCACATGGCAAGCAGCAACGCTGCCCTGGTTAGAATTCACAGATCCTAATAACATTCAGAACAGGGATGGGCAGCCTGCCACTTGCCTGAAAGAGATTACCACTGCAGCACTAATCCCGCACTTCCAGTGCACTCTGGCTGAGGCCAGCACCATTTTGCTTTCACCAGACAAGGCATCCAGGACTACAACAGAAGCCGCATGAGACTCCAAGCACAGCAGCCATTTCCCTGAATGAATTAGGAACAAAAGCAACACTAGCAGGTGTGTAGACACAGGCGCGCACACAGCTGTTTGTTATCTAGCCACTCCCACCAAGAGAGTCATCTACACAGGGAGTTGAGAATAGCTACCCCATCAACACATCCAGGCAAGGCCTGGGACAGCAACACCAGGCCCCAGTGACTTACCAGGGAACTCCAAGCTACCTGAGATGTGAACTTCTTAACACTCAAACCAAGTGAACCGAGGAGTCTAGCCACCATCATCACAGAGCTCCAGCCAGTTCACTCCAGGCCCCCAAATCTGAAAGGCCAAAGATACCCAAGTGCAATTGCCTCCAAAGGGTTAAGAAATCCTGGGGCAGTCTGTAGGACGAAAGATGTTGCAGCAGCGTAAGAGGATAATTTAAGCAGGTCTGTGTTGGAGCTGTTAGCAGGAAGGTTGGGTTCATGCTGATAACTGGGTCATGCATATTAATTCACTGACTTGCTGCAAGGATGTCACAGAGAGATGCCAGCCAAGAGGGAATTTGGATTTAAAAAACAAGTCCTTTAACTAGAAAAGAGCCAGGGGGGTTTAGAGAGAGAACTCCCCCTTCCCCCTCGGGCTGAACTCCAGGAAAACTTTAATTAAAACTGCAATCTCACAACAGTGCACCCTGTCCGGAAGTGAAGTGAGCAGGCAACTGAAGTGAAGAGAAGCTGCTCCGTTAGCCCTGCTGCTCCGTCCTCACCTCACCTAAGCACCTTTAGGCATGGTAGCCCATCTACCTGGTGTCAGTGCACACCATCAGCTCCCACAACATACAGGCCTGCTGGGGAGCACTGGGAGCGGGTGTCTGCTCAAACCCGGCATTTCACAGCTTTGGAGAGTTCAAGCCCAAACGCCTCTTGGTAGTTCAGGTTACTAGGAACATTACACCCAAATCCACAATAGGCTGAGCACATTGATTATACCCCCAGCCTCCCTCTCCTCAACCAATTCAAGGTGTTTTCCTTCTCAACCTCCCCCCCTTCCCAGGCCATCTTGGGATCTGTTCTCCCCCTGCCTGCAGCTCATTGCAAACTACACATTCCTCATTTAAACACCCAAGTCCCCCGGGACAGGTCCTCTCACTCCCCATTGCGTGACCCACCTTTCATCTTAGCCAGGGTTTAAGCAGCATATCACATCATGCCCATCAGACACAACCATTTCTGTGACCAGAGCCCACGGCCATAGAACTGAGGGCACCTGCTCCATGCATCCAGAACTGCAGTTTAGGATTTAGCACCAGCAGAGCTGGGTGACTGGCCTGCCCGGGGGTGACTGGGGAGCAGCCTTAGCAGCAGTACCCACATCCCACCCAAGCACAGCTCTGAACTCCCCACACTCCATTATGCGCCTGCCCCCATGTTTAGCACTTTGCCAGATCACTTGCAGCAACAGGAAACAGCAAGAAGCATCAAATGCAGCCACAGAGAGAAAACGCACCCGGTGCCTGGTGAGAGCCCATGTGCCCAGCTGTTGAGTGGCAGCTGGGGCAGCACCAGACCTCAGACACAGAGAGCCCTGCCCCCACCTCCCCCGGGGGGGTGATCCACAGAGAACAGCCTACAGCATCTGCCCCTGCAGCTGTCCTACAGTCCCCCCCCACCCCTCTTCCCAAGCCCAGTAAAGAGATCCTCACCTCGCTCTCCACCCTGGGGGGCACCCTCCTTCTCACTGCCCCCCAGCCCCGCCCCCTACCCCCCACAGCCTAGCACCCCCAAGCCCTAGCAGTGCCCCGGGGGCAGGTGTCCCCCGCAAGCCCCAGCAGTGTCCCACCAGGCAAGTGTCCCCTCCACCCCACCACTGCCCCATCCCCTCCATCCCACCTCCCCCAGCCCCCGCCCCCCACACCCCAGCACTCCCCCATCCCCCCCACTGCCCCACCCCACCTCCCCCAGCCCCCGCCCCCCACAGCCTAGCACTGCCCCACCCAGCCCCAGCGGTGCCCCGGGAGCAGGTGTCCCCCAGCCCCGCCCCAGGGGGCGCTGTCCCCACACCGCCCCCTCCCGGGCCCCGCGCTCACCGTAGCCGCTCTCCTCCTCCATGCTGCCCGCCGCGGCCCCCCGGCTGCCTCTGGCGGCGGCCGGTGCCCGCGCTCGCTCGCTCGCTCCCCGACCCCGCCCACCTGGGGGCGGAGCTCACCGGCGGGGCGCGGCCTCTGAAGCCGAGCTGGGAGCGGCCATGGGCTGGGACCACGTGATACCGGAGGTGGGCGGGGCGGAGAGCGCGAGTGTGCGCGTGCGCAGACTCCTGGGTTCTTTCCCCAGCTCGGGGAGGGGGGGAGCCAGGACTCCTGGGTTCCAGTCCCAGCCCCACCTGACCTCAAGTCAGTCATTGCATCGCTGCCTCTCTTTCCCCAGCCCTAGAGTGGGGTTAATGCTCCGCCCCAGCCTGTCTCCCTGGAGCATCGTGAGCCGAATTCCTTGTGCCCCACGGCCTTGCGGCGCTGGGGGCCTGTACCCGTATGGAGCCTCCCCTTTAACGTGCCACTTTCCAGTTAAAGGGCTTATCAACTACCAGCCAGCAGGTGTGGCACCAGCACCAGCACCAGCTTCTCGGTGGGCCTCTTCAGCAGCATGGCCGGAGGGAGAAAGCTGCACCGGTGCAGCTAGGCAGACTCAGCCAGGCAGTTATGGCATAGGCACCCCCCAGCCCAGCCCAGCCCAGCCCACCCACTAAGTGTTCACCCCACAGCAGACAGAGAGCCCCATGCATGAAGAAATAGCGACTCTCCAGCCAGCACAGAGCTGGCCCCCAGGTACAGCAGTGAAGGCTCATTTCAAGCTACAGCCCAGCCACAGATCTGAAGAATTAAAGATAGTGCTGGACGATAGGGAAGAGCAATGGCCATTTCTAAAAGCAGCAAGTGTGGGTGCAGCCAGGCCGACAGCAGTAGTGAAAAGAACTCAGAGAGAAGAATACATGGAGACTGTTGAAGAGAGGAGAGAATTAAAGAAGAGAATTCAGCCAGAATGAGCATCAGTAAAAGAACAATTCTGCAACAAGACTCTGTGAATGAGACATGGAAGTTAAAAGCTCAGCCAGCAGAGGTGAATGAATAGATGGAAAATAAAACAAGAGAAGCTGAGGAGGTGTATAGGAGAGGGGATTCTTCTAGTCTCTAAACAACTGACATCACCATTCTCAAATCATTGGGGCAGCGTGAAAGCTTGAGATGGTACAATTTGAACTGCAGAGGAAGGACAGAAAGCCCTTAACAGATTTGAGACTATCACATCCCTCCTCTGTCATCTTTTCTCCAGACTAAACAGGCCCCGTTTTTTAACCTTTCCCCATAGGTCAGGTTTTCTAAACCCTTTTGTTGCTCTTCTGGGGACACTCTCCAATTTGTCCCTATAATTCCTTAAGTCTGGCACCCAGCACTGGACACAACACTCCATTTGATGCCTCACCAGTGCAGAGTAGATCAGGACAATTACAATGCACCTCAGAATGATGTTAGCCTTTTTCCCTCAACTGCATCACATTGGCTCATATTCAATTTGGGATCTAGTATAACCCCCAAATCCTTTTCAGTGGCACTATCCAGTTTTCCCCCATTTTGTAGCTGGTTTTTCCTTCCTAAGTGTAGTACTTTGCACTTGGCTTTAAATTTCATTTTGTTGATTTCAGACCAATTTGTCAAGGTCATTTGAATTCAAATCCTGTCCTCCAGCATGCTTGCAACCCCTTGGAGCTTGGTGTCATCTGCAAATGTTACAAGTATACTTGCCACTCTATTATCTACATTAGGGTGACCAGATGTCCTGATTTTATAGGGACAGTCCCAATTTTGGGGGCTTTTTCTTATATAGGCTCCTATTACCCCTCCATCCCCACTCAAATTTTCACACTTGCTACCTGGTCACCCTAATCTGCATCATTAATGAAAATATTGAATAGTACCAGACCCAAGGCAGACCCTTGCAGGAGCCTGCTAGATATGTCCTCCCAGTTGACAACCGTGGTTTGCTGTCAAACTCTGCTAAATCTGCGTGCAAGTTTTCAGCTAGTTGTGCACCCACCTTACAGGATGACTTGAATAATCTAAATATTCTTTAACGTGTTCCTTCCCCCATGTTAATGTTAATTGCATCAAGTATCTGGTCATAATTAATCTTTTTAGTGAATATTGAAGCAAAATAGGCATTAGACACCTCAGCCTTCTTGATTTCATCCATTATTAGCTCTCCTTCCCCACTAAAGTAGAGGGGCTACATGTTCCTATGTCTTTCTCTTGCTCCTAATGTCTTTATAGAACCTCTTCCTATTGCCTTTTAGATTGCTTGCTACCTGTAACTCATTGTGTGCCTTACTCGTTCCAATTTTGTCCTTACCTGTTTGTGCTATTCTGTTGTACCCCTCCTTAGCAATTGATTCACATTTTCACTTTCTGTGGGATTTTCGGGTCATTAAGAGTTCCTGCAGGAGCCATATTGGCCTCATACTATTCTTCCCATCTTTCCTTGTGCCTCAGACTGCCAGAACTCCTTTTTTTCTTGGATTTTCTTTCTAGGGGACCTTACCCCCCAGTTCTCTGAGTTTGTTAGTCTGCTTTTTTGAAGATCACTATCCATATTCTGCTCTTCTCTTAGAATCATGAAATCTCTCATTTCATGTTCACTTTCACCCAAATTGCCTTCAATCTTCAGATTTGCTACCAATTCCTCTATTAGTCGGAACCAGCTGTCTAGCTGGGTACTTCTTCTACTTTCTGAAACAAGTTGTCCCCTACACATTCTAACACTTATGGAAATTTTGCATTGTGGTGTATTACTTTTCCAGCAGGTCTCTGGGTGGTTAAAGTCCCTCATTACTACCCAGCCTTGGGTTTGGGGTATTTGTCATCCATCTCCTCTTCCTGATTTGTGTGCTAGCATACAGCGGTTCTCAGTCTCTCTCTTGCTGAGGCTCCCCCCCCAACACGCTATAAAAACTGAATGGCCGACCTGTGCCACGACAATTGTTTATCTGCATATCAAAGCCAGGGCAATTGCATGGGGCCCCGCACCACAGGGGACCCTGCAAAGCTAAGCTGCTCAGGCTTCAGCTTTAGCCCCACGTGGCTTTGGCTTTCTGCCTAGGTCCCACTGAGTCTAATGCCAGCCCTGCTTGGAGGACCCCTAAAACCTGCTTACAGCTCCCCAGGGGGCCTTACACCCCCTAGTTGAGAACTGCTGCTATAGTAGACCCCTCCTACGTCACCCCTATTTTTCCTCCCTTTTACCTTTACAAAAAGAATTTCAGCTGATCTGCCTCTCACCTCCGAGCAAGGGCAATATATACACTACCTCCTCCTTTTTTCCCTATTGGTCCTTCCCTCTTTATTAATATTCCACTCATGAGATTTATCCCACCCAGGCTCTGTGATGCCAGTTAAGTCTTAACTTGGCTTATGGATTAAGACTTTCAGTTCTTCCTGTTTGTTCCTCATGCCCATTGGGAGTATCTGGTACTATTGTGCAGGGCCTAGCACCATGGGACACTACCACAAAAGCATGATTAATAAAGGAGCAATGACACTAGGGTAGCAAGAGCAGCCTGCCCCTGCAAGTAGAAATGCAGGCAAAGGAGTGCTCACTCCTCAAAGCAAGGCAGTTTGTGCATTGCTGGGGACAGAGGCGGGCAGAGGAAAAACGGAGTGAAGAGCAAGTGAGTGGGTGGCTGATGAGGCCAGCAGCTGTTTCTAAGAAGGAGTATGGCAAATCCAGTACTGAATTCCTCCCCCCTACCCAATGGGCTGGGGAGGCACCTGCCACTTGGAGACCTTTCGTTTAAGGGCAGCAGGGAAGAAGCAGCTGTTTTGTGAAGCCAAGAGGGACAACGTAGAACTGATGAATTACATTGTTTTTAATTGTTCACTTTATTAATGTAACTTCATAAGTAAAGTTTTATGAATGAAAACATTCATTCATAAACCAGTTATAGCTGTTCAGCCAGTTGCCCTTGTAAGTTTCACTGTCAATCTCATTCCTGCTTAAATCACTGAGACTTGCACTGTTTCAGTATTGTAACTTCTGTTCAATGTTTGCCATATTGTAATTCAAACCCCATTTTAAAACACTCACTCCATTTTGTAAAAGCTTCCTCCAAATTTCATTTTTGCAAACCCTGCTGTAATCTTATTAGTTAGTTTAGATGTGTGACTGAGGTATGGATGGGTGATGGAATCAACCTCCAGCCCCAGCCTGGCCTGATGATATAGAGTTCAAACCCCACCGGCTGAAGATGCAGACAAGAGCCCTAACAAAGTAAGCAGAGTCCACCCTAAACAGAAAAGAACAAAGATACAATAGGAGGAAGATCAAAGCCAGGTCCCAGGCTGAAAGTCAGGCCTGCAATTGATGGGTGATCAATCACCAAACCCAGAGGCAGCCTGACACAGCAAGACCTATAGACTCTGGATTCAAACTAAAGCCTACAAAAAGGATGGGTGAGATGGGAGACTTTGGAGGGTAGCGTTCTGCTGCCAGCATGGGAGGGCAGACCCAGCCCTTCCTTGTGCCCGGCTTTCCTGGCCAGTCAGCCGCCTCAAGCTACAAACCCAAGCTGCAAAATCAAGCCCCAGACTCAAGCTATGTTCAGGACTGGTAACTATGCAGCAGCTGCAGAACATCTGGTGTGTGTGTGTGGGGGGGAGGTATTAGTTATTGGTCATAAATCAAATTGTTATAATAAATGTGGCATCTTTGTCTTGCCCCCTAAAACGATCCTGTGTAGTTCTGTCTGCATAACAGTTTCCCCCCACCAATCTCTGAACCGCCATGGCCACAGACCTGGTTTACCCCTAGGTGCACAGTGCTCCTGGGCAAGGCAGGCTACTGGCTGCTGCTGAGAGCCCATTTGGATCCAGAGGTTAAAGGCAATCAGCTAAGGCTTTAAAGAGTGGGGCTTCGTGCAGTGTAACACCAACCCCTCCAACAGCTGCTTTCCCTTCTGCACAGGGTGGGTGTGGGCGCACGGCCCCCAGCCCCACAACAGGGAGCTATTTCCTTGAGCCCCAAAGCATGCGCTAGCAGCTGTTCTGGGATCAGAGACGCACAGAAGCCTTCTGAGGCTAGAACAGAATCTCTTTAGCAGAGACAGGTCTCCCCAGGCAGATGCATGAATCTGCTACTTCCTAGGCTCTTCTCCCTCCCCAGCCAGAGACTGGCCCTTCTCCACCATCCCTTACATGCACTGCTAAAGACAGCCCAACTCCCCACAACCAAGGCATCAAGCTACTTACAGCTGCTGCATCACCTGCTACAGGCAAGATCAGGGATGGCTCTTCAGCAGTGACACAAACTGGACACAGCCAGGACTCAAAAACGGGTTACTTTATTGCACCATGATCTTGGCAATAGCTGAGGCTACTGCATTGTCCCCAGCAGGAGGTGCAAAATACAACCATGTACAGATCAGCTCCGGGTATCTACACACATATACATTGAGATTATGGAACTGTCAATCAGCAAACTGTACAGATGTCAGAATAATCCCCACTGTAAGGGGGAAATCTCCCCTGGGGAGGGGACAGAGTCTCACACTGGCTTTTCTCCCCTTGACTAAGTTGAAAATTTAAATAAATGCAAATCCTAGCTGTAACGGCCATTAAACAGGCTTTGATATATGTACACATCTGAGATAATGAAATGATTTGCAGCCATTAACCCCTTCACCTGGCCTGTCTGGCTGACAGGGGGGTGCAAAAGGTTAACAGGTATTTAGAAGATAATGCAGGACAGCTCCCAGGGAGAAGGGGGGAGAGCAGGGCCCTGCCAGTGGAAGACTTGGAGAAGATTCTTTTCCTGGGAATTGCACAGCAGGGAGGTTTGGCCAAGGGGCAGCGGTGCCAGGAACACAGTTAAGAGGTACCAGGCAGACATGGACACGCAGCAGCAGATGGGTGGAGGCAGCCTCTCCACTGAAGCAGCAGTGCCCCAGGAAATCGTCCTATGGCCCCCACAACAGCCCCATTAGCCCAGCAGACCCCATCTCATCTGCTCCTGGCCCAGCAGCATCCCCTCCCCAGAGAGCACTCCCTCAGTGAGACGCACCAGGGCACTACGGGGGGAAGCCAAACAGAGTGAAGTCAAGGCAGGTGTGCTAGGGGCAAGCAGCTGCTCTCTGTGCAGGGATGCACACAGCTGGACCAAGCTGTGGCAGGGGACAGCCCCCTTTCTCCCACTCTGGCAGCAGCCATGTCCCCAGCTAGACAGGGGGAACCCAGGACAGAAGGCCAAGCTGGACGGGGTTGATGCTCACCCACGAGAACAGTTGGTTGGGCTGGAGGAGGTCTGTATGAGCCCATCACTCCCTCCGCCCAGGGACCCAGGGAGAAGCAGCTCCTGTGGATGGAAGGGTGGGGAGGAGATCGGCAGTACAGAGGGAGGCATTAACAGAAAACTGCCATAGGCAGCAGCCTCAGAGCCCCATGAGCAGGGCTTGTGTTTGCAAGGCAGAGCAGCGCCGGCTGCCAGCCCCAACCCAGCAGCCACATGTGCAGCTAGCTGGAGAGGCCTCAGCACGGAGCAGCAGCAGAGACCAGGGAGCAGCAGTGACAAAGCGCCATTGAGAGGCGCTTCCCTGCCCAGAAGCACTGGGCTGGCTGCAATCCCAGCACCTGGGGCGAGTGCAGCAGGGGAATGGCTGCCCCAGCAGGCAGCGTGTGACAGCAGCACAGTCACAAGGCTCCAGGGAAGGGAGGAGCATGGCTAGGCACAAGGCAGGCAGCTGGGCAGTCCCGGTGCCAGGAGCGGGGGCCTGGAGGAGGCTGTGGCAATCAGGAGCAGGGTATGCTTTGCATCCCAGCCTTGGCTATGGGACATGCCCTAAGGGGCCCTTCCTCAGCTACCTGCTGGGGGGAGGCATCAGTGCCCCCCATGATGCTCCTTGGCACCAGCCATGGTGGTACGAGGGCAAAAGAGCACGTGAACTAGCCAGGTTGGCTCAACTCCAGCAGCAGCAGCCCCCGCGAGTCTCAACCTTCCCCAATGTCCAAGAACCAGCCCCTGTTCCATGGGGCCCCACTCCTCCTGTTCTGCTCCCACCCTGCACAGGATGCTGAACACCAGCAGAACCAAGGACAACCACCCCAGCCTGTCACACCCCACGGCCCTCAGCCTGGCTCCGGAGACCCCTGGGAGGGGACGAGTCGACATCAGCACCACAGGGTCCAGCCACTCTTCCCCCAGGCCCACGAATGCCAGGACTGAACCGCAAGGCCCGTCTCAGAGCCGGTAGCTCAGGCTGGCCACCTTGGCTGGGTGAGTCACGGACCAGAAGTTACGCCTGCTCTGCAGTTTCTGGAAGGCGTTGAAGTGTCTCCTCCGTTCCCGCTTGAACTTTTTACTCTTCTTCACCTGAATGAAAGCAGAGCCCACGGCAGAGTGAAGGGAAGGGGCCTCCAGGTCAGACCTGGCGGCACAGCTCCCACACACCCCACACACGGAGCATGCCACGACAGGAGGCAGAAGCCCGAGGAAGGGGATCAGTTCCTGAGACCAAGTCCAATCGTTCCCTCCCCCAACAACGAGCCATAATGCTCCACTAGCGCCAGCACTCGGCTCCTCACCTTGCCACTGTCGAAGTCCTCGTCCCAGTCGTCGGTGACTCTCGCGCGCCGGGCCCACGCCATGTCCCGAACGGCGTCCTGGCTAATGGCCGAGATCTCACCCTCCCACGTCAGCACTGCAAAGCAGAGTTGCCCATCAGCGACTGCAGGCCGCACTAATGCACAGTGCCAGGCTGCTCGACCCACCAGCCCCTCCTGGCTGAGCTGGGGCCAGTGGCCACCTGGACGGCTTTGCTGGCCTCAGTGCAAGATACATCCCCTGCCCCCGCTCCATGGACCAGCCTCTTTCTTTGCAACGCCAAGAGGGGCCGTACCATTACCCTGCAGCCTCGGCCCGGTGCACTCACCTGTGCACAGCCACCAAGACGGCAGCCTAGTGCCGGGATGTTACCTTGCTTCCCATACGCTTTATCCAAGGAATTTCTGAGCAGCTCCTGCACCACGCTGGCCTCCTCCTTGCTCTGCCATGCTGTCCCAGTGCCCCGCGTGGAGCCGTCTCGGACCTGGCTGTCCCAGATGCACACTGGCACTGCGGAGACCAGGGAGGGGTGAGCACGCAGACAGCTCACCTCGAGCTACACTGTAGGATCTGTGTCCTGAAGGGGCCATTCCATGGCTGGAGCACTAAGCCAGCCCAGCCAGCGTGGGCTTCGCAGGACCCTGGCCTGGCCTCACAGCTGGCAGAGGGGAAATCTTCATCTTACAGGCAGAGCCAGGCCCCCTGGAGACACCCACCCCCATCAGCCAGGCCCAGGGGCAGGAACCTTCCCCTCCCTGAAGGAAGTCACATCCGACAGTCCAGAGGGGAGGGGCAACGGGCACAGGACACAGCCAGCCAGAGCCTAGCAGCCGAGCCAGCAGGAGTTTCTGGGTGTGATCAGTGGCCTAGAACTGGGGCCTGTGGGGCAGGAGGGATGGTTTTTCTGGGGGCAGAGGGAGAGCAGCCAGCTCCCCCCCGCCCCGCAATCTGCCAAAGGCACTGCTATGAGCCAGGCACCGGCTAGGAGAGCACACGCCCAGCACAGCACACACCTGTGCAGCAGCAGTACCTGGAGTGCTGGCTCTGGTGTGGAGCCCATTCACAGCTGCCTGCTCAGGGCCGGGCTTGGAAGCCGGGCTGCCTGGGCTCTCCCTCCGCTTGCACTTCCGATGCTCGCTCTCGCCATCCTCCACCTCCAAACCTTGCTGCTGCTTCGCCCTGCGGAGCTCTCCTGCCCCGGACGCCAGGGTCACAGCCTCGCCCTTCCCGGAGCAGCTGCTGTGAATTTAGACCCAGGGTCAGACTGGCGGCAGGAGTCGTCGTCACGCAGCAGCCTCATCCCAGGCCCAGAGCCTGCCCAGCGTCTGTGGCCTGCCCTGCACTGGAGCCACACCTGACCGCTCCAGAGGGTCCAGGAGCCCCTAACGTCAGAGCTCCCACCATGAGCTAGCGGCTGCACACAGGGATCTCCTGCCAGGCAGAGCCAGGACGGCAGCAAAGCCAAGGGGCAGGGAAGGGGGCAGCTGGGTTCAGTGGGCCAGGGCCCAGGCTGGGCTCATTGCAGAGATACAGGGCTCACGGGCCCGGGCCCTCACCCAGCAAGACAGCCAGCACTGGGCCCTTACTCCCCATGGCGCCGAGCCGCCAGGCCCAGGCTCCTGCCCCCCCGCCCCCTCACCTGCCCAAGGGAGATGTGCCGGGGCTGCGATCTTCCTCCAGCTGCCGCATTCTCTTCCTCCTCCTCTTGCGGGGGGTGATGGGCCCAGTGCCCACGGGGCAGCTGGAGCCTGAGGCTTGGTGCCTGCGCTCCCACTCCAGGTCCCCACTGCCCAGCCCCTCTCTCTTCCTGGCTGCAGCCTCCTCACGCTCACCCTCCTCCAGGTACCGTCTCTTCCGGGGGGGGCCGGTGAGCCCAGCCCTCTCGCCGCTAGCACCCGCTGGGCCCAGGCCCTGGGGGACCACCTCGAGATGCTGCTTTCGTCGTCTCTTTTTGGAGGAGCCGGGCAGGGCCTGGCTGGCCGCCTTCTCCCTGCCTGGGTGTGAAGGGTGGGCGGGCTGGCTGCTGCCCAGGAGCGGAGAGTTTGGGCTGGGGCTGCAGGCAGGCTTCCGAGGAAGTGGTGATTTGGGAGCAGATGAGAGCACCCTTGGGGGGGAAAAGAGAGAGAGATGCGGTAACATGGTCCAGAGGCCTGTCCAGAGGGCAGCCCCCCCGTCTCAGCTCTCAGCTGTGAGCACTCACAGAGAGGCCCCTGCCTTGGCAGGCCAGCGGCTCAGCAGGCAGGCGGCAGAGGAGGCTGGTACCCTGGGAGGGAAGAGGCAGTTAGTGGCAGACACGTCAAGCCACGTGAACGTGGGGCACAAGCAGAACGCCAGGGCGGCCGGCCAGCTGCTGACAGCAGATTGAACATTTCACAGGCCCTGGGGCGCCCAGCAAGGCAAGTACAGCACAGTTGGTGCAGCAGGAGGGCCCAGGCCTCCAGGGATGGGGAGCAGCTGCCACGCTGCCCAGCACGCACAGGATCCCTGTGGCTCTGCCAGAGACGCCACAGCCCAGACACGCATGGCCCCCAGACACTGACTTCTGCCCAGCCTCTGGGCACCTGCTTCCCCAGGCTCCTAGACAAGGGCAAACCCTGCACCGGCCAGACGCGCTCTGGTCCACGCGCCCAGGCCCAGGCCCGGCAGGAGGGGTTAGCGAGCAGACCCAGCCCTGCGTGTCAGAGGTGCTGCGCTGCCTTGCGGCCGAGCGAGCTGCTGGGGCGTCTGCGCGGCTTACCTGGACTTGCCGGGAGGCCAGGGAGAGGTGGAGGCAGGGTGGGTGGTGCTCGTGGGGGAGGAGTGGTCGGCAAAGGCTGGGCGGGGCGGCGCACGGCGGTCACTTCCGCTCGCCCTCCGCGGGGTGCTGCCCTGCAGTTATCGACATAAATAAAAACTTGGTGGTCTGGAGAGGTTTCCATGAGCCAAGAGGGGAAAACAAAAAGGGAGCCCAGAGAGGGGGAGGGGGATGGACACAGACAGGGAGGAGCGGGGGATGGGAGGAGAAGAATCAGAAGAGTGTTCTCAGTTAGAAACACAAAGGAAGCGAGGAAGGAAGGAAATTTAAACCGAAACCCTAACCCCAGGCTGCGGGCTGAGCCCCAGCACTGGAACAGAGGCCCGGGGAGAGCCTGGCCCTGCAGCGGGAGGGGTTCCCACATGCTCCCAGCTGCAGCATCCTCCCGTGGCAGCACCAGCTCCAACCGGCCCAGGAGGCAGGACTGGCAAGTGGGCCTGGTCTGGGTGGTCCCTGAGGAGGCGCTGTCATGGCAAGTCACTTGGGACTGACAGCCCACCCAGGAACGGCTCCTTCCCTTCCTTGCCCAGGGTGAGAGCCCGTCACGTGCGGCTCCGGCAGCTCTGGGGACAGGTGGGTAAGTGACATTGTGCCCTCCAGGCTGCCCAATAAGCCCAAGGCCCAGACAGGCCCCACCCGGGCTGGTAGTGAGGGGCTTTCCTGCCCCCCGAGCCCAGAGCAATAGCTGGGCACTGCGGCCAGGCCTCAGACGCACAGAGAGTGGACATGACTAGCGGGGCTCTCAAGGGTACAACCCCAGACCCACCTTCTTAGCAGAAAGGGCCAGTTTCTTGGCAGGCGGGGGCGACGTGGTGCTGCTCAGATCCAGGGCGGCACCGGCCGGCAGCAGGGATTTTAATTTCGCCACTTGGGGGTCCTCCGAGCCGGGCGGCTTGGCCTCCTGCTCAGCAGACGAGGCTGGGCCGTACTCCGTGTCCTGAGAGGCGCAGAAGCTGTTGGCTCCACTCTTAGCCCGCAGGGGTCCTTTGGCCGAGTGTGCTGGGCTGGAAGAGCTGCTGCTGCTGGAGTCCTTCCTCCGCGGCTCAGTGCCCTCCCCGCTGCCCCTGGGCTCTTGGCTGGGTGCAGCTGGCTCCACCAGGTGCTTGGGCGAGGTGGGTGACAGAGACTCCTTGCTCTCCCAGGAGCTCTGCTTGGGGATCTCGGCTTTGGCCCTGCTCGCTTCACTGGTGTCACAGAAGCCCTGGGACACAGCAAGTGGCTTCTTGGGCCTCCTGGCCAGCTCATCAGAGAGCGCAGCTGCCATGTGCATGGCTCTGGCAGCCAGTCTGGGCGAGGGAAACCCAGCAAGGGGCTTGGCCTGAGCGGTCCCATTCTGCAGCTTGGGCCCGGCCCCAAACACACCTCGGGCCACAGGGGTCCCGGCCTCCTCCGCTCCCTGGAGCTTCTTCCCAGGTGTCCCGTCTGGTCTCTAAGCAAAGCCAGAGAAGTTGAGTTAGGGGGTGATTCAGGGAGCCGCGAGCTAAGTCCTGCTCCGGAGCACAGCTGGCTGCAGGATACGGCCAGCCCTAGCCCCCACCCCAGGCGAGAAGGCGGGTTACACCTTGGCACCCAATATTGATCATTGTCATTAATTAGGATACGTCTTATACAAAGTGTCTTGTGAGGTATCATTCTAAGTCTTGAGCTGCTAGACAGTAATAACGCACACCATCCAACAAGATATCGTTGTGTGTGAAGTTAGGACGTTTGGCTGCGTGTGCGTTACTGAAACACGTCCTGAGGCTGGAAACACCCCCAAGCAGCCTTTCAGGCCTCCCAGACAGAGGGGTCTAACCCTTCACAGCATGTTCTGGGCTGTGCAGGACCCACACTGCCCTCTGTCACCTGCCAAGACATGTTCCGCTAGCAGCAGCAAGGAACCTCGGAGGAGCATGTGCCGCTCACTCAAGTGGCTTCACCCAGGCAGAGGCCATGTCCCAGACACCGAACATCCCTGCATGCCTGCAGCATCCCAGGCTCTAAGGCAGCGAGTCAGAGCTCTCTCCCACTCAGCAGCAGGGACAGCTGCAGCCCCGTGCTTCGGGAGTCTCTGGCACGAGGCCTGGACACTTACCTTGCCAGGCAGCGGCGAGGAGAGCAGCCCATTGGCTACGGTTTTCTTGATCTGGTCAGAGACAATGCTGGCTCGGCCAGGCAGGGCAGAGGCAGTCTTAACAATGGGCCCCTCAGGGCTCTTCCTAGAGCTTGGGATTCTGGCCAAGGACAGAGAAATACATGGAGTCAGAGGAGCCAGGGGACATGCTGAGGAAACAGGTGCCGTGGTGGAGGGGAGCTTGGTGCAGGGCCACCCATCCATCGGGAGCCATCACAGAACCACAGCTAGAGCCCTCACTCCCAGCCAAGGCCTGAAGGTGCCCTGGGGACAGGCCAGCAGCCACGTGCCAGCCCAGCTGGAGCTGCTGAACCATCCTTGCTAGGCACACGTCTCTAGCCCTCCCAGGGAAGCAGCACTTTGAAGCAGGATGCCGGGGATCCCTGGGGCCAGAGGGGGCAGCCCAAGGGACGGGGCAGAGCTGCCTGCCACTGACAGCAACTCGCATACCTTAAGTAGAACAGCACGTAGGCCTGCTGGTTGAGGACGACCTTGATGTTGCTGGAGTGGACGAGGGAGTCGTTCATCTGGTACCACTGCCCGTTACTAGCCTGGGGGAAGAGTGTGCAACAGACAGTAGCAGAGACCCCGCTCAGAGACAAGACAGACTGGAGCATCTGGGGGGTGCCAGGAATCCCTCCCCTCGCCTCTGCTCTGGCAGGTCTAGGGCAGTGCTCCCCAGCGCTGCCTCTCAGAAACCTCTGGCCAGCGCCAGGGCAGAGCAGGGAACCCCCCAGCACCTGGGAGGTGGGGACACAGCTAGAGACAGAGCACTGCAGGCTGCCCAGGCAGCAGCAGAGAGCTGAGGTGAGACAGCACCCACCATCCAGCAGGGCCACCCAGCACCACTGTTGGCTCCAGGGTGCACACTCAGGGCCCCACCCCACTCCCTGCCCAGGAGTGGCTCCCCTGGGAGGGGCCTCACCTTCACGTAGCAGTAGTAGTGCCCCGCATGGCAGCTGTACCCTGAATGCACCAGCACCGCATACAAGCCGTACATGACCGGGTCGCCATGGCTCTGAGACATGTAGGGACGAATGTTCAGGAACTCGGGGTACCCCACGTCCTGCAAGGAGAGACCGGCATCAGGGAACCTGCCCCCGGGGCTTGCCCGGCTCAGGAGGCAGGTCTCCCGTCCCCTTGGCGGGACGGGGCCGCCAGCATCGGCTACCCGATTCCCGTTACACGAGTCACCTGCCACCTGCATGGCACAGCCACCCCACAATGCAAGAGGGGGGCGTGCACAAGGGGTCGGAGGGCCTCTGGAGGGCCGCAGTGCAGGGGCAGAGCTCGGGCACTACGCCACATGCCAGGCCTGCTCCCCAGGGACACCCCGCGCAGACACCCACCTTGGTGATTTTACCTCCGCTGAAGTTGGCGAAGCGCTTGAGGGACAGCGTGAGGACATTGGAGGCACGATGGATGGTGAAGCGCTTGGTGGCTGGCACCTTCCTCTTGCATCTGCACAGAAGAGAGGGATGAGCTGACGCCGTCACACCCTCGGCTCCTGTGCCAGCCACCCCGGCAGGGCCCAGTGTCAGCATTGCCCCGAGGCAGGGCATCTCTTCGCTCAGCGAGGAGGGGGCTGGGATCCCTCCCGGAGTCAAGGAGCAGGAGGAGTGAACTGATGCGCCTGGAGCCCTGCTGCTGCACATGGCGCTGCCCAGCCAGGCTCCACCCCGGATCTGAGCTCAGTCTGGGCTGGCATCAGGAGCCCGGCCCACCCAGGCAGAGGAGAGAGGCTGTCGTGCCACGCTGCAGAACAGCCCCCAGGAGCTCGCGCCCCCCAGCCAGCAGCCCCCAGGGGGAGACGACTCACTTGGCACACATGTAGGCGTTCTCCCCGCTCAGCATGTCCGGCCTCACAAACAGCTCCAGCGCGCGCACGATGTTTGCGGCTTGCTGCAACGACAAGGGGGAGTCAGAGGGCGGAGTCCAGGCACCCCGAGGCACGGCTGCCCGCCAGCGCCACAGGGCACTGCAGCTAGCAGACCCCCTGGGGCACTAGTCTGGGCCCAAGGCCAGACAGTGTGAGCCTGTCACCCCACAGCCACTCGGGCTGAGTGCTCCCCGGCACGCAAGGGGCCCGCCCGCACAGGCGCTAACTGGCAGTCCAGGGGCAACATGCCCTCACCTCCCAGGGAGGAGGTTGGTGTGGGGGTCGCCATGGAACTGCACCCAACCACTGGCCCACGGTCAGAATTCAGGGTGCCTGGCGCCCCCAGCCCAGGCCCAGGATAGCAGGCAGACTGCACAGCTATAGGGGGAGCTGCACCCCTGCACTATTCCTCAATGCTGGGCCGACTTGTCCCCCACGAGCAGCCTCACTGACCGTGGCTCCACCTCTACCCAGGCCTGCATGTGCCCCGTACCCACCCCACCGGCGAGTGTGCCCGTACCCGGATCTCCAAAGCCACGTCCAGGTAGGGGTCGTAGGTATCCGAGACGCTCTTGCACACCGAACACTTCACTGCAAGGGAAGCAGAGAGCAATGAGCCAAGCGCACCAGAGGGCGGAACCCAGGAACAACTGGCACCCAGAGCTGGTACTGCCGCACACCCCTGGGGGACGGCTCCCCTCCCTGGATCTGGGACCGGGGAGGAAGCAGCAGGACAGCAGAGCCCAGGCTCTCTGCTAACTCCCTCCACCCAACCGGAAGCAGCAGCGTCTGTGCAGTGCTGGAAGCAGAGTGGGTGGAGTTGAACCAGGCAGTGCTGCGGACACATCTGCACCCTCGCTGGGGGTCAGGGAGCCCTCAGAGCCAGCCCGGCCCGGAGCTTTCTGTGCTGCCGCCGCTGGCAGCTCAGGCTCCACACGCCCAGGGACCAGCAGCCGGGCAGAGAACGTGCAATATCTCCCCGCCGCAACACCGTGGGCTGGGGTCCCAAGGGAATCGAGTGGGCCCCTGAGAGGAAGCTGCCAGGGAGGCTCAGGTCTGTCTGGGCCCAGGACAAGGTGCCCCACAACCTGCACTCACCACGGGACCGCAGGTAACCACCAAAGATCTGATGAACCAGAGTCGTAGCCTGAGTCTGACGATCCAACCTACGAGACAAGCAGCTGGTCTCGCACAGTCCCCTCCACTCTGCCCCCTTCCCTCTGAGCCAGGCCTCCAAGGCCGCAGCCCCCCAAGCAGGCTCCAGCCTGCTCCCAGCTGGGAGGCCTGGCTACCCAGGCAGCAGAGTCTGCTGGATTCAGCAACAGCAGGGATAGCTCAGACATCTCTGTTAGTGCAACAAGGTGCTGGGGATGCAGGGGCCACATCCAGTCCCCTCAGAATGGCATAGGACAGCCTACATCACAGCCCTGAGCCACCTGCCCACAGGGCTTCCCCCAAGCATGACGCAGCTCAGTGCGTCACTCGACTCCAGGCGGATAGCACGGGGACAGGCACCTCGAGAGGGCAGCGCCCTCTGCCCCGTCCCAGGACGCTGGCCTTGGGGCCTGCAGATGCACCTTTCGCTGTTACAGGATGATCAGCGTGTGGTGAAGTCAGCTGTGTGGTGCTGGTGAAAACGGCAGGGAGACTTACCTCCAGGAGAATGGGCAGGGGGCATGTCAGGGCTAGGGCCAAGGTCTCAAGTCAGGCCCCGGCCTCTGCTCAGTCAGTGTGCCAGGATTCTCTCGCCACATCCACAACCTGCCCCCAGCGTGCCAGGGGACACCTGCCATGGCTGTGCCCACTGAACAAGGAAGGAGGCAGTGGCAAGCAGGCTGTGGAGCTGCCGAGTTCCAAGGCACACGGGGAGGAGCAGGTTGGATCCTGGTGCTGCAAGGCATGGAGGGGCCGGGGGCCGGCACGCTGCTCCCCACTGGCCAGGTGCAGCTGCGCCACCTGCAGCACAACATGCCCCATGTTACACTGCGCTTGCCCTGGACAGTCCCCCACAGCTCCTGCTCTCTCAGAACACAGGGACTGGGCTTTCACTGTCTGGCTAAGGGGGCAGCCCCTTCCTTCAGTCCAGGGGCAAAGGGGTAAACCTGGGGCTCTGCACAGGCACCGCCTACTTGGTGTAGCCGTTCAGGCAGGCCTTCTGCATGGCATCAATGGTGTAGCGCAGAAACTCGTGCGCATCCTCCTGGCTGCCAAAGCGGAAGTGCCGAGCGATCTCTGCAGGAGGGGAGAGAGAGAAACGAGTCAGCCAGCTGCTTAGCCCTTGGCCCCTGAGCACTGGCCAGGGACAGCGAAAAGATCCCCTCCTTCAAACAGGAACACTGCCACTTAGAGGCCAGACCATCAGTCCAGTTAACCAGGCACCCGGCTCTTACTGTCCCCAGGGCTGCGGGGGAAGGCGCACCCCGGCCAAGGGCACAGTCACAGGGCTGGGCTAGTGACCCACATGCTCAGTACAGGGCCATGTTGCTTTAGTGAGTCCCTGCACGGAGACAGCGGGAGATTCAGGCCTCAGGCTCAAGCAGAGAAAGCCTCCCACGTGCTGGGAGAGGTGACGAGTGCAGGACCGGGCGATGGGAGGCAGAAAGGAGGGCTCATTTCCTTACTTTTGAGATCTCGGATGAAGGACACTGGCTTGATTGCATTGCCGCTGTTGGCAAAAGCTTGGATCATGTGATTCTGCATAATGCACATCATGCAAAAGCCTCCTTGGTGACCTGCAGCAGGGTGGGGAGGAGAGAAAGGGGGTTAGGCACAGATCTTGCTGCAGGAGCCACACGCTCTCTCCAATTCAACCTGCACGGCACCCACTCCTCATACAGGCAGAGCCCGGGGTGCCATGCCCTAGTCACAGGTTTCCAGCCTGATCTGCAGAGCCACAGAGCCCCCATGGGCAACTGGGCAGCCTTTGGGTGGCCAGCATTCACGATGGAGGCCATTATACCAAAGGCAGGGGCTGCCAGCCTTCTGTTTTCACCACAGAGTTAACTCAGGTGACTGGCACATGCACCTAAGCAGCTGGGTTACCCTAGCCTGGGTGTGAGCAGCCACACTGCAACGCCCCACCCAAGTTACTGGCACCGTGCTCGCCTGTGTGACACCCTAGGACTTCTGGCGGCATAGCCATGAGTTTTGTGCTCCACTACGCAGAACCACGCTAGGAGTCTTCCCCAGTGAGTTGTGGGAAAACTTGTCTCTCCGGCCAGGAACACAGGGAAGACACTGGAGGCCCATGAGCACTCAACTTGGCTTGTATCCTTCTGGCAGAGCGAGCCAGTTACCACGCAGCTCTCCGGCTCTAGCCGATAGCCCCAGACACCCCAGCTGGCCCAGGTGCAAAGCACTTGGGTCAGAGGTTTGTGTGTGTGGACAGGGGTCTGAGGAAGAGCCAGGCTAACTCTGCAGTGAGGACATACCTTCAGAGCCATCAAGACCCCTCCATCCACATTAACAAGTGACCATCACCATGGCATCTCTTCAGACCAGCTGCTTCTTGCAGGGTAGAGGCTCATGGCAATGGCCACCTCCACCTGGGCGGCATGGTCCCTTCCCAACAATCCATACATAGCACCCCCCCAAAGCCAGCGGCACAGAGCACTATCCTCGTCGGCCTGCACCCTCCCCCCCTTCTGCCAGGGGTGCCTGCAGTCACTCCATGGCCTGCAGAGACGGGAACAGGGACTGCTGCTAAGCCCTGCTCTCCACAACGCCGGCAGGTCACATGGCACTGGCGCTCCTCCTTCCCTGCTGTTTCTCCCAGACCACCAGTCTCTCCACACGGAGACCTGGCAATGCCGCTGGAACCAAGGAAGAGCCTTGGCAGGGAGAGGGGATCTTCCCAGAGAGGAGTGGATGGCAGAACAGCACAGGCCAGGGAAGAGGGGGAACAGACCGATAGGAAACGAAAGGAAAGCGCCCAGAGACCACAGCAGTGGGCACAACACCAGAACGTAGCTGGGTAAAGCAGAGGCAGGTTAGTTATACACTCCCCCAGGAAGAGCAGCTCAGTGGTTGGGCTATGTGCAGGAAGGGCTCAGTGATGGTGTCTGGCCTGTGTCATGCAGGAGCTCACACCAGGTCCCTTCCGGCCTTGGGGAATTCACACACAAGCCTCCCTCCCCAATCAGCACTTTCCAATGTAGGTGCCAGAGGTCACTGCGCAAGTAGATTCACCCGGCAAATGCCTGAGAACCCTCAGCTTCAGCACTAGCTGCTGAGCACCGCAGGGACACTCAGCTCAGCCCTACCGAGCCCCCGCGCCAGCTGGCCCTTCCCCCACTCACAGCTGCGGCTGTGCTCCTTGGACAGCAGGTAGTTTGCCAGCGGTGGCGTGTACGTCAGGCATTGCACAGTGGAGTTCAGGAAGCAGGTGTTGCCCAGGTTGTGGAGTCCTGCTCCAACCCTGTACACCCGGTCCCATTTCATGGACAGGCGCTCCATGGGGAAAAGAACTTTCTGGGGAGCTGGGACGCCATCCCCAGAGCCTCCCAAAGCATGGTCACTCCCTGCAAGAGAGAGAGGAGTCACTGAGAAAGGAGACAGAGCCCTGGTCAACACAGAGAAGTCAGACTGACCGAGGTACGGCTCTCAGGCATGTGAAAACGGGACACCCTGAGTGCCCCCAGCATAGACAGCAGCTAAATCGACAGAAGAATTCTTCCATCAGCCTGGTTCCCGCCTCTCAGAAGGGTGGATTAATTCCAGCAATGGAAAACCTCTTCCAGCGCTGCAGGAAGCAGCTACACAATGCTGCTACAATGGCAGAGCTGCAGAGCCACAGCGATGTCAGTGGAGCTTCTGTAGCGTAGGCGAGCCCAGACGTTCAAAGGACGAGGTCTCAGCAGATTCAAACACGGAAACATTGGAAAGAGAAGCAGCTCCCAACCCCAGAGCCCTCTACGTACCCTGCTTCCTGATCTGGGCCTCATCAGAGCTCTTCTGGCGACTGGCATTCTCTGTCTTGGGGTTCAGCAGAACGTACTTGCCCTTCAGGGCCTCCAGCTGGTAGGAGAAGCTCTTGCTAGCCGGCTCAAACTCAATCTTCTGCAGCAGGATCTTCTTGGCAGAAGATGCCAGGAGCTTGCCCAGCTCACCATCATCAGTGGAGTCCTTCCGTCCTGGCTTGAGAGCCTCCTTCAGCTTGTCCACGATCGGCATGGTGCATCACTGTGGGGGAGTGGGCTCAGCTCACTAACTGGGGAAGCGTCTCTCTGCAGAGGAGAGTTGGAAGGGAGACCGACGGGCAGGGTGGCCAGTCAGGAACTGTCACGGATCTCACAGCGATCGCTAGGCCCAGAGACCTTTCCAGGCACGTGGTTTCGACAGTGCCGTAACCCTGGCCTGCCCACCACCCAAAGCAACCTGAGAGCTCTCAGCACAGCAGTTAGAGCCACTTTCAGAGACTGTCAGATTGCAGCCCCTGGCAGTGGGAATTCGTTTCGTCTCCTGATCAGGGGCATCCGCTGGGCTGGCTCTGGGAAGGATCTCCTCAGCCTGCCCAGAAATGGCACATAGGCTCTAGGATTGCAGGGTTTAAATAATCAGGAAGAGCAAGCAGATGTGTCATTTGTCCCATGAGCACCAGGGCTCTAGATATTTTGCCGCCCCAAGCACGCCAGGCGGGCTGTCTTTGGCAGCAGGCCTGCGGGAGGTCCCCCGTCCCGCGAATTCGGCAGCAGCCTGCGGGAGGTCCCCCGTCCCGCGAATTCAGCAGCACGCCTGCGGGAGGTCCCCGAAGCCGCGGGACCAGCGGACCCTCCGCAGGCACCCTACCTGCCGCCCTCGCGGCGACTGGCAGAGCGCCCCCCGTGGCTTGCCGCTCCAGGCACACGCTTGGCATGCTGGCGCCGCCCCTGGCCAGGGCACTCCTCACCCTGCTCCCACACCGCACATCTCAGAGTCCGTTCCCTTTGTGCCATGAGGCATATATGAGCAGCCAGTAGCACCCCTTCACTCAGACAAGCGATGCAGGGTACTCTCTCCTCCTCACCCAGGACTAAGCACCCTGCTGGTACAGGCTGCACAAGAGGGAACTGAGTTTGTGCTCCTGCAGGGCAGTGCAGAGCCCCCGCCGGCCGTGGGACCCAAGGTTCCTCCCCCCCCGCCGGCCGTGGGACCCAAGGTTCCTCCCCCCCCGCCGGCCGTGGGACCCAAGGTTCCTCCCCCCCCGCCGGCCGTGGGACCCAAGGTTCCTCCCCCCCCGCCGGCCGTGGGACCCAAGGTTCCTCCCCCCCCGCCGGCCGTGGGACCCAAGGTTCCTCCCCCCCCGCCGGCCGTGGGACCCAAGGTTCCCCCCACCCCCCCGCCGGCCGTGGGACCCAAGGTTCCCCCGCCAGGTGTCTGCTTTGAAACACCGGCCACCCTAGTCCCAGGCGGCACTGAACCAGCACCCCTGTCCCTCCCTCTGAGCGGCGCCGGCTGGCTGGGGCAGAGGGATGCGGCCAAGGCGGAGGCCGCGCAGCTCCAGGGGTCACACACGGGGCTCCGCCGCGCTTACCTGGCGAGCTCGGACTCCGCCGGCCCTCGCGGGAACATCTGCCCCGGCTGCCGGGCGCCCGGCTGGGAAGGGGCGGCGGGGGGGAGCCGGGCGGTGTCCGGTGTCCGGCTGGGCTGGTGCGGAGAACGGGAGGGAGGATCAGCCCCAGCGGAGCGGGCGGCGGGAGAGCTGTGTCCCCCCCACCCCCGGGCGGGGTGCGGCGGGGGGGCCCCACATCCGCAGGCGGCTCCGCGCCCGCTCCGCCCCGGGCTCCGCACCACCCCGCCTGACGGGCCCGCGTCCAGGCCGGGCCGAGACCCGGAGCCACCGAGGGGCGGGGCGGGGCAGGGCCGCGGCCCGCAGGCTCCCCCCGCGCCCCGCCCGGCCGGGGCGGCTTTAGCCAGGCGCCCCCGAGCCGCGCGCCCCGCCAGGCCCGGCCCGGCCCAGCCCGCCTCGGGCCCCCCGGGCCTCCCGCCCCCGCTCACCCCGCCCGCTGCCCGGCCCCGGGTCACCCCGCGCGGCCCCGCTACCTGCTCCGGCCTCACGCACCATCCGGGCCTCCCCGGCCCGGCCGCACACGTGTCTGCGCCTTAAAGGGGAGGCGCCTGCGAACCGCCGACACAAACCCCCTCCCGCGCGCCACTCTCCCTTAAGGGGCGGGGACAGAGCAGGCCCCGCCCCGTGACGCTAGGGAGGAATCTCCTCCTACTGCGCGTGACGTTGAAAGCCCCGCCCCCTGTCAGCCCCGCCCCTAGCGGGAGGATCCCGGCGGGTCTCAGCGCCCGCGGCTGCGTCCCGACCTTCCCCCCGAGCGCCGCGTCCCGTGGCGGGGAGTTCCGCCGGCCCCGCCGCCTGCGGGGAGTGAGCGCGCCCCAGGCGGGCTGCGGCAGCCCGTTCTCCGGGCCGGGGGCTCGGCTCTTCGCCGCGCGGAGCCCGCCCAGTGTATTTCACACACCCACGTGGGAGCTGTTCCTGCCCGGCTCCGCAGTTCCCACCTCCCACCGCTCTTCCGCGGGGCGACCTGCTCGCGGGGGCTTGTACCGTGGGGTTAGGACATGTTCTGGCTTGTCCGCCCCTTTCCTGATGATGCCAACAGTCTGTTCGCTTTTCTGACTGCCACAGCGCCGTGCCTGGACGTGTTCAGTGAATCCAGGACCTCGTTCTTGAGTGGAACAGCTAATTCAGACCCCATTGTTTTGTGTGTATAGTTGGGATTATGACAGGTTTCAGAGTAGCAGCTGTGTTAGTCTGTATCCGCAAAAAGAACAGGAGCCCTTGTGGCACCTTAGAGACTAACACATTTATTTGAGCATGAGCTTTCGTGGGCTACAGCCCCCTTCATCGGCTGCATGGAGTGGAAAATACAGTAGGAAGATCTATCTATACACAGAGAACATGAAACAATGGGTGTTCCCATACCCACTCTAACATTAGGGATCTATTATCAACCACCTGACCAGGACTGTAATAGTGATGATGAAATGCTAAGGGAAATTAGAGAGGCTATCAAAATTAAGAACCCAATAATAGTGGGGGATTTCAGTTATCTCCATATTGACTGGGAACATTTCACTTCAGGACGAAATGCAGAGATAAAATTACTCGCTACTTTAAATGACTGCTTCATGGAGCAGCTGGTACGGGAACCCACTAGGGGAGAGGCAACTCTAGATTTAATCCTGAGTGGAGCACAGGAGCTGGTCCAAGAGGTAACTATAGCCGGACCGCTTGGAAATAGTGACCATAATACAATAGCATTCAACATCCCTGTGGTGGGAAGAACACCTAAACAGCCCAACACTGTGGCATTTAATTTCAAAAGGGGGAACTATTCAAAAATGAGGGGGTTAAACAAAAGTTAGAAGGTATAGTAACTAAAGTGAAATCCCTGCAAGTTGCATGGGCCCTTTTTAAAGACACCATAATAGAGGCCCAACTTCAATATATACCGCAAATTAAGAAAGATAAAAGAACTAAAAAAGAGCCACCATGGCTTAACAACCATGTAAAAGAAGCAGTGAGAGATAAAAAGACTTCCTTTAAAAAGTGGAAGTCAAATCCTAGTGAGGCAAATAGAAAGGAGCACAAACACTGCCAACTTAAGTGCAAGAGTGTAATAAGAAAAGCCAAAGAGGAGTTTGAAGAACGGCTAGCCAAAAACTCCAAAGGTAATAACAAAATGTTTTTTAAGTACATCAGAAGCAGGAAGCCTGCTAAACAACCAGTGGGGCCCCTTGACGATCGAAATACAAAAGGAGCGCTTAAAGATGATAAAGTCATTGCGGAGAAACTAAATGGATTCTTTGCTTCAGTCTTCACGGCTGAGGATGTTAGGGAGATTCCCAAACCTGAGCCGGCTTTTGTAGGTGACAATCTGAGGAACTGTCACAGATTGAAGTGTCACTAGAGGAGGTTTTGGAATTAATTGATAAACTCAACATTAACAAGTCACCGGGACCAGATGGCATTCACCCAAGAGTTCTGAAAGAACTCAAATGTGAAGTTGCGGAACTATTAACTAAGGTTTGTAACCTGTCCTTTAAATCGTCTTCGGTACCCAGTGACTGGAAGTTAGCTAATGTAACGCCAATATTTAAAAAGGGCTCTAGGGATGATCCCGGCAATTACAGACCGGTAAGTCTAACGTCGGTACCGGGCAAATTAGTCGAAACAATAGTTAAAAATAAAATTGTCAGACATATAGAAAAACACAAACTGTTGAGCAATAGTCAACATGGTTTCTATAAAGGGAAATCGTGTCTTACTAATCTATTAGAGTTCTTTGAAGGGGTCAACAAACATGTGGACAAGGGGAATCCAGTGGACATAGTGTGCTTAGATTTCCAGAAAGCCTTTGACAAGGTCCCTCACCAAAGGCTCTTACGTAAATTAAGCTGTCATGGGATAAGAGGGAAGGTTCTTTCTTGGATTGAGAACTGGTTAAAAGACAGGGAACAAAGGGTAGGAATTAATGGTAAATTCTCAGAATGGAGAGGGGTAACTAGTGGTGTTCCCCAAGGGTCAGTCCTAGGACCAATCCTATTCAATTTATTCATAAATGATCTGGAGAAAGGGGTAAACAGTGAGGTTGCAAAGTTTGCAGATGATACTAAACTGCTCAAGATAGTTAAGACCAAAGCAGATTGTGAAGAACTTGAAAAAGATCTCACAAAACTAAGTGATTGGGCAACAAAATGGCAAATGAAATTTAATGTAGATAAATGTAAAGTAATGCACATTGGAAAAAATAACCCCAACTATACAGACAATATGATGGGGGCTAATTTAGCTATAACGAGTAAGGAAAAAGATCTTGGAGTCATCGTGGATAGTTCTCTGAAGATGTCCACGCAGTGGGCAGAGGCGGTCAAAAAAGCAAACAGGATGTTAGGAATCATTAAAAAGGGGATAGAGAATAAGACTGAGTATATATTATTGCCCTTATATAAATCCATAGTATGCCCACATCTCGAATACTGTGTACAGATGTGGTCTCCTCACCTCAAAAAAGATATACTGGCACTAGAAAAGGTTCAGAAAAGGGCAACTAAAATTATTAGGGGTTTGGAGAGGGTCCCATATGAGGAAAGGTTAAAGAGGCTAGGACTCTTCAGCTTGGAAAAGAGGAGAATAAGGGGGGACATGATAGAGGTATATAAAATCATGAGTGATGTTGAGAAAGTGGATAAGGAAAAGTTATTTACTTATTCCCATAATACAAGAACTAGGGGTCACCAAATGAAATTAATAGGCAGCAGGTTTAAAACAAATAAAAGGAAGTTCTTCTTCACGCAGCGCACAGTCAGCTTGTGGAACTCCTTACCTGAGGAGGTTGTGAAGGCTAGGACTATAACAATGTTTAAAAGGGGACTGGATAAATTCATGGTGGCTAAGTCCATAAATGGCTATTAGCCAGGATGGGTAAGAATGGTGTCCCTAGCCTCTGTTCGTCAGAGGATGGAGATGGATGGCAGGAGAGAGATCACTTGATCATTGCCTGTTAGGTTCACTCCCTCTGGAGCACCTGGCATTGGCCACTGTTGGTAGACGGATACTGGGCTAGATGGACCTTTGGTCTGACCCGGTATGGCCATTCTTATGTTCTTATGAGCGTGATCAGTTAAAGTGACCTATTACCAGCAGGGATTATGTTGGGATGATGTTTTCCAATGTGCATTACATTGCATTTATCAGCATTGAATTTCATCTGCCTTTTCTTGCCCAATCACCCAGTTTAATGAGATCCCTTTGTAACTCTTCGCAGTCTGCTTTATGAATATGTGGAACAGCACTGGTCCCAGTACAGACCCCTGGGGGCCACCACTATTTATCTCTCTCCAGTCTGAAAAATGACCATTTTTATTCCTACCCTTTGTTTCCTGTTTTTTAACCAGGCACTGATCCATGAGAGGACCTTCCCTCTTATCCCATGACTGCCTACTTTGCTTAAATAAAAGCTTTCTTGCTTTCCAGCCTGCTGACTCACTTGATGCAAAGTCTCTCCTTCAGTACTTGAAGAACACGTCATGGTGTGGCACTGAAATCCAGAACTGTATTGCCCAGATTTATGGTGTGCACACTCTCTTACAGGAAGATGGATGCTGACTGTTTCAATCACAGGCTCAATTTAGTTGTTGTTGAGGTATGCAAAGGAAACAAACATGTACTGATCCCCCCACCACACACACTATTCTGGAGAAACTGTACACTTCTCTCTGGAGCCGCCACACATGCTAAATTCAAAGCCTTTCTAAAGGAAGAACAACCCAAAAATAAACTGGTGGAATTGAAGTAGCTCTGTGGACTCAATGGCCATGGTAAGTTTCTGCTTGTAGTTCTGTGAGGCTATTGAGAGAAAAGTTGTCAACAGGGGCGGCCCTAGACATTTCGCCACCCCAAGCAGGGCGGCATGCCACGGGGGGGGGGGGGCCGCTCTGCCGGTCGCCAGTCCCGCGGCTCTGGTGGACCTCCCGCAGGTGTGCCTGCGGAGGGTCCGCTGGTCCCATGGCTCCACCGAAGCTGCGGGACCAGCGGACCCTCCGCAGGCATGCCGCCTAAGGCAGCCTGCCTGCTACCCCCCGGCGGCCGGCAGAGCGCCCCCCGCGGCATGCCGCCCCAAGCACACGCTTGGCGTGCTGGGGCCTGGAGCCGCCCCTGATTGTCAAAGTATCTTGTTCTGAAGAGCGTTGCTGACAGATCTGCTGCTGCTTACAACAGGTGTATCCAGCGTCAATACAGTAAAAAAGCACTGATGTTACTTATCCCCATTCTATAAAGTATGTTTAGCAAAATTAGTAATCTTAGATTGTGAACTTGGGAGACAAGCAACCCTGGGTGACTTACCACGTCTCTCTGCACCTATTTTCCCTCCCCGTCCTTTGTCTGTCTTGTAGTCTAAATAGACGACCCCTTTGTGGCAGGAGTGTTTTTTACTCTGTGTTTGTAGCTGGGGGAGAGGGGGTGTCCCAGTCTCAGCTGTCATACAAGCAGGATTGGAAGGAGTCCGTTTTTAATCGGTAAGCGTGGGCACATGTTGATTTCACTGCAGACACAAAGCAATGGGCGGGGGGGGGAAACTAACTTGCTAACAACTGAAATTTTCAAATCGGCAAACTAAGAAACTAAGAAAGGACTATAACGATGTTTAAAAGGGGACTGGATAAATTCATGGTGGCTACGTCCATAAATGGCTATTAGCCAGGATGGGTAAGAATGGTGTCCCTAGCCTCTGTTCGTCAGAGGATGGAGATGGATGGCAGGAGAGAGATCACTTGATCATTGCCTGTTAGGTTCACTCCCTCTGGGGCACCTGGCATTAGATACTGGGCTAGATGGACCTTTGGTCTGACCCGGTACGGCCTTTCTTATGTTCTTATGCTGCTTGAGAACTCACTGGAGTTTGATTTAAGGATACTGACTTTGTGTATTTTCACATGCGATGTATTTTAATAGTTATGAAGCTTTAACTCTTTTGTATCTGAGTCTACTGCAGTGGTTTCCAACCTGTGCTCCACAGTCCCCTGGGGGTCTGCAGACTATGGCAGATCTCCAAAGGGGTCTGAGCCTCCATTTTACATTTTTAGGGGTCCACAAAGGAAGAAATGTTGAAATCCACTGGTCTGCTGGCATTATTGTCTGACCCTCTCCCCTGCATCATTTCCTGCAACTGTGAACCTTTAAAATCAATAAAAATAGGGGGGGAAGCTTAGAAATAAAACACTGATCTTATCCACGGACATTATAAAAATAAAACTTGAATTCTGCCGTGGCTAAAGCCATACAATTAGCAGTACTGGGGTAGCAGAACTTGCAATGGGAGCAGCGTTACCAGGCCAGCCCCTAGCCACGCTTGGAGCAAGCAGGAGCTGAGCGTAGGGGTTAGGGGTGGTTTTACATTTGCTGTGGGTTTTCTCAAACATGGTGATTATAATAATAGCAAGACCGGGGCCATTCTCTCCCGTGGCTCTCTCCCGTGGCTGCGATTTCCAAGAATTGCTCTATATGAAGAAGGCTGATGCAGTGGAACAGCTTCTGTAAGAAGAAACTTTTCCAGCAGACCTACAGCCCTGAGGGAAGCGGGGGGAATGTCCATGCCATATGCCCCCCAAGGAGGAGCGGATTACATGCCCACCCCCCCAGGCTGTCTCATATGCACCAGCGGATTGGTGTGCCTGTCTCATGCCCAGAGTAATGCTTATTACTTATTTTTACAGCACTATAGATGTGTAGTGAATTCAGTAAGAGGAAAATATCTAATTTTTTAGAATACTGTTTATTGTCCAAAGACTGAATGTCCACGTATGAATTATACAAAGCATCAGAGACATGCACAGTCTGCTTGTCATTATTCAACAACTTTCATGTGTTTCCAGCACAAGAAGGTCTCAGACTTCAGATTCCAGCAAAAAAAACATATTGCTCCAAAAAACCCCAAACAAAAACCCCACCCAAAAGCCTTAAATTATGGCAGCAAGTTAGATACTCCTTATTTTTAATACTTATCAAGCAAAGATTGGAAAATAACTATAATGTAAACTTTTTATTTTTTAAATATTTTGAATTGCTTGCATGGAGGAGGAGACTGGAGCTAGGAAGGAAGGGCAGAGAATGGAACTGAGAACAGAAGACATAAATTAAAAAAGCCAATCAAGCATCCTTCATATACCTGACATACAGAGAGATTTTTGCAATTCTTTTGTGTGAGGCTCACCTATCGTGCTTGCCGACAGCCATGATATTGTTGTTCAGCAAGGCCTTGGAGACAAACTAGCAAGAGGCAAATGTATGGTACATCCCATCTCCAAATCCAACTTCTGAAGACTTGTGCACTTGGCAGAAGAGGGGGATGGGAAGGAGGGAAAATAAACAAACAGAAAAATCTGGAGGACTCAACCCTCCACAGACTTTCTTGATACACTTCCCACTTCATGTTGAATGCTTCCAATGCAGAAATGCATTAAAAATAATAATAATAATAGTAAGTGCAGTTCTAATACCTAACAAGGAAATTAAAAAGTTACAGCACAGGAATGATACAGCAGATGCCAAAACAAACTGAAACATCAAAATCAAAAATAGAGCATCAGCAGAGACAGGAGTAAATGGCACATGTGATATAACCATACAGTAAGCAAACAGAAGTCTTATATTGAATTGATTAGTTTTTTTCCCCTCTTCATTTTTAATATATTGAAGTCACCCAGACTGGTCCAATACGACATCATTAAAATCTTACACCGATGCACAGCATGAAAATGCCCCTGAAGCCGGTCTGCAGGGATAATTTCAGGACTCTCCCAAACCTGCTTTAGCCAGGATATCTAGGTTCTCTCTCACCAAGGTCTGTGCTGGCCGCATTCCAGGTGGGCTAGCCATGCAGCGCTCTCTAGTGCCTCAGCAAAATGAAACCAGCTCCAAAGAAGACGGGGTTGAGGGTGGCTGGGTGGGTTTCACAGAAGGCTGTAGCAGCCAGAGGCCAGGTTTGTTGTGTGTGTGCATGCGCACCCTCACTGTGTAGGAGAGGGTCCGAAAAGCTTTACTTTTATCACAGCTCACTGTCATGAGCCTCACAACTGCGATCAGCAAACAGCCATCAGTGGGTAGAAAACTACCTCGGCCTGTGGGGTATCTCACCGCGCCGTGTTTCTCAGCAGAGCACTTGGAATAAGCCTCCGATCGCCAGCTCCTGCATTCACGCAACTTGCTGGGAATAAAGGCTCTCGGCAAGGGAAGCGGCCATGGGTCATTGTCAGCATGCCACTGTCTGTGGGGCTAGAGTGCTCTCAGTTCATTGTCCTGCTGAGCAATGAATTCACAATAATACCTCTGCTGTCTGCATAATCCTACAGGCTATACGATAACTAAACCCTTCCCCTAACCTGGAACTTGGCATTAGCACTATGCTGACCAAGCACCAAGCATGCACTAGGACACAGATCCGGCAGCTACACCACAGCACGGCACACACATACCCACCAGGGGATTTGCTTTCTTTACTAAACTGCCAGGATGAAGGCGCAGGACCAAAGCCTGCAGGGGTCTCACGCATGCGCCACCCCAGAGGTCCAACCTCAGCACCCTCTGACTTGGAGGGATGCATGAAACAACAACAGTGCTTGCAAATGAGTGAGACGGGGACCCTCCAGTCCCCCTCAAAAGATGCTGATGCTGGGGACCACAGGGACACTGTCAGTGCAAAGGGCCTTTATCTTACTTGACAAAGGGCTAAGGAGACTTCACTAGAGCCTAATCCTTTCCTGGCGCCTGCAGTCCAGCTGGGACTCAGCCAGTGCTACCTTTCGCTGGCTCTCCCTTCTAGCCCAAGAGGTGGGGGTGCGTGTGACCAGGGGAGCAGTGTGACTAGAGGGCTTACAAGGGAGATTTGGGGAATGTTGGTCTATCCTCTGGCAGTGGAGAAGGCTGCTTGAAAAAGAGACGCCAATGTGCTGGGGGATCGAGGGGCAGGAGCTACCCAAAGCAAGGGACACCCCAGCCCCAGGTGAGGGGAACCTGGTAGGCCTGCTACACAGAATGAGACACATCGACCCTCGAGCATTCTGGTTTCCTCCAGAACAGCACTGGGATCTCATGGATCAAAGTCCGACCAGTGTGAAGCCATCCAATGCCCCACTGCATCTGTGAAAGGAAGGAATGGGAAAGCACTGCTGGGAGCTAAATACAACGGAGTGGCCCCTCACCCCACTTTGGAAGCACGTGGCATTTAATCACCCCGATTGGGACCCACTTGGGATACTGTATTTTCATGCTGTTTCCAGGAAGTGATGTCAGAGGTGGACCAGTCTAATTTCTTGCAGGCCTTTCTATTGGGTACTGGAATGCAGCTATTCAGCTTAGGGGTCCTCGATGTCGAGAAACTCTTGCTTGGGTGGGGCCACGCCACGGTACCACGCACATGAGCCGTCGCTCCTCTTGATGCAGGCGTAATGCTTAGCCTGTCGCCCGTTGATGTTCTTCTCCGTCACCCAGTCTGTCCAGAGACATTCGTCCGACGAGGAGACGAAGCACGGAATGGAGGGACAGCGGGAGATCTGCAGACGAACAGAGACCATTGCTGAGCATACACGGATGCCCTGCCTGGGGGAAGAGATGGACCTGCTGTGCCTTTGCCATCTCCCACATCGGTCACTTGGGCTGGGGGACGGAGAGAGACCCGGAGCCAAGGAAAGCAACTCGCTAAAGTTCCAGGGTTAGAAGATGGGGCAGGTGTCCCCCTTCCCCCTCCCTTTCCCACCCACTCTAGAGCCCCTACTCCCCTCTCCAAGCACATGAGGAGAAAGGGGAGGCTCTAAGGCCACGGTCTTATCTGTCCCCAACCGTCACTTGTTTCCATTGCATCCCTTGGCCACCTAGCCTGCAAGCTCTTCAGGGCAGGGCTGAGCCTTTGTCTCCAAGGGTCTGTGAATGACCGTTCAGTCCTGGGGCAGTCCCCGGGAGTCAGACTGGGATGACTCCTGGTGAACACCAAGCACCTCACCCAATCCTTGACAGGAGTTTTCCCAAGAACAGGCTGGAGGGGGTTCCACAGCTGGTCTTAGCCCATTCCAGGGTCACTCCTCTTCAGGAGCACCTGTGCTTTACCCACACCCCCAGGGACGGTGACTGAGCCACAGGAAATCTGAGCGAGTTTCTCAGGGTCACATAAGGGAGGCAGGGGCCTGTCTGGGATCTGGGCTCAAGATGTTCCAGGCCCTTTGTTCCAGGCACTGGCTGCGTGGCTCCTTTTAAGGAGGCAGAATTGTGTCTTCCTCTTACTGAAGGTGAATTTCCCAGTACTGAAGCCAAACATGGGATCTTTGCCTGGACAGAGCTACACACAGAGCAAAGAAGTCTCTCTAACAGAGGAATCAGGATAGTCTAGCTCTGCAAACCATCCTGATGTTGGCATGTCTGAGGAATGAGGCCAGCAGTTCATCTCCACACGGTACGATGCAAGGTGGGCTTAGATTACATCCTTTAGACAAATACTCCACATCTGACTGCAACCAATCCATGCAAATACAAGCCTCCAGGCAAGTTACAGACAGCAGGAGATGTGGGGGCTGGGGTGAGTGTGGGTGCATGGGAGAAGCCTGGCCATGGAGAGTCCAGCTTGCTCAGGGAGCAGAGGGCAGCATTCCGAGCAGAGGGGATGGAGAGAGATCAGGAAAAGAACAAAGACAGCAGAGGAGAGTGGGGAACAGTTCCAGGATTCCCAAAAACTGGGGTGTGACCCCACCTTCGCCATAGACTCCTTAGTGACCTTCAGCAACTCACTTCCCCTCAACTTCCCGGCTGTGAAATGGAGATGTTCGTCCCTCCATCCCTAGCAGGGTGCTGTGAGGGTACGTGGGATGCTTAGATCCCTTGGGGATGAGGCCCTGGAAACAGCCCCAGTTATGTAGTAAACTTTTCAAGGCAGGGACAGTATCTCCCTAGGTGGCTGTGGAGGGCCCGATCCCGAGTAGGGGCCCGTGGGTAGTACTGCAATAGGAGAACAGGCCAAGTGACTGTCACTCCTAGACAGCCCACTCTCTGCCTCTCTAGCAGTGCCCCTCGTTGGCCATTCCAGACAAAATCACTGAGTTTGCACCACCCTCAAGACTCTTACCCCTACTAGGGGAGGCACCTGCCCCAGCAATGCACTGATCCCTCTTCAGATGCAAACCCAGGCCTCGATTCAGGAAAGTATCTCAGCCGTTCACTTCAGCACGTGATTTCCTGAGTCAAAGCGCTGGATCCAGCCAAGGTCTCTCGACCCCAAGCCTTCTGATGGCCATGAGCAAGGATCCCAGAAACCTCAGAGCCCCACAAGCTATGGCAGGCTCCGGGCAGGAGTGCTCCCACTCTGCATACCTTGCACTCACAGCCCATCTGGTACCGCTGGTTCAGACTCTTCTTCTGGGTGGCACTCAGGGAGTCCCAAGGGACGATGAAGTCGCACAGTGTGACGTGCATCTTGCCGTTGCCTTCGGACTTGCCTGAGGAAAGGTCACACAGTGCTTTAGTCTTTCTAGAGACACACGTCCCATCAGGGCCTCGAGGGCGTTCGAACAGCACGAGCCCTAGGCAAGCAGCCCGCCCCTCCGGGGGGCTCTAGGGACATACATAACGGCCGTACCGGGTCAGACCAAAGGTCCAGCTAGCCCAGGATCCTGTCTGCCCACAGCGGCCAGTGCCAGGTGCCCTAGAGGGAGTGACCCTAACAGGCAATGATCAAGTGATCTCTCTCCTGCCATCCATCTCCATCCTCTGACGAACAGAGGCTAGGAACACCATTCCTTACCCATCCTGGCTGATAGCCATTTATGGACTTAGCCACTATGAATTTATCCAGTTCTCTTTTAAACACTGTTATAGTCCTAGCCTTCACAACCTCCTCAGGTAAGGAGTTCCACAAGTTGACTGTGCGCTGCGTGAAGAAGAACTTCCTTTTATTTGTTTTAAACCTGCTGCCTATTAATTTCATTTGGTGACCCCTAGTTCTTGTATTATGGGAATAAGTAAATAACTTTTCCTTATCCACTTTCAACATCACTCATGATTTTATATACACCTCTATCATATCCCCCCCTTAGTCTCCTCTTTTCCAAGCTGAAGAGTCCTAGCCTCTTTAATCTTTCCTTGTATGGGACCCCTCTCTAAACCCCTAATCATTTTAGTTGCCCTTCTCTGAACCTTTTCTAGTGCTAGAATATCTTTTTTGAGGTGAGGAGACCACATCTGTACACAGTATTCGAGATGTGGCCGTACCATGGATTTATATAAGGGCAATAATATACTCTGTCTTATTCTCTATCCCCTTTTTAATGATTCCTAACATCCTGTTTGCTTTTTTGACCGCCTCTGCCCACTGCGTGGACTGTGCATGGAGCACACAGCAATCCCCTCCTTGGGACACCGTCCCTCTTGGCTTAAGCAGTTCACCACTGCCATGGCACGAGCAGCAGACTGTGGGCATGAGAGAAGAGGGGAGGGAGAAGATAGACAAATAAAAGAGCCCCGGAGAAGCAGACCGTTGCTGCGACGTACAGCCAGTCAGTGTGGGTGCGAGGCACCGGGCTCCCTCCCAGCCCCCCAGACCACGCATAGAGAATTTGCACTAAAAGCCCCGGGAGTTTCCCAAGCACCTGGGGTAACATTCCACAGCAGGCCCAACTCCTGGCCCGCTTTCCCCAGAGTCTCAAGGCCTCAGTGCCAGTGAACTGCTGTGAAAGTCGGGGCCCCCCCTCAAGGGCTTTCTGGGCCGGCCTAATTCAAACTCAAGGAGTCTCTCCAGAGTACCTGTGCAGCAAGCTGAGCTGCCGGCAAGCCCCCCTGGGGTCTTTCCCTGAGGCAGAGTGTGCTGGGAAGGGAGTTTATTGGTTTGTCCTTTCTGGTTAGCCCTTGGCCAGAGCTCCTACTGACTGGGCCAGCTCTCCTGCCTTGGATCAGCACCTCCTGTCCGCTTGGGTCCGCTCAGCAAACACAGGCAGGAGGAAGCTGCCCTGGCCCACATCCCACTGCTTGCTCGGGCCAGGTTTTCCAGGAGGCTCCAAAGGGAAAGATGAGCTGGGTGCCTCTGGAAAGGTGGCCATCCCCGCTGGAGAGATCACAATACTTGTGACGTCACAGGCAGCAACGCAGAGGGGATAAAGCCAAAGTCCAGAGTCCTCTAGGCTCAGGGCCTTCCTACATGGATCTGGAGGACTTTATTTAGGGCTTGTTGATTGGCGCTTCTCTAGAGCCCGTGTTCTGAGCGAGTGCATCCCAGGACACTCTCTGACAGCTCCCATCCAGGGAGAGGAGGAGACAGACGTCACACCTAGAAGCAGACACTCCTGCAGCACCAGACGCTGGGGCCCGCAGGGAGTGGAGTGGCCAGAAGAATGGACCAAGAGATGGATCCAGCAGAGCTCAGAGAGCCCAGGAGAAACGCCTGGGTGAAGGCATGTGTGACAGCACTCACACTGCAGCCAGACTCTTCTCCATTAGTGCCATTGCGCAAGTGCCGGACATGGAAACGGACACAGAGGGAGACTCCCGTGCTCCTGCCGCTGGGACCGAGAGCTGCAGCTTCAAATGCTCCTGTGGCTTCGGCAGGACAGGAACACTATCCCCATTGCACAGACAGGGAAAGCAAGGCCAAAAGGCCCCAGGGCGCAGCAGCCAATGTCCGAGCTGGGATGAGTGCCCCTGGTGGCTGGCCCTGTGCTCTGAACATGATCATTGCCCCCAGGCCAGCATGGACTGGGCACCAGCTTGCACACTGGTCAAGAAACGCTATTGGCTGTTATTTCCCTAGGAGCCACTAGATGGTGCCAGAAGGGCCCAGATGATCAGGGACCCTGCATGGGATGGGGCATGCGAAGGGGGCAGGGCCCTGGCCCCATGGCCAGCATGGGAGCACCATGTGTGCTGTGCTCACTGCTCCAGGTTCAGACCGGCACGAAGGGCTCTGGGGGTCCAGCACAGGGGCCGGGGAGGGCAGAGGGGGAAGCCTACGGGCAGTGCTGCAATCCTGACCTCTCCTGAGGTCCCATGGCCACAGCAGAGAGCCAGCCCCTTGGCTGGAGCACGTTCTCAGTTCTGTGGCCTTTCCCTGAGCGATTCCCACAGCTCCAGGAAACCTCCCTATATGGGTCCACTCCCTTCGCCTGCCTCCTGCCTGCACTGACTCAGGTCAAGAGAGTCTTTGAGATGCCCCAGTGTCCTCCTTCGGTTTGAGCCCCGGAGCCAGCACCGGGGGCCATGCCAGCTCCTCCAGCAACGCACTTCCTACCTGCAATGAGATATTCCTTCTTCCCTCCGGTGTCCAGTGACACCCCACACACAGCCGAGGAAGGAGCTGTGTAAATTAACTCTATGTCCTTGTCGGGTCCTTTAAACATCTGGCGGGAAGAGAGAGAGAGAGCACGAGCGCGATCAGACAGGCGGCACGGCTCGGCCCACACGCTGCCCCAGGAGCATGTGCACAGCAAGGCGGGAGGAAGCCGAGCTCTTGCAGTGCTGGGTGGTACTGACAGGTCACAGCTGGGGGAGCCCATGCAGATGGGATCCGAGGGTGGGTTTGCTGTGGGGACCCCCTGACCCTGTTCTCATTCCTGCACATGCTCCATTTCCCTAGCACCCTCTTCCCACCTGCTCCCCCAGAGCCAGACCCCCCAGGCTGGGGTCTTTACCTTTATCTGCTTGATCTCGTACTGGATCCGTTTGATCGGATTCCCATAAACATCATTCCCAGAATCCACCTCTTTTCCGGAAACAGCCTTTGCTCTGATCACTGCAACAAACAGATAGGATGAGCGTTAGTGGGGGAGACCCAGGAACAGCCTCCGTTCCCCAGCCCTGCTGGCTCCGTTTCAGCCTGCCAGGGGAGCTGCACTGAGGGGCAGCACAATGAGCAGTTACCGCCTGTGTTTTTATAGCGCAGCACTGGCCAGGACGGTTTCTGGTGCGATGATGCTGATCAGGCCTCCCTGCTCCCCCTCCACAGCCAACAGCCGTGGACAGGGTTGGCCGAGTTAGAACTGGCCTCTCCCTCTGGTTAGTTTGTTGTGCACAGTGGAATCAGATCGGTGCTAGTGGATGCTGGGTTCCAACAATTATTGCTGATGTGTGTTTCTAGTGCCGCTGGCTTCCCTGCACCCCAGCCCTCCCCACCAGACGGGGCTGCAGACTAACGCTGGGGCAGACAATGGGGAGTGTCAAAGGCCCTGTTTGTGGAGCCAGCACATGAGAATTCAATGACTTTACAGTGCAGTAAAGGAAACTGACCCCTTAGGTGTCTATTATAAGGCAGCAAAACAGGCTCCAATGCAAGGCCAGTCCCACGCCTCAGCCTCGCCAAGCTGGTCACCTGTAGGGTTTGGTCTCTGCCCATAGCTCCCAGGCAGGGACTGTCTCCTCCTCTTTGTGCAGCACCTAGCACCCAGCTTGTGCTACCAGAGGGCTGCTAACGACTGAAATCCCCTGTGCAGTGCCTGAGTGAGTCCACTGCAGCCCATTCCAACCATCCTTTGACAAGAGCCTCCACAAAATGCCTGAAGCCTGGTCTGGAGGTAAGAAGCCGTTAGCACTGGGGTCAGCCTGGGGAGAAACGGTCTGGATTTACAAAGAGGAACGTGTGAGAAGTGTGGGCTGGGCATGTGCCATGGGACCGTCATGGCATACCAAGGCTCACCCTTATACACAGCTGCTTCCGGTGTGTGCGCAGCTGTAAGGCCCCAATCCTGCAAATGGGGCTGTGTGGAGCAACCCTCACGTGGGCACAGATTCCTGACAGGTCAGGCCCCACCCACCGGGGGCGGGGAGGGTCCTTCACAGCAAGGAGCTTAGGTCTGGTGGCAACCTCAGCAGAGCCTTCAAACTCTGCAGGCTGGAGAACTCCACGGTTTTTCCTTTTCCTTTCCAAGGCCGTATATTAAATATGAAAGCCAGTGCTGAGACTCCACACAGCAGGGGAAACACAATCACGCAGCCCAGAGCAAGAGCAGCTTCCAGGGACTCTTCAGCGCGGGCTGCTGCTTCTCCAGAGACTCCTGCACACAGGTGTCTGAGTAGACGCTGCTTTGATGGCAGCCTGGCTTCAGACGCTGGGCAAAGAGCTGAATAAGCAGCATCAGAATAGCTGGAAAAGCAGCACTGAGGGAATGCTGAGCTCTGAGAAAAGCACCAGGAGCGGCAGGGGAGGATGAGGACAGAGGAGAGCAGGCTGGAGACAGAAGGGAAGGCACATGCAGGAGAAGGAGAGGGGGACAAAGGGAGAAGACAACAGAGGTCCTCAGTTTCTTCCTTCTGGTTCACTAATTTTCCACAAAATCCATGAGGTTCTGCCCAGTGGTGCCCAGGCCATTCCCTGGAACGTTGGACTCGAGCGGCTGCCGCGTCACGTTACAGGCACACAGCTCCTCGCTGTCAAGCAGCGTGTACGGCCCGGCATCCCGCAGCCCAAATGGACCTTGCACAGAGACCGAGGAAGATAGCTAGGAGGAAGGACGGGGAGAAGGGAGGGTAACACTGCGAGGCCAGCAGAGGTGGCACGTGGCATGGGGAGGTTTTTAGGAGCAGCAGCCCTGGTGTGAACAGAGAGCCCCGCTCTGGATTGACAGCCCGGCCTTGCTACTGAGCTGTTAGTTCTGCTTCCTCTAGCAGCCGCTCTTAACCCAGCGTCTGTGTTTGAGATCAAGGGGACGAGCTGGCGGAGGAGCCTCCTGCCAGATGTCGGCTGCTGGAATGCTGGGCGACCATGAGGAACCGCATCCTCCCTCCAGGCCAAAAGCAGAGCGAACCACATGATGTCACTTCCTCCCCAAGATGCCTGGAAAAACAACCCCTCTAGTCACAGCAGGCCTCATGGGGCTCTGGAAAAACAGCCAGGTAGGTGGGTCTGTCGGGGTGAGCGCAGCAGCTGGCAGCACGAAGGGAATGGGCCTGGCCCTGGCCAAACACCACAGACCTGCAGGCTCCAACCCTGGGTCCTGAACCCGCTGCCTCCCCCAGTTCCCTATGGCAGCAGCTGCTCCACATCCGTGTGCTCCTTCTCCCAATGCAGCCTCATCGCTTTGCAACACGAGTGAGTGGCAGGAACAAGGGCCCATGTGTGGGCACAACTGATAGGGTGAGGGCTCCACCCCAGAGCTGGCAGCTTTCCTGTGGTGGTGCCACTCCCCTATGTACACAGCGAGGCCTGCACTGAGGAGCCCCTCCTCCCCCGCTCTCCCCTGCTGGCATCCACCTCCACCCCAGCCTAATGATCTGCACCCAGAGAGGCTTGTCCTGCAGAGCGGGGAGTAAGTGCTGGGTGCTGCTGGCAGGTGTCATGTTCTGCTCTTGCAGCAAGGACAGTGCAGCTTCCATTGCAAGGCAGAAGGCACCAGCCAAGGCCTAACAACTTGTTCTCACAGCAGAGTGAAAAGTGGGCAGTGCCCCCCCCCCATGCAGGACAGAGAGGGGCAAACAGAGGTGCGGCAGGGCCAGTCTGGAGGGGCAGGGCCACTTCCTTCCCAAAGGCAGGTTCAGGAGTCAGGCTTCCCCCCACTGCCTAGAGGTATTTCCTGCGGTGTCTCCTCCCCAGGGCAGGGTCCTGGCCTCCTGCTACCCTGGGCAGAACTTGCCACGAGCACAGCTCACCTGGCAGCATGGCTGCCCCAGTGTCCGGGTCAAGCGTTTGCAGGTTCAGGTTCCAAGCCTGGATTTAGGCTAATGCCAGTTGCTGACAGTGCAGGGCAGGGCCTGGGGGAGGGGAACATACAGAGCAGGCAGGGGGCAGAAAGCGGCGGGGTGGCGGGGTTAAACTTGGTCCATTCTGCTTCTCCAGGGGGATGTGATTCCAGTGATAGCTAGAGCCGTGGGGCTCCATGATCTCCTCCCACCCCTGCTCCCAGCTGATGATTCCAGGACCATGCATAGGGCAGGAGCTCATTCCCGAGCCCAGTTCTCCTGGGGCAGGATCCAGGTGACTCCCACGCAGCAAGAGAACCCGGCTGCAGGGCTGCCATGGTAGCTGGGCTCCGCCAGCCAGCCACGGCCCCTCTGCCTCAGACCCTGAGCTGACCAGTCTCTTGGTAACACAGGGCAGACTGGAACCCAGCTGGTTCCAAGAGCCCCAGGCAAGGGCGGCGCGCAGACGCCCTCCCATGGCCCGGAGCAGCAGGCGTGAGAGCGAACAGGCCACTGGAGAGTATCATCACGGGACACCCCCGCTCCCTGCAGAGCATTGCCTGCCCCAGGCCTGCGCTGGACAGCTGCCGTCTCCGGGGCGGCGGGCGTGGGCAGCAAGCGAAGCAGGCCACTCCGTACGGCTGGCACTAACCCAGGCCTCTCCTCACACAGCCACAGGGCTCTCCAGGGAATGACTTGGCCCAGCCCGGGTCTCCGGCACAGCGGGTCACATGGAAAGGTGCTCTGCTGCCACGGCGATGGGCCAGAGAGGAGCCACACACGCCCAGGGCTGTGCTGAGAACCTGTCAGCTCAGCTCCCAGCAGAGAGCGACCCCACCCAGACCCCCCCCAGCCTCTGGGAAAGACTCTGCCACGCTCGGGGGACAAGCCCTGCAGTCGGGACCTGGGCAGGGAGAGCAGCACTGGTCCAGGTCCCTCCCCTCTGCTGTTTGCTCTTCCCCCTTCACCCGACAGGGCACCTCCCTGACCCGCTCTTGGCACTGGGGCTGGGAGCAGCTGATGGGGTGGGCGGCGTGGTCCTAGTTACCAGACAGAAGCATCCAGGCCATGCCCAATGCAGCAAGCAGCAGCCATGCCCAGTGCTCACTGCACAGCTGCCGCCTGACCCCCAAGGAGCGAGGGGTTCACCTCTGGAGCTGCTCTCGCTTCCGAGCTGGCTGGGACAGGAAGTGCTGCTGTAGGGGCCAAGGCCTACGCCGGCTGTTTGCCCTACTGCCACTCCCTGCCCCCGCTGATTGTCCAGCCCTCTTGGCACCCCCAAGTCACATCCAGGGGCTCGTGGGGATGGCTCTGAAATAGGTGTCCCTGGGAGCTGCTGGCCAGCTCCTGCCTGGACCCCCCGCTGCCCCAGGGAGGACAAGCCTCTCCAGCTTTGCTTCGGGTAGGGTAGCAAACAGAGCAGCTGCTGCCCGCGGCTCCTGCCTTTGGCCTGGGAGGGCGGGAAGTGACATTGGCTTAGTGGCTGTGGGCGGGAAAACAGCTCCTGGTTCAGTGGGCGCTGGCCTTTTCCATTCACGTGCTGATGAATCACTTGACAGAAATGCAGCCCTCTCTAGGCAGATTTGTTCTGAACAGTGTGGCTTTGTGGAGCAGACTGCTCTGCACTTCCCGGCCAAGAGCCCAGCCAAGCTCCACGCTGAACGCCAGGAGCCAGAGGGGAGGGCGGTGTGGGAAGGAGAGGGAGAGAGTCAGCCCAGGGAAATCCAGGCCTGCCCAGGGCACAGCACAAGGTCCCTCCCAGCCCCTCAACGGGAGGCAGCTCCGAGCACTCAGACCGTGAGTCAGACCCACAAAGTCAGGAGATTTTAATGCTAAGAAACCCTTTGTATTTGCCATTTCTGCTGAGTGAGCTGATCAGGTCACATTTTCAGGCACCTCTGCAGCCGGGGGGGGGGGGGGGGCGCTGCAAATATACTGGGGTTTCCCAACGAAAGCCGAGTTCCCCACAGAATTCCCTGACTCCAGGAGCTGGAGCTTTAATGGAAATCCCAGCTATGCTCCGACTCATGCTAAAGTCACAAGAGAGCTGGCGAAGGCCGGGGTGAGTAACGATGGCCCCATATTGGCTCCCCAGGAAGGACACGGTGCTCTCCCCAGGCAAGGGAATGGGGGACACAGAGCCCAGTACCCTGGAGATAAAACATCCCCCTCCCTGGGAAAGATGCCAGCGGCGGCCTGGCAAACTGGGGCTGCCTAGGATCCCAGCTCACACCTCATTAGCTGCATGGCAGTGAGCGCTGGGCATCCAGGGACATGTCTGCATCCCTGGGCAGGGGCCTGGGCACGAGACCCACTGCCAGGTGGCTACCTGGCTGGGTGAGATATTAATGGGGGGGGGCTGTCTGGGGCTCTCAGACACCATGGCAACAAGTGGGGTATGGCTCCATGTCAGCAGCAAGAGCCAACGGATGGGACCGAGGGACTGTTAAATACTGGGGGGGAGCACGTCACCTTACACATTTTAACCAATAGGATTGTACTATGGAAATTCCCTGATGCCGTATGGTGATTGGCTGTTACCGCTGAGCTCACAGGCCCCCCCACTCCATCCAGGATGAATCCGAGTCCCCCAGACCTGCCCCAAAGCGGAAGAGGGAGGGGGCACAATGGGACGACCCAGGATTGTGCACAGGACACCAGCAAACACACACTTCTCACCCCCCCACTGCCGTCTTCCGCGCTGTCTGAATCACTGGCCAGCCAAACGCGCCCCTGTCCCCCATCCTGCTAACAGCACCTCCGGGAGCCAGACAAGCACTTAGCCTTTAGCTGCCTCTGCAGCAGCCTCCATGCAGAGAGGGAGAGAGATGGGTGCAGCTGTTCCCATCACAGCCCATCTCCCTCCCCACAGATTTCCCCACTGGCTCTTGGAGGCACTGGGATGTAGACCCCCCCCCCTCCCGCTGCTTCTGATAACGTGTGTGTGTAGACTAGTTTTGCCCAGCACACATGCCTAAGCCAGAGTGCCCTCGCTCCAGCTGGTTCTGAGCAGGAAGCTCACTCTCTACGGCCCATTCAGTCCTTGGCTTCCCTGCAGAAACTTCCCTAACCCCGTGTGTTTTTGACACTGGGGGTGTTCAGTGGGAGTTGAGCAGCCAGCAGTGAGTGGTAACTTTCCATCATAACTGCCCTGGGCTGGATCTATACTAGGGACCTCGAGGGAGAGGCATCACAGTCCACCGTCACGCCCGAGCTAGCCAGTTCCCAGGACAACACACGGAGGAGATGATGATTGTTGGTTCTGGGGCACAGAGCTGGATGAGAGGTGAGGTCACAGGGGCACGAGCGCTGTATCTAGGCACCGCTGACAGTCAGTCCTTGGCACCTATATAACAGGGACTCCCTCAAAATAAGTAAGCCCCTGACCAACCCTCTAGCCTAGAGGGAGAAGAGAACAACCTGGCAGAGTCTTTGCAGTTCTGGGTGGTTTGAATTAAAGCAGTAGCACTGGCACCACACGGGGTTTGTGGGAATGGGTTTAACTGATAGCTACATCTGACAAACCCCCAGCGAAACAGGAACGCCTGTGTGCTTTTAAATGGAAACTTCCTGCCCTATGCTAGTGCCTGAAAACAGGGCTAGGAACGAGGGGAAACCAGCCAAGCTGCAGGAGCCTGATGCAGCAACACTCAGAGTCTGAATCATCTCTGCTGTGATCTGTAACCTGGGCAAGGGCGATTCCTGGGTCACCATGTGCCTCTGCTAGCTGGGTGGCACTGCGCTGCCAAACCCACCTGTGTCCCTGCTACGAGAGAGGCTCCCTTCCAGGTCCCGCCCTGTATGCGGGGAATCCCACACTGGGATGTTCCATGTCACTGGATACAAGGCCAGATTCACCCTCTTCAGAGGAAAGGAAGATCAAAATAACAGCACCTAGAAGCGAATACTCCTGCCCACCCTCCCCTTCCAGGGGGGAGGCCTGTCCCATTGGCTCCATTCTACAGGCACAGACAGACACTGCAGTTAAACTGCCCCTTAGCCCAAGACCTGCCCAAACTCAGTATAGAGCCAGTTACAGGACCCAGGAGTCCTGACTCCCAATAACTCCTTGCTGACATTGGCCAGGGGCTCTCCCAACAGAGCGCTGAGGGGCACTGTGCTATTCAGCCTCTGCACCCGTGTTCAGAGCACCCTGTCATTCCAGCCATTTCTGAGCTGCCAATGCCATGGGCCCCTGCCAGCCCCCATGCCCACCACCACACACACACACACCCCTACATGGCCTCAGGGTGGCCCTGCAAGCAGACCCTGCCTCATCCTCTGAGTCTCTAGTAACTCCAGGCAAAACTTTCCGAGCATTAGTAGCCCTTGCAGGGCTCATTTATCATAACCCAGCCCCACCACCCAGAATTCCCCAGCTCACACCAACAGTCCATCCACACACCCAGTACAGCCCCGGCCTCTATCGCTACACCCAGGCTGGGACTCCCCGGTGTGGCCCCGGCCATCCCACCACACCCAGGGCTCCCTGGCCTCTCTCACCACACCTCACCCGGCCCCTCTTGCCACCCCCAGGCTCCCCGGCATGGCCCCGGCCTCCCCCGCCACAGCCAGGCTCTCCAGCACAGCTCTGGCCTCTCTCACCACACCTCACCCGGCCCCTCTAGTTCGTCAGCTCCTCCACTCGTTTCATTCTCAGGTCTGGTCCTAGCTCTCGCCCAGAGACATCAGCGCACTCACCCGTCCATCATTGCCCAGCCTTCAGCCTTCAGCCCTCTGCGGCCCAACGAGCCAGCAGGTACCTCCCTCTGCAGCTCTCAGCCTCCAGCCCGGGCAAGTTTATGGGTGACCCCCCCTCCCTCCCCCAACGGACCTGCTGCCTCCTGCTTTCACCAGCCTGCCCTGACCCCACTGCTCAGCAGGGGCCCTCGCCACTCCCTCCTTCGGGGGCAGCCCAGCCCTGCTCTGAGCAGTCTCTGGACACCCTCTCCTCTCCGGACCCTCCCTTGCCTTCAGGCTGCCTCTCACCTGTAACTCCCAGGCCAGAGGTGCTGGAACTAGGGGTGCTGCCATACCCCCAGACTTGAAGTGGTTCCATCCTATCCAGGGTTTACAGTTTGGTTCAATGGCTCTCAGCTCCCCCACTCTAGAAGTTGTTCCAGCCCCCCTGGCCAGGGCAGGGCAGCCCTGCCCTCCTGACACCAAACTAGGGTGCAGCCGGACCAGAACCAGGCTGCTGGGCCCAATTTCATTGAAGACGCCAGCTCCCCTGAGCAAGAGGCTGATCACCGTGTGCTGGCCAAGAGCGAGAAACTCCCCCCACCCTGTGATGCTGCGTCTCCCCCACCCGAAGGCCACTTCCCAGGCGCTCAGCTGGTAGGTCCTGTGTCCCCACTGGTTACCATGGCAAGGCCCTGGAGAGAATTAATGCTTCAGACCAAAACACTGCAAGCTCCCAATCTGCAGCTTAATTAGAGCCTGGGGCCTCCGAGGGGAGCGCTCTGCTGCGGCTGAGCTGCCAGCCCCCCACCCCCGACTCCCACTCCCTGCACTGGGGACCCGAGGCAGTAGCACTGGAATCTGACAGCTCTGGCCCAGGCGCCTTCGAGCAGCCCCACATGGGGGAAGGGAGCGTTGTGCAGAGAGGGGCCCACTCTCCACTTGCAGCCAGCTGGTGTGAGGATGGGTCTCCGCTGATCCCTGGCTAGAGACGCTCGAAGCCGACAGGAGAGAGCTCTCCCATCCGTCGGCTTAATGAATCCAGCCCCAAGGAGCAGCTGCCCGCAGGGATATGGGCAGGACACAGCGCGCTCGCGTCGGTGTCGCTTATGTGGCTCGGGGCTGGTTTGGTCACACCCACCTGAGCGGCAGCGTAGCCAATGCCAAATTAGGGCTAACTCTTTAGGAGAGGGGGAGGCAAGGGCTGCCCTGTGGCAAGGCCACACGGCGTTACCCTGCAGAGCTGCTTGTCCGACTGGCCGCTTCTCCAGCGCCAAACTCCAGACTCACAGGGCTGGTTCCACCCCCTGAGCCGCCAAGCAGAGCTGCCGGCAGGGACTGTGCGATAGAACCGGGCAGTGCTGTCTGCCCGGGGCCCTCGCTTTAAGGGGTCATTTCCACCCCCAGATGAGGGATTAGATGGGTAACAGGTCACCTGCACAGGCCGTTACCATGGCAGCAGGAGTCACCACTTACACAAATCCTGCCTGCAGTCAGGGATGTGCAACAGGCGGCAAAGCTGGCCCTGCATGGAGATCCCCTGGGCGCACACTGGAGTTTGCCCCACAATCCTCAGCTAGTGAAGACAAGACCATTGACCTGCTGAGTCAAAGCAGCAAAACAAGTGAGCTTCCCAAGAGGCCCCGCCCGGCCCGGCGGAACCAATGCTTCCAGCAGCCGAGAAGAGCCAGAAGAAGAAGAGCAGCTGCTTGCCAGCCTCCCTGCTTCTCCTGCGCTGGGCGTTCCCCTGGGGTCAGCAGGAGGTCCCCTGGCTCCTGCACACCCCAGTTCCGAGGGGCACTGGGACAGGAAGTGACCTCACTCCAAGCAGCTGTGACACACACCATTTACTAAGGCAAGAGGGAGAGCCACTCACGTGGCCAGCATGAGGCATCCCAGCCCCCGGCCTCTCCTCCCAGAGCTGGCAGGCTTGGCGCTGCCAGCAAAGGGTTTGCTGGGAAGCACCCACAGGCATCTCGGATTCCTTGGAAGGTGCCACAAACATCAGCGCCACACTCCACCCTAGCAGTGCCTCCTCTACCGACCTGCCAGGACTGACCTGTGCTCGGGGCTTCCCTGGGCATGAGCCGGTCTCAACAGCACAGGGAAACGCTCTGATCTGGGCCCTGGGCTGGGCTGTTCGCTGCAAGGGAAGCAGAGGTGCTAAGCTCAGGGATCCCAGCAGGAGGAGAGGGCTGCAGGTGGTTATGTTTCATTGCAAGTTCTGCATATTATTTATATGGCTCTGTTGGTGCACGGCAAACCCTGGCAATGGGCTAGGCCATTACCATAAGGTGTAAATCTGGAGACACTGGAGTGAGTCTGGATTTACACCAGCATAGGCTAGCCTGAAGGAAGTGAAATCCCAATGGATCCCCATTTTATATTGTTACTGCTCTGGAGTGTCAACCAGCACAGAAAGGACGAGTCCAGCTGCAAGGCAGGAATCCAGAGCCTGCCCTGTAGCTGGGACCCCCTGTAGCTGGGACCACCCCCAGAGCGAGTCTGCCCTTAGCCCTGATGCACCAGCACCAGCTCAACTCCAGCTGCCATGCTAACGTCGACAGGACGCCAGCATCTCTCCCCAGCCAGAACGGGTCCATGTGACAGAGCAGGGAAACCCCCAGCAGCCCTGCCCCCAGCACCCCCACTAAGGCCCCCCTGCCCCAGGCCAGCACCCCACCACATCCCCACTCCAGGCCAGCACCCCCTCCCCAGGCCAGCACCCCCTCCCCACCCCCAGCACCCTCACTAAGGCCCCCCTGCCCCAGGCCAGCACCCCCCCAGCACCCCTGCCCCAGGCCAGCACCCCCATTCCCACCCCAGGCCAGCACTGCACTCCAGGCCAGCACCCCCTCCCCACCCCACTCCCACCCCAGGCCAGCACCCCCTCCCCACCCCCAGCACCCTCACTAAGGCCCCACCCCCACCCCAGGCCAGCACCCCCGCTCGGGGCGGAGAGGTTTCCTGAGGAAGGCTAGTGAGACAACGTCAAAGTGCTAGTGGGGTGGATCTGAAGCAAGTCACTCTACAGCTCGGTCAGAGAAAGACAGGCCCCGGCAGGTGACAGGGAGTTGCCAGGAAAAGGCCAGGAAGGGTCAAGGCCCCGGGCAGTGGGGTGGGGTGGGGGGCTGTCCACATGCGACACAGCTTCAGGGACTGGTTTGGCTGTTCCACTCGTCACATGAAGCAGCTGCCAGGGCTGGGGTTTCCAGCACTACCGCAGGGCTTCAGACACACAACTCCTCTGCAGCTCTCACTCTACAGGGGCTGTGCACCTGAATCCCCTGGGGGCTCCCTTCTCACCCCAGCCACGCGCCACGCTCGCCCAGCCCTGCTGCAGCGCAGGCAGAGCCACTCCAGAGCGAGCTGCAGCCTCCTGTCCCTTGGCCAAACACTGGGGGACTATCAGAGCCAGCCTCCCCCTTCTGCGGGTCCTTTCCATGTGCTGCTGGCCTCTGGCACTTCCCCAGGGCTTGCGACTAACCAGCCAGAGGCCCCAAGGAACCTGCTAGTGGGGCCAGGGCCATGGGTTGAGTCCTTGCAGAAAGCTGGGAGCTGCAGCCAACCTAGAGGCCATGTGTGGGGCTGGCTGAGCTGCAGACTAGCCCAGGAGAACTCCAGTCTGAACAAGGCAGCAGAGTCAGGGTCATAGAGGAAAGGGCCCTGAGGCAAACCCTGGGCTGGCTTCTGCAGAGGGGAGGGGAACAGCACTCCCTGCACTGGGCTCACACCCCTATGAGCCATGGGCCCGAGGTCTCCCCCAGGCAACACAGGAGGAGCGGGACATGGGGCAGGGAAAGATGCACAGAGAAGCCAAGTGACTTGCCCAAAGTTACCTGCAGCCAAGATAGGAGTTCAAGACCTCCTGGCTCCCGGTCTGGCACCCCGCTGCACCCACTACCCAAAGCTCAATACTTACTCCCAACTTCCTAAAGCTTTGCCTAGAAATCAGGCTTTCTATTCATGCCCATTTGCTTCTGTGCCCAGCCCCGGCTCCCCCAGCCCCGGCAGAGCTGGCTTACTGGACCCGGAGCGATAGCTCCCCCCCAGCAGGCAGCATGCACGGCCCAGTGCAGGGAGACACCCAAGCAGCATCACAGAGCCCAACGCCAGGAGGGGCCACTGATCGTCCAGGCTGAGTCTCAGGCCTTTTTCGGCAGCCACATTAGGCCAGCAGCAGCCATGAGCTAAGAAGCAGAAAGTCACATCCTCACATTCCATCTAAATTGCATCACAACAGTGTCCCATCAGGCTCTTAAGGAGGCTCCCGTCCTAGCAGCACCACCGCCACCAGAGAGACAGACTGTAAGATGTCTAATGAAAATGCTGTTTGATGCATCCTGTCTGGGAAGGAACCACTTCAACACTTGTGATTGTGAAATCTCCACTTCTCTATTGTTTATCTGTAGGGTCTCCCTCGGGTTCTTTAATTGTTTCTGTCTGTTGCATAACTAATTTTGTAAGATTTAAGTCAACTAAGGTGGTGGGATCTGATTGGGTAAAGAATTGTTTCACAATGTGCCAGTATTGGTGAAAAACACTCTTGTAGGACTTGAGTTTACAATGATGAGTCCTGCTTGGCTCTACCTTAACCAAAGTTTTAACTATATAAACTGGGGTCCAAAAGGAAGTTCCTTGGAACCCACTCCAGGACACGGCCCAGGATCAGAGCTGCCAGACCTCAACACCCTGCCAACCACACTGTGCAGAAGCCGGAGGCCCCGGATGACCTGATCCTGACTGGCCCCCAGGAAAAGTTTGTCTGCCTTACTGGGAGTGGCGAGCCTTGTCTGCTTAGCGTGTGCAGTCTGGTTTGATGACTGTTAATAGAGGTTAAGACTATTGCTGTGTAAGGCTCTCTCACTGGTAAGAGACCCCGCAAACCCACAGAAGAGTACGCCCCAAGCCCTCGGAACAGGGTAAGGGTGGAGGTGCCTAAACTAACCAGGTTGCACCTTGAGCTACTGAAGGGCAGAGGTGGGTGCCCTAGAGCATGCAGGTAACACCCATATAACATGGGCCAGAGAACTGCCCCTTGGAAGTCTGACATCCTAGGGCCTGTACCACAGCCCTGCGTGCTAGCTGCACTGCCCCTCCCTGCTCCCTGCCCTCCATACACCCCACCCCCCAGCCGAGAGACAGGGCATCAAGCCAGCCGGGATCACTCCCCCAAAGCCTGTCTCCTCAACAGGGGAGAGAAGCTTGTGCAGGTCAGAGCCAAGGGCACCAGCTGCCTCTTCCTCGGCAGCATTCACTGGGCCACAGCCAGGTCTCTGCCCTGCTGGGGGGCTGCTCGCTGGGGAGCTCTCGCCTCACTCACAGGTGGGTTTTACTTCACAGCCAGATGAGTGGTGCGACCATGGCCAGGATCCCAACTAGGGCAGGTGAGTGCCCATCCCCCAGCCCAATTCCTGGCAGCATTTCCTGCTTTAGTCACTCCCCCAAGGCCCTGTCACCGATGAACCATCCAGAGGGACCACTGAGGCTGAAGCCTGCATGAGGAGTGGGGAGCCTGGGAGGATGAGGGCAGGAAAGTGACAGAGGCCAGCTGACGTGTGCTGTGAACTGCAGCTATACTGCTCTGCCCAGCTCCCACTGAAAAACTCGGGGAAATCCAGCAGCTCAGATTGATGCAGCTTCACTTTGTCTAAAATCTTCCTGTCCCTAAATCAGTTTGCCCAGCCCCCTAACAAACAGCGGGGCCCTGAGAGACTCTGGGGGGTCGGCAGGGGTGAGGCACCAAAGCCAGGAGGCCAACCAGGGGCAGTGGGCACCCAGGAGCGAGGGGAATCTGGGGCAGCGCAGGGTGTGCGGTGATGGAGGGGGCTGGGCGGTCAGCCGACCGGAGCTGCCAAAGTATTTCAGAATGTCTCTCTCCAGCCAAGCCTGGGTGCTGTGGCATGGCACTGCCCCTGAGTGCGGCAGGCAGTGGGACTGGGCTCAGTTTGTTTAATATGTTAAATGCAATAAGGGCATTATTCATAGAAAGAGGAATCCGGATCCCGGCCCTGCCAAGGCCTCCCTTTCAGCAGCATCCAAGCCGAATAAACTGGGATGGAGGAAAGGAAATGCCTGGAAGTAAGGAACAGATAGAAGGCGACCCAACCCAACACGGCCCACTCCCCAAGGCAGGGCTCGGCTCTCTGCTCAGCATTCCCGACCAGACCCTTCGAGCACAGCATCCAATCAGCAACAGCACTAACAAAGCTCTCTCCTTCCCCAGGGCGTCACCAGCTAGCTTGAGTAAATCAAGATGGCAACGTGCAATGCTAGTTTTTGTCATTAGGGGCTCAGCTGTATTGAGTCAAACCCACCGGAGCAGACAGCTCCATTTGTGCCTAGTACTCGCCCTCCACAGGCCCAGTGCCCAGGCTGAGCTTGGGGGAAGGGTTGCGCAGGGACGCAGAGAACAAAGCTCAGACCTCTCAAGGAGGATCTTCATCCCGTCCCCACGGACTGATTCAGAACCCAGAGAGCGAGAATGGCCTTGGGGATTCTCACCCTACCAGACAGGCACACGCCTGGCAGCACAGACTGACACACACTCTCCCACCCAGCACCACCTCCGATTAAACAGACAGAAGCCCTGAGGCCACAAACCCAGAGAAGCTCAAGTTCAGTTTGAGGCTGGCGCTGGGTCCGGAGAGAGCTACAAGGCGTCACTATCGGGTGCGTTGCTGTTTAAGCTTCGTCTACGCAGCCTCCCACACGCCCGCCCGCAGGCCAATCCAGCCAGGCCTGGAGGACGACAGTGCTTAAAGGCATTACTGCAGGGAACCATAAAACAAGCAATAAATTTGATAACTGCAAGGTGGTGAAAGAGGAGATAAGTCGGGAGGCCCCACTTTAGGCCACGTGTGTCTGGTCCCACCGGTAGCTAGGTGGCAAGTGGTGATGGCAACAGCTAAAGCACAAATGATTCTCAGCTGAAAGCCAAATGCCCCGAGTGGCAGAGGCAGATGGCACACGAAGAGGACAGCAGGCTCCTGTTCCTGTCTCTCGCCAGAGCCATGGCTGTGACCGAGCAGGCCCAGCCCAGCTCTCACATGCACAGGTTGGGCAGAGATGGGACACCAGCAGCTCCTGCCCTGGGAAGGGCTCTCAGGCAGCATCACCCTGTCTGGCTCCAGGCTCCCCCGCAGGGTGGGGGTTGCAGGTGCCTTGTTCCATCACAAACGCCTCCAAGACGGGGTCTGGGAGTGACCTGCCAAGGACTCCAGGAAATGGCTCTGTTCACTGCAGACTAATCTCTCAGGGGTTTTAACGGGGGCGGGAGCAGCCAGGGCTTCTGTTTGCTCACGGTGCTGAGACGGGCCAGCTCCCCAGCAGCTACCAGGGAAGCAGCCAGCCCTTGAACTCAGCTCTCCGCAGGTAACAGCTTCCCAGCTCCGCTCTGCTGACTGGATGCAGCCTGGCGAGCGCTGCCCCCGGGCACAGCTACCAGGCGTGGGCACAGGGCTCTGCCTGAGCTTGGATCCAAACATAAACCCCAGTGAACCAAACAGGCCTGGAAAGTGGGGGGCGGGCGCCTCTTTCAGGCACACTTCAGTTCATCCTGTACAATCCATCCTCCTACGACTCCCCCCGCGGCCTGCCAAAGGAGTTCCCTGCCCAGCTGCGGGTCACCCCAGCGACCACAGCCTCCACCCTCGCGCCCCCCTGCCCGGCAGCCCTGAGCCAGGGGGCCGCAGAGATTCGAGCCCCACCGCCCCCTGCGGATAAAAGAGCTCCCCATGTTTGTACAAGCGCCGCAACCCAGCGCAGCCCCCAGCAGCCCGGGCTCCAGATCCCCCGGCCCGGCCCGGGCGCACGTCTCCGCCCCAACAGCACCGACTGGCGGCGGCGGCGGCGCCCGGGCCCTCCCGCGGGGCGGTTTGTGTTTCCCGGCCCGGATCGATCCGTGGCTCCGCCGCAGCGGCCCCAGCCAGGTCCCGGTGCGGGAGGAGGCGCGGCGCGGCGGGCGCCCTTACCTAGGTCCGCGTTGCAGAAGGCCTGTTGCGGGTGCACCGGGGAGCAGCTGCAGGCGTCGGCCGGGCGCGCCGCCCTCCCGAGCAGCAGCAGCAGCACCGCCAGCCAGGCCAGCAGGCTGGGCAGAGCAGCGCGCATCTTGCGGGTCTCAGAGCGCCCGGGGGGGCCGCCGCATCCAGCCAGGCGCTGCCGCCGGCTTCGCCGGGCCTGGAGAGCCGCGATCCCCGCGGACAGGAGGCTGCACACGCCGCGGCTGCCTCCCTTGCGCCGAGGGTTTGCTGCGCCGCTCCGCGAAAGCGGCTTTTAACGCGCTCGGGGCTCGCCGCTGCTCCGCCCCGTGGCACGGGGCCAGGCCGCTGCGCTCAGCAGCTCGCTCGCTCTCGCCCCTTCCTCCCCCCGGGCCTGCGGCGTGGGTCCGGCTCCCCATGCGAGCGGCAGGTCATGCCCGGCTCCAGCCCCAGCCCCCTGCCCCTCTGCTCCCCCCACACCTGGGGAGTCCCCGCGGCGGCTGGGCTCGGATCCGCCCTGCCAGCGCCCCAGCAATGCCCAGCCTGTGCCGCAGTTAGCAGGGTGCCCAGGCGGCCCTGTGGGCCGGCGGGGGCGGGGGGAGGGAGGGAGGAGAGCCAGGCCACGGCTGCAGCGTGCCCCCTCCTGTGGGGCTCCTCCCGTTCCATCCCATGGGGGCAGAACCTTCCGGGGAGCCCCCCACCGCTGGCAGGAGTAACCTCACCATGGCAGCGACAGGTGCCGCCCCCCAGGAGCCGTGAGCGCTGCCCCTCCCTGGCACAGAGGGCCACGCATGCCAGCCTGGCAGGGAGTTTAGGACGAGGATCATGGCCAGGCGGGTATTTTCTTCCCCTGAACTGTGAGCGCTGGGGGAAGGGGCAGGTTTCCTGCCATCACCCCCTCCCCTGCGCTCAGGAGCCAAGGGCCCACGGCTGCGACATCAGCACCAGGCCAAACGCGGCCTCGCGTGGAGGTGGCAGCTGGCCAGTGCTGAGCGGAGCAGTACGTTTCCTCCAAGGGCTGTGATTATGTCCGTGCCCAAGCATTTCCTGGTTTCTCCTGCTGGTCTCTTCCATCTCTTGCCCCCCCTTCCCCAGCTCTCTTCCCTTGAGCACCGCAGGCAACTGCTCTCCCACAGTCCTGGGACCGACCTCTGCTCACACCCACCAATGTGCCACTTTCCTTTACTGTGCACACAGAGCCCAGATCTTCTCTCTGGCAGGGGCGGCTCCAGGCCCCAGCACGCCTGCGGGAGCTCCACCAGAGCCGCCCTCCCGGCCACCGGCAGAGCGCCCCCCGCGCCCTGCTTGGGGCGGCGAAATGTCTAGAGTCGCCCCTGCTGTCTGGGCCCTGCAACCCTCAGTGCAGCCCCCCGACACTCAGCCTGGGCCAGGCTGCCCACCGGCCTCCATTTCAGTGCTGGAGGAGGCAGGCTCTGAGTAACACTGACGGCCACATGCAGCGGACACAACTTTCCTGGTCATTCCACACTCAGGCTCTCCAGCAGTCCCTGCCTCAGCGTGAGAGTGGGGAGGACGTGTGGCTCTGCGGCTGTGCCTGGCAGGGCTGTGGGGACTCAGTACTGCCCGCTACACGGCAGGGACAGTCTGCTCTGAACTGCAGCTCAGCATCACGATCATCACAACATCACACCAGAGATGTGGGTTTTCAACAAGGAGAAGTCTGTTCTAGCAAGATGCTTATGCCCGGGTACGAAATATCAGCGTGCCTGAGAGCTAGCACAGGGCAGAGCTGGAATCAGCATCACGGCTGGTGAGCTGCACGTTTCCTTTCTCCCCGCATTGCCAGCGCTGTCCCCTGGGCGGTGGGATGCACAGGACCCCCTCCCCACTGTGTGCCTGAAAGGGGATTCATGAGTCACCCCTGCCACGGTCTGGGGATTAGCTCACCATGGCCCCTTCCCTCAGCCTCTCGGCTCATGCTCCCCTCCAGGACTCAGCATAGTCTTATTCATTGCGATTCGGCCCTCTAGCCAGGTCTCTGTAGACTTCCCCTTTCCGGGTCTGTCAGCATCTCTGCCATTCCCAGCTGTGCCAGCCCAGGGACCCTGTGCCCCGCAGCTATGGGCCACTCACTCCCAGACCTGGTGGCTACTTCCTCCGCTCCCGTGGCTACTTCCCCCTTGGGCGTCTTACCAGAGCCTGTAATTGCTAACACACCTCCCTCCGGGCAGGGGGTGACTGCAGCCTATTGCCCCCTTTCACAAGCCTGCCCAGGGCAGCTCCAGCCTTAATTAAGCATTGTTGAGCCCTGGCTCCCCTGGAGGAGCAGCCTGAGTGGTTAATTGGCCTGTCTAGCCACCTTAACCCCTTCAGGACTGGTGTGGGGTGAAGGCCCCAGCACTGTCCCCCTCAACAGCAGCACTGGCCTCTGATATTGAGGGGGACAGTGAGCATCACAGAAGGATGAGGCACAGCTCTAGAGGGGGGCAGATGGGGGAGGACAGTTGGGAACTTGGCTCTGGAATGGCCGTGGGGCTGTCTTGGAACGGGGGTGATGGGGTTTGGAGCACACACAGCAGGGCGGCACCCCGGTCCGCACCAGAGCCTGAGGTGCTGCCTTACTGCCAGTCACAGCAATGCTGGAGGCCGAGGCCCTGTGACAGCTGCAGGAGACAGATGTGGCTAAGGAGCTCAGCAGGGGAAACTGAGGCGGTACCTGGGAAGGGGTGGGAGTGACAACCGAGGGATTGGCCAACCCAGGTGCACCAGCAGGAGGAAGAGAAGGGCCCCAAGGTGGTGGGGGTGGGAGGCATGGGCCAGGCCCACTGAGAGGAAGCTGGGCTGGGGGTGGCCCAGAGAGAGAGAGAAGCCGAGACAAAGCCAGAGCTGACTTGGTTGCTCCAGCAGCGAGCGAGCGAGGAGCCGCTGGGGGGCCCGTGGGAGCTGGGCGGCTCTGGGGTCCAGAGAGGGCTGGGATAGGGCTCCCCTGCTCTCAGGTGGTTTGGGGGGCAACAGGCCCCGGCTGGGAATGTTCCGCAGAGGCGCTGGAGGAAGCTCCCCGCAGCCCCGAGCCCAGCAGTGAGTCACGGCTGTTTGGGATAAATGGAAACACATGTCCAGCCCCACGCTGGCTTATGGCTCAGCTCTCCAGAGGCACTCGGTAAACACAGGCAGGGGGAGGGGAAGGAGCCTGCTTGGCTCTGCCCTGGGGAGAGGGCCCCGGCCCCGGCCCCAGCACACCAGCACCTCAGGCTGGGGGGAGTTTCCCCCCACATCCCAGCAATGGTCATCTCAGAAGGCACCACCCCCATCCCAGACCAACCTGCCCTGTGTCCTGCTGAGCACACAGCCTGGGTAAGGGCAATTCTGGGTGGCAGGGGAGTGGCTGGGCCTGGCTCCCGACGCTCCACAGCGAAGGTGGAGCAGGGGAGGGGAAGGTGGCTCTGATGGGAAGAAGGGGCACTCCCCAGAGGAGACTGAGTGAGGCAGGTCCTGGCTCGCCAAAGCCCAGCCCCCTCGTGGCGCGCATGGCCCTGGCTCTCTAGATCTGTGCTGTGGCTTTGAGCCCAGCCCGAGGCTACGGGTCTGGTCCCCCTGGCTGACGCTGTCCCCTCTCTCCAAAACAGCTGGCACTTCACCCTGCTGGGCCGGGGAAGGGGAGTGCCCAACCCCGGCTCACGCTCCTGGGAGGCAGTCTGCACAGTCCCCTAGACTGCATGCTCACAGGTCTCAGCTGGTGCTGCTTGGCCTGCCAGCAGCGCCTTGACCTCAGGCTGGAAATCTCATCCCCTGCTCAGGGCCGCTGGGAGGAGAATGGATCCAGGATTTACAATTACGGCAAAGCGTGCCCCCACTGTTCCCATGCCATGGGTCACTCCCAGCCCTGGCATCTGCCACTCCTGCCCCCAGGCCCTGTTCTTGGCAGCCTGTTCAGAGGAACAAGTGCAGCCTGTCCCAGGGACCAGAGCAGGGTGTGCTGAAACGAAGCTGGCATGAGCAGCATCTCCTCTTGTGATGCAGAGGGCAGTGGCAGTGTGGCCCCTACCTTTCCCAGCAGCATGCGCTAGCCCTGCAGTTCCTTCATCGGCTGCCAAAGGAAATACGTTTGTGAGCAGAGCATGAAAACAACACAGGCAAGAGGAGCATGCTGGGAGCTCAGGGCAACGGCTGCACCCCGGAGCAGGCCTGTGCTTGGAAGGCACCCAGCGGGCACAGCACTGCCACCTCTCCAAACAGGGTGCAGGGGGTGTGAGAACTAGCAGAGAGCTCCTGGCAGTGCTGGCAGGGGAGTCGGGCTATGGCAAGGCAGTGAGCGCTGCCCCTTTCAAGCTGCCTCCTTGCACTCCTGACTCAAGCTGTGAGTCACTGTAGCCGTCTGCCTGAGTCTACAGAGAGTCTGAAACAATGGCTTGGAGAGGTGTGAACTGCCCCACTCGTCTCAGTGGGGCAGGAATGCAGGTGCCCAGGGTCGCTGAGCTAAATACCAACTATCCCCGGTCAGTGCGGCATGGACGGAAGGAGACAGAGGAGCATGTTACGGCTAGAGCGAGTGGGGCAGGTGGCGTTTGGGAGATACCATGTCTTTCCCCACCCTCCCAGCAGAGCCCACAGGGGTGGGGTGGAGGGAGCAGAGCCCACAGGAGCACCCAAACCCTGCTGGGCGAGGGCCCTTGCCTGGGGAGCCCAGCAGATCCCTCAGAACATGCATGACCATATTTTGAAAGTCTGCTGAATCTATTGCAAGTAGTGAGAGTCTCCAGTGGGCAAAGCTTGGCTTCTGGGCACAGCTGGCAGAGCACCATTCCTTCCTCCTCTCCAGTTCAGCCCCAGGCGGGTAGGTGACAGAGGGACAGGGTGCTGGGTAGGGAGGGGAAGCTGGAGTCTTGGGAGAAAGCAGTAGGGTCCAGGGGGTGCTGGTGTCAGGGCACAGGAGTGGTACCAGCCTCATCTGGAGGCCAAGGCACCAAGTGTGCAAATGAGAGTGTCCCTTGAGATGGGGGGTGTATCACAAGCCCCTGGCTGTCTCGTGGGGTCTCAGCCCTTGCATGGTCATCACTGGATGAGCTAGGGTTAAATGAGAAGCTAACTCAGGAGATAACCCCCCTGCTTCTGGACAGGAGCCAGGCACCAACCGTGGGCTGAGGCAGATGAGGCCATTAACCCCATTACAGGTTCCTGGTACCTGCTTGGGAGCCGCTGAGACTGGCCTCTCAGAGCCGGGAGCACAGACAGATGGGCCCCAGGCCAGGCCAGCCCAGCCCCACACGCGCCCCCTCTATGCCCTGATACAGGCCCAAACCTGGCGCGTCCCTTTAACTAAGGGACGAGGAGCTCCCCAGGGGCCAGCTGAGGGCCAGGCTCAGCAGGTGAGTGCAAGGCCGTGCAGTTCCCCAGGTCGCACAGCACAAGCCGCCGGGGGCGAGAGCCCGGCGCGGACGGGCCCTGGGACAAGGGCATGCCAGCCAGCCAGCCCACTCTGAGCCCAGGCAAGGCCTGCACGTATGCTGGAGATCCCAGGGGAGGGTAACTTTAGATACCAGCCCTAGGGGGCACCTCCTGGGAGTTGGGTTCCATCGTGTCCCGTCAGCTCCACGGTGATGCCAGAAGGGAACCTGAGTGCCCGGGGCCGGGGGGGGGGGGCAGCTCAGGGCTGCTGCTCAGGGCAGCCTGGGAAGGGGGCTGGTTCTGCAGGAGACCAAGCCTTCTCCAAGCAAGATGCAGATCATATGTGGAGGTGGCTTGTCCAGTCGCAAAGCATCTCCCTAGCACAGGGGTCAGCGACCTATGGCAGGCGAGATGATTTTGAGTGGCACTCACACTGCCCAGGTCCTGGCCACTGGCCTGGGGGCTCTGCTGCTGGCCTGGGGCCCTACCGCTGGCCCCCTTCCACCTGGAATCCCGTCCGCTGGCCCCGCTCAGCCCGCTGCCGGCCCTGGGTCCCAGGCACCGGTCCCAGGGTCTCTGCTGCCGGCCTGGGGCCCTACCACCAGCCCCATTCAGCCCACTGCCAGCTCCGGGTCCTGGCCACCGGTCCTGGGGGCTCTGCTGCTGGCCTGGGGTCCTACTGCCGGCCCCAATCAGCCCACTGCCGGCCCCAGGTCCTGGCCACCAGTCCTGGGGGCTCTGCTGCTGGCCTGGGGTCCTACTGCCGGCCCCAATCAGCCCACTGCCAGCTCCGGGTCCTGGCCACCAGTCCTGGGGGCTCTGCCGCTGGCCTGGGGTCCTACTGCCGGCCCCAATCAGCCCACTGCCGGCCCCAGGTCCTGGCCACCAGTCCTGGGGGCTCTGCCGCTGGCCTGGGGTCCTACTGCCGGCCCCAATCAGCCCACTGCCAGCTCCGGGTCCTGGCCACCAGTCCTGGGGGCTCTGCCGCTGGCCTGGGGTCCTACTGCCGGCCCCAATCAGCCCACTGCCAGCTCCGGGTCCTGGCCACCAGTCCTGGGGGCTCTGCCGCTGGCCTGGGGTCCTACTGCCGGCCCCAATCAGCCCACTGCCAGCTCCGGGTCCTGGCCACCGGTCCTGGGGGCTCTGCCGCTGGCCTGGGGTCCTACTGCCGGCCCCATTCAGCCCACTGCCAGCTCCGGGTCCTGGCCACCAGTCCTGGGGGCTCTGCTGCTGGCCTGGGGTCCTACTGCCGGCCCCATTCAGCCCACTGCCGGCCCCGGGTCCTGGCCACCAGTCCCGGGGGCTCTGCTGCTGGCCTGGGGTCCTACTGCCGGCCCCATTCAGCCCACTGCCGGCCCCGGGTCCTGGCCACCGGTCCCAGGGTCTCTGCTGCCGGCCTGGGGTCCTACTGCCGGCCCCATTCAGCCCACTGCCGGCCCCGGGTCCTGGCCACCGGTCCCAGGGTCTCTGCTGCTGGCCTGGGGTCCTACTGCCGGCCCCATTCAGCCCACTGCCAGCTCCGGGTCCTGGCCACCGGTCCTGGGGGCTCTGCTGCTGGCCTGGGGTCCTACTGCCGGCCCCATTCAGCCCACTGCCGGCCCCGGGTCCTGGCCACCGGTCCTGAGGGCTCTGCTGCTGGCCTGGGGTCCTACTGCCGGCCCCATTCAGCCCACTGCCGGCCCCGGGTCCTGGCCACCAGTCCTGAGGGCTCTGCCGCTGGCCTGGGGTCCTACTGCCGGCCCCAATCAGCCCACTGCTGGCCCCGGGTCCTGGCCACCAGTCCTGGGGGCTCTGCCGCTGGCCTGGGGTCCTACTGCTGGCCCCATTCAGCCCACTGCTGGCCCCAGGTCCTGGCCACCGGTCCCGAGGACTCTGCTGCTGGGCCTGGGGGTCCTACTGCCGGCCCGGGGCTCTGCAGCCGCCCCCAGCTGCGGCCCACTGGCCCCAGCCTGGGACAGGGAGGGGTGCAGACAGAGGCAAGAGGGGGCACAGCACAGCACCCCCCACCTTAAAAACTGTTCCAGTGCCACTGTACCGGGATATTTGTAGGTCCTGATTTGCTGCTTACATCACCATCGCATCACGTGGAACAGCGCACTGCGTTTGACGTTGTGTGTGCCGTCTGCCACCATTTTTTTCCCCACTGTAAGTTGAGGAGCACATTTGACAAAATGTCAGCTCCTAAGAAAGCAAAGTTAGGTGTCTGTTCATTTCAGCCTTCTTGGACACAGACATTTGGATTTAGTCAAAAGAAGGACCGTGCAGTTTGTGCTTTCTGTTGTGAAAGTGTTATTTGTCGCACATCCAGTGTTTGATGACATTTTCAAACGAAGCACGAGGAAACCTTTCTTGACAAAGCAGACAAGACTGAATCAGTCAAAAAGGCAGTAGGAGAATATGAGAAGCAAAGCAGTGTTTTTAAATGCTTAAGTGTAAGTAAAAATCAAGCCACAGAAGGAAGTTACAAGATTGCACAGTGCATTGCAGAAAGCGGAAAGCTGTTTACAGATGGGGAATATATAAAAGACGTTTTTCTCAGCAGTTTGGAGGTTTTGTTCAATGATTTGCCAAATAAAGATGTGATCGTATCTAGAATAAAAGAACTGCTTGTCTCTGCCAGAACAGTTGAGAGACGTGTAAGCAAAATGGCAGAAAACATTAACGAGAAGCAGACGACTGCATTGAAAGACACAGCAGTGTTTAGTGTTGCAGTTGATGAGAGTGTGGACATAAATGACGTTCCACGTTTGGCAGTTGTTGCAAAATATTGTGCTTCCGATGAAATCCAAGAGTTTTGTTGCCTAAAACCCCTGCATGACACAACAAAGGGGGAAGCTATGGCGGAAAGTTTTGTAAACCGTTTTGAAGAATGAGGAGTTGCCATCAGAAAAATATTTTGTGTGACATCAGATGGTGCTCCTGCCATGGTCGGAAAACAGAAGGGATTTGTAAAGTTACTTGAAGATCAAATTGGCCGCCCAACAGTCAAATTTCACTGTATCATCCATCAAGAAAACCTATTGCTAACATTTCTAATTCAGAGCTTAATAATGTGATGAATCCAGTGGTGCGAATTGTGAATGTCCTTGTTGCTCGATCTGCTTTGACTCACAGACAGTTTCAAGCACTGCTAGAAGAGATGGACAGTGTTTATAACGACATCCCACTTCACGGCAACATTCGGTAGCTAAGTCGTGGCAATGTTTTGGTGCACTTTGTAAACTGTTTTGATGCAATCAAGGCCTTTTTGTCGGAAAAAGGACAAAACTACCTCAAACTCGATAATGACAAATGTCTGTGTAAGCTCATGTTTCTAACTGACATCACCGCTCACCTAAATGAACTCAACCTCCATCTCCAGGGTGCAGGGAAAACGGTTCAGGGGTTAGTGGAGGTGCCCGGGTTATTGGGGGGGGGGGTGACACCTTCTGGGATTCCTGAGTTGCCTGGGGTGAATCACTGCCCTGTGCTCACAGCGGGAGGGAGCCCTGTCTGTGCCCACCAGGGGAAGCGGTCCCCAGCCTCCGGCTGCTGGCAGCACAGGCGCCCACTCCGGGCTCCGGGAGCTGGGTCTTTCCCTCTGTAGACTACCACATTACACACCCCATGTTGTTACTCTCAAGGCCCTGTCCCCTAGCCATGGAAGCAGTGCACCCCCAGGTCACCGGTTACGCCTCGGCTCACCTCAGTACACTCTCCTTAGTACCAGGCACATAGCCGGGTCTGTCGGAAAACCAAAGTGAAGCTGAGTTAACAGCACTGGCAGGGTTTAGAAACACAGGGTTACAGGTAACAGGAAAACACGGGATGCAATCTACAGCCGGCCCTTGTTGACAGGCTCCTGCCCTGTCTAGATGGTGTTCCTCCCGCAAAGGGCAGTCCTGGCGGCGCTTGTCAGGCCAGAGAGCTGGGCCCCACCTTTCATCAGCCCCTACTGCTGGCAGAGTGTCTCCCCCATAATGAACACCCATGTGGGTGCTTTCTTCACCCCGTAAAGACCTGTAGCCCTTTGTCTCTTGCCCTGGCGGTCCCATCTTCAGAGACTTTGGGGGGTTCTTTTGTCTCTGTAAATCCTCACGCCTGCACCTGCTCCAGGCGGTACCCCCAGCACAGCTCCAGAGGCATCTGGTGCTCTTAGCGATTGAGCTACCCTGCAACCCACCTCACCCCAGGCGAGAAGTTTCATTGCAGCAGTTTTGAAAGCCAATATCCTACGTCACAGAACTCTAGTTATCGTCTGTACAAACCTCTCCCCCAACCATGCCCATAAGCTAGTGCTTCACATCTGGCAGAGACCACACACGACCCCCGTCGGGGCAATAGTGAGACGCCGGTTGGACGCGGGGTAACATACCTGCCGGGGTATGTCTGGGCAAGTCTGTGTTAGAGGAACATGAGTCACTGCACCAGACTGCAGGAGATCAGCTGTCTCCAGATGGCAGCAGGTGGCACAATCAGGGGGCCTCCAGAGACAGCTAGCTGCAGTGCCAGGACACGCTAGCACACACCCAGGGAAACATGGAGGGCTCCACCCTAAGAAACAGCCATCAAGCGGCCCAGAACCTTAGCAGGGACAACTCCCACTCGACTTCCCTGCGGCTGAAGGAACAAAACGCACTGTAAAGGGTGCGAGGCGGCCAGCCAGCAGGGAAAGGCTTTGATCAGCCGTGCCCGTGGCCAGGCTGCCAGATCAGATCAGTGGAGCGCGTGGGATCAGCAGTGGCCTTTGCTCGGGGGTGTAATTGGGCCCTTTGCTTTAAAGCAGAGCCCCAGTCCCCTGGACTTTGAGGACTTGCAGCTGGATGGCACTTGCCAGGTCGGGGCCTGTCCTTACAAAGGCTCCTGAACTGGCCTCTCAGAACCAACCAGTCCCATGCGTATGGAGAGTCCAGATTGCGGAGCCCCACAGCTCTGGGGAGGAAGGGCCCCACATCTAGGGACTGGCAAGGCCAGCACCTGGCTTGTGTCAAACACCTGTCACAAAGCCAAGAGCCCTTGACCCCAGCCGCGGGGCCGAGACCAGCTCCAGCCTGGAGCCTCAGCCTGAGCAGCCCTGGAGAGCCCTGATCTGATTCAGCAGCAGCGGGAGGGAGGACATTGGCTGTCAGGGACCAGCAGGACGGAGCCAGGCCTTAGGCCAGCCCAGCCTGGCCAAGCTGGGCTGCTATGAGCTGTGCAACTACGCGTCCGCAGAGGAGCTGGGCTGCAGTAACTGGTCGCCTGTCTGGGATGGGGGAGACCTCAGCCCCTCAGGCTGATTTCAACAATGAGCCTCTAATGGGAGCATGTTCCGCCTGCCTGAAACAGGCTAATGCCCAGCGCCAGGCCCAGGTGCTGGAAGACCAGGTGGGGGGGCTGCCACACCCCCTGGCTTGAAGTAGTAGTAACCCAAATGCACGGATTCCACCTTCAGCCCCCTCCCCCCACTATAAAACCGGTGCCAGGGCCCCTGGTGCCAGGGCCCAGTCAGGAAGCCAGGGTGCCCTGCAGTGAGCCGAGGTGGCCCAGGTCCCTGCACCCCAGGGCCCAAGCTGGGCCTTTGCAGCTGTGGTCCAGCAAGGCTCCCTCTGACTGCCCCCAAGCTCCGTTCGATCCCATGGCAACATGGCTCCAGCCGGGGGCCTGAAGGTGCCAATAGTACAGGCCAGGCTCCACAGGGGCAGCGTCCCAGCCGGGCAGTGAGTGCCCTGCCTGCCATGCTCTGTGCCCAGCAGAAGGGATGGGACCAGGCCGCAACCCCCACCGCAGGCTGAGGCCCATGCTCCCCACTGCTCCAGGCCCCTGGCGCCAGGCAGCTCTGTCTATGCAGCGTGTCCAGGACCTGGCTGTGGCAGCTGGTTTCCCAGGCTGGCTAGTCCTGCCCTGCTGGGTGAGGCAGTTGCCGCTGGCCACTTGATTTGTGCTCTGCAGGCCCCACAATTCCCTCTGTCTGTCTGGGGTGTGGCGCTGGCCCAGCCCCGAGCTGGCGCCCTCTCCCTGCAGCTGTTAGTCGTTACTGAGACTCCGCCGTTGTTTATGAGCATCTCTTTGTTTTCCCCTCCTGCAAGTTGGACTCTGAAAGGGGCGCATGGTTTCCCTCTCCCCGTCACATGGGGCCAGGTGCTGCCTAGGCTCACAGGCCGTCACCCAGCAGAGCCGTCACTGGCTGCCCCTGCAGCTGGGGGCACAGACACCGGGCGGAGAAGGGACTTGTCTGACATCACCCGGCAGTGGGAATGGAACCCAGGAGTCCTGCCCCTATTCCTGGACCAGGCTGCCCCCTCCCTCGGATTATATCCCGTATGCTGGCTCAGCACTGCCCTGAGCAGATTCCCTGGCGAAATGGATGAGGTCTCACTGAGCCAAAGGAGCCCAGCCCAGGGAGGCACCCGCAGCAGGATGCAGCCCCGGGCCTGAGCCCAGCTGGGAGTGAGGTATTAGCCCAGGTCACCTGTTCCCCCATCAGCAGGACTCAGGGATGGGGGGGGGCACTTTCACACAGCCAGGGCACCATGCTGTGTTGCCATGACAGTCAGCATGCCAGGCATGTCTGTACCTGCGTGGAGGCCAGTCACATGCATCCCTTGACCGGGCTGGGGCTGGGCTGATGGGGAGCAGCTGCGGTGCCAGCCCCCAGCTGGGAGTTTGTTCCACACACTTGCAAGTTGGTTCTGGCACAAAGCAAGACAGGGCTGCACTGGGGGCTCTGTGCCCTCCTGCCAAGGGGTCTGAGGCCTTGGCTCCCCTGGCCTAGCCCCTCCAGCTGCCACTGGACCATCAAGCCCAGGAGAGAAGGCCTGGAAAGCAATGGGGAGTATCCCAGGGACTCAAACCCACAGCCACACTGTGTGGGGGAGCTGGCCTGAGCACACCTGAGAGCTCGTCCCCTCCAGCAGGGGGCAGCAGACAGACACCCCAGCTCAGCCCCCCCAGATCCCACAGCTGCCCTGTGGGGTTAGGGGAAGCACCTCGTAATGGGGCGGGGGGGGCACTGTTTACCTAGCGCTCTCCAGTCCCTGTGGTCTCCACTGGGCCACGCTCACACGCTGGGTGCCGGGTGCCAGGATGAGCTGCAGCTGGCCCCACGTCACTAGCCTGCTCCCTGGGGGCTGTGTGCCTGGGCCAGGGCTGCTCCAGTCCCTGGGGGTCGGGGGGGGGGAGCACTGCTGGCTGTTTTGAGTGTGCCGTAGCTGCCCCCCACAAGGGGGTGTGCACTGGCCCAGCGATGGGAGGGGAACAGGCAGCTGGGGATGGGGGGGGATTTGCCCTGAGCCTCCCAGCCCCACCCCGCTGAACCCAGCTGTCCCCAGGCCATGGGTGCTGGCAGTAAGGGGGGTGGGGGGCTCTGGCCTAGTTCCTGACCAAGGCAGGCCTGGGGCTCCCTCTCCTCCAGGCTGTGCCGGGGGCACGGGAACAGCAGGGGGCTGCCCATAGTAAGTCATTTACTGCCAAGCCTCCCAGCGTCCTCCCCCCCCCAGCATTGGGCACCCGCTCTGCAAGGCAGCTGCTGCCCGCACGCCCCGAGCCAGCGCAGCACTGGAGAGCAGCATGGCGCAGGCATGGGGCTGCGGCTCTGGCTTCCCAGCCAGCCCTGCTGCTGCAGGGACAGCACATGCTGCTCTTGTGACCTGACTTCAGCCTACAATCCTAGTCCCCCAGCAGGGTGGCTCCTGCTGCCCACAGCTGGTAGGGCCGGGGAGCCCCAGGGACTGGCCTTTGGTCCCCTTTGATCCCCCCCTGGCCCTGAGAGACTCTGCCCCGCGGCCTGTGTGCTGGAGCCAGGCTCTGCAGCCAGCGTGGATCCCGCCTGCTGGAAGCCTTGCAGACCTGCAGCCTCTGATTTCACAACTTGCCTGGCAGGCAGGCGAGAGAACTCCCGCTGGAAAGGCAGGCGGAGGGGGATGCCGCGGCTATGGGCCTACCCTCCTGCCCCCCAACTCTGCCACTACCAGCATGCCGAGCTCCCCCAGCCGTGTCCCATCTCCAATCCCAGCCCCTGCACAACAGGCCAGGGTGCCAGGGGACACCACTTCCTTGGACAGCCCCTGCGGGGGCCTGAACCAGGCTTGCTCCACAGGCAGATGGGCGCATGCTAGCTGTGCACAGTGGAGCACTACCATGGCCACTGGGTGCATGTGACCCCAGCCCCACCCAGGTCAAACAGGGAGGGCAGCAGGCAGCACGCTGCTCTGGGGCCTGCTCCGAGTACCAGGCAGATGAGAGGCCACACTTCCAGATCCAATGCATAACCTGGGGAACTCCCTGCCACTGGAGAGCTTGCACCTTCCTCTGGAGTGGCTGCTTCTAGCTGCTCTCAGCCACTGGCCTATACAGAGCCCTAAGCGATCCTTTCAGCCGGCAGGGCCCCCACTCAGCCCAACCCTACCAGGGACCTCTGAAAGTGCAAGCCAGCACACACACTGCACGCGCACTTATCGCTGGGTTGGCCAGGCCCCGTGTCGCCAGCAGATGGATGCTGCCACCTACTGACGCAAGCTGGTTTTCCAGCACGGCAGGACGTCGGCCCCAGAGACCCCTGGGAACCCGCTCTGGGTTCAGAGCTGGCACCCCACTGGTGCCCCAGGGCAGGGACTCAACCGTCTGTCCTGCTCCAAGCTTGCTGGGAATGGGGCCTCAGGAGAGCAGAGGGCCGGCCCACCAGCCCCTGCAGCGCAGCCCCACGGAGAGGAGAGAAGCTGCAGGACCTAGAGCAGGAGCAGTCAACAGGCAGAGCACAGGCCACAGCTGGACCGCCTGACGCTTTTGAACAGACGGCAAAACTCTGTTTATTCCCTTGTTAGTGGTAGTGTGGTGTGAACAGTCTCTCTCACATCTGGACCTTGACAAAAAATAACTGACTACCCTGACCTAGAGCCTCTGCGGCCCTCCCCAGGGAACAGAGCCAAGGCCTGAGCCAGGTCAGCCTAGCCTGTCACAGGGAAGGGGAGCCGGTCTCTGCTAGAACAGGCCAGGCGCTTTCCCCACCCCCCGTCAGGGCCTGAGCACCCCTGGGCACGGGACAAGACAGGGGAAGGGGCAGCAGCTCTCCCGCCCCCGGGACAGAGCCCCCACAGCTGCTGCTAGGTCTCCTGACCGAGTGCCATCCTGCCTGTCTCTGGGACAGCTCACGGGGGTGTGGGACGCTCGCCTGGTGCCAGTGGGAACCCTGCGTGTGCTGGGCTGAAAGGTTCCCCTTTCCCTGCACTGTACCCCGAGATGTGTGAAGGGGCTCGCCAGGCCCTAGCCCCCAGGACAGGCTATCAGGGCTCCAGCCAGGGGAAGGCTGCCTACAGAACGGACCTGCTGTCCGGGTGAAGGAACCCTGCTGGAGACGTGCCAGCGAGCCCCTTTCAGCAATACTGCCAGCACCCATTCATAAAGCAACATCTGCCCAGCCGCCGCCCAGCCAGGGCCGCACCAGGACAGGGGAGGACTCAGGAAGAGGCCAATCCCATTCTGCCAGGCGTTCCAGGGGCCGGGCCGCACTGCGCCACTGGCTGGAAAGCTGCATGCCTCGGTGGTTGGGACTGTCCCGTTTCACTGCCCCCCCTACCCAGCTCTGGAGGGTGACACGCTCACCCCAGAACAGTCTGGTTTATCAGACAGATGCAGCAGCCAAGCAGCACATCCGGGTCACTAACCAGGTGCAACTGCTGCATCCGTCAGCCAGCAGGGCACGGACCAGGCAGGGGCCCTGGGCCAGAGCTGGTGTGGATTCCTGCCTGACTTGGGGGTGGGGGGGTGTGTGGGTGTGTAGAGCGCAGGCAGGCCTTGGTGAGGGACCCCCCGCCACAGGCATAAGGGCCAGGGCAGAGGGACTCCTGGCCTGTGGGGCAGATGCAGGGACAAGGCTCCATTCAAAGTCACTTAGCCATTTCCCTACCCTGCCCAGGCAGAGAGTGGGGCCGGGCCCTCCCCAGGGGCACAACAGAGGCCAGGACCCCAGAGAAATCTGAAGAGGAACGGGCCTTTGCACAGGCCCCGCAAGGCCAGAGTACCTAGGGACGGCCCCTTGGGCCAGAGGGGAGGGAAAGCAGCTTGTGTCAGGAGGACCAGGCCACTGTCCCAGCCCCTTCCCAGGGCAAAGGAGCAGGGAGATGAGAGTGGCAGCAGGCCAAGGGCAGGGCCAGGCGCTGGCCTGCTCCCATCCCCCGGAGAGCTGCAAGTCGGAGCCCTAACCCGCCGAGCTTGGTGCCTGCCTCAGCCAGCGGGGAGGGAGATGCCGGGAACAAGGGCCAGGCTGGGCAGGCGGATTCGGAGGGGATGCCTGGCCACTGGCTGTAAGGGAAGGAACTGGACTCCCCAGCAGGGATCCCCATGGCGGTTCCCAGCAGGAGGCCCCGTGGCACAGAGCAGAGTGAAACCCTCGCACGGAGTTTGGGGCATTTCACTTTGGTTAATTTAATCTGTTAAATGGCCTGGGCTGTAGCATGGCTCCCTACTGGCGCATCCGCCCCGGCTGCTCCAGGCTCTTTCCAGGCCGTGCTGCAGCCACACAGGCAAAGGAGCAGCACCTGGGGGCTGGCTGCTACACACCAGCCTACTGGGCACGGCCCTGTTGGCACAAGCTGCTCCAACTCTGCTGTGCACCGCAAAGGCTCTTTGTGCTGGAGGGAAACTCCAGGGTAACGCAGCAGTGGGAGCACCAGGCTGCAGTGCAGGGCCCTGCCTGTGGGAGGGGAAATCACAGGCCAGCCTCAGAGATGCTGAGCACTTCCACTGCTCTGGCTGGGCAGGAAGGAAACACTTTCCAAGCGGCTGCCTCACAGCTTCGCTAAGGCCCCTGGAGACCTCCCCTGATAGCACCCAGTGGTCTGTGGGGCAGCCTGGGAAGGGCCCTGGGGTGCAGGACAAGGGCCTGCAGCCCTGCAGAGGAGCAGTGATGGCCTTTCACCACCAGGTGCCGGGGCCCAGACATTCGAGCCCCATGTGCTGCAGCAACTCACCAACATGGTAACTGCAGAAGGCTGGGACCCAGCCCCGGAGCCACCTCCCACGGGGACCCAGGCCAGCTGCCCTGCCCAGCTCAGGAGCAGCCCGCCCCCCACGGCGACTAAGCTCAGGCAAAGCCCCGCGGGCCTGACCCCGGGGCGTCCCCACCAGGACAGAGTCCCTGTTAAATGAACTCAATCCCTTCGTATTTCATGGCCCCGATCCTGGTCTCCGGCAGCAGGAAGCGCCCGTCCAGCGTGAAGGCCATGATGTAGGTGGCGATCTTGCCATCGTCCTCCTCTGATTTCAGGGCCACGATGAGCTGGTCGTCAGTGTCGGGGATGAATTTGAAGGAGGAGAAGCCGTGGGTCGGGACCGCGGCCCCCACGTGGCTGACGGCGATGTCGCCGAAGTCCTGCGTGGCCCGCAGCAGCAGGTTGGTGCCCCGGTGCTCGTCGGCCTTCTCGTCGTAGCGCTCCTGGCTAGCCCGGCGCGGCAGGAAGAACCAGCGCTGCAGCGTCTCGCTCCAGGCGGCCGACTCGTGGATCAGGTAACCTGGGGAGGGCAGGGCCGGGGTGAGAGCGACTCATGGGCTGGCAGAGCAGAGATCTGGGAGATAGGAGCTGCCACTGCTATCTGGATGTCACACCCCCCTCTCCTGGGGCAGGGGAGTGGGTGCCAGCAGACCCCCTACTCACTGGGATTCCCACTATGCTGCATGGATGGTGCAGAGCTGGCAGCCAGCACATCTGGACAGAGCGGGAGGCCAGCCAGGCTGAAGTTGCCTGCCCCCAAGGAGCAGATTCCCCCTCCCAGCTCCCCTAACACAGAGGGCAGCACACACCACGGCCCTGCCTCCAACAGCTCCATGCGGTACAGACTGCCAGCGCGCCCAGGGACGGCACCCTGCTGGACACGGCTCTGCACCACTGCGGGCTCAAGACTGGTCACAGCACAATGGGCAGGAGGGGCCCATCCCCTGGCACCCAGCCCCACCCACATCCGCTCCCCATGGTTCAAACCTCCAGTTCCTTTAGCACTCGCATTGCCCCCCCGCAGCCTAGAGGGTACAGAATCAGGAATTCCTTCCAGGCCCTCCCTGCAGGCGCAGATGGGACTGCCCAGGGCTGCGGGCAGCTGGCGGGCGAGCCCCCCTCTTACCTGGGGGGCTGATGCCAGCCGCTGCCCTCAGGGCCTTGTAGTTGGAAACCCAGTTCTCATGGCCCACGTCCCCCTTGGAGCCGACCACCTTCACCCACTCGGGGTTCTCATTCATCACCTCCCCGGTGGTCGTGGTCCACTCCTTCCCCAGGCCGCCGACGTACAGGTGTTCGTCCTTCACCGCCAGCCACTCTGCTTTAAAGCCTAGGCAGAAAGACCCAGTGTTAGCTTGCACAGGGGGCCTCAGCCCTGCAGTCAGGGCGAAGGGGGGGATGCACCCACAGGGGACAGGGCCCCAAGCAGGGGCAGACTGGGGCAGCAGGGTAGGTTCCCCAGCAGTCAGGAAAGCCTCTCCCAGCCATTCCTTTGGGGGGGATTCCCATGGCCATGATCCAGACGCCCAGCAGGGCATGAAGGGAGGGGCTGGGCTACTGGTCACCCTGCAGCTTTGCTCGGGCTGCAGTTTGCCCTGGATCAGGGCTGCGGCAGGGAAGCCGAGGGGAGAGGCAGAGCTTACCTTTGCCCACGGTGCCATCCCCATCCGATAGGATCACCCAGGGCACCACCGTGGTGCCCTCGATCAGGTAGACCACTCCCGTCCGGTCGTCCACTGCATACAGCTTCCCGTTGAACACGACCAGCTCCGAGAGCTCCATGCCTCTCCCCTTTTCGGCCAGATGCGACTCCAGCAGACTGTCGGCCCGGTCCCACTCCACCGTCACTCTGTCCCCGCTGGCCGACAGGGTCAGGTAGCCCTTCTTCAGGTAACTGAACCAGGTGTGCTCCTGCGGGCCCTTGGAGCCGGTGTCCAGGTCGGCAATGACCCCAATCCTGTAGCGCACCCCTTCCGAGTTCCTCTGGGGCGGGGACAGCGGGTAGGTGTCATTGTACCTGTCCCCGGGCAGCAGGCTGAGCCGCCAGTTGTGGGCGTTGGCCGGGGCCGGCCTCCCCGTGGCCGAGCGGTGAAAGCAGAGCAGGAGCAGCACCAAGGCGACGCTGAGCGAAGACACCAGGATGGCCTTCCAGCGCAGTCGGAAGCGGGGGTCAGCAGCCTTAGTCATGGAAGCTAGGACGGGAAGGCCACCGACGCTGATCCGGAGGGGGTTCATAGACTCACTCCATTCCAGGCGCTGGCGGGGCGGGACGGGCATCAGCCTGGGGGACGGCAGAACCTGGCACCGAGCAAGAGAAGCGACAGGGTGAGACAGGGCCAGAGCTGGGCTCTCGCAGCGCACCCTTGGGTGGGACTGTGCTCCTGTCCCAGGGTAGCTAGCAAGACCCCGGGCTCCGCCCTGCCACCGGCAGCACCCATGGGGTGGGCCTGTCTGCTGACGCGCTCATCCCAGCCTCAGGACAATGGGAGCCGCTGGTGCGCCCTTCTCTGCGGGCAGATCTGAGTTCAACTGACAGGTAAGTGGGAAGCCCCCGAGAGGGCCCAGAAGATGAGGTGCCCCATCTGGGGAATTCCTGTAGCTCCCTGAGGGGGAGGCGGGGCCAAGACTGGCTGGGAACCAGCATCCCCCCCCCAGCAGCTCCCCTGCTCAGGCTGGGAGGGATGGAAAGCACGGGAGCATCCGGAACAAAGGAGAATCAACCCTGCACCTCTGAGCGGGACGGCCAGGGCCCTACCAAGCCCTGAGTGCCCCCACCAAGGGATCGCCCCAACTGTAACAGGCACGGCCTCCCTGGCCATGGGCACTGCCCTGCGGATTGTAAACACCAAGCCCAGGAGCTCCGCAGGAAAGCGCGACCCCCGGAGAGGCGAGATCCCCACTGCACCACGACGGGGAGACGCCCAGTGAAGCGCACACAGCCAGCCTGCAGCAGAGCCAGAACCCAGGAGTCCTGACTCCCAGTCACAGCCACTCCGTAACATCCCCACCTGATTGAACCACCCCCTGGCGCACACCCAGCCAGCTACCGGTGCCCACCCATCACGAGCGAGAGCTGGGGGTGACCAGCCCTGGCAGCATCCCTGCCAGGCACTAGAAGCCCCACAACCCATACCTGGCACCATGCTATCCCCATGCCCATCACACACGGCCCTGCAGCCGGATCCCAGGGTCCAGCGGCACAGAAGGAAGCAGCCGCAGTGTCACCAGTTCTGCCCTGGCAACACTGCAGGTGCGGGGTTCCCTGGGAAGGGAGGGGTGGCAGGAGAGGGCCTGATGCCCCCTGCCCATGGCATCTGCACCAGACAAGGGAAGCAGAAGAAAGACTAGACCCCCCAGGCCCCACTCCCCTTGCAGCCTCTGCAGCTCACCACATGGCAGAGCCCAAGCACCAGCTGCTCTCCCCCGGCCCAATCCTGCACAAGCCCAGCAGGGCTGTGGTGGGGGCTGGGCCCAGCCCCCTGGCTCTGTCTAGGGTCCCGAAAGGGCCCCTCTATCGGCTCCCAAAGAGCGAGGGGCCCCACAGCTGCTGGCTCAGCTCTGACTCCCGCGTTGGCAGTGAGGCAGGCAGCTGCGTCCTGGCGCCCCGAGCCGCGATGCTGCCTTGGACGAGAGGGTCTGAAGGGTGAATGCCAGCGACCACAGAGCTGCACACGGCATGCCCAGAAATCCCAGCTCCTCCCCCAGGCACAGCACAGCTGGGGAAGGGGGCCCCACTGCCCCGGGAGCTACAGGGATGTGGGGCAGGAAGCGGGGAAACAGTGGCAGCAGCACAGGAGAGCCCCCGCAAGGGGTGTGGGAAGCACCCAGCTGTATGCTCAGCCCTTCCCCTGAACAGACCTCCGAGGGCTCCCAGCCCGGCAGGAGGGGAGCACAAGCCCCGGCCTAACAGTGCGGAGAAAGGCCAAGTTCTCTGGTTAAGGGCATAAAGCAAATTCGTAACAGCCAGGGACGGTCCCCAGGAGCCCTGGTCACCCCTGCCACCCCCCTTCCAGAGCCGGGGACAGGCCCCGGGAGCCCTGGTCACCCCCCCCCCCTTCCAGAGCCGGGGACAGGCCCCAGAGCCCTGGTCACCCCTCCCCCCACTTCCAGAGCCGGGGACGGGCCCCGGGAGCCCTGGTCACCCCTGCCACCCCCCTTCCAGAGCCGGGGACAGGCCCCAGAGCCCTGGTCACCCCTCCCCCCACTTCCAGAGCCGGGGACGGGCCCCGGGAGCCCTGGTCACCCCTCCCACCCCCCTTCCAGAGCCGGGGACAGGCCCCAGAGCCCTGGTCACCCCTCCCCCCACTTCCAGAGCCGGGGATGGGCCCCGGGAGCCCTGGTCACCCCTCCCCCCACTTCCAGAGCCGGGGATGGGCCCCGGGAGCCCTGGTCACCCCTCCCCCCACTTCCAGAGCCGGGGATGGGCCCCGGGAGCCCTGGTCACCCCTCCCCCCACTTCCAGAGCCGGGGACGGGCCCCAGAGCCCTGGTCACCCCTCCCCCCACTTCCAGAGCCGGGGACGGGCCCCGGGAGCCCTGGTCACCCCTCCCCCCCCTTCCAGAGCCGGGGACAGGCCCCAGAGCCCTGGTCACCCCTCCCCAACTTCCAGAGCCGGGGACGGGCCCCGGGAGCCCTGGTCACCCCTCCCCCCACTTCCAGAGCCGGGGACGGACCCCGGGAGCCCTGGTCACCCCTCTCCCCAACTTCCAGAGCCGGGGACGGGCCCCAGGAGCCCTGGTCACCCCTCCCCCCACTTCCAGAGCCGGGGACGGTCCCCGGGAGCCCTGGTCACCCCTCCCCCCACTTCCAGAGCCGGGGACAGGCCCCGGGAGCCCTGGTCACCCCTCTCCCCAACTTCCAGAGCCGGGGACGGGCCCCGGGAGCCCTGGTCACCCCTCCCCCCCCTTCCAGAGCCGGGGACGGGCCCCGGGAGCCCTGGTCACCCCTCCCCCCCACTTCCAGCGCTGGGGACAGGCCCCGGGAGCCCTGGTCACCCTTCTCCCCAACTTCCAGAGCCGGGGACAGGCCCCAGGAGCCCTGGTCACCCCTCCCCCCCCTTCCAGCGCTGGGGATGGGCCCCAGGAGCCCTGACTCCAAGTCACCTGCTCCGAGTCGTCAGATCGCCCCCCCCACCCCCCAGACGAGGACGAAGATTCCCAGGCCGCTCGGACAGCCCAGGGGATCCTGCCCCACAGCCAGCAGGAACGGCCTTTGTCTCAGGAGCCACTTGCCCTCCTGGGGCCAGCAGCCGGCTGGGCAGGGTCAGGGAGCAGGCCCAGCCCCTGTGCTCTGCCGCAGCCCCACTGCTGAGCTGTGCAACAGGTGCCGGAACAGGCAGCGGCGGGTGCTCAGCCCCACCCTGAGCAGGATCCAGGAAACAGCAGCCAGCTCAAAGGATCTAGCCCTAGCCAACCACGTCTTCTTAAAGACACAGCAGCCCTTTCCCTCCTCTCCCCGGCCTCGCCAAGCCTGCTCACCCCGGCCCGGGAGGCGGCCGGCCCACTGAGGCCTTGGGGAAGTCACTTTGTCTGCCTGGGGGGGCCGGAGCAGGGACTCACTAGTTAATGACAAGGGCGGAGCCAGGCCAGGAGAGCCCCAGCTTGACAAGCCAGACGTGCCAAACCTGCTCTGGTGCACTGGTGCCTTCGCCTCCCAGCCCTTTCTTAGCTGCTCTAGGACTTCAGAGGCAGAAACAGCCTTTAGTTGGGGGGTGGGGGGCTGCAGCTGTCACAGGGACCAAGGGGGGGTGGGGCGCAGCCATCTGCCTTCCCTACCCAGCCGTGCCCCAGGGAGGGGCTGTCCTGCCGAGGAGGCCGCTCCTTCAGCCGGGCCCGCTCGCAGAACCAGGCTCTAGTCACCCAGGGCCTGAGTTCAGCTTGCCCGGAAACGGGGAGACACCCTCGTAACCGAGCAGCTCACTGACCCCCACGCTAGTAACAGCAACTGCAACCAGGGCACCCCATGGCTGGGAGCGACAGCTGAGCGCCTGCATCCAGCACATGCCCCTCCAGACCCCAGGCCAGTGATGCCTTGTAAGGGGCAAACCTCCAGCAGGCTGGCACGAGAACCTGGCAATCAAGAAGCTCTCCGGGGAGGGGGTGCATCCAGTGCCATCCCCCAATTCACCAGCTCCCCTGGGTGAACAGCCGCTAGCTGCTCTCCTGGGAAGCTCCCCAGACAGCCCGGCTGCCTGGGGAAGGGATGCTGGCCAAGTCCCCAGAGCAGCCCGGAGGGCGTGAAGAGAGGCCTCGTTGAGCCGGCGGGACGGAGGACTGGGGGAGGCATTGTCTGCTCGCTCTGGAGCACAGCGCTGCACTGGAGCTGCAGGCCTCAGGGCACAGAGCAGGGGCATAAGCACGGACACTGCGGGCCCCCCATGAGACTCCCCCTGTAGATCGTGTGGGGCTGGCCAGGGATTAGGGAGCAGCCAGTGGGAGGAAGAGGGCGAGATTATAACACCCATGAAAGCCAGGGACAGAACCAAAGCCAGCAAGACCACAAGCCGCAGGGAGGTACAGTACCACCTCCCCCACAACTCTACCCGAGCACCTCCAGCCTGCCCCCAGCTTCTCCACACACGTGCACAACTCGGCCAGTGCCCCTCGGTCCCGACCCACGGCCCTGCCCCCACCCCCCGCACAGCCCTGCCAGTGCCCCTCAGTCCTGACCCACAGCCCCTGTTACTGCAGCCATGGGCTCCCCTGCTCCCCCCAGCTCTGCCAGTGCCTCTCAGTCCCAACCCACAGCCCTGCCCCCACTCCCCCCACACAGCTCAGCCAGTGCCCCTCAGTCCCGACCCACAGCCCCTGCTCCCCCAGCTCTGCCAGTGCCTCTCAGTCCCAACCCACAGCCCCTGCTCCCCCAGCGATGGGCTCCCCTGCTCCCCCCAGCTCTGCCAGTGCCCCTCAGTCCTGACCCACAGCCCCTGTTACTCCAGCCATGGGCTCCCCTGCTCCCCCCAGCTCTGCCAGTGCCTCTCAGTCCCAACCCACAGCCCCGCCCCCACTCCCCCCACACAGCTCAGCCAGTGCCCCTCAGTCCCGACCCACGGCCCCTGCTCCCCCAGCCCTGCCCCCACTCTCCCCCCCCAGCTCTGCCAGTGCCTCTCAGTCCCAACCCACAGCCCCTGCTCCCCCAGCAATGGGCTCCCCTGCTCCCCCCAGCTCTACCAGTGCCTCTCAGTCCTGACCCACAGCCCCTGCCCCCACTCTCCCCACACAGCTCAGCCAGTGCCCCTCAGTCCGAACCCACAGCCCCTGCCCCCCCAGCCATGGGCTCCCCTAGCTCTGCCAGTGCCCCTCAGTCCCAACCCTCAGCCCCTGCCCCCCAGCTCTGCCCCCCACTCCCCCTACACACGCTGCAAGCAGGTGCAGAGGACACGGAAGGGCGGCTCAGGCCCGGGGCAGGACTCCGGGGACAGACCCCGACTCCAGCAGCCAGCGAGTCTGGGCATTTGGTGGCCAGGCCAGCGGGGGAGAACGAGCATCCCTGGGGGCAATGACCCGGCACAGGCCACGGAAACCCCGGGGGCGCTCTCCCCTCCCCCTCCCGCGCACGGTCCGGGCCAGGCAGCCCGCAGGGACCAGCTGCAATGGGGGCCCGAGTCTCCCAGCACCAAACACCCCACGAAAGAAACCAGAGCAAGCGCGAGACCGGGGAGGGCACAGGGCCAGGACGCCTGGGTTCCATCCCCAGCTCTGCGGCAGGGGGAGGGGGGCCCACTCCCCATCGCACGGGGGCGGGGCGAAGACACCCCCCCGCGGTCACAGCCCCGCAGGCCCCGCTCACCCGGGCTCCTCCCCGCGGCGCCGGCCGCCGGCTGCTCGGGGCCTCTCGCGACGCTCCTGCCGGGAGGGGGAGGGTGGAGACAACCGCGTCGCAGCGCGCAGGCGCGGGCCCGGGTACTCCAGCTCCCGGCATGCTCCGCGCGCCGCACTACAGCTCCCAGCACCCCCTGCGCAGGCACCCCGGAGGCCGCTGGGGGATGTAGTCCGAGCGGTTCAGGCTCCGCCCCCTGCAGGCCCCACCCGTAGGGCTGTTTGCGGGGGGTCACCGCCTATCCCCCCCGCCCCGTGACAGTCCCACTGTGCGGTGCAGCACCCAGGACCCCGGCCCTCCCCAGGGCATGGCCCCCTCGGGTGCCCCCATCGCCCCCAGCCCCATCAACACTGCGGGGGGAATCCCCTCCTGAGTGTGAACCTGGCACCTGATGCCACGGTGATGGGCGTCACGCGCTGCTCGGACATCGGGCGCTGCGGGCCTCGGCACACGATAATCACCCAGGCCCCAGCCCTGCGTAGGATCGCCGGCTGCCCAGGATTACGGGGTTCTGTCCCAGGAGGACTGCAGGGCGCTCAGCCCACAGGCTCTGCCGTGCGGTGTGATGGGCTCAGGATCCGCTCACTTGCTTGGCCCTCAGAGGTGGCCACACTGATTGGAGTCTAGGAGTGAGCAGTGCTGGGGTGGCACTTCCATTCAGCGCCCTGCTGTGTCAGCCTGCTCCAGCCCAGCCTCAAGGGCACATCGCACTGGGCTCTCACTCGGTAGCCAAGAATGAGGGGAGAGAGCCAGGAACACAGGAATGGCCAGAACACACCAAGGTCCCATCCAGTCCTGTGCCCTGTCTCTGGCAGCAGCTGGCACCCGGTGCTTCAGAGGAAGGTTAAGAAAATCTGTTGTGGGCCCGGTGTGGCAGGCCAGGCTGGCACCACCTACAAAAGGCAGGCTGTGCAGGGCACTGCGTTAGACACAGCTTTAAACATGGTGAAATGCCAGCACGGGGAGGGGGGAAGGTAGCGTTGGGGACGTGAGTGGGGAAAGGGGCAGGATTGGGGCAGGTAGGGAACTCACCCTTACCAGGGATGGGCTCCGGGACCCACTTCTCTTCTGCACAAGGCAAATCATGTGGGAATGAAACCCAAAAACCATTTGGGGAGGGAGGGGGTCCAGGATCCTGACCTGGAGGAGCCTCTCCTTTGGCAGAGCCTCAAGTCTCCCATGTGATGTTCTGATCCCATGAAGCCCAGCAAGCCGGGGCCCTTAGCTCGGCAGAGGGCAAGGAGAGGAACAAGCCAAGCTTGCTGGGCTGGTATGAGCAGAGATGGGGCGGGGGGTGAGCTTTAGTGTCCCAGGCAGCCTCTTGCAGGAGTGTGCTGGCTGCATTTCTCCCCGCAGGACATTTGGCTCTCAAGCTCTTGCAGACTGGCGAGGTCTTGGCCCTGCAGCCCCCCCAGCAGAGGCATGCTGGGACTCCTGCTGCTTTTTGAGGGGGGCTCATTCCCCCCTGCACAGCCTGCTCTGCCAGCACAGGACTGAGCAAGCAAGAGAAGCCGGTTTGCCTTCTGCCCTGGCTAGCTGGGATCCTTCTCCCACTCAGCAGCGGAGCAGCCCGTGCCCTGGGCAACCCTGAGCCTGCTGAGTGCCTGGGATGCAGCTGGCTGCTCAGACCCTGCCAGCACTCCAGCTTGCACATAGGACCAGCAGGACAAGACCACACGTGTGGGACAGAATCCCAGCCTGCTGGCTCCTCCCCCCTCCCTGCTCCCAGCTGCTTTTTCTTGGCATTTGCAGGGGTTAAGGAATTACCCAGGCAAGGGTGTGAGCACAGCCCGGCGCTAGCATTCCCGGCTGCTCCCCCTGCACTCGCCCAGCAGCTGGAGGCCAGGGAGGACCAGAGAGTGCAACCAGGTACAGAGACAATGAGGGACAGACGCTGCTCCCAGGCCAGGGCTTGGGCCCAAGCAGCTGCTGCTCTCGTTAAACCAACCCTAGAGAACAGACGCTAGGGGATGGGCCTGCCCTGGGCCCAGGGATGGGCTGGAAAGGACTGGAGGACATGGGCCAACCCTGCTTCTGGGGCTGGAGCCTTCCTCTCCTGGGGAGAACCCAGAGTCCCAGCTGGTGGGTGGAACGGGGATGGCTCCGGGGTTAGATCAGTAAAGCCTGGGCCCCCTGCCCTGACACTCGCTCCCCATAGGGAGCCGAGAGCTGTGGTGGCTGCTCCCCAAAGTGCCACACACCCATGAGGATTGGGGAACCCTACTGCCAAGTGCCCTGGAAAAGTCTCCTCACATCCCCAGGGGCACAGGCTGTGCTCCCTGTAGGGTGAGCAGCCTGCAACCTCCCCTCCTGCACACACCCCAGCAGGCCTCCCTGCAGCCTCAGCATCCTCCAGCAGCCCCAGGCCAGGCTGCAGGCTGCAGGCTGCAGCCAGCCCAACACGGGCTCTGGCGCAGCACCCAGGAGCTGGCCCTGGATTTCTGTGTCCAGCTGGCACAGGCTCTGGCTGTACCTGTGAAAATAACCTCCCCAGCTCCTGGGCTGCCCTGCACCGTTCCAGTCTCAGACACGCCTGGGGGCTTGGCCGAGAGCCTTGTGGCACTGCAGGGGATTTGGGCTTGTCATTCTGCTGAGCTGAGCCACTACCGCTGGGGTCCCTCCCCCTTGGCTCCAGCCTCAGCCATCTGGAGGTCTGTCCTGGCACGTTAAACCTACCATCATTGTCCTGGGCAGAGCGGGCGGCAGTGCTGGGCCTGGCAGGGGCTGGGCGCACACATGGTTAACACAGGCCCTGCTCTCTGCCGCAGCTCACATCTGGCAGGGGGAGGGCTGCTTTGCCGAGTTTGTCCCTTTTCTTCCCTCTCCTCCTTTACGCTGGAGAGACTGCGTTTCCGCCCGGGCGTAGGAGGAGCAGAGGCTGCGCTAGAGGGGCAGGGAGCAGAGCTGCCTTGGGCCAGGCCCCCACTTCCCTCCTCCCTGCACCCCAGTAGGGGGTGGAAGTGGCAGCTCAAGGGGGATGCTGTAGGGAGACGAAACGCACCGAGAGAGGGCGAGAGAAACAGTTCCAGCACGGCCAGCACCTTGGGCTCCAGCCACCGAGGCGTCAAACCCGCCACAAGTACGTGTCAGGGCGGTGGGCGGGCTGGCAAGGCCCTGGGTGTTTGTGCAGGGGGCATCGGGGTGGTTAGCAGCTTGCCCGATGCCAGGGGCGGCCCCTGTTCAAATGGCCAAACAAAGGCCACACCCGGGGCTTCAGCTGGAGCTCCCCTGGGATCATGGCACACGGAGCCCCCACTACGTGAGCTCGCCGGCAGCAGGGAGCACATGCAGCCCGCGGCTTGGGCCTAAGCCCGCACTTCCCAGGAGCGCCGGGGCCCTGGAGCCTAGGCTGGGATATGACAGTGCGTGTTCAGATCTCCTGCCGTCCCCTGCTGCTCCGTCTGGGCTGACAGAGCCGGGGGCCCTAGCGCTGAGCACGCACCTCCGCGTTCCCTAGCACGGCTCGGAGCAGCTCTGCGCTCCCAGAGCGGTCGCTGGCGCTGCCCGGCTGCACCCTTCCCCGGGGCAGGGCTGGCGTCAACAACAAAGGTGCCCCAGCCTACTCGGTCCTTACACCAGGCATCTGGGCCAAAGGCCCTTAAGGACAGGCAGTGCCAACAGCTCCAGTGATGTGCCACTGCCCTGGCCCAGCCTGGCATGTCCCTAGGGGGCAGGGGAGTGATGTGCTTGCTTGGTCCCATGCCCATTGCAGTGTTTGCTGGGTAAGAGGGTCTCGTTTCCTGGCTTTGTCACAAGAAGCCAGGGAAGGCCTGTGTCTGCATCATGTCCTTGCACCCTGGAAACCCCAAGGACGGGGACGCGGGGTGGGCACGCAGTCCAGCTGCCCGTCTCCAGCTCCCCTTCCCCATGCCTACCAGGCCTTGCCTGGGCCCCTCCTCCTCTCACTGCTGGGATTTGTGCTCAGTTCAGCCCGGTCCTTAATGCTGCCTAGGATTGATTTCAGGCTGTTTTGCCTTACAGGCTTGAGGCTTTCTCAGGAAGTGAATTTACATATCCCAGGCCTCTCCTGGAGAGCTTCCAGCCTGGACAGGAAAAAACAGTCCGGGTAGTAAGAGTGCAAGCGTGTGTGTCTGTCTGTGCATGCGTGTCGCTGTGTGAGGTGGCGAGTGTGAGCTCGGCCAGCTCTGTGCACAGCATGTGAGCCGTGTGAGCAGGTGCTTGCCTCCTTTTCCTGCCCCAGGATGGCCTGGGAAATGAACTGCTTTGTCTCAGTGGGAATTTCCTGGTTAAGGTTTGTCAGCCCAGCTGAGCAGACCCCAGGAGATGAGTTTTCTCAAAGACTGGGGCTGCTTTGGGTTCCAGCGGGAAACGCCTAACAGCTGGAAGCCTCTTTTCCCTGGCTTATGATACAGCAGAGAAAGAGCCAGACTTCCACAGTCACAGTGTGTGCGTCTCTGCATGCACTCAGGCACCCTTGCACACTCATCCATGTGCATGCACACTTACACAACTCTCATGCATGCACTAGTACACTGGCACATGCTCACATGCCCAAGCACACAGTCAAAGGGCAGCATAGGGTTAAGGAAACCAGGCCTGTCAGGGCATCACTGCTTCCCAGGGGGGGCGGCAGGGTCTCCTCTGGAATTCTCCAGCTGATTTGCTCTGTGTCTCTGTCCCTGAGAGAGGGGAAGGAAGGGGCAGGCCAGCGGGGGAGTGATGGCCAGTCACGGTGAGGAGAGGCTGGGGAGCTGGGAAGAGACCATGAGCTCCAAGCCCCCTGTGCAGCCTGCGAGGGTGATGGGAGGGCACAGGCTTTGCCCACGGAGTGTGTGCACTCAGGTCACTGTCTGCAGTGTGTAAGGCTCCTAGGCAGGGCGAGGAGGGTTGGTGCCTGGCTGAGCTCAGATCACGGGGCTTCCCTGAGATTCTCAGTCTGTGCCCTCTGCCCTTGCTCAGCAGCTGAGAGCACTGGAGAGGGCACCGTGTCCCTGCTGTGCCACTGGCAGGGGATACCCAGCCCCCCCACGGGGCAGGCTCCCAGGGGGATGAGTGAGGGGCTGGAACCCTTTGCCAAGCGTACACGTGGGCTGGTGTTTCCCCACCCCTCCCCACCTCTGGTCCGCCTCCCCTCTGGGCTGCTTTCAGCTGTAATTAACATGACTCATAAACCAAATATTCTGCCCTTGAACTCCCTCCACAAACCAGAGAGCCGAGGAATTTGCAGCTGCCCTGATGTGGCCGAGTGCTCACGCTGCCCATGTGTCCCGTGCACGCAAGTGTCCCTCTCCCGAGCCTGGATGTAAAAGCAAAAGCAAATTCTGCTGTAACCCCTTGACTTCAGGTGCCCAGGCCTGTCATGCCTGTGCCTTAACCTGTCCCGGCAGAGCCTGGTTTCCAGAGGCACCAGGCCAAGGGGCGCTGTGGGCACTCAGCACCTCTCTGGATCAGGCCCTGGGGGGGGGAGCTGCTGCAGCACCCTGGATTGGAGCAGCTGTAGCTAGCAATGCCTAGGCAGTGCTCTGTGCCACCTCCTCCCCCGCGGTCCCGGGCCGGCGCGAGGCCTCTAGCTGCAGCAGTGCTCTTCATGACAGCTGCCTGGCTTCTCAGGCACGGCCCCCTGAAAAGCCTTGGCTCCTGCTACCCCATCTGCGCCTGCGTGTCTGCAGAGGGCCCTGTCCATGCACCGCGTCACCCACTGCAGAGGGCCCTGGAGGTCCCTGCGTACCAGCAGGGCTGCTGCAGGCCAGGAGATGCCGAGGGCTCCGCCCCTCTCCTTGGCGTTGGCTGGTCTCTGCTGTGACTCCAAAGGGGCTGAGCGGGATAAGCGCGAGGGAGAGCGGCTGCCCGGCGAGGAGCGTGGGGCCATGGGCGAATGCAAATATTATCCTTGGCCTCACGCTGAGCACACGGTCCCACGCTCCAAGAGCCCGTCTCCTTTGGCTGCTGGCTCCCAACTGGGCTCCTGGTTGCCAGAAGACTTCAATGTCTCTGGAAAAACAGGCTTTGTTTCCTTAAACTCTTCCTGAAAAGAGGCACTGGGCAGGCTCCTGCTGAGTGCTGGCTGCCAGCTGGGCCACCGGCTTCTGATCCCAGGGCGGCAGCTGGCCCCTTTGCCACTGCCCCTTTTGTGTTCTGTGGGGAGAGGGGCCTGGGTGTGCCCTGGCACTAGAGACACCTTGTTTCCTGCCTGGCACTGACTGTGCAATGTGCCCTTTCTCGACCCTGCTGCCAGGTGTAAGCGACACTGGGTACCAGATTGGGGAGGGTGGGGGGAGAGCTTTGGCTGAGCGCACAGATCTGCACTGCTTGTGGGAGCTGCTTGCGTAGGGGGCCACCCCCCTCTGCGGGGAGGGATGACGTGCCCCCCAGCTAGGGGACAGGGCTCCCATTCTGCAGAACATGCACCTCAACAGGCAGAGATGCATACCCCTCAGAGAGGGAGAGCCCCTCTCCCCATCCATTTATACCCCCCAGGCTCTGCCCCCCCATTGCTCCAGACACTCTCCCAATGAACTCCCCTCCTGCCAGCCCCATTGGCCCCCCCGCTTTTCCCCTTTCCCATTGGGGGGGGTTCTTCCCTTGCAGGGGAGTCCCTGCTGGGGGCCTGTCCTCTGGGCCGGAAGGGGACAAGCAGTCCCGTGTGCCTTTGCAGGGCTTGGTGGCAGCAGAGAGGCAGGTGCTAGCAAGAAACCTCTTCTCCGAGCCCAGTACTGGGGGGCTGGGAGGAGAAGAAAGGGGCTGAACTGGGGAGATGCTGCTCCTGAGCGCCCAGCCAGCCCCAGGGCACCATGGTGCTGCTGCCCATATGGCCACGGCCCAGGGGAGGGGCATGGAGGGAGGTGCCCAATGAGAGACCTGCCCCCCCACCCCCAGCTCTGCCCTCTCCTGGGCCCTCGGAGCTGCTCAGCAGGCGGCTGGTGGGATCCGTGTCTGGGGCGGGCTCTGGTGCTACTGAGTCCCTGGGGCTCGTGTTACGCAGGGAAGTCCTGGCCATACCGGAGAGGTTCCAGGCTGTCACTGGGGGAAGCCTGCCGAGGGCTTTGCAGACACCTGGCTCTGCTGGACCCGACACCTCTGCCCAGCTGTTCGGCTACCTCTGCAGGCTACAAACCTTCACACTCATCCCCAGAGAGGCCATTATCTGCTGATTATTTTTCCAGTCAGCAGGCGAAGCTCAAGCGCTGTGGCCAGGGGTTCCGCAGGCCTCACTCACGACGCCAATGGGCAGCAGCCAGCGGGAGGCTTGACTACGCACTGCAGGAGCTGGCACGAGTGTTAGCCCCACCTTCTCCCACCCCAGGTAACGCCCTGCCCAGCGCTGAATGCTAAGGCACGGGGTGGGGGCAGGGGACAAGCTGACACAGCATCTGCCCACCCTGCCCCGGATTTCCCCTCGGCTTGCAGGCGAGCAGCGCTGTCCCAGGGAGCCTCATGCCTGGCCCTGCCGGAGCAGCCCCCGCCTAGCCCAGGCCCACCCGGGTCAGCAAGTGGTGTTTGGCTCGGGATGCTGGGCCTGATGCCGCTATTCCTCCTAGTCCAGCACCGTTGGGGCTGGGGGCGAGCGGGGTGAGGCTGTTTGAGGGTGGGGGGAAGGTTTGTGGCCAGGCCTCTGGCACCTGTGGGGCAGGGCTGGCTGCAGGGAAGGATGCAGCTGGAGCAGCCGCCCGGGGCCTGCTGGGGCCAGAAGCATTTTGTGCAAGGCCCTCACAGTGGTCATTCCTGGGCTTGCCGAGACCCAGGCCAGCGCTGGGGAAGGGGAGACAGAGCCTAGAGCTGCTGAAAGGGTGATGTGGATTTTAATTAATCTGCGAAACAGGAGCTAGGGCTGCTGGGTGGGGCTGGCAGGGTCTCTCTTCCCTCCTCCCCCTATGCAGTGGGCAGCAGCTCAGGATGTGGTGCCTGGCTCTGACCTGCTAGAAGTTCTGAGGAGCCAGAGCTGGGAGAGGCCTACTGGACCCCTTGCCCGATGTCCTGGTGTGCTGCCTCTCTAATGCCCGGTCCACGTGATGGAGCTTCCACCATCTCCCCTGCCTGGTGCAGCTCACTGCCAGGCTGCCTCCCCTCCCTTGCTCTGGATTGCCCCCAGGTAGCACGCTGCCCAGTGCCTCTCCCTCCAGGCGGGCACGCTGCCAATCCCTTAGTGCCCACCCCGCACCAGCTGTCAGCCCCCTCCTGGGCCGGGCTCATGTGCAGCCCGGGTGGCATGCCCATAAACAGCCACTGGAACCAGCCGCAATGCCGGCAGCCCAGCCCGGGCCCCATGCACTCCTGCACCTTGCCCTGGGGCTGGCCTGGGCCATGCACACCTGGGAGCGGCTTCCTCGCGGGGAGGGGGAGGGAGAGGCCAGGATGCCCCGAGCTGTGCCTTAGCGGAGCCTGCTGGCTGCTCCTGGTGCAGTGACAGGGTGGGGTGAAGGGAGGCTGCCCCCCCGCCCCCGCCATGAGACTCTAGCCCAGCCCAAACCCACTGCAGGGACGACAAGCAAAGGGACCAGCAGTTACACCTGCACTGCTCCTCGCAGGCCCTGGCCACTTGCCCAGCCCAGTCTAGGGCATCCCTTAGGCCTGCAGGGCGGGGGGCACTGGGGCCAGGAAGGGCCCTGCAGCCTCTCCAAGATGGAGCTGCCACAGACCTTGTGACCCAGTTCTCAGTGGCTCCTTGGTGCTGCAGGGGTGGGAGTGGGGCTGTGGTTGCCAACCCTCCAGGATTGGCCTGGTGTCTCCAGGAATTAAAGATTATGTCATGAGATTAAGTCTCCAGGAATACGTCCAACCACAATTGGCAGCCCAAGGTGGGCCCAAGGCAGTCCAGCCCCCCAGGCCCTTCCCCACAGCTCTGTAGGCTGCCGCTCCCTACAGCCAGCCCAGGGCCTCGTGGGGTGCACTGCATGTCCATCTCTGCGAGAAACCCTGGGGCCTGACCTCCCCACTGGCCTTTCCCCCAGCAGGATGGAGGGGCCCTGGGCACTGAGCTTCCTGCTGCTGGCCTGCCTGCTGCTGCCCGACTCCACGCTGAGCCAGCCCAGCCCCCGCGAGGAGGAGCAGGGAGAGGCAACGCGGGCACCGTCCCACCGCCACGCTGCCAGGTTAGGGGGCAGGGGCGCCACCATGGACGGGGCTTCAGCTGGGCTCTTTGGCCTCCCAGAACAGCCCCCCAGCACATGGCCTGAGCTGAAGGAGGCCCTGCCCCAGGCATCCCCCAGGCCTGCAGTCACTAGGGGAGGAGGCTGAGGACGCTGCTTGGAAACGCCTGCTCCGGGGGAGGGCCAGGGAAAGGGCGGTGGGGTACTCCCCAGCTGGGGCGCATGTGGGGAGGGCAGCAGCTCACTTCTCCACGGCTCAGTGGAGTGGGCGTGGTCAGGTCACTTCCCCAACACACAGCAGGTCCCTAGGGCAGCAGGCTCCCCTCACCTCCTCAGTGCATCCCGGGCAGCACCCTCGTCCCAGGGGTCGCTGAGGCTGCTTTCCCAGCTCCCACCCTGAGGTCTCAGTGCTGCTCTTTGACTGATACCTCCCAGGGCCGAACGGGACCACGAGAAATATCATCACAACCCGGACAAGCAGCCTCCCCGCTCCCAGTGCGTGCGTTGCTGCGACCCCCCCACGCACTCCTCTGCCTACCCCATGTACCAGCCCCTGCCCCACATCAACGTCACCATCCTGAAAGGTAAGAGGACCTTGCCACCTCACTGGCTGGACAAGACAGAGGGGGCTGGGACAGAATCCTGGATCCACGGGGACAGGCGACTCCTGCTCCCCTCAGCAGTGTCTGGACTGGAGGGCAGTGTGAGGCCAGAGGCTGGGGCAGAACGGAGCTGTGTGTCTCCACCTCCCCTCACAGCCCCATCCACAAGGCCCCCAGTGCTGCCCTGCGATGCAGAGTGGGTGTCAGGTGCTCTCAGCTCATCCGGGGGCCCCTGGCACCCCCGAGTGCTGGGCAGTGGGAATCAGCTTTTCGGGAGGGCCTGAAGCCTGAAATGCCACCTGGCCTCCATGTTGCCAGGGCACCGAGCAGCATTGCACCTGGAGCGTCTTCCCAGGCCCACGTGTGGGGCTGGGCTCCAGCTGCTGCCGTCACTTGTCTCCCTGGGCACCACTCTGGTCACTGGCGCTGCTGCTCTTGGACAAACCTCATGGTTCAGTTTCTTTAGGGCCAGATTTGGAAACGCTCCTTGTGCTGAAGCCAGGGGCCAGAGGGTAGCACCCCCAATCCAAGTCACTGCACAGAGCAGAGCGGGGGGTGCGGGCATCGACTAGGGAGCACTGGGGTCGCCGAGGAGGTGGGTCTGGGCATGGGCAGGGGACCTGGGAGCACAGGGTAATAGCAAACATGGCAGCGGCTCAGGGAGCACCGGGGTCGCCGAGGAGGTGGGTCTGGGCATGGGCAGGGGACCTGGGAGCACAGGGTAATAGCAAACATGGCAGCGGCTCAGGGAGCACCGGGGTCGCCGAGGAGGTGGGTCTGGGCATGGGCAGGGGACCTGGGAGCACAGGGTAATAGCAAACATGGCAGCGGCTCAGGGAGCACTGGGGTCGCCGAGGAGGTGGGTCTGGGCATGGGCAGGGGGCCTGGGAGCACAGGGTAATAGCAAACATGGCAGCGGCTCAGGGAGCACTGGGGTCGCCGAGGAGGTGGGTCTGGGCATGGGCAGGGGACCTGGGAGCACAGGGTAATAGCAAACATGGCAGCGGCTCAGGGAGCACTGGGGTCGCCGAGGAGGTGGGTCTGGGCATGGGCAGGGGACCTGGGAGCACAGGGTAATAGCAAACATGGCAGCGGCTCAGGGAGCACTGGGGTCGCCGAGGAGGTGGGTCTGGGCATGGGCAGGGGACCTGGGAGCACAGGGTAATAGCAAACATGGCAGCGGCTCAGGGAGCACTGGGGTCGCCGAGGAGGTGGGTCTGGGCATGGGCAGGGGACCTGGGAGCACAGGGTAATAGCAAACATGGCAGCGGCTCAGGGAGCACCGGGGTCGCCGAGGAGGTGGGTCTGGGCGTGGGCAGGGGACCTGGGAGCACAGGGTAATAGCAAACATGGCAGCGGCTCAGGGAGCATTTTGTTCAGGCCTGGGCCCTCTCGGTATCGTCAATGGGCAGAACTGGACTCAGCCTCAGCCCCAGGGCTGCCTTCGGTAGAAGGGAAGGGGACTGTGGCACCGGCTCTGCCCTACAGCCTGGAGGGTACACGAGGGAATCAGCCCAGAATCTGAGCAAAGGCACCAGGCGTTAACAACCCCTGGGCACCCTGGGAATGCTGCAGGGACGTGCTGGGCCTGCAGGGCAGCCAGATCTGGTAGCCCATGCATGGAGCTGCAGGAATGCCCGGGGGAGAGCTAGGGAAGGTTGGTGGCTGGGAAAGCCAGAGTCCCTGCAGAGTGGGGCTGGCAGGGCGCAGAGGGAGAGCACTGAGGCTTGCGGGTGGGAACGCAGCCCAAGCTAAGCCCTGGGAGGTGGGTGGCCTCCGGGGAGAGAGCTATAACGTTTGGGGTGCTGCAGTGAGGATGAGCAGGCACTCGGCTCTGCTTGGGAACCCGTTTTGCTGTGCCCGGCTCATGCCCTGGGGCTGGCACTACAGCTGTGTGCTTCATCCAGCCCCGGCTGGCTGTTCTGAGTGGGCAAGGATGGTGCTGGCCTCTCCAGTGCAAACAACATCCGTCTTGCCTTGCCCAGGTGAGAAAGGAGACAGGGGCGAGCGAGGCCTGCAGGGAAAGTTTGGCAAAGCCGGATCGGCAGGCAGCAGGGGCCACACGGGGCCCAAGGGCCAGAAGGGGAGCATCGGGGCCACGGGGGAGCCATGCAAAAGTCACTATGCCGCGTTCTCCGTGGGCCGCAAGAAACCTCTGCACAGCAACGACTACTACCAGACACTGCTCTTCGACACCGAGTTTGTCAACCTCTACGGCCACTTCAACATGTTCACGGGCAAGTTCTACTGCTACGTGCCTGGCATCTACTACTTTGCACTCAACGTGCACACCTGGAACCAGAAGGAGACCTACCTGCACATGGTGAAGAACGGGGTCGAGGTGGTGATCCTCTATGCCCAGCAGAGCGACCGGAGCATCATGCAGAGCCAGAGCGTCATGCTGGAGCTGCAGGAGCAGGACGAGGTCTGGGTGCGTCTCTTCAAGGGCGAGCGGGAGAACGCAGTCTTCAGCGACGAGTACGACACCTACGTCACCTTCAGCGGCTACCTGATCAAGCACAGTGGGGAGCCGTGACCCCAGGCCTGGGCTGTCCGGCTAGTCCTCCCCCAAGGCCATCACCCATCTCCTGCTCCGCTCCTCTTCCTGGTGGCAGACCTATCGCAGACCGCCAAGCCCTGTCATGCCTTTGCCCACTCCCTGCTCCCCTTCCTCAGCTGGGGCATGACCCTCTCATTGCACAACGGTGCTCTCATGCCGTCTGTGGCTGTATACATATGGACGTGCCTCTCCCCACCATGCCTTGCTCAGATAACTGGGATGAGATGTATTGGGAGCGGGGGGGGGGGGGGGGACTTCCCCAGCCTCCCTGGTGGCATGATTTGTGAAAGGAAGAGCTATTCCAGCGAGGGAAACAGGCCTTCCTCGGGCAGCAGACGGCACGGGCTGGTATTCATTGGGATGCGTGGGGTCTCAGCATGGCCACCGCAGAAGCCAGTGCTGTGGCAAGGAGCCTCCCACAGGTGTGTGCTTTGGACACGTTTGCCTAGTGGCTAACAAATCCGAGTCCTGGCACACACTTGCACCAGCTGAAGGTGCCCCGTTCTGGTACAGTTACGTGGGTGCAGATATGACCTCACAGCAGAAGCTGCTCAGCACCAAGCAGGTGCAGGGCTCCCTGCTGGGAAGGGACAGGGAAATGGCAGCTCCCTGGAGGCATCTGCTTCATCCACAGGGACCCTGGGATTTACAGGGTGCAGAGATGCCATCTAGCAGCAGCAGGTGCTGTAGGGACCTGGGAGCAGCATCACACAGCTCCCAATAAACCCTCCTTCAACGTGGAGCTGGCAGATTGACCTGCTGCAGCTTCCCCTTCCTGCTGTGCTCCGCACCCACCCTCACACGGATGCCTCTGTGCAGGCTCTCGGGATCCACGCCAGGGAGTCCTGCCAGCTGTGCTCTGCATTGGAGTCCAGCAAGGCCATGAGACCCCAGCCCCTGCCCCCATTCAGGGCATAGTGCTGAATAGCCCTCACCCCGGCCCCGCACTCCTCAATGGCTGACGGTCACCACCCTAGCTGCTCCCCCGCAGACGGGGAGCTGGTTCCAGCTGGCGGCGCTGGTTGCAATGGGCTTGGGCTTAGTCCCTCCTTCCTTGGTTAGTTCTGCTGGTCAGACTTTTGATCTCTGTCGATAGGACACAGAGCGGGGCCGGGGCACCGTGCTGCGCCCCCAGGCTCTCTGCGCTGCTCTGTAATCACATTAAACGCTGAAAGGGCTGGATTGCTAGCTGGGCCTTGGCTTCGGGCTCCTTTCTCCACTTCACTCACACTCAGAGGCCCTGTGAGGGGACCCTTGGGCCTGGCTGGCTGAGCTGGGACTCCCCCCCACGATGCCCTTTCCTCCATGGGAACCCTGCAAACTGCCTGAACTGGGCCCGTCGGTCACTGGCCGCAGCGGCAGGACTCTGGCCCCACAGCCCTGCCGGGAGCGCAGGACCCTCTCTCCTCTGGGGGCAGCACACGCCCTTGTGCCTTCCCACTACACACCTTTGCTTAGATTTGTGCACCTCCCTCCCTAGGTGCACGTCCCTTGGCATCCCATGTGTGGGGGCAGGACCCAGTGCTCGGAGCTGGGCATCGCCTGAGCGGGACACAAAGCCCATGCTCTTCCCTCCCACCTGGCTGGAGACAGGGATAGAGGCCCCCCCTGCAAGGGGCTCCAGGCCTGCAGCCCTCCCGCAGTAACAGCTACGCCAGGTACCAGCAGGCTTTGCCCCATGCACTGACTGCCAGGGGGAGGCAGCGCAGGGTGGCAGAGGGCAGCTTGGGAGCATGGCTGGTCCTCAGAGGAGAGGGCAGCATGGGGGAGCAGGTGGGATCTGGGCTCAACCGGCAGCAGTCCCACAGGGCGACAGATGGCCGGGAGGTGAACCCTGCAACGGGGGTAAGGATACATGGTGCTGGGGGAGGCCTGGACACATGCAGGGACAGGATGATGCCAAGGAGATGGGGGACAGGCACACGCAGTGGCAGGGCAAGGGACACTGCACACCCACTGGGCAGAGCGAGAGAGGTGGGGTGCGTTGGCATTGAAAGTTTGTAGCCACAATATCAAGAGTGTCAGCTAAGCCCTGGACCCCAGACAGGCTGAGCCCTGCAGTCACTTTGTGGAGCTCCTTTGCCGATCTGAGAGCCAGGTCCTGGTGCCTGTGTCTGGGCTGGGCACAGGACTCAGGGCTGCCAAGCTTGGCCTTGGCAGCTGAGCAGAGTGCAGGGGCCAGCCCTGCTGTCCTGGGCTGGGTGGGTCCTTGGAAGCTGGGGGATGGGCCAGCCAACTGGCCGGGGGTGGCCTTCCAAGAATAATATTGGGAGAGGCGTTCTGGAGCAGAGCAGGGATGAGGTCACCCGTCAGAGTCTGTCTCATGGGGCCAGGAGAAACATTCCAGGAGAAGCCTCTGGAGTCATGTGTGGTCACAATATCATTCTCCCCAGCAGACACAAACTTAGGAACATTCCCTTCCTGGGCCTTAGTTGTACCCAGAACCAACTCTGGGTCAACTGACAAATTCTTAAGTAGCATAAACTGAGAAGCACTTTCTGTCTGCTCCACAGACAAAAGACTGGAGGTACATTCTCCTTCGTTAGGCACACTGCTATTTGCAACAGACAAACAATTGAAAACAGTTTTTCCTTCAACAGATAAACTGTTGCTTTCCACAAAAAGTGTCTCACTACACTGATTTCAGAGTGGTAGCCATGTTAGTCTGTATCAGCAAAAACAACGAGGAGTCCTTGTGGCACCTTAGAGACTCATACATTTATTTGGGCATAAGCTTTTGTGGGCTAAAACCCACTTCATCAGATGCATGGAGTGGAAAATACAAAGGCAGGTATAAATACACAGCATATGAAAAGATGGGAGTTGCCTGGCCGAGCTGGGGAGTCAATGCTAACGAGGCCAATTGAATTAGGATGTGGCCCATTCCCAACAGTTGACAAGGTGTGAGTATCAACAGAGGGAAAGTTATTTTTATAGTGACCCAGCCTCTCCCAGTCTTTATTCAGGCCTAATGTGATGGTGTCACGTTCGCAAGCTACACCGAGCTGCTTTAAACAAATCATTTCTACCTTTTTCAGGCTTACTTCCACAAACTTTACTAGCTAACAATTCATCACTCACCAAGACTGTCCCCCTTCCTTCCTCAGTCAGGGCTTTAACCTGATCACCAACTTTAATTTGCTCTACAGAAACATTTCCCTGAGCCCTATCGAATGCCAGATTCACTTCTGAGATACCAGACAGATACTCAGCAATTTCTTCCACATATGCATTGCCTTTTTGCACAGATAAACAGCTATCTTTCTCAGACAAGCATTTGGAGAAACCCTCCATAGGCAAATCCTTGCCCCAAGTAGACACAGGTTCAAGATTATTTCTTTCCTGTGACTGATTTACATCAACCTGACTGAACAAAGCTTTAATATCATCCCCAATCAAAAGATCCTTAGGCAAGAACTTCCTTGCACCAGTTACAACTTCATGCTGAGCACCATTCCATTCAAGGTGGATTCTGGCTAACGGCACACGTACAGTAAACTCATAGTGGATTACAATATTCACACTCTGATTTGGTAAATAATCTTCCTTTTTGACCAGATCTGCTTTAACAAGAGTGATGTTAGAAGCTGTAATTTGCCCTAAACAGCTTTTACCATTGACTTTTACACTCTCTGCACAAGTTATGGGGTTACCTTCACCTGAGCTCACAAGAGACGCATTACATAAAAGGTGGCAGTGCTGGGGTAAATTTGGTTACACACAGAGTCAGAATCAAACAACCTACCAACATTGTTAGAAACTGGATAGATTCAATCCCCATCTTTGCTGTTGAGAGGAGCTGGCTTTTCAGGATGATACAGTTCCTGTTGTTCCTTTATTCTCTTGAGTTGGAGCTTAAGTCTGTTCACTTTTGCCTTAGCTTCTGCGTCCTGCAATTGAAGATATGCCATTCTTTGTTCATATTCAAAACACAGGTGTTCGCTTTAAGCAGCTTCTCCTTCCGTATCAGCTATTTTTTGCTTTTGTTCAAGTTCTAGCTACTGGTTTCTCACTGCAAGCATTTTCGCTGGGTCTGCTTCCTTATCACTAGCAATTAACACATTTTTCAGTTCCTGCTCTGGGGCCTTTTTCTTAAAAGACAACCCCCCCGCCCCAGCACAATTCTTCCAGGCTTTTTCTGTCAGGATCTTGATCATGGGTCACTCACTGTAACTGATTTTTAACCCTTAAACTCTCCAACATCAAAATTAAATTTGATAAGCATGTGGTTCTGATCCAAAAACCCAATTAACTTGCGGTAATGGGTATCCAAGCACGACTACGCCACTGTGACCAGGGTCCTGTTGGGGAGCCGGCTGTGGTCACTCAATTAGGATGAACTGCAAAGAATGGGGCAGACAATCCCCAAAAGCTGGTGGATATTCCAATATTTAGATTTACCAAGCAGCATAAAACAGCTTTTATTACCTCACTGGTTACTCAGAAGTCCAAACAACACAATTCCCTTAAAGCAGGGCTGGCCAACCAGAGCCTGAGAAGGAGCCAGAATTTACCAATGTACATTGCCAAAGAGCCACAGTAATACATCACCCCCCACCCCCAGCGCCTCCCCTCCCTCCCGATCAGGTTTTGTGGTGTGCAGGAGGCCAGGGAGGGGGAGGAGCGAGGGCACGGCAGGCTCAGGGGAGGGGGTGGGAAGGCGGCAGGGCCTGTAGCAGAGCCAGGGGTTAAGCAGTGAGCCCCTCCCGGCACATTGGAAAGTCGATGCCTATACAAGGAGCCGCATATTAACTTCTGAAGAGCCGCACGTGGCTCCAGAGCCACAGGTTGGCCACCCCTGCCCAGGCCTCCATCCAGGTACCCATGTCAAATATGAAAATTTCTGTAAATCTTAGTTAATCATATAAAAGAAAAGGTTCTACCAATCCCAAAGGAGCGGACACATCACCTCCCAGGTTACTGAATGTTCCAGCTCTTACCCAAATACACGCTACAGCCAATTCTTATTAACTAAACTAAACTTTTGTTTGTTAATAAAGAGAGAGTATGATTAAAAGCTCAATATACATACAGACATGAGTTCACGGAGGTGCAGAGTCACAGCAGAGATGCTGAGCTCTGTAGCTGCAAAGAGTTCTTTCGGAAATAGTTCATAGGTTAAAGTCCAACATCCAAATCTCATATTCAGGGCATCCCAGCCTAACTGGGACCTCAGTCTTGCGACTCAAACTTCCCCTGATGAAGCCTAAGCAGATCTGAGCTGACAGAATCAGGACCCAAGGATCTTTTAGACAATTTCATGTCTTTTGACAAGTTGGAGTTCCTCAGGGAACAAAAGGTCATTAGGATGACTTTGAAGGAGGTCCATCACTGGTACTTAGCTATACGAATTAACATAAAGCCATGTGCTTGTTCCACCACCATTCACAGTACATTTCAAAGAGAGATGAATACCGAGATAGCCTGTGTTTACAATTCATTTAAATGCTAGGATGTTCTTTTGATCTCTGAACTATCGGAATACAGCATAGACAGGGACTGTTGATTACATTGTATGATTTGTACATTGTATGGTTTACATTGTCCACTGTATGATTTACATTGTACATTGATTATATATATGACCCTACTCATACATATGTAAATACAGAAAAACACAAACATTATCTCCCCATGTCTTTTGAGGGTTATTTATTTTGCAGGATGTTTAACCCTTTCTGGCCAGGCGTCACAGACCCATTCCCAGGAACGTTAAAAAGAAATGAACATGACTTCTGTGGGCAAACCTTTGTCTTTAAAGGGCCATCGCCAGTGAAAGCCAGGCTGCAGGCTGCAAACACCGGCTTTGCCAAACCAAGATGTCTCCCCAGTGTTACCTAAAATAGTCCCAAGAAGAGTTGTTTTAAAGCAAACACGTTTCCTGGCAGCATATGATCCAGCCCTGCTGCACCGAGGACCTGAGAGCAATGCTGACTTCAGGGGTGCCCACTGGCCGAGCTGAGAGAGCCTCTCGAGCCCCAGACCCTGCTCTGTCAGACACCCCGAGTGATCCTGGACAAGTCCTCAGTTGCCACCTGGACCCCAGAAATCACAGCCCTGCCCTACTGCACGAGGGGAGGGGAATGTTAAATCCTGCAAAGCGCCCGGACTCAACGGTGATGCGGGGAGTGTGTGTGGGGGGGCGCAGATAATTCCCCGAGAAGACAGAGGGATTTTTTAAAATCTCACGCGCTGTCTATCCCAGAAGGCTGGCTAGCTCCCGCAGGGGTCATACTGACCCCGGCCACGCCGCTGAGCCTGCAGCCAGAGAGGGCAGGAGGGGCAAGGCTGAGAAACAGACTCGCCAACCCCCGAGAAGTGGCTGCTCCTGGTTCACTGCGTGTGGGGATCCTGTCCTGAGCCAGGAGTCTCTTTGTGTCACGGCGCCGGCAGTTCCCCTGGCGCCAGGGCTGGCTAGTGCCCAGGCGTGATGGCGGGGCCTGGCGCTCAGAGGGAGGCTGCCTTCCCCCGCCAGCCTCACCATCAGGCTGTCCAAGTGTGGTGCCTGGGCAACCACTTCCCCTGCAGCTGAGGGGGAGGTGGGGGGAGGGGAAAGTCCCCCACCCTGCTTGGCCAGGGCTCCTGTCAGGGACCTTAACCAAGATTATCTGGAGCCCAAACTAGCCCCCTGGAGCCTGCTCGCCATGGGGGGGGGGCGGGGGGAGAAGGGACCCCCTGGGCCACATCCCTCCTCCTGTCAGCGAGGCACCTTGGCGCGCTACAGCCAAAGACCATCGCCCCGGCTCGGGGCTCTGTGCCCCCCGCCCCGCCCCTTCCCCACACAGCGAACAGGCACCGGGTCCTGCCCGCCAGCCTGCCCGGGAGCGCACCCCTGCGCCAGGCCGACAGCCGCCCCGGCGCCCGGGCACCGCCCCCCCCTGGGCCCAGCTGGGCTCGGGCCCCCCAGCGCCTCGCGACCCCCCCGCCCCCCGCCTGCTGGGCCACGAGCTGCCCCCGGGCTGCAGCCTGAGCGCGCGGCCCGGCCCGGCCCGGGATTGGCCCCAGGTGACGGGGCGGGGGCTGAGCGGGGCGGGAGGACGCGCGAGATGGACGCAGGGCGGCGGGATGGAGCCAAGAGCGGGGAGAAGAGGGAGCCGGAGCCGGCGGCGGGGAAGAGACGGTGAGCGGGCCGGGGTCGGTGGCGCTGCATGTGCCCCATGGCACGGGGGGGAGGCGGGATCTGTGCCGGGGGAGTGTGTGCGCGCGTGTGCGCGGCCCGGGCCAGGGGAGCGCGTGCAGGGGGCGCGTGGCCCGGGCCAGGGGAGCGCGTGCAGGGGGCGCGTGGCCCGGGCCAGGGGAGCGCGTGCAGGGGGCGCGTGGCCCGGGCCAGGGGAGCGCGTGCAGGGGGCGCGTGGCGGGGTGTGTGCCGGGGCTCTCTGGCACTGTGTTTTTCCCCGCATTTCTCTGCGCCCTGCTGCTTCGTTTCACTTTCTCTTTGTCTTAGAATCGGAATCTCAGGGTGGGAAGGGACCTCAGGAGGTATCTAGTCCAGCCCCCTGCTCAAAGCAGGACCCATCCCCAGACAGATTTTTACCCCAGATCCCTAAGTGGCCCCCTCAAGGATTGAACTCACCACCCTGGGTTTAGCAGGCCGCTGCTCAAACCACTGAGCTGTCCCCCGATTTCCTGCCTGCCGAGTGGCATCTTGGTTTGGCTTTTGTCCCCCACTGCCCCCCAGCTTGAACAGTGTCCCTGGGCCCCTGACCCAGCAGCAGCCTCACTGCAGGGCCTGCTGTCCAGAGCACCCCTTCTTTTAGCTGGGGCGATTGTCCCCTCCCCCACAGGGCAACCCCACCCCACCCCCACCTGGCAATCGCCGAACACTGAGAATATCACCCGTCTGGGCGACTCAAAGCCGCCCGCGCCATGCGCCGTGGTGGGCAGGCAGCTGCTGGATTTTCAACAGTTTGATCTGTTATTGCTTAATCTGCGGAAGTAGGAACTCTGCACCATCTTTAGCTGGATCCAGAATCTTTTACCATTTGCTAGCCTGGTGTAGTTTGAAAAAAATGCAAATTTTTAGACCCATGTAACACCCCCCTCCCCCAGCAGATTAAATTATTTCCCTGGCAAATCCATAAAATAATCCAGCCAGGCCAGTCAGATATCAGCTGGGTGGTAACCTCTCGCTGGCCTGGCTCAGCTGAGCACATCTCCAGGCACAGGACTCCTGTGCAAGGAATTTGCTGCATCTTTCTCTCCCTCCTCCCGCTGGGTCCCGCTGCTAGTGCCCAGTTTGAATTGGGAAGCAGGAGTTTGGCTGGTGCCAGCTCTCACCCAGTGTGCAGCCTCCTCTCACGTCCTACCCATCCTGGTGTTCCCACTGCATTCTCATCACTCCTACCCTGCCCCAGCCGAGAGCCTCAGGCGCAAATTCCACAGTGATGGGGAACAGAGGTACCCGTGCTCACAGCACGTGTCTAGACAGGCCTGTGAGCAAGGGGCATTAGTTGGGAGGCTGGGTTGTGTGTGTGGATGTGGTGGGCAGGACTCCACCCCTAGCTCCTGTGGTGCTGGGAGGTCCTTTGCAGTCTCCCAGCCATCCACAAGTTGCCTCGCCCCGACGCTGCTTGGCTGGCGAGATCAGAGGAGGTAGCAGCCCAGCGTGCTCACTCCTGTTTCCAGCTGAGCAGGTGATGTTAGATGCAGAGCCCAGCAGGACTGTGCATCAGCCGACATAGGGCACCAGGTAGGGCTCCCCCCTGCTCAGAAATGGCTTCTGCCCAGTCTGCTCTCAGCCCAGGCTGCCCGAGGGGGCAACACAGCTGCATGGGCAGCCACTGCCTCAGTTTCCCTTGCCCGAGTAGGGTACCTCATCCCTCCCACTAACCCACTCACCAGACCAGCCTGTCTCTCTGCATAGAGACCTCGTCCAGCTAGGCTCCCTGGGAGCCGGTGTGTTCTGAGGGAAGGTTAGGTATGAATGACCATCCTGGTAACCTTCCCCGCATGCTTTGCTTTGCCTGCATTTCCCAGGGTCCTGCTGGAACTAGCAGTCCCAGAATGCTTTGTTTCCGAGCTGAATCTGGGCCTCGACTCCCTCTTAAAGGACCAGCTCACACTGTAACGGGCTCCTGCTGGTGGTGCATGCGTGTGCCAGCCCAGTGAGCTGCGCTGGGTTCTCCCTGAAATGCCTGATCTTCCCTCCATGGAGTGTGGGGCTGGAGTGAGGAGGGAGCCCCAGGCTCCTTGCTCCAGGCCCCCTAGTCTCTGCGGGGATGACTTGATTCTCTTCTTCAGTTTCCTGCCTGCCATGGAGAGCCAAGGACCCCCCATCCTCCACGAGACAGTCAGCTATGCCCCCCACCCCCTGCCAGGTAAGAGCCCAGACAGAGGTGCAAGGCCCTCTGGGCGTGGCCCAGCCTCATCTGCCACGGCCGTTGGGTCAGTCGCAGTGCCATGGTGCTGCGAGTGAGGGCTCTGCTCCCCCGGCCGAGTGTTAACAACCTGCCATCTTCTGGCTTCTCTCCTCCCAGCAAGGCAGTTTGATCGGAACACCACGGAGCCGATCAGCTTCTACCTGTCCAGCCTGGAGGAGCTGCTGGCATGGAAACCCACCAGTGACGATGACTTCAACGTTGCCACAATGCCACTGGCTAACCGGGAACCTCCGGTCCACAGCAAAAGACCCCGCACGCTGGTGTGCCACGACATGAAGAACGGGTACCTGGAGGACAGGTAGGGGCTGGGCCTGAGGGACCCCAGCAATGCTAGTGCAGGAGCGAAGCTGGGGTGGCCACAGGGCTCTGCACTTGTCCACAGCTGCCCCTCCTCTTCACGGCTCTCAGAACGGAGCGCTGCTTGCTGGGCGTGTGGGCCTCTGCTGATGGGACTCGGCATTTACGCAGCGCTTCACGCTTCCAGAACTACATGCAAACTTTAATCCATCCTTGCAGTGGCCCTGGGCGGGGGTCAGGAACATCCTTCCCCTTGTCCGCAGCACAGAGTGAGGAAAGGACTCGCCCCAGGTGTGGCAGAGCCGGAAGAGGACCCAGGAGACCTGGCTCGCTGTCCCACAGTTGTTCATCCAGACCCTGTTGCCTTTAAAGCGGCGGGTAGGAGCGTTCATCTCTGTTTGCTGCTGCAGAGATGTGGCTTTTTCCTGGCTTGGCTCTTGGGCTGGGTTAATGACCCCCAGCCACTGGTCTCTGGCGATTCCGCTGGCTTGGTGGGCAGCATGTAGCGATGCACTCAGCTGAGCACAGAGGCCAGCGTGACATGGGTTATAGCTGCCAAGGGGAATCTTGGGTTTGCTTTCTGTCCTCTGCTTCTGTAACGCCGACAGACCCTTCTCCTTCTCTCGTCTCAGTGCCACGAGATGGGACACCACCACACCCAGGTGGTGTGTGGGACCATCCAAGCTGCTTGTGGAATCAGGGCAGAGCCGTGCTAGGGGCTAGCCTTGGCCTCCCCCAGGCTGCCTGTCTGCAGACAGCTCAGCACCGAGGAGACGTTCTCAGTGTGCCGGGGTAGTGGAATACATTTGTCTAGAGCCAAGCGGAGGAGGAATCCCTGGAGCAAGTCACAGGGAGACTGAATGCTCCTCGCCCCCAGGAAGGCAGGGCTGTCTCCCGATCAGGTGGGAGCTTGTTTGCTCCCTGTTAATCTGCAGTGCATCTCCAGCTTCATGCTGGGGGCTCTGGCCAGTTCCTCCCATCAGCCAGAGGGTGGGGTGTGTCTCTGTGTAAACTCATCGCATCCAGAGACCCACGGGGCAGCCTATTGGAAAACCATTTGTGCTACCTCTGTTACCCGGGGTTCTTTCAACCAAAAGCTCTTGGTAACTTTTACTCTATGTGAGGTGGTGTCAGGAAATAAATCAGGGGAGACACGGCTGCCCGACCGATAGATGGCTGGCACAAACGGGACAGCACCAGAGTGCTTTCACTTAAAGCTAAACTTTACTAGTCTCAAGCACTTACGCAACAGGTTAGTAACACACCCCCAACCCTCGATAATTACCGAGCGGAGTGTGGCTCTCGAGTGGCACAGCAGCAGCCAGTCTGCCGCTGGGGAACACAAGATGCATCCAGAGGGAGAGACCAGTCCCGAAGAGTCCCCCCATCTCAAGCTTTTTCCCTTTATTTATACGTTAGTAATACAATGCCATGTCCCTTAAAGAAAACTTGTCAAGCAAACAGTTCCAATGGGCAAGCAAGAGGCTCCTTCTGATTATTGATTAACCAGGTGTGGGGTTTTCCAGAGTCTGCAGCCTTGAGACCCCAATAGACATTCCTGGGGCATATCAGCAACTTCAACACAATTCTTATCAGGAAGGATGCAGGGTCAAGCTGCCCTTTCTGTGGTACCCAGAACTCCCTCCCCTCCTGCCTTGGTCAAGCTGCATGGCCACTTTACAGCCTGTTGACTTGGCTGCTTTTAGCAATAAGCCATAGTGGTTTCAGGCACTTTACTGATTTGCCAGAGTCTCCCCGTACACCTCCATTTGGATTGCTGCAGCTGAGTGACCCAGCCCCATGGAACCGGGACCCTCGGAGATTGGCCATGGGCACAGGAGCCCGGTGTCCATCTTGCAGGCTTCCCCAGGCACGTTTTCACCCCTGCAGGTTTGGTGGGGGAGGCTGGGACATCACCTGCTGCTGAGCGGCTCCTGAGATGGGGAGAAACCCTCCGGCTTGGCTGGGAAGCTCTGGGGCAGGGGCTGGCTGGGCCGTGCCCAGGGCAGACCCTGATCGGAGAGCCCTGGCACCACTGCAATCCAGATAACTGATGATGTCCCACTTGAAAACTCCCCCAGAAAGGTGATTTCCAGCTCATCCCTGGAGCTGCCCACCCGCGCTCAGAGGGGAGGGCAAACCCCTCCGCTGCAAGAGGAGGATGAACGGTTCTCTGCTACAGCACCAGCCAGCTCTCTCCCTGCCCTAGGAGAGTCTCCTGGGGGAAGAGCAGCAGCCTGGCCCCTGGGCTTGTGCGGGCATCGCTCTCCACAAGTGCTCCGTCACTGGGGCCAGGCCAGCCCTGTTCAGGGCACCATTCCTGCAGTGCCGCCGTTCCAGCCTGAGCCGCTTCCCCCTCCTCTGCCTGCAGGTTCATCCAGGGCTCGGCTTCGCGGGACCCCTACGTGTTCTACCACTGGCAGTACATCGACATCTTCGTGTACTTCAGCCACCACCCCGTGACCATCCCCCCCGTCACCTGGACCAACGCTGCCCACCGGAACGGCGTCTCTGTGCTGGGTGAGGGGATGCGGGGGCAGGCGGGAGCACTCGTGGTTTAGTGCTGCCCGCAGGGAGCGGCTGGGAGCTCCCGCTGGGCCTGCAGTACTTGGGCGCGGGCTGCGGCCAGCCCCCCCCCCCCCCGGCAGCGTGTGCTGGGACAGGCCGGGGTTGGCGAGGGCCCACGCCTCTTGCCCACACGCGTGCAGGTATTCTGGGGACCCCGTACAGAGACCTACCAGTGCCCTGGCGCGCGGAGGGGTGAGGTTCATGCTGCCACCTGTGCTCCGGCTCTAGGGACGTTCATCACGGAGTGGACGAGCGGGGGCCAGCTGTGTGAGGCGTTCCTGGCTGGGGAGGCAGCCGCGTACCACGCCGTGGCTGTGCAGCTGGGCCGCATCGCCCATTTCTACCGCTTTGACGGCTGGCTGGTCAACATCGAGAACACCCTGAGTGTGAGCCAAGCCGCCCTGCTGCCCCTCCCCTTCCCTCCCCCCACGGCTTGTCCTGCCTCGCCCAGCCCCTGGGGTGCAGGGATCCCTGACATGGTGCCCCCGGGCGATGCCGGCTCTCTCCCTCCCCCATGCAGGAGGCAGCCGCACGGAACCTGCCCCTCTTCCTGCGTGACCTGCGGGAGCAGCTGCGTCAGGATGTGCCCGGTGGGCTGGTGCTCTGGTACGACAGCGTCTTGCAGAGCGGGGAGCTGAAGTGGCAGAACGAGCTGAATGAGAAGAACAGGTGAGGGGGGGGTGCCCCCATCCGCTGGACAGAGCAGGAGCCCCGGGCACGCAGCTGGCAGCCCAGCCCCCGCCCCCTCCCCTTCGCAGGCAGCAAAGACAACGCAATCAGGGTGGCATGTACCGGCCGTGCAGCCTGGGGTCACTGCCCCATGGGGGGTGCGCCTGGCCTGGCCCGGCCCATGGGCTGTAGCAAGGCACCCTTCCCTTCTGGCTCCCTGGCAGGGGTACGGCTCCCAGTCCCACCCCTGGCAGCTCTGATGTTCACCCTGTCCCGCCCAAGTGCTCCCGGCAGAGCTGGGCTGGGGGGCTGCAGCTGGGGGGCCATCCTGTGGGGAGGGACCCCTCCCCTGAGGGCCTGTTCTCAGGGAGGAGGGGGTGGGCATCACCGGGGCTCTCCCTTTCTTAGGGTGTTCTTTGACGCCTGCGATGGCTTGTTCACGAACTACAACTGGAAGGAGGAGCACCTGGAGCGCATGGGAGCGCAGGCCGGGGAGCGCCTGGCTGACGTCTACGTGGGCATCGATGTCTTTGCCCGCGGGGAGGTCGTAGGCGGTGGCTTTGAGACAGACAAGGTGCCTGAGTCTGGCCTAAGGGCGTTTCGGGGGCAGGGCCTCGCCCTGGGTGAGATCCTCCGGTGGGCTCTGGGGTCCGGCTGGGCTCCGGGGCAGGTGTCCCTGGAGCGTGGCCAGAGGCTGAATGAGGCCTGGAGCCTGAGTTCTCCTCTGGGGAACGGGGGCTTCCCCCCACCCTGGACTCTGCCCCCCTCCCCCCGGGGTCCGTCCCCGTCTCCCAGGGACAGCGCGGTGCCTGTGAGCTGCCTGGTGCCCTGGGGGCAGGGAGAGCATCCCCCAGGCTGGCTGGCTGGGGTGCTGGCAGCCCCGGTGCTTATGGCTCAGCCCGTCCGGGCTCTGAGCGGGGCGGGCGGGAGGGAGCGTCTCACCCCCACATTTCCGTAGGCTCTGCGCCTGATCCGCAAGCATGGCTTTTCAGCTGCCATCTTCGCCCCCGGCTGGGTCTATGAGCACCTGGGGAAGGAGAACTTCCTGCAGAACGAGAACAGGTGAGCGTGACTGGGCTGGGGACGTGGGGAATGGGGGGTGCCCGGGCTGGGGAGGGTGGGGAATGGGGGGGTCCATGCTGGGGGAGATGGGGGTGCGGGGACGGGGGGTGCCCGGGCTGGGGGAGATGGGGGTGCGGGGAAGGGGGGTGCCTGGGCTGGGGGTGCGGGGTGTCCATGCTGGGGTGCGGGGAAGGGGGGTGCCTGGGCTGGGGGTGCGGGGAAGGGGGGTGCCCGGGCTGGGGGTGCGGGGTGTCCATGCTGGGGTGCGGGGAAGGGGGGTGCCCGGGCTGGGGGTGCGGGGTGTCCATGCTGGGGTGCGGGGAAGGGGGGTGCCCGGGCTGGGGGTGCGGGGTGTCCATGCTGGGGTGCGGCGAAGGGGGGTGCCCGGGCTGGGGGTGCGGGGTGTCCATGCTGGGGTGCGGGGAAGTGGATGGGAGCACTGAGAAGGCCGTGGATCGTGGCTGGCCTATGGTGCTGGAACGCTGGCGCCGGGCTGAGCCGTAGGGACCCCAGTGGGGTGCAGAGTTGCTGAGAGCTCTGGGGGGAGGATGCTGCCCCCTGGTTGGCTGCATCTTGGGCTGTGCTTCGTGTCCCCGTGCCAGGGGCCTGCTGACTGGGTGAGGTCCTTGGTGCCCGTGCTGAGCTGTGCCCGGGGGGAGGGGGCACTGCTATAACCAGCCTCTCCTCTCCTCTCCTCTCCATGCAGGTTCTGGGGTTTGCTGGCGGAGCTGCTGCCCACTCACAGCATCAGCACTCTGCCCTTCAGCACCTGCTTCTGCCTGGGCATGGGCACGGGGAGATTCTCGGCTGGGCAGGTGAGTGCAGGCGCGGGGCGGGAGGTCCCGATGTTTGGGGAGATGGGCTCAGCCTGGGCCTGAGCCTTAGCAACCCCCAGAGTGACTCGGGGTGCAGCGTGCGACAGGGCCCAGCCAGCGCCCGTCCCTCGCCTGCAGCAGGTGCCTGCCCCATGGCCTGGCTCACCGGGGCTGCTCTCCCCTGCAGGAGGAAGAAGTCAGGCCCTGGTACAACCTGAGTGCCCAGGAGATCCAGCCCCTCTTCACAGACCAGCAAGCGCCGGGAGGGGCAGGCAGCTGGCTGCGCACACGCTGCTCCCTGCAGGACGCCTGGAATGGGGGCAGCTGCCTGCTGATCGAGGGGATCATCCCGCCTGAGGCAGGCCACGTGGCTGTCCGGTGAGTGCGGGCTGGGGTGCCAGGTTGGGGGTGCTTGGGCGGCGGGTGTGGCAAAGACCCATTTCCTCCCGGGGAGCCAGGGCAGGGCACTGCACCAAGGGAACGGGGCGGGTGCAGCTGAGTGTGTGGCATGTGCACCGTCCTCTGTGCTCGGGGCCAGGAGCGTGCAGCCACAGACCTAGTTTGTGGTTCTTGCGCACAGCATGTTGTGTGCGTGCTGCGTTTGAGCTCGCGGCGTGTGCATGCAGCCTACGGGCCGGGCTGGTGCCGCCTACGGGCCGGGCTGGTGCCGCCTACGGGCCGGGCTGGTGCCGCCTGTGGTGTGCATGCTGCGTGCTCAGCATGCCAGCTGCATGCCACGTGCTGTGTGTTTGTGACCTGCCTTATACCCCATGTAACTCCCTCCCCCCTCTCTCTCCCTCCCTTGTCTCTCTGGGTGGATTGGGGGTCACCAGCCTTTTCTCTTTCCAGCTGCCAGCTCCCCCCAAGCTCTTCCTGACTCTGCTGTACAAACTGGAGGAGAAGCTGCCCAAGGTGGCGGTCGCGCTGGAACTCACCACACGGGACTCTGGCTCCTGCCATGTTGGCAACGTCACTGCCCTGCCGGGTGAGGAGCCGGGCAGGCCGGGAATCGGTCCGTCACAGGCTGGCAAGGGAACGGGGAGGGTGGGATGCCTGGGACACGTCTGCTCCTCCCCAGCCCCATGTGTCCTGTGCCCCCTTCCCCTGCCCTAACTGCTCCGTTCCCCCCACAGGGCCGGTCACCCGACATCAGCCTCAGCCCCTCCCCACCCTGCCCCCTCACCTCTCCGGGCGGCTCGGCGGCTGTGGACAGCAGAGCACGGCAGGTTGGATGAGGCGGTGAGTGTCCCCAGCCAGGGAGCCGTCCTGCCTCAGGCCTGGTCTCTCCAGCAGCCCTGCCAGTTCTCCCCTCTCTGCCCTCGCTCAGGTGCTACCAACTGGAGCTGCGGGACTGCGCCCTGCACGAGCTGTCGCTGATCCTGTCACGCCACCAGCCAGGCCTGCAAGGGAGGCGCTTCTCCTGCCGCCTTGGGGAGATCCAGGTGAGGGGGCCACAGCTTGGCACAGTGCCCTGGCACTGCCCACCTGCCATCCCTTGTAGCAACATCTGCCTATGGAGCAGGGGGGGGGAGGGATCGTCTCCGGGGAGCCCTGCCCCCTGCAGATGGCTGGGGGTGGGGGCAGCAGTGAGATCCCTCCTTCTGGGTGCTGCCTGGAGAGCCTGTCTCTGCCTGGGCGAGCCCTGGGCTGTAGCTAAGCACCGTCTCCCCTGCAGGTGCTGGATGCTGACGGCCTGCACTCCTCGCTGCCCCCAGTGCCCAGCCCCCAGGCCTCCCAGGTGCGGTGGCACAAGGGCCCTGGCGCAGACCAGCTCTCCCTCAGCCTCACCTTGCACTGGTCCTACCCCCACAGCCAAGCCCGCTGCTTCCGGATCCACTGCCAGGGCCGGGAGCTGCCCCAGCCAGCGCAGCTGCAGCTCCTCGGGGTGGCACATGCCACCCTCTACCGCGTGGTGGGCTTGGCAGTGCCAGAGGCGCCCCCCAAGGAGTCCTGCCGTGTGGAGTTCTTCGTGGAGCCGGTTCTGAACACAGGGGTTGCCGTGGATCGGTCCAGGTGGGGGCGGCTGGTTCTGGTCTATTCCGACCCAGCCAGCACCAGCACCTATTAAATGTGACCTTTGGCACAGTGCCAGGGATCTCAGCCTTCTAGCTGGGCATTCCTGGGGGGCTGCGGGCAGGATGGAGGGGCAGCGGCAGAGCTGGGGGGTGCTCTGGACAGGAATAGCAGAGATCATGGGTAGTCCCGACCAGGCCAGGACCCTGGTTCCTCTCCAATCTTGTCCCATTGGAATGGCACCTTCTGCCCCGCACAGCCTGGGGTGAGCCACGGGGGGGGGGGGCAGCAGAGTCCCCCGCTAGCCGCTGGGGAGCCCAGGGAGCTGGAGCTGCTGTGCAGCGAGGTGGGGCCCTGGGCGGGGCACTGTCCTGCACTGCTGCACTCACCTCCTGCTCCGTTAACACTGACTGCTCCTGGCACCTGCTGCTCAACCGTAGGGATCCCTCTGTGGCCTGGCCCTGTGCTGCAGGCCTGGGCGCTCGCTGCGCGGCGGAGAGTGGGTGCTCGTCCCACTCTTCCTGTGTGGGGTAGGAGGAGGGAGACTGCCCCTCGGCTGGTCAGGTGGCTACCAGGGCATGGCCCTGCATGTAGAAAACACACAGCAGCCAGGGCTGCTGCCCCACCTTCCTGCTCCTTTGCACCCCCGGCCTGGTGGGTGTCCAGCGAGTCCTGGAAGAGCTCAGAGCCAGCAGTGGCTCTGGGTCCCTCAGCCCCCAAAGGCCCAGGCTGCCCCACACTTCAGTCCTCTGCGCGGCTGGACTCCAGGAAGGCCAGGGCCGAGCCTGCCGGGCAAGGCCTGCCCACATTTTGGCACCTGAGGTGGAGCTCATGCCCCTTCGCTTGGGCCAAAACTTTGAAAGGTCTCAATTCTCCCTTCTTCCTGTTCTACTCCTCTCATGGTGCTGCTCTGCTACCTACCCCAAGAAAGGAGAACTAGCAACTTAAAATGGCTTCTTCCAAAATTTTGAAGTAACACTTAACTTTCAAATGCCTGAACAGCAAATGTAACTTTTCTTGTCTGCATAGTAAACACTGGCATTTATATCTGTTTGAATAATCAAAGTGCTGCTTTCCGTGCCTTCTTGGTTGCAAAGATTTGAACTGGTTCCTGAAGGTCCACCGTCTGGGCCAGCTCATGCTCTATTGAGATGGTTGCAAGGCCGACCAGCCTCTCCTGTGTTGTTGTGGAGCGTAGATGTGTTTTTATTAACTTCAGCTTGGAGAAGCTGCCTTCTCCACTGGCCACTGTTACAGGAAGGGTTAGAAGTATGCACAGAGCAACAAAAGCATTTGGAAAGAGGGTGGTCATCTTATTCGTGCACATATATTCCAGGACAGCCTTTGGAGTTGATCCTGCTGAAATGTATCTTGAAAGGGCTTTCAGTTCATCACCTAAATCACTCGCATCAATATCGTGCATGTCATCATGTGTCAACACTGTCTCTAGTGCCTGCATTGCTGATGTAGGTCTTCTTCAGGTACAGTGAGGAGTTTTGGAATATGTATGACAACATCCCAAATATACTGCTGTGTTCCTTGAGCTGCATGAAACGTTCTTCAGTTGACTATTGCACAATCTAGCACCTGGTTAAAGAATTCAACTTTGAATTGTTGTTTGGGGTCTCTTATGGGATTATTCCGTGCCTCGTAATCAAAATGTCGTCTTCTTCGGTGACTCTTGTATTCTTGAATCGGTGGGAAAATAGCTTCAGTGTGAAGTTCCTCTGCCAACTTCTGTGCACTCTTCAGAACGTTTTGAAATCCTTCATCTGACCGATAAGACTGTAGGTGTGACTTTGCTTTGTCCAGTTGTTCCATTGCTCCAGATATATCAAGGTCAACACCTTGGAGTCTCTTGCTTACCACATTTATTTCAAACAGTATGTCATGCCACAACACTAAGCCAGACAGAAATTTGAAATTATGTATGTTTCTGATGTTCCTTTTCCCTCTGCCACTGTTCTCCCATGAACAGTTCCTGTCATAGCATTATCCTCCATAATGGCAACTGTGACATCATCCATCTTCCCAATTTGGTGTTTGATAGGCTTTATCGCCTCCACTTGACTTTCCCATCGTGTGGCACTCAGTGGTTTCAGTGTCAGAGAGGATGGTCTCAGATGTTGCTTCAAAATTTGCCATCGATGAGTTGATGCAGAGAAAAATGCATAGATGCTTTGAATTACATTAAAAAAGTCAGCAGCCTCACTAGACACTGATGCTGCATCACTGACCACCAAGTTCAATGAATGAGAACTGCATGGGACAAAAAAAGCTTGAGGGTTTAACTCTCGGATCCATGTCTGCACTCCTGTTCTTTCCTCTCATGTTGGCACCATTATCGTAGCCCTGACCTCTCATGTCAGCTAACACAATTCCCGTATCTTCCAGATTTTTAAGAAGCACATTTGTCACACCAGCTCCTGTAGTATCATCAATGTCAATAAATTCTAGAAAATGCTCTCTGACAGTCACCATTGCAGGGACATTTTCACTAGGTTCTGTTCTTACAAAACGCACCATTAATGTAATTTGTTCCGTATGGATGATGTCAGATGTGCAGTCCAGAATAACAGAGTAATATCTTGCTGAGTTCAGATCTGCCACAGTCTTCTGTTTGACTTTTGTTGCCAGTAACTGTTTGTTCTTATTTTGAATTGTTTTTCCAAGGTAGTGGTGTGTGTACATTTTTTGGGTGGTAACTCTTCTTAGATGCTCCTGGAGTACAGCATCAAACTCAGCCATCAACTCCACGGTTTTAAGGAAGTTTCCATTGTTTGGCACATACAGCTGATCTGAAGTGCCACGCAGTGCTAGATTTTGGGTAGCAAGCATTCTCACAATGGCAATGAGCCTTTTCAGAACATTTTGCCAGTAAAGAGACTCTGATGCAATCGTCTCTTGATGCTGATCATCTATGGTGGCCTTTAACCCTTAGTCTCATCTCAAGCTCTTTCCACCTATGGAATGCTCTCTAGTGATTTGCTGCCTTCTCATGGCATGCCAGATTTCTAGCCAGATTTTTCCAGTCCTTTGTTCCTGTAGAACCCAATGTGGCTGGAACATGAGACTGGAAGGGTTTGCAACAAAACCAGTATGCAGCATTCTGGGGTTTTGAGTACATAAGCCCTGGCCTCTCCACCTTGTCACCATTGGGGATTTCACGCCAGGAATGTGTTGGATGGAAACTTCTATTTTCATTGTCTTTGGAGAACATGAAGTTTTTCACTTGCTGCGGCCCATGCAGTACAAGGAAGTCCCTCAGGCTACTGCTCAAGTGGGTCCACAGTCCTGGATCACTAGACTTAAGGAACTAAACTCAGCAGCAGCTGTTTCTTGCGCCTCCACCACACTCTTCTCTGCTCTACACTTTTCTTCAGGAATGTGCCTGGTTACATCCATTTGAGATGGAGATATGGATGCTGCAGTAGCTGCCAGGTCACCTGCATTCTGACTAACTAGAAGATCAGGCATCTCCCCATCACTCCCATCCTCACTGGGGCCGGAAGGTTCCCCGTGAACATTTGTGTCTATGTATTTCAGGAGAGCTCCTTCCTGCTTAGATAGAAAAGCTTCCTTTGCCTGCTTGATTTTTCTGAATGCTGCCCCAGAGGGGCGTTTTCTTCTTTCACTCATGACTGCTGTTCTGTGCCAGCTATAGTGGCTCTCAACACTCAATTGAAGGGGACAAATAAGCAGGCTGGTAGCAGGGCCTGAGTGAGGGAAGATGTCAGCATCTTAAGGGCCTAGCTGACTCCTACTGCTTCAGTTGACTATCTGTTCTCCTCAAGTGGGTTCAGGGAAGCAGCAGGAAACAGGAAGCTCCCTGAGAAGCTGGTGTGAATCAGTCCAGGCTCCAGGGGTGCTCGAGAGGTACATAAGAGGCTCCTCCTCCCCCTCTCCGTGAAGCTCCTGCTGCTTTCTGTTAGTCCCTCTCACCTTTTCTCCTGCCTGCCTGTTATGTCTCTCGTGCCCTCCTTCCTCCAGCACAGCCCTCCACCATCTCTGTGCAGCTAGAGCAGAGAGGATACATATGCACCAGCAGCAGACACCATTTTCTACACTCTGGGTCCTAGTGGCACCCCCCCCCCCCTTCCCGCAGTCTGGCACTCAAGGCGGCTGCCTCCGTTCGCCTCAGGGTAAGGCCAGCCCTGCTGCCCGGGATAGCTGTAGCTGCCAGCTGCATGGGCAGCCCTGGGGGGGGCCCGCGGTGCAGTGCTGCACCTGGTCCTGAGCCGCTGTACACCACGTGCTGGGTCCGGGGCAGGGAGACAGCCAGCGCCCAGCCCCGGCTGTAGTCTAGCCCAGAGTCAGCCAGCCGTGGCCCTGGGCTGTCCAGCCATGTGCAAGCTCCGTGGAACAGCTGAGTGCGGAGGTGGCCGCAGCAGCGAGCACTGCCTGGCCCTGCTTGTTGCCTGGCAGCGGTTCTCCAATGCTGGCTCCCTCGATGCTTCGAGGAGAAGAAATTTATAGTGGTGACCATGTCCTCACAGACTGGTGAACAAGCAATTAGCAGGCAGGGGGGTAGCGGTGCTGCAGCCCCAGCTCCCTGCGTCCCCCAGCTCCCGGCCAGAACCGATGCCTCGCCAGCCCCAGCTCCCTGCGCCTGCGGCCCCAGCTTACAGCCAGGAATGATGCCTCGCCAGCCCCAGCTCCCTGCGCCTGCGGCCCCAGCTTATGGCCAGGCTCGACGCCTTGCCAGCCCCAGCTCCCTGCGTCCCCCAGCTTACGGCCAGGAACGACGCCTCGCCAGCCCCAGCTCCCTGCGCCTGCGGCCCCAGCTTACAGCCAGGCTCGACGCCTCGCCAGCCCCAGCTCCCTGCGCCTGCGGCCCCAGCTTACAGCCAGGAACGCTGCCAGCCCCAGCTCCCTGCGTCCCCCAGCTTACGGCCAGGAACGCTGCCAGCCCCAGCTCCCTGCGCCTGCGGCCCCAGCTTACAGCCAGGAACGCTGCCAGCCCCAGCTCCCTACGCCTGCGGCCCCAGCTTATGGCCAGGCTCGACGCCTTGCCAGCCCCAGCTCCCTGTGTCCCCCAGCTTACGGCCAGGAATGACGCCTCGCCAGGAACATTAATATGGCAGCATTGAAGCGGCTGCTGCACCCAGTGGAATCGCCTGAACTAAACCAGCTGATGGGTTGAACAACGCAGGGCTTGGAGTGGCGGGACGTGCACCTGCCATGCTGGGGGTTTCAGTGGAAGGGAGCAATTCGCTGGCTGTTAGCCTGGGACGCTTTTAGTTCTTCATGGTGCTTAGCTCGGCGTTACCCACCTGTGCAGCCTGGGCTGTGCTGAGGGGCCTCCCTCCCCTGCTGCCCGAGCCCCGCACGCCACAGGCCTGCCCTGAGCGCGTTCTTGCTGAAGCAGGAAGTCCTGGGGCTAGGAAGAGGCCGGCAGAGGCAATGGCTTGGTGCCCTGCCTGGTGGGGGCATCGCAGCCCAGCCCTGCCCCGCCCGCAGGCAGGGATACGAGGCAGCCCATGGTGCTTACCCAGCTGTACGGTGCAGCGTGACCTGCAGAGATGCTGCAGGATCTCGAGCCTGGTGCACGGAGGTGCCCATGTGCAGAGTCGCCGGGAGGGTGCAGCACAGGTAGAGTTATCCCCTTGGGCACCAGCACACTGCGCATTTAGGCTGTGGGCTAGCCGTCCCAGGAACACCTGTTTGCCAGTCCCAGGTCAGCCCGGCCCTGAGCGGAGAGGGCAGCCTTCCTAATACCCCAAGCAGGGGGTCACACAAATGCTGGTTGGGGAGGGGGCACTGGTGGGGCTGTGGCAGCAGGGCTGGCTGGGGAGGGGGCGCAGGTTCAAGGCAAGTCCAGCATAAACCCACACCCCCCGGCTGAACAAGGCTGGCGCAAGGCCAGGAGAGTTAGCTACACAGTGAGTGCAGGTGCCTAGCTCTGGCAAATTTAAAGGGGCAGCCCCCAGACAAGCCTGCTGGGGACATTCCTGACAGAGGGTGGGCGAATGAGGTGTGGGTGCTGTCTGGGGCACAGCACCATGCCAGACTCCAAGAGGGGATGCAGGGTAGAGCTGGCAGTGGGTGCCTGCTGTGGGCAAATACACACCGGCAGGCTGCCAGGGTGCCCGTCAGCAGGAGCATGGTTTGTCCACTCCGCCCCTTCCTGCAAGGCTCGTCCTGTGCTCCAGCTCCAGGCCAATGCCCAGGGCAGGGACACAGCTGCAGAGCAGGCCTGGGCTCCCCTTGCTGGGATGGACAGATGGTTGGGCCCTGCCTCCCACTTCTAGCAGCCTTCACCCGGAGCCGTGCCCCATCTATGCCCCCATTCAAAACCTGAGTCGTCCTGGTTGAAGAAAGAAATCTTTATTAATAATAATAATCCTCATAATAATAGTGTTTAGTAGAATGATCACAGCTTTGAAGCATACAGAATGGGCGGGTGCCAGCCTGCGCTCTGGGGCCGGGGGCCGCCAGGGCGGCGGCAGCACAGCAAATGGAAGGAGCTTTGTACAGCGGAGCGGGGGCTGGCTGGGAAGGGGCTATGTACAACGGGAATAGAAAAGGAGGATCTCATGGCTGGAGCCTCAGGAGCGTATGCTGAATATAAAGTGAAGTTTCATGAGATGACAGAGCCATGTTGGGAGACCTGCTGGATCCATCCGGCTCAGCCAGCCGCCTGCCTTCCCAGCAGCCTCACAAACAGCTCCGTGGCCCACCCTAACCGCACGAGGCTGCTGGGGGGGAAGTGCCTCTCTGGCCTTTGGCACAACTGGACCGTGCCGGCTGTGGGTGAGCAGCTGAAAGAAGCTGGCAAGGCTCTGGGGCGTCTGGTGCCCTGGCTAGCAGCACACCCAGCCTTAGAGCCCAGCTGTCCCCACCTGTCACTGGTTCAGAGCCAGCACTGTCCTCCCCTCACGGCCAACCCTGCCCACTGCTTCCCATGCCCTGCCCATAGTGCCCCTCACCCTGGTGGGCCTCTCCAGCGCCTAGCTGGCATGGGACAGGCCTGGCTCTGAGCAGGGACCCTGCAGCCACCGCTAAGGGGGGTGCGTGCACCAGGGATGGCTGGGGCACACGTGTGCTTGGCTCCCTGCCCCCCAGTGGTGATGGGGTGGCTGAGAGCCACTGTGGGATCATGGCCTCCTCAGGCTCCATGCTGGGGGGCAGGGGCTGATATGATCCCTGGTGCACCATGTTGTGGCCGACAGATGCAGCCCCTTCCTGACTCCGTCTGCCCTGGGTAGGTGTGGAGCAGGAAGCAGCTCCCGCTTGGCTTTAGCCCCATGGGGCTGGGGGAAGCCCGGAGCTCAGGGCACCGGGGTGATGAAAATGCAAGGGAGCTACAACCTCCATGTAGCTAACATCCCTCTTAAACAGCCGCTCTTCCCCTGCAACACCCAGCAGCCCCGGCCAAACTGCTGCTGCATCAACCATCCCACCTCCGCTCAGAGAGCCGAGGCCTCACACACTCAACACACCAGTGGCCAGCAAGCGCAAAAGCATTGGAGCTCTGAAAACAAAAAGCAAGAATCCTACCCTGAGGCCAAGTCCCCCAAAGCGGCGGGAGGATGCGGCGCTCTGCCCAGGGCCCTGGCCCCCACAGCACAGGCGTGGGAGGGCAGAAAGGAAGACGCGGTGCCCAGGGCGGGTGCCTTGGGCTGGCAGAGTCCTCGCTCCGAGGCCGTCCCAGCACTCCGCACTGCTCGCTCTCGCCCTCCCTGCCCTGGGCTGGGAGCGCCAGCAGGCTGGGGAGGGGTGGGGGCCCCAAGTCTCCCAACATGGCTGCTGGCCCCGCGGGGCAGGGGTGGAGTTGGAGAGGGGCGGCTCTCTGCCCAGCTGGCCGTGGCGCTGTCCGGTCGGTGTGTACTCTCCGTGACTCAGGCGGGTGCAGCGCCTCCTGCTGGACCTGCTTGCTCGGTGCATGTGTGTGGACAGTATGGGACTCGGTTGGTTGGTTGCCTCTTTGTTTTGTGTTTTGTTGCTTTGTTTTTAATTTGTTTTGCCTTTCCTGGTCCCAGAAGGAAACAGCTGTGGTGTCACTATAACACAAACAGAGGCAGAACTTTCACTGGAGCCACCTGCAGCCACCTGGGAGCAGAGAGCAGGGCCCACGGGGTGCAGGCAGGCAGGGACGCTGGACTCCAGCCCCCAACCCTGGGCCCAGCTCAGCCGCGCAGCGTCCCCCGCGCGTGGACTGCCAGCGCCGGGCCCAGCTCAGCCACGAAGCGTCCCCCGTCCCCTGCGCAGCGTCCCCTGTCCCGTGCGCATGGACTGCCAGTGCCGGGGGGCAGCTCAGCCACGCAGCGTCCCCCGCGTGTGGACTGCCAGTGCCGGGGGGCAGCTCAGCCACGCAGCGTCCCCCGCGTGTGGACTGCCAGTGCCGGGGCCAGCTCAGCCGCGCAGCGTCCCCTATCCCGTGCGCATGGACTGCCAGAGCTGGGTCCAGCTCAGCCGCGCAGCGTCCCCTGTCCCGTGCGCATGGACTGCCAGCGCCGGGGGCAGCTCAGCAAACACCAGGGGGAGATAGGGTGGGGTTCCTTCCAAAGCTGCTCCAGGATTGTGTAGCGGGTCCTGTTGTCCCCCCAGAAATGCCCGGGCAGATGGATGAGCCCCCCCTGGCTAGGCCTGCACCCCAAAGGCTCTTCTCTCCCGAGCCGGGCCCACAGAGCAGTCTGGCCCTTGACTCCAGTCTCTCTCTCCCCCGTAGTGACTGAAGGGGGTGGGTATGGCTGGGCCTGGGACGAAAAGCCACCCCTCCCCCCAGATGTTATGACGATGATGTGCACCTGAGCTAGAGGGGCTGCTGCTCCCCAGAACCAGGCGCACATGGGGGGTTCCAAGACTTGGCCAGAGGCTGTGCAGAGGGATGGCGGGTGCTACTCCCCAGTGTAGTCTAGGGGTGGCCCCCCAGTCTCAGCTGTCCCTGCTAGTGCTATACCCTGCACCCTCCGCCTTGCCCACAGCTCCTGAGACGGGCGGGGTTCCCAAGGGACAAACCCTCCACTCCTTTCCCTTGGGTGAGCAGTGCCCCGCCCAGGGGCCCCGGCTGTGGTCAGGCACCTGCAGGAGAAGAACAAGCCCAGCCTAGCAGGAGCAGGCTTGCCTGCCGCAGAGACGCTGGAGGGAGCTGGGGCAGTGAAGAGGCCCAGGGAATGGAGGACTGTGCCAAGCCAGGCGCGGCTCTGCGCAGGAAGGCAGCTCTCTTGGAACGCCCTGGCCTTTGGACTTCACGTGTTCCTGGCAGCGGGGGCAGAGGAGGGGGCTTAGCCTGGGCTCTCTCCCGTGGTTTGCTGCTGGTTGTACGTCTAGGGAGAGCAGGACGCGCCCTAGCCCTGCAGCAGGGCAGTGGCCAGGCTGCCTGCTTTGCAACACAGTCAGTTCAGCCAGGGCAGGTCACAGACAGACAGGTGGGTGAGCAAAGAGCCGTGGGATGAGAGCAGCTTGAGGTAAAGACCTATGGTTCTAGGTGCCACGCTGAGCCAGGCGGAGCCCTGGCCCCTGGCAGGGGCACCGTGTTCTTCCGGGAGGCTCTGCCTTGGCTTAGTTTGGTTTGTTTGCTTTCTAGTGAGCAGTCAGTGTTAGTGTGGTGAGGGGCTGGGTGTCTTGCTAGTAGGGAGTGAAGCGGCTGTACCCTCCTCGGTATAGACTAGCCTGCAACATCAAAGATGAAAGAAAAGCCAATCAGTATTCGAGAGAGAGGCAAGGCCCATTTTCTTCCCTTTTTTAATGACATCACATCATCCTGTCCCAGGAGGACAGGTGGGGTGGAGGCGCTGAGGGGTCCCAGCACTGCCTGGGCTCTGGCCGTTCCCATCAGCTCCACGTGGGACAATGCACTCTTTGGGTGCCCGCATGCAGGGCTCCTGGCTCGGGTGGGAAGGGCTGAGTGGGAGAGAGGTTTCCTCTCAACCCGGCAGCCTCCCATACTCCTGGAGCAGGGCAGGCAGCCCCAGGGCCACCAATCCCTCCTGAGCCCACTGCTGCCTGGCTTCCCTCCCCTCTGCTCCACGGAGCGGGGGGCACTTCCTGCAGCCCTAGCAGGGCCCCTCCATTCTCCTCCTAGCTTCCCGCCCAGGACTGCGGCAGTGCTGCTCCCACTCGGCCCACGGTGCGGCTGCACGCCCAGCTCTCGGCCCGGAGGCTGCCTGAGTTCCACACTCCTGCCCAGCCGAGCCCCACGCTTTGGGTGTGCAGAGGGGCACTGGCAGGACCCTCCCTGACACGTGGCAGCTCAGGCCTTGGCCAGGGCATTAGAGAGGGTTAAAAAAAGGAAGAAAACGCCTGGTTGGCTTGGAGACCCTGCCCACAAACGGGACTTTTCATCTTTGATGCTGGTTGCAAAGCTAGCTAAACCGCCCTGACCCGCGCTGTGTGGGACAGTGTGTCGCACCAGGGAGCCAGGCGGGTGCCAGGCTGCACAGACACACGTGTGCACACGCTCCCTGGCAGGCCGGCTCTCTGCATGCTGGATGTGAATGTGCGGTGGGCACCAGGGCTACAGGGGGGCCACAGACCTCCAGCTTCACCCCCCCATATAGCGTAGGTAGAAAGGAGTTACTGATCTCTGTACCAGGGTAAGGTGGGTCAGGGGCTCCCGCAGGCTTGGGGGGAGGGGGTGTGTGTAATGGGTCTGTGTGTGTTGGGGGCTCCCTTGAGTGGGGGGGGACAGGCTGTGGGGGGGTCAGGCGGAGTCAAGTTTCTCCTGGGCTTTCCCACCAGTGAAATGCTCCCCTGCTGCTCCCCGACAGTCAGACCATGGCAGGGACGGCCTGCTGCCCCCCGCCCCCCCGGCCATGCAAACTCATTCCAGTCAAGCTGTCCCATAGGGTGTGGTGCCCCCTCCCCCAGCTGCAGCCAGTGTCGGGGCGGCTCTTACCATGGTGCCGATGCTGTACGTGGCGGCAGGGCCGATGGTGTGGTGGTACGGGTCTGCGGCTGCGTACACTCGGCCGTAGCTAGGAGCAAACACAGCGGGCGTTAGAAACCAGAGGTCCCCCCTCCCACCCATTCAGGTACCTCCCCTGCTGAACCCCATGTGAAGGCTGTGCCCAGGGGGCTGGGGGAGGCTGGCCCTTCTCTGGGCCATCTGAGGGGCCTATCCCATGGGGAGGGGGTTCTCTGGGCCCAGGGATTTGGCTGCAGGAGTGCTGCCTTTTTCTGATGCTTCTGCCAGCCATGCAGGAGCAGAAGGCAGGTGCTCCACGCTGCAGGGGGCGGCCTCTAGGGCTGATCCTTGGTCTGTCGGTGAGTCACTCCCCGCCCCTGGCGTTTCACCAGCCGTCCCTAGTATGGTGGCTGGTGTCATGCACATGGAGACCCAGCTGGAGAATGCCCTTGGCCCTGGCGGCAGGCAGGGCAGAAGGGGGCTGTGGCCCGTCCCTAGGCCAGCTCTGCACCCTCCTGGGGAAAGGCCGTGGGCAGAGAGGGGGGACCAGCTGGAGTGCTGCCTCGGGGCCGCCATAGGCACCTGGGGGATGCCCAGCTCCTAGCTGAGGGGGCCGTGGCACTGGAGGTGGGTAACAGGAGCAGGAAAATGGGTGAGCAGGAGCCGCTGGCTGGACGTGGAGGGGGTGCTGGCTGCAATGAGATCAGTTCTGAGCATGTCCCTTCCTCGCCGTGTGCCCTCTCTGGGAGCAGAGGTGACGAGTCCCCAGGCAGGCATGAAAGCTGCTGACATGAGCTCAATGGGCTGGTGGGGAGCCAGGCCACAGGTGCCTCTGGCTGGGGCAAGGCTGGCAGAGGAGTGCCTTACCTGTCGCTGTATGCTGCCGCCGCCGCTGGCTGGGCGTATCTGTAGGCTGCATAACCTCCCTGTGCCAGCAAGAAGAGACCTGTCGTCAGGCAGGGAGTCTCCGGGCAGGCCAGGTGGAGCAGCTCTCTTGGAAAGGAGCCCAACCTCCCAGCAGACCCCTGAGGAGGGAGCCTGCACAGCTGGGCACCCTACAAAGAGCTCCCCTCAGCTGTGCCCAGCAGCTGCTGAGTGGTGGGAGCTGTGGGACCCTGCTAGGAGCCGGGTGTCTGCACCATGAGGCAAATGCCAGGCCCATTAGCATTCCCAGGGGGCTTGCAAACAATTCAATGTCACTTCCCTGATCGCTGTAATGAGGTGTCACCTTAGAGAAATCCTTCAGCTGCAGCCTAAGCCAGGGCCAATGGCTTTTACATATGGAGGTTAAATGCTGGTGTGATGCACTGCGCCGATGCTGTCCGAGAGCATGAATCCAGCACAGCGCTTACCTGGCGAGGGCCCTTGCTCAGGGCACAGCAGTCAGCACTGTGCCCTCTTCGCCTGCACTGCCCCTACTGCAGCCCCCGCCCCATGCACACTGCAGCCCCTGCCCCCTGCTCTGCTCCTGCCCCCTGCACTGCTCCTACTGCAGCCCCTGCCCCCTGCACTGCTCCTACTGCAGCCCCCGGTCCCTGCAGCCCCTGCCCCATGCACACTGCAGTCCCCGCCCCCTGCACTGCTCCTAGAAGCCCGGCCTCCATGCAGGCACCTCTTTTATCCCCCCATCTCTTCTCACTCCGGAAACCTTCTAATGGAAATTGAACTTTGGCAACACCAGCTTGTTTGGCATGAATTGTCTAGAGTAACGAGATCACAGTTCTCAGCTGGATCGTGGCTCGTGACACAGTCTATAACATTCTGCACATTATCTGTAAAGTTCCTCACTTTGCAGAATGCATGAAAATGGAGAGAAATGAAAACCACCATCAGAACCACAGCTTCATTCAGTGCCAAGCGGCAGGGAATGCCCAGCTGGTGTACTCCCAGCTGCTACCAGCAGGGGCAGAGTGCAGGCCCCAGGGCCATCCCTATGTCTTCTCAGCCCCACCCTTGGGGTGGGATTCAATCCAACCGGCCTCTGCTTCCTTTGGCATCAGCAAGGAAACGTGAAACATAACGTCCAGGAGGGGCGGGCAGCACTTACGTAAATTTCAGCGCCATAGAATCCATCCTGATAAACGACCCTGCAAACAGGCCAAAGAGACAGGCTGTGCGTCAGCGGGCAAGCCTGGAAGCTGCCAGCGCCCTGTGGGTGGGGAGTGGCCAGGCTATTTGAAAGTGGGTTTATTGTTTCCTTGTGGGCCAGACCCATCTCCCCAGCCTGGCTCGCAGTTGGGTGTCTGACGACACTCTGGAGTTCCTGGCGGCAGTCTGGTCCTAGCCACGCTGAGATCAGTCTGGGTTGCTCCAGGCTGGCCTGGGTGTACCTGAAATTAGACCCGCACCTGCCAGTGTGGATGCTCAGGTGCCAATAGGGCTGAAAGCAGGGAGAAGCTGGGGGAGGAGAGTGACACCCCATAAAGCCTGAGGAGGAACAAGTGCTTTTGAGGAAATGAGGTTGCAGCCACTTTCTCTGGGGGCTGCTCTGTGCTTTCCCAGCTGAAAGTATGCAGAAGCCCATGGCATCAGAGGTTTGATACCCAACCATAGAGAGAGGGTATAGAGTCTGCATGGAACTTGGAGGGAGGAGCACAGGCTGCAGGAGGGAAGAGTGTGGAGTAGGCACAGGAAGTCAGTCTGTGTGCACATGGCTGGAATGCTTGCTGCAGTTACAGCATGTCTGCACATAGCTCTCTTAATGTAGAGCCAGTTTAGTTTTAGAAACCTGGAGTCTGTGACGCTGGCAGGCCAGATGCCAGCTCTTGCCCAAGCTGCAGGCATTAGCAAAGAACTGACAACCTTGTTGCTGGAGACCAGACCAGGTCACCTGGATGTTAGCTTTGCTCAAAGTAGGTATTAGTCTTTTAAGAATGTATTTAGTGTTTAGACCCCAACTGATTTGGGCTAAGTGACCGGTCCCTTGGGACTGGAAGCAACCTGAATGTGGGGCGATTTGTGGTGTAGGTGACCATTTCTTACTAAGTCCAGTTTCTCTTGGTGGCAGGGTGGATAGGAGAATCTAAGGGGGCTGTCTGTGACTCCACGGTGATCCAGGAACTCACGTTTGTTACTGGCTTGGTGAAATCTAGTGACAGAAAACACCTCCAGCTTGGGGTGTCTGTCCTCAGGCTGCCACTCACAGCTGTGAGCTGCTCCAGACACCTGGACAAAGTCCTCTCCTGTGACTACCCAGTACCTGGGGCATGCAACCGAGGCAGAGGGGGAGGGCTATTCCTAGGGATAAACCCTCCCTCCTCAGGGCACCGACTCAGCTCGACTCTGAACGGTGCCACCTCTGAGCCGTACCCCACATGCTGGGTCTGCTTCTCCCACCCCAGGCTGCACATATGGGGTGCAGAGACCCCAGCTCCATGGGAGGGTGTTGGGCCTCCCAAGCCACGCAGGGACAACAGGCCTACAGACTCCCAGGTCTCAGCTGAGCCACATGCATGCTGGGAAAAGCAGCCCCTCTCCTGCAAGTCCATTTCCCAAGAAAGGGGGAAAGCTGCTGCCTGCCCAGACCCCAGGGCCCCGCTGGCTCCCTGGGATACTCACGCGCCATAGGTGGGGATAGGTGGAGGTGGGGGTGCGGCGCGGAACGTGTTGTAGATAGCACGCCCCCGGCCCCGTAGGTGCGCCCCTCGGTATGCCACGGCTGTCCCCGTGGCTGGGTACGGGAACCCTGTTACTGAAGGCAAGAGAGAGAGACATGAGCATCCCAGAGCAGCCCACGGGGCAGCCCGAGGGAGATGGAAGGCCCCCTCCTGCGTGGCGCTCACCCACCTCAGCAGCAAGTAGGGACACCTGTGCCAGCACAGGCCCAGCAGCTAGGAGCCTGGGCTTTCTCTGGTTGCACAACCACCACCCAGTCACGGCCAGCGCACCCCCAGTTCCAGCAAAGGGAAGCAGGGAGCCATCGCAAGCTCCTGCACAGGATCACATACGCAGGGTCACCCCTGCCCCTCGCTGCAGCCGCGTGCTGGGGGGCCCTCTGGGGAAGGTAGTGCCAGGAGCCCTGGCCTCTCTCAGGGCTAGAGGCAGGCATGGAAGGGACAGGCTGCAGGCAGGGGACTGCACCCTTCTTCACAGGGATTCTGCTTCCTGCCTCTGGTGGGGTAATTGTTCAAACAGCCCCTCAAAATGCTGGGAGAGCCACAACATGCCAACAGCTGTGCAAAGGGAACAGTCCTCAGCACTGGCATTTGGCACTGCTGGAAGGGATAGGTGCTGCCTGCTGCCATGGGGCACTACCACTGGGAGAGCCCGTGAGGCAGGTGGGTACTCCCAGCGGGTTTATGAGCCCTGTCGCCGCAAGGCACATGGGCACTGCCCAGCATCAGGGTTAGGGCCGGGCTGGCGCTAACTGCAGTTGTAATCCCCGCTTGAGAAAGAGGCTGGCATGAGGAGCAGGCCCAAGGGAATCAGAGCCACGTGGGACCCGAAGCAGCACTTCTGCCAAAGGGCCTGGCCTGATCGACTTTACCTGCATAGAATTCAGGACTGTAGACAGCTCCCACCACCGGGTTCAGCTTCCAGCCTGCCACACAAACAGTGAGCCAGTGAGCCCCCCCGCCGGGGGAATCCAGAGAGCCCCCCCACCCTCCATGGGGGGACAGCCAGTGGCAGCCTCCTCACCAACAGGCAGCAGCAGCTCTGCACGGCCAGTGTTGCACGGCTGCAGGAGGCCTGTGGGACCGGCTGCCTCCCAGCTGCTGGCACACACCCTCCACGTTTCCCAGTGCAAACTCTGCGCCCACGGCAGGGGACCCCTACTGCAAGGGGGAGGGGGAGCTGGGCATAAGGTAGCAAATGTCTCAGGAGAGCAGGGGGAGGAGCCTTTTACCCCCCGAGGCCAGGGTCCCACTGCCCGCTCCTACCATGGAGCTGACACCCTCCTTACTGGGGTCCTCTGGGCAGAGATGCTGATGGGACTCAGCGGAGCCTGGCTCTGCTCATTGCCAGGAATTCCAGAGGGGCCGTCTAACCCGCCGGGAATCCAGGGCAGCCTCGGGCCCTAGGAGCAGGAAGAAGAAAAGCCCCAAAGCATGCTCCCAATTCTCGTGCTCCCAGGAACAAGAGCAGCTCCCCACAGCTGCTCACCTTGCTGAACCTACCCCTGCTGCCCCACACCCTCCGGCCCTTACCATTGATGTAGGGATTTGCAGCCTTTTTGTTGGTCATGACTCGGGCTGTGGCGTTATTCACCTGCAGAAGAGAGGGTACAGGACAGATCACTGTCTGCATCCAGAGCGCTGCAGCCCCAGGGACCTGCTCAGCTGCGTTTATGTGGAGTTCTTCCGGCCTGGGGCTGGGGGCAATGCCGGTGACATGATCACCGGGGCCAGGCCGTGTGGGGGGATGCAGGGCTGGAGCCCCGTAGCACTGCCCCACTGCCTGGAACCCCGGGGACCTGCACACAGCTCTACCCTGCCCCACAATTCTGACTCCCCCTGGGCTCCCGCTGCACCATGATCCAGACCCACAGCTCCTCCATCTGCTGTTCCAGCCCAGGGCTCCCATGAACCTATGCTGCAGCACCCCTGCTACTCCAGTTCTGCTGCTGATCCTGCAGCCCCTGGGGTAACTGATACCTGATCCTGAGCAGCGCTGGGCATCATGCTGTGCTGTGCTTAGCACCGAGGCCTCGAGAGCTTACACTGCGGCTAGCAGACGGCTCCCTTCGGACCCACATCCAGAGCCGAGCCCGGCTGCTGTGTGCTGAGCTGGCTGCCTTGGCCTGCTGCAAGCTCTTCACAGTGAAACTGGCATTTCAGCCTTGGGGCTGCACAGGGACGTGGACACGAGGCAGAGGCAGGAGAGGCCTGTGCTGGGCACACTGCCTGGCCAGTGCAGGGGCAAAGCCGGAGGGACTGCTGAACCGCACGTGTGGAGAGGAGGAAGCCTCCTGTTTTACACCACCCCGCGGGGCCTTGGGAAGGGCAGGTCTGCACTGGAGCGGGGTGGGGGACAGCTTTGGTGCCCATCAATGGGAGGGTCTAACAGTCTCTGTCAGAGCCAGGCAAAATGCAGTAGTAGACTGTGCGCATTCACCCCCCAGCTGTCAGTGCCCCTCAATCCCCACCCGCAGATCCCCAGTTAGACCCGTCCCGGCTCCCCCCAGCTGTCAGTGCCCCTCCGTCCCCACCTGCAGAGCCCCAGTAACACCCGTCCCGGCTCCCCCCAGCTGTCAGTGCCCCTCCGCCCCCACCCGCAGAGCCCCAGTTACACCCGTCCCGGCTCCCCCCAGCTGTCAGTGCCCCTTCGTCCCCACCCGCAGAGCCCCAGTTACACCCGTCCCGGCTCCCCCCAGCTGTCAGTGCCCCTCCGTCCCCACCCGCAGAGCCCCAGTAACACCCGTCCCGGCTCCCCCCAGCTGTCAGTGCCCCTTCGTCCCCACCCGCAGAGCCCGTTACACCCGTCCCGGCTCCCCCCAGCTGTCAGTGCCCCTCCGCCCCCACCCGCAGATCCCGTTACACCCGTCCCAGCTCCCCCCAGCTGTCAGTGCCCCTCCGTCCCCACCCGCAGAGCCCGTTACACCCGTCCCGGCTCCCCCCAGCTGTCAGTGCCCCTCCGTCCCCACCCGCAGAGCCCCAGTTACACCTGTCCCGGCTCCCCCCAGCTGTCAGTGCCCCTTCGTCCCCACCCGCAGAGCCCGTTACACCCATCCCGGCTCCCCCCAGCTGTCAGTGCCCCTTCATCCCCACCCGCAGAGCCCCAGTAACACCCGTCCCGGCTCCCCCCAGCTGTCAGTGCCCCTCCGTCCCCACCCGCAGAGCCCGTTACACCCGTCCCGGCTCCCCCCAGCTGTCAGTGCCCCACCGCCCCCACCCGCAGAGCCCCAGTTACACCCGTCCCGGCTCCCCCCAGCTGTCAGTGCCCCTCCGTCCCCACCCGCAGAGCCCCAGTAACACCCGTCCCGGCTCCCCCCAGCTGTCAGTGCCCCTCCGTCCCCACCCGCAGAGCCCGTTACACCCGTCCCAGCTCCCCCCAGCTGTCAGTGCCCCTCCGTCCCCACCCGCAGAGCCCCAGTTACACCCGTCCCGGCTCCCCCCAGCTGTCAGTGCCCCTCCGTCCCCACCCGCAGAGCCCCAGTTACACCCGTCCCGGCTCCCCCCAGCTGTCAGTGCCCCTCCGTCCCCAGCTGCAGAGCCCCAGTTACACCCGTCCTGGGCTCCCCCCAGCTGTCAGTGCCCCTCCGTCCCCAGCTGCAGAGCCCCAGTTACACCCGTCCCGGCTCCCCCCAGCTGTCAGTGCCCCTCCGTCCCCACCCGCAGAGCCCCAGTAACACCCGTCCCGGCTCCCCCCAGCTGTCAGTGCCCCTCCATCCCCAGCTGCAGAGCCCCAGTTACACCCGTCCCGGCTCCCCCCAGCTGTCAGTGCCCCTCCGCCCACACGCGCAGAGCCCGTTACACCCGTCCCGGCTCCCCCCAGCTGTCAGTGCCCCTCCGTCCCCACCCGCAGATCCCCAGTTACACCCGTCCCGGCTCCCCCCAGCTGTCAGTGCCCCTCCCTCCCCAGCTGCAGAGCCCCAGTTACACCCGTCCCGGCTCCCCCCAGCTGTCAGTGCCCCTCCGTCCCCAGCTGCAGAGCCCCAGTTACACCCGTCCTGGGCTCCCCCCAGCTGTCAGTGCCCCTCCGTCCCCAGCTGCAGAGCCCCAGTTACACCCGTCCCGGCTCCCCCCAGCTGTTAGTGCCCCTCCGTCCCCACCCGCAGAGCCCCAGTAACACCCGTCCCGGCTCCCCCCAGCTGTCAGTGCCCCTCCCTCCCCAGCTGCAGAGCCCCAGTTACACCCGTCCCGGCTCCCCCCAGCTGTCAGTGCCCCTCCGTCCCCACCCGCAGAGCCCCAGTAACACCCGTCCCGGCTCCCCCCAGCTGTCAGTGCCCCTCCGCCCCCACCCGCAGATCCCCAGTTACACCCGTCCCAGCTCCCCCCAGCTGTCAGTGCCCCTCCATCCCCAGCTGCAGAGCCCCAGTTACACCCGTCCCGGCTCCCCCCAGCTGTCAGTGCCCCTCCGTCCCCAGCTGCAGAGCCCCAGTTACACCCGTCCAGGGCTCCCCCCAGCTGTCAGTGCCCCTCCGTCCCCAGCTGCAGAGCCCCAGTTACACCCGTCCCGGCTCCCCCCAGCTGTCAGTGCCCCTCCATCCCCACCCGCAGAGCCCCAGTAACACCCGTCCCGGCTCCCCCCAGCTGTCAGTGCCCCTCCATCCCCAGCTGCAGAGCCCCAGTTACACCCGTCCCGGCTCCCCCCAGCTGTCAGTGCCCCTCCGTCCCCAGCTGCAGAGCCCCAGTAACACCCGTCCCGGCTCCCCGCAGCTGTCAGTGCCCCTCCATCCCCAGCTGCAGAGCCCCAGTTACACCCGTCCCGGCTCCCCCCAGCTGTCAGTGCCCCTCCGTCCCCACCCGCAGAGCCCCAGTAACACCCGTCCCGGCTCCCCCCAGCTGTCAGTGCCCCTCCGTCCCCAGCTGCAGAGCCCCAGTTACACCCGTCCCGGCTCTCCCCAGCTGTCAGTGCCCCTCCGTCCCCACCCGCAGAGCCCCAGTAACACCCGTCCCGGCTCCCCCCAGCTGTCAGTGCCCCTCCGTCCCCACCCGCAGAGCCCCAGTTACACCCGTCCCGGCTCCCCCCAGCTGTCAGTGCCCCTCCGTCCCCACCCGCAGATCCCCAGTTACACCCGTCCCAGCTCCCCCCAGCTGTCAGTGCCCCTCCATCCCCAGCTGCAGAGCCCCAGTTACACCCGTCCCGGCTCCCCCCAGCTGTCAGTGCCCCTCCATCCCCAGCTGCAGAGCCCCAGTTACACCCGTCCCGGCTCCCCCCAGCTGTCAGTGCCCCTCCATCCCCAGCTGCAGAGCCCCAGTTACACCCGTCCCGGCTCCCCCCAGCTGTCAGTGCCCCTCCGTCCCCAGCTGCAGAGCCCCAGTTACACCCGTCCCGGCTCCCCCCAGCTGTCAGTGCCCCTCCGTCCCCAGCTGCAGAGCCCCAGTTACACCCGTCCCGGCTCCCCCCAGCTGTCAGTGCCCCTCCGTCCCCACCCGCAGAGCCCCAGTTACACCCGTCCCGGCTCCCCCCAGCTGTCAGTGCCCCTCCGTCCCCAGCTGCAGAGCCCCAGTTACACCCGTCCCGGCTCCCCCCAGCTGTCAGTGCCCCTCCGTCCCCAGCTGCAGAGCCCCAGTTACACCCGTCCCGGCTCCCCCCAGCTGTCAGTGCCCCTCCGTCCCCACCCGCAGAGCCCCAGTTACACCCGTCCCGGCTCCCCCCAGCTGTCAGTGCCCCTCCGTCCCCACCCGCAGAGCCCCAGTTACACCCGTCCCGGCTCTCCCCAGCTGTCAGTGCCCCTCCGTCCCCACCCGCAGAGCCCCAGTAACACCCGTCCCGGCTCCCCCCAGCTGTCAGTGCCCCTCCGCCCCCACCCGCAGAGCCCCAGTTACACCCGTCCTGGGCTCCCCCACAGCTCTGCTGATGGTGTTCAGTTTTCCCCCACAGCATCTCCCACTCTGCCAGTTTGTAGTGTTGACTCCTCACTGCTGACCTGTGGCATCTCTGCTATCTCAGCCCTACCCCCTGCCTCCCCTGCGCTGCCCGCGTCCCTCTGCGCTGTCCTGCAGCCCCCGGAGCTAATGCAGCTGACTGGCTGCTCTTTGGTGCTGACCAACAATCCCTGGAGGGGAGCATGAAAGGGAGCCCAGACTGACCCTCACGCTCAGTTCACTGGTGAACCTCTCAAGGTGGAGCTGTGCTCCCCAGAGCTGCTGGCCTTCAGCACTCCCTCTAACTGCCCCAGAGCTCCCTGGGGTCCAGCCCTCACCTGCCCTCCTGCTCCCGTGCCGTTTGCTTCAGGCAGTAAGCTCTCCTCCGAGCCCCAATGCAATGCACCCTGCCAGGGACATGCACTGGCACTCCGCAAACATTCCACCATCAGCACCACAAGGAGAACATGCATGATGGGGACTCCGCTCTGGGCCAGACTCCGGCATGGCCAGTGGCTAGGCAGCAGTTAATGCTGGGCTGAGCAGGCACAGAGAGGGGAGGAAGCCAGCAAATCCCACTCCCCTGCTGAACCTCTCCATGGTCCCTGGGCAGGGCCTGGATTTCCTTCTGTGCCAGATGCCAGGATCCCTCTCTCTGGCTGGCTCAAAGGAGCAGGACAGGTGAAAGCAGGGGCGACCGCACAAGGCATGCGACATGACTGGACCCCCGCAGTCCCCGGGCAGGGCGTGTGCAGGGCGAGCAGCGTGGGGGCAGAGGAGGCCCTGGCACCCGCATGGACGACACGGAGCAGGCAATGGCAGTCACACTTATCTGAGCACCTCAATTTTCCGTCCCTCTACGATTGTGCCATTCAGCTTCTCTCGTGCCCGGTCGGCATCTGTGCTAGTTTCAAAAGTTACAAACCCAAAACCCTGTGAGCAGAGGAGAAAGGGGGGAGGGGGAGAGCGAGAGCGAGAGAGAAGGGGAACGGGGACAGAGAGAGCAGGTGAATCAGGAGAGCTGGCACAGGAGGCTCAGGCAGTGTGCTTCAGGGCCAGGTCCTGCATGGAGAGCGCCCCCAAGTCACCCCAGGACATGGCGAGAGGGGAACAGAGAGGCAAGGAAGATCCAACAGAAACACCCACACGCACAGGCACATGGGCTGTCCTGTCCTAGTGTGGGACAGGGGGACCGAGATACCCCCCTCGGCGTGGGACGGGGGGACTGAGCCACCCGCCTCGGCGTGGGCCGGGGGGACCGAGATACCCCCCTCGGCGTGGGCCGGGGGGACCGAGCCAGCCCCCTCTCCGTGGGACGGGGGGACCGAGATACCCCCCTCGGCGTGGGACGGGGGGACCGAGCCACCCGCCTTGGCGTGGGACGGGGGGACCGAGCCCCCCCTCGGCGTGGGACGGGGGGACCGAGCCACCCGCCTTGGCATGGGACAGGGGGACCGAGCCCCCCCTCGGCGTGGGACGGGGGGACCGACCCCCCCTCGGCGTGGGACGGGGGGACCGACCCCCCCCCGGCGTGGGATGGAGGTACTGACCCACCCCTCAGTGAAATCCCTTCTGCTCAGATGAGGGTGAACAGTGGCTGCTCCCCTCTGGTAAGGGGCTGGCATTAGGCCAGTGCCCTTTGTCCCCATCGCTGGGTCTGAGCCGTTGCCAGCAGGGAGGCACCCGAGTGCAGGCGAGAGGCAGGGGGACTGGAGTGTGGGGCAGGGCCCCTGGCTGCAGAGGGGGAAGGAGCAAGAGAAAGAAGCAGCAGCACACAGACAGCTGGGGCAGGACAGGAGCGAGTCAGGAAGAGCAGGGAAGACGAGCCCCTGAGCCCCTCCCTGAGTGGAGCCTTTGCCAGGAGAAACGCACATGTCACATGTCAGCCTGGCCTGCTCCCGGGGCTGCTGTAATGACGCCGGCCTCGGGCAGCACCCACCTTGGAGCCCCGCTCATTGAAAATAATCTCCACGTCGAGGATCTTCCCGAATTGCTGCAATCAGAGAGAGCAGAGGGGTGAGAACAGCGCCCAGGATCTGCAGAGGGGCCTGCCTCATCCCCCAGGCAGGCAGGGAGCAGGCCTGCTGCAAAGCTCCCACCAGCAGAGCAGCCAGGGGCCCAGCCTGCACAGCGCTGGCCATCTTCACACAGGCTGAGCGAAGCCCCAAGCAGCAGGAGGCTCTGTGCAACCCTTCGAGGAGAGCCCGGGGGCCCGCTAACCCGCCGGGCCGGGGCTCCAGAGCCCGGGGGCCCCGCTAACCCGCCGGGCCGGAGCTCCAGAGCCCGGGGGCCCCTCTAACCCGCCGGGCCGGAGCTCCAGAGCCCGGGGGCCCCGCTAACCCGCCGGGCCGGAGCTCCAGAGCCCGGGAGCCCCGCTAACCCGCCGGGCCGGAGCTCCAGAGCCCGGGGGCCCCGCTAACCCGCCGGGCCGGGGCTCCAGAGCCCGGGGGCCCCGCTAACCCGCCGGGCCGGGGCTCCAGAGCCCGGGGGCCCCTCTAACCCGCCGGGCCGGAGCTCCAGAGCCCGGGGGCCCCGCTAACCCGCCGGGCCGGAGCTCCAGAGTCCGGGGGCCCCGCTAACCCGCCGGGCCGGAGCTCCAGAGCCCGGGGGCCCCGCTAACCCGCCGGGCCGGAGCTCCAGAGTCCGGGGGCCCCGCTAACCCGCCGGGCCGGAGCTCCAGAGCCCGGGGGCCCCGCTAACCCGCCGGGCCGGAGCTCCAGAGCCCGGGGGCCCCGCTAACCCGCCGGGCCGGAGCTCCAGAGCCCGGGGGCCCCTCTAACCCGCCGGGCCGGAGCTCCAGAGCCCGGGGGCCCCGCTAACCCGCCGGGCCGGAGCTCCAGAGTCCGGGGGCCCCGCTAACCCGCCGGGCCGGAGCTCCAGAGCCCGGGGGCCCCGCTAACCCGCCGGGCCGGAGCTCCAGAGCCCGGGGGCCCCGCTAACCTGCCGGGCCGGGGCTCCAGAGCCCGGGGGCCCCGCTAACCTGCCGGGCCGGGGCTCCAGAGCCCGGGGGCCCCGCTAACCTGCCGGGCTGGAATGAGAGGCTCCCAGTCAGTCTGCCTGGAGGTAGCACTCTGGGATGTGCCATGGGGCAAGGGGCAGAGCCTGGCATATGGACAAGAGGCAAGATAAGGCGAGTACTTGGGCACTGTGCGGATTCATTAGTTCTATGTTTGCAATGTCAAGTCCCCTGGGCTGCCTCTTCCTGGGCCCTGGGCCCACCGGGGACGACGGGGCTGGTGCACATGCTGGCCATACGCACCCCGAACATTTGCCGCAGGTCTGGATCCCGGAACCGGAAGGGGATGTTGGAGACGTGTAACCTCTTGGGCTGCTGCTTGTCTGTGTTCTCTGAGGAATGGAGCTGTTGGCTCTCTGTCTGCGCAGCTTCATCTGTCTGCTGGAAAACAGGACCCCACAACCATCAGCCCACTGCAGCACTCGTGCTGGGACGGGGACACGCCGCCAACGGCCACTGCCCCCGAGGGGCCCACGCAGCATCACTAACCCCTACCTGGCATTATGGTCTAAGCCAGGCTCTTCCTGCTGCAGTGTCTGATCCCCAGACAGGGCATGCAAGGGAGAGCGGGTGAGCGAGCTCCTCCTACTGCGGGGGTGGAGACATCTTGTGAACAGTGCAGGGCGAAGCTGTGCCTGACCCCAGGGAGAAGAGCTGGCCAGGCACTGCAGAGCGGCCTGCCAGCGGGTCAGCACTGGCACTGCGGCAAATGGGCCCTGGGATCAAAGCCCTGACAGTGCATGGCCCTCTCCCACGGCCCCCCTGGGCCCCATCTCCTTTTACACTTTGGTAGCACGTCTAGCTTGTCACCAACACAGCTCCAATAGATTGAATTAAGGGAGGGTGTGCAAGTGTGTGCATGTGTATGTGCAAGAGAGTTATGTGAGAGGGTGAGTGTGCAAGTGTGAGAGCATGTGCAAGATGAGTGGGGATGCGTGTGTATGTGCAGTGTGTGTGCAAGAGTGTGCACACGTGCAGCATGGATAAGTGTGCATGCATATGTGCAGAATGCAGATGAGTGTGTGTGTGCATACGTTTAAATGAGTGTGTGTGCAATGTGAGTGTGGACAAGTGTGTGCGTATGCAGTGTGTGTGGATGAGCGTTTGCATATGTAGCATGCATGTGCAGTGTGCACATGGATGTGTGTGTGTGTGCATGCAGTGCATGTGGATGAGCGTGTGTGCACAGCGTGAGCATGGATGAGCGTGCCTGTGCAGTGAGTGTGGATGAGCGTGTGCGTGTACAGCGTGCATGGACAAGCGTGCCTGTGCAGGGAGTGTGGACAAGCGTGTGCATGCGCAGCATGAGCATGGACAAGCGTGCCTGTGTAGTGAGTGTGGATGAGCGTGTGCATGCGCAGTGTGCATGGATGAGCGTGCCTGTGCAGTGTGTGTGGATGAGCGTGCTGCGTGTGGATGAGCATGCCTGTGCAGTGAGTGTGGACGAGCGTGCTGCGTGTGGACGAATGTGCCTGTGCAGTGAGTGTGGATGAGCATGTGTGTGTGCAGCGTGAGCATGGACGAACTTGCCTGTGCAGTGAGTGTGGACAAGGGTGTGCATGCGCAGCGTACATGGATGAGCGTGCCTGTGCAGTGTGTGTGGATGAGTGTGCCTGTGCAGTGAACGTGGACGAGCGTGCTGCGTGTGGAGGGAAGGCAGAGCTGTGCAAGGGAGCGTGGACGAGCGTGCCGCGTGTGGACGAGCGTGCCTGTGCAGTGAGCGTGGACGAGCGTGCCGCGTGTGGACGAGCGTGCCTGTGCAGTGAGCGTGGACAAGCGTGCCGCGTGTGGACGAGCGTGCCTGTGCAGTGAGCGTGGACGAGCGCGCCGCGTGTGGATGAGCGCGCCGCGTGTGGACGAGCGTGCCTGTGCAGTGAGCTTGGACGAGCGTGCCGCGTGTGGACGAGCGTGCCTGTGCAGTGAGCGTGGACGAGCGTGCCGCGTGTGGACGAGCGTGCCTGTGCAGTGAGCGTGGACGAGCGTGCTGCGTGTGGACGAGCGTGCCTGTGCAGTGAGCGTGGACGAGCGCGCCGTGTGTGGACGAGCGTGCCTGTGCAGTGAGCGTGGACGAGTGCGCCGCGTGTGGACGAGCGTGCCGCGTGTGGACGAACACGCCTGTGCAGTGAGCGTGGACGAGCGTGCCGCGTGTGGACGAGCGCGCCTGTGCAGTGAGCGTGGACGAGCGCGCCGCGCGTGGACGAGCGTGCCGCGTGTGGACGAGCGTGCCGCGTGTGGATGAACACGCCTGTGCAGTGAGCGTGGACGAGCGCGCCGCGTGTGGAGGGAAGGCAGAGCTGTGCAGTGAGCGTGGACGAGTGCGCCGCGCGTGGACGAGCGCGCCTGTGCAGTGAGCGTGGACGAGCGTGCCGCGTGTGGACGAGTGTGCCGCGTGTGGACGAACACGCCTGTGCAGTGTGCGTGGACGAGCGCGCCGCGTGTGGAGGGAAGGCAGAGCTGTGCAGTGAGCGTGGACGAGCGCGCCGCGTGTGGACGAGCGTGCCTGTGCAGTGAGCGTGGACGAGCGCGCCGCATGTGGACGAGCGTGCCTGTGCAGTGAGCGTGGACGAGCGCGCCGCGTGTGGACGAGCGTGCCTGTGCAGTGAGCGTGGACGAGCGCGCCGCATGTGGACGAGCGTGCCTGTGCAGTGAGCGTGGACGAGTGTGCCGCGTGTGGACGAGCGTGCCTGTGCAGTGAGCGTGGACGAGTGTGCCGCGTGTGGAGGGAAGGCAGAGCTGTGCAAGGGAGCGTGGACGAGTGCGCCGCGCGTGGACGAAGACGCCTGTGCAGTGAGCGTGGACGAGCGCGCCGCGTGTGGAGGGAAGGCAGAGCTGTGCAGTGAGAGTGGACGAGCGTGCCGCGTGTGGACGAACACGCCTGTGCAGTGAGCGTGGACGAGCGCGCCGCGCGTGGACGAGCGTGCCTGTGCAGTGAGCGTGGATGAGCGTGCCGCGTGTGGACGAACACACCTGTGCAGTGAGCGTGGATGAGTGTGCCGCGTGTGGAGGGAAGGCAGAGCTGTGCAAGGGAGCGTGGACGAGCGCGCCGCGCGTGGACGAGCGTGCCTGTGCAGTGAGCGTGGACGAGCGTGGCGCGTGTGGACGAACACGCCTGTGCAGTGAGCGTGGACGAGCGTGCCGCGTGTGGAGGGAAGGCAGAGCTGTGCAAGGGAGCGGGCCCAGCTGTGCTCCGTGGTGCGGGCTGGGAAGTGATAGCTCAGCAGTTTCCGCTCGCCGAAGCTGCATTACAACCAGCGAATTGACGCTATCTGATTGGAAAGTAGCCAAGCAGGTAGATTACAAGTGATTAGAAATGACAGGGGAGCCCGTAAGCTGGGAGAGGAACCGGCAACCGCAAACTGCCGCTGCCCGTGGTGTGGGCACAGCAGCCACCAGGGGTGCTGGAGCTTCAGGCTCAGCCTATGGCTCTTCCTTTGTAGCCACATGTTGCTCAGCTCCGGGCAGGGGCCCAGCGTTTGGACTGAGAGCTCAGGCTAAAGCTGGGAAGGGGGGGGCAGGGGCTGCGTGACCCACCTGCCTCCTGGTGGGCAAGGCTGTTACTCCAGCCCGGGCCTCGCCCACCCCACCTTCCTGACAACTCTGCCATGCCCCTCAGTCCTGACCCACAGCCCCCGCTGCCAGGCAGGTGACTCTGTTTCATACACACGTTCTCAGAGCACTAGCTACCGTCTCCCCCAAGAGACACTGACTGCACTGCCCCAAGCTCCAGCCTGTGGCCAAAGGCCCCTGAGTCCCTTGGTGGCCCATCACTGCTCCTCTCACCTGAAAGGCCCTGCTGCCCACCCGGGGCTCCACAGGGGCTCTTACCGATCCCGTCTGCGTCCCCGCTATGGACTGCGTGCTGGCGTCAGCGCCCGGCTGCTCGGCGTGGCTCTGTGCTGGGGTGTAGAGGGTCATGGGGTGCTCCGGTACTGTGCTCTGCCCCGAGTAGTCCTGTGTGGGGTGGGGGTGCGGGGGTGCGTACTCTGCAGGGATTCCATTCTGGGGAGGCGGAGGATACTGGGCAGGGGGGTAGGGCTGAGCCATTGCTTCAGGAGGAGCCGTGGCGTCCTGATTACCCTGCAGAGAGAGAGAGAAAAAAGCTGCTGACTGTCCAGCCCCACTCAGAGCCGGTGGTGAGGCCATACTGTCCACGGGCCAAAGCAGGGCAGGGGGAGGGGACCCCACTGGAGACAGGGGTCTGCAAGGGCTTGTAACTCTATTGACAGGACCATAGGAATGGGCAGAGAGGGTCAGAGCTGGGGTTCATCTAGTCCTGTCCCTTGGGGTGAGCTCCCCACATGCCAGCTCATGCCCTGGCTGTAGAAATGTCTGAGTGGAAGAGCCATCCTGATCTCAGGCTGGCAAAGGTGCCAGATGGATGGCTGCCCACTATTGCCAGGACAGAGGCAGCCTGAGCCAGTCCGTGTGCCTCAGGCCTGATGGACAGAGACCAGCCAACACGCTGACCTGCCACGTGCACTTTGGGCCACACCAAACCGCATCCAAACAAGCCAGGGAAGATACATCTACTTGATGCACAAGTGGAAACTCAAAGACTCCCCTTCATGTGACCGGTGAGAACAGCCAAGGCACCGAACACAGCGGAATGGATTCAGGGGAACTGGACAATACCCAGTGTCACAGAAGAGGCCTTGAAATGGCTTGCGGACCTATCGCTGCATCTAGAGAGCGTTGCTCTGCACAGTGTCTCACTTGCTCCGTCAGCCCCCTGGCCCCTGCTTTCCTGAGCCAGCAGTGGGGCAGCACCAGGAACTGGCCTCAGACTCACCAGGGGCCACTGAATCGGGGGAGCGTGGTGTCACGGAGTGTGGGGGAGTCAGGGCCCTGCACCCCCAGGCTCCCTGCGATTCCCCAGGACTCTCAGCCAGCCAGTAAAGCAGAAGGTTTATTTAGACGACAGGAACACAGTCCAGGACAGGGTCTTGCAGGCACAGATAACAGGATCCCCCCTGTTAGGTCCATCTTGGGGCCCCATTGGGGATCAGAGCCCTGTCCCTGCTTCCCTTCTTTCCCAGCCAGCTCCAGTCTGCCCAGCCTCCTCCAGCCCCTCCCCTCTGCTCAGCTTCTTTCCCCGGGCCAGGAGGTCACCTGACCCCTTTGTCTCCAACACCTTCTCCTGGCACCTTTGCAGGAGGGGCCCGGGCCATCAGTTGCTAGGAGACAGAGTGTCAGGCATTGGGATGCGCTGGCCTTCTGCTTTGCTAGATACTTAAGAACTGCACCCAGCACCCCAGTACGAACAGTCCCACTTCGTCACACGTGGTGACCCACAAGCTTTGGTGCAACTCTCAATCTGGTGAAGGTCAGCACCCCCTGGCTCCTACTGAGCAGGGATCCTCAGAGAGGTCAGTCTGCACATTCCGGAGAGAGAAACTAGGGCAGGCTTCAACTTGGGAGCAAGGGAGAAAGCCCAGCCGCTCTGGCATCATCGCTCCAAAGAGGATTGCAGAGCATCATTACCCATGATTAGCAACCACACTGCCCCCCAAGGAGGCAGGCACCCGGGGTGGGGAGAAAAGGGTGGAGCCAGTGCCATGGAGCGGAGCAGGGAGGGCAGGAAGGGGAGAGGTGTCAAAGGGCATCTTGGCACGCAAGGCAGATATCAAAGAGCTGATTAGCCCCTTTGCTTTAACTTACCCAATGTACCCTCCTTCCTGGGGCAGGCAGGGGGAATTCCCTGTCCTGTGGGGCCAGGCCCTAGCCTGACAGACGCAGTGACTGACCACGAAGGGCTAGAGGCTGGGGGGGGGGGGGAGAAGGCGTGCTGAGAGTGGGAGGCAGGGGGCACCAGGCTGGCCCCAGGGAGAGGGAAATGGAGGTGATAAGTGCCGGCCCTGGGGGTGTGCTTCCCTTGCTGCTCTTGGAGGGTGGGTGTGTCCGTCACTGGGGAATCCTCTACCTGGGGGGGAATCTTCCCAGTGCAGGGGGCTCTGCTGAAGCTCATCCCCTTAGCAGCCCTCCCTGCACCCAGGGCATGCCTGGGGCCAGCTGGGCTGGGGTCCTCCAGGGCAGACTGCACTGGGGCAGGGCTCCACAGCTCTCCCTGCCTGGGCTCGTCCTGGGCCCCAGGATGGGGTGGGGGTCCTGTGGTGCCTGCCTAGCTGCAAATGTATTGGGAAGCATAAATAAATGCAGCAGCCACCGAGTCTGTACCCTGCCTGGGGGGTCTGCTCTATTCTCCAAATGAGGAGTTCAGTGCAGTGGCGGAGCAGGGGCCGGAATGCAGGCGCTGGGGGGGGGGGGGGAGTCGGACTGGGGAGAAAGGAGCACCCTCCTAGGGAGCTTAGCATCAGTCCCTGTTGGAGTGGAAAGAGCCCTTCGCAGCAGGCGCTGTGCTGTGCTCCTCACTCAGGGCTGCCCAGGTGAGGGGTGCTCCCCAGACCCCATCCCATGCCCGGTGGCTGTAAGTTAACACACCTGCCTGTCCAGCCCGTCTGTCCCAGCTCCCAGCCATGGGACCCAGCAGGTTCCTTGTAGAGTGGGACCTGAGATGGGAAGGGGGACTCTGGGCTCCCGGCCACTCTTAGTATTGATTCCTGGACAACAAAACTACTTGACCAGCTGTGATAGTGCACCCAGAACCCAAGGCCCAACTTCGCCAAGGGCCTCTCAGTCATGGTCCAACATCCGCTCCCCTGCCCTCTGCACACACATTCCTCTGTCCCCCCCCCGTGCTGACAGACAAACGGCTGCAAAGCCTTTAGCCAGCAAGCAGGACACAGCTGTAGCACCCCATCCAGGTAGTATCTCTCCTGCTGTGTGCCTGGCTTGAACTGCGGACACAAGCGCCTTCATTGTGGGTGTGACCCATTTACGATGCAGACAAGATGTTGGGGAGGGGATTCATAGATTCTAGGACTGGAAGGGACCTCGAGAGGTCATCGAGTCCAGTCCCCTGCCCTCATGGCAGGACCAAATACTGTCTAGACCAGTGGGAGGCAGGTGGGCGGGCAGGGGAAACTTTAGCTGAGGCTTCCCCATTACTGGGACCTTGCACTGGCAACTGAATCATTAATGGAGGAAGTTGGGACCTATAACCCAGGGCATTGTGGGTAATGATATGCAAATCCCACCCAGTCTGACTGAAGATCTGCAAGTCATTCAAATGCTTAGGGCTTCTTCCTCCGCTGACTCAGCCACTCGCAGCTTCCTAGGGATGCAGCCAGACGCTTGCCAGAGTGGCCTGAGCTTCAGGCTGGCAGCACCGAGGCACCTTGGAACCTGCCAACAACAGCCCTAACACCAAGCTCCAGGCTACACTGTGACCCTCCGGTGCATCTTCAGAGGTGTCCTTGGCAAAGCCTCTGCTCCCTGGCTGCTGAGAGCTGCTGGCACTGCAGTGCTGCATACACAGGGTACATGCCATGCTTGGGGAGAGATGGCTCTGTGAAGGGTAGACTATTCCCTGTGGGCCTAGGACAAAGTGCCACCTCCGAACACGGAAGATTCTGCTCACCATTTCAGGGAAGCAGGCTCCCGAAGCAGGAAGCAGAGCGGGGAGTGGAGTGAGGGACTGCAGCGCTTACAGGCACTTTGCTCTAAGAATTCCCTGCCACGGAGGGCTGGGACTAGCCTGCGGAGACTTTCAGTTTGGGATTAGGCAGCCAGTTACCACACTCAGCTGATGCCAGATCCTCCCACAAACCTGTCTCGGATGGTACGGACCCACATTTCGGATCTAGTCATGTACCAAATACCAACTAGTGTGTCCGTCAAAAGAAGCAATGGCCATGTAGTTAGTTAGGACTGAAAATCCAGACCTGGCCCTCACTTGTGCCCCTGCACTGCTGGGCAGCAGGACAGCCAGTGAGTTAATTGCACTGCTGAATACCTTCCAACACAAAGAGCTAGCCAAGAACCCCATGGTTTTCAGGACAAAACCAAGAGAATCACAAAGTCCTTTGCCATCACCAGATTCAAGAGTAAATCAGATCCCAGCAGGGTTTCCTCACCTTCCTCCTAAGTAACATGCAGAGAAAACTGCCACAGTCCAAGGCCAGGGCTTGTAGGTCACTGCTCCAGATGTGATCCGAGTAACTGGTACCTGCTAAACCAGCCAATGAGGGGGTGTAGGCCTGGCCAGATTGCCAGGCAAGTGCCCTGAAGATACCGACCCGAGAAGCTTTCAGTCACCTTCCCCATGGGACAAGCAACTCACACATCACAGCCTCTGCACACAGGAAGGGGAGCAGGCTCAGCAAACCCTACAGCCCTGCTGGCCCCGACATGCCCTGGGCCCCTGAGGACGAAGCCCAGGCAGCCGGCCCCTTCCTACCTTGTTTACCAGGTCCTTGCTGATGTTTGGACCAGCCGGAGGCCCCGTGCCCCGAATCAGCAGCAGTTCTGTGGCCCTAGGGTGGTGGCAGGGCTTCACCAGCAACCTGCTTTCCTTTCCCCATCCCAGCATCACTCCTCAGCACCTGCTGGGCCAAGCCATCGCTCAGGCTGCTCCTCACCACAGCTGCCACCTCAGCCCACGATAGGGTCCAGGCTTGGCTCTCCAGGGACTTTCCAGGTGGTACTTCCATGTTGGGCCAGACTCACCCAGCCCAGAGCATCTTGTTCAGCGGGGATGATCCAGCCGGCATAGCTCAGAGCAGGGTCTGGGCCCTGGCAGTGCTACACCCAGAGCCCCTGAGGGGAGGAACCTTCCGGTTCCTGAAGGGCACTGGAGAGCAGGAGGAATTCTCTGCCAGGGACGTGGCAAGGGCAGGGCAAGCTGAGGGGGAGAGAGTGAGCTGGGATGCACGGAGCAGGGGGAAGCACAGGAGCGTGCAGAGCACAGGTTGGGGAGCGGCCTCACCTCGGCAGGTCTCCAGGGCTGGCGTCCAGCCAGCCCGTCCCCTGACAGCCGCATTCATATTGGTTATTAATTAGGGCTGTCGCAGTGCTTGTCATCCCAAGTATTATTTCATTCAGGGCCCATTAGGTTCCCCTGTTTTGCTGCTTGCTGGCTCTGGTGCTGCAGCGGCACTGATCTATGGTTCCTCTGCGATCCCTCCCACCATTCATCCCCACGCACCTGGCAGGCAGAAGGACGGGGAGTCACTCACCTGCTCAGTGAGCTCTGAACAGAGGAGGGGGCTCCCTCACTCAGGGATAGGAACAGAGGGGCCTGCAGGAAGAGGGAGGCTGGGGGATCCCAGAGGGGAGAGACTTGCAGGAGGATGGGTGGGGGGACCTGGGTGGGAGGGGAGGGACTCATAAAGGGTGGGGGGGGGTCCTGGGTGGGAGGGGCAGCCTCACAGGGGATGGGTGGGGAGGGGGCTCCAGGTGGGAGGGGAGGAACTCACAGGGGGTGGGTGATCCTGGGTGGGAGAGGCAGCCTCACAGGGGATGGGTGGGGAGGGGGCTCCAGGTGGGAGGGGCGGCCTCACAGGGGATGGGGGGGTCCCAGGAGAGAAGGGAGACAGGTGACAGTTTAGCTAAGCGATGCCCATTCACTCACTGGGAACCTGGCCGCTCCTCTGCTCCCCGTCGGCTGCACTAAAAGTTTCCCTCCACACAAGCTGCTTTGCACAGGCTGTGCTCCAGGAAAGGCCCCATCCCACAGGAAACCCAGAGCTTTCACCCGGCTTCATCCAGGCCTCCCCCCCAGAACTCTGCAGTCCCCTCCTGCTCCCCAACACCCTCAGTGTCTCCTCCAGACCCCCCAAAGCACTACACTTAGATCACGTTCCTGAGCTGGCGCTCTGAGCAGAGCACCCCGTATCTGCTTCCCCCAGGACACAGAGTTCGTCCATATGGCCCTAGCACGTCTCTCCTCTGCCCAGGGCTGGCTCCAGGCTTTTTGTCATCCCAAGGAAAAAAAATGCTGCCCCAAGCACATGCCTCTGCCTGCTGCCTGTAAGAACCCAACAGGCTGCTTGTGGCCAGAGCATGGGGCTGGGAGCTCAAGCCATTAGCGCTGGGTTAGTCAACGGTCCATACGCAGCACCCTGGGTGTTAGAGCAGGGCTGGCCCTTCTCAGCTCCTGGCACACAGCAGTGATAGCAGTGCCCTGGTCTGTATGCTGCATATGGGCACTCTCTGTGCCAGCTCCTAGCACAGAGCAGGCAGCCGAGTGCCCTGGTCTGTATGCTGCATATGGGCACTCTCTGTGCCAGCCCCTAGCACAGAGCAGGCAGCCGAGTGCCCCGGTCTGTATGCTGCATATGGGCACTCTCTGTGCCAGCCCCTAGCACAGAGCAGGCAGCCGAGTGCCCCGGTCTGTATGCTGCATATGGGCACTCTCTGTGCCAGCCCCTAGCACAGAGCAGGCAGCCGAGTGCCCCGGTCTGTATGCTGCATATGGGCACTCTCTGTGCCAGCCCCTAGCACAGAGCAGGCAGCCGAGTGCCCCGGTCTGTATGCTGCATATGGGCACTCTCTGTGCCAGCCCCTAGCACAGAGCAGGCAGCCGAGTGCCCCGGTCTGTATGCTGCATATGGGCACTCTCTGTGCCAGCCCCTAGCACAGAGCAGGCAGCCGAGTGCCCCGGTCTGTATGCTGCATATGGGCACTCTCTGTGCCAGCCCCTAGCACAGAGCAGGCAGCCGAGTGCCCCGGTCTGTATGCTGCATATGGGCACTCTCTGTGCCAGCCCCTAGCACAGAGCAGGCAGCCGAGTGCCCTGGTCTGTATGCTGCATATGGGCACTCTCTGTGCCAGCCCCTAGCACAGAGCAGGCAGCCGAGTGCCCTGGTCTGTATGCTGCATATGGGCACTCTCTGTGCCAGCCCCTAGCACAGAGCAGGCAGCCCTAGCACCACAAACTCATTTTAAGATGAAAACACTTCTGGAAAACAAAGGGTTCACAAGCCCATTTTTACACCTGCCTGGAGCAGAGCTGAGGTCCTGAGTTGCCAAGAGGGGCGGGATGGGGTGTCCGTATGTGTGGGGGTAGGTAGCAATGGGGGAGGGCACTGCATTCCAGGCACTGAGCCCACAGGATCTGGGCCAGGAAAAGAGCAAGAGAAGGTGGTGGGATGGGGAGAGACAAGTGAGGGCAATAGGTAGGGTGAGCTAGGAGTTTGACAGGGATGAAGTAGGGAGGGGCGTGACGGACAGTGAGCCAGCTGTGACAGCCCAGGGGATGGGCCTGACTTCCATACTGTACGGTTTGCAGAGAACCCGCTGTGCAATAAACCGACCACTCCTGCAAGGAGCTCCTTCGTTCACAGGCCAAAGAGACACTGCTCTGGAGTGTGCATCCAAAGAGAGACACAAGGTGATCCAGGCGAGGAACAGGGAAGGAAGCCAGAGAGAGCAGGAAAAGCACAAGGCACTAGGACAGCAGCAGGCCCATGTGTCAGGGGTTAATGTGAACAGAGCAGAAGCCAGCTCTAGTGGGAAAGTCTGGGAGCTGGACACCCAGAGAGGCCTGAGATCTGGAGCTGGGGTGATAACACTGCTCCAGCCATCCCTGTCCTTCAGCTCCCAGCCCAGGGCTGCGCAGTGCTCTGAGCTCGAGGTCAGCTTTACGAGCTGAGCCTCAGGGCTTTGCTGAGCCATGAGACAGACAGACACACCAGCAGACTGCCCCAGGCAGTGAGGGCTGCACCCCGGCATCACGGGGCGCTGGCTCTCTCTAATAAGCAGGTTGGACTGCACCCAGCATGTCCCTCTCCTGGTGTGAGCGCAGGGGATGCTCCCGGATGGCAGCTTGGATGGTGATTTTCTGCATTTTCCTTAAAAGATATTCTGATTATTAATAGCCCATGGCCCTCATTTAATAAATGAGACAGGAGATTAAGCACATCACCTGAGACAGAGCTCAGAGCCCCAGCTAGAACTGAGAGCCAACAGCTATCAATTCATCTTACCACTCAGCCGAGAGAGGGCTCCCAGAGGGGCTGGGGGTCATGCCCGGGGCAGCAGGGCGATGGAGCCCTGGAGTGCTGGGCAGGTCTGGGCAACATGTGGCTGTCAAGAGGCTGCCCAGTGGCATGCCCAACAGCGCCCAAGCTCTCATGCACACTGGCTGTGCCATAGTGGGCATTCACCCCCACACAGTGGGCTTCTCACTCATCTTCAAACTCAATTTTTGGGAGACACTGCCGGGGCTCGAGCCCAGCACTCCAAGTGAGCAGCCATGTTTGGAAAGGCTGGCTGGGTCGGCTGGAGCAGAGTCATGCTGGGGTTGAGATCTCCTCACAAGGGGACAAGAAGCCCCTGAAGGACACAGCCCTTTGGGCCTTGCTCAGCTCTGCCTCCCCTGTACCCTTGCTTGGCATCACAGAGTACCAGGGCTGGGACAGGAGAGCCGTGTGGCACAAGAACCCCTCCTGAGGTGCAGCCTGGTGCTTAGGAAGCCAGCAGAGCCAGCAGCACCTCCTGGGCACTGCTATGGCTGGCGGGTGAGACAGCATCCAGCCCGGGGGCAGCCCCCAGCACCACAGAGGGGAATAGGTCCCTCGTCCTTCCCCCACAGCTCCTGGCAGATGGGCGATCCGGCAAGGCCCTTCTGCACCAGGCCAGCTAGCTGCAGCTAGCTGCAGGCACCACAGAGCATTCGCCTTAGAACAGGGGTTCTCAAACTGGGGGTCGGGACCTCTCAGGGGTTTGCGAGGTTATTACATGGGGGCTCACGAGCTGTCAACCTCCACCCCAATCCCGCTTTGCCTCCAGCAGTTATAATGGTGTTAAATAGATAAGAGTGTTTTTAATTTATAAGGGGGGGTCGCACTCAGAGGCTTGCTGTGTGAAGGGGTCACCAGTACAAAAGGTTGAGAGCCGCTGCCTTAGCCGCTGGGCTGGGGACACAAGGCCAGCCGGGAACAGGGGCCCAGTTCCAGGGAGCAGGCCAATGAGGGGGTGGGGCAGCTTGGGTGACCCATCGCAGGCACCGAGGGCAGCGCGGCGGGAAGCTGGGCAGGGGAAAAGTTCCAGCCACACTGCTGCTTACTGCCCAGCCCTCCAGGCTCAGGCCAAGTCTGCACGCCCCACTCCCATTCTCTCCCCCCCACCTGAACAAACACAACATGCCCTCCACCCCCACGCCTGGCCTGGGCAGTTCCTCCTTCCCCCACCGAGACCGTGACCCCGCCACTGTGGGCAGAGGAGCGCCAGCTATGAGAAGTGGGTGTGTGGGGAGGGGAGGAAGGTGAGAACCCCAGTGGCTGGCTAGGAACACAGGTGATGGGGTGAGAGGCGTGGGGGCAGGAGGATGCCCCTCGTGGGTAGGGCTTTTATCCATAGGTCCCATGGCAGCACGCTGGGTCCCAAGCTCTGGGAAACACTCTGCCCTGTGTCGGAGGGGAGGCGAAAGGTCTGTGATGCCCCATGGTGGTATGGGCACTCCCACGCACAGGCAAGCCCTGTTGTAACCCGGCCTGGCTGGCAGGTGGGTGGAACAACAGGAAAAATAAAGAGATCAGACTTGTTCCCACGGATCCCTGAGACCACGCTCCGCTTAGCTTCAAGAACAGACACAGCCGCCGGACCCAGGAGAATGGAGAGGAGCTGCTCCCTAGCACAGCCCCCCGCACTCACCCCCTGCCGGACCTCCACTTCCCCCAGAGCACCATGCTGAGCAGCACCGGGGAGCCCTGCAGAGCAGAAGCTGTGCTGCCCTGGAGCTCACAGTTCCACCGCCACCTATTACCCTTTCTCTTCCCTGCATTACATCTGGAGCTGCACGCGGCCCCTGGCCAGACTGCTGCGCGGCAAGGCGGTCTCCCTGTCCCGCTCACTGCAAGGCGAGAAGTGGATCTAATCTTTAGCTGATTAAATGTCCCTCATTAACGAGTTTCTTTAATTAATGAAGTTCTTGTGTTTGCTCCACTTGCTTTATCCCTGCTACACTCTGCCTCCTCAGCACAATCCAGGGCCATTGCCTTTCCAGGAATTTAGCGCGTGGGGCCGGTTCCTGCCGATGGCGCACTTTGCTGATGATTCCTGTCAGCTTGGGGCTGACGATTCCATTTTAAACCTTTTCTCGTTTTTCAAAAATCACCCTCCACAAGTGGAGAAAGGGCCGGTGCCATTAGCTCCATGGCAATGCCCACAGGAACAAGGGGGCAGGCCTGGGCACCTTCGGCAGCTGCTCGGGGCTCATCCCCAGGGATGCAGTTTTGGGCCCTTTGAATGGTGCTTCCCATGCATGTCACCACTTGGTGCTAGGCAGCTCTGCAGATGCTGCTGGAGCCTGAAGGGATAAGCAGCCCAATGGGGCGCTGAATTAGCCCATCGCAGCCCTGGTCCTCAGCTGCTGCAGCCCTCTGACCCAGAGAGACCGTGCTGTGCTCCCCAGTGGCAGGCCCATTTCCAGCTCCGCAGCTAATGAATGGCATCACATCTTGGGCTCGACCCAGTAAAAAGCCAACACTGGGCAGCGTGCAAGTGCTCCCTCTCCTTTCTGCTATGCTGTCTTAGGGGTGAGGCTCTGCGGCTCCCGGAGGCAGGGCACTGCTCCGTAAATGAGCAGCTCCTTGGAAACCCCACTCCCTTCTGAGTTGCTACGCAGAGCTTGATCCTTCCTGGCCCAGACAGGGTTAAAGTGGGAGGAGTGAGGGGGGCACAGCTGCCCCTCCTTCGCTAGTGGCAGGGGGAGCTCCCCACTGCTTTCCCTGGCTTGGTCAGCAGTGTCCTGCCCCAGCGAGAGCTCCTTCTCCAGGTCAGCAGCAGTAAGGAGGGCACCATTGCCCTGGGACTGGTTGCTGAGTGCCGCTCCCTGCCTGGCTCTCTAACATGCTCAAGTGACTTTTCGAGGTCAGGACAGGTGGTCCCCTTTTGATGCCTGTGGCTGTGCCTGGCCCAGCGTGGGAGCTCTGCTGGATTACAAAGCTGCTCATCAGAATGCTCCATTCACTGGCCACCCGCCTCCAACCTCAAAGGACAGGCAGCAAGCAAAGCACAGACCTAAAGCTTCCTCCCTGCCTTTGCCAATATCCCAGGCTCAGGCGGCTCCTTGCATTGCCTGGCCTGCCCTGTGCCATGCAGGGAAATGCTGAACCTCTTCCGGAGACTCAGGCCAGGGCCGGGAGCGCGGCCCAGCACACCCTACACGCCCTCACAGCCAGCGCTGGTGAATGCTGCAGGCTCCATGCACACAGGGGTTCACAAGCTGAATCCAGAGGCCTCCTGGCTGCCCAAGGCCCTGGATGGCACTCAGCTCAGGAGCCCAACAGCCCAGGAGTTCACTGTGTGTGTGTGTGTGTGGGGGGGGGGGGGGGGTTGCCAGGCACAGCACTCCCCTCCCCCACTACTGAAAGCTCTGTCCATGAGACCCACCTCAGAGGGGACATGGCCTATCCCATGCCAAGGCAGAGAGCAGGAGCCTGGGCTGTGTCCCAGTGACGGGGACAGCCTGCCAAATTAATACCTGCTGGGAGAGGCTGGGCAGGCAAACTCCCCAGCGTCCCAGCATTTGGAATCAGACCCCTGCCAGGTCTAGCCACTGCTCTAACCTGTCCCATTTCCCCCAGTGGGACCAGAAATGCCAGCACCCCCTGTACAGTCTGCTGGGCAAGGCTGGGACTGCCCTGGCTATGGGGATTGGGGACCCTGCAGCCTGCATTCCCTCCCATCCCTAGAGTGCCTCCTTTTGGGCTATGCCCCGTGCTGTTTCCTTTCAGGCTCAGGAGCAGAGATGAGATAGGAGGTTTGGAGAAGTCTGTTCTGATGGTTAGGAGCATGGTGGATAAAATCTGATTAAACAAAAACTTGGATTTTTTAATTTAAATTAAATACAAGTTTATTTTTTAAAAATAAATCTATTTAAAATTACATTTGAAATTGACAACCTATGTTGAGTCCTAAACTTCTTATAATCTAGTAAAATGTAAATTGTATACAAAGTACTATTATGCAGTCTATGTTTGCTCCTGACGTTTTAAAGAAAGTCAGATGCTGAACTGGTGGAAGCCACTGGCTAAGAACCTGGAACCTGAGTTTGCTAAAGGGCTAACCCAGCTTTTAACAGCAGTAGCCACTTCTGCAGGTACTGAGGGAATATTTTCTTCATTTCAGTTTATTTAACTAGATCAGTACAATGAGTAGTTCATTCAAAGTTAAGAAACCAGTTGGGAGTTGAAAGAGCAGGGAAGCTTGTGTTCCTCATCCAAGCTGTGAATGAAAACTAAGTGTGAGAAGATGAGCTCTACTAGTTCTAAAATCTTTAAAGACACGGTGACTAGGAACAGTCAGTTCAGTGCACTAACGACAGATGATACTGCCTCTGTTTAATACATCAGATAGTTTTAGATGCAAAACTTGTGTTGATAAACTTTTTTCTTATGTATCCAACACATTAAAGGTAGTTTTATTTAATAAAAAAATAAAATACTGTTTTTCTGCATTTCTAATTTAATTTGAATTTCCATCTGTGATAGGACACGCCCTCACACCACTGAGAGACAGGCTAACAAGGCTTCCTGCACTAGGCAGTGCAATTAGGCGCACCTGCAGAACATGCACCACTGGAAAGGGGAGCTTAAAAAGGTGATGCTCGCTACTGCAAGGAGAGGCTGCCAGTGAGCTCCAGTAACCCAGCCTGGGATAGTGGCTGGCCTTACCTCCCCTGTGCCCTTGTTGGGGGGCAGACTGGCCCTGCAAGCTGGGTATGGGCAAGGGGCCCTGGCAGGCTGCTCCCTGGGACTAGAAGTAATTAGTCTCAAAAGAGACCCCAGGAATTAACTGAACTTCTGCTAGGAATGCCCAGATGTGGAGAGCGTCCTGTCCAGTAACTCCTCACTTAAAGTTGTCCCAGTTAACATTTCATTGTTAAGTTGCTGATCAATTAGAGAACATGCTCATTTAAAGTTGCACAATGCTCCCTTATAGCCGCCTGCTTTGTCCACTGCTTGCAGGAGGAGCAGCCTGTTGCAGCTAGCTGGTGGGGGCTTGGAACCAGGGTGGACTGGCAGCCCCCTTATCAGCTCCCCGCTCCTCTAAGTTGCCTGTGCAGCAGCCGCCCAGCAGGCTATCAATTGCCGGCTGTCCCTCCCCCACTGCTGTGTGCTGCTCCTGCCCTCTGCCTTGGAGCTGATCCCCTGAGCCTTCTGTTTGCTGTAGGGGGAGGAGGGAGGCTAATGTCAGGGTGTCCCCCTGCTCCTGCACCCCACTTATCCCCATCTCCCTAGAGCTGGTGAGGGGACACACAACAGGGCTCAGGACAGAGGGAGCTTCCTGGCAGCTGCTGTCTCAACTTGCTGATCTACTTAAAAAGGCAGTGTACTTAGAGTGGGTTCAGCCTAGTTAAAGGGGCAATGCACATCTCTCTCTCTCTCTCTCTCACACACACACACAGTGTGTGTCTCTGTCTGTCTGCCATGCTGTCTCCCCTCCCTCCATTTGTGCTGCCTTGTAGAGTATGAGGCTACATTAACAACGAGTTAACCCTTGAGGGCTCAGCCGAGTGCTAGTTTATCATTTAGCAGCAAGGCATTCCCTGGGAAATATCCCACCCTCTTCCACCCTCTGACTTCACCACCTCAACCAAGCTTCACAATCATCATCGCTCTGTACCAGTATTAAATTGTTTGTTTAAAACTTATACTGTGTGTGTGTGTGTGTGTGTATATATATATATACACATACACACACTCTTGGTCAAGCCCAGGCTGAGGGTCGGCCAACTACATTAGCCACACAGAGCTCAACACAAATTGGAAGTAAAAAAATAATCATCCACTAGTAAAAAGTTAAGCTACATAATTCCTTAAATAGATGATACAGATACACTGTATCCTCTGCTTAGCAACAAGCACCATATTCAGTGCAAAGGCTGTGTAATTAGATGCAAATCAACATGTTTGAATAGTTCCAACCTCTCTTTAGGACAGGGGTTCTCAAACTTCCCTGGCCTCCTCCTGAGAACAAAAATTATTTCCCAATCCCAGGAGGGGAGACCGAAGCCTGAGCCTGCTCAAGCCCCACCACCCTGGGCAGGGGGGGTCAAAGCCAAAGGCCAAGGGCTGCAGCCCCAGGCAGGGGGCCTGTCACCTGAGCCCCGCTGCCCAGGGCTAAAGCCCTCAGGCTTCAGCTTCCACCCCAGTGGTGCGGCTCAGGCTTCAGCCCCAGTGTTGGCGGTCAGGCTTCAACCCCGGGCCCCAGAAAGTCTAACGCCAGACCTGGCAACCCTATTAAAATGGGCTCGGGACCCACTTTGGGATCCCGTCCAACAGTTTGAGAACCGCTGCTTCAGGAAAATAACTACAAAGTACAAATGCAAAACAGGATTAAAATCAATCATTTAAATTCAGATTTCCTCCTTGACGACTTACATCATGATTAAAATCAGTGATTTAAATTGCTGCACTCAGGATGAATCTAGAGCGGCTTTACCAGGGTCTCCACTGACCCAGCCCACAGAGCTCCTGCTTGTAAAGGTTTGGGTCCTTCACATTAAACCTTCGCACTGTTCTCATCTGATGAGCATTTGAAATACTCTCTGGATCCAGGAGGACTGACTATTGCAGCTTTTCACCAGAGCCTCACAGAAAACACAACCATGCAGTAAATAAAAACACGATGTAGCCTGTGACACTTCCATTTAACAACCCCCTCGGCTTCTCGGTAATGATTCCCCCCAGTCCCTGTGCCGGGGGGGGGCGGGGGTAATGAATGGGCAGTTTGGGAAGGGGTGGCAGGAGACGGCCGGAAGAGTTGCACAGTGGTACATCATGACTGAGACTAAAGTGAAAAATCAATGTTTAATTGAATATGTTCTGTGAGCAGCTCCTGCTGCCCCTCATTGCTCACTAATAGACTCTCCTGCCGTGCTCCCCCTCCCCCCACTGATGGAGGTGGATCATCCCACTTCCCTTCCCCAGCTTCAGGGCAGAAATTAACCTGTTCCTACCCCTCCCCTGGGGTGCTTCCCAGGAGAAGGGCTGCCCTCCCTAGCGCTCATGGGAGCTATTCGCAGGTGGGACGGGGTGTTGTCCTTGAGGGTGAGATGCCACGGGGTGTTTAGAAGGGCATTGGCAGCAGCACCCAGAGCCACTCCGATCTGTATGTCTCCAGTTAAACGGGATCACACATTCACTGAGTCAGAGAAAACAGCCCCCGCTGCCCAGGTCCCTTCCTTGCAAAGAGGGCTAACCGATGACAAAGCAAATGGTAAAGGGGTCTCCATCTGCCTCGAGCCAGCCCCGCCAGCAGCGACTTGTCCTGCAAGGCGGCCTCGCAGTGTGCAGAGCAGGACCCCTTCCCAGCGATTAGCTTCCCAGGTACTAGCTGTGCACAGCAGCTCCCAGCGCAGGAGCCCGAGGAACAGGACGGGAGGCCTCCGCCCAAGCCAGCCATGGGTGTGACCAACAGAGTCGCTATGTGCAGGCCTGAAGCCCGGGAAGCCAGGCAATAGTTGCACACTCTAGCCTATAAATGCCCCAGTCCATAAGCACTCAGAGGTTCCTGGCTCCGAGGCCTGTGCTCAGGCACCACACTGCATTGCCTCCCTCCCAGCAGAATATCGCCAACGCCAGCACTGAACGGAGACGAGGAAATCAGGAATTCAGCCCTAGAGTGGCGTGTGGGAGAGAGAGGGATGTGGTGAATGTGCAGGCAGTCCAAACCCACCACAGCTAAGCCACACACCACAATGACAGGGTTATTGGGGATTTTCACTGTGCCCAGGACCGGTTCGCTCCACTGCCATCACATGCCAAACAACCACTGACAGCAAAGCAGGAGCACCCAGCGGCTCCCAGCATGTGGCCTGCCAAGGAGAGGCAGGGAGACCTGGGCCAGAGGCATCAGAAGTGCATTAAATGGTGAACCAAGCAATGCTGAAACTGGCCACCACAGGCTCAACTGCTTGGGCAGTGAAGCCTAAAAATATACAACCCAGCCAGGGGCAACCACAGGCACCGGTGGAGTAGATAGACCCCCTACCTACACCTACACACACACACAGCCACGGCTGTAGCTTCACCACAGACACACACAACATTACTATATAACCCCTCCGCAGGGACAGCACCCCCCCCACCCCAGTAGCAGTGTCGATACAGATGATAGGAAGAGTGGTCGTGGGATTCTGGAGGCCTGGGTTCCATTCCTGGCTCTTCCACAAACTCCCTGTGTGTGGCTTGAGCAAGTCCCAGATCCCCGTGTCTCGGCTCTGCACGTGTACAGAGCTGACCAGCTCCTCCAAGTGCCAGGAGATAAGCTCAGAGTCTGGGAGGTCATCAGATGCTGTGGGGATGGTACTTAAGTAGATGCACACCACACACGCATACCCTGCATGGCTATGGGACACTGCAGGAGAACCTGCTGGAGCCCATATGCAACCAGGCACACCAGAGTGTCCGCAGGGGACTTCCCATCACCCAGCCCAAAGAGCCGCAGGCAAGCACCCAGGGGCAATGCCCTGCTCAGCCCTAACTCTCCCATTGTACTGATATTTCCCTGTGGATAAAACACAAGGCACAATGATGAGCACCGAGAGATCCCACTCCTGCTAAAAGGGAAGACAGGTGGCACCACCAGGCACTGATTGTCTCCAAAAGGCTCTAGGGAACATCCCCCCAGGAGAAAGGAACCACTGGTCCTGTGCTCTCCTGCTTCTCCCTGCCAGGATCTGAGTAACCCAGGAATGAGACGAGTCATGCTGGCACGGTGGAGGGATACATTATCCTGTAGAGTCCAGGAGGCCAGGTGCTATCGGTTGAATTAGTCAGGGCCCTGGCTAAGGAGGGAGAAAAGAGAGCATGACAGATTGCATAGCTCTGAGAACCAGGCCCCTCAGGCAGCAGCGTCTCCTGACCAAAGCCAGGAGAGCAATCACTGGGTGTTCTCACAGAATTCTCAACATCTCCTGGACAAAACACCTTCAGCATTTTCACCCTCATCACACATTCCCTAAACATCTGCTACTGTAGCTAGGTTCCACTCCAGAGAGCTTTGTAATAAACACATCCCCTGCTGGGGCACCCAGTGTAACCGAGCCCTCAGCAACCATCTCTGATAGCATAGCTCAGGGGCTCTCCCTTGAACATTTCTCTCGGCCCATCCAGGCTACACCACACACTGTTCCAATTTCCTACCAGTCACTTGACAGCTGCTGTTGGCACCTCCTTGTCTTTCGGGGGCTGTCTGCACCATGGATGTGCCCAGCGCTCTGCTCAGCACTCAAGGGTCCATACTGCAGGAGCAAGGAAAGTTCTCCTGTGACCACTCAGGGCACATCTGCACTGCAAAACCCCTGTGGCAGTGAGTCTCAGAGCCCAGGTGAAGTGAGTCCAGCCGGCGCTATGAGGCTAAGAATAGCAGTGTAACCTTACTGCTCAGGCTGGAGTTTGGGCTCTGAACCTGGAGTGGGGATGTGGGGGTGTGTCTCAGAGCCCAGGCTCCAGCCCGAGTGGGAGCGTCTACACTGCTATTTTTAGCCCTGTCGTGCAAGTCTGACACTGTTGTTCCAGGCTCTGAAACGCATTGTCACGGGTCTGTTTTGCAGCCTAGATGCAACCTCAGGGACCTGACAAAAGCCAGCTGCTTAGTGGAGCTGGTCTCCCAGCAGGGGGCAGCGCTGTGGGCTAGCTGACTGCCATTTTCCTGGTGGGTTCTATTACCAGTGTCACCCCCCAGGCCTTAGGATGGGAAGTGGGGAGACAGTCAGGACTGCACGGCACCCTCCTTCCCAGCCCCAGGTGCTGCAAGACTGTGGGCATAGGTTCTCCCTTTTCTTTGCTGACATACTTGGGCACATGCTGGACAGAGGGCAGGGCACGCCATTGGCATGGCTGGCTGCACAGGCATGGCACACAGACCGCATGGTGGTGTCCATGCTTTACATGCTCTGACTCTAGCCTGCCCCAGACACATCTATGATTCCTGCTGTGTTTGACTCACAGTGAATCTAGGCACCAAATGAAGCCACAGGTGAGGTTTGTATGCCCAACACAAAATCAATTAACCACAGAACTTGGTCCAAAATGTCATGGGCAATTTAAAGGGTGGGGGGGGGGGGTTTGCTTCCCTCACTTGACCCTCCTCTTCCTCACTCAGGCGCCTCGCCCAGCAGCTGAACCCCCTGCCTCATGAGCCCCTCCAGCCACCCTCTCCAAATCTGAGTGAGTGGCATTGCAAGCTGGTGCATGGGGCTGCAGTGCCACTCAGATTTGGGCCATACCTGAATGGCACTGTGACCCCGCATGTCAGAACACAATGTTACTCACTCAAATTTGGCCCAGCTGCCCCTCTATCGTAATGGAAGGGTGGCTGGGCCAAACCTGAATGGCATTACAGCCTCATGCTCTGGGCTGTAACACCACTCACTCAGACTTGGGCTGGCCACCATTCTCTCAGCGGCTGAGCCAAATCGGAGTGGTGCTGTTGCCATCTGGCACACAGGGCTGCAGCGCCACACAGGTCTGGCCTGGCCTAAAAGTGATCGGGTCCTGGTCCTGGCCCTGGCCCTGGCCCTGGCTCTGCAGCCGATGCAAAAGGTCAATTTTCTTCCTGACAGGCAGACTGTGCTCAGTTCTCTGCCCTCCTTAGGAAGACGTGATTTGCTAGGTGCTGCCTCCCAGGCATACCTGGGACAAACCAGGAATGTGCATCCACGGGCCTCTGGAAGCTGCCAGTGGGAATGCAATGAGAGCAGTGCCCTGCGAGGCTGTGGGCTTCTCTGGGCTCAGCCAGCTCAGGAGAGGAGAGACCTACTCCAGCCCTGCCTTTGCCAGAGGGAAGCTGCCTCACAGCATCCCAAAGCCTTCTGCTGCCAGGCGACAGTGTGCTGTGCCATCGCGAGTGGGGTGACCAGATAGCAAGTGTGAAAAACTGGGACAGAGGGTGGGAGGGTAATAGGTGCCTATATAAGAAAAAGTCCCAAATATCGGGCCTGTCCCTATAAAATCGGGACATCTGGTCCCCCTAATCGCAAGTGTTACCACAACAGGAACTGACCAGGCTCCTCAGCACTGAGGATGGGGCAGAAAATAGCAGAGAGCAACTGGATCCCCAGGGAGGGAGGGCTGGAGTGCGTCTGATGGTGAGGCTGAGTGGAGATGAGAGCAAGGGTGAGCCAGGAGACATAGAGACCTGGGAGTGGCACAGAGACACTCATATTATCAAGGCTAAAATCTAGCGCTGGGTCCTAAGCCCCAAGCAGCACAGGAGACAGGAGCATAGAAAATTCCTATGCAAGCTGCAAAAGCAAGTGTTGTGCAGGAGGCCCAGGCAGCCAGATCCAGATCACATGTGTGATGAGCACTGTGCACACCACCCTTCTCCTGGTTAATTCCTGCTTCCTTGTCAGGTGTCGCACTGTGCCCTCATCTCCTGCAGCCAGGTGCTTTTGCATGGACTAGTCAGCCTGGCACCAGCTTCCAGCTAGGAGAAGTGATTCCGAGAGGCCGGATTGAGCCCAAGTCTCCTCTCTCGGCACCAGGGCAGCCCCCCTTTACTGCAACAGGTTTGCAGTGAGTCAAGGAGGGCAGAGCACAGCACTGCCCCACAGGGAACTAGGGAGCAGGCCTGGGGAGGAAAAGCCTAGTCTGCCCTCAGGGATACCCGTGTTGCCCAGGGACCTTCATGGAGAGTCCGGCTGCTGTATGTACAGTGCTGTCCCTTCTGTGCAGCTCCTCAGATTCAATCTGGGGGGAGCGTATTTACAGCTACAGGCTACAGTCAGTTCTCAGGAGCATGGGTGTAACTGCGGGGCAGAACAGAGCCTGTGTGTGTCAGTGAACTCACACCAACCCTATCCTAACTGCCATGCACTCCCACATGCGCATGCCATGCACCCCGTGTCCTGCTGAGCTCTCCCGGTGGGTGAGGGCTGTGACAAGTCTCTGCGTGACAAGTGAAATGCCTCCCATTCGACCCAGCCTCTCTCTCATGCTAATGACTGTCAAAGAGAAACAGAGGCCGTGAAGGAGAAGAAAATTACTCCCTGCAAAGGAATTGACTGATCCCCGCCATTTCTCAAGGAATCACTGACCTGTGACTATTCCATTACCCACAATGCTGTGCCAGTCATACAAAGCAGTGCTCCAAGGCCACTGGGAACTTGTGCGAACCACAACTCTGGGCTGGGGAGGGGAACTGTGGCCTTGTGGGGGCGCGGGGCAGGCTGCAGGCTTGCTCATGGGGTGGTGAGCACGTGGGAAGGACTCTCCAAAATGAGCAGCCCTCAGCCCTGCCTGTGAGAAAGGGCAGGTGGGGGTTGGAGCTGAGGATCCCAGCCAAGAGCCCAGGCACTCACCTGACAAACACACTGCAGAAGGGTTGTCAAAGCAGGTACTGCCAGGCCCGTCTGCCCCAATCCCAGTGGCCAACACTATCAACCAGGGCCATACAGCACCAGCCGTGAGATCCGTCCACTCTCCTCTCCGCAACTCTCAATGTCCACGTTGTGCCCAGCTCCTGGACATCTAGGTCCCGTGAGGAGCACATTCTCTGCCCCTATCCTGGGGTAATTTATCCCCAGGGGAGCATGATGGCCCCATCTGCCAGGGCAGTGAGTCTCATCCTGCATTCCAGCTCTGGGGTAGAGGCCCTGTCAGCCCTGTGCTATTGGAGACAGGAGAGGGAGCAGGCAGCCAGCCCCAAAGTGTGGCTGCATAGCTGAGCAATGAGCAGTAACAGCAAAGCTAGAGTGAAAATCCTGCCTGGAGAGCAGGCTGGGCTGCCCAGCGGAGCTGGAATCTCTCTGGGCTGCGGAGTCTCGCTCAGCCCTGCAGGGCGCTGGCTGGGACTGGAAGGCATTTCCCAAAGGGAAAGGAGTGAGAGGCAGCAAAGGCCAGAGCTGGGGAGCTGCAGAGGCTGGAGCTGGGTGTGGCTGTATTAACATCTTCTGGAAGGATCTGGAAGGGGCAGAGCAGCCCTGCCGAGGGTGCTCCACTGGCAGGTCCTGTAGAGAGCAGTGCCAAGGGGCAGCTGAGAGAAAGGGACCTGGAGGGGCATGAACAGGAGCAGGAGACTCCGCCTGGAGAAGTACAACCAAATCCAAAGCCAACAGTCTGCGGGGAGAGGCCTGGAGAACCAGGACAGGCCGGGGGAAGGCAGCAGTGTGGATGGGAGTTTGCCATGGGCAATGGACGCAAAAAGACAAGTGCTTTGGGTGGGGTCTCTCCCGTCTCTACCCGGCCCTGGGGAGAGACCCCTCTGGGCCCAGCTCTGGCGGGGTGGGGAGTGTCCAGCTCCACAGGGCCCTGGGAGAGAGACCCCTCCTTGACTCTCATGCAAACACCGGGCCCCACCTTCCTCGGCAGAGTCTGGAAAGGAATCCGCCCAGGGAAAAGCCTCAGGAGAGCTGGGGGCTTGAGGGAGAGGTCTGTCGGGGCTGGTGTTCAGCTGGTGCAGTAACCACGAATCGTCTCACCCCCCACAGCTCCTCCTGGGGGTAGGGCCACAGACCAGGCCAACAGGCAGAAGGAGGTGCGCGGGGTGCAGAGAGGAAAGAAAGGCAGCGTTAGCCTGACCCTCAGGGATGCTGTCCGGGGGGGAATTGATCCCTCCAGGGGACAGGCTGGGAGCCCCACCGCTTCCCACCAGGGGACTGATCTGACCAGGGCTCATCCCAAGGAGAGAGGGCGGGTGGGGGCTGCAGCAGTGGCAGATTAATGATTTTGCCGCCCCTAGGTCCTGAAATAATTGCCGCCCAAGGCCCCATATTAACTTGTTTTATTTTTTTTACAAATTCGTTTGAACTAAAATGAATCTAAATATCATTAAAATAATTGAACATTTACAAGTTTTATTATAAATAAAATTACAAGTACAGCGGACCCTCGCTTGAACGCGATTTCGCTTATAGCGCGGGACTGCACATGGATCCAAAACCCTGCGTTCAAGCGGGGGTCCGGTGCAGTTTAGGATTCTCGCGAGTATGGTTGGTGGTTTCAATACGCGCTAGGATTGGTAGAATAGCGGTGTCACTGATGCCGCGATTATAAAAATGTTGCTATTATAAATTTGCCGCCCCAGGCCTAGGCCTTGTCAGCCTAGGCGATAATACGCCACTGGGCTGCAGTGCTTCAACCCACAGGGGTAAGATACAACTTCTAATGACCCCTGTAAGCCCCGCACGGCCTGATACCCCCATGGTCCTCTGTGCCACCCCCCCGTCATGGCCCTCTGCGCTGCCCCCTACAGACATGACCTGCTGAGCCCCTGCCCCCACACAGACACGGCCCTCTGTGCCATCCATACGGCCCTGTGTGCCCCGCCCCCCCAACACGGCCCTCTGCGCCATCCATAGGGCCCTCTGCACTGCTCCCCCCCGACACGGCCCTCTGCGCCACCGCCCCCACAGACACGACCCTCTGCACCCCCCCCCCGACGCGGCCCTCTGTGCCATCCATACGGCCCTGTGTGCCCCGCCCCCCCAACACGGCCCTCTGCGCCATCCATAGGGCCCTCTGCACTGCTCCCCCCCTGACACGGCCCTCTGCGCCACCCCCCCCCACAGACACGACCCTCTGCACACACCCCCCGACGCGGCCCTCTGCGCCATCCATACGGCCCTCTGCACCGCTCCCCCACAGACACGCCCCTCTGCGCCACCCCCCCCCCCGACACGGCCCTCTGCACCATCCATAGGGCCCTCTGCACTGCTCCCCCCCTGACACGGCCCTCTGCGCCACCCCCCAACAGACACGACCCTCTGCACACACCCCCCGACGCGGCCCTCTGCGCCATCCATACGGCCCTCTGCACCGCTCCCCCCCAGACACGGCCCTCTGCGCCACCCCCCCCGACACGGCCCTCTGCGCCATCCATAGGGCCCTCTGCACCGCTCCCCCACAGACATGGACCTCTGTGCCGCCCCCCCACAGACATGGACCTCTGTGCCGCCCCCCCACAGACGCGGCCCTCTGTGTCCCCCCTCCCTCCGACATGGCCCTCTGCACTGCTCCCCCACAGACACGGCCCTTTACGCCTTCTCCTCAGATATGGCCCTCTGTGCTGCTCTCCTGTTTATGAGCTCCACAGCCCGTGCGCAAGCGATCCTTGGAAATCTCCCCCTCTGCTGGTGGCTGTGTCCTGCACAGCCTCGAGAATGGCCATCTCGCTTCAGTTACATGGCATTCTCATTTCACAATTCTCTGCAATATACATGAAGTTGGCTGAATGCAGATGACATTGCACCGTTTACTGCATGAATATTTCATGCTGCCTCAGCTCCTAGGTTTCCAGCTGATGGAGCCACAAGCCCTGTGCTGGATCCCGTTCCCTTCCTGCCCAGAGAACCAACACCGCCTGGTCCTATCCCCTTCGGACTGGAGTGCAGGCTAGACAGGAGCACTCTGCTCAGCGGAGGCCCCCATCTCCCCAGGGGTGAGCCGAGGGTCTGACTAACCCCTGCTGAGGGACCTCTGCAGCCTGGGAAACGCCAGGATTTTCAGAGGAGCTCAGCTCCAATTAGCCACAAACGAGCGGGCAGATTTTCAGAAAAGCTGGCAGGTCGGATGCAGAGCTCTGTCGAAAATCTCTCCTTCGTGGTGGGTGCTGAGCCTTTGTGACCACTGCAGGGTTTGGTACTCTCTAGGCAGCCTCGCTCCACACTCAGCCCCGGGGAGCTGTGTGGAGTGTCTCTATGAGCAGCACAGCATAGTTGGCTCCCACTGCGTTCCTGGCTCCAGTGCCAGCAGTGCTCAAGCCAGCTTGAGTTTTTACAGCCCCAGTGAACTAGCGCTAGAGACGTGTGCGTGGGCAGCAGGAGCGGCTCCAGGCCCCAGCACGCCAAGCGCGTGCTTGGGGTGGCAAGCTGCGGGGGGCGCTCTGCCGGTGCCGCGGGGGCGGTAGGCAGGGTGCCTTCGGCGGCTTGCCTGCGGGAGGTCCGCGGGTCCCACGGCTGCGGGAGGTCCGCCGAAGCCACGGGACCCGCGGACCTCCCGCAGGCAAGCCGCGAACGCAGCCTCCCTGCCATGCTTGGGGCGGCGAAATGCCTAGAGCCACTCCTGGTGGGCAGGAGTCAGGATAAGGGTGACACTCGAGTCATACCTAAGCTAAAACTGCAGTGAAGACAAGCCCTAAGCTTTACTGTCGCTGCTAGGGGAACGACCCCTTTGTCCAGGCACATGCTGGGAGCCGTGCCCAGCGCAGCACCTACTGCCCGACACCACACTGCTCCACGTCCTGTCCTCTGCCCACCAGGAACTGCACCCGCGAGGCACCTAGGCACCAGGCAACCAGGTGGCCATGCCCCTGGCCAGCACATTAGAATATGACAATATGCAGCGGTGGCTCCAGGCACCAGCGCTCCAAGCATGTGCCTGGGGCGGCAAGCCGCGGGGGGCGCCCTGCCGGTCCCTGTGAGGGTGGCAGTCAGGTAGCCTTCGGCGGCTTGCCTGCGGGAGGTCCGCCGGTCTCGTGGATTCGGTGGCAATTCAGCGGCGGGTACACCGAAGCCACGGGACCAGCGGACCTCCCGCAGGCAAGCTGCCGAATCCATGGGACCGGGGACCTCCCACAGGCAAGCCGCCGAAGGCTGCCTGACTGCTGTGCTTGGGGCAGCAAAAAAGCTAGAGCCACCCCTGACAACATGGCAGGAGTATATGCTCTGCTTGTACAGCACCTAGCACAACAGGGCCCTGGCCCGTGACTGGGGCTTCCAGGCACTGCAACACCAAGAATAAATACGACTAACTGGCTGTCCATCCACAGAACCACTAGCTGCCCAGCGAGGGTATGCCTGCAGCACAGTCCTAAACCCACGCCTGGCCTGGCCCGGCCTGGCCCGCTGGCTCGGGCAGCAGGGCTGTTGAATTGCCATGTAGATGTTCAGGCTTGGGCCGCATCACGAGCTCTCGGGCCCACCCCCTCCATGGGTCCCAGAGTCCATTGTGACACCAAACAGCTCCACTGCAATTGAACAGCCCTGCAGCCCGAGCCCTCTGGCATGGGCCAGCTGCGGGAGGCCAGCTGCAGTTTAGACATACGGCAAAGTGCAATGGTCACGCTGGCCTAGCTGTTGCTGACCAGAGCACTCGAGGGAAACCAGTGGAGAGAAGCTGGGACTTGGGGGAGGGGGCTGCCACGCCGAAGGCAAGGCTGTGGGCACACTAACTGCCAGGGGGAGGGAAGAGGCTCGCTGCATACATGCCAAGAAGGTAGAGAAGGGCCATCTAGTCAAGGGAGGGAAGCTCCAGACCATCCCTGGCTGGGTGTCTGGACACCAGGCTGATAGGCTGGCAGAGGCACTGTAAGGAAAGCAGCATTTTCCTGCCGGTGCCCACGGGGTGCCCATGCACCCTTCCCCACTGTGCCAGCCCCTCCAGGGTGATTATGTATGCACAGGCAGGGACTGGGGAAGGACCTACACTGAGAAAGGGGGACTCCCTGTCTTACCTCAGCACAGCGCCTCTCCCTGGCCAAGGCGGGGTCCCGCCAGGGCAGAGTGGTTTCTAAGAAGCCCCGCCGCACGTCCACTGCGAGGACAGGAGAGGCTTATTACTAATGCATGAAGGCATGGCTGGCTTGGGTTTCCAAGAGTGACTGCACATTCAGCACTGGGCTCCCTGCCCCAGCCTCTCAGCTCCGGCTCACTGCCTGAGCCCTGCTCCTGCCAAAGGCGCTGCATGTGGACACTACCTAGCACTTTGCATTGCTCAAGCAGGACTGCCCCCACCTCCCTGCACTGACTTCACTCACACCACAGGCCTTGGAGCTCCTGTGGGCTTCAGTCAAATGCATCTGCATGGACAACAGGGATGAAACTGCTTCTTCCTGCAGCCAGATTGTGAGAGCAGGCTCCCAGGCTGCCAATGGCTGTGGATCTCCCATTCCTGGCCCAAACCCTTGGGCCCTCCAAGGTGACTCACACGCAAAGGGACAGGAGAGTCTATGCTTTCTCCCAATGACAGATGCCAGGGGCAGATACTGGCTTCTCACATGCCTCAGCTCTTGGTCCCTCTGCCCTTTTGGGGAGGAACGCCGCATTAGACAGGGCAGGAGCCTGTTAACAAGGGCCGGCTGTAGATTGCGTCCTGTGTTTTCCTTTTACCTGTAATCCTGTGTTTCCAAAGCCTGCCACTAGCATTTATTTGACTCTCTAGCTCAAGCTCTGTTAACTCAGCTTCTCTTTGGTTTTACTACAGACCCGGCTAAGTGCCTGGTATTAAGAAGAGTGCTGACCCGAGCTGACACCAGAGACCTGGAGTGCACTGCTTCCACAGAGGCAGCGAGCAGGTCGCTGTGCACTGAGCGCTTCTCCAAGATAGCGGAAGGGGCCTTGAGAGTAATAACGTGAGGTGTGTAATGTGGTAGCCTGCAGAGGGAAAGAGCCAGCTCGCGGAGCCCAGAGTGGGCGCCTGTGCTGCCAGCAGCCGGAGGCTGAGGAGCGCTTCCCCTGGTGGGCACAGGCAGGGCTCCCTCCTGCTGTGAGCATAGGGCAGTGATTCACCCCAGGCAACTCGGGAACCCTGAAAGGTGTCACCCCCAGCAAATAACCTGCCATTGATCACAGCTCCTCCAGCCTCCCCCCCATAATAGGCTGCAATAGATCACGGTTCCACCACTCACGATAGCCCACCACGGACAATGGCTCCCCCTCTTCCTCACACACAACAGCCCACCATTGATCACAGCTCTCCTCAATCTCCAAGATAGCCTGCTATAGATCATGGCTCCCCCCAGATCTCAGTTCCTCTCCCCACTTATAGTCCACCAGTGACCACAGCTGCCCTGACAACAACCTGGAACTAATCACAGCTCCCCGCCACGACAGCCTGCCATGGATCACAGCTCCCCTGACAACAACCTGGCACTAATCACAGCTCCCTGCCACGACAGCCTGCCATGGATCACAGCTCCCCCCGAACAACCTACCACTAATCACAGCTCCCGGCCCCACAACAGCTTGCCAGGGATCACAGCTCCTCCCCACAACAGCCTGCCATGGATCACAGTTCCCCCCATCCCCAACAACCTACTACTAATCACAGCTCCACGACAGCCTGCCATGGATCACAGCTCCCCCCGAACAACCTACCACTAATCACAGCTCCCCCCCACAACAGCCTGCCATGGATCACAGCTCCCCTCTCCCCAACAACCTACTACTAATCACAGCTCCACGACAGCCCGCCATGGATCACAGCTCCCCCCGAACAACCTACCACTAATCACAGCTCCCCCCCCCAACAGCCTGCCATGGATCACAGCTCCCCCCATCCCCAACAACCTACCACTAATCACAGCTCCACGACAGCCCACCATGGATCACAGCTCCCCCCATCCCCAACAACCTACCACTAATCACAGCTCCACAACAGCCTGCCATGGATCACAGCTCCCCTCTCCCCAACAACCTACCACTAATCACAGCTCCACGACAGCCTGCCATGGATCACAGCTCCCCCACTCCCCCCATGACAGACTGTGGTGGATCACAGCTCCCCACCACCATGACAGCAGCCGTGGATCATAGCTCCCCCCCACCACGACAGTTTTGGACCCCCCACTACAAGAAGGATGTGGAAAAATTGGAGAGAGTCCAGCGGAGGGCAACAAAAATGATGAGGGGGCTGGAGCACATGACTTATGAGGAGAGGCTCAGGGAACTGGGATTGTTTAGTCTGCAGAAGAGAAGAATGAGGGGGGATTTGATAGCTGCTTTCAACTACCTGAAAGGGGGTTCCAAAGAGGATGGATCTAGACTGTTCTCAGTGGTAGCAGATGACAGAACAAGGAGCAATGGTCTCAAGTTGCAGTGGGGGAGGTTTAGGTTGGATATTAGGAAAAACATTTTCACTAGTAGGGTGGTGAAGCACTGGAATGGGTTCCCTAGGGAGGTGGTGGAATCTCCTTCCTTAGAGGTTTTTAAGGCCCAGCTTGACAAAGCCCTGGCTGGGATGATTCAGTTGGGTTTGGTCCTGCTTTGAGCAGGGGGTGGGACTAGATACCTCCTGAGGTCCCTTCAAACCCTGGTATTCTAGGATTCTATGACAGCCTGCCATGGATCACGGCCCCCACCCCCAACAGCCTGCCATGGATCACAGCTCCCCCCCGCCCCCAACAACCTGCCACCAATCACAGCTCCCCCCCCGCCCCCATGACAGCCTGCCATGGATCACAGCTCCCCCCCACAACAGGGTAAGTGCACACACATACACCCAGGAGTGTGCACACTCACATGTGCCCAGGCTAGTTCATGCCATGGCAGGAAGAGGAGGACGAGGCCCAGCAGGGACTGGGATGCCCTGGCTGGTTGTGCGCACTGGGGGCAGTGGATAGCCGAGAGCACCCTGCAAAACAACACTTGAGTGATAAGTGAGAGTATCTGGTGTGGTCCGGGGTGAGGAGGAGGTTTCAGCCAGGAGAGTGCGGAGCTAATGCTCGGGATTAGGGAGCTCTGCTACCTCTGGCAGGAAGGCTCAGTCTGGTGCTTCTCCAGGCACCGCTGCTCATTGCAAGTGACAGGGCAGCCTCAGCGAGGGGCTGAGCGTGGCCAGGCACTCGCTCCTGGTGCACGAGAAACACCCCAGTGGCTCTGCACTGGGCACAAGTCAAGAGTTTAACAGAGCATTGCATTCAAATTCCCAAAGGGCACAGGCACTCAACCCCCCAACACACACAGCCTCCCCCAGCCCCGCTCCATACAGACACCCCAGCAGCCTGCCACCCACCCACAGCCCCCAAACACAGAGCCTGTCCTCCACTCCCCATACACACAGTCCATGCACCTTCCCCCTACAGCCCCCCCTACATAGCCTGTCCCCCAGCCCCCATACACCCACAGCCTGTCCCCCCGCCCCCATACACCCACGGCCTGCTCCCCCAGCCCCCATACACCCACGGCCTGTCCCCATCCCGCCATACACCCACGGCCTGTCCCCATCCCACCATACACCCACGGCTTGTCCCCCGCCCCCATACACCCACGGCCTGTCCCCATCCTGCCATACACCCACGGCCTGCTCCCCCAGCCCCCATACACCCACGGCCTGCTCCCCCAGCCCCCATACACCCACGGCCTGCTCCCCCAGCCCCCATACGCCCACGGCCTGTCCCCATCCTGCCATACACCCATGGCCTGTCCCCCCACCTCCAGACACCCACGGCCTGTCCCCCAGCCCCCATACACCCACGGCCTGTCCCCCCGCCCCCATACACCCACGGCCAGTCCCAATCCTGCCATACACCCACGGCCTGTCCCCCCGCCCCCATACACCCATGGCCTGTCCCCCCGCCCCCATACACCCACGGCCTGTCCCCATCCTGCCATACACCCACGGCCTGCTCCCCCAGCCCCCATACACCCACGGCCTGTCCCCCAGCCCCCATACACCCACGGCCTGTCCCCATCCCCCCATACACCCACAGCCTGTCCCCCAGCCCCCATACACCCACGGCCTGTCCCCATCCCCCCATACACCCACGGCCTGCTCCCCCAGCCCCCATACACCCACGGCCTGTCCCCCATCCCGCCATACACCCACGGCCTGTCCCCATCCCCCCACGGCCTGTCCCCCCACCCCCATACACCCACAACCTGCCCCCCATACACACAGAGCCTGTCCTCCAGTCCCCATACATCCATAGCCTGTCCCCCGCCTCCATACACACAAAGCCTGTCCCCGGCCCCCCATACACATACAGTCCATGCACCTCCCACAGAGCCCCACTCGGCCAATGGCAACATACAGTTAGGTTGGTCAGACAACAGAGCAATTTGCTGGGAGGGTTGAATTGGCCCCCTAGAGTAGACGCCTGCCACCATGGTACCCCACTGCCTGAACTGGGGCAGCATTTCACCCTCAGATGGCAGAAGGCCCCAGCATGCCCTTTCCTGTCCTCTGAGCTGGGGTTTGATTGCTCTGCCTTGGCAGTGCGGCACATGCCGCGTGCTGTACACGCGCACACCCTGACGTGTTCCCGGCCCCTGCAAAGAGCTGGCAATGTGAAAAGAGACAGCCCAAAGGAGGGGCCTGGATACGGGAAAGCAGACAGGGCATGGCAAGGCCAGGTGTTTACTTTCTAAAACACAGGAACTAGCCTCAACTGCCCAGGGACCTGGCAAGTTAGCTCCTGCGCTCTGTCCCACTCTCCTTCTCGCATGCATGCACAGAGCTCTGCTGATGCCCCGAAACCCCAACATCCCATGGGCATTACTTCTGTTCTGGGTTCCCCCACTCCCCCAGCTCTGCCAGTGTCACTCAGTTCTGGTCTGCAGTTCCCCTGCTGTTCCAGCCCTGGGAATCTCCCGAGCAGGGACTGTAGCTAGCCCTTCGCTGTGCAATACTTCGCCACTCAGACACTACTTCCTCTTGGGAACCGAGGGGATGGACTGGCTAGCTGGGCTATCAGAACTAGGACTCGGCTCACAGAAACCCACTGACACAAGAGCTCTTCTGCTCTGGCAGAGTCCTATACAAAAAGGACCCAGTAAGAGAGCTGAGCAGGTTGCTACTGGACTGCTGTGCCCAGATCAGAGGAAAGAGCCCATTGTTTTATCTGCACTGGGCTGGCACCTTTAACAAATACACAGCACCCAGGCTCACCCCTGCCTCGCCAGCCCTTGCACAATGACTCAGCCCCTGAACAGCAGCTGCGCTGGGGAGGTCTCATCACTGTACAGGCTCTATCTGTGACCAGTTGCTAGAATCTGCAATGATGGAGCCTCAATAAACCATCCAAACTAACCAGCAATGGGCCAAAGAAGGGAATCGGGTCTGATTTGTGTTGTCCAAACCTTGCTTTGGAGTGTGTGTTCACCTGTCCACTCCTTGCAGAGGGGCCAGCCCATGACCTAGGCCTCGCTTTTGCCCCATGTGATTCAGAAAGTGCCCAGGCCTGGAGTGGTGCCCAGGCCCTGCCCAGCACAGAGGTGGATTTCCCCTTTTTTCGCTCATCACATCAGGGCTCCCAGTTCTGAGTGAGGTTCAGCTGTGTTTGTGACAGGGAGGGTGTATTTTTCCTTGTACCTTGAGAGCAGGGCTCCCAGCGGCAAGTGTGGGAAGCTCTGGCTGAGGTGCAAGGTGGAGCTGTCCGCATCCTAGCCCATGGAATGGAAGCCAAGTGCAGAGGCAGGGCTGAAATCCTGTCTCCAGTTAAGTCAATGGGAGTCACAGGCTGTCCCCAGTGCTTCCCCAGGCCGAGAGAGCGGAAGGGCACTTGGGAGAAACAAGCTGCTTCTTGTCTCCACTGGATGGTGATTTTAAAAAAAGCAAATTCCCCAAGTTTGCCAGTGTGTTCCCATGGCTCTGAACAGTCAGGTTCTGCTTTCAGTGACAGTGCTGTGAATCCAGTCACTAGCCCCCTTGGAATAGCCCTGGGGATACCCTGGTGCAAAGGAGAGCAGAATGTGATGCAGTGTTTGCATTGACATGGGCTGAGAGTCTCAGCTGATGAGGCACTGCTGGGAGGAAGCTTTCAGCATCAGCAAGAGTCTTTCTCATATAAATCCTGTAAAGAAAAAGGACAAGTTGTTGGGCTGTTCATTTCCACTTCTAACCTCAGCTCCTGCTGCATTTGTTTGGTAGAAGCTGGTGTTACCTCTGGGTGCCGGGTACAAGGGAGGTTTGGAACAGACTTGAATTTCCCTTTAGTCTAGAGGTCCACACATATTAACTTCTGATCTGTGTGTTAAAGTGATTTCCATTTTGCAATCACTACACTGTAAATGCATGTGAAAATGCGCGCGCGCACACACACACGCACACATGGGTTACTACATGCATGCTCACACACAAGCCACCATATGCACGTATGTAATCACACACAGACAAGCTTTCTCACACACAAACCACCCTAATAGGCAGTCAGGAGCATAATTTTTCCTCTAATTACATATTCAGCACTTCTGAGAAAATGAGATTTTGGTAATTCAATTGGATTGAGAAGCAGGGCTATAATAAAATGAAATTTGCAACAATCGCGCAGTTAAATTAGTTAAATGGAGAGGAAGGAGCTGTGGAAAATTGACCCCTCGATCTCCTAAAGACTAATCAGACATTTGAACTGGGTTGTGCTAACAAAGCACTCGGGCTGTTGCAGAGACAGTGTGAATGAGAGAGAATCACAGGGACAGGGAGTGCGTGGGGAAGAGAGGTTGAAAAAAACCAACAGAGCCTGGTGGGTCCTGGAGCCCAATGCGGGGCTGAGGACGGGATTTCACTGTTTTACATAAGGGGGCAGTTTCCTTCCATCCTGTCCTTCAGTCACTGCTTTATCCAGTCCCCTCTGGCCCAGTGGTGCCCACATTCTGCCCTGGCTGCAGGGTTCCCAGGAACCAGGATTAGGTCCTGCTCTTGGGCAGTGAGCATTGCCAACCCATGTGAAGTGACTGCGGGGTGAGAAGGGCTAGGTTGAAATGGGGCTCTCTCGGGAGCAGAGGGTAGTTGTTGCAGGGACCATTCCAAGAGCACCACTGGGGGAACCGCAGCCACAGCCATTCGGGAAGGATGCTCTCTGCAACACAGCTGAGCTCCGTGGAGCCAGCATCCCCAGCCAGGAGCCAGCCTGTCAGGCAGAGTAGCAGGGACAAGTTGTCTGCACAACAGGCCTTTCCTTTAGTCTCTTGCCTGCTTTCTGCCTGCCCTGGCCCCTCAGTAGCCCGAGGCTCCTGGCTCTGGGGGGCTCGGTCCATTTCCTTCCCAGGCTCCCAAACTTTCCAGCATGTCAGCAGTGAGGGGAGGTGCAGGGCTGTGGCTCCCAGAGCAGCAGCTCCGATTCATCACCATGGCAGCCCTGATTGGAATGGAGAGGTGATCAATAAGTAGCGAGAAGGTGTCAGCGTCAGGGATTCTTCCATGTCAGGCTTTATGAAGGGAAAGGCGTGGGGTTTGGGGAGAGTGGGCTCTGAAAGTGCTGAGGTCGGAGCTGGCCAATTCATTCTATTAATGCGATCAAATTACAGCAGCAGCAGCCAGACACAGGTGAGCAGGGAGGGGCCAGGCAGGCCATACTCTCTGTGTCCTTGCTGCTGAGGCTGAAGGGGCTGGGTGGAGGGAGAGACCCCTCAGCTTTGGCACATGTCCTGACAGAGAGCAGACGTTCCCTGAGTCAGGCATGCTAAGGACGGCACCCTCGAGCATGCAGGTAACACCCCCATTCCCCATCTAGCCTCCAGGCCTGTGCATGGTCCGTGGGTCATGAGCTCAGAGAGCCGCATCCCTGCCTACTGTGGCAGGGACCAGTGGGTGTAACTGGGGGACAAGATGAAGAGACTGTGGGGACAGTCACAACTATACACAATTCAAATTGCTAATGCACCCCTGCAACCAGAAACAACCCCACAGTCACAATCACAACATACAAGCTCACTAACAGTCAGACTCACATTGAAGCACAATTCCAGCCACAGCTGCAGTCAGACACAACCACACACGCAGTCATATCTATGCACTGATGCTTATTATCACTCTCCAGAGATTCTTTGCCCGAGTTGCGGGGTAGAGAAAGCCAGTAGGAACAGGGGGCCACCCTGAGAAGAAATCCCTGCTGGCAGAAAGGGACCCGCTGATGGCAGTGCAGAGGCCACTGGCATGGGATCAGATACAAAATAATTAGTTTAAATATTTGTCTTGCTATTTTTTTAAACAAGAAAGAAAAAGGCAAGTTTCTCATTTGCAAGTTAATTAGCCTAACTAGCTTTAATTAAGAGCTCCCCATATAATGCAGATCACAAATTAACTGCCACCATCGCCTGCTCCTTCCCATTTTTTGGTTTAATACAGAGCAGTACAGACACCATGACAGAGAGAAACCAAGAGGGGGTATCAGTCTGAAGGGGCCGCTCAGACCAGCCAGCCACGTGTACAGCCAGAGTCCAGGGTTCCCCATACCCTGGCTGGAAGAGAGGCTGACTTTGCCCTTTCCCATTGTTTCCGTTAAACACTGAAAGATAAACCCTGTCCCGAGCTCCCAGCTCCTCTCAGCCTGGCTGCTCTATACACAGACTTTGGACTGATTTCCTGGTATCGGGTTTGAAACCTTCCTGGACTGGAGGGCAGGGCCGGTGCAACCATTTAGGCGACCTAGGTGGTCGCCTAGGGCACTGGCATTTGGGGGGCGCCATTTTCTTCGGCAGCGACCGCGGCGGCTGGATCTTCGGCTGCCCCGGTCGCCGCCGGCATTTAGGCGGAGGGAGCTGGGGCAGGGGAGCGCGGGAAGGGCCACCTGCAGCAAGAAAGGGGGGGGGGGCGGGGCACGCAGGGGAACTCCCCGCCCCAGCTCACCCCTGCCCCGCCTCCTCCCCGAGCACACCGCGGCTGCTTCACTTCTCCCGCCTCCCAGGCTTGCGGCGCCTAAGCTGATTGGTGCCGCAAGCCTGGGAGGCGGGAGAAGTGAAGCAGCCGCAGCGTGCTCAGGGTGCTCGTGCGCGGAGCAGGGGGGAGCTGGGGCGGGGGGGAGCTGCCGCCAGGGGGGTGCCTCAGGGCAGAGGGAGGGGAGCTGCCGCAAGGGGGGCGCTTCAGGGCGGGGGCGTGGGGGGGGAGGGCGCAAGGTGGAAGTTTCGCCTAGGGCGCGAAACATCCTTGCACCAGCCCTGCTGGAGTGGGGTGCAATGCGAGCCCAGCGCTTCAGACTGAGGGATGCAAGGGCTTGGCCTCTCTTGCTGAGACGTGGACTCACACAGCGAGGGAGACTGTAGGGCAGGAAACCAACCCAAGTCAACTCAACCTGTAGGTCAGTCCTCAGGTTCAGGGGAATGAGTGAACAAGTGATGGGCAGGTGGGGAAGGGCTCTCCCCCAACCTGAGCCGGATGGAGAAGCGAGCATGTCAGCAGCACAGCGGAAGAGCAGCAATTCCTACACCCGATGCTCCAAACGACCACCTCCCTGCCCACTGTGAATCCATCAACAAGGAGGTGGCTCCTCCGTCCCCCAACAGAAGATGATGGTGGCTTCCTGCTCCAGCATGGGGGTCTCCCTGCAAGGTTTCTTTGCCTGTATATTCTCAATTAACCCTCTGACTGGAGGCCTCTTGTCACCCATCCCTGGCATCCCCTGGTCAGCCCAGCCGCTGGGAGATATATTAGTGTCTGAGGCCACCGCTGTGTCTGGAAGCAGCCTGCACACTCCCAACCAGCAGCCAGAGCTCTGCAGCCTATATCTGAGTGCTGTTCTGAGCAGCAGGGTCCAGACTGACAGCTCTGCAGCCAGAGCGGGTGGGGGGCCGGGAGATGAATGAAAGGCCTGTCAGTAAACCCAGAATTTATTGGTGCCTGAAAGTAGTGGAGCAGCTGGTGATAGATGGAGAAGGACAAACTACCGAAGACTCTTCAGCCCCTTCAGTAAATGACAGCCAGCCAGGGGAAATTCATGGGGTGCCAACAGCCCCTCCCCATCACCTCCTGCTGCTCACAGCTGGACAGAGGATCAGGAGGGCAGCAGCAGTGAGAGTGAAGCAGCCAGGACAGGACCCCTGTGCCCCAGACTAGAGACCAAGTGGAGCTGGGCTTCTTTGCTGGCTGGGGTTAAATTCTTTCCACTGGCCCCACCGAGGGCCCGCTCCGATTCTGTTCTAACCAATGTTGGTTAGAGCTCCAGTGAGCATCCCAGGGGGGAATGCAGGGCTGCACTGGTTGGGCAGATATTCTTTGGAGTGACTCAGGTTTCACTCTCCTCACCGCAAGTGGGGCAGGGGCTTGTGTGGCTGAGGGGGTGGGAGGAGGGCCCTGGGTCCCTGGAGGGGATAAGTGCAGCCCTTCAGAACTTCACCCTCACTCCCCTGCGCTTATTCAGGACTCACATCCCCAAGGCCAGCAGGGCTACAGAGGCTCATGCAAAGCCTCACACACGCAGTCCCGTCACCCCGCAAACGTGCCCCCAGCCTCTCACACAGTGTCACACACAGACCCTCATGACTGTGGTACTGTAGTTACAAAGCAGGCAGTTGCCCTAGGGGCAGGAAATGCCCCTGGAATGGGTGGGATGAATTTCCCTGTTTGCCTAGGGCAGCCAGTTTCCAGCCCTGGGCAGAGTCACAGCTACCCCTGACTGCAGTCACACCATCTTTGCTGGGTTGCACAGTAACCAGCCAATCCCCAGCCCCTGCCCACCTTCCACCGCGCAATAAAGGAAACAGATGTTGCACGGCGCTGAGAAACAGCAGCAATCATGTCAGTTTATGTGTCATTTTCTACTTGGGTAATGTGAGCAGTGACGGATCGCTGCTCGCAGACGAGAGGAAAATCATGACAAAGTGCTGCAAGCCCAGCGCTTCAGCAAGGGGGAGACGGAGTGGCCAGGCCTGCTCCCCACCCCGTCCACTGACGAGCCTCCAGCGGGAGAAAGAAACACCACTAATCAAACCCTGCCGTGAGCTTTCGGTGGGATCCCGGGGCTGCGGGAGGGCAGCCGGGCAGGGGGATGGGCGCCTGCTAGGGGAAACCTGTTATGGTACTAAAGCTGCCAGGAGCCCTATGTGGTTCTTGAGGACCCTCTTCCTCTCACCTCCCAGGACCTCGCCAGAGGCTTGAGGTGATTGTCTTCCATCAGTGAGGAGTGAGAACAAGCGGCCACCAGCAGGGCAGGAATGGGCTCCAAGGCCTGAGCTTCCCCAGGGCAAAGAGGGCAGGCCCCAATCCAGGCACTGGACTCGCCCTTGGAATCCAAGCCAGGCTCCAGCCCTGGGCCATAGGGCTTGGCGTTCTACACAACCAGAGGAGGCAGCCTGGGCTCCATCCCTATTTCCCTTTCATTTACTCCTGAGGCCAGTGAGGATGGGAGGCCTCGGGGCTCCAGAGGGACATCTGAAGGAGCAGCATGTAGGGGCTTCAAAAGGAATCTCTGGGTGGCTGGAAGGACGATGGCTGTGACTCAGCATCTCCATGCCTCTGGCCCATCTAGCCCAGGAATATCCTGAAGGTGCCTCAGGGATGTGGAGGAATCATCAGGCAGTGGTGCTCGGCAATGCTAGCAGACAGGATGGGTCCCCAGCCCTCTCCATCTGCACCACTCGGGCCATCTACTGTGTAAAAACTGAACACGTAAGTCAGGCTCTAAAAGCAAAAGCTCTTGCAGCATCAGCCTGGCACTGGTGGGGCTGTCAGAGCATCCTGATACCGCCTCTGTGAACTCCTTCCTCAGGCTGGCTCTCGTTCCTCACTCTAGTTAATAGGTTCTTGGTGCCAGGGATCGCATTTCTGCAGCGCTGCTTACACAAAGGCCTGGAGTGAATCCTGCTGATTCTGTGCAAACCCAATTTGTAAGGTATGTGCCGCTCCGGCAGAGCGAAAGGCCCTTTGGGTTGCCAGGCCCTGGCTCTGAGCTGGAAGGGGATCTCCGGGAGCCAGATGCGTCAGCTGGAAGCTACCAGAGAGGCAAAGAACATGCAGGTCTGGCGTGGGCAGGGTCTCGGAATGGGCTTTAGGAAATGCCTCCCACCCCCCTGCAGTCAGCCTCAGAAAGAAACTCCAACAGCAGGCTCCAATGCAACCCCTCCTTCCTACTGGGCCTGGTGCTCCTGCTTTTCTGGGGCCGGTGGGAGATTTAGAGTTAGTGGGACCCCCAGCCCTGTGCTCAGCTTCATGTTTGGGGCTCCTCCTTGGGCCCCAGCCAAGAAAAAGAACATTCTCCCTTATCTCCCCCTGCCCCCGTTTCTCATTCTTTTTTCCTTCATCCTCCTCCTATAAGTAATAGGAAGGAAATGATAATAAAGTGAGGTACCTTGATTGGTTTTGTAATCTAACTTATTTTTTCACAAACCACTTGAAAATCGCTGAGGGTCTCAGCAGACCACTTACTGATCTTTCTAAACATTGTTTGTACCGTTAGCTAACTATTGTAAAGTGCTTTGGATAAGAGCGCTTTATAAAAAAACCTTGGGGTGCGGGGTCTGGCCAGGACTTAGGGTGAGGGAGAGGGCTCAGGGCTGGGCAGGAGGTTGAGGTGTGGAGCTCTTACCTGGGGCAGCTTCTGTTTGGTGCGAGGGACGTGGGGGGGTGGAGGAGTCAGGGAGGGCAGGGGGCTGGGGGCGTGTGAGGGGGGTGCAGGAGTCAGGTCAGGAGGTGTGGGTTGGGGTCTGGGGGGTGCTCCCAGCCCCCTGCCCTGAGTGGCTCATGGCAGAGGGTGGGGGGGGTATTTGTAGGGGGAGTGCAGGGGTCCTGCCTTTGTTCCACCCTGCCCCAATTCCACCCCCTTCTCCAAGGCCCCGCCCCCACCTCCCCCAGTGCACTGAGGCCCTGATCCTCCCCCTCCCTCCTGGCATGCTGGGAGGGGTGGGAACGTGGCACGCTCAGGGGAGGAGGCAGGGAAAAGGTGGGGGAGGGGGGAGCTTGGCTGCCAGTGGGTGCAGAGCCTGAAGCAGGAGCCCCAGGAGCCGGCAGGACCAAGCTTCTGCCCCCACAGCTGCCCAGCCCTGGGGCCCCCTGTTGTTGGGGGGCCCTGTGCCAGGGCACCCAGTGTTTTACTCTAAATCCACCTCTGTCTGTGGCTGTGTGTTACCTGGAGTTAACTCGAGTGTTGGCCCAAGCTCAAGCCCTGTCCACACACAAAGCCCTTAGAGCGGGGGGTGGGGTGCTTTTACGTCACGCTGTCTAGGCTCCAGCTCAAGGTGGCTGCTAGCGCAATCGTTCCAAGCAGCAATCCAGCGGGTCAGGATAACCTTGCTGTGTGGGTGCTCTCGCTAGGGTAACCTTAGAGCACGTAACTCAAGTGCAGACACCTCCAGTGAAAATACAGCCTCAGACACATCCTAGGTGCTCAGAGGCCTCCAAGGCCTGAATCACTTCAAGCGACATTTCAGGTCCCTTCCCGTTTCCCGCTCACCCTGCTTGAGTGGCCTAGGTCTCAAGCCCTGCCGCAGACCTCCTAATTCCAGCTGGGTGGGTGGAGGGGCTGCCTGTGCTCTCCCAGAGCCGTTCTCCTGACATGCTCAACAAGGCATGTGCCTCCACCTGCTCCCCAACATGGCAGTAATCCCTGGCATACTTTATTAAACACCAACATGCTGGAATGGCAGCAAGACATGTTCATGGTCCCAGCTGGGACACTCTTCCTTCCTGGAGTCCAGCTCACTCATGTGTCTTGCGCCTCCCTTAGCATTACAGACCCACCATGCACTTAGCAACGTTCAGCTCTGCCTGCACGTGCCCATCCCTGAGCCGTGTACTCACCCATTTGCATACACTCTTATGCACAGACCTGCCTCAGACAAACTTCCTATGCACATACACATCTGTGTTCATCTACACAGCCGCCCCCCATGCTCAAGTACACGTATACGCACACTGCTTTTCACACACAAGTTCACATCTAGCCCCCACGCTAGAGATGTGCTAAGAGTTGTTATTATTCATGAGCATGGACACAGTTCAGACTGAACGCTAAGCGCGCTATCACTCCTGCGGGTCCTCAGAACACTTGCCTGGCCATTCTGGGGCAGAGCTGGCCCATCTAGTCCAGGATCCTGTATCGGACAATGACTAGCACCGCACACCTGAGGAAAGGCAAGAAACCCCACAGTAGCAGAGGTGGTGAAACCTGCACACAGGGAAGTCTCTTCTTAACCCCTGTTAGAGACTGGCTGAACCTTGAGCTTTAATATCCCTTCCAAGACTTTCAGCATTAGCTATGCTAACTGCAGATATTCTGGATATCCATATTACTGTCCAATCTCACACTGAATCTTGCTAAATTGCTGGCCTCAACAACATCCTGTGGCAGTGAGTTCCATAGCCTAACTGTGTTACGGAAAAAGTATTTTCTTTTATCAGTTTTGAATCAGCCACCTTCCCCATCACTGACTGTCCCCTTGGTCTTGTGTCATGAGACTGGGAGAGCAGCAGCTCCCAATCCCCCCTCTCTAGACCAGTCCTCCGCCTATACACTTTCATCATGTCCCTCTGTATTCATCTCCTTTCTAAAGGAAACCATCTGAATTCTCATCTCCCTTCTCTGAGCCCTCTGCATTGTCCTTTCTGGGCAGGGCTGCCAGCACTACACAGAGTATCCAGATGAGGCTGCACCACTGATTTACGGAAGGGCATTAGGATATTTCCCGGATTACTCCATCCCATTCCTTGTGCATCTGAACATCTCGTTTGCTTTTTGGCTGCAGCTGCACCCTGAGCAGGTCACCACTGAGCTGTCTGCAGTGAGGCCCAGGTTCCTCTCCTGAGTTGATACAGCTACTGTGGGCCCTGTCAGGTTTTCTTGCACTGCAGGCCGTTTGACCCAGAGGGGAGGCGCCTCTCTGGTACCTCTCTGGTACCTCTCCTTCCCCCTGCAGAGTCTCCTGCTGGACTTGTGGCTGGAGCAGTTCTGTGCCGCTTGGCCTGGACAGGGAGCAGTTATTTGTTTGGCCAAAGATCCTTAAAGCCCAACAAGCCCCGTGTGTTAAATCACCAGAATCCCATTTACAGCTGTCAGCAGGAATTGGGGGTGGGAGGAAGCAGGAGGATTCACAGACCCCTCATAGCAGAATTAACTAGGAAGCCTCAGTGTCCCTGTGGTTTTGGTAACCCCCCTGGAGGAGACAGAAATATGCTGAGTTCGAGACCCCACCCAAACCAACAGGCTACGCACTTCTGTGCCGGACCGGGACAGCTGCTCAGTTAGCGCCGCCAAACTAAACACCCTGGCCCACCCCACCCCCAGAACCAACACTGCGGCCAAGCAATTTGATAAATTGTTTGTTTTGATACTGCACCTTCTGTTTTTAGCATCAGGATCTGAGTGGGGGGGAGGAAGGGGGCAGGTGTTGTGTGGCGAGAGGCTGGGTGGGCATGCTGAGTTTGCTATCACAATTACCCTTTCTGCTTTGTTAAAACGTATCCCTCCGCTGATCAACTAGAATACCGGAAAGAGTTCCGGAATCGAAGCTGGTCACCCAGCACCACAGTATTAAAATACAAGTACACCTCTGACAGGGATATTGCCAGGCAGCAGAGGCCGAAAATGTCATTGCTGGGGGGAAACTGGTTTTATAAATGCTAACATGAATATACATATTTTAATATTTTTTAATATAACATTTTCTTTGGCTTGAGCTTTCCCGTGCTGTGTCTGGAGCCCAAGCACTGCAGCATCGGGCCAGGGCTTAGAACCAGAAAGTACGACCAAAGAGTCAGCTGTTGGTTTGCAAACATAAGTCAAATAGAAGCAGCAAACAAATGGCACAAAGGCTGGAAAGGCAATGAGATTTAACAAGAAACTATCCAGTGGCTAAGATGTTGCTAGTAATAATGAAACATCTTCTCTCTAAAAATGAGAGATTTTTAACCTGACAGCAACCCTCTAGGATAGGGTTTTCCAAACAGCCTGTAGCAATGGCTGCTCCAGTGAGCACCCTGAGCTGATGCCCAGTGTGAGAATGCACTTGACTCACAGAGTCAGGTCACTTTTAAAAAGGGAGGCACCTTCTAATGCTTAAACAATCCCTGGGGGTTATTCAGCAGTTAGTTTAGCCCAGGGGTTCTCAAACTGGGGGTCAGGACCCCTCAGGGGGCTGCGACATTATTACATGGGGGGTCGCAAACGGTCAGCCTCCCCCCCAAAACCCGCTTCACCTCCAGCATTTTAATGCTGTTAAATATATAAAAATGTGTTTTTAATTTATAAGGGAGGGTCACGCTCAGAGGCTTGCCGTGTGAAAGGGGTCACCAATACAAACGTTTGAGAACCACTGGTTTAGCCCTTCCGTCAATTAACTCCCTTTAACCTCTCCAGCCAGCGCAGAGAGGAGTTACTGCACACCATGCCCTGAGCCCAGACTTCCAGAGCTCTCGAATGGTGGCCGTGAGGCCCGGAGCCCAGGCTGCACCCCCAGGCCAGCGAGATGTCATCTTTTGTCATGATGTTTAAGACACTTTTTGACAGTGACCGACTCCTCTGAGTAACTTGGCTGAACAATCAGTCTCTCTCCCTATAGCGCTCAGGTTCCCACTGAACCCAGCCTCACTGGAACTCTTGCTCCTACCTTTCCTCATGCCGCCTGCTCTGGGCGAACTCCTCAGACCTGTGTCCAGCTAGTCTGGTTCCTGCACACAATCCTGCACTCAACCAGGGCCCCCAGCATGCACTCTAGCAGCCCCTCTTCTCCCAACTTGATCCTGAAAACCCCACCTTGCTGCAATCCCAACCCGGGGAAGTGTGCTTGAGGATTGTGACCCGGAGCCCACGCAGTGCATCAGATGGCTTTGCACCATGCAGAGAGCTGTGTAACAAGGCTACCAGCTGCTGGGAATGAGGAAGGGCAGCACAGCTGCTCCCGAGGAGCTGATCTGAGCGAACCACAAGAAGCATGCAGCTGCCTTTGATGAGCTATTCACAAACACCAAAGACCATACTGCAGCTGGATTGTCCCTGGCATTTGGTTAATAAAAGTTTTGCAGACAACTTCATTTTGCGGCTGTCCCATTAAATGTTAGCATTAGAAAAAACATTGGTGCTAAGAAGCCAGAGAAGCGCGGTAGGGCTTCTTTATACCAAAAAACCCAAGGGACTGAGTAGTTTTCTGGCTGATAGAGTGTATGTCCTATTCCTAGGGATTTAAGCAAGGAATGTAGGGCTTAGTTAAAATGACTCTCGTGATATGACAGACATGTTTACGGTATCTGCATCTCTGTCTGTGTATAGAGAGCACACACCTTAATGATCCATGCGCATTAGCAACACACTCTAGGAATAGTCACACGCATATGCACAATGACTCTGATTTTCAGAACTGTGGAGCATCTTCAAAATCAAGTAAGTCCTAAAGTTCCATATATCTTCTCTCTCTCTTCACACATACACTATGAGATATACACATGTGTACATATATACACACATATTATAAATAGGTTAGATCTATCACAGAAACATTATGAATATCTAAGTTATCTTCACTTTCCATGTCCAGCCTTTATGCAAAGATACATTTAAAAAAGAAAAAGAAGTTTGAGCTAAATTCATTCCATTGTTTCTGGGTTATGTGCAGGTGAAATATGTCCAGTCTGCCCCTGTAAAGCATAGTTCCATGGCTACGGATGGCATATACACCGGTAGATAGTATTATTATCGTAAGTGTGCTTTGTTCATAGGATTCTTGATGTAATTCACATGTAAAATCCATAGTGAATTTCAGAAACAAACTAGTGATGCACAATAAATGAACTACTCTATGGTCAGTAACCACAGTGTGCCACATACAGGAGATCCATTACTATGGACCCAAGTATGGCACAGCTGTGTGCTACGAATGGTACTGAGGTGACCTCTGGCTCTTTGGTCCCTTGTGCTATTTTTGATGTCTCTTTGCCTGGCTTCTTGTTGCTATGTTTACCAAAGAGTCCATCCCCAATCCTGAACACAGCCTCTCACCACAGCCAAACACAAGGGAAGAGGAAAGAGATTTGGGCTCGTATCTCACTATTTGGGTAAAATACCAACGCCAAACCCTCCTTTCTGACCAACATTTCCAAACTGCTGCCAAAGAGCAAGAGGCTTCTGGGAGAGCAAAGAGAGAGAATCCCAATTCAAACAAACAGGGTGATGAAAGGAGCAAGAACTCACTGGGAGCAAATGAGAGGGAGTGACGGAGCCGCAAATGAGATGAAAGCCTCTCCTTCTCCCAGACCCTACATTTCACTTCTGTGCGCTCTTCAGCCACGGCCAGGCAGCAAATCCACCCTACCCAAACCACCTGTTTCCAGTGCATCCTGCACATGTGATGGACGGCGATAGCCACCCCAGTCTCTGGGCAGCTCAGCACAGGCAGCCCAGCGTAGAGGTTTGCAGACTACACAGCTCTAAACATGAGCAAAAGCAGCAGTGCCGTTTGTGAAAGGGAGCGAGGAAAAAAGGAATTACATTTAGAAACTAAAAACTCCCATGGCCCCGAAACTAGCTGCAGGTTCAAAGCCTGAGAATTCCCCAGGGTGCTGCCCTCAGACATTGAACAAAGCTCTCCAGTGACCAGTGGGAATTTTGGGACATTTTTCGCTTGATGCCAAATGCCCAAGCTTCACGCCCGGAGAGCAGGCAGGAAGTCCCATGGAGTCTCCTGGAGGAGGAAGAGGAGGTTGAGATTTAAATACAAAGCCCCTCGGGCTCTCCCGAAGCCCCTCTCTTCAGGAAGGCGCTGTCCAGTCTGAAGAGCAGCTCCTATCGCTTGGCCCCTCATGGCTTTCTAGTATGCGCACACACTCACAGCTCGGAGCTTTGCCTGAAGCGTGTCTGCTTCTTTCAGCAGCAGTAACCCCACGTGTTTCAGAATTCCCCCTTTCCAATGAATGCTGGACTTAGAAGCCAGGCTCTAATGCTGCTCCACTCTCTAGCCTGGGCACATTTTGGTACTGAGCCAACTCAGACCAAGAGTTTTAAAGTCTTTACAATTTTTTAAAGAAATGAAACAAATGCAACCTCCCCATACAAGAGCTTAAGCCCAACAAATGGAACCCCCGGCCCTCAGGTGCCAGCTTGCAGGTGAGATGCGCAGGCCACGCAGAGCGGGCAGGTAGGAGGTTATGAATTTAACTACTCAAAGCACAAAGGGAAGGTTAGCCTGGCTGGGACACAGGGTTTCCGATGCAGCAAAGAGGCTTTTGAAGAGAACACTTCCTCTCCCGAGCAGCGGTCCCCAGGGATCACCAGGTGGGGAACTCACAGCACCAGGACCAACAGACAAGCTGAGAACAGGAAACCCCAGTGAGAAGTTAAGGAACTAACTAATGCACAGGGGAATTCTCCAGCTCTGAGAGATGGTATCAGGAGCTGCCCAAAGTCCTGGCATTCTCCTGAATAAATTAGACCTACTGAGATGCATCTGTGAGCCTCTGTATGAGCACCTGAAACACCCTGATGTATAGTTAATGCTATTTGTGTCTCATACACACATATATGTGTACGGCACGTGTGTGTAATAGATTTCTCTCTTTGCCCACTTCTCCCTGTATGTCATCCACACTATGTAGATCCTGTATTTCTAAAAGTTGAGTATAAATGATTTCTCCTCATTGCTGATGCTGAATAGCAGCTGCGAGGAAGCGAAAGTGCTGGACTCTGCATTTTGCACTGTGCCAGCAGCTCAGCCCCTGGTCAGGCACAGAACCCCGGCACGCAGCAGAAACCTCAACAGAATAACTAGAGAACCAAAAAATGACACTCCCAACCAAGGAACAAAGCAAGTAAACTGCCCGGGTGCCAACCCCGGTGTGGATGAGTTGGAAATGGCCTATCACGGGGTGGGAGGAAGAGGTTCAGCTCAGTGGGTGCTGGCCAGAGAGCACGTGCAAGCGTCCCAGCAAAAACCCAAGAAGGGGGTCACTTACCTGCTGGAGGTAGAGGAAGGCTGGAGGGCAGGGGAGAGAGGGAGGAAGCATGCCTGAGTTGGAGACAAGGAGGCAGCCCGAGTTAGCCATGGAGCACAGCATGTGTTGACAGGTAGCCGTGGAGCTGCTTGCAGTCAGTTTTGTCCTCTTCTATCCACTCTGCTTATTCTCCTTTTTCCTTTCTCTCTCTCCCACTCGGTGCTTCTCCTCCTCCTCTGTCCTGTCCCCTCCCCTCCCCCTTGTGGTGCTATTTGAGAGGATACATCTGAGGAACGCTGGCCTTGCCCTCTGCTCTTACAAGGAAGGAACAATGCTCGGCTATTTACTTTGGTGCCATTAGACACTGGCACTGAATGAATGGTCTGCAACGGAGGGGGGGCTGAAAGGGAGGGGAGGAGAGAGAGAGGGTGAGGGAGTGAAAGAGAAAGGGGCGGGAGGTGGAGTAGGAGGGGGAGTCCCCTGTGCATTCAGACATCAGACTGAGCTCTGTAGAAAATGAAGAGAATCCATAATGACATGAGAACAGCTGATCCCGCACTTAACTCCTCCGATGCTGCAGCACATTTGCAGACTGTTCTCCCCACCTCCCCCTTATCCTCCTTCACAGCCCTGAGACAAATATGCTGCTGGGCTGGTTTTCTGCTTGGCTGGGGAATCGGGTGGGAAGGAGCTGGCCTCCTTTCCAGATACCAGGAGTTTCAGTGATGTAATCCAGGCACATACGCCATGGGAAGGCTGCTGCTGCTGGGAAGCCTGCACTTCCAAACGGAGTGCAGCCAGCCCCCCGGAAGAGAAACCTCACTAACACGCCGCACAGCCCTGAGCTTCGGGATTCTCCAGACCAACCCAGGGAGAGAAACACACCCAGATGTGCACACAGCATCACCCCTCGCCCCTAAAATGCACATGTGCAAACAGTGCCCCGCTGCTTACACAGACACACACACATCTGCATGCATGCACATGGCGACATGCATTGTACACACAGAAACTCATCTCCCCACCCAGAGACACACCCATCTGCTCCCATGTGCACACACCCCCAGACAGGCAGCCATGCATTGTGCGCACACAGCCGCACACTCCTGCAGACATGCACGCACAAACACCAAATCGCACACCCACACAGATGGAAGCCAGCCGACCTTGAAATACGAGTTGTGTTTGGCAGGGTCTGTGGTGACCGCATTACTCTCAAGTGCTGGATGGCTTGTCCCAAATAAGTGTAAATAAATCTAAGCTCCCCAGGTAGGGCTAGTTCCCAGCAGTTTGATGTAATGGGCCCTGGCACGGGATGTGCTGCCTCCTGCAGAGCAGGGTCCCTGAGGAACTGCCAATACATCAGTGCAGTGTAGACAGGGAACTTTGCCTGGAGCACTCAGGAAAGGCGCTCAGATTTTCCCATTACATGGCTCTCTCCAAGGAACATTCCTGCTCACAAAGACCCACCCCAGACTGCTCCCAAGACACCATCGTCTCCCAGGCTGTGCAATGAGCCCATGAACCAAGGCGACCAGCAGGGGTCACTGTAGCAGCAGCAGCAGCTCATGACTAAGGCTAAGATTTTGTCACAGCTATTTTTAGTAAAAGTCAGGGACAGGATGTGGGCAAGAAACAATAGATCACAGAAGCCAAATCCCGCCATCCGGGGCTGAAGTCACAATGGTCATGTAAAATCATGGAATCCATGACCTCCGTGAGCAACTCACAGCCTTATTCATGACTTTCAGGTTCACCCCAGCAATGTTCCCACCCTCTCCCAGCCTGGATCAAAACACAGAGAGTTTGAATCTTGTACTAGTGCACAGTTGGTCCGAGGCACACTGCTAGTGAATTACTAATGTGTGCGTCTATCCTAGCTACCCCGGTGAGATGCCCGTATGTCTGTGTGGGAGAGAGACAGCTACCATACAGAGGGACCATGCTTGTGGCTTTGTGTCCTTCCTTGGGTCCTTCCAGCCCTACAGAACTCCATCCCTCCTCCTTTCCTCAAGCTTCACTGCAGTTACTTCCCTTCAAAGTCCAACCACTGAAGTGCTTGTCACTTCTTGCCATGTGGCCCTAGCACTCATGCAGCCATACAAATTCCAGGTCACATTTTCAGAGAGCTTCAGGGCGGGGTGCATACACAGCTGCTGCGTGTGCAGAGCGGGATCTCTGGCTGAGCTGCCCATGCCAATGACAATTCAGTGCCACCGGTGTTGTCTGGCCACGTTTCAGGGGCCTGCACCACATGGATCTTAGCTTTGGTCACAGCCAGCTACAAAGCAGCCTGGACTGGTTTGTGCTCATATATTTGGGAAACTGAGTCCTGGGTTGGATTCAATTTCCATCTTGGCTGAATAGGATGCCCAAAGGTTTGTTTCTGTCAGCAGCTGCTGATTCCATGTGTCCTTTGGCACCTCCAGCACATGGACAGCTCCGCTCGGAAGCTGGGATTTTCCATATCCCCCTCCCACAAAGTGCCATGCTGCAGCATCCTGGGCATTTGCAGCGGTTCCAGTTTATGCTGCAGATACATGACAGGCAATGCACAATTCCACAGCCCTCCCAAAGGCGCTGACCTCAGTCTCATGGGGCTGACAGGTTGTTAAGCAGCACCAATAAAAGTAATGACTGCGCAGGCCTGGGGCCACTGACAAAGGGAAAATCAAAGCACAAGCGGGCTGCCTTTCTTCTGGGGTGAAAGCCACTGCGAGAGTCTCAGAAGAGGAATGCCAAACAGGCGCTCAGCAAACAGGTCCAATGCCAAGGGGCAGACGGCTTCTGAAAATGGCTAACGCCGTCCCTACCTTGCCCTCTGGTAACTGCAGGGGATCACACAGCAGCACTCACTGAAGGTGCCTCCATCCAAGCTCCTGACATGGGGATCTGGCTGCAGGAAACCTAATCTCCAGGCTAGATGACTGCTACTCCCCCTGGCTCTGTACCCAGACAAGGAACGAACACAGCAGCCTGCCCCCTACAGTTGCAGAGATCTTACACATGCACTGGCTCCCCCTGCACTCCCAGCTCCAAGTCCAGGTGCTGGCGGGATACAGGCACTCTCACAACAGCTAAGATTGCGATATATCCTGTGCTTATCAGAGTCCAGATGCAGTTTCGGGGGAGCTGGAGGCCCAGGACTCTCGAAGATCCTTCCAAAGGGGGTGAGGGAGACCCGTTCCCTCATTGTCTTTGGGTTGTGCTGCAAGACTCACCTCTGCCCCAGAGAGCCTGGAAACCCTAGAGTTGGAGAACTAGGTGGCACTCAGGATGCTCAACCCAGATCCCATGGCTTGATGCTGTGGTGAGATATGCTTTATATATGCAGAGGCAGGCAGGCAATTCTTTTGGTGAGTAAAGGATGAGTTCTCTGAATTCCATACTTGCCTGTACACCCCGCCTCTAAGGCCCCAGTGACTTTTGCACTGTCTTCAGTCAGCCAGAGGGGAACAGTGGAGGGCAATGCCTGGTGCTTCCCACCTGGGAGGCGAGAGAATGAGCTGTGAAATGCTACATACAATGTGTGAGGAAACACAGATGAGACCAGATGGCTCAGGGGTCAGGACACAGAGCCTTTCCCCTCTGCATCGCTGGCTTGATTACGATCCAGGATGGCAGTGACTCAAAGACGTTCCCATCTGGTGGCCAGTGGGAGCAAGCTAAGAGGACTTCTGCCAGAGTAACAGCCCATGTCACAAAATGCATCCATACGCCAGCTGGCAAGAAAGGAAGGCAGAGTGGGCCCTGGAGCTGTGAGCTGCCCTCTGAGCTGCAGGGTCAAGGCATGGGATGGGGCTGGTCATGGATGAGCTTACCTGCCCTGTTGTCCTCCATTTTGAGGCTAGGAGCTCCTGGCCTCCAGGGCTCTCAATCCACACCACTTTCACCAGCGTAACATACACTCATATTTACATTTACACACAGCTAGGCCCCTTCCCCAGCTTGGTTATGAGATGGAAGCAGTAATCACGCAGAATATCAAACCACAGAAGACTCACGGAGCTGTGGAGCTCTGAGGTCCCCTCTCCCCCAGTATTTGGCCTCTTGCAGAGATGGGACCCACAAGCAAACACTGCCCGGGATGCAGGTGGGGGAGTCCCCTCTGGCTCTAGGGCTATTCAGAATCCATGGAGGTGGCTTGACAGGTGGGATCACACTCACCAATGGTCTATAGAGCTCAGTACTCACCTTTTCTCTCTGCTGTTCTCAGTGGCTCTACGCAGGAACTGGGATGGGGCGGGAATGACAGACCCACCTGGGGAATAACTGCCGCTTCAGTTACAATTGCCACAACACAGCCCTCCAGCAGAGGGCACAATCACTCCTAGGAGTTAGCTCCTTCGTTCGGCTTGGAGATGGTGGTGCGCGTTGGTGACAATTTATTCAGGCTACGGCTCCACTACAGCTTAGGGCAGTGTGACTAAACCACCCCCTGAGCGACACAAGTTACACCGACCTGAGCGCTGGTGTGCACCGCGCTATGTCGGCAGGAAAGCTTCTCTCACCGACCTGGCGGCTGTCGCTTGTTGGGGGTGGATCCATGAAGCCGAGGGAAGTGCTCTCTCCTGTTGGCTTACAGCAGCTCAGCCTAATGTCTCTAGTGCAGCTCCAAGTTTGCACTGGGAATGCAGGAGCCTCCGAACACTGGGGCCAGATTGCAAATGGAACCTGGTCTCCAGAACTTCCCAGAGGGACCCTGCTCAGCTTTATGGAGCCTGCGCTGCAGCCCCAGCAGAAACCCCAGAAAACGGAAAATCTCCCTGGAAGGGAAGCTTATTTATCTGTTTAATTAAGATGTGTTCACCAAGCGCACAGATTCTGTTCCATCTGTCTCACTTACAGCCACGTCCCAGGAAAATTAAACATAATAAATATCCGAAGGAGGAAAGCAAAGGGCACATGTGGGCTATGTGATCAAAGGCAGAAGTTGCCCAGGGTTGCAATTCTAAGCACATCTTTCTTTCTGCCCTCGGGCTGGGCGGCAAGGCGCTCACATGCACAGGATGGGGCTGCCATTCTCTCCAGTCAGCACTATTTTATTTTTTTATTTATTTTAAGTAAACTCTTGAGGTTCCTCAATTTTGTTTCCTGCAACAGGAAGAAGGATTCCTCCTGGGGAAAGAAGGAAACGCCTTCACTCGCTGATTCCAAGCCTCAGCAAGCTGGCGCCCTCAAGGGAGAGTCACTTCCAAGCTGAAGAGGGACATTATGGGCTGACAGCACCGTAGTCCTTTGGGCTCCTAAAAGGCAGCTCTGCTAGCCTGTTACACACTTGTGGCAGCCTAGATATTCAGGAGCTGGATTTTCACCATGAAAGTTAATTTACTAATTTTCTTTCTGCAACAATTGGCTCAAAGGCAGCAGAATTTTGCTGGCTTTTGAACCGGGTGCTGAAAGGCTTTGAGGTGCCCTTTGTGCTACTGAGAGTTTCATCATTGCCGGGGGAACACTCGCCCTCCCACCCTTATCAAACATCCAACAGTGTTTCAGGTGCTAGCCTGGGACTTGGTAGACCTCTGCCACAGACTCCCCGTCCCATCTGTGTGGGCCTCAGTACCCATCTATACAATGTAGAATCATAGGACTGGAAGGGACCTCCAGAGGTCAACTAGTCCTGTCCCCTGCTCTCCAGACAGGACTAAGTATAATCTACTGTCCCTGAGAGGTGTTTGTCCAACCTGCTCTTAAAGATCCCCAATGATGGAGATTCCACAGCCTCCCTAGGCAATTTATTCCAGCGCTTAACAGTTAGGAAGTTTTTCCTAATGTCCAACCTAAACCTCCCTTGCTGCAATTTAAGCCCATTGCTTCCTGTCCTATCCTCAGAGGTTAAGAGGAACAGTTTTTCTCCCTCCTCCTTGTGACAAGGGACAAATGCCCTGCTCTGCTGCACAGGGGCTGGAGGACAAATACAGTCAAGTTTGTGAGGAGCTCAGCTGCTGTGGTTGTGGGGGCCAGAAATGCACCTTCGACAGAACGGGGAGATGGAATGACAGCAACAAATGTGATTAGGCTGCAAATGAAAGATTCCACCCAGCTCTCTCTATTGGACATTCTTCCACCCCTCAAAACAAGGGCACAAATTGCCAAAAGTCTCTACCCATGAGAGGCACAAAGCTGAGTAATTAAGGCTGGGAAGTCTGGGCCAAGCTGCATGTGGACCCTGCACAGGATTAGCGGGGGGTGGGGTGGGTCAGACCTAAGGAGCATTGGCAGAGCTAACATGAGGCAGGAATAATCTGAAGCCTGTGGTCCCAGTGATGGGCACTCAGTACTCAGAAGAAATCAAATCCCAAAGGAGGAGGCTCCAAAAGAGAGACATGGGGATGGATGGGGCGCTCCCATTAACTCCAGGCAGCAAAGCACATGCCTCGCCTGCTCCAGGGCCCTGCCAGTTACAGCATCCATGAATTACAAGCGCAGCAGTAGTTAGTCATAGATGTAAAGAAATTCAGTGAAGGCTGGTGAGGGGTCTGCACTCACCTCTGAGCTGCCCTGCAACAAGGGCAGCAGTAACAATGACACCACTCAGCCAGGGCTGAGGGGAAAGGTTTCTCAGGTCCCTTCGGGCTGGAGTCTGCTGCTCTCCCAACTCAGTGTGCTACCCAGAGCCTGAGCCACAAGCCTGCTCCCCTGGGAAACAGCTGTGCAGCTGCTGTTCCCCAGGGAACAGGGGCTGAGGAACCCTCTCTCAATACGGGTACGTCTACACTGCAGTTAGAGGTGTGACTGCAGCTTGGCTAGGCAGACCCACCATAGCGTTAGTCTAGCTACCGGGGCTAAAAAGAGCAGTGAAAAGGTAATGGCACAGGCTGTACAAGCCCGCCCAGGACCCTGGAGACGTACTCACGTTGCTAGCCCTGACCAGGTCTGCACGCCGCATTTTCATTGCTCTCTCTACCTGTCCTAAGGAGATTAAAGTGAGTGCGCGTATGCCTGCCTGAGCTGCAATCAGGCCTTGGACTGCAGCATAGACAGCGCAGATGGAGAGAGTACGAAAGCAGAACAGGAGATGGCACGGCAGGGCCCCCCTCAAATATTACACACACAAATACGCTCCACAGGGAAAAGCAGGATGTTCTTACTCGGACCCAGTCCAAGTTCCCTTTGCTCTGCCCAAGCCTCCTTGGCAGTAGGGGTCGCCCTTGCTCTGCTCGCAAAACAATCCCTGCACCAACTAATCACTTTGGGAAATAATGTCCTTTTGGGGCCTGTCTCTCTGCTGTCCTGCCCACAGCAGCACAATCGGGTGTAAGGTCTAATCAGACCCCAGTGGTGCAGGGCGACATAGGACCAGGCAGCCAGACCTATCTTACAATGAGTTTAAACTCCAGGGATCAGATCCTTCCAAGAGAAGCAAATACCCCATCCCCCCAGATGAGCCGCAGAGCCCATGCCCGTCCTGCTGGCAGTGCAGGACGTGTTGGTCGGGGTTGCTGGGCACGGTGCATTGAGAGACGCAGGTGCCCAGAGTTTAGGAATAGAAGGAAGCAAAGTGCTTGAGCCCCAGCTCCAGTGCAATCTGCTCACGCTGCTCTCTACCTGTGCCTGCTGCCCATCCACAGGCCCCCCGAGGCCAGGGGTGTATGTCTTTGCCATCCCCGTATAATCAGGGTAGATTGCTGATGTATTCCTCTGGCTCCAGCAGGCAGACACAGGGGTTAAACACTGACAGCAAATGGATTGGCCTCCCACCTGGCAATGACAGCATTGTCCTGAGGGAGTGAGCACCTGGCCAGGCCAGCAGCAGGGGAGGCTTGGTTCTTCATAGCTCTTCACCGGGGGCCTATCAGTCCCACCCCCACCCCCTCAGCCACAGGCTGCCCTAGTGCTGCTCAGTGGGCAGGCTGCAGGAGCCATGGCTCCTGGGGTCAGGATTCTGACCCAGCCTGTAACTCAGGGACTCAGTGCTGGGCTTGGCTTTCGAATGGGAAGAGTGCAGTGTCTTCTGGGACCCTTCCTTATCTCTGCCAGATACTAGACAGGGATGGGGGTGCTCCAAGGGGCTCTTCCCTACTGTAGGATCCTACAGCGAAGCCAGGATCCTGGCCCAGGAATTCAGCCTCTGCCCACACCCCTGTTTGTTCAGGCCTGGGCCGCTCAGCAATGCATTCCCACCTCAGTAAATTACTGGGCATTAGCAGTTAGCTGGGTTCAAACCCATGCCTGGCACATTTCCAAACGCTCCCTTGGATTTCCATGGCTTTGGTCCTTTCCCTCAAAGCCACCTAGGGACTTTGTCTAAAAAGCCCTACTCAGCCAAGCACCTCTTCCCCTCCCTGTTCCTGGAGGGTGCCTTGGGGCATGCACAGAACTTGGAGACAAAGCAACAGGGCTTGTTTGCTATTGTCAACACAAGCTGCAAAGATGTGCACCCAGCCTGCACGCCTGGCTGGGGAGATGGTGCTGCTCAGGCGCTGCCCTGCTCACCCCTCCTCTACCAGCTGGATGCTGGGATGGGGGAGGGGGAACAAAGAGAAAATCCACCCCACAATCAGGAACCCATGTGCTGGCCCCAGGAGTGAGGTAGTCATGGTGCTAGAGATACACACCAGAGCCAGGCCGGGGACAGTAAGAACTGACTAGCTGCATGGTCAATGGGAGAAACGGAAGCATACTGTGAGAAATTCCCTCCTCTGCCTGGTACAGACACAATCACTAGGAGAGCTCCGTAACCCATACCCTGCCAGCCCTGGCACACCTCCTCTCCCTGCTGCAGAGCACAACCCCCCACCCCCCGGGGGTCCTGGCTGGACTAGAGGGGGTGTGGGAGCTGAAATCTGGGACTGAGGGACACTGGGAAAATGGGCAGGGGAGCATGAGGGCTACAGGTTAGGATGGAGGGTCACTGGCAGAACTGGGGGTAGAGCGGGGAGAGTCCAGGACTGGCAAACCAGGGGGCTGTAGGCGAGGAGGAAGGGACTTTGGGGCAGAGCTGTGTGGAATAGCTGGGGGCTGCAGGGCAGCATTACATAGCAGTGGAAAAGCCTGGGGGGCTGAATCTTGGATAGTATCCGTCTACAGTGCCAGGCTCCAGCTAGCACTATCAGGTTCCCCGTGCTGAGCCCTGTCTACAGACACAATGTGGGGAATGGATCTAGTATGTCCCGCCCAAGGCTTGGCTGAAGCCAGTTCTGGGCCCCCCGTTGCCATTTGCTGGCACCACCCTTCGGCAGGAGTGCACACTCTGCCCGGAGAGCGACACCACTGTGTTTGCGCTCTCTGAAAGTGTCTTCTGGAGAATGACCCTCAGGAGACGGAGCGCTTCAGCTGGGGAAGAGAGGAGAAATGCCTGCAGCTAGGAGCTGTACTTTCTCTGGCTGGGTCTCGTCTGAAGCCTGCAGGAAAGCCCACTGGTGCACATGGCATTGTGAAAAGGAAATCAACAGTGCATGCATTTGAACAACACAGCGCGGGTGCTTTATTGCCAGCAGTGCGACCGTCTGCTTTCTGAGTGAGACAGAGATGGAGCCGGAGGTGCTTACCTTTAGGCAGCATGTCCAACAGATGCAAGCTGCACCTTCCAGTACAGCAGGCTTACTCCAGGGGCTTTTGTTGTGTTGGAAACACTATTGCAGGGGAATGTGCCTGCTCTCATGGGTCCGCTACCACTGCCCTTACACCTGCCGTGGTAACAGAGCACCTTTCATCCCAGGGCTTCCCCAAATAACAAAGAGCAGCAGCAGTCTGACAGAGAAATCCAGAGGCAATGAGAATGTTTAAGCAGGGATGGAGAATCACCGAGACAGGAAAATGGGAGAATGTGGGCTGCAGAGGAGACGGCTCTTGCACCCACAGTGACCAATTTTTGGTTTTGGGCGGAGGGGGGCTGCATTCTAGTAAAGTGCCCGAGTAGAGGAATATTTGGAAGGTGGGGAGCGGGAAGGGATGAAAGCGACATGGTGTCCTGAGACACTGAGCCTTTCAAAGCTGCTGGATAGGGGACGAAGTGTGGGATTCTGCATTCCCTGTTGTGCATGATGCCCCTGTTTCTGCAGGAGCAGGACCATCCTTCCACCCAGAGCCAAGCCCCCTTTCCTTCCTTCCTTCCTCTGTGCTTGTGGCTCCCAGCGGCTGAGCGAGCCACTGCCACTCTCCAGCCAACTCTAGAAATACCCAGAAGATTTTACTAACATTCACAGGCGACTCTTTTGCTGCTTCCCTGCGTTACTGCCCACTCGCTCCTGCTGACCCAGATATCGGCATCCAGCTGCAGCTTCCTCCTTTGCCGCTGGCCCCTCCTCCTGATGCCCGATCCATTCAGTGAGGTGACAATCCAGTAGCAGTGTCACCACATGGAAGTAGCAGTGATGTCACCAGCACTGGACTGTGATCTCATGGAATGAGCAGAAAGGAGGCGCCTGCAGTCTGCTGCAAACAGCTGGGGCTGGGGCAGCAGCTGCAGCGGGAGAGAGGGGAGCAGGAACGCAGGGAAAGCACGTGAAAGTTTAATGGGAACCAGCGAAAATACCATCACATTTACAATGGCTTGTACATTGCAAGGGAGCTTTTGGAGACATTTCCCTCTCCTGAACTGGCTTGGGGTTTGGGGACATTCTCACTGGAAACAGAAACACACACACACAGAATACGGCAGAACTGCCAGTGCTCTGTCACAGGCGAAGATACATTTAAAGGGACTCTTCCAATGTCTCAAGACACATGTAAAGCTGAGCCTGGAAGATTCTTTGGTTTTGCAAACCTGCCCCTACCAACTCAGCTTAACCTTATTCAGAGAATCCAGGGCACATGCAGTATCTCAGGGCCTGTCTACATGTGAAACTAACCTGCAATAAGAGCATCCACACATGGAGTTGATCAGAAACAGTTAACGAAGAGCAGCTATTCTGGAATTGCTCCATGTGGAGAGTAGCCCTTGAGAGCCAAGAGGTAGGTCTAGGCAGGAACACTCGGAACTGGAGGAATTTCTTTGCTGGGCCACGGGGCGTTGGTTTGACTAGGGAGCGTACGCCTACAAAATCTAGGCACTAACAACTATCCCAGCACGTCCATGAGCCCCTGTGGGTGCCTATACAGGAGCTCCCCTGCTATGTCGGGCCTGCCCTGCCCTGCCCTCCTGCAAAGACTTTTGATTCTGGGGAGCTGGATTAAAATCCTGAAATTTGTCATTTCCGTAAACTTGCTTTTATTTGCTTTTGAAATATTAAACACAAGCATCTCAGATCTTTCCCAGCATAATGGCTACTTTGCGGGGACCCCACAGAGATTCACACACTGGGGCAATCCAAAGGAGAGAAAAAATAACTCCCCCCCCATTATCACAAAGCTAGGGGTGTTCTGATGCTCTGGCTGTTTCTTGGTGCTCCCAGTCTCAAACCATTCAACAGCTTTTTCAGGGCCAACGACACATAATCCAGGGCATCAGAGAAAGGGGTGCTGGGCTGCAAGGATTCACGCTCTCTCTCCACGAAGGGGCAGGTCTCTAGCTGTGTGTGGCCAGACCCCGAAGAGTGTAAGGGACCCTCCACTGGGATGTCTGAGGGGGCAAGGGGCAATGAGCACAGTTCTTCCCCCTCCTCTGAGTCTCTGTCAGCTCCTCCCTCTGCTCAGAACCGCCAAAAGCAAGTCCCTGTTTATGTTACAGTAACAGTCTTACTGACATGTCAGCCAAAATGTCCTGACCTCTGCTGGCACAAATGCAAAGTAAATACAGGTACATGCAGGTTAGTGCTAAAAATTCCCACTAGTACCCAATGGGCACAGCACCTGCACCTGCTCTGCCCCAGCAATCCACCCCTGCACCTGCTGTGAGCACTCTACAGGCACTGCCCCAGCACCAACTTTGCCCTTGCAAACCATCCCTGCTCCCATTCCAGGCCCAGCACAACCCAGGGGCACAACACCTGCTATGCTCGGGGAACTGGGCCCAGCACTCCCACACGGAGAAGTAAGAGGGGACTGCCTGGGCCCAAGGCCTTTTGTGAAACTCTGGAGAGCAGTCTCCATGAATTTCCCCTCCATGCCTGTCTCACCCAAAAAGCCTCTTGGTGCAGAGAGAAGGAAGCAGCCTTAGGGCCTCTGTCCCAATCCAGCGTGTGCCCTCTGAGCTCCTGACTTCACCTTGCACTGCAGCCATCCCAAATGGGTATTTCCCATGGCGGTGGGCAGGGAAGGTTTCCTATTGGGAGGGAAGGCCTATTGGGCAGCATAGGCTTGGGCATCTGGAGGGAGTTTGCTCCCAAAGTGCGATCCTGGGCTAATGCCAAAACCCTCACAAAGAATCCAACGTTAACACATTGTGAGGCCAACTGACCCTGGGATGTACCTTCTGGTCCACCAAAGAATGACATGTGAGGTCTTGAATGAATACCGGGGTCACAAGATAGTGAAACGCATGTACAGACACCAAGGATGGAGTTACAGATGTATACAGGGAATATGTCCCAAAGGCTGCATCCAGGCAGAGGTGACAAACAGGTTTTCTGTCAGACAAAACATGTGTATTCACCCATCTCTGTCAGCATGCAAATTAAGCACTGGAAGACAACATCAGGTAAGTTCCATTTAAATAGGAAGTGAAGGGGTGGGGGGGAGTGTGAAATCAATGGGGAGGCAGCGCACCAGAGAATAAGCCATGGGGGGAGGGTACCAGGGCCGGATTAACTTTTTGTGGGCCGGGCACCAAACATATTTGTGGCCCCCGGGGGAATGATTGCAAAAGGGGCCGGGGGTAAAAGCACAGTGGGGCGGGAGCTAGGGTTGGTCTCTGGAGCAAGGGAGGGGTCAGGAGTAAACGTAAGCACAGCAGGGCTGGAGAGGGGGTAAACAGGATCCCCCCCCTGCCCCTGCCCACATAGAGCGGGTTCTAGCCCATTCTCTGTGTCTCTCTCTGCCCTGAGCTGCCCCTCCTCCCGCAGCAGCAGGACAGGTTCTCTTCCAGCCCTCGGGGGTGGGTGTTGGGAGCGGAGGCTAATGTGGTTACTCCTATAACCGGACATTCAGTGAGTTTCCAGTCGAAAACTGGATACCTGGCAACAGGGCTGCCAGAGAAGCCTGAGAGGGGGAGAGCGGCAAGCAGTAATTTTTAAAAGTAAGAGGGCTAAGCCTTAGGGGGGGGGCTGCGGAGTGGAGAGGAGCTAGTGGGCAGGGCCATGTCTGCTGTACTGCCCAGGTGGGGATCAGCTGATACAGTATCCAGGGCCAGTGCAAGGAGATTTTGCACCCTAGGCGAAACTTCCACCTTGCGCCCCCGCCCCCCCCCGGAGCATCACTTATTATAAATTTTCAAAAATGAATATGGTGGAGTCACATCTTACGCGGGGGTTAGGTTCTAAGGTCAGCGCGTAAGAGGAAAATCGTGTCTAGTGAACATTACCATAAACTACAGTGTACACAGGATACACTAGAACAGGGGTCCTCAACCTACGGCACACGTGCCAAAGGTGGCAGGAGAGCTGATTTTTTTTTTTTTTTTTACTGGCAGGCTGCGGGTCCTAGCCGCTGCTGAGCCTGCTGCCAGCCTGGGGTTCCGTTCGCTCAGCTGCCAGCCAGGATCCCAGCCGGCGGCTCCGCTCAGCCTCCTGCCGTTCACCCAGGCTGGCAGGAGGCTGAGCGGGGCCAGTGGCCGAGACCCTGGCTGGCAAGGGGCCGGCAGCCGGAACCCCAGATTGTCAGTGCGCTGAGCAGGGCCGGCGGCCAGGACCCCAGCTGGCAGGAGTCGGCCCACTGCTGGCCCTGCTCAGCCCACTGCCGGCTGAGTGAACAGAACCCCACGCTGGCAGCAGGCTCAGGGGCAGCCGGGACCCGCAGCCTGCCATTAAAAAACAAACAAAATCCGCTTGCGTGCCACCTCTGGCACGCGTGCCGTAGCTTGAGGACCCCTGTTCTAGTGTATATTGTACTTTATGGTAATTTTCACTATATGCGATTTTCCTCTTACGCGGTGACTTTAGAACCTAACCCCCATGTAAGATGTGAGTCCACTGGAGTGTAAAAACATTTTTGGGCACTGTTTTTTGGCACCCCCAAATCTCAGCAAACTAGGCGACCACCTAGGGCGCCTAGTGGTTACACTGGCCCTGACACTATCCCCAGTCCAAGGGACGTGACAGCCAGTGGTGGATTTAGAGTTAGTGGGGCCCCCAGCCCCGTGCTCAGCTTCATGTTTGGGGCTCCTCCTTGGGCCCCAGCCAAGAAAAAGAACATTCTCCCTTATCTCCCCCTGCCCCCGTTTCTCATTCTTTTTTCCTTCATCCTCCTCCTATAAGTAATAGCAAGGAAATGAAAATAAAGTGAGGTACCTTGATTGTTCTTGTCGTCTAACTTATTTTTCCACAGACCACTTGAAAATCACAGAGGGTCTCGACAGACACTTAATGATCTTTCCAAATATTGTAAAAAATGTTCGGGTTCGGGGTCTGGCCAGGAGCTAGGGCGAGGGAGGGGGCTCAGGGTTGGGGCAGGAGGTTGGGGTGTGGAGCGCTAATGTGGGGCAGCTCCTGTTTGGTTCTCAGGATGGGGGTGGGGATGTGGGGAGGTGCAGGAGTCAGGGCAGGGGGCTGGGTGTGTGTGAGAGGGTGCAGATTTCAGGGCAGGGGCAGGGGGGAACGATGCAGGAGTCAGGGCTGGGGAGGTGTGAGGGGAGTGCAGGGGTCAGGACAGGAGGCTGGATGTGTGTGTGGGGTGCAGGAGTCAGGGGTATGTGAGGGGGTGCAGGAGGCTGGGGAGGTGTGAGGGGGTGCAGTGGTAAGGGTCAGCACGGGGCTGGGGGTGTGTACACTGTTCCCTAGGGGACAGCAGGCCAGGTATTTCTGTCAGGGTTCAGTGGGGCTGGAGAATGCTTCAAGGGGGCGCAGGGACAGGGGTGCCCCTATTGTTAACCTGCAAGGAAAAGTAAGGGATGGCAGAGCCCAGAGGAGGTTGTTTGGGCAGCTGACAGGCTGGTGGCATCACAAAGCTGACACACAGCTAAGCACAAGCAGAGGAGGCTGAGGGGTAACAAGATGACTCCCAGTCCTGGGTACCCCAAGAACCGTCATAGGGTTCCAAACCCTAAAACGTTAACCTGGGCTGCCATCCACACCCTGCCCCACTGCAACAGGATCTGCACTCTCTGCCAGATCCTCATCACCCAAACCAGCCATGCACAGCAGCAAACTGCCCCCTACCCCGCAGGAAACGGCCATGTGCTCAGGGCTGGCTCCAGGCACCAGCTTAGCAAGCAGGTACTTGGGGCGGCCACTCCAGAGTGGGGCGGCACATTCAGCTATTCGGCGGCAATTTGGCGGAGGGTCCCTCACTCCCGCTTGGAGCGAAGGACCTCCTGCTGAATTGCCACAGATCGCGATCGCGGCTTTTTTTTTTGCTTTTTTTTTTGGCTGCTTGGGGTGGCAAAACCCCTGGAGCCGGCCCTGCATGTGCTTTCACCCTCTTGCCTTGGGATAATTAAGTTTTCAGTCATGATATAGCGAGCTGCTCTTCCAGCATGGGAACCAATGATCCCAAACAGCCAAAGGCAAAGGCAGAGATCAGAAACAGGAGCCTCATGGAATCCAAGATACCCACCTGCCAACACAAGCAGCAAATATGCAGATAGATAACTGCTCTCTCCTGCTAATGCATCAACAGCCACAAAACCACCAGCCCCTGCCCCCCTTCACAGCAGGCCTCCCATTCCAGAGAATGCCTCTCTTCCAGCCAGAGAGCCCTGCTGGGGGTTTCAGCCGGTTGTGCTAGGGAGGATCACAGCACTAGCCCTGGCTGCAGGGGGGGAATTCTGTCTCCACAGCCCTTTTGGCCCCTGCCTGACTGCCCTGACGACCAAGTAGGGACATCTCTGGTAGGCTATGGGCTGGAAACCCAACTGCTGAGCTGGGCTAGAGAGAAGCTAGCAGCCGCCAAGATACAAGAGGTGCTGACTCCATATCCAGACCCAGCAATTTAGTCACTTTGTAATAAGGAAGTGACTCTCCCAAATGCAGCGTGTCATGAGGGAAGGGATTTGAGGCTTCTCCTGCGTGGAGTGTCCAATAGTGAGGAAGGAACCTGGGCCTTGAGAGGGAAGCCAGCCCCTAACTCATGCTGCTGCGGGCTCAGGAGACAGCAGAACAACCAAATCTCTTCAAAGTCAATTATTCTGCAGGGGAAGGGGGTGTGTGCATGTGTCAAATAACCTACATGTCCTGTAACAGGCCAGGACCTACTGAAGATTCACCACTTTCATCCCACAAATCGCTGCTAGGAATATATGCCACATTCTCACCACAGAATAAGAATCCCCAGTTGCCCCCATGAGCCAGGAGCTGGTGAAGAGGAGATGCTGCATGTGAATCACATGGGCCAAAACCAGGAGGCAATGAGATTCTCTTGGCCCTAGCCCTGGGCTCCTGGCCTCTAAAGAGTGGGTGCTGGGTACTCAGGATCTCACCCAGTTTACATTTTTCATTAAGTAGAGCAGGCATGGCCCTGCCCTGGTGCCAGCGAGAATCCCTGGCTTTTCACTTTCAATCAATACAATCCTTCCTGAAGCCCCTTCGTTCAACACAATATTTATAGGAAATGACAATTTGACACGGTGGATTTAATGGGACTGAACACACAGGCAGCGGAACCAGGACAGAACCGATGCTCGGGAATGACTCTGTCTCCCAGCGCCAGGTGAGCAGCACAGGTGAACAGCTGCAGTGTCACAAGGAGCAGTTCCCCAAGCCAGGGCTCTGACACCTCTCGCTCTGGTTCCCCTCTGCCTGGGCTCCAATCTCAGACTCTGCAGCAATTGTTCTCAACCCTTGGGGGTATGCACAGGTCTTCCGACGGTACAGCAACTCATCCAGATATTTGCCTAGTTTTACAACAGGCTACATAAAAAGCACTAGCAAAGCCAGTACAAACTAAAATTTCATACGGCCAATGACTTGTTTATTCTGCTTTATACACTATACACTGAAATGTAAGTGCAATATTTATGTTCCAATTGATTTATTTTATAACTATATGGTACAAAGGAGAAAGTCAGCAATTTGTCAGTAATAGTGCGCTGGGACACGTCTGTATTCTGATGTCTGATTTTGCAAGCAAGTAGTTTTTAAGTCAGGTGTAACTTGGGGGTTTGCAAGACAAATCAGACACCTGAAAGGGGTACAGCTGTCTGGAAGGTTGAGAGCCACTGCTCTGCAGTATTTCCTACTGGGAAAAGCCAAGACACCACCGATGAAATGTCATTGCAGAAGCCACAGATGGTGAGAAAGTTCAGAGCATCTTTCTGATGGCCCAACAGGGGGTGTGAATGTGCTGGTCACTCTCTCCTTCCCCCAGCAGCCCTTCGCCACGGAGCTAAGCATGCAGATAATGAAGCACCTCAGCAGTGCACAGTGCCTTCCTGTCTGCCAGAGGCATAAGCAGGCCCTTCCCGGGCAGCTTAAGGAAATCCAAAGTGCCTCAACAACACCAGCCCTTGGTTTCAGTATTATGCCTGACAACCACCCCAGGGGAGAAGATGGGAAGGGGCTCTGGAGCTTGTGGGGCTTAGTAAAGGGGTCGGCTTGACACCGCCATACACCAGCATCACCCAGGCATGTTTTCTCCCCTGAAAAAGCTGCTGCACTGTGCTCACCTCTCCTCCCACGCAGCACTGGCTCTCCCACAGGCAGATCCCATCTGGGGATCAGCACTACCGGAAACCTCCCGCAGAGCGACAATCTGGTAACTAGTTCTAGTAAACCCTTCTCTGCTGATGGGGGGCGTTTGGTGAAGAGGTCAGACAGCAAATGGCAGAATGGAGTGCTCAGGGGGTTGGGACCGGACTATGGAATGTGTCACTCCTTGGCTGTCTGTTCAAACCCATCCCTGCTGGGCAGCGGCCAAACCTCGAGAGTCACCTGGTGCCCACATTGCAAACCCACTGTCACAACTGGCAGTCTGAGCAGAGTGCACGGGCCATGGAGTCTGCGCTCTCTCTGACCCGGAGATGGGCTCCCAGGGGAGGTGGAGCTGTCCATACTGCACTCTATGCCACTTCCTTCCCCTAGTCTAGTGGTGGCCCCCTCTCTGCATCTCCTCACAATCTCCCTACACTCAGCACCAGAGCTTTCTCGTCTGCAGCTCCCTGTCCCTCTCTCCCCTGGCAGCTTTTCATCACCATCCCAAAGCTCAGCTGAAGGCATCACTGCTCTCTCCCTGCGCTGAGGATTTGGGAGTTTGTATGAAAGTGGTGACACAAACAAAAAAGTGTCACAAAGAAAAGAACATGAAAAAAGTCGATGGCAATAAACACCTGATTTGAGTTTTTCTGGGGAGTTTCTGGACTGATTCTTTTTCAGACTTTAGGGCAGATAATTCTCCTGGTTCTGGGCAAGCCACCATTGGCCTTCCTCTACGGCCATGCACCCTGTGAACTTCATTGACATCAGCCCCAAGGGAGGTAAAGTGCCACTGAACCAGAACGGTGGCATTTTCCATCCACTCCACACACTTTGCACTGGGTGAATGATGACCCGAGGGACAGGGTAAGGGAGAAGTTGGCCCTTACAGCCAGTTTTCAGAAACACTGAGCCTCCACAACTCTCCCCTGCTGGAGTGCTGAGAGTGCTCGGCCTCTCTGAAAAACAGGCCTCTGGGCTCTCAACTTGGGCTCCAAGAAAAGAAGGTTCCCAAAATCAGGTGCAATTTTGGAAATTTTAGGCCTGAGTGTTTTTGCATGAGACTCAGTTATTACCCAAAAGCCAGGATGGGGGAAAGGGCTGCTGAGTCAGCAGGAGAGTGAAAAGGGGCTGGCACATCCCTGCGTGTGTGAGATGATGCCAGTCACATGGCTGAGCCCAGGCAGGAAAGCCAATCAGGACAGAAGACAGGTGGCATGTGAGCGCGTGGAAACACAAGGCAGGAGGTGCTCCAAAAGGCGACACTAAATCCTCATTATAAGGTGTTTTAAATGCACAGACAGGAGATTAGCGTTTAAAGAGCTTCTAGGACTCCAGGGCAAACTTTAAAAATCATAATCTTTATAGAAGCCTTCCTTTCATTCGCCCCCCACGCTCTTTATTTCTCCTGCAATCACGGCTAATTTGAAGACGTTTTGCTTTGGCATCCCAGCCTGTTGTGTGTCAATTACTGAGCTGCCCGCTGGTAGCTGCCACTGCAGAATTTCCCTGCAGCGCTGCCAACAGTGACCACAATGCCAGCCGCAGGAGGAAACCAAACCCCTACGCTTCCCTCCACAGCGGAGACTGAGAAACTCCTGCCGTGCCCAGGCTGGGGACGACACTCAAGCTATTACCTCATTGCCCTTGGGAGCTGAGCCCTCCTTCTGCACAGCCTGGGGAGACCAATCCTCCCTCCTTGGAGCCGAGGCCCACCTCTCCCCACAGAGAGCTGCCTGTGCTGTGCTAGGACAGAAAGAACTGTTTCGTGGTTAGACTTGCGGGTTAGGAGTCACGAGAGCCAAAGCGCTACTCCCTGAGCCCGGCTCCACAGCCCTGGGGCTGCACACAGGGCTCTGCAAAACTCTACCTGGGGTTGCTGCACAGACACCCACTGCAGCCCTGCCCTGTATCCATGCGGTTTGCTCCCCTAGCAGCACCAAATCTCATCCTTAATCAAGGCCCCTTTACCCCAACCCAGCTAGCGCACAGCTTCCCCTTCAGAAACACATTCTCCAAATGCAGTGTCCCTCCTCGGACAGCCGCACTCAGGAACTTCCCATCCCAGCTGAGGCCTCCTGGCCTTGATCGAGTGTCAGGCATTTGGAGCAGAGACACTAGCTGAACGCTGGGAACCCTCGAGTCCTGTCCTGACAGAAAGGGGCTCCTGGGCTCTCCGAAAGGGGCTGCACAAAGACTTCAGACAGCAAAGCACCTTCAGACCAAAAGCTGCTTCCCTGAGAAAGCCAAATTCACACTAGCCCCTCTCTCCCAAGCGCCTTTCCTCCACCTCCTCCCTTCAGCTGCCCTAGTGCCCTCTCCATAATTCTGGAAGCCTGCAGCAGGCTGGGAGTGGGGAATCCCAATCTACAGACTGTGCTTCCAAATGGAGTGAGCCCCCCGCCGGCCTGCCCCATTGAGGGGCTGTGGGTCTCATTTCTTTCTGGTTTCAGAGTAGCAGCCGTGTTAGTCTGTATCTGCAAAAAGAACAGGAGTCCTTGTGGCACCTTAGAGACTAACACATTTATCGGAGCAAAAGCTTTCGTGGGCTACAGCATCCGATGAAGTGGGCTGTAGCCCACGAAAGCTTATGCTCAAATAAATGTGTTAGTCTCTAAGGTGCCACAAGGACTCTTGTTCTTTTTTCTTTCTGGGGCTCTGAAAGCAAAACAGTCACTGGAAAACACCACAAATGTCTGTTGAACGCTTACCCTGTGCCAGAGTGCGGAGCAGAGATGGGCACCCCTTCATTAGCCACTCAGGAGAGCCCCAGAGCGCTACAGCAAGGCAGTGGGGAGAGCCCCAGAGCTGCCTGGCTCTGGACACGGGCAGGTTTAGCTGCTGTATTCTGCCAGGGGGAAAAGGGCACAAACACTGGTCGGACTGGTTTAGGTCCAGACTGCGTCTGTGGCACTGTTACACTAATGGGTAATTGGGTTTACACCCCAGCGCAGCCTTGCAGAAGCCTGGGGACAGCTCAGCACTGTGGCTATCAGGAAAGGGAATTCTGTGGTTTTATGTATTTACTTTCAGACATATAAAAATGAGCTCTACTACCTGGGTACAGGAACGACATGATCCTCGTTTATCAGAGTCACTCCCCAAAACACTAACCAGGCCAGGGGACCCCACACTGGGAACACCCCGGGCACTGAAACCAGAGCCTGATAGCTCAGGAGTCTCACATGGGACAGAAACATGTAAGGAAAGAGGCACTTTCTAAGGGCATGACTGCAGCATGCCTGGACATACAGTGGTACAAGAGCTCAGAGCTAGCTCTGGTAACAACCGCAGTGAAGCCACGGCTAACGCCACCGCCCATGACTCTGGGTATGTATTCCAGTGGCCCCCGTGCTGCTGCTGCTGCCCTTCACTGCTGCTCTTTCTCAAGTTAACCCTTCAACTTCCCCTGGACTGGGCTGGTAGCCAGTGCAGATTATGGGGGAGAGATGGGAGATGTTGGGAAACCCCGCTGGAGACGGGATCTGGCACACTGCACCTTTCTACAATGACTGTAACTCAGTACACAGCATTACCGTAATGCCACCTCTTCATGAAAAGGCTGTAATCTCCTCACTGAGTGCAGATGATAAAAAGCTGCATTGGCCATTGCTGCTACCTCAGCATCCAGGAGCAGGTCTTGGGCTGCATCCCATACAGCAAATGGCAGACATTCACCTGCCTCCGGCACAGACAGAACCTTCCCTGCAGCATCTCAGGGCTAGTCTACACTTACCGTCCGGGTCAACGCGGTGAGTTCGACTTCTCGGAGTTCGAACTATCGCGTCTGATCTAGACGCGATAGTTCGAACTCCGGAAGCGCCGCGGTCGACTCCGGTACTCCACCACTGCAAAAGGCGGTGGCGGAGTCGACCTTGGAGCCACGGACTTCGATCCCGCGGCATGTGGATGGGTAAGTAGTTCGAACTAGGGTACTTCGAGTTCAGCTACGCTATTCACGTAGCTGAACCTGCGTACCCTAGTTCGACCCCCGCCCTTAGTGTAGACCTGCCCTCAGTCTTGTCTGGATTGAACCCAGCTAGCCCTCAGTCAGACCCCAACCTGTTAGACACCAAGTAAGTCGTGCCACTGCCCCAACCAGCTCAGGAGAGGTGGAGACATGCAGTGAGCTGGGTTTCCTCCACATATGAAGACACTGCAGCCCATACTTAATTAACCGAGTAGCCCCATACGTACTTTGAGCTGGAGAACAGGGCTCTGTGGAGCCGCCTGTAAGATTTTTGGGGCCAATGAGCAGGGCTGAGTGCTCTGGGCTCTCTTAGAAAGAAAGGAATGGACCCACTCATGAGAAACCCCTGCGACAGCCCCACCACAGCAACGCACAGCCAATAGCATAGAGGGCTGCTGGAAGATCTAAGAAAACCACCCTGGAGGAGATCACAAGGACTGCATTCAGCCAATCTGGATTACTTGGTGAGACCCAGATCAAAAAGAAATGGTCAAAAACATCTGGCTAGGAGCAGGTGAAAACGGCATTCCTGGCCACTGATGCCACTTGTGATTCCAGGCCCAGCCATGATTCCAGAGGCATCCCCAACTGCTTAGACAAAGGATGAGTAAGTGCCATCAAAAACAGAGGCAGGAACTACCCAGTCATATGCTCCCCCAGTCCACTAGCATCACCTCCATGTTATTCAGCCTGGCATCAGACAGCTTGATCTCAGCCAGGCAGCTACTGTGGCTTGGCACAAAACCCACCAAGATGCCCCTCCATACAGCTCTACTGAGACACAGAGCTGGGTATCTTTCACAGATGGATGACAACACTTGGCAATTTCTCCAGTGACATCACATGCATGTTCAACAGGAGGGTTGGCAAAACAGAACCATGCAGATGAGCAGTTGCGTCAAACCTTCCCTTCTGCTCCCTCCCAGACAAACAAACAGAATCGTTCCAACAGGACTGCAGGGGATTAACAACCTTGGAGGCTGCTTGGACACCAGGCCACGGCCCAGTATTAGCAGCAGAACATCAACCAACAAGAGTAGCAGAGTCACTGCACCAGACCCAAACTGAAAGAGGCAAGGACTTCCAAGGAGTCCACATAGGACCAGTTATCTTTGCCGGAACCGCCTCTCTAAGCTTCCCCAGGAAGACGGACTCAGAGGCAGGGCAATAACTGGTGAGACTGCTAAGACAGGGCTTCTAGAGTAGCGTTCTCTGGAGCAGGTTCTGCTCAGTTACACAGGTGCTGCCCTGCACACTCAAGGAGACCATTTGTATCTATTCTCCCATCTCCCCCTTGCTGTGCCATGTGTCACAGTCTCTCGCTGTCCTTGTTTTCTTCTCTCCTCTCTGTTATATTATTTAAATCATGTCTTCGCATTTTCCTTACTCTCTCTCCCTAAACAGCACCTGAGCCCAGTAACATGAGAGTCTGCATTGAGTGGCAGCCCACGAGGGCATGCCTGCCTTTGAGCTGGGGTGAGTCCCAGCTCCAGGAGACATCTCTGTGCTAGCTCTAATGGAACTGATGGGCCAAAGCAAGGATGCAGCCATGGCAGCACTTTTTTGGGAGAGGCAGCCGCCCTGAGGACGTAGCTGCCAAAGAGCCTAGGCCCCAGGGTGGCTGGCTGTCCTGCTCCTTGCGCCACTGGACCTACATTTTGTTTTCGTCGAGTTTGTGTGAATACGTCTCCTCGAGCTGGGACTCACCCTCAGCTTGATGTGCAGACCCCCCCCATTCAGCTTGAAATGAGATTAAAAGAATTTGCCGCCTACTACTTAAAATGGCTTAAATCATCCTGGAGAACAGGTGCCATGGCTCACTGCAGCCCAGGGAGATCAGGATGGGCACAGAGGGTGACAGCACCTGGAGCATGGCCAGTGAGCCTGTTTCCAATGCCACCACTATGCAGAGCAGTGAACTGGGGACCTTGGCTGTGCTGGGGACTCAGAGAGCTAAATACCCTTTGCAGAGCCCTCGGGCTGGGATGCTGGCGCTTCTCAAGATAGTAAGGTGGGGAGTGGGGGTGGGAAGGAAGCACTAACCACAGCCTATTATACCATGTGAAATAAGCAGGAGGTTATGCCCAGAGAGCCAAGAACCCCCTGCCCTCCGCCCCCTGACAGCCCTATCTCATGGGAAATCTGAGAGGCAGACTCAGGGCAAGTCTACACTACAGTGCTACATAGGCGCAGCTGCATGCTGCTGTAGCACGTCTGGTGAAGACGCGCTATGTCGACGGGACAGCGCTCTCCTGTTGGCATAATTGTTCCACCTTGGCGAGAAGTGGAAGCTGTGTCAGTGGGAGAGTGTCTCCTGCCAACATAGCACTATTGTGGACAATGCAAAATGTGCATTGCTCGGGGGGCAGTTTTTTCACACCCTTGAGCGATGTAAGTTAGATTGACTTAGGCCGTAGTGTGGACCTGCCCTGAAAGAGGGAGAAGGCAGTGTAAAAAGCCAGGTGCCACCCCGCTGTGCTCCCAGAGGCCCCACCCCCAGGGGTGAGCTGGAGCCGGTTCACACCAGTTCGCGCGAACCCGTTGTTAAATTTAGAAGCGGTTTTAGAACCGCTTGTTAACTAGCTTCCCTGCGAGGGAAGCTTTGATGGGCTCTGCCTGGGAAGCCTGTAATTCCTCCTCCCGGCCGCCGGGGGGCGCTGCGCTGTGCTGCGAGAGCCATGTGGGCTGCCTCCTGGCCCTGTTGCTGCTCCTGCTCTTTGGACCTCTGGCCCTGGGGCTCCTGCTGCTGCTGCCTGGTGAATCCCCAGCTGCTCCCAGCCGCTCCCAGCCCCCCCCCCCGTGTGAGTGTCTGCGCCCCTCCCCCGCCTTCCCTGCCTGCAGCCCCCCCCTGCCCCCCCCTGCCCCCAGCCACCCCCGGCCCCACCCCCTGCCCACAGCCACCCCCAGCCCCCAGCCAGCCCCTGCCCCACCCCCTGCCCACAGCCACCCCCAGCCACCCCCTGCCCCCAGCCACCCCCGGCCCCACCCCCTGCCCACAGCCACCCCCTGCCCCCAGCCACCCCCTGCCCCCAGCCACCCCCAGCCACCCCCTGCCCCCAGCCAGCCCCTGCCCACAGCCACCCCCAGCCGCCCCCAGCCACCCCCTGCCCCCAGCCGCCCCCTGCCCCACCCCCTGCCCACAGCCACCCGCAGCCAGCCCCTGCCCCCAGCCAGCCCCTAACCCCAGCCACCCCCTGCCCCCAGCCAGCCCCTGCCCCACCCCCTGCCCACAGCCACCCGCAGCCAGCCCCTGCCCCCAGCCAGCCCCTAACCCCAGCCACCCCCTGCCCCCAGCCAGCCCCTGCCCCACCCCCTGCCCACAGCCACCCGCAGCCAGCCCCTGCCCCCAGCCACCCTCTGCCCGCAGCCAGCCCTTGCCACAGCCACCCTCTGCCCGCAGCCAGCCTCTGCCCACAGCCGCCCGCAGCCACCCCCTGCCCACAGCCACCCCCAGCCACCCCCTGCCCCCAGCCAGCCCCTGCCCCACCCCCTGCCCCCAGCCACCCCCAGCCGCCCCCTGCCCCCAGCCGCCCCCTGCCCCACCCCCTGCCCACAGCCACCCGCAGCCAGCCCCTGCCCCCAGCCAGCCCCTGCCCCCAGCCAGCCCCTGCCCCCAGCCACCCTCTGCCCGCAGCCAGCCCTTGCCACAGCCACCCTCTGCCCGCAGCCAGCCTCTGCCCACAGCCGCCCGCAGCCACCCCCTGCCCACAGCCACCCGCAGCCCGCCCGTCTGCATCACCTGCCCACAGCCAGCCCGTGTCACTCCCTGCCTCCAGCTAGCCCTGCCCCACGCCCCTATCTGCAGCCAGCCCCACATCCACTGGTGCCCTGCAGTTCCCAGGGCAGTAACCCTGCACACCTGCTTTAATGAGGGGGGGGCAGGGAGCAGCTGGGACCCACACGTGCACACCCTAGAGTGACCAGACAGCAAGTGTGAAAAATCGGGACGGGGGTGAGGGGTAATAGGAGCCTATATAAGAAAAAGACCCAAAAATTGAGACTGTCCCTGATCACCACCCACACATGTGAAACGGAGCTCATTTCTAGTTCAGCCCCATCTTTTTAAAAAAGAACTTTAGGTAGGGTTAAAATACATCTGTATTTTCCTGGACATGGCAGGCTTTTCGGTTCTTAATCACCTCCTGGGAAAATATGGACGTATGGTAACCCTATTGGTACAAAAAATACATGCTGTCGCACATCCCTTAAATCAGAACTTTTTCTAGGGAACCCGTTGTTAAGATTTTGGCAGCTCATCACTGCCCACCCCCCCCAGGTAAGTGCATGGCACTCCTGGAGAAGGGCGGCCTTGGCAGACCACAAGAATGCTGTCTGCTGCTTTTGTCTCAAGCCCATTTGCTTCTTCATCTTGTCACTTCATTCTCTCCTGAATGTGGCCAGACTGCCTGGCTTTAACCTCTGGCTGTCTGGCCTTGGAAGCTCCCAGTGAAGGTGCTTACAGGTCAGTTCACATGCCCTTTCAATACCTGCTCCCACTGTTCACATGCCCCTCCTTTGTGCTCTATTGGACAAGCTACATTTCAAGTCTCTTGTCCAAGGCATTGAGGACAAGGCCTTGTCCACGTCCCTGCAGCTGCTCGCTGGGCTGCTGCCTGAATACCACGGACTCATAACTGAGAGGCCTCTTTTCTTATGTCCAGCAGGACTTGCTGCCAGTTAAGCTGAGCTGTTTGAAAGGAGCATGGGAAACTCAGATGTGCTGGGTACAGACGAAAGAGGAATTTCCCAGCACCAGGCCAAACGAGCGGTAGCAGATGCCCCTTTCTCCAAGACACTCTCACCTTGGGCCACGTTCTCTAGGGTTCCACCCCGGGTAAGTGCTTCTGGCATTTCACCCACAGCACAAGCCTCTTCTGAGCAAAGCAAAGCAAACAACAAAGCAACTTCTCTTGAGCAGCCAAAGATTTGCTGCTTCTGTTAACTGTCCTCCACTCCTCTTCCAGAGAGTGATGTGAGGGGAGATTGGGTGGATCAGGTGCAGAAAGATTTCCTAGTGGAGGGAATATGCCTCTGAGCAGGACCTCCTGCTCCTCTGGCCTGTTACCTGGTGATCTGCAGAGAGCTCTCTGCTGAGTCTAAGAGTCCCCAGGGCTGTGCTAGAGAAAGCTCCCGGTGAGCCTGGGGCTCAGAGGGGGCAGATGCAGGAAGAGGCAGAACTTTGGGTCAGGATTTGTCCAGAAAGCTTCCCTAGCAGGGAGTAGGGAGGGGTCAGCATGCTTTTCACTAGTTGAATTCAAACCAGGAAGCTCTGCCCTGCTCAAGTTGCCCTTTCTGGGAGGGGGAAGACAGCTCTCATCTCCTTGCTCCTGGGGGCCTGTCTCCAGCAGGCAAACACCTGATCCCCTCTGGCTGTATGGAAGCCAGGAAGCAGAGAGATCCCTGCTGGAAGAAGAAAGCATCTCCCTGGCAGGCAGCAGAGCTCCAGAAGCTGGAAGCAAGCACAGTGTAAAACAAACCAGTCCCCAGCCCCCAGTAAAGAAAGGGGAAAATCCTGTGTTTGGTACCTACCCAGAAATACATCATCATGTCGGCAGCGGGGATGCGCAGCACCAGAGAGGAGCAATCGGGTGAGCTGGCCTAGCAGCGCAATGAGAGGGTGTGGGGTTCCCCTTCCGCTCCCCGCGCAGCTGGCTGAGGCGCCCCGCACTGTGCTCCCTCGCAGTCTCTCTGTCCCCGGTGCTGGCGGGTGGCTTGGCAGCAGTGCCCTATCGGCTCGGATCCCTCGCCGGCACAGCGCGGTCACTCGCCACAGGCCGCCATGCACGTCAGAGCTGGCCATCAGTGTCCATCGCGCTGGCGCTCAGCTGCTCGTGGTGCGAGGGTCGCAGAAAGGATTCCAACTTGGGCAGGGCAAGGAGCGAGCCCCCAGCTCCCCAGCACGAGTCACAGTGCGAGGAAGGGTGGGGGTGAGGGGAGCTGATTCGATATTAAAAACAGGGGGAGGGACCAAAAAGAAATCCTCTTGGGTGTCCTTAGGAGAAAAAGGAAGAGAGGAAAAGCGAGCGAGGCTGGACCTGCTCCTCCTGCGGAGGTAGCGTACAGCTGGCTGGGAGTGCAGGGGCTGCTGGACTCAGGCTGGGAGTGCAGCGCGAGGAGCCAGGCTGAAGGACTGGGGGCCAAGTTGCCAGGTTTGTTGTGGGGGGCTGGATGGGCTGCCGGGGAAGGGAGGGGGACGTGTGGCGGGGAGAGTGAACGCGTGCACGGCAGAGCTGGGAGTGTGGGCTCCTGCTCTGACACTCTGTGTAACGGATGTCCTGCCTCAGCATTTTTCAAGCTACCCTGTCAATAAGGGAATCGGCTGCTCTCACAATTAACCTGCGAGGTGCCAGCCAGCTCCGACTGCGCTTGCTCCCTGGCAGGAGTGCGTTTTCCTTTCCTTTTCCTCTCCTGTTCCTGGGTCAGGCTCAGCCAGCATCCATGGCTGAGAGCCTGAGCTAGGCCCGGCTCATGGCTTCTCAGGGGCCAGGATGGACTAGAGGCTGCCCCACCCCTGGCCAAGGGAGAGAGGTCATTCCAGGAGCCCTCGGCCCTCTCATTCCCATGGCTATGGCCTCAGTCACTTCTGCACAAGCCCCTTCCTCCAAGGCTTCTTAGGGAGTAAAAGTTCTTGGAACGACTATTATTGTCTGGCTTAGGGTAGCACCTCGAGGCCCCCTTGTGCTGGGCGCTGCAGACAGTGAGCAAGTTCTTGTCCCGAAGCGCTTACAACCTACACTAGATCAGACGGACGTGGGGCGGGAAGCAGGAAGAAAAAGCAGGAACAGCCTTGGTAGAGCCTGATCCCGGAGGCTGGGCGCATCTGAGATTAGTGAGCCTAACGAAGGGAAGGGGCAACCCTTGAACAATGCTTTACTCTGGGATCTTAAACAGCCAGAACGCCTCGGGGCGAACCAAGGGGGGCTGAGTTCAAAGGGCTGCCCACAGCCACAGAGTACAAGGCAGAGCTGGGAACCCAGGCAAAGCATGCACCTGCCCCGGGCATGTGCTGTGAGCCCCGGTTAGCCCTGCCGCTCGGACTCCGTCACTGCGCCCCAATCGCTCATTCACCTGCCCCGGGCATGTGCTGTGAGCCCAGGTTAGCCCTGCCGCTCGGACTCCGTCACTGCGCCCCAGTCGCTCATTCACCTGCCCTGGGCGTGTGCTGTGAGCCCAGGTTAGCCCTGCCGCTCGGACTCCGTCACTGCACCCGCTCGCTCATTCACCTGCCCCGGGCGTGTGCTGTGAGCCCCGGTTAGCCCTGCCGCTCGGACTCCGTCACTGCACCCCAATTGCTCATGCACCTGCCCTGGGCGTGTGCTGTGAGCCCCGGTTAGCCCTGCCGCTCGGACTCCGTCACTGCACCCCAATCGCTCATTCACCTGCCCCGGGCGTGTGCTGTGAGCCCAGGTTAGCCCTGCCGCTCGGACTCCGTCACTGCACCCCAATCGCTCATTCACCTGCCCCGGGCGTGTGCTGTGAGCCCCGGTTAGCCCTGCCGCTCGGACTCCGTCACTGCGCCCCAATTGCTCATGCACCTGCCCCGGGCGTGTGCTGTGAGCCCCGGTTAGCCCTGCCGCTCGGACTCCGTCACTGCACCCGCTTGGTCATTCACCTGCCCCGGGCGTGTGCTGTGAGCCCCGGTTAGCCCTGCCGCTCGGACTCCGTCACTGCACCCCAATCGCTCATTCACCTGCCCCGGGCGTGTGCTGTGAGCCCCGGTTAGCCCTGCCGCTCGGACTCCGTCACTGCACCCGCTCGCTCATTCACCTGCTCCGGGCGTGTGCTGTGAGCCCTGGTTAGCCCTGCCGCTCGGACTCCGTCACTGCGCCCCAATCGCTCATTCACCTGCCCCGGGCGTGTGCTGTGAGCCCTGCCGCTCGGACTCCGTCACTGCACCCCAATCGCTCATTCACCTGCCCCAGGCGTGTGCTGTGAGCCCAGGTTAGCCCTGCCGCTCGGACTCCGTCACTGCACCCCAATCGCTCATTCACCTGCCCCGGGCGTGTGCTGTGAGCCCAGGTTAGCCCTGCCGCTCGGACTCCGTCACTGCACCCCAATCGCTCATTCACCTGCCCCGGGCGTGTGCTGTGAGCCCCGGTTAGCCCTGCCGCTCGGACTCCGTCACTGCGCCCCAATTGCTCATGCACCTGCCCCGGGCGTGTGCTGTGAGCCCAGGTTAGCCCTGCCGCTCGGACTCCGTCACTGCACCCGCTCGGTCATTCACCTGCCCCGGGCGTGTGCTGTGAGCCCCGGTTAGCCCTGCCGCTCGGACTCCGTCACTGCACCCCAATCGCTCATTCACCTGCCCCGGGCGTGTGCTGTGAGCCCAGGTTAGCCCTGCCGCTCGGACTCCGTCACTGCACCCCAATCGCTCATTCACCTGCCCCGCGCGCGTGCTCCGAGCCCCGGTTAGCCCTGCCGCTCGGACTCCGTCACTGCACCCCAATCGCTCATTCACCTGCCCCGGGCGTGTGCTGTGAGCCCCGGTTAGCCCTGCCGCTCGGACTCCGTCACTGCGCCCCAATTGCTCATGCACCTGCCCCGGGCGTGTGCTGTGAGCCCCGGTTAGCCCTGCCGCTCGGACTCCGTCACTGCACCCGCTTGGTCATTCACCTGCCCCGGGCGTGTGCTGTGAGCCCCGGTTAGCCCTGCCGCTCGGACTCCGTCACTGCACCCCAATCGCTCATTCACCTGCCCCGGGCGTGTGCTGTGAGCCCCGGTTAGCCCTGCCGCTCGGACTCCGTCACTGCACCCGCTCGCTCATTCACCTGCCCCGGGCGTGTGCTGTGAGCCCAGGTTAGACCTGCCGCTCGGACTCCGTCACTGCGCCCCAGTCGCTCATTCACCTGCCCCGGGCGTGTGCTGTGGGCAGCCCAGCCCTGTCTCTCAGCCAGTTCTAAGTCCAGGCAATGGCTAGCAGCTTGTGAGGGACAGGCACTGGTTAGGCTGGGGGCATGCAGTGGCAAAGGAATGGGCTGGCTCTGGCCAGAGGATCAGGTGGAAGCGCATCGGTTCTCCTTCGGGATGGCTCTAGGGACATTCTGACGGGCTGAGCGACAGGACGACTGGGAGCATCCAGCTGCACTGGGGACTTGACAAGGTCTCTCTGTGTTAGCTTTTCATATTGCACAGGGCTCTTGTAGGGAAGGGCAGAATCACGACATTCTAGCTCTGCTGCCAAGGGGCTATTACAAGAAAATAATCATCCCATGCTGTGCTTCTACAGCTCCTGCGTGCTGCTCTGCCCCCCGACCATGGCTGCAACTCCCCTCCAAGCCAGCGATGGGCCTGGATCCCCAGGAATGCCCCGCTGCCCCAATGAGAGGCTCGGGGGAGTTACCACATGCCTGCCTGAGCCCTGCTGCTGCCCCGTTTCTCCGGAGGAGGACAAATCCCTGCTACGGCTCACGCGCCGTCCCGCAGAGGAAAGAAGCAGAATCCTCAGGGTAAGATAAACCGTCCCTGCACGGAGCAGGCCCTGGGCAGTCTCCAGCCAAGGCGACGGGTGCAGCAGCTCTGTCAGACACTAAATCTCCCGTCCTCCGAGGGACCCGCTCTGCCGCGGAGAGCTGAGCCACACACAGGAGCAAGCAAATAAATAAGAGCAAGGGAAGGCGAAGGCGTGTGAGGGCTGGAAGATAGTTCTGTGGGGCCCGGCTGGCGCTGACAGCCCCCTCAGCACATAATCACATTCAAAGCAGAGCTGGTGTGAGGCAGTTCTCCTCCAGCACAGCAATAAAAGAAAACAACACGCTTAATAATTCAGCACCAGGAGAGGGTGATCACCGCGGCAGGCCGGGAAGAGAACCCAGGCTTTCACTCAGTCCTACCTTGGTGTCCAAGGCCTCCCCCACTCCCTGCGAGCACAGCCCCACCCCTCGCCTCAGGGAGCGAGTCCAACTGCTGCTCCCCCCCCCCCCCACACAAATTGAGGAGGCCATAGGACAGCCTAGATATAAACCTCTCTCCCCTTAACAAGACTCCCCAGGGCAGAAAGGGGAGCCCGTGCGGGAGAGGGAGATTTTGTGCTGTCCTGCTGGGGAGAAGAGGCTAAGATACAGGCAGGTCACTGTTTGGCTGGGTGTTTTTCTCTTCTAGCTATTCCATGGCCAGCATTACCAGCAGGGATTTGCCTCCTCCCTTCCTGTCTAAGCTGTGTGATGTTGAACAGGGAGGTAGCTGGCTCTCAGTGAGCATTAGAAGGGATCCCTGGATATGACTCTACATCACTTTGGGACCCTTTGACACAAATCACCATAATAAACTTGACCACAAAACCACTGTTAGTTCCTGTTTGACAATGTTTACCTTGCTGTTCCCAACTCAGTTTGTGCCTTGCCTGGCCCGGGCTCTCCTGCTGCTCCCTCTGTTCGAGGCAGGGCATTACGGAGCCGTGGAATCAATGGCAATCTGCCTAACCCAGCATCCTGACTTCTCTACAGGAAGAAACAGGCCAGATGCCTTGTGCTGAGAACCTAGCACATCTCAGCAGGTATGGGCTAGACCTGTGCTTGGATGCAAGACCTCCTGAGGATGAGGCCTTGGTAATTTAATAGGTAGTGCTCTTCACATGTGAGCCAGTCCTGGACCTGTATCCCAGAATAGCCCTAGAGGGATACTGAGCAGCAAAAGATTGAATAGCTGGCTGAGACAGAGACCAGACCAGCACTTACTAAGAGCCACGTAGCCTACAAAGGAGACCCACTGGTGCATGCCACATTGCATACCTATCTTTGTGGGACTAGCCTGCATAGACAGACAGGAATTGGGTATATGCATATGCAAATATCTGAACAAGAACGGCCGTACTGAGTCAAACCAAAGGTCCATCCAGCCCAGTGTCCTGCCTGCCGACAGTGGCCAATGCCAGGTGCCCCAGAGGGAGTGAACCTAACAGGTAATGATCAAGTGATCTCTCTCCTGCCATTCATCTCCACCCTTTGACAAACAGAGACTAGGGACACCATTCCTTACCCATCCTGGCTAATAGCCATTAATGGACTTAACCTCCATGGATTTATCCAGTTCTCTTTTAAACCCTGTTATAGTCCTAGCCTTCATCTAAGCATCTAAATACCTGATGTGTGTGCACAACTCCATTTTTTAAAGCTTTTTTTTTTGGCAACTCTAAAAATTTGCCCCTAAAAATCTCCTGGCAATTTTTGCTAGTGTCGTGGACTCTAAAGTCCCAAGCAAACATCCTGCCTTCCCTCAATTCCCTCTGCTGCATTTGTTGTTTTGAAAGATTGTTGTTGTAGAAATGGCTGGTACATTCCACCCCAGAGATGGCTACATTTGAGGGATGAGGGGAGAGATTGCTGAGTATACTGCTTGCACAGTTTAGGGTCCCTTGGTACAAAGGGCACTATATCAACGTAGATGAGTGTTACTTATAGACACAGCTGAATTGGGCTAAGAATTTTCCCAGTACGGGAAATCGGAGGAGGCGGGACAATCACGCTCATGGTTAGTGGGTTTTAGCCACCAGCCTACAAGACCTGAAAGTTGGCTTTCACATGGGAGCTCTTTTAGAAATGCACTTCTGCAAAAGGTCCAGCCACTGAAGCCATTCCCCGAGTGACTGTGAAATAAATGTGTTAGTCTCTAAGGTGCCACAAATACTCCTGTTCTTTGTGCTGGAGCTCCTTATTGCATCAGGCTCTGAGCAGATTTGGGAACTATCCTTGCAGGGCAGCGTGGGGAATGATTGCTCAGGGGACTGGGAACAGGAGTGGGAGCCAGGTCACTGGCTCAGACCTGCACCTGCCCCAGGCCAGGACGGCCAAACGGTGTTTGCCTCTGATGCATGTGACACCACTTGGGGTGAGAACATTCTTCCCATGGGGCAGGCGTCTACTTCACAACACTGTCACTGACATGTGTCTGAGCAAAGAATGGGCTGGAGAGGCTGACGTGTGGGGAGGTCCGGGTGCTCTGCCTGGTTGGGGGTATATAAGGGGCATGACCTCTTTCGGGCTGCCCGTCCGGATGTTAATGAGCCGGTGCCTGGACCTTGCCTGTCAGCACTGCTAAGCCCTTCTTCCAGCCCTGCCTTTATTAGAAATTGTGCCTGTCACTGGAGCCAACGTCTGCTCTCGTTGCCTCACATTTCTTTTTTTGAAGCCGGTTATACTTTTGGCCTTCAAAGCATCCCCTGGCAACAGTTCCATAGGTTGACTGTGTGTTGTATGAAGAAGTACTTTCTTATGGTTGTTTTAAACCTGGTGCCTATTAATTTCATCAGGTGACCCCTGGTTCTTGTGCTACGTGAAGGGATAAACAACACTTCCTTATTCACGTTCTCCACACCAGTCATGATTTTATAGCGCTCTAGTATATCCCCCCTTAGTGGCCTCTTTTCCAAATTGAACAAGTCTCCATTTTTTAAATTTCTCCTTCTATGGAAGCTGTTCCAGACCACTGATCATTTTTGTTGCCCTTCTCCAAACCTTTCCAATTCCAATATATCTATTTTGAGAGGGGGCGATCACATCTGCACGTGGTTTTCAAGATGTGGACGTACCATGGATTTATATAGAGACAATGTGATATTTTCTGTCTTATTATCTGTCCCTTTCTTAATGATTCCCAACATTCTGTTCGCTTCGTTGTCTGCTGCTGCTCATTGAGTGGATGTTTCTAGAGAACTCTCCACGGTGACTCCCAGATCTCTCTCTTGAGTGGTAACAGCTAATTTAGACCCCACCGTTTTGTATATATAGTTGGGATTATGTTTGCCAATATTCATTGCTTTGCATTTAGCAACACTGAACTTCATCTGCCATTTTGTTGCCCAGTCACCCAGTTTAGTGATAGCAGCAAAGAGTCCTGTGGCACCTTATAGACTCACGGAAGTTTTGGAGCACGAGCTTTCGTGGGTGAAGACCCACTTCGTCGGATGCAAGTTTACAGTTTAGTGAGATCCTTTTGTAACTCTTGCAGTGAGTCTGCTTTGGACTTAACTATCTTGAGTAATTTTGTATCATCTGCAGACTTTGCCACCTCACTGTTACCCCTTTTTCTAGATCATTTATGAATATGTTGACAGCACTGGTCCCAGCGCAGATCCTTGGGGACACCACTAGCTACTTCTCTCCATTCTGAAAACTGACCATTTATTCCTACCTTTTGTTTCCTGCCTTGTAACCAGTTACTGATCCATGAGAGGACCTTCCCTCTTATCCCATGACTGCCTACTTTGCTTAAGAGCCTTTGCTGAGGGACCTTGTCAAAGGCTTTCTGAAATTCCAGGTACATTATATTCACTTTTCCCCTCACCTCCTTATCCTTGCACTCCCTATCCGTGGCCCCACAAAGTCGCGGGACCTCTTGGTCAACCTCCTCCTCGCCCTGGCTAAAAAGGCCATCCACGCGACCAGGGAGAGGAGGTTGGCCGACGGAGACTCCTGCGACTGTGGGGCTTGTTTCCGGTCCCTCGTCCGCTCACGTCTCCGGGCGGAGTTCCTCTGGGCGGCGTCCGCTGGCTCCCTTGACGCCTTCGAGGAGCAGTGGGCGCTGTCCGGGGTTCTCTGCTCGGTGTCCCCATCAGGCTCCCTCCTTATGACCCTTTGACCTCACTCCTGTCCCTGTTCTTTTATTAGTTGTCCCCCGCACTTAGTGGGTTTCCGTGGCCCTGTGGATCCTCCCCTTAGGCTGGGGGGGATCCGTTAGCATGGGGCGGGCTTCCGCCCGCCCCCTCTCCCGGATAACCCAATAGTACATTATATTCACTGGATCACCCTTGTCCACATGCTTGTTGACCCATTCAAAGAATTATAATAGATTGGTGAGGTATAATTACCCTGTACAAAAGTGACGTTGACTCTTTATGTTGAACCCAAATTGTATTCATCTATGTGTCTGATAATTCTATAGTTTCAACCAGTTTGTCTGGTACTGAAGTTAGCTTACTGGCCTGTAATTGCCAGGATCACCTCTGGAGCCTTTTTTAAAAATTAGCATCACATTAGCTATCCGCCCTCACCTAGTACAGAGGCCGATTTAAGTGATAGGTTACATACCACTGGGTACACAAAGCAGGGGCCTCCCTGAAAAGCAGAAGTTGCCCCAGCGCTGAGCTTGATGAAGATATACGATATCCCCACTTCTCCAGCACTCTAAACAAATCCCTGCACAGCTCATTCTTGATAGCTGTATACAGCACAAAGAGTCAGCAATGTCAGCACGCATAAAGCAACTCATGGGCACAACATCCCTAACCCATGCCAGCAGCCAAGCCTCCTCTCCAGAGACCCATCCCCCAGTTAGCTCCCTGCACTGGCATGCACCATTCTAGAAAGTCTCAGCTTCCTGCCACTGGTTGGAGCCATGAAAAGCTACTTGTCTACATCCAGCAGCAGGGACAGACAGAAGGGAACCGAGCAGGCCATCCACCTTGCTTTCCCCAGCTGGCAGATCCCCAGTCCACACGTGTGATCCAGCTGCTTAACCCATAACCTGTGGAGCAACAGGGTGGATTGTGCCAGTGAAGCACAGACACAGCAGCTGGTATCAGCCCAACACAACTGGCCTGGCGATCAGAGTGCACTGGCACATGCCGCACAGAGAAGCAAATGGGGACCCCAGATGTAGCCTGAGACACAAAAACATTCTTATCTCTCAATGTCTATTCAGAAAAGGAAAGTGTCTTTGTACCTTTTATTCAGCCAAGTTTCCCCTGTGGTGCTCACACTGGACTCTCTAAGAAAAGAAAGAAAGAAGAAGAAGAATTAAAATCAATGATCATTATCGCTAACTTGCTTACAGTCAATGCCATTTTCTCATTGACTGGCAAAATTTTTGAATACATAGTATTATCTCCCTAGGAGTTCCGGGAAACCTGCCCTGGTTAAAAGCTTGCTGCTCTCCACGTTTCAAATAAAGGGTGAACGAGACATTTTAGTTCTTTCTAAAGAACACCAAGGAACCAGCAGTCAGACTGCTCAGCTTCATTCCTGGGCCGGCTGAAGTCCATGCTATACGGGCACATTCCATGTCGTGTATTTCACTATCAGAAGCAGCATCTTCTCAGTCTAGTTTTTGGTGGATTTTCGCATTCACAGCAGTGAGGGGCTGAAAGGACTATGTGGAGCCAGATGTGATGCAGATTGGTGCTGCATGTCTCCCATTTGTCACTTCCAGCCTGGTCTGCGAGTCCAGGGCCCCCAGTCTATGCTACCAATACACCTCAAGCCTGACTTGCAGCACCTGCACCTACCATGCTCTATTCTGGCCTTCCCATAGCTCTGCAAGTGCACTTCAGTCTCTCCCCGCAGCCCCGTCTCTCCCCATACTAGTTCTGTACAGTACTATCTGCTGGTTTAAAAGTTAAGATGTGTTTAAGAATAGCCAGACTGGGTCAGACCAATGGTCCATTAGCCAGTATCCTGCCTGCCGACAGTGGCCAATGCCAGGTGTCCCAGAGGGAATGAACAGAACAGGGAATCACCAAGTGATCCATCCCCTGTCACCCATTCCCAGCTTCTGGCAAACAGAGGTTAGGGACACCATCCCTGCCCATCCTGGCTAATAGCCATGGATGGAGCAATCCTTAATGAACTTATCTAGTACTTTATGAACCCTGTTATAGTCTTGGCCTTCACAGAATCTTCTAGCAAGGAGTTCCACAGGTTGACTGTGCATTATGTGAAGAAATACTTCCTTTTGCTTGTTTTAAACCTGCTGCCTGCTAATTTCATGTAGTGACCCCTAGTTCTTGTGCTATGAGAAAGAGTAAATAACACTTCCTTATTTACTTTCTCCACACCAGTCTATCCTATCCCCCTTAGTCTCTGAAGATGTCCACGCAGTGTGCAGAGGCGGTCAAAAAAGCAAACAGGATGTTAGGAATCATTAAAAAGGGGATAGAGAATAAGACTGAGAATATATTATTGCCCTTATATAAATCCATGGTACGCCCACATCTCGAATACTGTGTACAGATGTGGTCTCCTCACCTCAAAAAAGATATTCTAGCACTAGAAAAGGTTCAGAAAAGGGCAACTAAAATGATTAGGGGTTTAGAGAGGGTCCCATACGAGGAAAGATTAAAGAGGCTAGGACTCTTCAGCTTGGAAAAGAGGAGACTAAGGGGGGGATATGATAGAGGTGTATATAAAATCATGAGTGATGTTGAGAAAGTGGATAAGGAAAAGTTATTTACTTATTCCCATAATACAAGAACTAGGGGTCACCAAATGAAATTAATAGGCAGCAGGTTTAAAACAAATAAAAGGAAGTTCTTCTTCACGCAGCGCACAGTCAACTTGTGGAACTCCTTACCTGAGGAGGTTGTGAAGGCTAGGACTATAACAATGTTTAAAAGGGGACTGGATAAATTCATGGTGGCTAAGTCCATAAATGGCTATAAGCCAGAATGGGTAAGAATGGTGTCCCTAGCCTCTGTTCGTCAGAGGATGGAGATGGATGGCAGGAGAGAGATCACTTGATCAGTGCCTGTTAGGTTCACTCCCTCTGGGGCACCTGGCATTGGCCACTGTCGGTAGACAGATACTGGGCTAGATGGACCTTTGGTCTGACCCGGTACGGCCTTTCTTATGTTCTTATGTCTCTTTTCCAAGCTGAAAAGCCCCAGTCTTATTAATCTTTCCTCATATGGAAGCTGTTCCATACCCCTAATCATTTTTGTTGCCCTTTTCTGAACTTTTTCCAATTCCAATATATCTTTTTTGAGATGGGGAGATCACATCTGCACGCAGTATTCAAGATGTGGGTGTACCATGGATTTATATAGCGTCAATAAGATATTTTCTGTCTTATTATCTATCCTTTTCTTAATGATTCCTAACATTCTGTTCACTTTTTTGACTGCATAAGAAAAGTGGGGACAGAACATGCTCCAGAGGGGAGGAGTTGTATGGCTTGCTGCTTCATGGGTATATAAGTACAGAATGTAGCCATTCTGCAGCGCTGCCAATGCCCCTCAGCCCAGACCCACAGCACTCCCAGTACTCTACTGGTCTGTATTGGTCCCAACACAGTGCTGCCAATGCCCCTCAGCCCAGACCCACAGCACCCACAGCCTCTACACTGGCTGGGTCCCAACATAGCTCTGCCAATGCCCCTCAGTTCCATCCCCCCCCAATCATGAGATTTTAAAAATAAAAAAGGTGAGGTCTTTCTGTGCCTTCTGGCTTTTGAGCCCTTAGGGGTCACATTTTGCAGCTTGCTAGAAAACTAAAGCTGAGGTTCTCACATAAACACCTGAATCCAGAAGCAGGAGCTTTGAGAAGAACACCTACATTGTGAGACTTGCAATACAATCACAAGATCAGCCACATAGTACTTCAAGCTACAGAGAGGGGAAGGGCTGTGAGCAGGGAGAGGAGGCCAGAGGAGAAAGGAAATGGATTCAGGTGGGTGCGCGCCTGACAGCTGCCATCTTGCTCAACATCCAGGACTGAACCGGCGACCTGCAGAGCAGAAAGCATGGCTTGAGAAAGGATCCAGGTTCACTAGCCAGTGACTACAGGAGACTCCCATTCTCTATGAGTTGGGTACCGAGGGTGCCACAGGACACTAGCCAGTGAGTGACACATGCAGAGCCAAGGACTGAAGCACTGTGCTTGCTCACACTGGGATCGCTCCAGGACTACGTGCTGCCCCAGGGATGACTACTTAGATCCACTCTGGCCCCACCCCACGGATGATGCGATTGTGCATACGCCCTATATGGAACATGCGGAGGGCTCCCCTGTTGCGCTAGAGGAATGGAAGTGATTCCCAGGCACTTCTGTTAGCAAACAGGGCTTTCAGCCGCACAGCAGGATAATCAATTATGGTAATTCCTGCCTCAATGAATCAGATTCATGGAGGAACACAGCTCATTAGGCTGGGGCTGACTTCCATTAGCCCTCTTAGGATAAAACCCCTCCCTCGGGAAAGCTCTAACCCAGCTAGACACATTCACCATCCTCCCCCTCCCCAGCACAGCCCGCCAGTAACATGACAAAGTCAGGTTTCAGAGTAGCAGCCGGGTTAGTCTGTATTCGCAGAAAGAACAGGAGCCCTTGTGGCACCTTAGAGACTAACACGTTTATTTGAGCATAAGTGTTCGTGGGCTACAGCCCCCTTCATCGGCTGCATGGAGTGGAAAATACAGTAGGAAGATCTATCTATACACAGAGAACATGAAACAATGGGTGTTACCATACACACTCTAACGAGAGTGATCAGTTAAGGGGAGCTATTCCCAGCAGGAGATGGAAAAAACTTTTTGTAGTGGTAATCAAAATGGTCCATTTGCAGCAGTTGACAAGAAGGTGTGAGGAACAGTGTGTGTGTGGGGGGGGGGAGATAAACATGTGGAAATAGTTTTACTTTGTGTAATGACCCATACACTCCCAGTCTTTATTCAAGCCTAATTTAATGGTGTCCAGTTTGCAAATTAATTCCAATTCAGCAGTCTCTCGTTGGAGTCTGTTTTTGAAGTTTTTTTGTTGTAATATTGTGACTTTTAGGTCTGTAATCGAGTGACCAAGGAGATTGAAGTGTTCTCCGACTGGTTTTTGAATGTTATAATTCTTGATGTCTCATTTGTGTCCATTTATTCCTTTACGTAGAGACTGTCCGGTTTGGACTCAGCGCAGGGAAGCCACGTGGGCAAAGTGTGTTTGCCAGAAACTGTAATTCCCAGTGGAGACAAGATAATCCCCTACTCTGCAGGGCCTTACACAAGGGACTTGGCTGTTGAGCCCCTCGAGCTGCTGTGTCACTGAAATCTCAAAGCTCCCACTGACCTCCTGATCCAGCCCATTCTCACCTTGCTCCTCCAAACTCCTTCCTGCTTCTCTGAGCTCCCAGACACCTCCCCCGGGTTGTGCCCAGTTTCACCAGTAAGCTGGTCACCGGAGACCTCTGGAACAGGGGTGAAGAAAAATCTCCAGTCCGTGACCATCATCCCGAGAGCTGGGGCTTGGATTTGCTGGGCTCTCAGACAGTGTGTTTGAAGATGAATAATTGAAAGCTGCTTGTTCTCCTGTGGGAAGTGCAGTGATGGGTAAAATCTCATTTCCCAGACAAGCCTCCCAAGGAAGAAGCCAGCTGAGGCTGCGCCTGCTAGGACCCCCCCACAACCAGACCTGAGGCCACAGTGTTCAGGAAACAGCAGACGGGCAGGCAACTCCCCGGGGGACTGGGTCAGCCTGAGGGCAGTCCAGATACACAATATGATGGGTACCGACATAGCCTGGCCATGGGCTGCGGGACTGTGACCTGCCACCACTGCAGCATCTGCTGGGGCAGCAGCAGGAAGGCCAAGGCACAGCATTAACTCGGGGCAAACAGTGGCCTTCAGGAGACACAAGTGCTGCTTTGCAGTTCCAAAGCTGCTGTCCAAGAGCTGCTCTATGTGCTTAGTACCAGTGTAAATGGGCCCCCTCAATCTGCTGCAGTGAGGCAGTTAGAGGTGACAAGCACAGCCAGACTTCCAGCAGCCCAGCAGCCCAGCACATCCCCACTTCCCACCCAGTCGGGCTCTCCACTCTCTCCGGGAGAAGGGGAGTCTCTCCTCTCACTCCTCTGAAATAGCAGCCAGTGATGGAAGATGCCAGGCTGCAGCAGAGAGGTTTTGGGCTGCCTATCTCAGGCCACACTCCAGCCCCACTTCCTTGCAGAGGTGCCCAGGAGATCTCAGCCCAGGCATGCTCTGGGAAGCAGTGTCTCCAGGGGACGTGCTCAGGGCAGGGGTGAATGGGCTTTTGCAAGCCTCGATGGATCCTGAGAGTCCCGGGGGACAAAAAGAACCATGGAGGTTTATGCAATTGAGGAGGGAGACTGCTAATTTTGAGCAGCTGCATTAGGGTTAGGGCTGCCTGGCCAGGTGCTATGGGGTGACAGGAGCTTGCTTTGGGAGGCTCAGAAATAGCGAGCAGCTCATTATGAACTCAGAAGAGTGAGTCCTGGTGACACTGGTTAAAACAGCTCCCCCTGGCAGAGCCCCATAGAAACAAGCTCCATGCAGGGGGGAGGCAGATGGGAGCTCTCTGGGCATCTCCCTAGAACCGCCCAACATGAAGAGGGCTGGCTAATGGAGGCCCTGACCTGGCAATGGGCTCTGCAAAGGCACATGGCCACAGTTGCATGTGGCACAGCACAGGGTTTGGGCCAAAGTCTGCACTTGAGCCACATAGAGTGGTCCTGCCAATCTCATTCCCCTGCTGCCCCTCCTCCTCACTGCACCGCCTGCCCTGTTCAACCTCTCTCAGCAGCAAACAGCTGCCAAGCCAGCCCTCTCTTCTAGCCCCACATCCATTTGAATGAGCTTCCCCTCCAATCAGACGGGGGTTTGGCCAGCAAAGGGTCAGGGTTAGGGTATACCCTAGCCACCCTGTGTTTGTCTACTGAGGCTGGCAGCTGTGTGCAGCCTGACAGAGGTGGAACCTTCCGCGCGGTAGTATGGGGCGACCCTGCTGGCTCCTCACTGGGGGAAGGCTCCTACTCAGCCTTGCTGGGAAATGTACCAGCAGCATGCTAAGTGATGTTTTAAAGCCATCTCCCCCCCAAAAATCCTAAATTAATTTTGCTTTTAATTAAATTCATTAGCAAAGATTATCTGGCTAAGGAAAAATAATAACTTGACCCTCCCCGCAGCAAACCTCTCTATTTATATCCCCTATATACAGAAGCAGTGGTGAATATTTCTTTATGGGCCATTAAAGTTTTAATGTTTAATTTATAACTGCGTTCTCTGGCGGGCAGGATGGCCAGGCACAATGTCAACACTTTTAATTAAATGAGAAGTTTTTTTTAAACAAAGAAAGATAAAAAAGCCACATTCCCAGCAGCTAATCAAGGTGGTAGAGGCTCAGCAAGTCCAGGGTGCTGGCAGAGGAGAGGGCAGGCCTTTGCTTCAGCTGAGCTGTCAGACTGGCACTGCCCAGGGAGTGTGAGAAAGCAGGGGGGGAGAGCTCACCTGTTTCCTCCACCCACAGGCACTGAGATTCCCACCTCCCCTGCTTCCGAACAGGGAGATTCATCCTTGCCAGAGGGCCTGGCGAGATGAGTCAGAGTTTACTGAGTGCCCTGCACCAGGATTTCTCCTTCTTAGTGTCAGTCCTAGAAAGGCAGAAGTGGAAGCTGCTTTACCCTAGGTTTGTTCCCCTAGGATCATGGTGGAGGTCTCTATTCAGAACCCACCAGCAGGCCTCCCCAAGTCCCTGACCTGCACTGCTTAATGAGAAGGTTCAGCCTGTGCCTCCCACAAATCCCAGCTGAGCTTGGGACAAACTCCCCAAGTGCCTCAAGAAGCCCCAAGTTTGCAGCAGCGCTGCATGAATGTATGCTTGTTCATCCCTCCCACTGCTCAGAGCTCCATACTACTCCTGGGGGAATTCTGCACCACTGCGCAATGCAGAATTTTGCCGAAATGAACATGCGTGCAGAATTTCCTTTCCCCACAGAAATAGGCTGCAGTGCTGCTAGTCGCCACTAGGGGCCACTGGACCCGGCAGAGCCCAGCTCACACATGGAAGACACTGCTGGGGGGAGCGAGGGGAGCCAGAGGGATCCTGGCAGCTGCAGTTCCCAGCACACTCCGAGGGAAGGAGAGGGCGGACGCAGGAATCTCCATGCAAGCCTGGGACCCAACATCAGGCTCTTTCTCCTTCTGGATCCCTGGGCTCTGGGGTGGAGGGGGGCCGGTGTCTGGGCTGCGGGGTCACAGCTGGACTCTTGGGGAGGGGGGCAGGTGTCTGGGCTGGGGGGGGGTGCGCAGCTGAGCTCTGTGTGTGTGTGTGTGGGGGGGGGAAATGTGTTGTGGGTGTCTGGCCCCCTGGCTGGGCTTGGGGGTGGGGGAAGAGAAACAGGAGCTGGGATGTCACAGGGGTTTCTTTAACTCTCTACTCCTCAGGCAATGTGTGTGTGTGTCTGTATTGTTACAGACGTACTAGCTAACTGGCATTTTGAAATAAATTACCAAAATAATTGAAACTGGCATGACTATGTAGTGGTATTTCAGAGTGACCAGATGTCCCAATTTTATAGGGACAGTCCCGATATTTGGGGCTTTGTAGAGGTGTGGGACTCACCCCTGCGGCACCTCCTGCTGGTCTTTTCCAGGAATTAGCTCATCCAGCCTCCGGAGCACCCTTTGCAGGCCAGTGTCCCACTGCTGCTTGGCCCCTATGTCCCTACCAGACCCGGTGCCCCATTATCTGCAGTGCTTCCCTCTGGCCGTACACTCCCCAGGGAACCCCCACCAACTATCCCCACCTTGCCTCAGGCTACTGCCTCATCGTCTAGCCCCCACGCCTTGGGGCAGGCTGCAGTATCAGCCACTCATCACCAGCAAGGAGGGTTTGGAGCTGCTGCCTTGGCCTACCCCTGGGCTGCCCTCTGCAACCCCCAGTACCTATTAGCCCAACGCTAGGCCGCAGCCTGGGGCTTTCCAGGCTGGAGCTCCCCAGCTCCTCTGCCTCTCCCCAGCCCTGCTCTGCTCGGGTCCCTCCCTCTCAGAAGCTAGATGGACTCTGCTAAGCTCCTATCTCCCAGCCTCTTATATAGGGCCAGCTGAGGCCTGATTGGGATGTGGCCCAGCTGCTTCTCCAATCAGCCTCATAGCTGCTTTCTCCTGCCACAGCCCTCTCCCAGGGCTGTTTTAAACCCCTCAGGGCAGGAGTGGCTGACCACTCCACTACAGGCTTTTTTTTAATATGGGCTCCTATTACCCCGATTTTTCACACTTGCTATCTAGTCACAGAATATTATTTTGACAAATAAAACTTGCAGAAGTTGTAATTTTTTCCTGCAGAATGCCCCCAGGAGTATCTCTACACAGTCTGCTCTGGCCATCACCACAGAGGCCATCACCTCAGCCGTAGCCTCTCCAGCCAGGACCATATCAGAGCTCACAAAGTAAGAAGGGCCAGGTCCCTATTTGGATGGGATGAGAGTGGGGCAGGAAATGTGGATTCAACCGGTAATGCTCTTCCTCAACAGTCTTTACTGAGCCCAGGTCCCAGCCTGGTGCCAGGGCATGCGTAAGGTACCATCTATCAGGTCAGCTATAAAGCGTATGGCATTCAAACTCCCATGGCATTTTTTGCAAGAGTTGTGGATGTTAAATCCAGTTTCCCAACTAAATTCCAACTCGGGTAATTGCTATGCGTCCTGCTACCTACATTCTCCCTGGCATTTCAACTGGTTACTGAATCCTTCACTTTTTGTCCTAAGATGATGCGTAGTGCAGCTATGGGCTTTTAAGCAGCTGCTGCCTTTCCCCTTGGAAGTGGCTGCACTTCAGCGGTGGAAGAAGAGATTGCCAAATGTACAGTCTGTAAAACAGGTTAGGAAAGTGGTGTGAGATCCGCTTGGACCGCAGGGTCAATAATGATGTGAAACTGACATTGAGTGCACATGTCGCTATCCACCCCTAGTTCATAGACCTGACATTCCAACATCACGCCAAAGCCCTTGGAGCTGGGCTTGGACTGTGTCTTCAAATTATTTATTGCAGCAACTCTAAGCCCCCACCCTGGTCAGGGCACCATAATGGGCCCTGCCCAGAGAGCAAAGGCAGTGCTGCCCTCTTTGCAGAGGTGACCCCCTCAGTTCTGTTTGGAACAGAAAGGAAGAGGGGAGAAAGGTGGTTCCCATTCATGGGGTGTTTTATCTCCTGGCAGTTGCGGGGTGGGGGAGGGGGAGTGTGATTCGGCCAGAAGCACTTGGCTGAGCGAGGCTGGTTTAGTGGCTCACACGCCCGCAGCCAGGCTTTCCCTCAGAGCTGGCAGTTTCAGCAGCTGACTTCAGGCTGGTGACCCCATCTTCCCTGCCTCCACACATGTGAGATAGGGGAGCAGGGTGGGGTGGGGGTAACTGGCCAAACACCATACATTGAAAGATCCAGCCAATGAGACCAGGGACTTGACCCTACACCCTGACTGTCCAATTTAGAGAACTATAGAGTCCTAGCCATCTCCTCTCCCACCCTGCCAGGCATCACGGCAACATCAGTGACTCATGCCAGCATATAGTCTGTTTCCTCTTTGGAAACTCCTCTTTCAGAGGGCAGCGACTCTGCCCTCACTGCTGGCACTCCAGGAATCAGCTGGCGGAAGGTACCACCCAGCACTGCAGTCATCCAGTCCCTATCATGCCTAGGGGAGTCTGCTCCCCGACATGCCAGAGGACTGTGATAGCAGTGCTCCTGATCTTGCTTCTCAACCCAGCATCTCCCATAAGGCAGTGCAGAGCTCTCCCCACGGCCCGGTCACCCCTCAGCCATCTGTGCTGCGCAGACCTACAGCTTTGTGTCGTAGCTCTGTCCTGTTGTCCTCCAGCCCCCCGGGCCTGCATTCCCGTAAATGGGGCTCTCATTTCTAACATGGAGCCACTTTAATTACAAAACCCCCAAAACAAGCAGGAAATATTTAAAAAATGTAAAAACCACATACAAAGCAAGTTTGCTTGAGCCGGCCATTGCTTCTGTGAGCCAGGGAACAGAGTGGTGATGGCACCGTGCCGCTCACTAAAAGCATGAGTGTCACTAAATCAATAATTCATTTACTTTAATGAGATAAGTACTTTGAAAACTAATTGCAAACCTGCTCCATTTACTCCAACCCGTTATAGCCCTTAATGTAAATGGCAGAAGTGCTGCTGGAGAAAGGGGAAAGGTTTTAGGTGGAAGATAGTGTGTCATCTTTCTCCCTTCTAAGAAAGAGAAATATCAGCCATAAACAAGAACAAAGGAAGCCTAAGTAACCAGCTCAGTCAATCAAGGAATGTGTCCTGCCACATGCGTGTACAACACTTTGCACTTGCCCCACCCCACCCAGGAATGCATCATCACATCTCTGATCACCAAAGGACATGCCAACCTGGTAGAAACACCCCACCAAGAAATACCTATCAACAGGAGTGCATCAAACCACCATGGGCGAACGGATGAGGATCGCAGCACAGCTGGGCATCTGGGAGTGCCTAAGAACTACACAGTACATTACAGGAGGGAAGGCAGAGCCATTGGATTTGCTGTATGAATCTGCTTCAGAATACTCCGTACAATGCACAAGCAGATGGAGATTCATAACAGAGACATAAACTAAAGCAGGGAATGCACAGCAATAAAGGGATCTACAGCAGGAATTTGCAGATGCCCAAAGTATATCCTGTGCAAATGACTGAGGGCCAGAAGCTAAACTCTGCACCAGAAAAGACTGGCAAGAGGTCCAGTCAGGTGCCATGGGAACGGACTGCTGTAAGTAACTGGGACCGAGGCCAGGACTAGCTCTGTGTATAATTAGCAGAGCGGATGGGCCACCAGACAGGAATCCAGTGACAGAGAAACCAAACTTGCCATGATAACCTACAGCATGGGACTTTGCTGCTGCATTGGACAGAATAATAAAACGAGCTCACAGTTCTCTCACGCCGTTTGTTAAAAGGACCACACCATGCTATGCCTTTGTCTTATCACCAGTTCTCACTGATGTGGCACTGGCTGCATTTTACATCATTTAATGGAAGGCAAAACAGTCTGTCCCCTCCAAACAAGAGAATATCTGCATGATCACTGCACTGACAACCGAATGCAGCTACCTCTCGTGTGTGGGATGCGGCAGCTGGCTGACAGGCCTAATAGCTCATTGCACTAAGCGAGGCGCTAGAAGAGCCAGAAGTGAAGAATCCCACGCTCAGCTGGCACTGCAGCTGGATTTGTAGAAAGAACATATGCAGCCAGATTGTACTCTGGCCAAGACCAGGGCTTTAAAATCCCTGCCTCTTGTGAAAAGCACCGCAGGATCTTTAATGACTGCAGATGGTCACTACTTTAGTTTTGACCTCATTCAAAAAATGACACCACCAGCAGCAGAGCATCCGTTTTAATCTGGCCCTCGAGCTCCCATTGGGGAGCGGGGTCTGGGGCTTCCCCTGCTTCAGCGCTCCAGCCGGGGACCAGAGTTGGGGGCCACGCCATGCGCCTCCTGGAAGCAGTGGCATGGCCCCCCCTCTGGCTCCTACGGGTAAGGGCAGCCAGAGGCCTCAGCTCCGCACACTGCCCCCGCCCCAGGCGCTGCCCCTGCAGCTCCCATTGGCCGGGAACCACAGCCAATGGGAGCTGCAGGGGCGGTACCTGTGGACAGGGCAGCGTGCAGAGCCGCCTGACCGCGCCTCTGCGTAGGAGCCGGAGAAGGGACACGCTGCTGCTGTTTCCAGGAGCTGCTTGAGGTAAGCGCCGCCCGGAGCCTCTCCCTGCACCCCAACCCTGATCCCCCTCCCACCCTCCGAACCCCTTGATCCCAGCCCAGATCACCCTCCTGCACCCCAAACTCCTCATCCCCAGCCCCAACCCAGAGCCCACACCACCAGATGGAGCATTCATGGCCCGTCATACAATTTCTATTCCCAGATGTGGCCCTCGGGCCAAAAAGTTTGCCCACCCCTGCCCTAGCACTAGACTGACAAACGAGTTCAATTCCAAGTCAAAGGGAGACCGGCCCATTATCAACTCACCAGCACCACAGCCTGCAGAAGCCAGAGGTCTCCACCCAAGTCCTGCTGAGATCTGATGGGTGCTCAGCCCAAAGCTTGTCTGCTTTCACACGTCACAGGAGAATTGTGGAGCTGGTGGGCAGGGGCGCTAGTTAACTAACAACTTTCACTGGCAGAGGAACACGGGGCAGGGAGGCGCTTCATCCCAGACCCTGGGGATGTTTCCAAAAATGAAGCTCGCAACTCTTAGCAGTGACCCTCACCGGCTTTCTGAGTGAGAGCGTGGCCACCAAGCCCTCTTCCTTTTCACTTGCTGGACCAAATGGCAGGCCATAAAAAGAGAAAGTGTTCCAAAGTTCACCAGGACCTGTTGTCATGGAGTCCCCGGGCGATGCTCTGGAACTGCTCCCCACAAAGCCAGTCAGGACTCTGGGGAGCCTCCTCTCCCTTGGAGCAGACTGTCTCCAGGGCAAGAAGCTCACACGGCTTCACCTCCTGGGTCTCTCCTTGGAGCATTCAGCATCCTCTGCCCCTCCGTGCGCTTCCCACAGCGAGTCCATCCAGGTGGGGTCCTGGGGAAGCCAGAGGGTCCTGCACCCCCACTTCACAGTCAGACGTGATTCTTAGCCAGCCAGTAACACAGAGGTTTATTAGATGACAGGAACAGGGTCTAAGACAGAGCTTGTAGGTACAGCGAATGGGACCCGTCAGCCGGGTCCATTCTGGGGCCCAGCGAGCCAGACAACCCCATCTGCCCTCACTTCCCGTCCCCAGTCAGCTCCAAACTGAAACCCCCTCCAGCCCCTCCTTTCTGGCCTTTGTCTCTTTCCTGGGCCAGGAGGTCACCTGATCTCTTTGTTCACCTTTAGCAAGGGGAGAAGGGCCCCAGCCATTTGTTGCTAGGATACAAAGTGTCGGCAATTTATGCATGCTGGAGACTTAAGAAATACATAGGGGAAACTGAGGCACCCACACAGTATTCAGAGGAAACATTAAGAACAGCCCCACTTCGTCACACCAGTCCAGGGTGACTCCACCTGCTCAGCAATTTGGCTTCCAAACCCTTTCCAGTGCTCCACTCTGGCACAGGGAAGACATTCTGGAAATGGTGTATAATGCCCTGCGGACAGCCCTTCCCCTGGGCCTCATCTTTCACTAGCACGGCCCAAAATCCCATTGGCCATGAAGTCTCCCATTCAGATTCCAAGTGACAGCCTTCCTCTGAAGCAGCTGAACAAGCAGCTTGAGATTCTGTGACTATCAACTGAGGAGTGTGCTGGACACTTTGCAGCCGTGCTAGTGGCCTGAGCAGAGCCAGCAGGCTGCAAACAGCTCTGCCAGTCTTTGCTCCAGGGTGGAGAGAGAGGGTGACATGGACTCTGCCTGGAGCGCAGATGCAGCACAGATTGACATGAGAGGGAGGAGCTGAGAGCATTTTGCTATGGCACAGCCAGGCTGTCTTTTCACAGGTCCAGGCTCGTGGAGAGAAAGGAAGAAATCAGCTCTGCTCAGCTAGCCACCTGCCCCTCCTGACTAGACTGATCCATGACTCCAGAGATCACTGGTCCTAAGTACAAATTGACATGCATGCTCTGGCAGCAGCACAATGACCCTGGTTCTTGACCCACACTCACAATTCCAGTCCCGACCTTCCTCCCTGGGAGGCATTTCAATCCTGACCTGCAGCCTGCCTGCAATTCCAGTCCTGGGGCAAGGACAGCTTTGGTGATGCCCCTCAATCCTGAGCCACAATGACCCCTCTTATATTTCTGTGTTGGGCCACACCTCCCTTCCCATCCCTTCTATCTCTGGGGATGCACCGTGGGCCTCTTGGGCTGTCAATTATGCCTCTGTGGCAGTTCCAGGACATACATGCAGGAGGCTAGAGCTGTGATCCGAACACAGGTGCCCTGAAGTGAGCTGATAGTGCCCTGGTCTACTGATACTGACTGGGCACTGCACAAACAGAACAACAGAGTCCCTGGCCCAAGGAACTCTCGATCCAATAAAGCCAGGACTCAACAGGTGGGCAGGCACACCGAACAGGAGGGACGTAGGGTGACCAGATGACAAACATGAAATATCGGGACGCGGGGGGGGGGGGGGGGGTATGGAGCAAAAAAAAAAAAAGCCAGAGCGCCCCCCGTCTCCACAGCCCCGTCTCCACCCAACTCTCAGCTCTGACCCCCAATACACTCCCAGCTCCCCCATCCCCTCGCTCCTGGGCCCCGAGCTGTGCAGCCGAGCCACGCTCCGGACCCCTCTTGCAGCTCCCGGCCCAGCCGCTCCCGGGCTTCATTGCACCAGCCCCACAGCAGAGGCTGCTCCACTCTGCCCCGCCTGGGACACTCGCCCCGGGCAGCCCCGCTCCGGCTGCAGGGAACTCGGGGATCCCCCCACCCCGGGCAGGGGGCGAACCAGGCAGCCGGGCCCGGCCCCTCCTGGCAGGAGCGTGTCTGCCCCACACGTGTCTCTGCCCCCTGCCTGCTCCACGCTGCCCTGCAGGCTGCAGGGCTGGAGCAGCCTCCATGCTGCGCTCCCAGCCCCGGCCAAGGCCCGTGTGCAAACCTGGGAGGGAGGAGGAATGCCGCGTGCTTGGGGAAGAGGTGGGGCCAGGGCGGGGAGTTGGGGAGGGATCCAATGGGGCAGTGAAGGGCGGGGTTGGGGCGGGTCCAGGGCAGGGATTTGGGGAGGGGTCCAATGGGGGAAGGAGGGGGATAGTCGGGGGAAGTGGGGGGCGAAAGCCCCTCCGGGCTCCGTCTATGCACTGGAGCGGAGGGCAAAATTGCTTGTTTGTCCCATGTCCCGACCAAACATCGGTCGGGACGCGGGACAAACAAGCAAATATCGGGACAGTCCCGATAAAATCGGGACGTCTGGTCACCCTAGAGGGACGTGGCAGGCAGGCCTGGGGACAGCAATCGGGGGATACAGACACTAGGTGGTTGGAGGGGTCTGACTCAGCCCTTTTTATAAGCTATTCCAGTTGCTCTTTATTTTCCTAACATTTGCCCAATTCATTTAACGTCTGCCTAGTCCCAAATTTTCAGCAAAAATCATTACAAATAGATGTTTTTAAAATTCTGCCCATTTCCCTTTTTCAAGGATCTACTGTGGATCCTCAGTTGTTCCCTGTCCAGGTCAGAAACGACCTCGGAGACACCCTGCTGGGTGCAACTTGGGAGAGAACAAAGACTCCTGCAAAGGTGACTAGCCGGATCACCTGCATGTGTGACCTCCCAAGTGCCAGAGACCTCACTGCTGCCAAGGAGTGTGATTGCTTGAGAAGTAGCAAGGGGGCTGCCTGGTCCTGCAGGAAATCTGGATCCATCTGGACTCCAGAGCAGGGATGGTTCATGCCAGGAAAAAAAGCTATCCCTCCTTCCCCATATATTAAAGGGGGGAGGGATAACTCAGCGGTTTGAGCATTGGCCTGCTAAACCCAGGGTTGTGAGTTCAATCCTGGAGGGGGCCACTTAGGAATCTGGGGCAAAAATCAGTACTTGGTCCTGCTAGTGAAGGTAGGGGGCTGGACTCGATGACCTTTCAGGCTCCCTTCCAGTTCTAGGAGATTGGTGTATCTCCATATATTAAAGACAGAAAGGGGGAAAAAGAGCAAGAGCTTCCAGCCTGACCATCCTCCTCAGGTACCAGAAAAGCAGCTGTGATGGCCAGCCAGGAGAGAGACAGATCCCAGTAGCAGGAGAGTGGGTGAATCTCCTCCACACTGAGGGGTGAGGGTGCAGGAGGGGAAACATTGATCTTTGGATGGACACACTTCTTCAGCCCCTTGGAAAGCTTGGCTGCTTTTGGAGCAAGCCCACCAGAGAACCCTCTGTGCAAGCTGGCTCTCTCAGGGACTCAGCCAAAGACCCTCCTAGAGTCCCATTTTCCTCAGGATGGGAGAAGTACCTGGCTCCAGCAGTGCCGCCGGCCAACTACCAGGGATGGAGGGGAGAAGGCCACGTCATTAGACCCTTCAACACAGGCATCTTTTCTTTAGCTCTGCCGGGGAAAAGGGCACTGAAGGGCTGTTTTACTGACCAGAGTGCTGGCTCTCCCAGCACACAACTTGTCCTCTATAGCTATCAGCAGAGAAGCAGGGATAACAAACCCTGAGAGCTCTGTGGGGCGCTCTCCTGTGAGGGTCACATGAATATCCCGCAATCCCTAGAAAGCTCTGACAAGGAAACATGCCTTCTAGGACTTGGGCGGTTGTGTGGGGGAAGAGGGGACAGTCCCAGGAAGCCCTCTCCTGGGGAGCAGCATGGACAGAGGACCAGGAAAGATGGAGCGAGCTGGCCTGCCTGCAAGTTCTCCAGCATGCAGGGAGCGGAATCTGATGGGCATGTTCGTGCAGACCCACCGAATGCAGTCAAAATCCACCACAGTCTGTGGAGGATGCCTCCTGCAGGTGAAGGGGCTAGGCAGACGGCAGCACACATCATGCTGCCCTGAGCACTTGCACCCTGCCATCAAGCACCCTTGCACCCACGGGTGCTGCATGCTGCCATGTCTATGTTCTGACCCCCAAGGTACAGAGGCTGCCCAGTGCAGGCTGTGGTGCTCTTTAGCGTGTCATATGACTGACCCGCATGCAGGTGCATGTAGACTGTTGTGGGCAACTACTGCCAGCCTTCCTAGAATGGGTGGGAAGGGAAGGCCATAGCCCCAGCCTTCCCTCCTATGCCCACAGGGGAGTGTATGCTGCACCCTCTACCAGTTCTGGGAGGCACTGTTCATCCCTGAGACCAACAGCCCCCAGAACACCTGCTAGGACAGCATGGCTCCCCACTGCTCCCAACACAGAGCCCTGACAATGGCCACAAGTTAGCTCCAGGTCTTCCCCTAGCTCAGTGATACTCGGACCTCAGTGCTTCAGGAGCCAAACTAGAAAACAACATTACCCAAAAGAGCCACAGGAGTGTGAATTCATTGCTTCATTTACCATAGTGCTGGGTAGTCATATTTAAACAGCATGCAGGGAACTAGTTAGTTTTTATATTATATCTATTATTCTCACAGCAAAATGACTGACCAAGCATTATTATTTTATCAACTACAATTGGTTAACAACATAGTAAAAGCATCCTGACTGGTTAATAACTTAGATTGGTTAATAATGAAATCACACAGTGATTTAATATCATGTGCTGCAAAGAGCCACGGGAGACACATTAAAGAGCCACTGGTGGCCCACAGGCCTCAGCCTGAGTGTCACTGCCCTAGCACTTGCCACCGCTGTTCTCTTAGGCTAGGAGTACATGGCACCGGGGTGTGTGGGGGGGGAGATAGTGTAAGTTAAGGCACCACAAGAGACCAGGCGCCAGTTTCTTCTGGCCCTATGGTGCTTTGGGTGCTTGCACTGCTGTTCATAGTATGTTAGCCCTCGCTTCACATGCCTTGGTGACTAGCTGTGCTCTCCAGCCCACTGGGTTTTTACCTAGCACCCAGCATTAGAATCACAGAATATCAGGGTTGGGAGGGACCTCAGGAGGTCATCTAGTCCCACCCTCTGCTCAAAGCAGGACCAAACCCAACTAAATCATCCCAGCCAGGGCTTTGTCAAGCCTGACCTTAAAAACCTTTAAGGAAGGAGATTCCACCACTTCCCTGGATAACCCATTCCAGTGCTTCACCATCCTCCTAGTGAAAAAGTTTTTCCTAATATCCAACCTAAACCTCCCCCACTGCAACTTGAGACCATTACTCCTTGTTCTGTCATCTGCTACCACTGAGAACAGTCTAGATCCATCCTCTTTGGAACCCCCTTTCAGGTAGTTGAAAGCAGCCATCAAATCTCTCCTCAGTCTTCTCTTCTGCAGACTAATCAATCCCAGTTCCCTCAGCCTCTCCTCATAAGTCATGTGCTCCAGCCCCGTAATCATTTTTGTTGCCCTCCGCTGGACTCTTTCCAATTTTTCCACATCCTTCTTGTAGTGTGGGGCCCAAAACTGGACACAGTATCCAGATGAGGCCTCACCAGTGCCGAATAGAGGGGAATGATCACATCCCTCAATCTGCTGGCAATGCTCCTACTTATACATTCTGAAAACACAGGGGTGAGATGAAGCATAGATGCAAAGCCATCATAGTAACCTCAAGCAACTGGCTAAGCAGGCAGCAGAGAGGGGCTATTCCACTCCTTGGCAGCAAGACTGGCTCAGTCTGGCTCAGCCTCTCCCAGCAACACAGACAAACCTGGGGATCTCTCTGCAGGCGTCTCTGTGAATCCCACCTTAGCTGCTCCTGTCTCATGGAAAATCAATGCAAAGCATCTCAATTAATCATGCAGGGGGCAAATTGATTAGGATCCTAAATAAGGTCAACATGGCTGTCTGCTTATAGGGTAAGACCCCTTAATCATCATTTCATCAGCAGTAGGCTGTGGAACCTCCACTCATGCTGTTTCTGGGAGTGTGGAGGGATTTTTTTTTTACTCACTATCCCTTGCAATTGCTAGAGCCAGCAGCACAGAAGCTCTTTCTGCTTTAAAGAAGCTAAATTCTACCAGAGGGAAACCACACAGCGGCATGCAACTGTGAGGCCCAACTCAGACCCATGGCCACCTAGTCTGGAAGCCCCCCCCCCGGATTTAGAGGAAGGAGAAACTCCTGAATAACGCACCTGGCCAATGATGTGATGCTGCCCTGGGGACAGAACATTCCTTCCTGACAGCCCTATGGCCCAAAGCCTGAGATTTGATTAGCCTCGTCTTCATTTAAATTGCATACCTGCAAATATCGTTAGTGGGCACAATGGTATTGAACTCTATCTTTGAGAAATGCAGCCACAGTATTGGTCTCCCCTGCCCTTGGCAGCAGGGAATCCCACAGGCTACATAAAGCTCCATGTTCTTGTATTGATTGGACATGTGCTGGCCTTTAATTTCACAAGGGCCCTTTTCCCTGGTGTTCGATGGGACACAAGGGCTGGTCAGACCTCATCCTCTCTTTTATTGCACTGGGGAGATGTTCTAGATCATCCCAATTCCCCTGGCCTGGAGTTGGAGCATGTGCTGCACTCCCCTGTGGATCTGGGGCTGGGAGCCCTCAGGGCAGTTACACCAGGAAGGACTTTGGCCTATTTCCCCTAGCTTTGTGTTTAAATCCAACTTGCTTGCCCTTCTCTGCTGGATTCTCAAGAGAGGTGTCCGCCCTGGGCTGCTGCTGCAGACTAGGATGCACCATAGTGCAATGTGATCTCCCAGGGGAGTTTCCCTAGTCTTGTCTATCCTTTGCCTCCTGCATGGCTGGTGTGTGTTGGGCAGGCAGACGCCACCAGGCAGGTCTACCCACAAAGCCTCCAGGCAACGTTTCCTCAGAGCTTTGCCACTGGCCATTACTTTTCACAGCTGCACCCCACTGGCTGAACCATTTGTCCCTTGCATAGCCTCTGGGCTGTGTTAGTGCATTGGAAGAAGGCTTCTACCCCGAAACACTGTTTTCCTCAGAATTTTAAACAGTGCCCTATCCGGGGCCAGCTCCATGGCAGGGAGCGAGCCCTGACTTCGCTGAGAACAAGGGGTAGGTTTTCGAAGCACTTACCGGTAAGTGCCTTACGAGCACAAACCCCATTGGAAACCTTACTCTTGACTCTCACTGGGGCTTGTGCTCTGAACGCACGGAGGTGTTTTGAACATTCCCTGCTAGATCTGGTCCTTTAAGTGCATTGTCCACATGTTAACCCCCCAAGAATCAGCCTCTGTTGCCATATCAAACTTCATGGTGCAGAGAGCCTGCTCCTTGCACCCACGTCTGGGACTAACTCAGGCCTGTACAGAAATCAGGTGGTTCCTCTTCCCCTGCAGGCCCCACAACAAATGGCTGTAAAAAGCAGCTGTTGGTGTCATTCATAAATTGGGCCCCAATGTATCATCCAGCCAGTGAATACAGGGGGAGCTCAAGTCACCCCAAGTTGTTTTTGCACCAGCAGGGCTGGCAATTCCCTGTTTTCTTTTCATGCATTTGGCTCACCTGAGCTGGGGTCTATCAGACACAACAATCTCCCTGTAACCAAATAGAGGCAACTAGCCCTGAGGCTACCATCAGTGCTCTGCTGCCCAGCTGGCCTGTATCTCTGGTGTCCCTGGGACAGGGGAGGGAATGCAGGATTCCTCCTGCAGGAGGGCGAAGGAGGGGCTGGGTCTGTCTGGAAGGTTTGGCTCCAGGGCTCCTGTGGGCTGCCCTCGGGCAGGTTATCTCAGTAACACTGGAATTAAAGTACCTGTAGCACAAAGGGATTGTCACTTTATTTCTTGCTGACATGTCATGGAACTCGAGCTCAAGAGCTAATTGATTCTTTCCTCTGCTAGATAATGAACAGCTGGAACATAAAGTGGAGAGGGGGTGACAAGAGCTAGCACTGATTCCCCCCTGGAGACACAGGGGAAGCCACGGCCTGATACCACACAGCCAAATTCAGAGGTGAGTCAATTGCCCGAAGCCATGTCAGGGTCTCCATTTCCCACTGAGATGTGTGTGAAACTCCCCTCAGTGCAGCTGCTCAGGCACTAGCAATGGGGGAGTGCTGCTTGACCAAGGCCAGACGCCATAGTGGGCACAGTGCTGATGGTCTGTCTAGACCAGCACTCTTACCACTGAGGGGATGTCTGCACTGCAGCTGGGAGATGGGATTCCCAGCACCTCTGCTCAAGCTAGTGCACTAAAACTAGAAGTGTGGATGCTGTGGCAGCTGCCCACATCCCACGTCCCAGGCTGCCTGAGCTCCTCGGTCCAGTCCAAGGGGCTCAATGTCCAGACTGCTATTTTTAGCAGGCTGGCTCAAGCAGAGCTAGCATGAGTCTGTCTCCCCACGCTGGGACGCGCACCCCCCTTTGCTGTGCAGACATACCCACTGTCACCCCCTTGAACTTGGTTCTGCGCACTCTTGGTAGCGGACATGTCAGGGAGCGTGTGGGTGCCTCTCAAAGCCTGCTTTGCAGCTACTGCAGAATTTGCCCTGGCTCACGCATGTTATTTTCCACTTTGGATTATTTCACAGCCATCTCTCTGTTCTCTGGGGTGCCCTTCACGCCACCATGCCACTTCCAAACCCTGGACATGTGCAGAGAACAGGGAAACACTGAAGAGTCAGCAGAACAAACCCCCCAACCCTGAGAGATCCCTGCCCCAGGACTCTTGCCTGGCTCCCTTGTGTACATGGCACAGTGCCAGCTGAGGTGGATGTTTCCAGGGCAGTTTTAATTATTCATCCTCTAATTACAGAGATGGTCTTGAGGTTTGCCAGGCACTCATTGAGCTGCCCCGAACTCCTAAGGAGCTCTCCCACATCACTGGCCTAAGCACATTCTCCTCTGCCCATCAGCAAACACAGTTCCAAGGGGCAGATTTCCACTCACTTGATTGCCCTCGCGGTGGTCACTCTTTCTGTTGTGATTACACTCCCATCACCACGCAGGTTCTGGCAGCCAGCCTCTGCCATGTAGGTCCGAGCTGGCTGGGGCCCAGTGCAGTGTGGGACACATCAGGGCCGGGCGAAAGGAATGTGCCCAGGGCTGGCTGAGCAGGCTGCAGAGGAGTGGTGTGGGTTTGAAATGGCGATGGGGGCCTCAGTACTGGCCCAGTCTGGGCGGTGCTAGGCAGTTTTGGAATGCAGGTAAGGGCTGTGCTCCCCCTGCCTGGGACCAGTCTTCCCTGCAGGAACAGAGCACAGAGCAGGACCCTGCTGCGCAAGGCAGAGCACTTTTATTCCTAGGCCTTGTTTCACCTCTTTCTGGCCGTGTACAGAGGCCACATTAAGCCCGAGGGCTCTGGGAGTCTCTCTTGAGCACCCCCACATGGACAGTGCTTGAAGTGCCAGTGGGGGCTACAGGTCCAAGAGGGAGGGAAGACGGAGATGTGGGGCTCTGGAGGGCAAGGCCAGAGAAGGAAGACAAACGGGGAGAGGAGAACAGCCCTTAGCACAAAATTCCTGCTCCCCTCACTCTACAGGGGGCTGGAGACCACGGAAGGGCGGCTGAGATCCGCAGCCCCTGGAGCAAAGTCCGGATAAGAGCAGGATGCACAAGCAGCACATTTCCCTTTTTTATTCTAATGACACAAGGCCCAGCACAGGGATGGCGTCCTGAGCCTCTGTTTGCCAGAAGCTGGGAAGGGGCGACAGGGGATGGATCACTTGATGATCACCAGTCCTGTTCATTCCCTCTGGGGCACCTGGCACTGACCACTGTCGGAAGACAGGATACTGGGCTAGATGGACCTTTGGTCTGACCCAGTGTGGTTGTTCTTATGCTCTTATGAGTGTGTGCTGGGGGAAGCGTGACTGGTTAACACAGCCTAGTACCTCCCTGCACCTATTGGCAGGAGTGCAGCCCCCAATGTGTTCTCTAGAGGAGCCCGGCTTTCAGCTCATTTCAGGCTGATAACACAGTTTGCTTTGCCAATAGACTTTCCAACTGTAAGTGAAATCAATTCAATTGGGTATTTTACTCAATTGGGACTCCTGCTAGCACAGCCGATTCCGCTGCCCGTCTCCCCTGAGCCGCTGAGATGGGAGCCAGAGCGTAGATTGCAGTCAGTCAGCCCTTTTGCAGGAATCCAGGGTTTTATCTATCCTCTTGTAAAGCATCCAAGGAGTGAGACTTCCTCCTCCCTGCTCTGCAAAGCCCTCCCGCCTCGCTGGGACACAAGCACAAACACAGGCAGGCAGAGGCACTGGCAGCCCTGGGAGGACAGGAATGGGACAGTGGGCGTTTTCTGTGGTATTTTTATGAACGAGATGCATGGCAGTGACATACTTGACTGGGGGGTGTAAAAGGGTTAAAAGCTGCTCTTTGAGCAGAGCTGGAGACGTGAGGTGTGTGTGTCACAACTGTCTGGGTGGAAGCAATGTGTCATTACAGAGACAAGGGGGGAGGGGATAAGAAGAAGTTAACACATATTTCAAGAAGCCATTCACTTCACCTTGAATGGTCCCTTGAAATATGTGTTACCTACTTATGCTAAACAATCTGTACACCCCGCAGTTAGCAGTGACACCCCGAGGACCTTTCCCAGACCTGGAGAAGAGCTCTGTGTGGCTCGAACATTTCTCTCTCTCACCAGCAGGAGTTGGTCACATAAAATATATGATCTCCCCCACCTTGTCTGTCTAATATCCTGGGACCAGCTTGGCTACAACACTGCATACAGCACTGAGTCATTAAAAGGTCAGGCCATATCAATGGAAGATCCCAGGATTGAACTGGCACCTACCCAGGGAAAGTCCAACAGGTGAAACATGTGAACTCAGCATGGGTCTGCAGGAGGACAACAGATGAAGGTGACATGAGGTAGGATAAGAGCTGGCTTTTGGAGAGACAAGAGGGCTCATCTGGGACTGAAAGAAAAAGGAACAGAGACAGAGAGAGGAAACCAACATGGCTCCACCAGCAACATGGTTTTCTGTACTAACCTAAGGACTTCCCAATGCTCTGTTCCAGCTGGCTGATAAACCCCACTGTTTGGAAAGAGGCTGCCTGATGCCACTGCAAATTCTTGGTGATATGCATGGATCTCTGAAGAGGGCAAGAAGTCTCTGAACAGAAGTCTAGCTCAGCTGGACCCACTGGGCAGAGCTCACAGCGTGAAACAGGAGAGTGGGAGCCCAGAGACTCAGTCTCAGAGGGATTGTGGTCGCGTGGCCTGTGTTTAAGGAAGAGCGAGACCTCTTGGGGGTCCGGAAATCCCACCAAGGGACTGTTTAAAAACTCAGATCCTGGACATCCGTCACAAATGGCAGCAGGGGTAAATTGCTAATCCACTGAGAGAGCAGACTGGAAATGAGAAATGCATTCGGTTGTGCTTGCTACAAGTCAAGGGACCCTCCAACCACTCGTGGGTCTGTGGGGTCAGCACTCTGGGCAATGGAGCTACACGAGCTCTGCTCCCATGACACCCACAGTGCCTGGTTACCCCAGTGCTATCCATGGTGTGCAATTCTGCTAGGAAAAGCCCAAAGTGCTAGGAGTAAGAGGGAAGTACTTAGACAGGCTTGCCTGCTCTATCACTAAACCCACTCTCAAAAGCATCTGCCATCAGTTCGCAGCCTTGGTAGCACAGACAGACAGCTGGCTGAGGCTAGAAATTCCTCCTGAACTGCTAGAAACAAGTGGGGTCTGATCAAACTCCTAGCAAAGAGCTGCACTGTGTCCCAGGGGTCTGCTCCCTATTCTCTCTCCTGGCACTTGCCTCTACTGCAGATTCTTTACTTCTCTCACTGGGGTGGGCGGGGGAACTGCTCCCATTCGTGATCATGGCAGACAATTCTTTGGACAAAACAGATCATAAAAGGATGACAAGGGTGCGTGGGTGGAATAGGGTGACCAGATATCCCGGGTTTATAGGGACAGTCCCGATTTTTGGGTCTTTTTCTTATATAGGCTCCTGTTACCCCCCACCCTAGTTCTGATTTTTCACATTTGCTGTCTGGTCACCCTAGGGTGGAAGACACAAAAAATGTCCCTTTCTTCTACTCATCTAAGATGTGCTTCCCACTTCTCTTTCCATCTCACCAGCCGTTTCCATAGGCTCTCGCTCACTCCTTTGCCGGCATATGCCAACCTGTCTCACCTGGGCTTGGGCTGCCATTCCCAGATGTTGTGCAGTTGGGCCCCTGCCTCTACAACTTGGCTGTTCCATTTTGTTGTAAATACAGTTATAAATATTACAATTTGGTTTAATATTTAATATAGTCAGGTTAAATAACCATTCCCGGCGCCATAAATAATCATTAACCGAGGGTTCTAATTGTGCTGTGGGGATCCTGCTTCATGACTTATTTAAAGGGCAGACATTATTCCCAGCCTCATCTCCCTTGTACACCATAAATTAACCTGCAGCTCAACCTCTTTAGTAACCTGATGGGACATGATGGGACATGACCAAAAGGGATGATTCCATTTCAAGGGGTCTGCCAACAGAAACCCACCGACTTGTTCGCTTACCAAGTACGGTGAGGAAGGAACATGACAGCAAGTGAGTTAGGATGAGACAAAACCTACTGTGGAAAAGGGGTTGGGGACGTGGGAGGAGCCCAGAGCAACGCAGCAGTGAGGACAAGCCAGGAATTGGGTGCTACTCCAGAGAGCCTGCCAATCACTCTGCCACGCCCGCATGGGTAAGGGGAGCAAACTTTGCACAACGACCGTCCATGGGCACAGCTTGCACACCTGGAATCTCATGTAAACTCAGCACAAGAACCTCGCCCTGCATGCTCTGCACCCACAGCTTGGTGAGTCACACACAGATGTGTGACTCTCTGTCCCACTCTCTCCATACAGCATTCAGGGGGTTGCGCTAGAGAAGTGCAGAACAGGCCCCCAGAAAGGAGAACGGCTGCTCTCATCTGCCGTTGATTGAAAAGGGATGAATGGTCACTGAACGAGGTGGCATTCTGTGACCGCCACTGACTAGTGGTGTAAACCCACCAGGGGCAGCAAGCCAGGTGGGAAAGGAGCAGTGGAATACTTGGAAGCTGATCTATGTTTCCATCCCTGAGCATCATTCTTCAGCTAGTTGATCTGCACACTCAGGCTGGGAAAGGCTCCGCAGCGGCTGGGGGTGCAGGCAAGACTGGGCAGGAAGTGCTGGAGCAGTTGCTGTGGCACCCAGGATCAGGCCAAGGAGCAGGGAGGAATCGGGGTGATCAGTTCGAGTCTCAGTAGCTGAGTGGCTCCCTTCACTCTCCATGCAGAGCACCCACCCATTCCCCCTCCTATTGAAGACACCACAACTCCCCCTTCTCCCGATATCCTGACTTCCTCCCATTCTCCAACTCACCCACTCCCCATGCTTAATACAGTGGCTGGTATGTTCAGGGGTCACCGTGCGCCTCTGTCCCTCATTCAAAGCGAACGTCCAGCACCTCTGAAACCCCCAGTAGTCTGGGAGGGGAGGGAGAGAGGAGGCGGCCGTTGTGGTGTAAGGGAGCTATTCTCTTTCTTAGCCTGCAGAAGCAGCTTTCTGCTCCTCTCTCTCCACCCATCTGTGACAACATAAAGCCCAAAGGGCTCCAGTGTTCCCATGGGGCTCTCCGGCCCACCTCAGCAGCACTGGCCCGAGTGCCCATTCCTGCTCTCTGCCTTGGAGCAGGGCATGACAGCAAACAGACAAGAACGTCTCAAGCGGGAGTGCCATGTGCCGGACATACATGGACCCCTCCGATGCACCCCAATAGGATGGAATCCTACAAACTCTGCTCTCATGTAGTGACCCACACATCACACTGTGTGTTTCCTTTGCTTCAGAGCACACAGTAGCACCAGGCCCCACTAATAAGTATGCAATATACTGCTGCAATGAAAGAGACACTGGGCAGAGGCTCCTCCGTGATAGCTGTCCTAGATCTCCACGCATAGCTTCTACAGCAGCCTTTACAAGAAGGAGAAAGTGGCCCTGCAGAATGGGCCTGCTCACAGACTCTGAGTAGTCAGTCCTGAAACTTCTACAGTAAGTCCTGGAGCCCCCTCCTTCCCAGAGCAGGACTGTTCCCACAGCATGGGATCGAGGGGTACTGTACTCCGCCTCACCCCAGGCAGAAAGTGTGCTAGGTACAGGCCATACATCCCTATGGGATAGAGTGCAGAATCCTGTCAGAAACTGCATTTTTCACACCCTTTGACAGTCTTCCCCTCACTCTGCCCATCAATCCATCATACACATACTTCTCCCTACCCTGGGACTTACCCCAAGATTTCAGTCCCGGCGCAGATTCAAACAGCCACCACTAAAACAAACCCATTGCAAACAAACCTACAAAGTAATCAGCTACAGACACAGTTCCCTCTTTCCTCCCAAAACATGGGAGCTCCCCACAAGATAACATGGACAAAGGCAGAGGATAGCAATATTTAGCCCTGCCCCAGTGACAGCTTGAAGGTCTGAGAGCTCATGCCATGCAGAGCTAGAAATGGGAGCATGAAGCCACTAGAAATGAGAACTCCTAGCAGGTCACAGAGCAGATTCTCCCAGGAAAGCCCCAGGAACTGGATTTTAAAGCCTTGATGTTATTGTGTACAGAACATCTCACTTTGCTTATTTTTAATGGTCTCTAACATTGTATTAGTGCTAGTTTTTCTCCAAGCCCTGGGCAGTTGGATTCGTGATGCTCAGGATGACTGGCTTTGCAGGGAGAGAGAGGTGAAAAATACTGTCAAAAGCTTTTTAAAAACTGCCTCAAATATTTCCACAAGCATCTCTCTGTATAATGTGTGCCCTGAACAAAGGGGAGGGCAGCATGACATGGTATAATCGTTCTGTGGCACTCACTGGAGGTGACTTGTGTCACCCACCTGTGAGTAAGGGGCCCACCGCCAGCACATGCTGATAGAGCCGTTACAACTCACCATCCCTTTGGCCATGTCTTCATCAGGAAAAGGTGTGGCTTTAGCCTGTGGTCATTAACACGTGTTATACTCCTGGGGCAGACCGGGCAGATATCTGTTGGTTGAGGTGCCCCATAGTGATCACCTTGACCAGCAAGCAAATGTTAAACCAACGCTATCCCCTCCAGGCTTTAACTCAGCCAGTGAGCCTGGGTGGGGGCAGACCCAGCCCTGTCTCCAGCAGACCGTTAGCATATGCTGCTTAGCTAGGGTTACCAGATAGCAACTGTGAAAAAATGGACAGGGGGTGGGGGATAATAGGTGACTACATAAGAAAAGGTCTCAAAAAGCGGGACATCTGGTCACCCTATGCTTAGCTAATGTTCTAAAATCTCACTGTTAAGTCCTAGTCTAGACAAAGCCAAGTATGGCGTGGCTCTTACAAAGAAGGAATGTATATGCATCCAATCCCTAGCGACAGACACTGCCATCCACATGCTTAACCCCTCAGAAAGGCAGAGGGCAGAGCGTAAATCATGACACACAAGAACATTCAAGTGATCACAAAGCAAAGGTTCCAAGTGAGGAGATTAACAGTTCAGGTATGAGCCACTCGGCTGTCTCTGCCCAGCCTTTCTGCTGTAATTCGGGATGCCAATGTTTCTACCATTCATGGTATGAAGGTGCACCCTGTACCCAAACTTCCCCCCGTCGGGTACAGGGCGTTTTCAGGGAAGCACTGCATGGGTGGGGGTGGAGTCGTGAGGTGAACATGAGAAAGTCAAGGATAGCATAGCTGACCAATGTAGGACACTTCTCCAGAGGGGTGCTGAGCAGGGGGCTGGATAATGGACATGCATGATGTGTGAGATGTTCGAGTCTATGTCCCATACGGAGTGGGTGGGGAAGGGAAGGCTGTAGCCACACCCAGCAGGCAGGACTGCAGCTTGACTTTAGACAGAGTTTTTGAGTGGAAGAAGGCATGCCTGTTTATGCTTATAAGACAGCATCCAGCCCTGAGATCTAGTCACTCAGCTCTGCTTCCAGTGTCTGTGTGAAAGAGACACAGAGAGAGCTATTTGCATTTGATTATTTATTTTGTAAGTGAAGAAACGGTTGTCAACACTTTCCGACACCCCCACCCCCCCGCTCGCTCAGAGCTTTCCCCAGCTGTGACTCACAGGAAGGCAGCTGCAACAGAACGACTATCCTGTGCTCACTCCCCAGCCCTGCCCTGAGATTTCCACCCCGCACTGGAGCAGAGAGAGAGAGCAAGGCCATAGTATTTTCTGCCTCTTCTCATGTGTTCCCTGAGCTGGTATTAAAAGGGGACTTTCAGCCTCTAACTGGCACAGAAGGTGATGGGGGGAGCAGGGAAAGGGGAGGGCTTTTATCATAAATACAAGTCTACTCTAAGTCTGATTAGAAACAATAGTAAAAAATAGAGTGTACAGGGAATTGGCCAGGGGCGAGAATTTTGAAAGTGCAGGGGACCTGAAACATGGAGGCTGACTGAAGTGCAAGAAAACTTCCACGTAGAAATGTTTCCCCCACAAGGGATTTGCTGATGCATTACATTTAAAAAAAGGTGTTTTTTTTCTTTTCTGTAGCTTAATTTCATCTTGGAATGAAAAACTACAAACGTGAATTGAACACCACTCTTCAGCCAGTCTGAGGCACTGCCTCACAACTGGCATCTGGTTTGCTTAGCTGAAAATGCAACACCTCTCTCCTTGCCTCTGAAGAACCGTTACCTTGTTGGTTGCATGGGGAAGTCTCTGTGTGTTCATCTATGGAGACACACAGTACAGCAGGTCTGAGGGGATGTGCATATGAGTGGCTTCTCCATTCCTTGAACCCTTCCCCAACCTGGGGTGGAAACACAGAGATGCTTGATACTCAACTTGAGGAACGTGAGCTCTATATAACAACACCCGGCGCTCCAATTTAGTTTCCTAGGATAACCCCGACTTGCATAGGCTGGGACTGAAGTAGCTGTGAGCTCCCACCCATTCCCCAGAGTCACTCCTTATTTGAGTGCAGGATGCAGGACCACATCCTGGGTGCCCACTTTCCCAACTTACATTCCACATAGGCCAATAGACAGCAGCTATTTCTTGCTCCCTCTCGGTCATGCAGTGGCCACTGTGAGACACGGTCAGATGTAGCCTGGGCTCCGTGGCACAGAATGCATTTGCAGGGGGCTAGTTGCATTGGTGTAGGGATTGGGGGTGTATGGACAAGTGACCTTTCTCCAGGGAGGATCTCCCTGAATAGCAATATTTCCAACATGCCTCTGGAACTGTGCAGTGAGGGGAGGAACTGGATTAGCATCGATCCCTCCTCCCTGGGATCAGGTTTCTATCGAGTGAGGGGGCTAGGGCAGGGAGCTGTGCTGGAAGGAAGTATGGAATTTGCATTTCATTTCAGCACCAGCTTCTCCTGCTCAACTCAAAGCATTAATCAAAGAGATTGGCCAAACCCAGAGTTAAAGAAAAGGCAGCTGAGACAACGCTGTCCTGAGTAGGAGGGGGACTGTCACCATGGCACCAGGGCGTGAGTGACAATACCAAACGACAGACAGGGAGGGGACAAAGAGCTGGGAGAGCTCAAGCAGGAGACCCACCAGCAAGGAGAGCATGTAGGCAGTGCCAGCCTAAAGCAGTGACATGTGGGCTCTGGTGGCTCATTGGCATGAGCAAATCTCACAGTGAGGACTAGCTCATGAAAACACCAGTCCGTGTCCTGTGGGGTCAGCCCGGGAGCCCAAAACCCAAAGCTCCCCCAGAGATAGAGCAGGTGGTGAGGGGCAACCCCTGAGATTTAAGGCTTTACAGATAAGAACCAACACCCAGCATTGCATTGGCAGAGCCCAGCACACTGCTAACCACTACTCGTCACATTCCAGGAGCTGAACTCCTACTTAGCTCCAAGGGCAGCTCGAAGGGGACAGCTTTGCAGAACAGTGCCAAGCAGTGGCCATGGAAGAAGCAAATACAAGTGACTGTCAGGATCCACTGACAGTTTGGCTGTGCTGTTACTGCAGCATCACAGAGATGGTTCTGCATATCACCTGTGAAAGGTGAGGTATTGCAGGCTGAGCTCTCCTGGGGCTGGGGCGCCTGATAGCAAGGAGAGCACTGCTGAGAATGCCAGCTGAGCTAATCGCAGCCTGCTTCTGCCACATCAACCCCCGATCACCTCACTGGGCTTCTATCCCTGATCTGCCTTGGTTCCTTTCAGGCTCTGAGGCCCTGGATGCTGGTGCATGAGTGATTCTCACCAGGTTCACACAGGGAGACTTGCCCGGCTGAATTTGTTCCAGAGGGAGCGGGGAAGTTTCATGAGTCATCAATGGCAATAATATCCCCAGGAGGTTTTAGAGGGAGGCAGCAGAAAAGAGGTGGCTTCACCATCGTTGGGTTAAAACCACCCAAGAGCAGCCTATTCAAACTGGTTTTTCAATCTGTCTCTAGCACGTATCAGTGTTTACTCCAGGCCCTCCCCCATCCATGCCATGCAGAGCCATGTCGCGTTTATACTGGACACAGACCCCCCTCCCCCCAAATATTTATTCATGCACTACAACTTGGCATGGGGCAGAGCCAGCCCCTCTCAGAGTCTGGGCTAGAGCACCACAGAAAGTGGCATATTTTATCTTGATGTGTCAGGATTTATATAAAAGGGGATAGTTCAGCTCTAAATGTAATGAGTTGGAAGAATAGCCCTCCAGTGGCTTCCTCCAGCTAGCACAGCATCAATAGCATCGATTGCTAAAACTAACTAATAACCCAGGACTGGCCTGGCTGAGGACTGCTCCGAGTAGATAATAAAAACCAGCTCCACACTGATATACGCAGTTGCCGCAAACAGGTGAGCTGAGCGAGTGCAGAGTGCCAGGACTAACAGGACCGCACAAGTGAGAAGCCTCAGCTAGTGCAAGGGAGGCTATTAGAGGAGCCAAGGCAGGCAACATGCTGCAATCTCCTTTGTGCATGAAGACTAGGATGGGCACAGGAACACAAAGCGCAGGGCTGAAAAGACTTCAGCTAGTTTCCCAAGGGCAGCCAGGTGGCCATGTCCTGTTGAAACCCTGGATGAGATGGATGAAGGAAGTTAGGAGAATGTGACAAAAAGGAAAGGAAGAATTTAGATCCCTGGAAAAGGCACAAAAATCAACATCAGCAAAGGTGACCTTGGAGAGGCTTTGGGCACGAAGGGTTACCGGAAGGGGATGCTGTGAAAATTCTGGATTCATGAGGCACTGGGGTACTGACCTTGAGTAACGCCAGAGTGCAAGAGAGAGAACAGACTTTCCCCTTCGATCAGAAAATCTGACCCGTGTTTCCAGCTGTTTGTTTAGAGGTCTTTCTAGCCAAGTCTCCTGGCCCCACTGCAATACCTTCACCACCCACCATCCTTCCTCTTTCTCTGAATGATAAAGACAGTGATGATGCTTCAGCAGAAGATGGCCAGCATAAGCATTACTGTTTATGAGTGTTTGTACACTGGTAAAAGGCACATGAGTCTGCTGGGCTGTAGAATGGTCTCCCGAGGGCAGTAGTGAAAACCCATCATTCAAGACATGTAAAGGTGAAGAGCCTAGAAGACAGAATGTAAGACACAACTCTGCCCTGGGAATGGACTAGATGGGGACTGGCACGGCTTTTCCGGCTCTGATTTCTCTGATTCTCCTTCTCTGATTACATCACGTTTTCTAAAAAAGAAGGACACACCTCTTTCTTCTCAAGAGATGCAGTGAGAGCCATCCATCCCTGTGATACATCAGGAATTAACCAGACAACTCCCTTGCAACACAGTACTTCTGACTGCAGCTCAGCCTGACTGCCATCAGCAAATGCTCCTGATGCCAAGTATCCCAGCCCCTGGGAAGTCCCACGGAGTGAGGCCTAGCCGTGATCATTACTAAAGGCAAGCATAGGCCGCCAACACCTTCCATCATAACCCTTAGTTTTCAGTCACTTACAGATGTCAGTTTTGAACCCTATGGAGAAGCACTCGAAGACCCTAGCCCAGATCAGGGCCCCACTGTACTGGGCATGGATCATGCCCTGAAGAACTCAGTCTTGGCACCAAACTCCAGCCAAGGCATTCTTGAGAGGCTGTTCCTACAGTGGAAACTGCTAAGCAGACATTTCCCTTCCAAATGAGGGGCTGACAGCAGGGACTAGTATCTGGCACAGTGTACAGCCCCCTCCCACCCCCATCCCATGGGGACTTCACTCAGCCCACAGTAGGGATGAACTTAGCCCAGAGAGTGAAGGGAACACAACACACACTCAAAAGAGAGTTGGCAGCTGGTGCCAGTGGGGCACAGAATGGTTGGCTCTCCACGGGCCCCCAGAGTGCTCCTCACTCCAGGGTGGACATGGCACAGACATGGAAGCCTTCAGTGTAGAAGTACAGAACTCTGTGCATGGGGAGAGCCCCAGGGAGGACAGTGTCCCCAACGTCTCCCACACCTTTTCTGGACCTACTGCAAAGAGAACAGGGTGGTTACTGTGTGGCAGGCACCATCCTGCTCAGACCACTCCTGGACTGACAGTCACTCTGGTCAGTTTCCCCCCACCCCCCTCATTGCAATCAGCTTTCCAGTGCTCTCACCCCCACCTCCTCTGCCCTGTCATCTCTCCAACATTCACAGAAAGAGAACAAAAATTAAAGAGGGAAAAAAACAATGAGAAAGTGCCAACCTGCAGTTAGAGGGAAAGTCATTTAGTCTGTTGAAAATAAGTAACTGCATAGAGAAGAAATAAAGTGTTTGAAAGTTAACGACCTAGATGTCAGCCCTGATGGCCGGGGTATTGAGCTAGAAGGCTATCGGAGTACTTCTACAAAGTTACTTTCTTTCACGTCCTCAAAGGCAGAGCAAAGAGAGCAAGAGCTCTGCTCTGCGACGCGAACCTGCCCAATCTTCCTGTGCACCTGTGACTGAACGCAGAGCTGTGTGGCACATTCAGCCACCAGCCCATCACACCTCAATTGCCAGAGCTCTTGGGAGGCAGCCTCGCCTTACACCAAGGACACAGTTTCTTTAGGAGCCTTTCCCCATCTTGGGGCTAGTGTCAGGAGTTTCTCAACTCCATGGCATTAGAATGCAAGCAGCACTGGGAGGGCAGGGCCGGCTCCAGGGGTTTTGCCGCCCCAAGCAGCCAAAAAAAGAGCTGCGAGCGTGATCTGCGGCAATTCAGCAGGAGGTCCTTTGCTCCGAGCGGGAGTGAGGGACCCTCCGTCAAATTACTGCCGAATAGCTGGACGTGCCGCCCCTCTCGGGAGTCGCCGCCCCAAGCACCTGCTTGCTAAGCTGGTGCCTGGAGCCGCCCCTGCGGGAGGGACAGACACCCTGTGGCAGGGCAGCCATTCTCCTGGCTTCTCTCCATTTGCCTCATGCAACTGGAGGCAGAGGAAGGTGAAAGCCCCCTCAGGAGTGGGGAATGACACGGGCACATTCTGAAGATACAGCTCTGGGCACAGAGTCCGCTCTCCCTGTAAGGGACCAGATCTTCCCCGAGCAGCATGACAGCATCTGCAGCAAACGGAACCAACTTATTGCTTCACCTCTGTCATTTGGTAACTAGAAGCCTTTGGCTGGTAAAGGGGAGTGAATGCCAAGTGCATGCCTGGCTGGGGGCACTGTGCAGCTGTTTCAGATCAAAGACAAATGGGTCCCCAGCCCCTGCTGACAGTGCCTAACTGCCGCCCTGAACTCGCCCAACAGCTAGATGGTTAACAGAGCACCAGCAACGTGAAGATCACCTGGGGGCCTGAAAAGGTGCCCCCTCCATGGTCCCACAGACTCTAAGGCAAGGGGAACAGGAAGTAATTGCTCTCTCTCCAGTTCAGCCCACTATGCAGAGTTGCCCTCATGACTCCCCTGGAGACTCAGTCTCTCCTTTGCTGAAAAGACCCTTATAAGCATCCTCAGTGAGCCCCAAACACACATGGCTCCTTTAAACATAAAAACTAAATGGAACTTGGCCCTGCGATTCTGAAACTGCCATTGAAAAGCAATGAGTTAGCAGACTGGGATACTGCATTCAGCACTGAGGTCACTCTTCTTCCCCAAGGAGAGCCCCCACTGGGTGTGTGTTTCATTTCTCAAAGGCCCATGTAGGAATTGATCTGATGTCTCCAGGTGTGTAGGAGGGAGAGAACCTGCCCATGTGACTAGGAGCACTTGTGGCTGGGAGGAGGAAGCAGGGCAAGTGGGAGATTGCAGTTATTTGTAAATAATCCTTAATTAATGAGATTCTCAATAATAGTTGGTTTGGCGCGAGGCTGGTCAGGGATGATGGTAATCTCCATTCTTCCACTCTTCAATTACATCTTCAGGGATGGAGGCAGAACTAGGCAGGGTGAATTAGAGAAACTTTTGTCGCGTTTAATATCAATTCATTTTGCAGACTGCTGACACAGCAGGATTTCACAGCTCAGAATTTATGGTTCTCTCAAGAGCGCATGAGCAAAAAAAGGAGAAAAATGTTCTGCCATCAGCACAAAACTATCAACAATCCTGGAAAGGAGAGGCAGCCCCTAGGGAGAGCCCAGCAGGAGCAGTGCCCTACTGCGGAGATGGGAAGAGCTGGGGCACCGAGTCAGGTGCCATTCCCTTCAGAGGGAGCAGGCCAAGCGTCTCTCCCAGCAGGCACAGAAGTGCCAATCTGGATGAACAGGTTGTGGTCAGGCCCATAGGCAGGTGGAGTGCCCACTGCATTCCCAGCCCCTTCTTGCCATTAGTTCATCAGACAGCCCAGCCCAGGGCACAATTTGTTCACTGTGCCTATGCTAGTCCTCCCTGTATCACATGGAGAGTCACCCTGGGCTTCCCATCCCTCCCCTCAGCCTCTGCTTTTAGTGGGTAGGCACTTCTGCCTCAGGCCACACTTCAGGGAGCTCATGGGCTTCCCCTGCCCTGAGCAGCCTCATCCCAAAGCATTGGATGGCGGCAGCATGTTATTCAGAACCTCTTTGGAGCAGCCTGGCCCCACTCAGGGGCTTGATCTGGCCATGGTTTCAGTGGGAGCATCTCTGCTGAAACGGACAGAGCTGCACCTGTTCGCACCAGCTCTGAACACCATCTGTTCTTAACATGGCTCCCACTCGCAGGGGGTGAGCAATGGGCTGATATAAATGCTGCAGGGCTCCTGCCCAACAGCGGTGTGTCTCGACCCAGAGGCTTGCCCCGCTTTCTATTGAAAGGGTAGAAATAGGCCAAGCAATGACAGGATAACGGTGTGTGAGGATGGCCCAGAGGTTATGGTCCAGAACTGGTAGGCCAGTCCCTCTCTCTGTGCCACTAACTCACTAGCAGCAAAGAATCCTGTGGCACCTTATAGACTAACAGACGTTTTGCAGGATGAGCTTTCGTGGGTGAATACCCACTTCTTCGGATGCAAGAAGTGCATGTCTTGCATCCGACGAAGTGGGTATTCACCCACGAAAGCTCATGCTGCAAAACGTCTGTTAGTCTATAAGGTGCCACAGGATTCTTTGCTGCTTTTACAGATCCAGACTAACACGGCTCCCCCTCTGATACTTAACTCACTAGCTAACCTCAGACAAGCCACTCCTCCTCGCTGTGCCTTGATTTCTCTACCTCCTGGGCTAGGGAGGGCAGCTTCCTGGATGTTTACAGCAGGTGCTAATGGTGAGGCTGTTACTGAGCCCTGGATGGAGAGCCTGGCAGTTCACACTCTGCCCCATGGTTTCCTACATGGCTGTAAAATACCTACTGCTACAGAGCTCCCCCAATCCACTCCCCCTGGAGCCCCACCAAGAGCCAGGAACTTGCTTTGCAGGAGTACAAATGAGACAGAGTTGGGGCTGGCCAGTGACTTTGCAGAATATTAACTGGGAATGTGGCCGGGGGGCGAGGGGGGGGGATTTGAAAGACACCAGTTCTCACTGGCAGCAGATTCACAGCTGGAGGAGGGTTGGACACAATAATCCCTTGTGGGGCTCACCATCACAGGCACTGAATCCACAGTCCCCTAATACACCAGCCTGGCTAATGGGGCAAACACCACATGCTCTACATGGCACTGAATGTGTGCGTGGCCGTCTGGGCTAACCCTGAGCATGCTGGAGTTGGGAGATCAAAGCTGGTTTAAGCTCTTGGGCTACATGGGTAGGTGGGGCTTGGCTGCCACTGGCTCAGAAGCCATCAGTCAGGCTGTGGCTTTGCAGGGACACACTAGGAGTATGTCTGCCATCCCAGGCAGACAGACTCGTGCTAGGTCTGCTCGAGGCAGCATGCCAAAACTAGCAGTGTAGGCACTGGTGGCAGCTCACGCTAGCTGTTTTCGAAGAGAATTGCTGGCACAGCTTAGCCTCCAAATCCGTACAGAGTACAACCCTGGCGCTTCAATGCATAAACAATGTCCATAGCAGTCACAGTCTTCCGCTTCGCATGCTCGGTGTAAGTAACGGCATCTCGGATCACGTTCTCCAGAAACACTTTCAGCACCCCGCAAGTCTCCTCGTAAATGAGCCCTGAAATACGCTTCACTCCCCCACGACGAGCCAAACGACGAATAGCGGGTTTCGTAATGCCCTGGATGTTATCCCTCAACACCTTGCTATGGCGCTTAGCACCTCCTTTCCCGAGACCCTTGCCTCCCTCACCACGACCAGACATATTCGCTAGAGTTACTCGCTAGCTGCAAGAGTCCAAGCCTGCCCAGCCCTCCAGGTCTGAGCTCGGGTGGTCAGCCTGAGCTGTGACCCTTGCCACAACGCCCTCACTGCTATTTGTAACATGCTAGCTGGGAAGCAGACTCCCAGCTGCAGTGTAGACATACTCCAGAGCGCCAGAAGTGTAGCCGATCAGTTTTGTTCACACTGAGCAGAGTGCCACATTCACGCCCGGCACAAGCTTCAGCAAGGAGTGACAGATACCTACTGCCCGCAGGGTGCGAGTCTGAGTGACACACACATGCACAAACAGGCTGATGGGTGCATACCTCCAGCAGAATGCTTGTCTTTCTCACCAGTCGAAGAGATTACCTCCCGCACCTTGTCTCTCTAATACCCTGAGACCGACACGGCATCCATCAGAAGAGACATCTCTGTGTAACACGGCAATGGCTCTGATTAGGTGGTTAAGATTTTGCTAGTGAGTTCCAACTTCAAGTGGCTAACACCACTCCACTCAGAGACAGCGTCAGTCTGTCCAAGCTCTCCTTCGGTGCCAGACATTGGGTCCAATCTGCAGACCCCCAGCAATGTGCAAATGAAGCCCGTCAGCTGGAGAGTGCCAGCACTTTGATGGATCTGAAGTTTCCTCTAGGTGTTTGCTCTCTGTCCTGTGCAGTGCTCAGAGCTCCCGGAAATGTACAGAGCTGCAGGGCCCTGCCTAGGCAGACTATCCCCCGCTGCTTCCGATAAGATGACTCAATCAGTGGAAGATGCTGGCAGCTTTTGCTCCATGTGCTTTCTCTTCATGGGACACAACTGCAGGAGGACTCCAGGAAGGCTCTCCATGCCCCCTGGGCGTAAAGGTGCTGCAGCCTGAGCAGCAGAGGGGAAAGATGCTCACAGGGATGGCAGCTGGCATTCAGCACATGCAAGCTCCTTTCCACAAAGGACAGCTGATCCAGATTTCCTCCCTGCCAGGGCCAGAAGCATCTCTTTCCCCTTGCTCAGGTGTCAAACCACCCTATCTGAGCTCTCTTTTCCCTTCTCCCAGGCCTTGTCCTCTGTTAGTTGGCAGAGAGCTCAGGGGTCATAGACTGGAAATGGTCTGGGGGAGACTACTGTACTACAAATACAGGATTGAGCTTGTTTCAACTATAGCTCCCGGAAAAGCCTCACCTTACCTCTGGCTTCTACCCACAAACACAGGGAAGCTGGGGTGTGAACTGCGGGCAAAGTGCTTCTCTCACAGTCTCTCCCTGGACTAAGAAGCATCCGAGAGCTTGGGGTACTGAAGACTGGAAGGGCAGGGAGGTTAGTGATCGGGAGTGAGGAGCAGCATGTAAACATGCCTGGGAAAGGAGTCTCATCAGCATTTGGCTGCATTTATTTAGCTCTGGCCAGACATCCCCTCCTTTGCAGGCACCAAAATTCGTCTCTACAATTACAAAGAGCCCTAGAAAAGGCAGAGGCTAATGGGGAAGGGAGGCAGAAACTAACTTCTAGTCTCACTTCCTTCTTCCGCCTGTTGGCCCAGAAGAGAGCTCATTAAAACAGGCAGCATCTGCTTCAAGGGCCGGGGCTGGGGCTGGGGCAGCGGCTGAGCTAACCCGCAGGGAATTACTGCGGTACATTCTGCTCTCAGTAAAACCCCGAAAGAGCTTTGCATTCCCAGTCCAGCTTCTGTCCCTCCATCACCTGACAAACTCAGCCCACTTGTTGCAGTACCCTGCATGTTCTGCTGACAGGATGTTCCCAGCATCCTCTGGCTGAGAGCTCTGAATGGCCAAGTTCCCTGCAGAACAGGCCAGTGTACACAGGCTAGTGCAGACTTTCACAGGCACCGAACAGTTCGATCTCTTGGGCTTTAACTCCACCAGCCTAGCCCATGCTAACAGCCAGGGGCCTTGTCTACACTAGAAGATTAGAACATGTGCTAACAGAACACCTCAAGTCCTAGTGTAGATGAGGCCCTGGGCGGCTGGCTTGGAAGGAAGCTGGGTCTGGATTTCATGGTGCGAACTTGGTGCTCATGAAAGTGAAGGTACTTTTTTTGCCCTCCCCCCACCCCAGCTCTGCTGATGCCTATCTGACATCAAACCAAAGGCAATCTGGCCTAGCTGGGTGCTGGGCTTGGAAAGGCTGCAAGCCAGACGGCTCCTTCCGAGCAGGGTGGGATCAGGCTGCAAGTTGCTGATGGCTGCTTGGCACAAATGGTATAATGTCCTCTAGTAGCTCGTCACCCTCCATCCGTCTCCCCTGCCAGCCAAGCCAAGGAGGAGGCAACAGACCAAAGCAAACCAATCCATCCTGTGCCTGGCCCCGTGGACAGGCAGTTGGTCATTTTTGGAGGAGATGAGGGAGATCCCCAATCTGTCCACCTGGGAATCAATCACTCGCAGTCAGTCCCCAGGCCTTTCCAGAGAGATTTTCCTTTATAGCAGCCCAAATTCAGTGTGACATCCAGTGCAATAAAGAGAAACCTCAGCCAAGGGCATTAATAGGCTCAGGCCGTCGCTGGGGAGTGGAATGAAAATCCTGCCTAAAGTACAAGGCCTAAGTGTAATACAGATGTTTGAGATTGACCTAAATACAGGCCGCTGCCCCCACCCACCTGGGGAACTGAGCAGAACCCTAGGGCACCTGCCTGCTGTGCCCTGCGCTGCTCTGACAGCTCTTCACTACCTGCTCTCAAGCAGAGGAGACGGCAATAACGGAGCAGTTATTACACAGTGTTCTTTGACCCCAAGGGGGTTTTATGCAAAATGACACACAATATAAATGACTGTTGTAAACAGAGAGTTTAATAAAGGGCTGTGTGCAAATTTACAGCCTCCCCAAGGATAATTAAAATTATTTATCTACTTACCTAGCTAGCCGTCTAAGCAGTCTATTAATTATTATCTATTATACACAGCCCGCTTTGCATGCTGCCAGAGGACTGGCTAATAACAGTCTTCAGTACTGATATGCTACAGCAAAGGGAAGGCTCAGGACAATTCCGGCCAAGCCCTGAGAGAAGCTGGAATATGTCTACACTGCACACTAAACCCGGGCTCTGACTCAGGTTTGAGCCCAAGCCCCGCTTCCATTCATTCACAAATCCAGCAAGTGCTCAGGAGCCAGATCCTAGGACGCTCCTTGGGGGATGTGTCAGAGCCTGAGTCCTGCAGTGACTCAGGTCCAAGCCCTGTCATTTTGCACTGTGGATGCAGCTCAAGCCGCAGAGCCAAGTCAGAAGGTCTGAGCAGGGCAGTATGGACCTTAGCTCGGCTGCGAGACCTGGGTCTAGCACTTGTAAACCCAGGTGTATAATGACGTGTGGACACTCGAGCTGGGAAACAGTGAGTCCACGAGCTTAGTGTGCAGTGTACACATACCCCGGAGTCTCCCCAGCTCCTCTGCCAGCACAGGGTGCACTGTTGGTTCACAGTGGGAGAAATAGTTATGCTCCTCCACCCCTGTGCAGGGAGGGGCACTCAGGAGTTGATGCAGCACTTTCCCAGCCGGAGATGCAAGGTGGGCCAGCATTGGCCCTGGTGAAGGGTCTGTGGAGCCTCCCCGCAGTTCAGCCTGAGCACTGTGTGCAATACAAAAAGAGCTATTTGCAAGTTACAATGTGGCGGGGTGGGGGTGGGGGTGTAGGTGTGTGTGGGGGGGGACATGGAGTCCCTGATGCTAAGGCTCCAGCTCAGACCCCCCTCTTAGTACAGGCCTCTCTCCCCACAATATCAGGCTCCCCCGTTACAGTGGGAGGCTTGCTCTCAGGCCAAGGGCAGCTGCTGCAGCTCAGCTCCCCTCCCCCTTAAGTCCCACTATAATCCCCACTGTCAGAGCAGCCTTGAGGACCTTCTCCTGTAGATGGAAGAGGGTCTAAATGGCAAAGGTGGCCACGCAATACCCAGAACCCCTTTCCTAGTGCTCTCTGTTAAGGACAAAGGCGCTGAACCCCCAACAGGTATGGGATACACCAGGATGGACAACAGGGCAGCACAGAAACCTGCACCACGGTGTGGGCTAGGCGAAAAGGGGCACACCACATCCTCCTGGTCAGTGAGGAGCATGGTGTGTAGGTAGGTAGCTATGAGCAACATCACATGTGTAATTACAGGAGCAATAGATTTCTAAAGACCCTCTGCTTTCCCGATCCTCCAACTTTTTGCAAACTGGCCTGGAACAGCCTGGAGTTCTGGCTCCATTGTGTCACTTACCGACTCATTCTGCTGCTGAGAGACTCTCACAGCATAACGTGGGTGTGGGTGTGTCTCCAACCCTCTGCTACACCTACATCCCACCCCAGGCAGGAACGGCCTCCCTCTCATACAGCATCTTGCAGCAGGTACATCCCAAAGTGTTTTACAAATTGGTGATGCAAACTACACATAGGCATCACTTTTCTTACCAGGCCTGAAAAGTAGCCTCACTGGGGCAGAAGGCAACAGGTTATGCTAGCAGTTCAGAACCCCCTATTCATGCCAGTTCAGAACCCCCTATTCATGCCAGGGGAGCTCGGCCCAGCCAGAGGCCATTCCCTAGGCTGTAATCTGGGCAGCAGACAGTCTCACTATCCCCTGCAGCTGGATAACACACCAGGGTTCCCTGTGGGCCAAGCAATCTCAGTGGGGCTCCTGTCTGTGCTTGGGGGAACTCCCCAAGACATGACAGCATGTGCCATTACTGTGCGTGTTCCCACACACTCTCTGGGGCAGTCAGAAAAGGCCCAGCCTGGGGGAGCCAGTGCTGCCACCCCTCCTCCCCATGCTGAGCAGATAGCAGGAAGCCGGCTGCTGGGTGCCTGGCTTCACAAGGCTGCAGTGCTGTGACTAATCACACTCCCATCGACTCTGACAGGCCAGTGCCAGGAGAACAACAGGGGGTCTACCTAACTCAGCCAGCAAAGCAGAGGACATGGAGCAGGAGGCTGCTGTGACAAGACCCAGGAATACCACCTACTCCCAAGAGACTTATGGACCAGAGCAATGGAGATTAATAGCCAGAGAAGGTTCCAGGGCTGAGGTAATTGACTTAATAGCAACTCATTGAAGAGGGGAGGAGAGAGGAAGAGGCCTGTAGAGCGGCTCCTGCTGTGCCAGGGTGCGGGACGCTCCTGCTCCCCCCCCCACACGTTTGCTTGGCTAGGAACTGTGTTAGGGGCCCAGGGGAGGGAGGCAGCAGCACTCCTGCAGCCTGTCGCAGTGCTACCTGTTCCTTTCTATTTATTAGCATTACAAAACAATCATCAGTTCAGAGGCGTCAGGATCCTCTGGCTCCTCTCGGCACATAAAGAGACGTCAGAGGCCTCCAGTGAGTGGATACTTAACATTGTTTTATTAGCTTAATAAACCCGGCAGCTGCTGCCAGAACCTCCTCGCTGGCCTCAAGCCCTCCCCATTTGGGAAAGTGGCTGGGACAGGGAGAACGCCAGGGCTGGAGCTGCACTCACAGCCATTAGCCAGCACAAGGGCTGGTCCCTCCTGGACAGAGTCAGCCAGTGCAGGGGCTTTGGGGCTAGCACAGGATCTAAAGGCTGGGAGTTGTTCTGGCAGAAGTTTGTCAAACAGCTGGTCAGGAGAAGGGAATCCAGTTGCCTGTATCCACTGCAGGCAAAGTGAGGTGCCAGCTCCCACCAACCTGCCCAATAATCACCCTTGGGTTTGCTGCCCCTGCCCTGCTCCTCTGCCACGGCAGGTTCCCAGTGCCACCGTTGTTCTCAACTGCCATGCACTCTAATGCCAAGCAGTTCTGCTGCTCTCCTGTTTGGGATAGGCAGTGCAGCGACATCTGGCAATGCCAACACACTAGGCCCATGGCTCTGGAGCTACTGAGATTCCTATTCAAACCCACATTCCCCAGTGCCTGATACACGCCAAAACCGAAGAGCAGGATCCACTGCCAAACAGGCCCACCCCAGCCAACTAGGCAGCACTGGCATGTGGTGCAAACCCCAGGTGTCCCACAGTAAAACTAGAAACGTACATGGCCTCTGTGCAGATCTCTGCAGAGGTGTGTACAGATGCTCTGCCAACGGGCCCTGAATGAGAACCCAGCCATACCGACTAGTCCCACACTGGGTGCTGCTCTTGGCACAGCCAAATGACAAATACTGATGAAAGAGATTCACCAAACTGGCACGCACCACAGGAATTTCCTTTCTTGAAATCCTGCCTCCTCCCCACACAGACATGTCCCGGCCTCCCCACGCCCACATGGGTACTCCTCTCCTGCATCTCTCCCCAACCCAGGCATTCCTGACCTCCACGCCTGTGCCTCAGTCCTGATAATCCTGAGCCCTGCACCTCCACCGCCCCACACAAACATACTCCCCCTCTGCCACCTGGGCTTCTCCTGTCATTCCTGACTTCTGAGTTGTGCCCCAGCCACAATAAACCTGACCCTGGCACCTACCCAGTGCTGTCCTCCGCACCTCCAATGCCACCCGTGTTCTCTACCCCTGCATCCATGTCACCGCCTAGATCTCTCTACCACTACCTCCCACACACATACACCTGACAGCGACACCACCCCTCACTGGCTCAGCCCCCTGTGGCTATTGTCAGTCCCCGGGGCCTGTTTCCGGGCAATGGATATGTCTGCCCTGCAATCAACGTGACTGCAACTTGTTTAGACACACCCGAGCTAGATCAAAGCTAGCGCGAGTAACAGCAGCAGTGTGGCTATGGCACCACAGGCGAGCATCCCAAGGACAATCCTGCCCAGAACCCTGGGTACACACGTGATCAAACCGTGAGCCCATTGCACCACCCCTGCCACCGCAGCTACCCTGCTATTGGTACTCAAGCGAGCTTTGATCTAGCTAGATGGAAGGTAGCTGGGGCATGCCTCCATGTGCTGCAATCACACCACCCGATTGCAGTGCAGACATACCCAGTACCCCTAAGAAGTCACTGCTACAGCCAGAGGCTCTCACTGACTAAGGAAAGCGGCTCTCCTCTGTGCAGCTGGTCCAGCAGGAGCCAGCAGGCCAGCTAACTCCCTTGTGAAGGTGCCCAGCACACACACAGCCAGGCTGACAGCTGGATTCAGCAAGGAGAGTCATTCTCAGTGAAAGGATATGACGAGGCCCCCTAGGGGCACAGGCAGGCCAGGCAGTGCCAGAGGAGGAAGTCTGAGTGCAGGTGACAGCGCGCAGAGCTCTAGGTCTCACAGGATTCACGGGTGGAATCAAAGCTGCCAGAGATGGGAATGGAATCTTCCCCCAGAGCACCCTGCAGGATTGCTCCCTAGGGCGTATTTATCTTTAAATGGCTCCAGTGAAGGAGCGTTCCCTGCTTCCCCAGGAGACTAGAACATGCTCTGACAGACTGAGCACTGGAACATGGTTCAACCTAGATGCTCTTTAGGAAACGATTACCAGAATGCCAGCAGGCACAGGGTCTGCCAACCATATGGGCACTGGGAGGGGCACAGATCCATGGCAAAGTGGGCTCTGCCCCATGGAACAGGGAGGATCCCTCAGGATGGGAAGGGTCACCTGTGCAGCAGAGGCTGGATTTCTTCCACACTGTGGAGGCAGCTGGGCTGCTCTCGCAGCATGTGCCTGCTCATGTGAGAGCAGCACCATCATTAGGAGCTCAATTCCTTTAACAGGATGCTGGGTTGTTTTAATTTGCCAGGACGGCTGGCAGTGAGAGCCACTCTCCTCCCCAGCCCTGCGGTTCTCAGCACATGCCAGAGCCTGCCTTGCTTTGATTCCATACACTTACACTTCTAGTATTACAAGCTAATAAAAGCCGCTTGATCAAATTCCAGGTCATTACTCAAGGAAAGAGACCCCTCCACGGCCAGCAGCAAGAGCTTCAAACCAATTAAAGCAACCTAGCGTTTCTGCAGGCTGCCTGCTGCCTGCCACACGAGGGTCTCTGTGGGCCCAGGCCTGCAATGAGCAAAATGCGCACTGTTAATAGAGGCACTTAAATGCCACGCCAGGGGGACTCTTGTAAATAAGGCCACTCGGCAGAGGTGGGTGCATCCTCTGGAGCTCACCCTGGAGGCAGCGCCAATAAAAAGGAGACTGAATTGAATACAGCTTGGTTGGCACCAGGAACAGAAGAATGGCCACACTGGGTCAGACCAATGATCTGTCTAGCCCAGCAGCCTGTTTTCCGACAAAGGCCAGTGGCCAGGTGCTTCAGAGGGAGTGAATAGAACTGGGCAGTTTATTCAGTGATCCATCCCCTGTCATCCAGTCCCAGCTTCTGGCAGTCAGAGGTTTAGTAGAGGGTTCCTTGGAGGAAAGCTCTGATATTTCCTATTAGCGCCCCTTGCTGCCTGCCAGGCAAACGATGGGCCCCATTTCCCGCTTGGGGCTATTGCAAAGATTTCTGTGCAGACCAGGCTGGCAGCCGGAATGTGCCATCTACCATTTCTTCATGGGGGAGCAGAGGGGACAATTAACCCAAATAAACTGGAATGGGATTGCCTCAGACAAAGCCATACCATAAGCTGCAGTTTAGCACTTGGGTCGTTCACCTCCAGAGCCCAGGAATGTGCTGGAAAGCCAAAACTCCAGGGAAGGGAGGTGACAGGGGCAAAACTCCCTCCCCAGGGAAGACTGGGATTAGATGCTCCTTAAAGGCTGAAGAATGAAAACCTCAGGCCCACGGCTCAAGCCCCACGGAGAAGAATCTGTACCCTGACTCTAGACCAAGGAGGGTCTGAACCTGACGAGCCCCTGCCCTCATCGCCTGGTCTCTACAGACTCAGACACGTGTCAGATATTAACTACCAAGTACAATAACTATAATAAAGCTGCTATTGACTCCTGCGTGGGAGTCGATAAAGATACTTAACAACACAGCTGGGTTTCACATTCTGCCTGCACCACCACTGTCAGCGTCAATACTGCAGCACGTGTCTGCAGGCTTCTCCCTAGTGGGGACCAGCCAGGGGGAACAAGGCAGGAGCCAAAGAGAGCGGGGAACCATTGAAAACCCCCTGAGACACCAACACACACGCAAAGAGGGAAAAGCAAGGGCTGACGAGACTGTGGAGAGGTGCCTGTAACCAGCCCCAAAGCCAGAGCACCTTTAACACCTTAAACCACTAACAAGCAGGGGCTGAAGCTGCCGAGAGGAAAGACTGCTGTAAGGGAGACTTGCCGCACTTACTTTGTTTTCAAACTCTGCCTCCCTGGGTTCTCTGTGTCCTGAGGCTGCAGCAGAGCAAGGACTTGGAATTCTGTTCACTATTTGCTTGATGAGGTGCCAGAGAACAATTCTGCACCCAGATTCTGGGAGAAGGCAGAGAAAGTTGTTGGATCCGGGTTATTGCGAAGGCAGATGAGCACAAAGGTGTTTGTTTCGTTAGGGACAATGGGCTGCTGGATAACTTGCTGCACACGAGGCTCCTCGTTTTGCATGTTGGGAAAGGTGCTGTGAGATCTTCTGGGGAACAAGCCGGAAGATACAGGAAGGAAGAGAACGGGCGGGGACGGAAGAGAGAGGGAGAACATGAATCCTCTTCTAGCTTCTCATTCCAAACCTGTTCTGACCCCAGAGGGATCCGGGACCAGTTCTGTTGGAGCTAGGGTGACCAGATGTTCTGATTTTACAGGGACTGTCCTGATTTTTGGGTCTTTTTCTTATATAGGCTCCTATTACCCCCCACCCCGTCCCAATTTTTCACACTTGCTGTCTGGTCCCCCTAGTTGGAGCTGCCGAAGGGGAGTGTTCCTGCCCTTAGCTTCCGTCTCCCTACATTTCCCTGCAGCTTCAGTGGATTTGGAACTTTTCCTCAGTTCCTGTCTCAGACAGCTGTGCTGCATCCCATGGGAGTGTTTCAGTGGGGGGAAGTTGCTGCCATTGCTTCAATTAGGCTGTGAAGCACGTTAGGAGTGTGAGAGGTTAGGAGCTGTTGAGTTTTGCACCCTGTGCCATGAGTGTGCAAGCTGCTCACTCTGCCTGCAGCTTGAGAGAGGTGTGGGGCAGCTCAAATGTGGGGCAGTACCAGCATCTCATTAAAATGCAAATGAAAGAACTTTTTAATCGGTGACCAGAGAGAGGTCCTAGCGGGCTGCTCTGCGGCAGAGCTGGGGAGGGGAGAACTCCGCACCCACACTGGTAAATCTGTTTGCAATCCTTCAGGTTCCCAGCTTGCCCAATCCTCCCAGCACAGGTGCCAGGATGGGAAAGGACTTGCTAAGGAGAGCTGAGGCCAGGAGAACACAGCACCTCCCAGCAGCAAAAGACAGGAGAGCAGCTGAGATTGGCTGCCTTGCACACCAAGTGCTGAGAGCACAAGGTACCCCAAGCACAGCACAAAGCAGGGCCGGGAGGAAAAGAAGCTAACAGTGCAGGAAATAAACAGCCAGTAAGTGGCATCGAGTGACCTGGGCTGTGCATTGTAACGTTCTCTCTGCCAGGAGGATGCATGCCATACAGCAGAGCCTTTCCATGCGCCAAGCAATCAGCCATGGGCCAGTGGCAGCCCTGATGCCAGCTGACATCTGGCAAATGAGTTGAGGGGTGCAGTTTTAGCCTTCAAAACGCACACTTTGCCCCAGTGGCACCGATAAAAGGGGCAGCCTGAATCCAGTGACACAAACTCTGGTTTTATGGGTTAGTGAGAGGCAGGCTGGCTCCCTGGTTGGAAACGGTAATTAAACACACTGCTTTGCTCTCAGCCTGGTTAGGAGCAGCCTCTTCGGCTGCAGCTGACAGCAGTGCAAGGTACCGGACACTTGCCTCCTGTCTCTGCCTCTCCAACTAAGTTCCCAGCTTCCCCTTCAAACTCAGCCCAGGCAAGATGCGGGTTAGCAGGGGCAAGGAAAGAGACCAGCCCCCCAGCTCAAGGATGCAGAGAGTAATCCATCATTGGGGCATGTGGGAGAGGAGATGGGGAGATGAGACACTGAAACACTGTCCGCTCCTCAAGCCATGCCCAGGGCCCTTCCTGACCTGACGACTCACCTCCTCGACGGGAACACTACTCTGCCCCTTACTGCTGCTGCTGGCACTGGCTGAAATCATGGCACCAAGCCCAAGCAGCCCCTTGGAATGGCACTGCATTGATTCCTACAGTGATGCCATGCTGGAGCCACCTGGGACCTGCCACACTGGGTCTCCTCTTGTCACACAGGAGTATCCTGAGGGCCCACTCTTACAGGGCCACCATGGTACTGCTTTGAGCTACCACCACTCTGGGGACCCAGTGCAGGCTATGAGGGGACGGAAGGACCGAGCCTCCACACAGCTCAGCATTTCAACCCAGGCTAAAGCTGCATCCCCAGGTGCTCAGGGAAAGATCCCTCAGTCTCCCCTATTCCAGCCCCTGCCCCCACATGCCCAGTGAGCTGCCCAAGCCCTGGCTAAGTAGCCACCCACACTGGTCTGTGTAAGTACAGCTACAGGCCTGGCTCCCTCTCTCTCATGCTGGCTGCTTCCAGCCCCAACCTCAGGATATTTATTGTCCGTTCTCTCCTAAATCACTGCTGATGGTTGGGCTGCTCACACTCCATTACAGAAAGAGCTTGCATGGAATCGCAGTTCTGTTTAGCTTGCAGAAAAAGAAGCCTCAGAGGAGAAACCCACCCAGGAGCTGTACGGTGCTGAACTCTGGAATGATGGACGATTATGGACCATCTGCACTTTCAGAAGGGGATAGATTTATGAGCAGCACAGACAGCTAGAAGAGTGTCTATTATTATAACTCACTGCCCTCTTCAGAGAGATTCTAATCAGGCCTCTTCTCCTACTGCTGCTGCAAAGTCCAGCTTAAGCACTAGCAGCAAGGAAAAGCAATTGTTTTTTTAAGACACTATTGGCAGTGGGGTCAGGGGGAGTGGGACAGAACTTGACCCAGAACACATGCTGCCCAGAGGCACCTCTCCTCCTTGTAGCTAAGCACTGCTGGACACCACAGCCTTAGTGGAGCATGGCACGGGGCGAGAAGCTTTCTGAACCTCCTGCTCCCCTCCAACCTGTCCTCAGCTTGAGCCAAAAGGACATCAAGCTCTAGCTCTGAGCGTGTCAGACCCAGGGAAGCAGAATGATCTAGCAGTCAGAGTGTGGATGTAGGAGTCAGGAGACTGGGTCCTATTAGTGGTTCTGCCACTGTCCGGTTATGAGACCTTGAGGCAAGTTGCTTCCCCACTCCGTGCCTCAGTTTCTCCATCTCTAACATGGGGATTGTGGTGCTGACTGCCTTTGCTGAGAGAGCTTTGGCTGAAGAACGCTAGGTGAAAGCCAGCCTGCTCTCTGTGTCTGGAAATGGTTGTTAATGGACATCATGGCAGGACTGGATCATTGCAAAGGACCAGCACAGTGCACAGAAGTGCTTTCCTGTGATTTAAGGACTCCTGTTTGTGGTAAGGGGTACCCAGAGCTTGGGATGGACACATGTGCACAGCATGCTCTCTGCGATGGTCTCTCTCCTGCGTGTGCAGTGCCCAGTACAAGTCCCAATCCTGATTGGGGCCTTTGGACACTACCACAACATAATACTAAGGCAGTGGTTCTCAAACTGTGGGTCACAACCCCCTTTGAATGAGGTCACCAGGGCTGGCTTAGACTTGCTGAAGCCTGAGCCCCACTGCCCAGGGCAGAAGCCAAAGCCTGAGGGCTTCAGCCCTGCATGGCAGGGCTCCGGTTGTAGGCCTCTGCTTCAGCCTTTGAGCTTCAGCTTTGGTCCCCCTGCCCAGAGCAGTGGGGCTCGGGCGGGCTCAGGCTTCGGTCCCCACTCCGGGGGTCGTGAAGTAATATTTGTTGTCAGAAAGGGATCGCAGCGCAAGGATGTTTGAGAACCCCTGTACTAAGGCCTCCCCAAAATACAGGTGTGGATCTTCCTTGCCCAGGGCAAGTAGGGAAGGCGGGGGAGGTTAGTGAACTAGCCCTTCACCACCTGACGATCTGGTCACACAGCAAATGAGTTGGGCAGCCTCAGCCTAATGCCTAGAGCTAGAGGACGTGGGAAACGCAGCCTCAGCACAGAGCCTGGCCTGGTCTCAGGTCAGAAAGAGGATGCGCAGAGCAGTGGACGTGGAGGTGAGGGCTAGGGGTGCTGGCAGAGTTGTATGCGGAAGGTGGGGCAGCTAGGAACTGCAGGAGGTGCTGCAGGCCACACCCGAGGAGCGCTGGCAGGGATCTGGAAGGAAAGGAATGAGGTGCCACTGGCACTGTAAGGATGCAGGACAGGAAGAGTAGTCGGGGCTGTCAGCATTGAGGTGGGATAACAGGGTGTTGCAGGTCAGGATTGAGGGGCACTCTTCTCACCTGCTTGGGGACAGGGCTGCCCAGAGGATTCAGGAGGCCTGGGGCAAAGCAATTTTGGAGGCCCCTTCCATTAAAAAAAGTTGCAATACTATATTCTAGTGGGGGGCCCTGCAGAGCCTGAGGCAAATTGCCCCACTTGCCCCCCCCTCTGGGCAGCCCTGCTTGAGGAACATAAGCAGAGCTGGTGGTGGGGAGAGGACAGAAATCATAAGTGGGGGATGCAGATCAGTGCACTGTCAGCTGTGTTGGGAGCTATGATGGAATAGGGACTGTCTGTGTGGGGGATGGGAGAGCCAGGGATTACTTTAGGTGAGGGACAGGACCTAACCCTGTAACCTGAGCCAGGGAGGGGAGAGGTGTGTCAGCACCTTTGCCCGGGAAGCTGGACAAAGGAAGGGGCCGGCTGGAGGGAGTTCAGTTCAGTTTCGGTTTGGGGCTGGGTGGTTGGAATTCAGGGAATCCCAAGCTGGGAACTAAGCTTCCTGAACCCCAGAAGGACTTGACTGAGAGGTCCTGGCTGTGCCCACAAGCTCTGCTGTAGCCTGTGTTCCTGTTGTCCAATAAATCTTCTGTTTTACTGGCTGGCTGAGAGTCACTGAGTCCCAGGAAGAGGGGTGCAGAGCTGGACTCCCCCACACTCTGTGACAGGAGCCCAGGACTAGACTTGCAAGGGGGCCAGAAGTCAGGATGGAGGTGCGTTGTCATACACACAGTACTGCAGTATTTCTAACAGATCCCATTGCAGAGAAATCCCTCCCAGTGCTAACCCCAGCTCTGACTTTCCCACCCTCCTCTGAACCATCACCTGAAGACGGAGAAGTTATACATGCCTTTTATTTCCAGCCCAGCCCTGCCTTGTTGTCTCAGACTCCAAACACTTTCCCCTCCCTGCTTTATTAGCATCATCTTTATTCACATGACAGCATCTAGGATTCATTATGAGCACCTGGGGGGCACCATAACCTCCCCCTCCCCTGGCAACAGCGTGGTCCAGCCAAAGGATGGAAGGAGCAGAATCAATGTCTGGATCGTCCAGCCCCTTCTCCCACACTAAAATTTATGGCCAATGACATTACACCGACATCCCATAAACTCACATCACCTCTGTGGAGGTCTTCCTTCATTAAATCCTCCACTCTATAATCCAGCAATTACTGGGATCCCCCTTCCCTGAGCTAGGTTCTTTGAAAACCAAATCACTGCTGCAAAGAGCCCAAACAGGAGAAAGAGAGAGGAGTGCAGATTCCTTCTAACGGGACAGTTCATGCAGTGGCCGGCACCTTGCGGGACTACATGGAATGCCCTGCTGTGCTGTGAGGAGGCACCCACCCTTCGTGCCACCTTACAAGCATGTGGAAAAGGGTGATCGAGTGGATAGAGTGTACTTGGATTTTTAGAAAGCCTTTGACAAGGTCCCTCACCAAAGGCTCTTATGGAAACTAGGCAGTCATGGGATAAGAAGGAAGGTCCTTTCGTGGATCAGTAACTGGTTAAAAGATAAGAACACAAGGGAAGAATAAATGGCCAGTTTTCACAGTAGAGAGCGGTAAAGAATGGGGTCCCCCAAGGATCCGTACTGGGACCAGTCCTGTTCAACATATTATAGTCATAAATGATCTGAAAAAAGGGGGTACTGAGGTGACAAAGTTTGCAGATGATACAAAATTACTTAAGATAGTTAAGTCCAAAGCAGACTGCAGAGAGTTACAAAGGAATCTCACTAAATTGGGTGATTGGGCAACAAAATGACAGATGAAATTCAACACTGATAAGTACAAAGTAATGCACATTGGAAAAAATAATCCCAAATACACATATATAACGATGGATTCTAAATTAGCTGTTACCACTCAAGAAAGATCTTGGAGTCACTGTGGATAGTTCTCTGAAAACTTCACCTCAATGCACAGAAGTGGTCAAAAAGATTAACAATATGTTAGGAACTATTAGGAAAAGGATAGAAAATAAGACAAACTACCATAATGCCACTATATAAATCCATGGTGTGCCCATACCATAGTGTGTCCAGTTCTGGTCACCCCATCTCAAAAAGGATATAGTGGAGCTGGAAAAGGTTCAGAGACAGGCAGAAAAGATGAGCAAGGGTATGGAACTGCTTCCGTAGGGAGAGACACTAAAGATTAGGGCTGTTCATCTTAGAAAAGAGACAACAAAGGAGGGGATATGACAGAGGTCTATAAAATCATGAATGGCGTGAACAAAGTGAATCAAGAAGTGTTATTTACTCTTTCCCACAATACAAAAACCAGGGGTCACCAGATGAAATTAACAGGCAGCAAGTTTAAAAAAACAAACATAAGGAAGTACTTCTTCACACAACACACAGTCAGTCTGTGGTCCTCTTTGCTAGGGGATGTTGTTAAGGCTAAAAGTATAACTAGGTTCCAAAAAGAACTAGATTAAGTTCATGGTTGACAGGTCCATTGATGGCTATTAGTCAAGATGGTTGGGGATGTCACCACATGCCTGGGATGTCTCTAAACCCTGACTGCCAGAAGCCAAGAGAGGAAGATGGGGTGGATCACTCCTGCTCTGTTCTGTTCACTCCCCCAGAAGCATCTGGCACCAGCCACTGTCAGAGACAGGACACTGGGCTACATGGACCATTGGTCTGACCCAGAGTGGCCATTCTTATGCTCTCACACTCCTGGGATCCCAGGAAAGCTAGTCTATGGAAATTCAGCAATGTAGATTCAAAGAAGGATTGAGTTGCTAGCTATTTCTAGGGGCAGTGGGGATGGGGAGGTTGCAGCACACGTGTGCCACTGGCTAGAGGGGTTGGGCAGGCTTAGCCCATTCCTCCCCACTTGCTTTTGAGACATGGCTCTTTGTGTGCACTCCTTACACATCGACAACCTGGCCTAAGGGCTTTTCTGAGACCCTTTCTCTCCCCTACGTGTGGCTGACTGGGCCTTGTGCTATCAGGCCATCCCAGTGCCTGAGGTTACCAAGCCAGCTGTCCCTTAGCAGGAGGGTCCGTCCTTTCAGGAGCATACCCCTAAGTGACACCTGGGAGCTGTGCGTGTCTCTTGTGCTGCACATGGTGGCTGAGGCGCCCAGCTCACCACCCTCCTGGCTCAGGGGACAGGGCCTAGTTTCCCTCCACCTCTTGCTTTGTTTGCCATAAATGGCAATTTTATCTTGACAGCAGTGGGAGCAAGCTGACCCCCTCACTGCAACGGCCAAAGTTGGAGACATTCTCCTCAGCGCCTTTCCCCTTTGCCCCCCTCCCCCCTCACTCTTTGGCAGGAGCTCACATCCTACTCAGCCTTTGGGTGAAGAGGAAATATGGCTTCCAGGAAGCCTAGTACCGCCACAGTTAAGGGTGGCTCTGTGGCAAAGCACACTGCACACTCCTCCATAGCACTACCTACCTGCCCTAATTCCACAAGGAGCTGAGTGCTGGAGTGACCCGGCTCCTCTGGACACATACAGAACATGGCCGGGGAAATCCCAGCCCTGTAGTGAGTGCATTTTAGCAGTTGGGAAGAGAGAGATGAGGGCAGAGACATTCCAGACACTATCCATAGTGATCATCACTCATGATGCTTCAAGCTGCTCACCAAAAGATCTCAGTGGCAGCCCAGCCTCCTGACTGCCCCTTCAGTATTCTAACCACCAGACAACACTGCCTTTTACTTGTAGTGCAGACAGCTGCTGTGTGTACTTCCCTAATACAGCTCTACCAAGGCCCATCAAACGCAGCACTTCCCATGCTTCGCCATCCTGCTCTGCTGTCCCCTCACAGACATGCCCGGGGGATGCGACCATTTTTCCTTTCTTTATGGACACACTGACCGGGGGGGGGGGGGGGGGGGGGTATAACTTTTGCTGTTGTAACATGGAGTTGTGGTAGGGAAAAGATTCACACCGACGGCACTAGTCCTACCCACTCCCTTGCACTTTTGCAAGGGATTCATCTACAAACTGATCACAAGGGCACAGAGAAGCCTCAATGGCTGCAAAGCACATGCTGGCTGCAGGGACAGGCAGGGGGGCCCTGGTGCTCCATGCATGTGGGCCGGCACCAATGCTGTGTTCCCACTGTGTAACCTGGGGTGTTGGGCAAAGAAGCCACGCTTATCACTTTGAGGCTATGGCTACACTTGCACTTCAAAGCGCTGCCACGGCAGCGCTTTGAAGCGCTAAGTGTAGTCAAAGCGCCAGCGCTGGGAGAGAGCTCTCCCAGCGCTGTCCATACTCCACCTCCCTGTGGGGAATAACGGACAGCGCTGGGAGCCGCGCTCCCAGCGCTGGGGCTTTGACCACACTGGCGCTTTGCAGCGCCGCAATTTGCAGCGCTGGAGAGGGTGTGTTTTCACACCCTGCTGCAGCACTGCAAATTTGCAAGTGTAGCCATGGCCTGATTTTATTTTCTGTTTGTGGCTCAGCAGTGCAGAGATTGGCCCATCGACAACTACCTGCAAGGAGTTTGGTGATGAATCTACGGGCTTAGAGGGGGGTGGGGAAGTCAAGAGGGACAAAGGAGATAAAAGCCAGTTACAGGGGGTCAAGTTGTGCAGCTGAGTCAATGCGGGGGGGGAGGGGGGGAAAGAAAGGCCAGAGGGAGTAAAACTGTAACCACATCAGGGAGGCTGAGTCCCCAGAGAGGCTTCACAATGGCAGTAAATGGGAGACAGCAGATCATGGCTGCAGCCATAATTAGGCTTGTCCATCACCAGCGCCGGAGAAGGGGCTGAAAAGCTCTTTACAGAGAATGATGTCACCTGGCGCGCGGTACCTGGCGGGGTTGGCATTCGCCTGCGCGGCTCTCACCCAGCACGCCACCTTCGTTCTCATTGTTCCCGAGACGGAGCACTGCTTAATTTACGCTCTCCAATCAATACACCCTGTCATGTCAGCCAGGGCCATTAGTTTTACCCAAGAGAGAAAAAAAAATAAAGACAAATCATTACTTAAGAAAGAGTGAGCGAGAATCGCTCAGAGTCACAGCCGAGCCCGGCGCTCCGCAACAGGCTGAATCTCCCGCATGCAGGCTTCCCTGGCAAAGCAGCTGGGGCATGTGGGGTGGGCAACAGGAAGCACAATGCATTTGCTTGGGGCCCTGCAGTCCATGGCAGGAGTGCCCTGCACACGCTGCACCAGGTGTCTGAGGAGAGGACTCCTGTAGTCTGTGCTGATGCCAGATAGGAGGAAGGCTCCTCAAGGCTGGGATTTGTCTGCAACTCCCAGCTAGAGTCAGACAGGCAGAGGGCATCTCCAGACAGTCCATCAGGTGGCTAATGTCAGGTAGACTCAGGGAACTCTCAGACTGTGCTCTCCATCTCTTCTCAAAGCATCAAATCCTGATGTGGATGCACATGCATGCATGTGCAAATATGCCTCTTTGCATGAGAACATGCATCTGAGGTCACCACGTGCATGGACATAAAGATTCTAAGGGTCACATAAGAAAGGGTTTGCAAGATCTTCATCCTCCATCAAAGCTATTGCTGGAGCTGGCCTGGGCAGAATCCCTTCCCAGAACTCCTTTCTGTCAGTAGCTACAGGTGGCTAACCGGTGGGAGACTCCAGCTAGCTCCAGCACACGTTGCTTTCACTTTCTGCTCCAAAGTCACAATGAGGAAAGGCAGAAGCCTTAGGTACCGAGATGTGCACTGATGGAGATGTCTCCATCTCCTAGGCTGACAGCCATCAGGATGCCTTCTCTAAGGAGGAGGAAAGCTGTGCACACCACCACCTTGCAAGAGACCTAGATTAGGAAGCAACCCCAGAATTTCTGTTTGCTGACTTGTTGGTGAGCAGGCACTTTGTGCAGGTGACACAACCAGCGAGGAAGGTGCTGATGCATTAATGAAGGAAGAAGATTGCATTATCGGGCTGGGAGGGAGGAACATGTCCCGGCTATAGCAGCGAAGATGGGAAAACAGCAGCAAATTTAACTCTCCAAGCCAGAAGCCAGATTTCCATGTACAAAGCTCCTCACCCATGTCCTTGGGAATTCTGGAGGCCAGACCCTAGCCCTTGTGTCTTGGCAACACTCCTCCTCCGGAGGAGGCCACATAGGCAGTCTGGCTAGTAATGCAGATGGAAATATTCTCCCAGAATACCCACACAGCTCCCTGGGCTGGAGGGACAGAGTAGTCCATGGATATACGCATTTTCAGAAGTGAGAGTCTGTATCTCCCTTGCTCTCATATTAAGAGACTGATATCAATGGGAAAGGATGGAGAATTCAGCCTGCTCTAGGCTTGCTCCGTACTTCCTCCACAGCTCCAACCTCCAGGGGCTCTTTACTGGAGAGACTGGTGAATACAGGCAGTGGACACACAGTCCAGTTCCACCAGCCTTCCCAAAGGCTGCACTCAGCCTCAGCAGCAGGCCCAGGTCTGCATCTGGGTGAGTAACAGAGCCTAGGGTGGTGAGCAGGTGGGGGGAGATACATATTGAACAACAATGTTGAATTCTCCTGAGCTTTAGTGTTTTAACAGTTGATTACACTGTCAGGCAGCAATTACATAGTGTACTAAAAAGATAAGTGCTCATATTGCAAGGCTCTTGCCTCCTGCACTGCAGAGGACATTCCATCCCGCCCCGCTGTGTGATCCACCCTTGTTTTCAGGTGAAAAGAGAAAAAGATCTTTTCACAGGGAAGTTTGCACACTGTTCACAAAGAATTCGCCAAGCCCAGGATTACAGAGTGGAAACCTGCTGCAGCCTTTGAATGGGCTGGTTGTGAATGAGCTGCTTCTTGCATTGTTCGTGCTCTGCTGTTCAGAGACATGGAGGACCCTTCAAAGATGTGCCCTGCAGTTCTTTCCCAAGGAGCCTTCTTTTTATTTCTCTTAAATTGGATGAAGAGGAAAGACGAATGTTCAGGAAAGTTAAAGACCGATAAAATGATGGGAATCTGGCACAATGCAAGTGCTGTGTGAACCTCACACACAAAGCAGGGATGCAGCCAAATACGCTGAACCAGGCCTGCCGCCTCTGGCTGTGCACTCTGTCCCCTTCCACAGGTCTACCAATGCCATCAATGCAAGCCGCACTATTCCAGTCCTGGATACTACCCTCTGGATCAGGCCTGCACAACTTGTAAAGCGGTGAGGGCCAAAAAGGAAGGTTGGGGGTGGGGAGGTGATACTTTATTTTAAATCAACCAGGGGCTCCCAGCTGAAGTGGCCGGGGGAACCTGAGCTTTGCGGGGCTGGGGCAGGGATTTAGAGGGCCCAGAGCTCCTGCTGCTGAGGGGAGCCCGAGCCCTTTAAATCCCAGCCCCAGCCCGGCCGCCAGAGCCGGGGTGAGATTCAAAGGGCTCTGGGCTGCCTGCAGCGGTGGGGAGCCCTGAGCTCTTTAAATCCCAGCCACAGCTGGGATTCAAAGGGCTCTGGGCTGCCCACAGAGCACCGTGTGTGCGGGATTTAGAATCCCCCCGCGGGCCGCACAGTGAGCCTCCGTGGGCCGCATGTTGTGCAGGCCTGCTCTGGATAGCTCTGCTAGTGCACTTCAGTCATAATGCATGCCCTAGGCCTCCTAAAACACTGTGGTTGGGCTAACTGTGCCTTAGTTTATTAGGTGTATTATAGTAACAGCCTAGCTGTGAGGCAAACCTGTAGCCAGACCAGGGCGGCTCACTGGGCTGCCATGACTTACCCTTCCAACAGAGCCTGCAGGGACTCATCACTCAGGCAGGCTGCTGCAGCAGTCTATCCCTGAGCAAGGCCCAGGTCAGATGACCCCCCAGGAACAGGTATTTCACTGACACTCCACCCCCGCCCCCCCGACCTGCAAGTTAGTCTGTGCAACAGCACTACTCGGCCAGGAACCCTTCCACTGCTGCTCAGTGTAACAGACTCCCTAGCCTTCCAGCCTACCATTGATCCGGTTCCCGCTCCTGCTCCTGCCCCAGCCTTGCCTTAGCCTTGTTCCAGCCTGGTATGTGCCCTACTCCAACCATGCACCAGTCCTGCATCCGTCTCCTGACCCCAGACCTCGGAACTGACTCCAAACCGGCTTCAATTGTTGGCCTGCGTCTGGATTCTGACTACAATACTGAGTTGGCTTGTCTATGGATTCTGACCAAAGTTCTCACCCACAGCCTGTCCCTTGACTCCAGTTTCAGCACTGCCTTCAGCCCAGTCTTGACCCTCTGGCTGGCTTCAACCATCGCACTAACCACCAGGACTGACTGCCAGGAACCAGAGCCTGACACTAGCTGTGCACAGACACAGAGACTGGGCGGCTCTAGGCACTAGCAAAGCAAGCAGGTGCTTAGGGCAGCCCATTTGCAGGGGCGGCAAGGATCCAGCATGGGAGCTGAGAACCAACAGGGGGCCCCGGGAGCTGTAGTTCCTTGGTTAGCTCCCTGCCTATAGAGCCAGCCCTGGAGCAGGGAAAGAACTACATTTCCCAGCATTCCCTTGGCCACTACCAACAAGAAAGGTAGGGGGAGGGAGTGAGGTAGCTGAGACCTCATGCTGCAGCCTGCTGTGAATGGAGAGCTGCACTGTGAAGGGGAGGGAGACCATATTTTAACATTCAAAAAATAGGACACTCCACGGGGAGGGAGGGTAGCCCCACCCTGCCACCATCCACTCCCTCCGACTGCCCCCCACAGAAACCCCAACCCATCCAACCCCCCTTGCTCCCTGTCCCCTGATCACCCCTCCCGGGACCCCTGCCCCTAACTGCCCCCCAGGAACCCACCCCCTATCTAAGCGCCGCTGGTCCTTGTCCCCTGATCACCCCTCCCAGGACCCCTGCCCCTAACTGCCTCTTGGGACCCCACCCCCTATCTAAGCCTCCCTTCTCCTTGTCCCCAAATGCCCCATTCTGAGACCCCCCCCAACTTCCCCCCTAGGACCCCACCCCCCACTTGTCCCCTGACAAACCCCTGGGACTCCCATGCCTATCCAGCCGCTGCCTGTCCCGACTGCCCCCCCAAACCCCTGACCCATCTAATCCCCCCTTCTCCCTGCCCCTGATTGCCCCCCATAACCTCTGCCCCATCCAACGCCCCCCTGGAACCCCCTACCTCTTCTCCAACCCCCCAGCGCTCTTACCGTGCCACTCAGACCAGCGTGTCTGGCTCAGCACAGCACCAGACACGCTGCTGCATACATGCTGCCGTGTTCCCCACGGAGCCACAGCCCCCAACCCGCCTTCCAAATCTGAGCACCTCAAAATTCAGGAGTGCTCATTTTGGGCAGCTGTTACTTCATTTCTCCCAAATCAAATATACGGAACCACTGTAACTTGCTGTAGAAAAAGTAGGATAAAATTGAGCAAGAAATGCTTCCCAGTGGTTATTAGGACTGGAATTGCTATTTTCAACAGCCACTGCCTTTTTGTTTGCTTGTTTGTTTAAAAGGAAGACAGTGATATTGCATTGGCAAATTCCCCATAGAAAGAAAGAGTGGAACAAAAGAATAATAAAGGCACCTCAACTTTTCCTCATGTATGGAGGACAGTCTTATAATATGCATCCAGATATCCTCCAATCACACAAGCTGAAAATTGTTCCACTTTACTGCAGCTCTGTAACCATATGGGAACCAATCCTGTCTGTGTTCTGTGCACATCTAAAATTCCTGCTGAATGACCTGCCCTGGGAGTGAGTTACCAGTGACCCAGGGCTGCGGCGGAAAGAGGGTGCAGGTGTGTGTGGTGGGGGAGAGCCCAGGGCTGGGGCGGCAGGAGGTGTGTGTGGGTGTGTGGCAATGGTGGGGGGGAAGGGGGGAGCGACCAGGGCTGGGGCACCAGGGGGGTGCGGCGAGGAGCCCAGGGCTGGGATGGGGGGCAGCCAACATTTTTTTTGCTTGGGGCGGCAAAAAACCTAGAGCCGGCCCTGCACAGAGAAGACATTCCTGGCACCCCAAAGTTTACAATGTAAATTGACATGACAGACAACGGTTGGGAGGAAGGGTTACCACCTCCATTTTACTGATGTGCAAGCGAGGTGCCGAGAGGTTAAATGCCTTGCCCAGTTTCACACAGCACAGAAGGGAATGGAACCCAGAACTACTGAGCCCCACACAGAGCCTTAACCACAAGAGCATCCTTCCTGCTGAAAGAGACCTGCTGAGGGCTAGACAGTCTGTGGACACCTCATTTCGCAGCCTGGGGAACACTGTAACAGAGGAAATGCAGCTTTCCTCTTGCTCCAGCACTTTCAGAAAGGCCTATGTCTGTTCCAAGTCCCATTTGCAGTGGAAACCATGTCTCCAAGGACTGGCTTATTAACCTCCCTTCCCCCTGGGTTGAATCCCTTCCATGTCCATGGAAAATTCCTACTCCTCCCATACTGGCTTCTGTTCTCAGTATCTGGAAGCAAACCTCAGTGTCCCTTCCCAGAGGTGATGCTGACAAATATTCTGTCTTTGGCTATTAACTCCTCACGGGCATTTGAAGGAGGGGAGGTCTACCTAGGAGTTAATTCTGTTTACGCAGAGCCAGAGATTTTTCACACATAAATTCATAAAGAGACCTGGCACTTGTTTTTGCTCTTTCCAGTTATTGCATGTAATGATGGGAGCAATGAGTGTGATTGTGGGGTGTGTAACTGACCGTGGTGCTGCACCAAGGGGTGAATATTTATTAGGCAGGGAAAGGTTTGTGACACTTCTATTACTGGATTTTGTGGAATTTCAGAGAGATTGTGCGGAGATGAAGTAATGATTCTGTGAAATGGCATTGCCAGAACTGCATTAAGATCTATCACAATGCCTCTCTCATATGCCACTTGTTATCAGGTGAGAGTTTTATTTATTAAGCATTTACTCTCTATTTAGACTGTGCTTTTGCAGACTTTAACAGAATCCCTCCCCACCCCCACCCCAGATGTACTAGTCACCAAAAGTAACATCACTAGTCCCAAGGCACATAACAAGGGGCCACTAACCAGTTGTGCGGGATTCTGCAGGGCTATTTACAGTCTTATTCTCACATGGGGGGAGACAGGAGGAGGAAGAGGGGAAAGGAGCAATGTGCCTCCCTTCCTCACAAGGATTGTGGTGGGCAGCATTTATCCTGCTGCTGGTTAGGTGGGACACAGTGTGAGAACAGGTAAAGAAAACACTCTAGAGTAGGCTACCATGGGCTGCAGCACAAGTTCAGTGGAAGCAGAAGCCCCAGATGGACACAGCGTCACAGGGTGGTAAAATCCACACCCAGTTGGGAAATGGATTTGGTTCTGCTGCCAAAGGTGAAGTTTGACTTGCTGTGTATGACCTTGTGTCTCTGGCCAAATTGCTTCCCCCTTTAAGTCGTTGCACTTGTCTCACTTTGTGAGGCTTACATTAGATCCTAAAACACAACCAGCACTACAAAAAGGAACACACCAACTCCCAGCTGTGACTATCACTAGCTCATTGTCTCCTGGTACTCCCTCATCTGTCAGTATTCACCTGCTGTCTTGTCTTACACCTAGACTGGAAGCTCTTTGGGGCAGGGACCATCTTTGTTCTACATTCGTTCAGCACGTAGCACAATGGGTCCTGGTCCATGACTACAGAATGCAGTGGACATAACATACCTGGATTTCAGCAAGACTTTAGACACAGTCCCACATGACATTCTGATAAGTAAGTTGGAGAAATGCAGGCTCAACAGAACTACCAGTAAGTGGATACATAATTGGTTAAACACCCACAAACGAAGAGTAACTATTAACATAATGATGTCAGATTGGAGGGAGGTCTCAGGTGAGGTTCCACAGGGATCTGTTCTGGGTCCAGTGTTGTTTAACATCTTTATTAATGACCTGGATGTAGGAATAGGGAGCATACTGATCCAATTAGCAGATGACACAAAGCTGGGGGGAGAAGCGGTTGTCAACACTTTGGAGGATAGAGCTAAAATTCAAAGAGATCTTGATAAATTGGAGAACTGGGCTATAAACAACAAGGTGAAATTCAACAAAGACAAATGTCACTTTGGGAAGAAAAACCAAATGCACAAATACGGAATGGGGGATAACTGGCTTGGCAACAATACTGCTGAGAAGGATCTGGGAGTTAGGGTGGATCACAACTTCAACATGAGCCACCCATGATGCTGTTGCAAAAAAACAACCAAACAACAAAAAAACAAAAAACAACCCAACCCCCCCCCCCCCGCAAATGCAATTTTAGGCTGCATTAACAGAAGCAGAGCGTGCAAGTCACACGAGATGATAGTACCGCTCTACTCAGCACTGGTTAGGCCTCAGCAAGAGTACTGTGTTCGGTTTTGGTCACCAATGTATAGAAAGGATATAGAGAAACTGGAAAGGCTCCAGAGGATGATCAGAGGGATGGAATGCAGCCATCTGAGCAAGCTGAAGGAACTGGGTACGTTTAGTATGGGAAAAGAGGAGATTAAGGGGGGACATGATAGCAGACTTCAAATACTTGAAAGGCTGCCATAAAAAAAGATGGAGAAAAGTTGTTCTCTCTTGCCACTGAGGGCAGGACAAGATTCAAACTGCAGCACAGCAGATTTAGATTAAATCTCAGGAAAAACTACCTAACTGGAAGAACAATGGGACAATGGAACAGGCTGCCTAGGGAAGTCGTGGAAGCTCCTTCGCTGGAGGTTTTCCAAAGGAGGCTGGATACCCATCTGTCTTGAGTGGTTTAGACATAACAAACCCTGCATCTTGGCAGGGGGTTAGACTAGATGACCCTTGTGGTCCCTTCTAACCCTAGGGTTCTATGATTGTATGACTAGGTCTCCTAGGTGTGATGGTAATACAGTTAATAAATACTACTACAACTCCTCCAGATGTTGTCTGACCCAGAGCTGACCTACTACACACAATCATGACAAGCAAGGGCTTATGGTATTTTATGGTGGCGTGGATGCCTGAATGAACAATAAATCAGATGAGAACATCTGTATTAAACAACCACCATGCATATCAGCCCCCTGCAAAAGGCCAGTGAGGAGTGGGCTTGCAAAGGGCAGATTTCATTAATTGAATACTGCCCCAGAGAGCATCATGCCCTGGACATAGCCTCTCATCACACTCCCAGCCTCTGGCTTCTGTTAGCTGTTTCTAAAACAACATCTGAGGAGGTTTGTCTGAAACGCAAAAGCAGAAAGATCCTTTTATTCAGGTATCAGCCTGCACCCCCTCTTCCAGGCTCCCAGTAGCTTCCCCCCATGCTCCCCTCCTCAGATGCTTGAAGCACCCTAACACTCCCACTGACTGACACAGGCCTGCAGAGTTGTAACTGAAGGGAGAATTTGACCTTACACACGCTCCTCAGACTTGTTCCAAGCTGATTCACAGCACAGCAGCATCGCAGCCTTGGAAACAAACAACTTGCACTGCTCCCAGCAACAAAGCTGTCCCTCAGGGGGAACTATGAGATGGATAGTTGAGAGATCACTGAGAGAATGCATGCACTATGCACTCACATGTGCGGACACATACATAAACCTCCAACCTACAGCCAAAGCGATAAAGATGCAGAGAACAGAATGCAGTCAAACAGGGCTTGGAGCGCATGCTTACACCATATGCACCCCAGCTGGAGACCTGCTGAGGTAACATGGCACTCCAGGAATTATGAAAGCTGGGGCTTTTAGGCCATCATAAAAGACACTGGTGCTGTTGTTATGGTGCTCAAAGGGCCACTATCATTTTGCCCCATGGAATCAGAGTCACAAACTGCATCTGCATTCCCTTAGCGCCTCCATCTGCTTTTCCCCGATACTGCGACGCTTCTGCTAAACCCCGGCTTCAACTGACACCAGAAGCAGTTTCAAAGGCCTCTTGGTCCCCTTCCCCTCCACCCTTAGGACATAGGCAAGGACAGTGCTGGCCTGGGACTCAAGGGATCCGGGCTCATTTCTCTGCACTATCAGTGCTCTCTGTGCCTCCATTTGCCACCTGTATAATAGAGATAGTATTTCCCGGCCTGATTGGCACTCAGAGGATAAATTCATTCATGCCAGTGAAACACCTGGACTAAGGGCAAAAGAGCCAGAGAAAACCTAGGTAAAGTATCACCCATTTGCTACAATGGGAGTAACCTATATCCAGCTGGGGGTAGAATCAGGCCCTCAGCTGGGTTGACATGTAAGCACATGAGGGATTAAGGGCCAGATCAGTAGGTTAGTCTTCATCACATAGCTAAACAGCGTTATAATTCGAGCATTGCCCTTAACTCAAGTCCCGTCCACACATCATAGCCTGAACTCAAGCCTGGTGGTGCTTTTAAGTGGAGCTGGCAGGCCCCTCAGAGGCTCTAAGCTTAGTTCGAGGCCAGCACATCACTGTGTGTAGCTCCTGTTCTTTTGCAGTGTGGCTGCTCTGACTGCAGCTAAATGAACTCAGAGGAGTTAACAAGTGCAGCCACTCCAGTTAATTGGGCAGTGAAGAGACAACCTAGAAGAAGGTGTAATTTACACCTCTCTAGCATCTCTCTCTGTGGATACCTGGGGGAGTCGTTTACATGCCAAAGGCCTGGATGTAAGCAGGCCACTCATTTGGCATTCCACCAGACACTCCTGCTCTCCCTGGATTTGTCCCCCATCTGTACGCGGTTTTGTCTGGTTCAGAAAAGGGGTGCCACTTTGAAGAGCATGCCGCTCCACCTCTCTTGGCGTGACCTTGCACACAAAGTCAGGCGGGTGGCGGCGAAGTGGCGAGATCCTCAAAATGGTGCCCCCCTACTGTGTGTGAGGTCACCCCACATGGAGGGGTGCCATTTTTAAGAGCGTGCCACCCTGCCCCCATGCGGCACATCCAAAGTCACACCAGCGGGGGCAGGACGGCACGCTCTTATAAATGGCGCCTCCCTCTGGGTCTGAGGACACGCTGGCAGAAGCAGGCCCATGCCATTCCAGAAGTGTTAGAATCTCCAGTATTTTGGGAATACATGAGTGGCCACCCTACCTGGATCATCCCTTTGGTGTGCTCACTGCACAGAAAGAGGCAGGTCACATGGGGGGGGCTTTAACCAGGCTGCAATTTTATTAGTCAAATTACATCCTCGTTTCCCATCAGGGGACAGTCCAGTGCAGTCACTCTCAGCCCATTTTGCCAGTTCTTGGGGGCTCCCACGCAGGTGAAGCCAACCATTGCACTGGGAGGGGGTGTGTCTCTGGATGCCTCATTTGCTAGCTAGGATCCTTCCCCTTTTGGGGGGTTGAGGGGAGGGGGGACCTCGAATCCCTGCTAGCTCCACCATTAAGTGCATTTATGGGGTGGATCCCCCAGAGTAGTGTCACAGCCCCTGGTTGGCATATACCCCCGGGGGTAAGACACGATGCCCCCAACTCGTAAGGAGATGCTCTTGGGATGCCCTCTATGTTACCGTTTTTGATCTGGAGCCTAAATCAGCAAGTTCCTACACTGGGCACCTGCCAAAGTGGACACAACTAAATGACTTTCACCTAGGTCCAAACTGTGCCTCTGGAAGGTGGACAACCCCAACCCTCCTGTTGCCCAAAACCCAGTCCCTAGATTTCGCTACGAAGAAGGCAAAAAACCCAACCAGCCTCGGCCAAGCTGGAGGCATGGGGAAAAATTCCTTCCCAGCACCAAAGCGGTGACGAGCATAGCCTGCAGCAAGGCTGAGGGAGAGTGGGTTAAGTGCTGGAAACCAGCACACAGAAAGTGGGTATCCCTGAGCACAGGGCTTCTATCATGGCTCCAAATCTTGTTGCAAATCTTGTGAGACTTTATGGCTCCCAATCCTGCAAGATCTCCAGCCTACCCTGGAAGTCCGATGGGGGATGGAAATCTCACAGGACCATGTCCATCCTGTCCTTTTGTCCTCTCCCATCCTGGGAGCCTCCAAAACTCAGCCCTCGCTAGGCTCAGGGCCCTCAGTGCACAAGCCACATCAATGCAAACCTTCGCATCCAGGTCCTTGGTGTGTCAGTGACTCTGCTGGCTATTTCAGAGGTGATGCAGAACAGGATGTACCTAAGTGGCTCCCTGAATCCAAGTTCATGTCACTAATACATGACAGGACAGGGGGTGTAAATTATACTGGCCCAGGAAGAACCCAGGTTTGCTCCCCAGCTTGCATGCTAAGCAGCCAACAAGCCTGTCACATGAGCATGTCTCTGACTGAGCCCTGACATAGCAAATTATGTCTCAGGCTGAAGCTAAGAGGCCAAAGGAATCAGCAATCCACCTACTCTGTTAAAACAAACTGACTGGCAAGGCCCCATCTGCTCATTGAACCTGGCCAGCCACATTTGGGATGTACAGTGCACTCCTTTGATAAGAACCACATCCATTCTGGATTATTTGGTTCTTATAAGCGGTTGATTCTTACAAGCAGAGTATAGGTTAGGTATAGAAATGATTTTGTCCCAGTGGCTTTGATCACTATATGCGGTTTTATCAGTGATTCTTATAAACGGAGTGCATTGTACTGAAACACATAAATGTACATAGGCAAAACTGCAGCAGTGACAGTGCAGTGGAATGCAACATGCATAGTAAACTCCCACTCCCGCACCTTTCATTAGGGGGACGGAAAATGTCTCTGGGGCTGACTTCCCCTCTCCCACTTCTCCTCTGTCCTCACCAGCTTGTCACGCAGGATTAGCTGTAATGAAAACCATGTGCTTTCCTAACCTCATTGTGCATCTCTCATGTTTAGGGGCCTTGCTTTATCAGTTTTATCCTGTGTAATATTCATCACTCCGGTTTATTTATGGTCCCCTCTTCGGGAAGGTATTTTTCAGGCCTGGTGAATAAAACATAAGCCTTTGCTGTTTGTCAGAGCGAATGCGGCTCCTCTGATCTCAGTCGGCCTGACGAACGGCTCTTGGTTTTTTCCAATGACTGCACTTTGAGAGAAATGCATTTGTATTTGGGTTTCTGCTGGGTGGGGAGACATGAATTTTTTCCCTTTGCAATAAAAGAAATGTTAGCTTTATGCTAAACGGTATACAGCAAAAGCAGGAAGCCAGGCTAATACCATCAACATCACACACCGGGGTAAGTAAGCGATAGGCAGAGCATGGGGGTGGGGAGGGTGTGAGCCATGTCGACTGCCCTGGTCATGGGGGGGTTGAATGTAGCCCTGGGTTTATTCCTAGCCCGCCTCCTGAATCTCCTTCCAGCAACAATTCCCCACTCTGAGCAGAAATGGGTGGGGGAGGCAGAGGGAAGAACAGGAGAGGCAAAGGGCAGGGCAGGGGGAGAGACTAGGCTAGAAAATGGACTAGACTGGAAACCCTGACCAAGTTCAGCCCAGTTCAGTGCCACTTCTGCAGCTCCTGTCAGAGGCTTCACGTTTACTGCAAAATGTTCCCTTTCCCAAAAGCCTTTGAAAGCAAAATCAAAAGGTGCAGATTGCTCTTTTCAGAGGGAAGTGTCTCCATGCTGCAGCAGGGCTGGTAGTTAACGCCAGCAGTGAGGGCTCCATCCCCCTTAACTAGGAGGTTCCTTCCCTGCCAGCCCACAGCCCCTCAGAAAACAATGGGACAGTGAGGGTTGTGTGGCTGCAGTGCCATCACTGTCATGGTAGGATTAAAGAGTCCTGTGGCACCTTATAGACTAACAGACGTATTGGAGCATGAGCTTTCATGGGTGAATACCCACTTCGTCGGATGCATGCATCATGTATTCACCCACGAAAGCTCATGCTCCAATACGTCTGTTAGTCTATAAGGTACCACAGGACTCTTTGCTGCTTTTACAGATCCACACTAACACGGCTACCCCCTCTGATACTTGATATGTTAGGATTAGTCAATAGTTGTATTTCAACAGCATGAAGGGGCCTCAATCCAGAGCAGGGTCCCCTTGAGGCGGGCACAGCCCAAACATGGGAAGACATGATCCCTGCCCAGAGAACTTGGCATCTAAAGGATTCTAGTGTACTTTAACGTACTTACATTAATGGCCTGATTCTGCTCCCCCTTGGGCCTCCACAGCTGCACCACTGCATGGGGCTGCTCTGGGGCAGAAGACAGGCGTGTGCCCTTGCCTGAAGCCTGCAATGAGAAGGCACAGAGGCGATTCAGACCGTGCCAGTTGGGCTAGGTGGCCTTGATTCTGCTAGTGCTGCCTTAACGGCTGCAAGGAGGGGCCATAACTATGGGTACGTCTACACTACCCACCGGATTGGCGGGTAGCGATCGATCGATTTATCACGTGTAGTGTAGATGCGAAAAATTGATCCCCGATCACTCTCCCGTCAACTGTGGAACTCCAGCAGTGTGAGCGGCGGAAGCAAAGTCGACGGGGGAGCCGCAGCCGTCGATCCAGCGCCGTGAGGACGCGAAGTAAGTGATTTGAATTTGATCAAAGATACGTCGACTTCAGCTATGCTATTCTTGTAGCTGAAGTTGCGTATCTTAGATTGATCCCCCCACGGTGTAGACCAGGCCTATTTCAGTCATGACATCCTAGTGTTGACCCTTGACCCTGACCTGATCTTGGAAGGTTTATGCTGATGTTTAAACTACAATCTCAATGGCAGGGAAAGCTAAGATGCTGTTATTAAAGCTGAAATGCAAGCAGGGAAGACTAAAGTGTATCAATAGTGGAAATAGGCTTTGCAGCAAGTCTGGGGCCTAACAGAGCCTAGCAGTTCGCATAAGGCCTAACCAGCATACGGCTTACATCAGGGGTCGGCAACTTTTCAGAAGTGCTTTGCTGAGTCTTCATTTATTCACTCTAATTTAAGGTTTTGCGTGCCAGTCACACATTTTAACATTTTTAGAAGGTCTCTTTCTATAAGTCTATAATATATAACTAAACTATTGTTGTATGCAAAGTAAAAAAGGTTTTTAAAATGTTTAAGAAGCTTCATTTAAAATTAAATTAAAATGCAGAGGCCCCCGGACCAGTAGCCAGGACCCGGGCAGTGTGAGTGCCACTGAAAGTCAGCTCGTGTACCGCCTTTGGCATGCGTGCCATAGGTTGCCTACCCCTGGCTTACATAGTCAGCATAAGTGCTTGAGCTAGGCTTATACGATTTAGCAACATGTATCTTGTGATCAACCAGCAAACTGCAAAAGAACAATTTATGCTTGAAATTACAGAGATTAGGGGCCTTTGTCTCTTTGCAATTGTAATCATGGAGCAAAACCGCAGTCAGGTACCAAAACCACTGGGAGATGTGTTGACACAAACAGCTTACGATAACAGACAGAATCCCAACGAGGGTCTCCCAGAATAACAAACACGGGCAAAAGGCTGAGACCAGCTCACAGATGGTCCTGAATACTAGTGGGGAGTAAGGACAATAAGGTTATAAAAGGTGATCAAGACCAGGGGTAGGCAACCTATGGCAGGAGTGCCAAAGGCGGCACGCAAGCTGATTTTCAGTGGCACTTACACTGCTCGGGTCCTGGCCACTAGTCCGGGGGGGCTCTGCATTTTCATTCAATTTTGAATGAAGCTTTTTAAGCATTTTAAAAACCTTATTTACTTTACATACAACAATAGTTTAGTTATATATTATAGACTTAGAGAAAGAGACCTTCTACAAACGTAAAATGTATTACTGGCACACGAAACCTTAAATTAGCGTGAATAAATGAAGACTCGGCACAGCACTTCTGAAAGGTTGCCGACCCCTGATCAAGACCAGTCCTTAGCAGGGGAGATTGAGATGACAGGATGCTGGAAACCAGGTCGCCAAACCCACTTATGGTGCCTCCTCCACTTACTGGTTTACTATTTTAACTTCTAATGGTCTCCATAGAATTGAGAGTATGCATGATTCAGAGAGGGTTACTTTGCAGTTGGTTGCTTTGCTACATTTATTCTTATATCTGTATTTCTATTCATTTTTCTCTAATTGCAATTATGCCTGTTTGTATCTTGGATCTAAATAACATCTTCAAATCTCTATGTATATGACTCACTCAAATGTATATAATAAATTAATGTAGGCACCTAAGTAAAAAACCTGTGGTTAGTGACTTGTGGAGTTCAATCCAAAGGTTACAATGGGGTGCATGTGGTTCACAGAAGCAGCAGAGGCCTGTCCCCTCCTTTCCCAGGTTTAAAGACAGCTAAATTATAAATTACAGTATGCGCTACAGTCTAGCTAGACTTGTCATGGGACTATAATAAAAACATGTGTTCTCTATAATTGATATCTTTATTAGATTATGATGAAAAGGTTTTAATGTTTGCTATCCTCAGGAACCTTTATTCAGAACATTTTTCAGGAAGGCAGCTCTTCTAAAAAGTATGTTATGGAGATATCAAGAAGGAGCAAGAACTCAGAAAAAACTCTTGTAACAAGTACCCCCTACAGCACTGTGAGGCGTTTGAGTGCAATACTGAGAAACGCTTGATTTCTGGTCTCAGCAACAGCAAAAGAAATATACTAAGCAGGGTGTGGTGGCCAGAGCAAAGGACTAGAAGGTCAAGCAACTGTTTTGCTTTTTGATCTAGGGGGAGTAATCAGTCATCTGTTTCAGGCAAACTGATCCTTAAAGCTGGGTAACAAAGAGCAAGCTCACTGGAAAGCAGAGGTTGGGAGTTACTCCCAGAACTCTCAGGACTGCAATAGCTTCTCAAGCTCTTGTTCTCCCCAGCCCTGTAGACAGGAGGACAAGCACCAGCCCTGACCTTCCCTCTGCATTGCCCCCTGTATCTCCCTTTGGTGCAGGTGGAACGAGCCATCATGAAGCTGGGCTCCACGGTGTCCTGTCTCCTCTGCAGAGTGGGCTTGTTCTGGTTTTCCTGTCTCAGGGGGTGCTGGGCACCTGCAGGGGAATGGAGGCAGCACATACAAGTAGCATGGTTTGGGGAACTAAGGCATTTGCACAGTAGTTTCATTTCGACAAAACATTCATTGTAATAAAACGCCTGGCTCACAGTGTCACATGCAAAAATAACAGGGAGCCCCCAAAGGAAACAGGGTGCATGAGGAGGACAACTTGCAGCTCAGCTTTGCACAGGCTCCTGCCACCTGTTCCAATGGCTGCAGCAGGGACAGTTCCTGGGAACCTACTTCACTGCCTCACTCACTATTTCAAGAACTGTTTGTTCAAAGTTACAAGGGATTAAACAGTAGCAGCTGGTGCTCAGTCAGTGCTGGCTTGAGACTGGGGGGAATGGCCTTTCAAATGGACTAATGTACAGAAGCTATAACACAGCTAGCATGATTGATTGCAGAGATTACCCCATATTCTCCTATTGCTGTGAATTCACAATTGAATATGTTCATCAATTGGTAGGTTCCTCGGCCTGGTAGTCTCCTACCACATGCCTTCCGAGGGCATGGACATCCAATCCCATTCGGATTTGGCAGTCTCTTACACTCCCTTTGCCCAGGTGCAAAGACGACAGACACAAGGAGACTCAAGCCATTGATCATTATCTCACAATATAATGGATGGCTGATGGTGAGTAACAAACTCCCTCTCCGTCAGGACACTTAGTTATAATCTAGGGGCATTTCACAGTGTTGTTTTGGTTTCACTCCTGAATCAAAGTTCACGAACGGGGGTTACACAGAAAAGGCCAGGAGGAGCTGATGGGGGCAACTTATTTGAATCTGCCAAGAGTAAGGGAGCAGAATCCCTCCATTCGAGTAAGAATCAGCAAAATCCAGAGCACGATATAATCAGCCCATCTGGTGGCAGCCTACACCACCTTCTGAACGTCCCCATCGTGGGAGCCCCCAACTAAAGCCTGCTCTGCTGCTGTGATGGATCTCCAACCCCATCCGCCTCCTACAGAACAGTCATTTTCTAAAGAACCAACCCAGGCCAAGACTTAACTGTACGCAGTTCCATCAATATTCCATTCTGCAGGGCATTGTTCATGCTACATGCACCTCTCTCTCACCCTACACAGACAACCTCCTGCTCCTTAGCCACACAGTGCCCCTGTTGAACAGCCACACCCTGAAATACACTTGCACACCGTCAAGGGACATTCATAGAATCATAGAATCTCAGGGTTGGAAGGGACCTCAGGAGGTCATCTAGTCCAACCCCCTGCTCAAAGCAGGATCAAACCCAACTAAATCATCCCAGCCAGGGCTTTGTCAAGCCTGACCTTAAAAACCTCTAAGGAAGGAGATTCCACCACCTCCCACACACACAACTACATGGAGATATGTCTGTATCCACACCCAGCTGAAAAGCCACTACTCACACATGCCCATACATGACCACATATACAATATCGCTCAGACACCAGCGTATGTGCAATTCAGTCTTATACAATAGCTGAATTGGGGCAAACCCACTCTGTCAATTAAGGAATTCCTGGTTTTGACCCAAAAACTCTATCATCAAATCAAACCATAAAAACAAAAGCACGAAGCCAGGAAATTTCCCTCCACCATCTGCTAATTTACAGGGTTACTGGTGTCAGCTATTTAGAAGCAGTGAGATTCTACCAGAACCACTAAAAATTCCACAGGGCAAGCTTTAAACTATAATCACAAATCTAACTGAGAAAACTTGCTTAGAATCAAATTAATTGATTTTTATTTGTTATTTTTTGGTAAACTGATTAAATTCTTTTGGAAAGAAGGAGAAACAGCAATTGGTGTTTTAAATTGGTTGTGATAAAACTGAGGTGGGATTATAAACCTACCTGTGTATGGTCAGGAATTACTGGTGGCAGTCAATTTGTGTGTTGTTTTGGGCTGGCTGTGGGTGGAGCCCTGAAATACCACAGGGCCCATCCACATGGCAAAATGGATTTCTGTTACGTGTGGTGGAGAGCAAGAGTGCAGCTCCAGACTAGCACAATCTATCAATGGACATGGCTGTGTCTGCCTAATGCGTAAATCTCTCCATCTGTTCATCTCATCATCCACACACCTGCATTGTAGGTACTCTCTCTCTCTCGGCTTCTTTGCTCAACAAGCTACTACTCAGTCATCTCTTCCCCTAGCCACACAGTCAATGGGCTACGTGGCCACTCATCTGACAATACATTATTCTACATCTCTGATCAATCTGCCTCATCCAACTATGTAGCCAATAAGCCTTTCTGTGTAACACAGAGGCTTGTGTATCCCGTAGCATTTGAGAACACCTCTCTGACCATCCACATCATAAACATATTGTGCTGGCACCACTGAAAGTAGCAAGAATAATAATGCTTTGTACTTCCATATCACATAGGGCTTGTCTTCACTACTGGCTAAATCGATGCAGTAGCGAAGACACGATAAGTCGATGGCAGAGTGCTCTCCTGTCGACTTCAGTACTCCATCTCCCTGCGAGGTGGAAACTATGTCGACCTAGCGCACTGTAGATACTGCTCTAAGTCGATCTAAGCTTTGTCAGCTTAAGTTTCATAATGTAACTAGCATAACTTAAGTTGACTTATCTCCTTACTGTAGACCAGGCCTGAGTCAGAGGACCCCAAAGCACTTTACAAACATTACACTTTTTTTGATGAGATGACTAGATTGGCTGATAAAGGTAATAGTATTGATATAATATACTTAGACTTCCGTAAGGCATTTGACTTGGTGCCACACAACATTTTGATTAAAAAACTAGAATATAAAATTTATATGCCACATTAAATGAATAAAAAAATGGCCAACTGATACATCTCAAAATGTAACTGTAAGTGGGGAATCGTCACCAAGCAAGTCTGTTTCCAGTAGGGTCCCACAGGAATCGGTTCTGAGCCCTGTGCTATTTAACATTTTTATCAATGACTTGGAAGAAAACATAAAATCATAATTGATAAAGTTTGCAGATGACAAAAATTGGGTAAGTGGTGAATAATGAAGAGAACAGGTCACTGATTCAGAGTGATCTAGATTGCTCCGTAAACTGGATGCAAGCAAACAATTTGCGTTTTAATATGGCTAAATGTAAATGTATACATCTAGTAACAAAGAATATAGGCCATACTTACAGGTTGGGGGACTCTATCCTGGGAAGCTCTGACTCTAAGATTTGGGGGGTGTGATGGATAATCAGCTGAACATGAGCCCCCAACATGACACTGCGGCAAAAAGAGCTAACAAAATCCTTGGACGCATAAACAGAGGAATCTCGAGTAGGAGCAGAGAGGTTATTTTACCTCTGTATTTGGCACTGGTTTGATTGATCCTGGAATACTGTGTCCAGTTCTGGTGCCCTCAATTCAAGAAAGATGTTGATAAATTCGGGATGGTTCAGAGAAGAGCTGCGAGAATGATTAAAGGATTATAAAACATGCTTTATAGGAGCTCAACTTATTTAGCTTAACAAAGAGAAGATACAGGGTGAGTTGATTACAGTCAGTAAGTACCTACATGGGCAACAAATATTTAGTAATGGGCTCTTCAATCTAGCAGAAAAAAGTACAAAACACACTCAAATGGCTAGAAGTTGAAGCTGGACAAAGGCGTACATTTTTAGCAGTGAGAGCAATTAACTATTGGATAAACTTATCAAGGATCCTGGGGAATTCTCCATCACTGACAATTTTAAAATCAGGATTGGATGTTTTTCTAAAAGATCTACTCTAGGCCTGTGCTGTACAGGACGTTAAACTACATGATCACAACTGTCCCTCCTGGCCTTGGAATCTATGAACATCACACCCTTGTGCAATAGGCAAATATCCTCATTTCACAGACAGGGAAAACTCAGGGCACATAGTGATTGAGGCCAACATTTGGAAACTCGCTATTTAGGTGCTTAAATACAGACTTATGTAGGCCAAGTTTGAACATTTTGGCCTAAAGACTTGCTCAAGGTCACACCACCAATCAGCAGCATGGCCTTCTAATTCCCCACTGTGGGCTTTTTCATCAATTTATTCATAGATTCCAAGGCCACTGTGATCAGCCAGTCAGATCTCCTGTATAGCAGAGGGCACAGAACTTCCCAAAACAATTCCTACAGCAGATCTTTTAGAAAAACATCCAATCTTGATTTAAAAATTGTCAGTGATGGAGAATCCACCATGACGCTTGGTTCACTGCTCTCACTGTTGAAAATGTATGACTTGTTTCCAGTCAGAATTTGTCTAGTACCTTTCTCTGCTAGATTGACAAGCCCATTATTAAATATTTCACCATTAGGCCACAGTCTGTCCCTAGAGCCATCTCTACTCCTTCCCATACAAGCATCACCAGTACAGCCATCTTTGTGTTAATTATACTGCACCCTTTGTGCATTTAGACTGCTGGGGAAGGGACCTTGTTTGCTGTTTTATCTATGTTTTTTTATAACTGTAGTGTCATATGCATCTGTGGCACTAAAATGTATAAAAATCATTAGCTTCTCCAATAGGCAGCACTGATGTAACCATCTCTGCCTTTACAGGCACCATTGCTACGTCAACCAGCCTTTCATATCTTTACGATGGATGTGCGGGCCTCTCTGACTGATCTCAAGTATCAGGGGGTAGCCGTGTTAGTCTGGATCTGTAAAAAGCAACAAAGAGTCCCGTGGCACATTAAAGACTATCAGACGTATTGGAGCATAAGCTTTCGTGGGTGAATATCCACTTCGTCAGACGCAACCAAGTGTGTATACACCCACGAAAGCTTATGCTTCAATCTATCTGTTAGTCTTTAAGGTGCCACAGGACTCTTTGTTGCTTCTGACTGATCTGTGTTTTGCACCATCTATTATATCTTTGGACTGACATCTAATATACCAACATAGCTGGTGGTCAATCCATCCGCTTCTTCCTAATCCATTGCTCCATCTCATCAGTTCCTTTGCTGACTGTACATTCAATATCTTTCCATGGCTCATAACTGGGAGGCTCCGAGTTTCTAAGGACATATGGAAACACTGAACCTTTATCCTACAGGACACACTGTGTCTAGCTCCTATTCACTTTCTGGATTGAAGTCCATGCTCTGGCTTTTCTTCCTTTCTCAGCTTCCTGGTGCATTTCCAATGTTTCTTTTTAAATCCCTCTCAGCACAGCTCCCAGGGGAAAGCAAGGGAAGCCTTCCTTTGATTCAAACACAAATGCCTTCCTGAATTCAAAGGGAACAAGCAATGGGGACTGTAGAGCTCTCAGTAGATGGGAAGCCTCATAACTCCATTTCTTTCACTCCTTTCCTTTCTTTTTCTCTCTTTCTGCCATATTATTTTATTTATCTAACTGGAAAGGAAGGAAAGTCGAGGTTTCATACTGTTTCATCTTGATTTAGTCACTTTTATATCTCACAAATGCATATGCAGATTTCTCTGCTTCTTTATTAAGGCTTCAATAAAAAGGTTATAAAAATGTCTTTTTTGATTGTTAATTGCAATTTCTCTTTTAATATGCAAGTTGGGCTGGCTCTCCTCAGAGACTCCCAGAGCCTCTCTGCAAATAATACAGCCTTGCTCTAATGTGAGCTGCCTACTGTGTATTTACTCAGCCATCAAAGCACAAAGAAGGTTGATAGGCTGCTCCTCCATCCCCACACCTCAGCCTGGGGCTTTCAGAGATCTCAGCTTTTGGAGTTCACATTACATTGTGGAATCCCAGCCCAAGCTGGGAAGTGTAGAAGAACATTCAGAAAAGTAGAGAGTCCCCAGGATGCAGACACATCCTTCAATAACCAGAACCCTTCTTGATTTCATTTACTTAGCCACTGTCCACTGGGCCATGCACCCAGAGGGGCACCCAGGACACCCGCCCCAGGATCCACCAGAATGTAGGGCTGACTGACAGGGTACTGGTACTGGCCCCTCGGCTGGGTGCATGACTCAACGTCAGACTCTGATGACAAGTCAGCCTGTGGGGACCATGAAGGAGCAGTACCCATCAATTCCACTAGCTGGTGCTGAGGGTCCAGTGAATGGTGACGGAGCGGGGAAGCCTTAACTGACCTCAGCAGGGTCAGTTTCCCTCTGGACAGTACCAGAAGACTCGGTACTGAATAGAAGCTTGGGGCAACATGCTCCCTTCTGCTCGTCTTCACCACTGGTGCTGGTGGCACCGAGATTGCCAGTAAGTCCCTGGCTACAACAAGTGCCTCTGGGGTTAATGGCACTGTGATGTCCCCCTGCTGCTGGCGGTTGATCCTGCACCAGACTCAACAGCGCCTGCAAGCAGGAAGGAGTCGATGGTGCAACCTGAGGAGTGGGGGTATGGGAGTGGACCGACACAGGTTCCACTCTGCTGCACTCCTCCAGGTCGGGGAAACATCCCCTCTCAGACGTCTACTTTTTGTGCTTCTTTCTCAGCATTGGTGAAGGGAAGAGGTGTTGAGAGTCCCATGCCACAGGAGAAGTGCTCCATACCAACGCCAAGGTACTTGGTACTGAGTCCGACCGGCTTGTCTCCAACATTGGTCTAAGTACAGCTTCCATTAGGATGGACTTTAACCTAGCCTCCCTGTCCTTCTTCGTACGAGGCTTTTACTGGCGGCAGATCGGGCAACAGTCTTGCAGGTGAGTCTCCCCCAGACACTTCAGATAGCTGGAGTGTGGGTCACTCACTGGCATGGGCTTGCCATAGGATGCACAGGGTTTGAACCCTGGAGCATGACTGGCTCCAGGAGCAGAGAACACCTCACTAGACAGATGTGAGAGTAACTATTTACACTGACTACTAAGAAGATAAACTGAAGACAACAACTCTTGGAAAAAAGAAAAGAGGAATGGAGGAAAACCAGCAAGAACCACTGAGAATCGCCTAGAGCAGCTGTTCCAGCAACCATCACAGGCGGGAAGAAGAAACGGACAGGGTGCAGGGCTGGCTGGGCCCCTTATACCGGCTCATGAGTGCGTGGCACCTGAGGGTGCTAGAGCCAGCCTGACGGATACCACTGAGGGAAAAACGACGGTGATGTGGCACACGCACACCTAGCACGCAATAGACACAAGCAAGCATTTGAAGAAGAACCTAGACTTTCAGATATCTTTGAGGTTTATGGGGGGCATTCTACCAACCATCCATTGCTACTACAAGGTGGATAGAATGGACCCACTTCCACGAGCTGCTTACACTAAGCCTAAACCAGCTGATAGGAGGATGGGGAGATTTGAAGCCAGTAGCCCTCTGTGCCTGCAGCCATTCTGCACATTGCAAAGCAGCTCAAATACAGGAGCTTCCCAGCATGCACTGTTCAGAAGGCTCAGGGAAGAGAGCTCCTTCTGAGCACGTGCTAATTGTAAGCTCATTGCTGCCAGCCAAACTGCCAGCACTCTGTGGCACAGGAAAAATACCCCACAGTACTGCAGTTTTCTCAGCCGCCTGTTTTCTGGATGTTTGCCCATAGCCCCAGCCACTGCACAACTCAGCACAATTCCTAGCCTGTGTCTTGGAGAGGTCCAAGACTGATAGAACAAGTGGGACTGTAGGGCTGTAGTTCATGACTCGGGGCATTAGCAGAGCCAGATGTGTGAGGAGTTTGCACAATGACAGCCTTTGACCAGTTCTTCTAGAGCTGGAGTCGGCAACCTTTGAGAAGTGGTGTGCCAAGTCTTCATTTATTTACTGTAATTTAAGGTTTTGGGTGCCAGGGGCCGACGGCTGGAACCCCAGACTGGCAGTGGGCTGAGTGGGGCCGGCGGCCAGGACCCCGGATGGCAGGGGCCAGCAGCTGGGACCCCAGACCAGCAGCGGGGGTGGAAGATGAACCCCCAGACCGGCAGCGGACTGAGATGCTCAGCCCGCTGCTGGTCTGGGGTTCCGTCCGCTGGCCCCTGCCAGCCAGGGTCCCAGCCACCGGCCCCGCTCAGTCCGGGGTTCCGTTCATCCAGGCCAGCAGCCGGCTGAGCAGGGCCGGCGGCCGCGATCCTGGCAGGCAGCAGAGTGCCACTAAAAATCAGCTTGTGTGCCGCCTTTGGCACACATGCCGCAGGTTGCCAACACCTGTTCTAGAGCTTTGCTTTCAGGAGAGCGGAAATTCACCAACTTCATTGGAAATGGAAACACAAAATTACCAAAAAATGTTGAAAGGAAACCAATATCACCTTGTCAGGATGAGTCTCCCTTCTTATACTTTTTGCAAGCCTGCTCTTCTTCATCTCCCGGTTTTCTGATTTCTTTCAACTCAGGTACAACCTACAAAAGAGCATCCTAAGGGGAGGAGCAGGAAACACACTATTTACAGTTAAGTAACACAACAGCCTCTTAATGGGAACCTGCTAAAGCCAAATGGAATAGAAAGAGGCCTGGGCATCAAACGCAGCAAAATGAAACTGTTAAAGACTCAAACTCATGAAATGGCTGTGATAATACTTTATTTTAATGGTAAATGTAATTCGTACCTAAGTCCAATGGCCCTCCAACAGAAACTCCTATGGCATCCACATGAACAGCAGATAAATGGATTATGCTTAGTGCTGAGACAATGCACTCTCAGTGGATACTGGACAATGGCACATGAAAAATGTGTTAACAGAACATAATTTCTGTACATGAATCTCCAGCTTATTTGATAACATGCCCCAAAGAAATCAAACTGAAGGGACAGATAGATTGTCTGTATACTGACCACAGGGACTAAACAGGTATGCTCAGGAGTCTATATCTACAATTGCTAATGGATTTCATGCCTGTGAAATTCACAAGGTACAAGGAGAACTGTATCATCAGTAACCTGAACAGATCACAAAAAGCTGCATTGGAACCAACACCGATAGCTAAAGAACAGAACAGCCTCACCACTTCCCAATACAATGTCAGTGGTAAGTGACTAGCAGAGAGTGCAAGAACTATAGCACCAGCGACGGGAATAACAGAGGATTTCCACAGCAGGAAGGATTTAGGGTGAGCAGAAAAGACTAAATCCAATACTTAATTCATGCACATTTCAACCAGAAATAAATAGTGGAAAGCAGCAAGCACAGGCTAGGACTATCTGCAGCTTCAGTCTAAGGAGCAGTGTCACCTGAATCACTGCACTAAGTATATGGCTACACTATGGACCTTATAGCGCAGAGCTGTACTGCTGCAGCTGCGTCGCTGTAAGGTCTCCTGTGGAGCCGGCTCGCTCTGTGCCGGTGGAGAGAGCTCGCCTGCTGGCATAATTAAACCACCCCCAACGAGTGGCGGTAGCTGTGTCAGCAGGAGAGCGTCTCCCACGGACATAGAGCTGTCCACACCTGTGCTTCTGTCAGTGAAACTTACATCAGTCGGGGGGTGGTTTTTCTCACACTCACACACACACACACACACACACACACCCCCGACCGACAAAAGTGCTAGAGTACACATAGCATATGAGCTTGTCTATGTGATGAGTTATTGCACAGCAAGCCAGGTTGTGAATTGCAGCACACCAGCTTCCCATGCAGTAATTGGCTGTGTGAACACCACTACAAAGCAGTAAAAGTCTCGCAATGGGGACACCACTATAGCTGCACTATGCAACTTTCACTGCACTGTAGCACTGTGTTCGCACGATGAGTTACTGTGCGGCCAGCTGGTGTGCTGCAGATTCACAGCCTGGCTTGCTGTGCAGAAACTCACTGCGTAGAAGTAGCATCACAACTAAAATTAACTAACAATAGCAATACAAGAACATAAACTCACTAGCAATAGAGAAACTAGGTAACAGATAGTCAGCGGCATAACTAGCAAGAGTGGAGAGTCAAACTTGGAGTAAAAGCAACTCCTACCAGCACTGCTGCAGTCTAAATAGCCAAGAGACACAATGAACCCAGAATTACTGTAATATAAACTACCATCAACAGCCTACCAGCTACCAGTAAAATTAATTTTCTGGCTGCTAATTCTGGTTGCCTGAACTGTATGAAGCTTAGGATTTCTTTACTCCACCAATTTTACTTAAAAAAAAAGACCCTGGAGAAAATATTGGGCTCCTGTGGCAAATGTCTGTTTTGGAAGCAAGCTGCTCTTGTATATTATACTGTTCTGGTACTGCATCACAATCTATCAAAGTCGAAGTCCCCAGAGCAACAGAAATCAAAACATCATGAATAAAGTGCAACTTCCAAACTCCAGTAGTCTGACAGTGTTAGTCAGCCTCCGAACATGCAGTGTTTTATTGATGCTTTCCTCTAATAAAGTCAATGCTGGCCCAGCTTCACTGCCTACAGCACATTTGCTCAATTAGAGGAGAACAAATAAGGCAACAAGCCAACATGGTCGAGGTAAACACTGTACACAAAGCTAGCAAGGGATGCTGTGGCCAAACCACAGGCAGCTGCAGCTTCTAGCTTTGCCTGGTTTTCCTTTCCCCCCACGTTCTCTCTCTCGTTCCCCCTTTCGATTTGGAGGGACCTTTATTGAAAAAAATTCTCCAGCTCTTTTATTGCCAAGTCCATTCCTGCAATGGCAAGTCCATCCACCATGTCTATGGTGATACAGTACAAACACCAACAGGTACTTATGCACAGGGCAGTCCAAAGTACTAAACACACGCACACAATACAAATCCTTCTGTTTTACAACCATCATCATTCACAAGTAGCATCAGCTCCTTAATCTTCTCGAGTTGAAGGATGGGCCATCCTTCACCACTGCAGGTAGTCATCATGTGAGCTGGACCTCTAATGCAGACGTTTTTACACCATGTCATCTATCCTTACTCTGAGCAGGGACAGAGAAGAGACCTGAATTTTTTCGGCACTACAGCCTCCAGCATTACTATTCACAGTGGTGAATGGTGACTCCTGATTTTTCTGTGTGGACAAGGCCCCAGGTACCAAAGAGCAGCCCAGGGTCCCTACTGACCCTCTTGTATTATCTGGATCTTCTCACAAGCAAGGAGAAGAAGAGAGGGAAAGAGTATAAGGAGCCACGGGCAGAGCACTAAGCACCTTCCCAAGGGTATTGCTGTTATGTAGTCTTGCCTGGTCTGATTGTTCTGAGTAGATTCTGAACTCACTGCGATCTTTCTCAGCATGCCCACTAACAACTCATGCTTCCATGGATCTGAAACTCCTTTATGAGCCTGAAGGGTGGTGGGGGCAGTGAGGCAGCTGCATTTTCCTGCTCCTCCTACAGTGTTTCCAAGCTCTTATTTAGCACTTTGAAAGGCGATTGAAACAGAACTAGCCCTGAAATTAACCAGCTAAGCAATACCAAGAAAATTCACACCCCTACACTATTTACAGTTCATGGGAAGAGAGGCTGCATAACATAGTGCTGTGCTAGTACATGTTCTGCAAAAGAATTGGCCAAAAAAGGAAAGCCCAGGTGAGCCACTGAGTACAAGAAATAACATTTAGCAAATTAACATATTAATTCACCCACAATGCCCCTGAGGCAGAAGCTAGTGGCATTTCCATTTCACACATGGAGAAACTGAGTATGTGTGTCTTGCCCAAGATGCAGAAGGAGTCAGTATCAGAACCAGGATGAGTTCCTGATTCCCAATTATTTGTTGAGAACACAACGCCTCCCGTGAAGGGCCACACCCCAACTCTAAATTATTACTGCACCCCAACTGTTGGGAGAGGCCGGGCACCCAATCCCAAAGGGCTCAGTGAGTCTGTGCCATGTGCCTTTTTATCATTACAATTCGCTGTCAGTGTTTCGTTCTCTTGCCAATAAAGTTGCTTAGGTGGCCAAATGCAATAGGAAACTCTAGTGTAAGGGCTTGTCTGCATGGGAGCCCTCAGGAAAGTGTCTTTAGTGTTGCACTGTAGACATGGCCTAGGTTTCACTCTTGCTCCTCGGAAGACTCGAGTGGACGTTCAGACATGACAAGCTCATTTCTAACCTCCTACCACCCAGAGGAGAACCTCAATTCCCAGGGCTCTCATCTGCCATCCCAATTATTCAGGGAAGATGTACAGCACCATCAGTGATGCATGCCCTCCATCTCCCCAGCAAAGCAGCCCACTGGTATCGGCAGCTGGGTGCTGCTGCTTAGAGCACCACCCTCAGGAATATTTCAGGGAAGGTATGATCCACGAACCTCTTAATGCCAACTGACAAGGGGGTACAGAGATGTACAGGTATATCCTGACTCTGGTTCACCAAAGAAGGTCATATGAGATCTCAAATGAAAGCTGGTCTCACAGTGGCTATTAACATCATTATGAAATGGATGTACTGATGCTATGTAAGGAGTTATGTTGGAAATGTGTCCTTAGAGTCTGTATCAAGGTGCTAGTCACCAGCAGAGGTGACTAACAGGTTTTCTGTCAGACAAGAGAGGTTTATTCACCTCTCTGTGTGTCAGGATGTACATTAAGCATTATAAACTAACACAATGAATACTCATTTACATACATAGTCAATTGTTAACAAAGGAATGTGAAATTAACAGGGAAACAGCATACAGGAAAAACAAGCCACTGGTGGCTACCCTGTCTGTGAGCAAGGACAATGAGCTTTGGGGGTATGGCTGGATGGCAAAGATGACACCCCTCACACTGCCCCTAGAAGTGAACAGACAGCATGCTTACATTCATGGGAGGAGGATCACAACCAGTCTTGGTTGAAAACACTGCAGAAGACTTTGGGTGAGATAATACTTCTTTAGACAGGGGGTTAACCTGTTAGTTAGGTTTAATCTCTAGAAAACCGTGTTATGTTTTTGTTTTATATGTAACCATTTGTTTCCAATATCCTTACTCACTATCACTTGAATATTTGATAGTGAACATATTCTTGTTTTCATTATAAATAGATCTAAGTGCTGTGATATTGAGCAAAGTGCTGATCCTGAGCTGCCCAGGGAGACTGTGGAATCTCTGTCATTGGACATTTTTAAGAGCAGGTTAGACAAACACTGTTAGGAATGGACTAGATAATACTTAGTCCTGCCTTGAGTGCAGGGGATAGAAGTCCTATGATTCTAAGCTGGGGTGTGCTGTTCCTTTGGGAAAACCCTGTAACAGTGTCAGGGTCTAGATCTCACAGGGAAATGCGTCAAAAGGGACTTTGGGACTAGGGTGGACCTACTGTCGAAGTGCAAGGCAAAGAAAGGGCTGGCATAACCCAGAGGAGAATATGTGAATGGCTAACAGACTAGTGGGAATAGAGAGCTGACACCCAGTTATGCAAAGCGAGACTCCCTCATGCTGGAGGCAGGGGATAACAACATGACTCTCAATCCTGGGTATCCCAAGAACAATCACAGAAGGTTCCTGTGAGAGAGATTAAAGTGAAGCAGCTCCAACAACCAGAAGATCTCCCTCCTTTGTCCATGTCCATTCCAATGTAGGTGTGTGCGCACCAGAGCACGGTTCCTGGAATTTGTTCCCTTAGTGGTATCCATCGGGTTGGCTCCAGCACCCTCTATTGCCGTGCTCTCATGCTGCCAGTATAAAGGGCCCCATCAACTCCGCACCCCTTTAGTTTCTTTTTACCAGCTGACTCTGATAATGGGGGATAAAGGAAAGGTCTTGGAATGGACATGTGCAATTCATCTCGAAGAACAACAGTTACAGAAAGGTTACTAACTTTTTTCTTCTTCAAGTGTTGCATATGTCCATTCCCATGTAGGTGACTCTCAAGCAGTTGCACAGGAAGTGGGCTCAGAGTTCAAGGACAAGCTGACTGTAAGACTGCGTGGCCAAAGTTGGCATCATCTCTGGCCTGTTGGGTAATGGCATAGTGCACTGAGAACGTGCACCGAGGCCCAGGGGCTTGAGCTAGGAAAGCAGCCAAAGAGGCCTGAGATCTTGTGGAACGAGCACTCAGGTTAGCCAGAGGAGAGACTCCTGAGAGTTTGTAACATGCCTGGATACATGACGTGAGCCAAGACTAAATCCTCTGGGCAGAGATGGGGAGCCCTTTCATTCTCTCAGCTATTTCTAGGAGCAGCTGAGTCGATCTGCAGAATGGTTTGGCCCTTTGAAGATAAAATGCCAAGGCCTGTCTAACATCCAAGGAGAGCAGCCACAGTTCCTCCCTATTCACATGCAGTTTAGGGTAGAATACGGGTAGAAAAATTGCTTGGCTGTGGTGGAATTGTGAGACCACTTTCAGGAGGAACTTTGGATGTGGGCGCAGCTGTACTTTATCTTTGAAGCACATCATATATGGGGTTTACGATGTGAGGGCTTGGATCTCCGAAACCCTCCTGGGTGAAGTGAAGGCCACTTTCCAGGAAGGGGCAACAGCGATCATGTCACTAGGGGCTCAAAGGGTAGGCCTATCAGCTTTGACAGGACGAGGTTCAGGCCTCAAGGAGGGATTGGTTCCTTTACCTGAGGCTACACCCTCTCCAGGCCTTTGAGAAAACTGATTACCGTTTTGTGCCAAAAGATTGAACTGTTGTTGACCTTAGGATGGAAGGCTGAAATGGCCACCAGGTGGACCTTAACTGAAGGAAAGGCCAGACCTTGCTGCTTCAAGGTCAGAAGGTGCTCCAAAATAATTTTCGATGAGGTCTGTGCAGGTGGGACATCGTGCTGGGAAGACTAGGTGGAGAATTGTTTCCACTTTGCCTGGTAAGTCGCCTTAGTGGAGGGTTTTCTATTCCCTACTAGGATTCTATGGACCTGCTCTGAGCAAGCATGCTCTTCAGGTAGTTCCAGGCCATCAAATGAAAAGAGCTGTGGTTCAGGAGGAGCAGCTAACCATGGTCTCAGGAGATCAGGTCCAAGCGTAGCTGTCATAACTATAAAGGGAAGGGTAACAACCCTCCTGTATACAATTCTAAAATCCCTCCTGGCCAGAGGCATCAAAATCCTTTTCCCTTTAAAGGGTTAAGAAGCTCAGGTAACCTGGCTGACACCTGACCCAAAGGACCAATAATGGGACAAGATACTTTTAAATCTTTGGGGGGGAGGGGGAGGAGAGGCTTTTGTTTGTGTGCTCTTTGTTTTGGGGGTTGTTCGCTCTTGGGACTAAGAGGGACCAGACATCAATCCATGTTCTCCAAATCTTTCAGCACAAGTCTCTCATATTTCAAACTTGTAAGTAACAGCCAGGCAAGGCATGTTAGTTTTATCTTTCTTTTCTCAACTTGTAAATGTTCCTTTTGCTAGAGGATTTACCTCTGTTTGCTGTAACTTTGAACCTAAGGCTAGAGGGGGTTCCTCTGGGCTCTTTGAATCTGATTACCCTGTGAAGTTATTTTCCATCCTGATTTTACAGAGATGATTTTTACCTTTTTCTTTAATTAAAATTCTCCTTTTAAGAACCTGATTCATTTTTCGTTGTTTTAAGATTCATTGTTTTAAGATCCTCCTGATATGGTGGGGAAAAATGTGCTATGCCCTGCCTGTTGATGTAGTGCGTGGCAGCTGTACTGGCCATGAGAACCTAAACCATCTTGTCCGTAATGTGGGGTAGGAATGCTTGGCAGGCTAGGCGGCCCCCCCTGAGCTCCCTGATATTGATATGAAGAAACAGCTCTTTGGGGGACCACAGACCTTGAGTTCTGAGGTGCCCTAGGTGGGTTGCCCAACCCAGCACTGAGGCATTGGAGACCAGAGACACCAATGATTGGAGCCTTGAAAAAGGTACTCTTGCACAGACCTTGTGTTGGTTCAGCCACCAAGTCAGCGAATCGAGGCTCTGTGGTGGGATGGTGAGTACCATGTCCAGGTGTTGATGCAAAGGTGACTACACTGTGGCCAGCGAGGTCTGAAGATGTCTGAGACATAGCCTTGTGTGTTTCACCACATACGATACCATGTGGCCCAGTAGGCTCAAACATAACCAAACTGTGGTGATTGGATATGTCTGAAGGGGACTTATCAGGGTCAAGGTTGAGCAAAAAAGATTCTCCAGAAATAAGGCCTTTGCCCGTATGGAGTTGAGAACTGCCACTATGAACTCTTATCTCTTGTACAAGGGTAAGGGTAGACTTCTGAATGCTTATTACTAAGGCCCAGAAGGTCAATCAGATCAGATGGACGTCAGATCAGATTCCACCTGAGCTTTGGACAAGCCCTTGTGTTTTATTCCCATCACTTATTAATTCTAAAAGCCCTCTCCTCTTAAATGGTGTGGAACTCCTTCCACAGCTCCCACCCGAAGGAGGGATTTGTACTTCTTGTTCCAATATTTGCTTGTGAGAAGGGTCCCTGGAGAGGGACAGGGAAGAGGATGGGAAGACAGAGGGTATAACCTAATTCTATTGTGCTTAGAACCCAATGGTCTGCGGTAATGTGGGTCCAGGCACTGAGGAAGCGGAAAAGTCAGATGGAAAACAAAGGGGTAACTGGATCCAGAACTGAGGGGATTGAGATATCATCCTTTAGCATCTTGTTAAAACAAGTGCTTTGAGCTGCCCGAGTGTCTGGGGCAGATTGCATTGGCCCTGAGAAGGGTCAGTGGAGAGAGTCTATGCCTGAACTCTTTGTTCTTCCTCCTCCGCTGGTCCTGCCTGGCAGACTGTGCGAAATAGTGTCCAGTCTGTTGAGGCCTGTAGTGTTTTCCAGACACTGTCGGCATATACAGACCCAAAGATTTAAAAGTTGCCTTAGAGTCCTTAACTCCATAGAGTGTGGCGTCTGTTTGCTCTGAAAAGAGCAAAGGCCCTTCTAATAGGAGATCCTGGAGGGTTTGCTGTATCTCCTGAGGAAAACCCAAGGACTATAACCACGAGCTTCTGAGCATGGTAACAGCTATGGCCATCGATCTCGCCACAGAATCAGCGGCATCCAAGGCTGCCTGCAAGGAGTCCCAGGCAACTGTCTCCTTTCTTCCACTAGCAAGGAAAACTCTTGTCCGGCCTCTTGAGGGAGCAGGTCTTTAAATTTTTGCATCGCCTCCACATACTGAAATCATAGCAGCCTAGCAAAGCTTGCTGGTTTGCTATTTGGAGTTGTAGTCCACCTATCAAGTATGCTTTTCAGCCAAACAATCCAGCTTTTTAGGGTCCTTTGCATTTGGCGTGGGGCTCGCTTGACCTTGATGGTCCCTCTCATTGGTGACCTGGAGGAGCTGTGAAAACAGAAATTCATACCCCTTGGCTAGTACAAAGTATTTGCGCTCTGTCCTTTTGGCAGTAGGAGGGAGGGAAGTGGAGGTCTTCCAGAGCACTCTAACCAGGTCCATGATCGCCTTGTTAATGGATAGAGCTACTCTTCAGGGACCCGCTGATGTCAAAATATACAGTAAACCATGTGTCATTTCTTTTACCATTTCAGTTTGGATATCCAAGTTCAAAGTCACCCACTTTAATAGGTCCTGGTAGGCCTTCTGGTCATCTTGAAGTGGGGACACACTGCCTCATCTGGGGAAGAGGAAAAAGATGCTAAGGCTGGTTAAGGGGCCTCTGCCCCTTCCTCTGTCTCAACCGAGACCTGTGGGACCTTCTCTTGAGGTTTGGCACTGGGCTCAGCACTGGAGTCTGGGTCGGGGATCTTGCAGTGCGATACTGGAGGTGCCCTACTTTCCGAGGCCACAGAATATGAACTCCTCCAAACAGTGCCCTGGAGCCCTCACAGGTTCCAAAAAGGCCATTGCATGGTCACTGCAATCCCCATGGTCCCAGAGGCCAAGTGTTGAGGGGCACCATAACGCCTTACCCTGCTCTGGCCTCAGAATAGCGTGGGGAGTAGTGTGGGCAGTCCTCATGGTGGGGAGAGTAGGACCCCACTTTGGACTCCGATGAGGAAGACAAGCTGCAGTGAGGAGACCAAGGCGGTGCTGACCCGCTCAGTGCTGGCGAATGGCACCATGGAGAAGTCTAAGCCAAGGCTCCCCTAAGGGGTTTTCCCCTAGAGGGTGGCCATGGTGCTGCACGAAAGCTGGGGAATGGCTTTCTGCCACTCATTGGTACCAGCGGTGCAGAGTCCTGAATCTCCGGGAACTCTGGGACTGGGAGAGTGAACAGGTCTCTAGCAGCCGCAAATGCCTCTGGGGTTGACAGTACTGCAAACTGACCGGTAAATGTCTGCTGGAGGATGGCACTTCCCATGCCAGAGTTAGCAGAGCTTGCAGGGGTACCAAGGCTAGCGGAGATGGCTGTTGTGGTGTCGGAGAGGGACAGCAGCCCGACACAAGTCTCGCTCTATCCAGATCCCCTTGCCTGCTTCTTTTCAGCACTGGGGAACAACTCTTCTTCTGCTGCTTATGGTGCTGCTTCTTAGGCACCAGGGAAGAGGACCGGTGTCGTGACCCTCAACTGGTGGGAGGAGCACTCCACACTGAAGCTGAGGTGTTTGGTGCCGAGTCTGAGTGCAGCTCCAACTCTGGTCTTAGGGCTGCCTCCATGAGAAGGACCTCCAACCTCACCTGCCGGTCTTTCTTGGTACAGGGTTTGAGGTCCCTGCAGATCTGGCAATGATCTTTCTGATGAGCTTCCCCTCAGCACTTGAGACAGCTTGAGTGCAGGTCACTCAAGGAAACCGACTTGCCATAGAAAATGCAGGGCTTGAAGCCCAGTGACCGAGGCATGCCCCAGTACTGGAGAGCTGAGAAGCCTCTCCAACCAAGTGCAGAGGCATCCAAAACTCATTAACTACTAAAACTACTACTAACTAACAAACTAAGTAAACTACAATAACTATATATACACAAGAAAGAGAAGAAAAAACACTGGGAAAAATTGCCTGAGCAATGAGGAAAGTTCCAACAACCATCATGATTGATAAGAAGGAACTGAAGGGATGTGGGGTTGACAGCGCCCTTTATATTGGCTCTGAGAGCGCTGGAGCCGACTCGACGGATACCACTAAGGGAAAAATTCCGGCAACTGTGCTCGGGGTGTGCACACACCTACATTGGAATGAACATGTGCATGCACTCGAAGGACTGTTTGCTCATAGGGAGACTATGAGACATAGGAATGAATGTCGTCCATCTCCCTGAGCTTGAATGGGTCATTAAAAAAAAGACTGTCCGAGGCCCAGCCCACAGGAACAGAGACAAGGACAAATCCAACCACCAGGGCACTGACACCTAGCAACCGACACCTCAGAGGGAAATGGAGTTTCCCACCTCTGAGCAGGGAAGCTGGGCAACATCCCCCAGCTCAAGAACAAAGGACTGCAAAGGTGTGAGATGGTGGATAGGAGTTGGCCACTGGAAAGAGTCTGGGCTCTCACCTGGGAAATGACCACAGAGGTCAGACCAAGTGAGTCAGAGCCTGAATGCGGAGTTCACTACAATTTGGCTGGGCTCTGGGCTAACCAGAATGGACTTGGATGATGCTTTAACCTTTCTCTACGCTAATCTAGGGACTTCCTATGCTCTGTGCCTGTTGACTAACAAACCTGGCTGTTTTGACAGCGGTGGTTAAGTGTCACTGCAAATCCTTGGTGAGGTGCATTAATCCCTGAAGAGTAGACGTCTCCATCAGGATTCACTGAACACACCTCATGGTGTGAAGCAGGAGTGCTGGGGCTCCAGAGGTTCAGACTCAGGAGGCAGTGAGGCCACATGGCCTACCCTGAAGAGAGAGACCCCTTGGAGGTCTGGCCCACTGAAAGCGTTCCTCCTAGAGACTGTTCCAAAGCTGGGGCCATAGCCCTGATCCTGTGGATCCGTGACAAACCCTCTTATCCCTGAGAAGTAGAACAATCCACATGTTGGGCAACCAGTGAGAGCTGAAGCCACTGGAATTACCCAGGAGTAACTAGGGGCAGGATTACATCCAGTACCAACCCGGCAAAACAGGGTGAGGTAAGGCAGGAAGAGGAAGGAAGGAAGGATTCTCGCACCTGTGTTCTCTATTCTATTCTGTTCAGGTTCTTATCCCACCCTCATCACTGTAGTGTCTGAGCATCTTCCAGTAGTGCACTAAGGCAGTGGTTCTCCACCTGTGCCCACGGACCCCTGGGGGGCTGCAGCTATGTCTAAGATCTCCAAAGGGGTCCGCGCCACCATTCAAAACTTTTTAGGGGCCCACAAATGAAAAAAGGTTGAAAACCACTGCACCAAGCTCCGTGACTAACATCTGTCACTCTCTCCTCCTCCTCAGGGGGAGGACTCTGTGCCAGGGAAGGTGGCTTGGTCTGCATGATCAGCACTGATTTCAGTGAGCAGCAAGATGCTGTTCCCTGCCCAGCCATGAGATGAGAAGCCTGAGTTCCTGCCAGATGTTCATTCACATTAATGGCCCTTCAGTGGACAGTGAAATCGCTCAGTCCAGTCCATCTCTTCTTCGAGAAGCTCCACCCGGGCCGGCAGGTAACAGCAATAGAAATGGAGTCTCCTTATGGCTCCATACAGTCTAAGAGGAATTAAATCAGAGCAGCCTCAATCCCCTGGTGCCCAGAACTCCAAGCACTAGTGCCAAGGCTGAGGGAAGGGCACAGGTACAATGAGCTGGTACCCATCTCTAGTACAGCAGCATGATTGGCTAATGGCTGAGAACTTGGAAACTCAACCAGCTAATTAGCCGTCTGAGACGCTAAAGACAGCAAAGAAAATGGGAAAGGTTTGTTTGTGTTGAGGTTTGTTGAATTTTAAAGTGAATCTGGGAAAATGAGAGAATTAATCCAGTAGCCAAAAAGTCTCCTGCCCAGCTCTGCCGATGCCTCAATCCTGACCTTCAGTGCTGCCTGCTAGTCTAATCCCACACCCATACAGATATGCTGCAGCCTTGACAGAGAGGCACTACTAACTATGCTAAGTTGTGTCAAACTGCAGTGGTTTTGTGATGTAGACTATCTGCGAACTGCAAACTCCATTTAACTGTGACCTTTGGTGTCATGGTGAAAATGGAGTGAAAATCCAACTACAGCAAACAGACGCCTCTTGGATTTTCTCTTAAGCGCCTACCCCTTTGCAGGGCCTTTCTTTGCTCTGACTACAGGCTACATTAAAACATTTCTCTTACATTTTAAAACAGCATCACATCCCACTGTCCTCCTGCTCTCACTGCTAGCTGTGAATCCACAGGCCCAATGGTGGGATTTTATCCTGCAATCCCACCTCCCCTTGTTTGTGCAGCAGAGAGATTACTGCTCCAGCAATACTCCTCTGCCCTCACCAGCACAGTGAGGAGCAGGCGTTTGTGGGGAGCCCTGCTCCGGGCACTGCCGCTCCTCCAATCTCCCTGCACCAGTAGGGAGCTGCAGTCTTGCAGAAGGCCTTGCACGCCTGGGATAAATCAGCTTGTGGAGCCCACGCTAAACCAACTGTTTAGTCAAATATTGCCAGAGAGGTAACATTCCCCTGTGAACAAAGTGACTCCACTAAATTAAGCCTGGCCTCTTTGTCCCTTGCTCAATGATTTCCCCCCAGCCAAGGGAGCGAGAGGAAAGGATGGTGCTGCTGCTGAAGACCATTGCCCATTTAGAGAAAGAAAGAAGTGAAGCATCATGTGGCAGGTGGGAGGTTGCCAGGCGAGGCACAGAACAGTCAGGCCTCTTCCTTCATTGGGGTTTTCCATCAGCACTGGGAACAGAGTGAGCGGTGTCCAGCCTCCAAATGGCTGTGCCTTTGGGAGGCACCTCCTCTGCCGCCCAGCTTACAGTTCCAGCTGGAATTCCACTCTCTAACCATGGCTGGCAGCTTCCACGTTCCCTCGGACCTTGCCTCCCCAGGCACCAGGGGCTACTTGCTCTTGACAGGAGAGTCCCATGGAACACCTGTCCCCTCTGGGCATCCCTGTCCAAACAGACTCTGTCTGCTCTGTGTCACTACACAAGCAGCAAAAACAGGGCCAGTTCTCAAAGGCTTTTACCCTTGGTCTCCAATGGGATGTGTACAGGGATAAAAAAAAAAAAAGCAGCTGGCCCGTGTCAGCTGACTCAGGCTATTGGGGCTCAGGCTCTGGGGCTGAAAAATCACTGTGTAGCCATTCGGGCTTGGGCTGGAGCCCAAGCTCTGGGACCCCGCAAGGGTGGAGGATTCTAGAGCCCAAGGCCGAACGTCAACACAAGTGATTTCTAGCTCCACAGCCCGAGCCTGGTGTCAGCTGACCCAGGCCAGCCACGGCCACGCTGCTGGTCTTTTATCCCTGTGTAGACATCTCCCAAATGCAACTGTTGCAGTGTCCCTGGCCTCCTGCCTTGCCTGGGCTACGGTGACGGGGCATGGCTCAGCCTGCAGGCTAAACCAACAACATGTAGGGAGAGTTCCTTTGCTGCTGCCCTCTGAGAGGCACCAGGCCAGCTGCCCTGTGAAATCCACACTCATCAGCACCCAGAGCCAGGGCTGGGCCTTCAAGGCAGCTATACCTGAGCAATTTAAAATCCAAGAGCCCTTCCTCCACCATGGTTATTATTAGCAGAGAGTCCCCAAAAGCTGGAAATGAGGAGTGAAGAAAATGGAGTCACACAGTGTGAGCGGATCTGTTTGCCATACTGAGGCCAGTGTAAAGACTTCCCTCTAGCAGACAGCTGTGCTGGACACCATTAGGGCTGGGATGAGGGGAGACCAGGGCAGCTAAGCTTTGGAGAATAGTTTAGGAGATAGAGCGGAGGCAGGGCTGCTTTGCACTCCCCCAGCATGTTACATTAATGCAATTATTTTACACAATTATAACACGTAAGTCAAAGTCAGCATTTAATTGGTAATATTTGCTAATGACAGCAAATGGATTCTGGCAATGGCCCCTGCATAGGACTCACCCAGGTTAACTCTTTCATTGCATGCAACACCAAGCTAATGACATCTGGATGTGGCCATGCCCCCAGGCAGAGCAGGGCTCTCTCTGCAACCCCAGAAAAATTGCCCTCTCATGCCTGCCTCCCTGTGCAATGACCCCCATTCTCTCTCACACGGTCTCTCTTCCCCATTCTCAGTCCCGTTATTCCTTCAGTCTCCTTCCAGCTGCTCTTTCCCTGTGACTTACCCTCTCTGACAGCTTTTCCATCCCCCTTTCTGTACCTCTAAGCTTTTTGCCATCCTTTAAAGCTCCCTCTCCCCTTCTGCCAAGCCATCCCCATTGCTGGGAATGAGCAGGGCAGCAGTACAGCAGAAGGATTTAATTGCATGTCAAAATTAAATCTCTTTTGATGAAGAACAATTCAACTACGGCTCTGCCTAATCAAATTAACAAAGTCTTTTTTGATTTTCAATTATCTTCTTCACTGGAACACTTTATCCAGAGCTCCTGTGATGCAGCTGACAAGCCCTGACTAACAATTAAGGTGCTTCCCGCACTTAACCAAGGCATGCTGACCACCAGTCCCCTTCTCTTCTTGCTTCCCATTTATTTTCCTCTTGCTCATTAGAGCGCAAAATGACTGGAGCAGGGATGCAAAATGAAATAAATATGGAAGCCTCCCCACAGTGGCATCACCTCTGAGCTGCGTTCAGGGCTCTTGCATCTCCCTTCCAAGAGGTCAGTCTCTCCACGGCTCAGTTGGAAGGGCTCCTTTGCACGAGGGACTCCCTGCAGCATGTGCTCTGTATCAGCCACAAAACCGAGAAAGAGACTAAAGCCCCTCTGGTGGGAGTTGTCCCCACCATTCCCATAAAGACCCTACCTCCAGTCCCCAGAGTCTGCACTGGAGACAACTTCCAGGAGATTTGTGGGGCACAAACAGCCTGACAATCGCACTGCCACTAAAGCCAGAAGTTGGCCAGGAGAACAAAGGGAGTTAGCCAGAGAGAACAGCCTCTCTCTGTCAGCATGCCTCTGACAGACCCTCAGACACCCTCAGCCTCTCCCTCAACGGGGAGCAGAGAAACACCTCCCCAAAAACAGAGACTGGCCCGCAGCCAGCACATAGCACCTGCACCCTGCCATTTCCCCATGGCCTCTCTCTCTCTGCCCCCAACGCAGGCTACAGTGCTCAGCCCTCCCCAGGAGACTCCCAATCCCAGGGTCCTCACCCTCAGTTTAACCCCCTCTTTGCCCCGTTCTCTATCCCCACACAGATCTACAACCCAGCCTTGTTGGCATACCTATGTCATTCCGTGGTATTAACTCCTCCCGCCCCTGCTCACTGTGTTGGCAGAACCCCCACTTAGGAAGGAACAATCAGTTGCAAACATAGAAAATGGGAACTGACTGCTTAGGAAGGAGTACCGCGGAAAGGGATCTGGGGGTCAGAGTGGATCACAAGCTAAATATGAGTCAACAATGTAACACTGATGCAAAAAAAGCAAACATCCTTCTGTGATGTATTAGCAGGAGTGCTGTAAGACGGACACTGGAAGTCATTCTTCCGCTCTACTTCGTGCTGATTAGGCCTCAGCTGGAGTATTGTGTCCAGTTCTAGGCGCCACATTTCAGGAAAGATGTGGACAAATTGAGAAAGTCCAGGGAAGAGCAACAAAAATGATTAATGGTCTAGAAAACATGACCTATGAGGAAAGATTGAAAAAATTGGGTTTGTTTAGTCTGGAAAAGAGAAGACTGAGAGGGGACATGATCACAGTTTTTCAAGTACATAAAAGGTTGTTACAAAGAGGAGGGAGAAAAATTGTTCTTCTTAAACTCTGAGGATAGGACAAGAAGCAATGGGCTTAAATTGCAGCAACAGAGGTTTATGTTGGACATTAGGAAAAACTTCCTGACTGTCAGGATGGTTAAGCACTGGAATAAATTGCCTAGGGAGGCTGTGGAATCTCCATCATTGGGGATTTTTAAGAGCAGGTTGGACAAACATCTCTCAGGGATGGTCTAGATAATACTTAGTCCTGCCATGAGTGCAGGGGACTGGACTGGATGACCTCTCGAGGTTCCTTACAGTCCTATGATTCTTCAGGAAGGTGGTGTTACTGTGCTGACAGAAAAACTCCTTCTGTTGGCATAAGCTGTATCTACACTAGGAGGCTCTGACAGCAGAGCTATACCAGCAAAGCATCTGTAGCACAGTCTCCTGGTGCAGCAAGCAATTCATGGAGAACAATGGGAAACGAGCAGGAGGTAGAAAGAAAGCAGGTTCCTCCAGGGCCCTGTGGAAATAACCCAGTGGCTGCAGTGCCAGGGCCATCTTTACGCTCTGGGAAATTGAGGTTGTTTGCCCCATTGGCTAACCGGCTCCTCCTCTAAGGAGTTTGGTTGTGGGTGTGAGACCAGGAAATCCATTCCTTTATTTGTTACATGGTATTTCCTGTCCATATAGTTATTGGTTGGGAGAATGGTGGCAGGAGTTTGCCACACTGTATCTGCAGGTTCCAGCAAGGTGGCACTGACAGGCAATGTGTATGGGCTTCCTGTGGGAAGAGGGAAGTCTGTGGAATTAAAGACGTGTAGGCTGCCCATGGATCCCATTGTGGCCATTGGATGGGAAATGGCATGGGAGGGCACATCCAGGGGTTAGCGAGTCATGGTGGCAGGTCCCTGGTGCTCTCTTCCCTGGGTCTATAATGAGGTTCAGTGCCTGTTGGGGAGGAGTGTCCTGACTGCTTCCTCTGCAGTGGCGTCCTCATCACTTGAGAAAGGTGGAGCAATGGGAGAATCAGGTTGGCCTGGTGCCGTTGGTACAGCGAGCAAGCGGTGTCGAGTGGTGGAGATCCAGGAGTACATGACGCTTGCATTGCAGATGTCTATATTGGGGGAATTGGTGTCAACATATGCTATGCAGTATCCGTCTGTGCCGTCTGCTTATGTGGAAGTGAGGTTGTGCGGATCTTTTGTGCGTACCCTTCTTAGGTGCCGCAGTCACCGGTTTGATGGTTCCATGGTTGACGCCGATGAACTCGGTGCCGGAGGGGGAGCCATCATGTGTGGTAGAGGTTGTGGTACTGAGTCCTTTGCAGGGGTAGTCGGTGCCGTGGAGTAGGAGGTCCCAGAGATGCCTGGTGCATCAAAGGTGCTTACTTTGATGAGGTTGGCACCGCGGGCAGAGACTTTGCCGGAGACCATTTTTTTTAAACGGTTCTCAGCTCAGTGAAGATGTGGCCCTTTTCCTCAGTTTTACAGAGGAGATGGCACTTAGCCTGTCAACAGAGGCTGTGCCTGGAGAGTCCCTTGTTGTGGTCTGTCTGAGGTAGTAGTTAGGGATTTCGCCATTAAAATGAGTTTGAGTCGAAGGTCCCCATCTCTCCTTGCCCTAGCCTTCAGATTGTTGCAGTGCGCGCACTTCTGTGGCATGTGCAACTCACCTGAACATTGGACACAAAGGGAGTGTCCATCAGAGATTGGTACTGCATCTTTGCAAGAAGTGCACCTTTAAAACCTGGGGAGCCAGACATATCTGAGACGTTTCTGTCAAAAACTGCAGGACAGAAACCATTTTTTCTCCCCAACTAAATTTAACTAACTAGCTACACTAAGAAAGTAATAAATTTTGAATAAACAAGGGTAAACTAAGCGATCTAACAACTCTAATCCTATTTTAAGGTTCATAGTGACACCACTAATGGACTCCGTCTCAAGTTGAGGACAGTAGAGAAGGAACTGAAGGGATCGGGGCACGCGCGTGCTACATGAGGCACCAGTGGTGCTGCGAGACAGCTACTGTGCATGCGTGCCCCGACCAGACACTGCTACTGAAAATCTCCGATTGACACCACCAGGGCACACTGACACCTAAAGTGGAGCACCCACCGGGACAGCGCTCGAAAAAGAAAGGTCACTTAAGGAAGAGGACTGCCTTGTGTGAACATGTTAATGAAGAAACTACTGCATCTATCACAGGGTGGCAGAGACACTGGCAAAGGATGGCATGGACCCTGTGTGATTAGCTGGTGAATGACTGCCCCCAGCCAGCAGGGCAATGCAGGCTTAGCTTTCTGAGCATGGCTAGATGCGCGTGATAGCACATATATGGGGATGTGTACACATGGTGACCAGATAGCAAGTGTAAAAAATCGGGACGGGGTGGGAGGTAATAGGTGTCTATATAAGAAAAAGCCCCCAAAATTGGGACTGTCCTTATAAAATTGGGACATTTGGTCACCGTATGTGTACACAGATGTATGGGTGTGAGTGAGTGAGTGTGCAGCATGCGCACCAGGGAAGGGGGGTGGAGAAATTAATTCTGAGACACGGAGGGGTGAAAGACAATATTTACATCAGCACTAAGACTACCATAACTACTCCAAGTCAGGAAAAGTGGCCCTTTGCCAGGACTGCACCACAGAGGCATAGGCACCAGCACCTCTTTGGCCATCTGATTCCTTGCTACCAGCAATCAAAAACTACCAACCAGCAACTAACTAGGGTTCTTTGAACTCATTGTGCATGTGCTCCTTCCCACCTCCACCCCACCCCAGAACCTCTTGGCCTTGCAAGAAATGCTAAGCAGCAGGGATCTTTCAGGGCCTGAGCTCCCTTCTGGCAAATCACTCTGTGCACAGTGTCTGTCTGGATGACGTGCCTGGAGAAGCCTCTCCCCACTCACTAATGAGCAACAGACCACCCTAGCAAACTTTCACCCACATGCATAGCCCTCGCACACCTCAGTAGTTGCATTCACTCACTCCAACAGGGCTGTTCACATGGACAGGTTTGCTAAGGTGGGCCCTAGGGAAGCAGCTCAGGTATCTGCAGCTGGAGGAAACATTAAGCCAAACGGCACAACAAAATGTATTAAAAAGAACTAATTTAATTAAAAGAACAATGTTCCAACTGCTAACTGTATAGGTGAGCAAATCCACCCAGGTAGAGCCGAGCCAGCAGCACTAAGATGTGTAGAGAGACAGTGCTGTCTAGTGGGTAGGACCTGGGCTGGGAGTCAGAAGACCTGGATTCTCCTCTTGGCTCCGCCACTGAGGGTAAGTTACCTCCCCTCCCTGGATCTCTGTTTCCCCTCCCACCTTTTGTCAGGCCTGTCTGTTGAGATTCCAGGCTCACTGGTGCAGGGGCTGGGGTTTGATTTGTATCTTGTACCCACTGTCTGCACTTAAACAACAACCCAAGTTCTCAAAAAAAACAGGAGTACTTGTGGCACCTTAAAGACTAACAAATTTATTGTAGCATGAGCTTTCGTGAGCTAAAGCTCACTTCTTCGGATGCATAGAATGGAACACACAGACAGGAGATATTTATACATACAGAGAACATGAAAAGGTGGAAGTATGCATACCAACAGGCAGAGTCTAATCAATTGAGATGAGCCAAGTTCTCAACAATCACTCTCTCTCTCTGTTGGGAATGGGAATGGAGGAGTCAGTTTTATGTTTGTTCCTCCTTGGTTTCCAGCCAAATTCATTTGCTGGTTCCCAGGCTCTAGCTCCATATGGCTAGGTCACAAACACTGCAGAGGAAGCTTTTATTTGTTTGTTTGTTTTTTGTTAAGCTGGTTCCATTGGAAATTGGGTACAATTTCTACTGCTCTTTGGGTATAGCGCAAGTTAATTTTTCCAAACCTGGAGTGGCCAGTGGCCCCAGCATCCCTGTCAGCCCAACCCCTCCTTCCCCCAGACGTCCTATATGCTACATTAAAGGGATGAGGAGGGCTCCCAGAGAGTTCTCCTGTATAGTCCTGCTGCTCCCACAGGGGGATTTACTGCTGCACTCCAGCACATGGGCTGGGGTGGGAGGGAGAGTGAGGGTAACCATTTATTTAGACAGTGTATTGGCTCTGGCTCTCTCCATGGTGCTGCGGCACGCCCTAGCGGCTAAAGGGCCTTGTCCTCAGCACTCAGAGCAGCAAGCCACTGCAGTGAAGTGGACAGGAGGGGAACAGGGTCTGCTAAACTTGGCCAACCCCCTGTGGACTGTGCTCAGGGCAGAGTGGTCCTTCCCAAGAGCCTTCCCTTGGCCTTTCAGCCAGATGGCCTCTACAAGGCACAGAGCAGCAGGGCTCAGAGCTGTGCTAACCAGGACTACTAGGACTTCCTACATTCTGGAGGGAGGATGGAAGAGGCACACTTTGCTTACAAAAGATGAATTATTGCGAGCACACGGAAGGTGTCTATCACCACTGCCTCCAGGCTGCACTACACCAGGTTAGGTTCAACAGCAAACACAGCCCAGAAGAGAATGTAAAGCCCACAACCCACACAGCCAGAGACAACGCGTAACTGTTGATGGGGGGCGGGGGGTGGCGACGGCACAATTTTAAGGTTCTGGTGGTATGTAGTGTGGTTCAGGGCAGGGCGTAAAAATGATGGCAGAAATCTGGGGGGTGCATGACCCCATGCCCCACCCCCCACCCCCACAGCCTCTGCATGCAGAACTGAGCTGGCTAAGCTGAGAAAGAGGAAACCCAGCCATTGCATGCTACACACAGTTCGAGAGAGGCCTGGACAAAGACAGGCACATCACACCTTTCTCTGAATTAGGCCCTGCTCCCTCTTTGATGGGTGTCAAGGCCTGCTCCTGTGAATGCCCTGCCCCAGCATCCTCAGAAGGGTGCTGGGCTTGTGCTCAGCCACTTCCCTGAGCAGGCAGCTGGTGGCCATCCTTGTTAAGTTTCAAGCTGCTGCCATCTCTCTCCTTCACCCCTTTTTCTTCAGGCTCTGCTCAGAGCCAGTCCCCTGCACTGTCTGCAGCGCTCCCAGTGCAGGCAGGGGAGCAAGGCTGGTGATGGGACTGTCCCTTCCTTTGCCTGACACACAGGTACAACCCAGGTTGCAAGAACCTTTGCTGCAGCCATGCTGCCAACTTTGGCTGATCTGCTACTCACTATCGCCCCCTAAGCCTTTTCTAAGCGGGGTCCCTAGACCCACAGCACACTCTGCACAGGCAGCTGCTGCCATCTACTGGCCACAAAGCACTACTGACTGGGAAAAACCACCTTGGACTCCGGCTATCTTCCCATCACTGAGACGTAGAATCACAGAATATCAGGGTTGGAAGCAGGGGCGGCTCTAGCCATTTCGCTGCCCCAAGCATGGCGGCACGCCGCGGGGGGCGCTCTGCTGGTCGCCGGTCCTGCGGCGCCGGTGGACCTCCCGCAGACGTGCCTGCAGAGGGTCCGCTGGTCCCGCGGCTCCAGTGGACTTCCCGCAGGCACGCCTGCGGATGCTCCACCAAAGCCGCGGGACCAGCGGACCCTCCGCAGGCACGCCTGCGGGAGGTCCACCGGAGCCGCCTGCCGCCCTCCCAGTGACCGGCAGAGCGCCCCCCGCGGCATGCCGCCCCAAGCACGCGCTTGGCGTGCTGGGGCCTGGAGCTGCCCCTGGTTGGAAGGGACCTCAGGAGGTCATCTAGTCCAACCCCCTGCTCAAAGCAGGGCTAATCCCCACACAGATTTTTACCCCAGTTCCCTAAATGGCCCCCTCAAGGATTGAACTCACAACCCTGGGTTTAGCAGACCAATGCTCAAATCACTGAGCTATCCCTCCCCACATACTGAAGAAAGGCTAGACTTACACCTTCCAACAGCCTCTCTGTTATCCTCCAAACTGATCTAAGGGCTTGGCTACACTGGAGAGTTGCAGCGCTGGTGGTGGGTTTACAGCGCTGCAACTTAGTAACTGTCCACACCTGCAAGGCACATCCAGCGCTGCATCTCCCTGGCTGCAGCGCTGGCCGTACACCTGATCTGCCTCAGGTATAACGAGTGCAGCGCTGGTGATGCAGCGCTGGGGAGCAAGTGTAAACAGTGATTAATCTTACTACGCTGTAACTGACCTTCAGAACCTTCCCAGAATGCTTTAAGTACCAGATAGCATTCTTTGTTTTGTTGTGATGCCTCTCTTTGTTTTGTTGTGAACTCCAGGCTCCCGGAGCTGCTTATCTAAAAAACAAACACAGCTCCTGTTTGCTGGAGCAGAGGCAGGCAGGGGAATTCCTTTGGAATGTTCACAGCTAGTGTTTGCTAGTGTTTGCTTGAGGAGAGAAGCGGGGGAGGGGAGGTCCATTTTGAAACAGCTGCTTATGTGGTCTGAAGGCTATTTGCATTTAGTAAATAAGAGAGGGGTGGGGGAAGGGGTTGAAAGTTTTAAAATGATTGAAGGTTGGTGCTGTGTATCTTCCAGCCCTTAGAACTTGCAAGGCAGGGAGCTGACACACAGTGTCGTCTCCAAAAATCCACTCTCTTTGTCTCCCCCACGCTCCCTGTCACACTCCACCCCACCCCCCTCTTTTGAAAAGCACATTGCAGCCACTTGAACGCTGGGATAGCTGCCCATAATGCACCACTCCTAGCAGCGCTGCAAATGCTGCAAAAGTGGCCACACTGCAGCGCTTTCCCTACACAGCTGTACGAAGACAGCTGTAGCTCCCAGCACTGCACACATGCAAGTGTAGCCATGGCCTAAGAGACCAGGAGAGAATGCTGGTCCAGACCACTGGGCTTAGGGGAAGTCTATCAGATGTAATATAACCATTAGCCATTGAAAGACAAGGTCTTCCTCAGGTCTGTGTAACTCGAAAGCTGGTCTCTTTCACCCACAGAAGTTGGTCCAATAAAATATACCTCACTAACCATGTGTCTACAATATATCCTGGGATCAATAAGGATACACCACCACCAATGCACACATTGGCCACTGAATCACCTTTTCAGTTCTCAACACGCTGTTAAAATTCTTCCTCTCCTTCATGTAAACACAAGTCCCTTTCTCTGCCCCCTCCAAATTCATTTCACTCCCTGATCCCGACTGCCCTCCCCACATTTATTCCAGACATAAAATGAGAATGTCCATGCAGATCACAGCATTTAGAGTATCTTCACTTAACAGAGAAGCCAAAGCAGTTAGTACTTTAACTCAGCCAGAGGGGAGGGCCCCATAGATTCCTGAAGATCAGCTGATCAGCATCAAGGCCTGGGAATCCCACCACATCCACATGCTGCTCTTTTGTGCTTTACACAACAAAAATAATATGAAGGAATCACATGGCACTGGTGGGACCCAAGTTTAACTGTGTTTACTCATCTCCATAGACATACTACATTACACAACTGCTGCTCTGATCTGAGTCAGGCAGTTTCTCCAACACAAAACAGCAAGTGCCACACTACAGGGCTTACAGATGCTACCCTACTTCCTATCCACTACAATATACATACACCTACTGAGAATGGTAGAGAGGTTCTCAGCTCCCATCTCAGAACTAATGGGAGGGGATTTTTAACAGGAACCCTCTGCTTCCCAAGGTTTTCATGTTAACACCCCTTCCTCCCATAGCTGCCTGTGACCCTGGGTGAAGAGGTGCCTCTGCAGCTGAGAATCCAGGTAACATGGCAGCAAAGGCAGAACATGTGTGATGAAGTTTTGCTATTATCAGTATATTTAGAAGTAATCAGGGAAAGAGGATGGTGCCACACATAGAATAGGGCAAGATAAGAAGGAGCCATGCCATTGCCACTTACAGGGGGCAGACAGCTAGCTGGCATCTCTTATACAAGCCCAAAGAGTCCCGTGGAATATTATCCTGTTGCAAATACAATGGGTGGGAGACTGGCCTGGCTTGGTGCAAGCAGCTGGAAAAAAGTTCTTACACACCTGAACTGTGCCCTGCCTCTCAGCCTCTGCTCAGGTGAGGTATTTGGGGGAGCAGGAAGCCTGTCTGCAAACTACCAGAAAGGGACTGAGAAGCTGGCACCCTGTAGCCGCAGCTCATTCCTCACCCCGCACTGCCATCCAGGGGATCGAGACTGCACTACTCACCCTTTGGGAGAGCCAGCACAGTGCAGCCCCCAGGCAGAAGGTTAACAAAGAAAAGGCACTGGAATTCAGAGACACCCAAGGCCTCTGAACCCTTCACAAAAAAAACTAAAGAGGCCCCAGTGTCAGTGGGGCAATGTGCCTATAAATGGCTACAAGCCAGTAACCTCCCACCAGCCACCCAGTGAAGAGATACAAACGGCTCTAAAGGCAAACAACGTCACTACTTGCTATTAGGGTCACAGCACGCATCAGCAGCAGAAGTACTGACCTTCAGGCTGTGTTGGCAGCGCCTTATCACCACTCTTTTGAAAGTGGAGGGACAGCAGAACAGTGCATGCGCTACCAGCCAGAACCACCTGCCTGCTGCTGGGCCAGTCTCTGTTCACAGCAGCTGACTGGAGCAGGGACAGAACTGTGACTGCTGAGAGCACAACAGTAAGAGCCAGAAGCTCCCAAGTTCTGATCCCAGTTCTCCCTCTGAGTGCTGCAGCTAGGGGCAACTCGCTTCCCCTCTGTGCCTACAATACAAAAGCACTCGGGGGGAGGGAGTCACCAGAAGTCGATGATGGCATGGTGCGCTTTGGAAACAAATCACTAAGGGAACAGTGAGCACTGGGAGGAGGTTTTTGAAACACACAAGGTAGAAGAAGAGCGAGCATGCCTGTGCGTGTGTTTGCCCCAGGGACAGCTGGGTGAGCAGAGAGGTGAGGATGCTATTTAAAGGTGTAGGACAGCCCAGTTACACACTTCCTACAATGCTGATTCAAACCGGAGCCTGCATGATCAGGGTGTCTATCATATAGACCCCTCTCACCTGGGGTCTAAGCACAGCCAGGACAGCCAGCACAAGGAGCTGGGAGCTGCAGAGGGCTAGTCTGGTCTCACATAAATGTATCTCCTGCCACTCCACAGCCTGAAGGAGTGTGTGAAGGGTGCTAGGGGCTGTTCATGCTCATTCATTTTGTTCCCAAGTGTACAAAACTGTTTTGCTTGCTGACATGGTTTCCGCTGGCCCAAGAACTCCCATTCCCCTTCCCTTCCCACACTACTAGCAATTCCCCTCCCTGCGAACACTTAACTGCATACACCATGCGGGACTGTTTAGAGGATCTGCGCCTAAACTCCACACAATGGTGGATGGGGCAGAAACTGCACCTCTAGGATTGTATAGAATCCTGAACGTCCTGTAGTTTGTTTTGCCTGCATCTGGAATTGGGGTTATGGCTTGCGGTTCAGAAACCAGAGGCACCAGCCAGGGAGGAAGCCCTATTTGCTTGTGCCACTAGAGGTCTCCTCTCCAACTTGCAGGTGAAACTGGGTTCCTGGAAAGGAGACCACTAAGTGCTTCCCATCACAGATGCCACACACTGACTCTCCGCCTCCCGGGGCCCTTGGTAGAAACATTCCAGCCAACACAACAACTGGAACAGCTGGAAGCTGGGGCATGGCCTGATTTCCCCCTCAGCCACAGTTCAGAATGGGACCCCTGTCTCACCATACTCTGTTAGGCTTTAGTGTGGGATTCACATCAGAACTAGACTGTTAGCAGGAGTGAGCAGATGATGGGATGGCATGGAGCACACTGCTCTATAACCCACCAGTCAGGATCGCCACTGCTGGTAAAGCTTCCACACTCAGATCCCATCCCTAATTCTTTCTGCCACGACTCAGGAGCAGCACCTACAGTGCCTAGGGACTGGCGAGAAGCACAGGAGCAGTTTCTCCAACACGAGTTGCTACAAACTACTTGACTTCATCTTTGCAGATAAAGGGAGTGTCTCCCTTCCCCAGGTTTCTCCAACTCTGCTCCCTTTTGTACGTTTCCCGAGGAGGGGACGATCAAATCCTGGAAGATGATGGAAGCAGATGCCTAACAGAAGTCATCTGCCACTTTTTTCAGGGACAAATAATCCAACTCACTAGGACTTCAGTTTGATCAGCTGGAACAGAGTTTCTGAGTGCAGGCCTGAGCAGGAATCTGCAGAGGCAGGAGTAGAGTATTTCACCTCCATTCATCACAAGTGCATAATACACAGCAACTGTCACTAATGTGTAACCCTTCCGCCTCTGAGTTGGCAGCAACAAGGGCCGGATTCAGTATCCAGGGGTTCCCTTTCAATAACGCAATGCAAAACCGGCTCGAGCCCCCACCCAGTGACCTGAGACAATTACATACCAGTGCCTCTAGAAGGCAATACTTCCCCACTCACAAGCACAGAGTTTGAATGTAGCAAAATCCTTTTAATAAAGGAGGGAAACAATGTGGCATCATATTGGGGAAATACCACAAACAGGATTCATAACATAAACCATGAGCAAAACACCCACCAAGTAAGTTTTGGCAGTGTCCTTTTCCCCTTAGGGTCTTAAGTCCAATCACCCCAAAGTCCAACAACCCAAAAGTCTCTGTCCCTGGTCAGTGCTGCCCCAGAGTTCAAATGTTTATCTGCAGAGTTTTACCCCCCCTCCCAGCCTGGGTGGAAATAGGGGGGGGGGCACACAGGGTGTTAAGGGGTACCTTACATGGGCCAGGGCCGACTGCCCCGCCTCTCCGTGGAGTTCTGCTGCAGCCTTCACCACGACCGGCTCCACTTCACCAGCTGCGCTGCTCCTCCAGCCGACCCGTGAGCTGCTCCAGCCGTCCCCACAAACCGCTCCACTCTGCTCCGCTTGCTCGCTGTTCTGTGGGCCGCTCCAACCATCCCACAAACCGCTCAGCTCCGCTGCACTCCGCTCAGCTCACTGTTCCGTGGGCTGCTCCAACCGTGCTGCAAACTGCTCCGCTCTGCCAGCCGCTTAGCAATAGATCTTCAGGCTCCTCCACTAGTTAACACAGCACTCAGCTCAGTAAGTTTAGCTCTTTTAGTGATTTCAGCTTGTAGTAGAGGAGCCCCAGTGCTGGTGCACCAGTGGCCCAAAGTGAATTCAGCTCAGCAGCCTCTAGTTGGACTCCTAATGGAATCAAAATTAGCTCTGCTCTTCAACACTGGAGAGAGGAGGAGGTACAATTGATGTTCCAGGCCCTCAAAAGGGACCCAATACCATCAGATTCACATACCAGTCCCCAACCTCTCTCAATTCATTGGGTTTTGGAACCCATGTCCCTTGTCTAGCAAGTGCTACATAGTTGATGGTGAGACCCTCTGTCATAAAACAGTTTCATAGCCTTTCATTCACATAATCAGGGTAACAACACGTTATTCCTCCTGCCCCAATAACAGAGAAATTGGGGGTCCCACATCTGTCAAAGTGACCATTTTGGGCTGCGGTGGACTCGTGCTAGGTGGAGTGGCTGTGCCTATGCAAACAAGATCAGCCCCTGAAATTCTTTTCCACACTCACCATAATTCACCACCAGATGTCAGGGTAGAGCTCATCCTGACTCTGCTTACATCTGTAATGAGGAGACCCTCAGGACCTCTCAAACACTCTGCCACCTACTGGAAGGTGCTTAGCAATGTCACACACAAAAGTGACTCCTCAGCAATGTGTAGAGAAGACTAACTGCAGAGATGCCAGGCCAAACAGGGTTTTGGTTTCAAGTGGAATGAATCAAACTAGCTCATAATGCACACTTGACTACATCAAACAGTCTTTGTTAGGCTGTACAAAACTGGGAACCACTCTGACTGATAGGCAGTGTCTGCTCAGGAGAGGCCCAACACTGAAATAGCAGGCATCAGAGTTGTAGGGGGAGCCCAGGTCTGGACCAGCAGGGGCTGCTGCACTCTTGGGACTGAGGTGCTTTGCGAGAGTTATGTGCTAGGGGAAAGATGCACAGCATCTGCCTGCACTATGCTTAGCTCTAAACAGCAGTTCTTCATTAACCCAACTCCTCTCCCATCTCTGAAGAAAATGCATCACACAGATATAGGCTCAACTTCAGGAGACACAAAACAATTCAAACCCAACATGCAGAAACCTGAGCCCTGCCAGGAAATGAACCCTTCTCTTCAGGGATATTCACCAGAGTAAGACACAATCACACAGCTTTTCTAGTCGTCATCCACTGCAGAGCTTCTCTCATCACCCCATAGCAAGTAAGAAGGCGCAAATACTGCAGACTCTGGCACCTGGAAGAAGGGACAGCAAGAAACACGAGCACAGGGAAAGAAAGGGCCTTATTCACTGCCACCCTGGCTTCATCCAGATCCTGTATGAATAGAAACTCTTCAGCAAGGTGTTAGCTGTCAGGTAACCCCTTGATATTTTTATTAAAAATTGTCCTGAAAATGCTCACTCATTTCCCAGTTGCTGCTAGAATTACCAGACCAAGGGGGAGGAAGTAGAGTGTCTCCCCTAGAACTAGTGACTGCAATAAAAAAGTTTGGGAAATTTCTGATACTAGAAAAATTAACTCATCAAGTCAGTTCTACTGGGTAGGAGGAAAAAAGATAACTACTTCTAAATCTGGCAGAACTTTTTGGAATTTACTGGAAGAGGAGGGTCATTGCCACCAAACCTCATAGTTTGAGAGCTTTTTTTGAATATTAAGGAGGGGAGAAACCCCTTTAACAATATGCAAAATTAAGATATTAAAATAAAGAAAGCAGATAGGCGTGGGGTGACCAGACGTCCCGATAAAATCAGCACCGTCCCGATATTTGGGTGGCTGTCCCACGTCCCGACCGATCTTTTGTCAGGATGCAATTTGTCCCGATTTTTTTTTTTTTGCTCCGCCGGCACCACTCGGCTTTTTAAATTTTTTCCCCCCTCTGCCGGCAGTTATAGTACTGGGAATGCCTGGGAGCCATCAGAGTAGCTGTAGCAGCTGTGGGGGAGAGAAGAGAACCAGGTCAGGGGCACCATATGAGGCAGGAGAACCCAAACTCCTGGGCTGGAAGTGGGAGGGGGAAAGAATAGAGACACCTGAGCCAGACCAGGGTCCTCTCAACTACCCTTGGACGAAACACATGGCACTAGTGGCCCATTCCCCATCTTACCCTGATATCAGCAAATATATTTAGTAGTTGAAAGTTCAGGGACAAGCTCTGGTGTCGCATGAGATGGGACATGCTGTTACAGGTGTCCATACAGTAACAGATTCTCTCTAACCTTCTCTCTTTTGAACAACCCCAGGAAATGACATACAGTGACTCTAGTGGTTAGAGCAGATGACTGGGAATCAGACCCAGTTCCCCAGCGATGCACTGGGTGCCTTTGGGCAGGTCACTCACCTTCTGTGCCTCAGCATTGAGAATACTGAGCCACCAGTGCAAAGCTAGTGTGCTACAAAGAATAAAACTCCCCGTCCTGGGTGCGTGTGTGACAGCAACCAGAGCTCTGTGGATTCCAGCACATCCCTGCACCCACACCCAGAGCAGCAAGGGAGCAAAATCCAGGGTTACCAGGTTGGCCAGCCAGGGCTTCTCCAGAGGTTGGAGTCTGGGGCCATGTCTACAATATGAATGCATAAGCAGTACAAGAACATACCAGCAAAGCGCTCCTAGTGTGGACCTAGCTGTACCAGCAAAGCCACACTTTGTACTTGTGTAGTAAAACCACCACCCTGAACAAAATAAGCTACCCTGGTAAAGCACAGTATTCCTGGTATAGCCGTGTCTACACTAGGGGCTACTGCCGGCACAGCTCTGAGAGTCAGGACTCACTTCTCCACACCTCAGACTGACATAGCTGTGCCAGCAGAAGTGTGTACTGTAGACATAGCCTGGGTTATCTGGAACCCCACAGTGAAGCTAGGATGGAAGTGTGCAGGGAGGAGGGGATGAAAAGGGAGTGGGATCGACTTGGTAGCTGCTCACATTTAGTTTGCACTTTCTTTGTCACTCTAAAAGGAAACAAACGACCTGAGAAAGGAATGGAATGCAATGATTCATTACTCCTGATGTGTGATGATGGCTTAATTATTTTTCTAACTGGGAAGAGACGCTTTCTGACAGCAGGTGCAAATTAATTCTCCGCTGTTTTAAGGAGCGATCGGCCCAGGACAAGTGGAAAACTGGAAAACCTAATTAAATCGGGAGCTGAGTGGAATAAATGGAGCGAAGAGTTTGTTTGCACGATGCTGATGGATATTAACGATTCCGGATGAAGGCACCAGGACTCCCAACAGGAGACATAGAGCTGTCTCAGTGCATTCATCCCCGGAGTTGGGCCTTGACAATTGGGCAGAAGGTGTTGCGACAGTAACTAAGTGCAACTACTGTGCACACACAAAGTCAGGATTCTTCCCAGAAGAAGCATCATCCGCAGCCCTGCATGTGCTGAAGGAAGGAGGAAGCAATTAACAGGCTGCAAAGCCAGATATGCAAGCTCCAGGAATCTCACCGGGGGTTCCTGGTCTTGTGCTCAGAACTGATGCTCCCAAGTGAGACAAGAAAGTATCATCCAATTATTGGGAGCTGTCTGTAGATTGTCCAGTCCAACAAAATATCTGTCCCTTCTGTTACCCTCGAAAGAGGGTTTTGCCTCGTTTCAGGATCTCTCTCAGGCTTCTGGATCTCCCGTCCCCATGGTCTCCTTCATAGTACTGACTGTATTTAATTAGGCTCTCTCATTTCAGCTGCAGGTGCAGTATGCAGTTTAAATACAATAGAACAATGTCTATATATCTGCACACACTTTTAAAGAGATTGTCCCAGCACCTACTGTACAGAACCATAAGACATACCCAACACCTAAGGGTTTTCCGAAGAGGGTGGGGGAGCAGCCTGAGGCTGATTCTGAATCTCGTTAGCTCAATGATCAGAAAAGGGAGCTTATGTTGAACAGTTGCCATAGAAACAGTGGACTGTATCTACACTTTCCTAGAGTGATATTGGGGTTCAGTTCTTTTGCCTGCCCTGGCAATCCGACAAGGCCCCATGCTTATTCCCTTGTCCACCCCATAGGTTCCTCAGTGTCAGATGCACCCATCTCTGGTACACAGCTGGCTGTGTCAAGTATCAGAGGGGTAGCTGTGTTAGTCTGGTTCTGTAGAAGCAGCAAAGAATCCTGTGGCACCTTATAGACTAACAGACGTTTTGCAGCATGAGCTTTCGTGGGTGAATACCCACTTCTTCGGATGCATGTTCCCGTTGGGTCTCACACAGCTCCCTGCCCTCCAGGAGCTCTGCTTGTAGACCATTATTCACAATCAAACAGCTGTGATATATATATATATATATATATATATATATATAAAATGATTTCAGTAGAGTCCAGCCAGGGCTGTCCCTAGCTATTCTCGGGCCCTACGCAGCCCCCCCGCCCCCCAGCAATACTGGTTGGCTGCACAGAGACCTTGCCCGGTTCGGAACCTGTTCAACAGGGACCATTAGCAATGGGACATGTCAAAACCGGGCGGACAAATTGTGGGGTCAGCGATGAGGGACTGGTTGGGGGTTATAACAGATCCATTCCTCTCCCCAGAGTGCTTCTGCCCTAACATCCTGACTTGGCGGATGAGACCATAATGGGCGACGTGACGGCAAACGTGCAGCTGGTGGTTTAAAAAGCGGCAGGCTTGAGTTGGCGCATACTTTCTCCAGTAACTTGCCAGTGGCAACCTCTCATCTGATATGAGAAGGAGCAATATTGCTCAGAACTGGGAGCCATGGGAGTGAAGTCGGATGCAGGGTGCCAGAGACGATGCGCAGGGCAGCACGTATCTGTGTATCCACCAGTTTGGTGTGTGACCATCGGCAAGAGCGGACGTCGCGAAGTTGGAGCATGAGCACTGCATGATGAACTTGCCTGGTTGCTAAGAAAATTGTTGCGCGTCTTAACTTTAGCTGCTGTCTTCTTCAGGTGGGCGTGGTAACTCCGTGTGCGGTCTAAGTCACACTTAGATAAACCGGTTCTATTTCGTGCTTCTCCTTCTGACCGTTCAGATAAACATTCAGTTCTCGGGTTGCGCTGGCGTGGTGAAGATGGAACAAACTGGACACTGTTTTTATGATGGTTGGCTGGAGGCGCCAAATCTTACAGTAGTCAGCTAACTTTACCATGTCCCAGTTTATGGTAGCATCAAGCTCCTGAAAGGTCTGGGCCTGGATACCGCAACAGATGTTGTCTGCGTAAATCAACTTCTGTGACTCCGTTGTTGGCAAGTCACTGATGTAAAGGTTGAACAGGGTTGGTGAAAGCACAGAGCCCTGGGGTAACCCATTGCTCTGTTGTCTCCAAGCACTCGTCTTCTCCCCCATATGGACTCTCAGTGGCCTATCGCGGAGGAACAGTTCACTGATTTCATGAGTCAAATAGAATGTGAAAATCTTTCCACGACAGCTTTCAGAGAAACGTTCAGAGCAGCGGCACTTTACACCCCCTTCCTTTATTTTTAACAAACTCCCAGAAAAAACTTCCCTGGCAGGAAATGCAGAATTTCAAGGAGATCTGTTACTTTTGGCGGCAGGGAGGGTGGTGGTGGTGGTGGGGGTGTTAAAAAAACCCAGACCTATAATGGGAAACTGGCTCCAACTTTCACCAGACAGCAGCTACCCCTGCTCCATAACTACACCATCAGGGGAGAGGCATTGCTCCTAGAGACAGGCGGTAGTTATGTTTCAGCTAATGCCTATGGTGCCACTGGGGTGACACTCTTGTAATTACATGGTTACAAATGTTGAGCCTGGTTCATTTGGCCACAGGGATTCAACTCTAGGGCAGTTCTGGGGAGCATATTTTTCTCAGCATTTGTGGTCCTGGATTAGGGAAAATCCTGGTTCTCTCTCAGAGGCGCAGAGAGAATACCCGGGGCTTGGGATGCTGATTAAAGTCTCTGCAGCATCCTGCTTAGGCTGGAAAATGCAGTTCTGTGGTGCATAAGCAGCTTGGAGGCGCTTGCTGTCCATCACTCTGACAAGCTCTTGCGCTAGCACATCCCTGGCTGCCCTGTGCTATTGCTTAGCAGACCTTAAAGCCAGAGAGAATATTCAGCACTCTACATTCACAGAGAGATTCACGAAAAAAAGTCAGGCAAGGCCACAGCTATTCTCGGTCACACACACCTATCACTGTGGCAATGGGAAAAGGTGACTAGTTCCTGGTCAGACAGCTGCTTCCAAGCCCAGAAGATGCAAAACTAAAAATGTGGGGAAATCAGCTGCAGGAGGTTAAATGGGGTCCCCTCACAATTCTGCATGGTCTTTCCTCTACCCAGGAACAGTTCCACCAAATGAGCTAGACATTTATACCTGCCCCCAGCAGACCCAAGAACCGTTTGTAGATATTTAGTCCCACTCTCTTCCTGCTGCTGCTAGTGTGTAATAGCCTGGGCTGCCATCCTAGCAACGGGTACCCACCCAGAGTTCTCCTGCCATGCCCCAGATGCCAACACAGTTCCCTCCCAGCCTTCCCTTCCCCAATTTCTGAACTGCACCTGTGTAGCTGTTCCTCTGCCTCTCACCCCTTCCCTCTCCAATTCGGACGTTGCAGCAATGGTGGGAGAAAGAGCCTGGATGGCTTCTTGTTTTTCTGTTTCTCCCATCATTAAATCTCCTCTTCATCCCTAGGAGTTTGGAATTATGTACAAGTTAATATGTTTCTGGTTCCAACCAAATACTGCTAATTAACAAACAGTTCCCCTCAATTCCCTTTAATGCCTACACATGTAATGCAATTACCTGCTTCCCAAAGCCATTACAAACCACAGAAAATTAGCTGAGCAGGTGATAAAAAACATTCTTTTATAGATTCACAAAATAAGCTGATCACAGAACAGTCAGATCCTTGCCCTGCAGTCCACAGCATGCCCTGCTTTCACAAGGGGCCAAGACCCTTCATCTTGCAGCCAATTTACTCCTCTTAAAGAGAAGATGGGAAATATCTCAGTTTTATCCTGCTGTGTGGCTTAAACTCAAGTTCTGACTCACCTGAAAACTGGGCTCATTGCTCAAGCTCACACATCCTGCGCAGTCAACAAGAAACCAAGCCTATAATTAGAATGAAACCCACTAAAGCAACAAGGCTGAGCCTCAGAGATTAGTGGAACACTGTCCCTGACAGGCAGGGTTCCCAAGTACCTTGGCCATCTGCTATATAAGCAGGACAACTGGTGCTAGCCCATATATACATGGAGACAATGACAAACCTGCTACATATAAGAAGAATCCAGCTGAACATATGCCAGAGGCATGCAGGGCAGAAATACATGGGGGAACACTAGGGTTGCCAACTTTCTAATTGCACAAAACCGAACACCGTTGCCCCACCCCAAGGCCCTGTCCCTTCCCTGAGGCCCCACCCCTGCTCCATCCCCCTCCCTCCATCGATCGCTCTCACTCATTTTCACTGGGCTGGGGCAGGGGTGTGGGAGGGGGTGAGGGCTCTGGCTGAGGGTGCGGACTTTGGGGATGAGGGGGTTGGGATTCAGGAGAGGGTTCCGGGCTGGGGCAGGGGGTTGGGGTGTGGGCTCCGGAGTGGGGCTGAGGGGTTTGGGGTGCAGAAGGGGGCTCAGGGCCGGGGCAGGGTGTTGGCGGGAGTGCAGCCTCCAGGAAGGAGTTTGGGTGCGGGAGGGGACTCCTGGTTGGGGCAGGAGGTTGGGGTGCGGGGTCCCGGCGGCGCTTACTGAAGCTCCCAGGAAACGGCTGCCAGGTCCCTTCAATGCAGACCCTAGGTGCATGGGCGACCCGGCAAGCTCCATGTCCCGCCCTCGTGCCCATGCCCCACAGATCCCATTGGTTGCAGTTCTTGGCCAATGGGAGCTGCAGACCTGGCACTGGGGCGGGGGGCAGCGCATGGAGCCTCCCTGGCTGCCCATGAGCCTACGGGCCGCAAGGACCTGGCGGCAACTTCCGGGAGCTGCGCAGAGCTAGGGCAGGCAGGGAGCCTGCCTTAACCCTGGGCACCTGCTGCACCGCCAACTGGACTTTTAACGGCCCGGTCAGCAGTGCTGACTGGAGCCCCCAGGATCCCTTTTCGACGAGGCGTTCTGGTAAAAAACTGGATGCCTGGAAACTCTGGGGCACACAGAAAGGGTTAAATCTGCCCCTCGGTGAAATTCCAGAGAGAATGAGGGAAAAAAGTAAAACAGGAGTAATGAGGCTGGTGCCCAGGGGAGAAAGGCACCTGCCTGCTTCCTTGGAACAGAATCATTTCATAGATTTCCAAGGCAAGAAGGGATCATTATGACTATCTAATCTAACCTCTTGCATACCCCAGGCCAGGGATCCCCAACCAGAGAACCTAGTGATTGATGCAGCAATCCAAACAACTTGTGGTGGAGCTACATCATCTCTTTTAGGAAGCCAACCAGTCCTGACCCAAAGCACCCATCTGATGGAGAATCCACCCTAGGTAAACTGTTCCAATGGTTAATTTCCCTCGGTGCTAAAAATCTGCACCTTAGCTCCCATTTCAGTTGGTCTCATTGCAACTTCCAGCCACTGGATCTTGTTAGGCCTTTTCCTGCAGATTAAAGAGTGATGTGATATCAGGGTCTTCTCTACACTTCACAAACGAAGTTAACCTATGGCTTCTCTCTGCAGTATAGGATTCTAAACAACCAACAGAAATTACCAGTCCAGCCATAGATCTGGACTTGGGCTTGGGGTCAGGTTTTGTCAAACAATCAACCAGCTTCTCTTCCTCTCCTTAGAAAAACATCTCATTCAACACCCAGGGCACAGCGTATGGGGAAGCTTCCACACAGAGGGAGTGCTGAAAAGCAATGACCGAATGCACTCCTACCAGTGAGGAGCACAATCGGCAGCAAGGAGGAGGCCTGTAGAAGCATGTAACAAACTTGCCTGCTTCCCAGCACAGGGACCAGGAAGGGTCCCCAGAGGTTCACAGTTACACGGGAAAACCCAGGCAGGGCCCAGCAAAGCATGATTCTTGACCTAGCCGCCTGTTTTAAAAACACTCCTGGACAACTTTCTTGTATGGGACTAAAATACAGAGAAGGGACACTGCCAGGGACACTGCCCATTACTATGTGCAATCCAGATGTTGACAGCTATTCTCTAGCAACTCACAACAGGCAGCCTCACTCTGCCCAGCCTGAGATGCTAGGCCCCGAAGTCCAGCTGTAAATGTTCTTCAGAGAATTTTAGCAGCTACCCAGCTCCTTTCCCATAGGTGCAAATACCTGCTACTCCAGCTGTGCAACCAAGGCATTTGCATTTGATGCTCTTGGCAAATGAATCCAACTGACATTTGCTTTGCAAATGGAAGGCGAAAGGGAGTACACAAACGGGTTCACAGTGTCTCATGAGGTTCACATGCCAGCCACTGGGGCCCTGGGTTCAAATCCTGCAGGTGGTGATAAATTTGCAAGTCTTAGGCTAGCCCTTAGAAAATGATATTTCTCCACATCACACAACCACAATGTCATTGGCAGAGTTGTGTCAGTCCAGAACAGGAAGATGCCAAAGGGTGTCAGAAGTCAGGACCGAGATACCCTGCCAGAGCTATCTTGGGGCAGACTGCATAGCAGACACCTGGCTTGAGGTGGTGCTTTTAGTCACTCTGTTTCATGAGCACCAGCCATCATTTCAGCAACCCAATCCAATGACAATGGGCATCATTCCCAAGAGTCCAGAGTACCCTCTGGTGACAAAGAGGAACCCTTCTGGTAACTGTAAATCGGGAACAGCCTCTCAGAGCAGGGCAAATCACTGTCAACAAAGTCTCTGTTGCTGTGGAAACCATTAAAAATAGATTCCCCACACTCCCCCCTTTGTGCTGGGTTTTATACAGCTGGGTTCCTTCATTCCACATTATTATTACTTTTTAATTATGAATAATTTCCTCCCTTCTATAGGAAGATGGATTAAAACTCAGGACCTTCCAAACGAAGGCCCTTTAGGATATATTTCAATATGCCAATGAAGGCAAGCCCGCATTCTGTAGTGTTTATGCCACAGGGTAAAATCTCTCTTCAATGAACCCTTCTCATATCATGCTTCCTCTTAGCTTCCCTTTTCTCCACCGCCTGCTCCTCAACAAAGTTTGCTCAAGAACAAAATCAAACAGAGGCATAGGAACTATGACACGGGTGAAACCCCCTTCTGCAAAGGGATCAGCACAAGGCCCATGCACCACATAAGTCCCTCTTCAACCCTGTGGAGTTTGTGCATGATTGAATTATTGTCACTCTTGCCTGCTCTCTTCCTCTCCACCCCCGTTTGTCTGTTATGACCCCTTACTCACTAGGTCCAGTTACATTTAGTGTGTAAGCAGCAGAGAGTCCTGTGGCACCTTACAGACTAACAGACGTATTGGAGCAGGAGCTTTCGTGGGTGAATACCCACTTCGTCGGATGCATGCTCCAATACACCTGTTAGTCTATAAGGTGCCACAGGACTCTCTGCTGCTTTTACAGATCCAGACTAACACGGCTCCCCCTCTGATATTTAGTGTGTATGTTCTTCAGGCCAGGGACCCTGCATCCCTTGGTTTATGAGGCCTCCAACATATCTGGGTGCTCAGATAAGAAGAAACACCACCACTGTTGCTCATGGCTTCACATCCACCCACCCAGTGCCCCCAGCACTAAACTATCCACAGGGCAAGGATCAAGCACAGAGAGATGGGGGACAGGTTTCCCCAATGGGAATGGTGCTGCTATCCTCTTGTCTTATGGAGGAGCAACGAAATCCTATTTAATGGTTCTGTCCTGGAGCTTTCTTCTGAGGATTGGGATTCTCAGCCTTAACCCTACAAACCATAGTGAGTGTTTGCAGCAATCCTCCACTTTCCTATCACACCCCTTTCTACGCAGAATTCGGGCTAGCCCAGAGACCTGTTCCAAAGCCTGCAGGAAACACTGAACCAATCATTGTTTGCACTTAGCAAGCCTCAGTACAGGAAATTCTCCCAATCAGGAATGATGCCAAAGGACTGGATCACACTGAACAGCTGTTGCCCAGCATCAGCACAGCCAGGAATTCAGGAAGCGACTTGTACACATCCCCCAGTGCAGCATGCCTGCTAGCAAATGGAAATGCAAGGCTCCATGCAAGGGTGAAGGAAGAGTGAGATCATGAAGCCTACCCTGTTACCCCGTGGAAAATTATTTACCAGGCTTTTATTTTCAATTTAAGGGAATTTCATGCTGACAAAGAGTGCCAGATGGACAAACACTGGTAACCAACACTCTTTATCCCCAGGACAGAGCAAAGGCCACAGCAGGGCAAGCTTCCTATATGCTGCCCTGCCAATGTGCTTCCCCTTTGCCCACCTGTAGGGGTAAGCGGAGAGTTCAGTCTCCAGAGTCCATTCAGTCCCTAAGCTCTGCTGAATCTGCAGGTGGGTTGTACAAGGTGGCACCTGTCCAGGAGGCATTGGATTGAGAGTATGAAGAGATCTCGCATAGGATCACTAAACAGTTGTCTGCATGAGCAGAATGACAGAACAAGTTACAAAGCTAAAGAGATGCACAAATCTCAAAGACCTCTACAAACCAGAGCTCCAGCTTTAGAGAAGGGAGGGAGTGCTCTGGTGCCTTCCAGAGCAGAAGGTCCAAATGAGACTGTGTGTACCACTGGTGGTACGTGAGCTTGACGAGCTAATCCTTCACTTCATAATGTGCTTAAGAAGGTGGTACATGAACTAAACATTTGGGAGCCACTGTTGTAAAGCAAGATTCTCACAAGAGTCAGGGGCATGATTTCATTACCTCCTGTTGTCTCTCTCAGGTCAAGTAATGCACTAACTCATGATACCCACCCCCGTTCCTGGGCAAATCCCCATGCAACCCCTTGACTTTCACTAATGGCAGTTCAGAGGTCAGTTTCCTCTGTCATGGTCTGACTCTTAACTTTGGCCCCAAGTACAAATGTTGTAGAAATATTATTCAGAGCTGATAAGACCCAAAGGGACCATAGTCTGAGCTCTTGTGGAACACAGACCAGAGAACCTCCCCAATAATCTCTGCATCAGGCCCAGAATTCCTGTTTGAGCCACAGTGTATCATTTGGACAGATATCAGTGTTGATGTATAGGCTTCAAGTGTTGGAGAATTCACCATGTCCCTAGGTAATTTGTTCCAATGGCTATAATTACCCTCACTAGTATAAACATTCACCGTATTTGTTGCCTGAATTTGAATAGCTGCAGTTTCCACCCATTGGATCTCATTAAGCCTTTTTCCACTAAATTAAAGAAGCATCTACTATTAGAAATCTCTTCCCCATGTAGTTATACTTTTAAACCATCATCAAGTCACTTCTTAGCCTTCTCTTGGATAAACTAAACTCCCGAGGAGGCAGGTTTTTCAGACCTCAAATAATGTTTGTAGCTCTTTTCTGACCCCTTTCCGATTTGTCAGCATCCTTTTTGAAGTGTGGACACAGCATCCAGTAATGGTCTCACTAATGCCATATACAGAAGTCATGCCACTTCTCTACTCTTACTTGCATATTCTTATCATGGACGTTAATCGTATTCACCCTGAGAACTCAATGGGCTGCCAGGGGAAGCATTTTAACAGCCAAGGACACCAAGTCAAAACCTACTGGCCTGAGTGGATATGAAAAAGGAGCCACTCTGGGCTCTGGAAATTTCCACTACATGCATCCGACAAAGTGGGTATTCACCCACGAAAGCTCATGCTCCAATACGCCTGTTAGTCTATAAGGTGCCACGGGACTCTTTGCTGCACTCTGGGCATGTGTCCGGGACTTAGTCACCAAGGCTGGAGAGATGTCGTTCTTTTGGTGGATGGAGGCTCTGAATCCTTTATGCTTAAAATATTAGCTATTAAAATATTTCAACAGTAGCTACAGCAAAGCCAGACACATGATTTGTTCTTAGCACCCAGGCCCAAGGAGTTAGGAGGGGGAGCCAGAGGCACCAGTAGGGAGCCTCCTTGCCCCAATTGCTCTGGCAGTGTCAGTTTCCTAGAGGCAAGCTCCCAAAACACCACACCTTGCTGGTGATTGGAAGTCCTCCATCCCCTCGAACTGATGCAGTTGTGGCATCAGCAGGACTTCCTCTCTCCTCAGCTTGCTCAAATAACAGATCAGGCATTGTTGCTGTGAGCAGATACGAGGAGAAGCAACTTGTCCAAATAAAGTAGAAATGAAAGGGCAATACCCCCAAACTATTGCAAAGTATATTGGGAATTCATCTATACAGGAGCTTGGCAGCCAAACAACATCAGAGACTGAGGGGTTTGTCAGGGCTTTTTAATACAGAAAGAATCTCTGGTGTGTTTCAGCTTTTCAGAATCATCAAACAGCTGTGCAGGAGGTGTGTGGGGGGAGTCCCCCCTGGAGATACCTCCCACTAACACTGCCTGAGAGCACCTGTGTGGCACTTGCACTACTGTGTAGCTGAAGAGTTCTCCAGAGACATAATATGCAGCCTCTGCCTCCCCAGCTCAGCCCTTAAAGGCACCCAGCTAAATTCCCTCTGGTCTCCAACAAGGCTGCATGCTCATAGGACCCCCGCTGCTCCTGGACTGCAAACCAGGCATTCGCTAAAGAACAATGTGAGGCGATGTGCTCTTGGTGATGCTGCTAGCAGGCAGGCCACACTTCGTTCTCTCTCACACCCACAGAATTGAAGGCAAGCAATTTAATACAAGCCCCACCATACTAGCACAGACCCCAGTTCCATTTGATAATTCTCTTGCAAACCAAGTGAATGCAGAGAGAGAGTTTTTGTTAACGTCCTCATGGAATTAAATCATCCAAGAACAGACTCTGGCTTTGGGACGAGGGGTAAGACAGAAATGCAAAAGGCAGCAGGCCAGCGAAAATACTTACAGTTTGTCTGGATCCAGACAGCAAATCCACTCCGATCAGCCTGCCATTGGAAAAAGAGAGAGGGGAAAGGTTTGTGCTGGGAATGCTGCGAGGCACCGACATCCCACAAGTCCTCCCTTACCTCCAAAGAAGAGGGGGAAAGCAAGCAGCATCCCTCAGTTGTGGGTGTGCCTGGCAAGGAAAGGCGGGGAGAGACAGAACCAACTTTCTATACTCTCAATCAGATGAGGGCCACACCCCAGCTAACACTGCAGCCTTATTTAATTCACAGAAATGATATTCACATTCTGCTAAACAAATAGATTGTACAAGCCATCCGTTAAATGTGGGTAATTATGGTCACCTGCGTCAGGGGACAGCCCTGCCCAGGAGGGAGAAGCACATCCCAATTCCACTAATGCTGTAAATTAGCAGGGCAGCAGAGTAATTACCAGTGATTTCATTTCCCCCCCGTCACTCTCTCCTCTTTCTGTGGGCTACTGCATTCTCTCACTCTGTGTGTGTGTGTGTGTGTGTGTGTGTGTGTGTGTGTGTGTGTGTGTGTGTGTGTGTGTGTGTGTGTGTGTGTGTGTGTGTGTGTGTGCGCTACTGCATTCTCTCACTGTGTGTGTGTGTGTGTGTGTGTGTGTGTGTGTGTGTGTATGGGGGCTTCTGTCACTTCATCTGCTGGTGGAGATTATTTTATCTTGGGAACTCTCTTCTCAGTGTCAGACTAGAAACTTTCAACTCTAAATCATCAACAGGGGGAACAATCTATTGTAGAGAAACGAAAAATGAAAACGTCAACTTTTTGGTGGCAACTGTTGTGCTCAGCAGTGTCTGTGATGAAGACTCTGGCAGTGATGAACAAGGGGGGAGGGACCCTGGCAGGACCCGGCCTGGCCTGACAACTCAGGAAGCGGGATGGCTCCATGCACACATGCTGAAGGGCAGGGGTGAGGCTGCAGTCATGTATTACATCATGTGCATGAAGCAGAGACAATGCAGGACTGGGACCTGCAAAGGGATGGGGGCAAGAGGATGCGGGGGAGTGATGCCTTTGACCAGTATTAAATCTAAGTGGAGAAGGATGGAGAGTCATTGTGTGAATCCACTGTTAACAGGAGGTGCCAAATATGCTTCTGTCTAGTGTGGGGCAAAGGAAGCCCTTGGAGCAAGCTGTGGGGGATACAGTCTTCTTCCTGTACCGGGCAGAGGAAAGCATTATGGGGACAGACCCGAGTACCATGTACATGGTGCTTGACATCTCCAAACACAATACAAACACTAACTATTCTTCATTCTCCCCAGGAAGGTTTTACCCCCATTTTATAAAAGAGGAAACTGAGGCACAAAACGGGTGTGACTGGCACCAAAGGGCAAACAATGAGCTGGAAAAAGAACCCAAGAGAGTCCTGGCCCCTAGCCCAGGGCTTAGCGCACCAGACCTGGCTGTCTTTCTTCAATTATGCCCCCCCTCTTGAGTACACAGCAGCTTTCACATTGTGCAGCAGTGGGATTTCAAAGCCAGATGTCACAAGCCCTCCTTGAGGAGGAGGAGCCAGAGAACTCTTTCACCTTGTCCCGTGGTGGGCAGGGAGGAGGGGAACACCCTATGGCCCAACCCTGGGCCTCAGAGACATTCTCACTTCCCATCCACCTGACACTTCTGCAAATTGAGATTCAGTTGAGCTGTACAGAATTACTGCTCCCTGCTTCATCGTCCACACAGGCAGCGCCACAATAATGATAAATAAGAGAAACAGAATGAAATCGCCACATTTTTCAAAATGATCTGTCAAAGTAAAACCATGTAATCTAGTTTCATTAGGCCCTGTTGTCCCAGAGATGACTATGTTGTCAAATATCAGGTAGAGGGATCTCTCGCCAGCTTCCTATCAGTCTCCCTAGGATGGGAAAGGGAGATTGGCTGGATGGATTCAATTTCAGCCAACCCCCACGCTTGCAATGTATCCATCACCGACCTGAAAGCCTTCAGGGGGCCGAGCGAGTGATGTATGGGCCCAGCACTGTCCCCAATGATTTATTAAAATATCATCCAGATGAAGTTAGAAAAGATGCAGAACGGGGTTGCTGACTTCCAGCCCCAAACAGCAGGCGGGAGCACAGAGCTGCTGCAGCAGCCGCACCAGGAAGAGGGAAGCAGAGAAGCTGCTTTCTATACCCTATGTGCACTCTGGCCTGGGGACCCCCTGGCACCCCAAGGGGAAGACAGGAAATCAGGTAGCTCCTCACAGGACTAGGGTGAGGGCTCCAAGGCAGGCACAGCCCTGGAGCAGAGAACAAGCTGTCAGGGCTGGGCTTGTGCCCTCATACAGGGAGTATTAGGCCAAACTTGAACAGCAGTGAGCCCCAGCCGTTCCCATCTCAGGGCTACTCACTGGCCTAATAGGAAAAATGTCCAGTCCCTAGGGTTGTATGCAGCGTTGCTGTAGCCGTATGGGTCCCAGGATATTAGAGAGACAAGGTGGGAGAGGTCACATCTTTTACTGGATCCACTCCTGTTGGTGAGAGAGACCAGCTTTTGAGCTGACACAGGTCAGGTCTGGGAAATGTACTTAGACTGTCACAGCTAAACGCAAGATGAACAAACAGTTTAGCATAAGTAGTGAGTGCATATTCCAAGAGTCCAAGCAAAGTGAAGTGACCCGTTAACACCACTGTAGTCACAGGACAAAAAGAGGCTAGTGGGTGACAGATTGTTATTGTCCAAGTGGACAGATGTTCGTAGGGTGACCAGATGTCCCGATTTTATCGGGACAGTCCCAATATTTGGGGCTTTTTCTTATATAGATGCCTATTACCCTCCACTCTGTCCCGATTTTACACACTCGCTATCCGGTCACCCTAGATGTTCGCAATGCAAACCCACCATTGCCAGCAGCTCTAACTGCCCTCCTCCCCTCCCCTGCTGGCAATCTGAGCAGAGGTGCCAAGGACTGGGAGTCTGAAGACTGTTCCCTCCAGGGCAGGCCTGAAGCACACTGTCAGGGAGCGCTGCTGGTGAAACTTTGGGCCTGTTCTGGGGATAATTAGAGGACTCCAGTTTCCTGGGCTGGCCCGCTCCAGCCCCTTTCACCAGCACTGCAATGCACACAGAAATAGCTTATTTACACTTACAGCGCTGCAGCAGCGCAGTTGCACCACTGTAGCACTTCAATGAAGACACTCTATGCCTTTTGGGAAAGAGCTCTCCCATCGACAGGGCGGTAAGGTCAGTCTGTGTGGATTTTTCACACCCCTGAGCAATGTGATTACACTGATATAGGTCTGTAGTGTAGATCAGGCCTATGTCTACACTGCAACGTAATCCTGTGCCTGAGCCCGGGCTCGAGCCTACCCCCCTTTCGCCTACACTTCAATTGCACTGACCCAGGGTCCCAGGATGCTGCAGGGCTGGGGGGTCTGAGCTCGAGTTAAGCTGGGAGCCAGGGTCCAAGCCCTATTGCTTTGCAGTGTAGATGCAGCCCTGCTTGACTTGGGTCCCAGGACTCAGCTGGAAGGATCCCACAATTCCATGGGACAACTTCCTTAGTCCTCTCTAGCCCAACACTCTGCAATCCACTCTATTGAAAACAGAAGTGACCCCCACTTTGCAAATGGCAGCAGCTCAGGTCTGCGCTAACCCATCTGTTCTGATCACCAATCTGCAAGTACAGAGTCAGAGCGCCTCCTGCACACTGCAGTGTGGACACCAGAGCCCTAGGTTCAAGCACAAGTCTGAAATGATTAACCTAGAATTAAAATACAACGTAGATGCTCAAGCCCAGCGCTCCCTGACACGGGTTAACTCACTCGAGTCCCACTAACCCTGGGCTTAGATATATCCTCAAAGCCCAGGCAGGTCCTAGCTGAGGATTCCCAGGCCCCACAGAGCCTAGGTAGGGCAGCACAGCTGATATTGACATCACACACCCCCATGGGAGAGCCCTAAAAGCCAGGACTCTCAGGGACAGATTCACAGGCATTCCCTGGCCCTGCAGGCTTGCCAGCCTCTCCAGCTGTGTGGGAATTTACCAAGAAGATGCATAAGAGTGACTGACTGACGACAGTTTAAAATACACAGGGAGAAGGCAGCAGAGAAGGGAAGGGGAGCAGAGCCCCCTTAAGCGTTGGTCACCTGAGCCCTGCATATGAGATACGACATGATGGTTACAATTAGAAACTATCATTTACTGCCCCTGGAAAGCACACACCTTGAACTCACACAACCTAACAAATCTTTGAAAACTTTACAGCCTCTGGTATTGCTCCACATCACAAAGCCCAGAGTGCATTATATTCTTCAGACGAAGTGGATGAGTCACAAGCAGATGGCATGGATTGCAACTCAGCAAAGCCACCAGCACAAGGCAGGGTGAGAGGGCTCACATAGCTGCATTCCAGATCCCAGTCTGTTGCGGATTTGCCAGTTTGCCTGGCCCTTGCATGGAGCCTTCTCCAACCCCACTTCATGCACTCTCTCTCCCCCTCTGCACTCAGCGGCCTGCTCCCTCCCTGCATCCCTAAAGGGACTGGACCATGCCTACATCTACCAGCAATGCAAGATCAAGTATCAGAGGGGTAGCCGTGTTAGTCTGTATCCACAAAAACAACGAGGAGGTGGGGGTTTTTACCCACAAAAGTTTATGCCCAAATAAATCTGTTAGTCTTTAAGGTGCTACCGGACTCCTCACTGCAAGATCAATGTGCTGCAACCAACAGGCTATTGCAACACTTTTTAGCTAGTGTAGACAGGCCCTAAAAGGCTTCTGCTGAATTGGGCTCTGCACTTTGCTGCTCCACCTAAGTCCCTGCATTACTTAGGTACGTCTGCACATGAAGCAGAGACCTGCAGCAGCGAGTCTCAGAGTCCAGGTCTACAGACTTGGGCTATGGTGCTAAAAATAGCTGTGTAACTATTTGGGCTCAAGCTGGAGCCCAGGTGCCGAACCCTACCAGCCTGAGCCTGACTATCTGGCCAGCTATTTTTAAGCATGGTAGCATGAGCCCCGTGAACTGGTCTGTAGACCCAGGCGCCAACTGCTGCAGGTTTCTGCTTGCTGTGCAGATGTACCTCTAGATATCACAGTGGCCACAGCAGCTTTTCATGAGGAGTTAGAGCTCCTTCCAGCACTCCATTGACATGGGCCAGAGCAAGGAATGGATCAGTGCTTTCAGGAGGAATGGAACTCCCTCAGTATCCCGGAGGCCTCCGCTACACACAGGGCTTACATTCTTAAATTATTTCCTGCCCCCGCCCCCAACATGCTATACAAACTCCAGGGCCCATTGTGGGGATTGGGGGCTCGGGGCTTCAGCCACTGGGCAGCTTGGGGCTTCTGCCCTGTAGTGGCATGGCAGGGATCCAGGCTTCAGTCCGGGGGGGGAGGGGAGGGTGGCGGTGGCACTGGGGCTCATGGCTTAAGCCCAGTGGGGGAGGCAGCACCAAGGCTCTGAGCTTTAGCCTGGCAGGGGGTTGGCACCGGGGCATGGGGCTTCTGCCCTGCAAGACCTACCAGGGTTCCCCACGGATTTGAAAATATTTACTGGAGCTCTCCTCCGGACAGCTCCGGCTGAATTTACACCCTGGCTACACTACAAGGGCACCCAGGCTAGGACCCAGGCTCAGGAACCATTTCAGCCTGTGGCATGCAGAGAGAGAATGGGAGTGAAACAATTTCTGACAACTTCTCTGGAGACTAAGTCGTGACTTGCAGTAGGCAATCCTGGCACTGCATGTTCTACAGGGGCACTCATCTATCAAGGGAGCTCTTACAGCATGTACCACACCAGGTAAGCCTGGCCTGGCTCCCCACAGGCTGCCCAGGGACCCAAAAAGCACTGCCAAGCCAGGCGAGTCACCTGCACATACAGGTATTGCATAATAGAGGTACAACAGACAAACAGGTATGCTGCATACCCTGGTATGGCTTGGCTATTTAGGTATTTATGGCCCTCCTCACCACAGCATCCACGGGCCTCCCTGGACAACATATGACCCCATCCACAGAGCCATGTAAGGCGTATACAGGGCTCTCCAAAAAGGGTACTGTTCAGGGATGCTACATGCTCCAGTACAGTAGAGCTCCACCCCGTTCTGGTACACTGCACAGACAAGCATGCTGCATACTGAGGTCTGCCAGGGACTCGTGCTTTCCCAAAGGGCCCATCCTCTCGGGGAACACCTAGCCATTTGTTTCACCCTGGATTCAGTATGTGAAACCCTTCTTAGTGCTCTGCCCAATCAGCTCCTTCGGGCCAGCACCCAGCCTGCTGCCTTCCCTTCCTCTCTCATGCAAGAGCAGCATGTCACTGTGACCTGTGGGCTTGGAAGACTCCAATATGTTTATGTGACAGCTGTCCATCGAAATACTTTTAAAGCAGAGGTTCCATGTGAGTGACTCTCTCGCCTCACTTTTCCAGAAATACAACGAGCCCATTACATTAATAATGTTCAGTAGGAAAGACGGCTGAGGGACAGGAAAGCCTCAGGCTCCTGTGAGCAGCAGCTGCCAATCAGCGTCACCCTTAATCATGTGTGCGCTGGGTGCTCAGCCAGGCCCACAGGCCCAAGGAGGATTGGGAAGGCTGCTCCTTCGTGCACTGTAGTCAAGTGAGCAAAGCCAGGCCAGCGCTCCATCTGATCATCAGTTCCTTCTCCCTCCCTCCGCCAGGTAGAGCTTTTCTCTCTGACCTTCCAGTGCCTCTATAAACTAACAAAGGGACACAGCCCTCAGCAAAGGAGGCTGTCAGAGCAGGTCTGATGGGTTGGGTAGGAAGTCCCAGGCTGAAGGCACCTGCAGGCCCTAACCAGGCTGCTGGCACTGCCTTAGAACAATGCACTCTCACAGCTATGGGACACGCAAAGATTTGCCTGGGAGGGAAGCAGAGCTTCAGCTGACAACAGCTGCAATGTCTTTTGCTCAGCTTTGGTCCTGCTTCAGGGGGGCATGGGCCAGGACTTTGAACGCTTGGGACAGCTGATCAGCTCTCACCCCCTTCACACGGGACTAGAGCTAGCTGAGAGTATGTGTGGGTCTAGGCACTCAGCTTACCCCCGAGAGCGAAGCAGAGCATGGCAGGGGGGCGGGGGTGGGAGGGAGTCAGTCATGGCAATGGCAGTGGGAGCTTTGATTTATTTATTAAAAGCAAAAATTAGATGTCCCAAGAGAGAAAGAGAGGAGACTCAGAATTATCTGGGAAAAATGATGGTGCCATGTGCTTTGAATTGGCAACTGTTCCTAGACTAGGAAGTAGGGGCCACCAATGCACACCCCCGAGAAAGAATGGACCATGTGTCATTCTGGCGTCATCCTCTTAGCAGCTGGAGAATCGTTGTTTCCCCTTATTTAAAGGGCACTGGGGTTTGAACAAGGCAGGAATATATTTACGTAACCCAAATTCACTGTATTTTGTACCTGATCAAAATAGGACTCTCCCTGCTTGGGTGCCAGAACCCTCAGTGAGGTCAAAGCAAGCAAAAGGACCCAGCTTTATCTTAATGACTGCATCCTTTATAAAGCCCCACCAGGCTGAACTTCCTCCACATGCTACCCAGCTGTAGCACCTGCTGCTTCTTAGACATGCAGCAGAATTTTTCCCAAAAGTTGTTCACACCAATATCACAGTCTCTTTACACACTATTATGGGGGAGGTGGTGCTTTATACACATATAGGAACATAACATCTCTGCCCCAAAGAGATTACAGTGTGGACTAGCCAGATGCAGTAGGGCAAGCTGACCATGCCAGAGGAGAGGGGCACTTTAAATTCAACACAAGGCCCTACGTGCTTAGGTGGGACTTGAGTGGTGCCTAGGCCTTGTTCTGGCACTTTGCACAGGGGCATGTCACCCCAGTAAACATGAGGAGGGAGGAGCATAGGCTGGGAGTGACACATACCTCCAAGTAGGTGGAGGCAGAACCCAGCTTTGTGCTTGTCCCAAGCACTTGGTCTGTTCCGCCAATCCCTGTTCTCGGCCACGCCTGACCTTCCATGTCCCTGCACCATCCTCCCCACCCTGCTGCCTTTCCATTATTTTAATATTACTGTTCACGTTTTCCCTCCATCGAAGCCAGGGCTGCCAAGGTTGAAATTTTGCCTGATGAAGTGTCCCAGTGGCTGTGAAGCGGGAGCTGGGCATGATAGATGGCAGGAATAAAGCTGAGAGAAGGAGGAGACAGGCAATCGGCAGGGCCTGTCTGTAAATCTTGGTTCTGATGGGGCTGGAGATGAGCTGGTTAGTTTATGGGTGGGGGAGGGGGGAGGGGGGAAAGCAGCAGAGAGGATAGGCTGATAATGAGAATGATGCCTGGTTTCGGATCCTGCCCCACAGCCAGTGCAGGAGCCTGACTGTCAGAGAGGGAGTGGAAGCATGCGAATGCACCACTGATTTTTAATGAAAGCAGGTAACAGACTGAACGTCTAACACACTAGGTTTCTCCTCCCTTTTTTCCTGGGTTTGCCCCTTTGTCCCCAAACTGCTCTGCCCTCTCCCGTTGGCATAGAGTGGGAGTGATTGTACAGCAGCTCAGCTGCACTGGTATAGCTGTGTCTGGAATAGACATGGCCTAAGACTGGCTATTCACCCTCCCCCATATATACAGCAGAACTACGCTTCCTATGTGTCTCCATACAGACACGCAGACTGGACCTGCTGCTCTGCTCCTGGATGGTGGGACTCTTCCCTCTGTGCATGTCCCCGGAGAATGGGAATATAATTGCCTTCCCATGCACATATGTGCATGCACACCGTCCAACAACTCTGTCCCTGTTCACACTTTCCCTCGTGGTAGAAAGCACACAATACAAGCTGGGGGAGATGCTCTGCCCCTGAAATAAGCAATTCCTCTTGGACAGCCTAGTGCTGTCCTGTATCTTCAGGAATTTAGATCTACATGGGAACCACTCTTTTCCTTTGCATCAGACAGCCACACATTCTTGCACAGAGCACTCACCTTACACACAAAACAAATCACTCAACGATGGGGCTAGAACATGTCTCTCTCTCGCAGGCAGAGCGCATCCTCCAGCCCTGACAGAACAGAACCACTGCCCAGAGCAGTCTGCCCAAACTGCTCACTCCTGAAAGTGCTGGTGACATGCCAGCCACGTGGCTCTCGGCGTTAACCCAGCCTGCATTCGCACTGGCAGGGAACGTGCTCTAGTCCTTACAACAAAGGAATGGCAGGTAGAACTCTTGGGCCCATATTTCTGAAGGTATTTAGACATTGCTGTGCTCAGCGTTGCAACAACTAACTGATTTTGGAGCCTAAATCTCATTTTCAAAAGGGATTTAAGCACTTAGGAGCTAAAATGCTATTGACTGTTGATGGGATTTAGGCTACATACCTAAATCCCTTTTGAAAATGAGATTTGGGCCCCTAAATCAGTTAGGCATTGCAATGCCAAACTCAGCAACTGTTAAATACTTTTTAAAACTGGGCCTTGGTTTCTACTCCCAGCTCAGTCACTAACTCAATCTGTGCCTCTGTAAATGGAGCAACCGAGGGAAGCTGGCATGGCGTAATTCACAGCTGTTACAATGCTTTGAGCTCTTACCCACTACAGTATCTAAGCACTGGCCTGGAATGGAAGGGGCTCTAGAAGGGAAAATTGTCATGACTGTTTATACCTTTGCCAATGTTGCCTGCATGCCTACACTGCTACTGCATGCAAGGCCAGGGCACTGGGCTGAGGACAGCCAGTCAGACCAGGGCAGGCCAAGAGCCTGGGGTCAGGGTTAGTTCAACACTTTCAGGGTTGTTTTATTCTTCCTGAATAAACTGCTGCAAGTAAGCCTGCACATCCACTAGACACATGCAATATGCAAACACTGCCCCTTTCTTCCCACGCTTGCATGATGTCAAAGGAACACATTCAGGATCAAAACGGACCAGTTGCCAGGTATCATGCCAGAAAGAGGCAAGGTGAATCGGGGTGGGTGCTGGAGCAGCCTCTGCAAAGTAATAACTATGGCAGCAATAAGAATTTGTCAGGCACTTCTCTCCCTGCTGTCAGGCTGCCAGATAAGGGTGTCCTGCTCTGTTATGAAGATTGAATGCCAGCAGGTGTGGCCTTATTATTCAATGCTAGCAATTGCACTAGTGAGTAGCATAAGACAGGTCTGTGGATGAGATTAAATGCAGGGACCTGAGACAGGTAAGGGGGTGTGTGTGTGTGTGTGTGTGTGTGTGTGTGTGTGTGTGTGTGTGTGTGTGTGTGTGTGTGTGTGTGTGTGTGTGTGTGTGTGTGTGTGTGTGTGTGTGTGTGTGTGTGTGTGTGTGTGTGTGTGTGTGTGTGTGTGTGTGTGTGTGTAAAAGGAGGGAGGGAGAGGCAGCAATAGAAAAGAGAGGGGATGGACCAGACTGCCTGAAGGGAAGCTCAGTGTACATGTGTGCACACACACATGCACACATGCCTCCCCTACTGATGTGTCAGAATGATTAAATGCAGAATGCAGGCTCCATAATGGTTTCATCAACTTAGCTACTTTTTATGAGAAATTTGTTCCAATCCCTTCTCTCTCCCTGGCTGCTGTCACTTGAACAGATGCCAGACCAGAAGGAATAATAATCATGATAAGAAAACTTTGAACCATAGCTAGTGACTTCCCAGAGAGGTGGACAGGGGAATCCGAGAAAACTTATTTTGCAGTCAGCTCAAGAACTACCTGGAGATAATGTAGGGACCTCTCTGCTGAAATGATCCAGCCCAACATTCAGTGATGCAATGAGACACTCCCCCACAACCAAATTCCAGGTGTAGTTTAGTGCTCACAACACTGAAGGACACATTGCTGTGGTGAGAACCCCATAGCGCCTATATTGGCCCCCAACCCATCCTGGAGCACTCTTCTGTCCCAGTCCCAGGACCAATTCAGATCTGTCGACACATCTCAATCCTACCCTGCAGCAACCCTGCTACCCTAGTTCAGTCCTGCATGGCTTCTAATCTGCACCCTGCCACTCTGCTGCTGCCCCTCAGTCTGAACTTGCAGCTCCCTTTGCTATTCCATCCCTCAACACCCCACCAAACCTCTGGTGATGCCCTGTCAATCCTGACCTACAGCCCCCTTGCTATTCTAGCCCTGGGGTCCCCAAACACACAGCTCTGCCAATGCCCTTCCACCCCAACCTGCAGCACATCTGACATTGCAATCTTGAACTCCCAAACTCTGCCCACCCACCTCAGTTATGTCCTACACCCCTGTTTGACTCCTTCCAGGCCCAGCTTTGCCACTTAACTTCAGTGTTTGCCTATTTAACCCCCTGTTGTTTCCGTCAAGAACAACTAGGAAGCAGTCTGGGCTAATTGGGACAGTTCTAGGATATCCACACAAGAGCTGAGGTCAGAACTAGCTAACTCATTTCACTCCTGTCACGGTTTAAGCCCAAGACTTGAGCAGTGACAAACCAGATCATTAGTTCAGTGTGCTCCATGGCACCGCCTCCTTCCCAGCACTGTTCCATTAATAGGTTTTCAGGCCAGAAGGCACCTTCTGCAGAACACAGGCCAGAGAATTCTACTTCCTGAATTCAATATGGATTTAAGTACACAATAAAACAACATATGTGCTAGTGGTGACTAGGCAGCCTTCAGACAGCCTTGCCAGTTAGCAAGCAACAGCAGAAATCACCACCCAAAGGAAGGCCAGACAGGCTAAAGGTGAAATACAAGCTCTGACCGTGAGTGTTACAGCCACACTGCATGACCAGTTCCATGTCCTCCAACAGAAAACACAGTAAACAGGGCTGCATCCTGGCACCAGAACAGGGCAGAGATCCATAGGAGGTGGGAACAAGCTGCTCAGATCTGTTTTTACCTGGCCATGATTTAGAAACAGGCCATTATCCCCATGGAATGTATTTGTTTGGGAGTTTGGTCCCCTCCCAGAAATGTGACCCAGCTGGTATTGGTGAGTGAGGTGCTTAGACCTCACTGAAACAACCTTTCCAACTCTATTGCCTAAAAAATAAAAAAATGTCGGGGTGGGGAAGGGAGAAGATTGATCTATCAGTTACAGTGGGACCTAATCCTCAAAGTAGCAGTCCCGCTACAGAGACTCTTTCCAATGGTTACTAGTGAGCCCTGTACCAAAGGGCCATCTTCCTCACAGGTCTTCACAACCAACATGAAAGGAATACAGGTCCCTTGGAGCCCAGGGAGTGAAAATGATGATCCCCATTATCCCAGAAATGCTCTTTTCTTTGGGGACACATTTTGATGGTGGTTCAAAATCCAGATTGATCTTGATCTGACATTGAAACTTTGTACAGTCAGGGAAAGATGTTGCCAGCTATTCATCTCTCAGAAAGGACTTGCTAAATCTGCCTCTTTCATGGGCCTTCAAACATTCACAGAGCTTCACTCCTCATGCCCAGCTAAAGCCCTGATGAAAGCTCCCAGAGCCACAGCAAAGGACAGGAAGCTTCTCATAGGCCTGAACTAACCCTGATATCTTCTCAGGCAGAGGGAAGGGGAGAGATCTGGCTAGCAAGCAAGAGCAGAAGTAGGAAGTGTTTGCTCCTCCCAGCTGCAGTGCAAAGCAGCAGCAGATTAAGATGCATGGCTGGAAGAGGAGGCCCCCCACAGGCCTCTTCTATTTGCACATTTCATGCAGCATTTCACACCTCCCAATGAAGGCATCAAACAGCATTCCAGGCTGCTCTGCACTTACTAACTTATCTGGGCCAGTCTGCCTGTTGGAGTGGGGGTAAAAGAGAGCAGATAACTCAGTTCTACACACTGGCACAAGTGGTGTCTCCTTTGTAGCCTGGGGGAGAAGTGAGCCAGAGACTGCAGCCCAGCAAAGCAGGGACCTTCACACATCCAGAGAACTTTGTAGAGTTTTTACTGGACTAGACTGTCTCTGCCCTGTGCTGATTGGCTCCAACTCTTCCCCTCCATCGCAGTCTCTTCACTTCAGATTCACTCCACACCTGTCCCTTTCATGTCCCCTTCACCCACTCCCATTCCCTTCAGTATCTCCCCACCTTCACTTTTCTTTCCATTTAGCTGCTCTCCTTCTAACTAAACACATCCCAATACATAAATTCAATTACATTAAAAAAATACTGGAACTAACACACCATTTGGTGCTGCCACAGTGCTCCCTCTGTTGTGTGTCACATCCCTTCTCCCATCCTGTGTCTGGGCTATATAGACTGTAAGCTTCTTGGGACAGGGACCATCTGCTACTCTGTGTTTGTACAAGGCCTAGCAAAATGGGGCCCCATTCTTGGTTGGTCCTTACACGCTACCGTAATGACCATCATCAAAAATACGTTTGCAAACACACAACCAGTGCAGTACTGGGCATGTTTCCTCATCTATACATTGAGCATGTGCACACACCCCCAGGCAGGACAAGGACATTAACTCAAACAGCTATTGCAAAGTTGCTGCCTTGATTTTTTCCATCATGGGCCCTTTGGGAAAGGAGTAAATGAGAAGCCTCACCAATGTGTCCATGGGACCCAACAATCATTTTCCCAGCAGGCTGAGCATTCTGGCACTCAGCAATGAAATGGGGCACTCACGTGCCAAATACATTCTCATCCCCATCTCTCCCTCTGCCCCCCATACCAGATACCAGGTTTCAGCTGCGGCTGCACCTCCTAGAAGCAAGGCCATGCCAAAGGCCCTATTCCCAGGCCACCTCCCTTCCCTGAGACCATTCAGCACAGGCTCTCTCCCAACTTGCTTCCTCCTCTAGAGTTTGCAAACTTTGCATAATTGGCAATTAGCTCAGTATTCATCATTCAGTTAAATGTGACTATCTAGCTGCCTGTATTGCAGACACCCCAGCCTCTCTCCCACACCCCACACTCACCTATGGGGGAGAGGAGCCCCCTCAGTCACTCAGTGGAAAAACATGAGGCTGGGGGCAGGAGGTACACCAATGACCACACACCAGCCCTGGAGAACTGCAGAGGTCAGCATAAACACCAGGGCCACCCAGAGGGGAGGGGGGCAAGTGGGGAAATTTGCCCCAGGCCCCAGAGGTGCCCCCACGAGAGTTTTTTGGGGCCCCTGGAGCGGGGTCCTTCAGTCGCTCCGGGGGCCCCGGAAAACTCTCGCGGGACCCAGACCCCCGGAGTTTCTTCCACTCCGGGTCTTCAGCGGCAATTTGCCGGCAGGGGCTCCTTCTGTTCTGGGACCTGCCGCCCAAGTGTCCCGAAGACCCGCGGCGGGGGGTCCTTCCGCCCCGGGACCCGCTGCCAAAGTGCCCCGAAGACCCGCGGCGGGGGGTCCTTCCGCCCCGGGACCCGCTGCCAAAGTGCCCCAAAGACCCGCAGCAGGGGGTCCTTCCGCCCCGGGACCCGCCGCTGAAGTGCTGGGTCTTCAGCAGCAATTTGGCGGCGGGGGCCCCCTGCCGCCGAAGACCCCAGGCCCCCTGCATCCTCTGGGCAGCCCTGATAAACACTTGAATACTAAGACAAAAGCAGCCAAGTGAGTGGAGCCAGGAGAAACCACACCAAAGAGGCAATGGAAGGGTTAAAGCCATAAATCAATGCACCCACGTGCCCTGTCCCTGACAGGCTGTTACCCTGCCATTATTCAGCAAGGTCAGCACACTTCCACTACACAGTAGAACCTCAAAGTTACAAACTGACCTGTCAACCACACACCTCATTTGGAACCGGAAGTACGCAGCACAGTACAGTGCTGTGTTAAACATAGAACTACTAAAAAAATAAAGGGAATGTTTAAAAAAAGATTTGACAAGGTATGGAAACCATTTCTGTGCTTATTTCATTTACACTGAGATGGTTAAATGTAGCATTTTTCTTCTGCACAGTAAAGTTTCAGAGCTGTAATAAGTCAATGTTCTGCAGCCTGTAAACAACAACCATAATATTCTGTTCAGAGTTACGAACAACCTCCATTCCCAAGGAATTTGTAACTCTGAGGTTCTACTGTACAACCAGCCCACTCATTAATTAACCACTCATTAGGCTAATCACAGCGCTCTCATTTCCCACTGGGGGGCGAAGGAGGGAGATGTCAGCACAGCAGAATGTCAGGCTCAAAATGCAACTGAAAGCCTGGGAGACAGGAAATTCCCTGTACCCACCCAACCACACAGGGCTCCTCCCAACACCAGGCCTGGGTACTCCCAAGCCTCTCCTGGCACTGCACAGGGGCAGGTAAAGGTGCAAATGCCTAGAGACAAAGGTACACAGAGGAGAATAGGCAAGGGCAAGGCAATGCGCCCATACGTTGAGAGCAGAGAGAACCCAGAATCTGCTGTTCGGAAGTGGAACTAGTGAGCTGCATGCCTGAAATTCCCCAGCCCATTTGCTGTACTGTTCCCAAACCCTCCTGCTGGTTTTTGTCCTCTATAAACTCTTTGGAAAAAAATCTACAAAATCTGATGCCACCTCCCCTGCCCTGTCCCCTTCTCCCACGTCCCAATCATAGACACCTTCCCAGCTTTCCTCTTCTAACCCCGATCACCTGCCCCTCACAATGCAAATATGCCTTGGTCTCTTCCACTATAAGAAACCACCCCTTCTTGTGCACCCCACTCCACCAGTTAGCATCCTATCTCAACTCACTGAGCCTGCAACCACTTGCTCCCCAGTCTTCCCCACCTCCCACCCCAGCCTGTGTCTCTCACCCAGCTGTTATGGATCATATTTCAGACGGTGAGCTCTCTGGGGCTGGGACCGTCATTTACCATGTTGGAGTGGCACCCAGCACAATGGGGCTCCGATCTGGCTGGTCTCCAGGCACCACCTCAATACATGTCTAATAAATATTAACTTCTGAGACAGGGACTGCGTCTTCTCTCTAACTCTGTACAGAGCCAAGCACAATGGGGCCTTGGGCACAGTCAGCTGTACACACAACCACCACCATCAGGCAGGCAAGTGTGTGCACTGACACCTCAACATCACACACAGGTATGGTAAGAGCATATACTCACAGGCCATCCAAAATGATTAGTTTTAGCTTCTGAATTGGCACTAAGGTAACCAATCAGTGTTTTACAAATCAATATGCTCAGATGTCAGGGAATGTTTTCTGGGGGTGGCTTGCATGAGGGTGACAGGTGGGAGAAGGGAGGGACGTGTCATTGTGCAGTGAGTGTGCGGACTGAAAGGGTGAAGGGAATGGAAAGCCCTTCCCAGTTGCAAAGTCCAGTCGGCCGAGTCCTGATCACAGGGTAAGGACTAGAAGCAGTTGGGAAGAGAGGGCTGATGCCCACTGAGTGGCTAGCAGGATTGCCTGGGCAGGATTCTGTGCTGACTTAGGCTTGATTTGCCACCATCCTGTACTTTGTGTGTTTATTTACTCCTGTGCAGAATGAGAGTAAAAAGCTACCAAACCAGAACAGTAGCATCTTACACCCATTTACCCCAGGAATAACCGACACTACCAGGCAGTTGAGATCCAAGCAAAGGGGTTGTCCCATGCTGGAGCTCATCTCAGTTCTGGATGACATATTTAAGGGCCAATATTTGTTGGAAACTAAATTTGAACATCTGAACCGCAAATAAGGAAAAAAGTGCATTGGGAAGTTTGAGTTTAAAAGTCTTTGCATGCTAATGCATACAGCGCGTTGCTGCTCTTGTGGGTAACAATCACACAAAGAGCCCAAGAAGCCCTTCTCTGTGATCTCTGGCCCTAACACGCACGGGCGCATTTCTCAGCTTCATGCCCATGGGAACAAGGGCAAGCTGCCCTAGACACTGGTACTGTCACCAGCAGGAACTCCTGCAATGAATAAAGGTTCTGGGAACATTCTGGCGCGTTGTTCCCAAGAGCCTTCGGGTTTAGTTTAGCCTGCTAGTGGAAGGAGGGCAAGAGACAGCACTTAGCTTACTTCAAAAATAGATCAGACACTCTGCCATGGAGCCATTTCATTACAGCCGCCTCAGCTGTTTGGCTGGTGACACCTGTGAGAAAACTTTTCTGCCTCTATCTGTAAAGCCGGTGTGGGGAAGAATGGACAAGGATAGCACAACCACCATTTTTAAGGAGAGCATCTCTCTCAGACATCCCCTTTGCGTTTTGCCTGTAGCACCAGAGATCTCTATTTTAGGGTTCTATAATGAGACATGGTGAAAATCAACTTGCTCATATATGTTAAGGATTCCTCATACAAGCTCCTTAGCTGGGCCTCCATGCCCTGTACCTGCTACTTCCTCTCCAGTTCTCTTCAGTGCCTGCAGCCCTCACTACTATGACCTCTCCAGGCCACTGTGCAGTTGGCTCTGTCCCTTACAGTTTGGGCCCCCCCCCACACACTGAGTCGGGGTTGAACTCATACCAAAGGAACACTCACCAAAAAGACACCAAGCAAACAGCAGAACGGCAAGAGAAGCCATGAAACAAAGTCCTGCCTAGGCTTCACCTTGCAGAAAATGCTTCAGCATTGATACAAAAGCAGCTCCATAGCCCACAGCCTGAGGACCAGTGCTAGAAACGGAGTCTTCTATGGCTGCAACTGGGTGCGGTGAGGAGGTTGCTGTTACAGTTGTGCACAGGGTGACAAGCCAGGGGCAAGTCGGTTCCATCCTTGTGCTCAACACTCCTGTTGCTGATGCCACCTCGTGTTACACCCTCAAACGTCAGGCTGAGTAGTTTCTAGGGTTCCACCCAACTCTGCTGCAGAGCAGCGCTGGCTTTAGGGCGAGTCAGCCGATTCCCTGGAATTGGGCCGTGCACCCCTAGGAGGGCCCCGCAACCTCCCGAAGGAACTGCCGCCGAAGTCCCGCCACTGTCTTCAGCAGCAGCTCAATCACTGCCACGGAGGAAGGTCCCTCCGCCGAAATGCCGCCGAAGGCACTGGCAGCCGATTGAGCTGCTGCCGAAGTCCCGGCACTGTCGGCAATAGCAGCTCAATCGTTGCAGCTGTCTTCGGCGGCATTTCGGCGGAGGGACCTTCCTCCACAGCAGCAACTGAGCTGCCACCAAAGACAGCAGCAGGACTTCAGCAGCAGCTCCTTCGAATCAGGCCCTGCGGTGCCTAAAGCCAGCCCTGCTGCAGAGCACACATGACTGGCCGGGCAGGGAGACATCCTCCTCAGCTCAGGACATGCCTTCTGTTTCATGGGGGAGACAACGAGGGCTGGAGAGAACATGCAAGGAAGGCTTTTTAAAATGGGTTCTGGGTGTTTCTGGCAATCTGTTTATTTTTCTGTTATTTCTGCAAGTGGGAAGGAAGAGTGGGTTCAGAGCTCCAAACATTCCTGTGCCCAGAATTAAGATGGCTTTTTTCTATATACAAATGCACCACTAGAGGGCATCACACACTTCACAGTCAAGATACCTTTCTTCATCACATCTGTCCCCCTTTCCCATGTCTGAGTCCCACTGCACTGTAACCTACCTGATTAGGACGGGTCACTAGGACATACCTCAGCCCAAAGGTCTGGGAGGGTCCGAGGTGCCAAAGAAGAGGTTCATGTGCTCAGATTCAGTCCAGGGGATATGGCAGGAAGCAGAGGTATCACAACAGCAAACCTGATGGCCTTACCTGACAGAAAAGTGACTAGAGGGTACTTACACCAGAGCCATCACTATGGAATCTGATCTTTTAATTGGACTTCTCTGCATACATGCAGTACCACACACCGGTCACAGGCCACTGCCCAATGGGGTTCCCCCTCCCAAACCTTCCTCTAACATTTGAACTGATCCAGTCTGATGACCTAAGCCCTAGCCCAGCGTTTCAGAAGTGCTGTGCTGAGACTTCATTTATTCACTCTAATTTAAGGTTTTGCGAGCCAGTAATACATTTTAACGTTTTTAGAAGGTGCCTTTCTATAAGTCTATAATATATAACTAAACTATTGTTGTATGTAAAGTAAATAAGGTTTTTAAAATGTTTAAAAGCTTCATTTAAAATTAAATTAAAATGCAGAGCCCCCCGGACCGGTGGCCAGGACCCGGGCAGTGTGAGTGCCACTGAAAATCAGCATGCGTGCCATAGGTTGCCTACCCCTGCTCTAGACCAATGTTTTTCAATTTCCTGGGTCACTGGATGGAGCTGTGGGTGCCCAGGGCCCCTCCAGTCCAGCTTGAAACCTCCAGCCAATAGCAATGCTATCCACAGAATGCAGCGTGCCCACCTTCCATGACCAGTCCATGCTCTTACCCTGTGGGAGGGCAGCTCAGCACCCTTGGTGCTGTGTGTGTCACACTGAAGGATGCTGCAGTGGGAAAAGCACCTCAAGATAGGATTCAATAAAATTCTCCAGCTTGGCCCTGAATCTGTCAGCTGATTTATTGTACCACATTCACCCTCCTCTTCCCCTCCCCCATCCCAACACGCAGCCGTGCCTCAAAGGGGGAAAAATTACTAGGCCAGTTTCCAGCTCCACCAGAATTTAAGAAGTAATCAGCATGGGGGTCACCTTTCTCTGGGCGAGGCTCCTCTCACTCAGCTCCTGCTGTCATGAATACTGGATACATACTTAGAAAAACAGAGAGCCAGCTAAAGATTGGCGTATTGATTGGGGAGAGCACCAGCTAAATTGGAGGCTCAGCTCTGTCTAGATGGGGGGTTCAGCAGCACTGTCTGACTGTTGAATAGAAAAAACAATTGATTGGTGTTCAAAGACTCTTGGTGGGCTGCATGGGGAAGGAAAGCAGAGAGAATTAGCAAGAGAGCAAGAAACAGAGCCTGAATCCATACGCAGGACATGACGCCAGAAAATTGCTGCCACTTGCCTTCCCCTCCACTCCCTGTTCATCAAGCCATTTTCTCCCTGCTGCCTCAGTGGTGACTGAGTTTGCAGCATGGTCACCAAACCTGTTTTGTCAGGTTGTGAAAACATCTGAGGAGGAAGCCAATCTCCCACTGCGTTCCCCTAGCCAGGTGGGAGGGAAGGGCTATAGAAGACTTGGGAAATGATGCCTCTCTCTCCTTTACCCGGTTGTCCTGCTAACCCTAGGGACGTGCCGTTACAACAGCCGGGAGGGTCACATCCCCAGTCAGAGCAAGGCTCTCACAAACCAGTGCGGCACCTTTTTCACGGGCCCCAACCAGGCAAGGTTCTTTCTGCTGCGAAGGACCTTGGACTTATGGGGCTCCGGGTAACTAGAGTAGATGGAAATTCCAAAGCAGCTTCCTAGGGGCTGCTGAGGTGCAAAGGGCTGTTTGAGCCCATCACTAGGAAACCTGCCCTTAAGCTCTACAGGGAGAATCCAATAAAGGGATCTTGGGGGCCAAGGCAGAAGTCACTGGCTACTAGGCTTTGCCCAATGTCCCCAACAACCTCATTAAGATGAGTCACTCACTGCCAAATCCACTCCAAAATCACAGCACACTAATGTGACTGGGTTTCAGGCTTGGCCATATGTCACAAGCCTAAGTGACAGCTTTTTCGCTAGGAGACATGCTGTCACGGATCCACAGGCTTGGTCCTACGCCCCCAGCTTTGGAAGAGTCTCTTGGAGGACCCCTACAGTGTGCCAGGCCCTTCCTTCAGGGCAGGCCATGCAGCCTCACTGCCTCCTGAGACTGAACCTCTGGCTTCAGCACTCCTTTTTCATCCTGTGAGCTCCATTCAGCAACTCCCACTGAGCTAGACACCTGCTTAGAGACTTGTGTACTCTTCAGCATTAATGCACCTCACCAAGTATTCACAGTGACACTCAAGCAGTGTTTTCAAAACAGTCAGGTTTATTAGTCACCTACCACACAGCTCAGGACATCTTCAGGTTAGCACAGAGAAATGAAGGTTACAGCAAAGTCCGTTCTGGTCAGCCCAGAGCACAGCAAAGCTGTAGAAAACTCAATTTTAAGACTCTGGCCAGGTCTAGATTACAAAATTATGTCGACCTAACTCATGTCAGCATACAGCCACCACAGTTATTAAATTGCTTGTGTGTGCTCCTTGTCTCAGCTGTGTGCATCCTCACCAGGAGCACTTATATCGATTGTACTGCCAGTGTGGGGCACTGTGGGATGGCTCCTGGATGCCAGTAACAGTCAACGTAAGCAATGCAGTGTCTATACTGACACTGCGTTGACCTAACTACATCGACCGTGACTGTGCTGCTTGGGGAGGTGGTGTTACTAAATCAGCATGGAGAGGGAGGGAGCTGAATTTAAGTGAACATGCTTCCATAGCTAGGTCGATGCAAGGCCGCTAAGGTTGACCTAACCGTGTAGTGTAGACCAGACCTGTCTCTCTTTCTGTCTGAACTCCTTGGTAAGTTCCCAGCTGATAGAGCAACCAACTTCCTCCAGGAGCCAACACTTATCCTCCCCCAACCCCCGACCTCTCACACCTCAGTCTGTTGTTCTCAGACTAGGGTCTTTCTTTGCTCAGCTTCCCTGCTGAGAGGTGAGAAAATCCATGAGTCATTGCAGCATCCATTGGCTCTCTGGCCCCCTCGTTGATCTTGGTTGGTTTCAACTAGTTCCTTAATGACTCTTCATTCTACCCAGACAAGTAGGTGACACACACATCTGTGTCTCCAAGTCTGCCCTGAGAGCAAGCTTCATCTGTTTTCCCCCACTGGGTAAGCATGCAACATATGGGGGAAACAGAGACACACACATAGGGTCATCAAATTATTTTTGTTTAAATTCCCATTTCAACACACATGCCTACATCACAAAACTTGCCTATAGTATAAATTGTGAGTGCCTCACAGCAGAGACCACCCCTCTTTGAATATCTAAATATTGCACATCATGGATTCTACCAGGGACAAGTAATTCACACAGACAGGGCCGGCTCCAGGCACCAGCAGAGGAAGCACGTGCCTGGGGCGGCAGATGCTAAGGGGCAGCATTCCGTCCATTCTTGGGGCGGCACAGTCTGGGCAGCTTGGGTGGCAGTCTGAGTGGGGTTTTTTTGTTTGTTTTGTTTTGTTTTTTCGCTTGGGGCGGCAAAAATGGTAGAGCCGGCCCTGCACACAGAGGCAGAATTTGCACAGAGATTCCTCAGGACTGGGAAAGCAGGTGGGGGCGCCTGCATACCAGGACTCAGGCATACTGACATAGCTGGGGGGATTGCCAGGACTGGAACAGAAGGGGGGCAGCCTCAAAGGGGGAAAAACATTGTTAAAGCAGCTTCCAGCTCCCCCCTGATTTTAGGAAGTTCTCTGTGTTTGTGCTCCCCTTTCCCTGGACAGATTGAGGAGCATGGGCAGAGCCAGGAGAACCAGCACACATTGTACCTGCCTCTAGCCAGGGCTCTCGATGTTTTCCTTTCACATGCACCACAACTGACTCACACTTTTAAAAGTAAAATTAGGAAGGGGGGGCATGTGGAGGGAAGTGCTTTGTATGTAATTCACCTTCTGTCATTTAATCACACCCCTTGATGTCAGCAGCAAGGATCCATTGTATTGCTAGGTCACAGGCTTGTATGCTGCGAAATCTAGGGAATGCATGCTTGTTTGCTTCCCCTCACTATACGCTAAACTGCATCCGAAAACTTTCCCTCCCTGGTCTGGGCTGCCAAGGAGAGGAGATTTCCTCTCCTCTGAAGAAGCTTATGAAGCAGTGGGGAAATAGCAGAGTCTCTTTTCAGAGAAATGTTAATGATGCCCAGAGAAGAACTAATTATGTGTCATGGACACAGCTTTGGGCCAGTCTCATACCACTGCATGAGCAAAGTCCCACAGCAGGGCCACTATGTCACAGTTGGTCTGCGTGTATATCTCTGGGGAGCAAGTGGCAGGAGACCGTGCGTGTCCCTTCACTACAACACAGTAACTGGAGTTACGATACCCTCAGACACCTGTGCCTGACCTATGAGTGGGCACAGGTATTTAACTAGGTGACTTAGGGATCCACTGGCTACATCCAAGAGTTCCAGGGATAATTTTTCCCCATAACACTGGTATAACCCCAACATCTTCAACAGGCTTTTACCAGCCTGACAGAAATTCCCAGCTCTTAAATGTTTGGTGATCAAACTCTGCCTATTGTAAATTATAGAGCTGCATGGACCAACAGGGAACACAGCAACTGCTAGGGATTAGATCAATGATTCATCTAGCATCCAAGGCCAATACCAGATGTTTAGAGGAGGAGGTTAAGACCCTATAATGGGCAATTATGCAACCACATACTGACAGATGTCTTCCCAAACTTCCCCCTTAGCCCCAGGCAGTTGGTGATTGCCTTTTGTCCTGAAGCAGGATGGTAAATATCACTGCATATTTTATCCAGGTCAATATAACTGTGGATATTCTGACTGTCCATATAAATAGCTCATCCCTTTTGAAATCCCATTAAGCTCTTTGCTTCAACAGTATCTTGTGGCATCAAGTTCCACAGGCTAATTATGCTATGAAAACCATTGCTTCATCCAAGTTTAAATGTGTTGCTTTTCAATTTCACTGTTCTTCTGTTATGACAGATGACAAACAGGAGCCCTCAGCTGGCCCACACTTATTTCCATTAGATGCTTTGAGATGAGTTGAGTAAAACTGAATGCAGTGCACTTGCCAACCATAGAAGGGGGCTGAGGTGCTAGGCAGACACCTTGTTTTAGCAAGATGGGAGAACAGAGAAAAAGTGTGAGTTCATCTGTCCCTTGTGACTGCCAATGGGACAACATGCACAACTGATCAGGGCAGACAGCTCCAAGGAGCATATAGCCCAGACACATTGTGCAATTCACACTACACTAGTGGTTCTCAACCTGCAGGCCACTTGCGGCCCACTTGGCATACAGCTGCGGCCCACGTAACATCCTCAGAGCCATACAGGTAGTATTGGATGCAGACCACAATGGTAAATAGGTTGAGAACCACCGCACTACACAAACACGCAGGTCTACAACTGTTGTTACAGGCACTGGCTCAGCAGACAAGAGGGATTTACCAGAAGGTGGCGAGAGTTCAAAGGGGAAAATGTGGAATCTCCCATTTACCCAAAGTTATTTCCTCATCCTCACTGTGCATTGAAACTGTATGGTGATGACAGTGCAACAAAACCATCTTCCCCCTCCTAGCCCTTGAGGACCTGCCACCACAAGCTGGTGCTCTGTATTCCGTTCAGATCGCTCTTTGTTAGCTCGGCACAGAAATCGGAGCTGCTAGTCAGACAGAGAGCTTCCATCCCATAATAAACAGCATGAACTATTTATAAACCTGAAAATGTCTTTATTATTATTATTTTTCCCCCAGAAAAATCTTACACAATACTGTTAACTACACCCCACCAAGGACTCGCAGGTCTGCAGCGCTGGTATCGCTTCCTCAAGCAGTGCCCAGTGGAACAGATGGCAGTGTGGGCGTTAGGTACCAGCCTCCTGGCAATATGAACATCTGTTACTGTTAGAAAATGCTAATTGCCGTCAATCAGGACAGCACCTACCCACATTTACATGCAAGCACAAAAAAATTACGCGGAAATTTCTCTGAGCACAACACTCATTGCATGCTAAGTAACTGGAACCACTCAGACGCTGCAAGCCAGCCTGGTACGCATGGCTATGGTACAGATGTAGCACACCCAGGCTAGACTTGCCCAGTGCAATGCAAATGGCATGAGAGCTAAAACGGAATGGCAGTCTCTTGCTCTCCTTTCCTCCTCCCTTATTTCTGGGATTTGAAATCACACCACCAGCTGGCCCCACTCTTTAATTTCCAGTGTAGGTAGGCGCCATGTCTCTCTAAATCTCAGGGTCCGGTGCGCATCAGAGGAACGAATCCTGCTAAAATGCAGATTGAGGGCAGACACTAGAGATTCCTCTCTCTACAAGCTCTTCAGGATAACTGGGTGTTCCTCTGTTGTCTGATTAAAACCCCCTCCCTAGCTTCCCTCCCACGTGGCAATGGGCAGGGGCACATTCCTGTTAGAATTTACACCCCCTCCTGCCAGTTAGGTCCCTGAGCTCTAAGACGTTTACTGTTGGTGTGATTCTCTCCCTCCCCACACCAACTCCTTTTGGTTAGAAATCAGATTTTTCCAACACGACAAACACAAGGTCAAGCTACCGCAGAAGCGCTCTATTGCCTACTGCCAAGTGGTCCCATGGAATAATGTCTAGTATGCCATATCTTTCGGTGCAAGATCTTTGGGGCAGGGACCATTTCCTATTCTATGTTCCTTAGAGAGTCAAGCACATTGTTGTCACTCAGATAATAATGGCCCTAGATATTTTTTATGCAACCTCTGCTTTTCAAGGCTTATTAGATCTCCAAACACCTTTGGCTAATCCTCCATAGTTCTTCCCTGCAGTACCTCTTGCTATTGTAAATCAGAGTCTCCTCAGCAGAGGCTGGCAACTCTCCAAAGCCCCTAAAAAGGGGGGCATTTGTGCTAATTGGTTTGAGTCCACAGTGTATAACATCGAGATGATCTACTTCATTTCATTTGAGAGTTATTTGAATGTAGAGCACCCACCTCAGTCCTGCTCCTTCCATATTATCCACAATATAGGACCAAGGAGACTCAGCGAAATGAACAGGTTACTTTTAAAGTTATCTGTGTTAAAATAGCTTGCAAAATAGCTCAACTGGTAAGAAATGTACAATCCCCTTCACACCATTACTGGGTGACCATGGGACTATAACCCACCTGTCAGCACTGTCTCCTGCTCCCAGTTCCATGGGATCTCTCACCCCAAAGAGCAGCTCTGTCTCTCCCTGGCAAAACAGATCCATGCTGCGCAAGTCTTACAGCACATGCCTACTGCTGAGGAAACACGAGTCTCTGCCTTGAACCTTCGTGTAACCATGGCCTCACCTGCTGCCACACCGTGCCCAAATCGTCACCCCACCACACACCCAAATTTCCGGCAGGAAAACAACGTGAAGCAGCTTCTACTCTTCATGAGGGGTTCCAGGGCTTACCCATCAGATCTCAGTTACTCCTGTCCTCCTGCCCCTCCCCGAAACGGCGCGCTGAGTTCGCTCTGCTGTCCGAGTACGCCGGGCAGAGTGCGATGTTGCCCGTTCTCCCCAACGCTGCGTTGGCTGCACTGCACCTGGATGAGAGCGAGGGCTGCAGAGATCCCCCCCTTCACCTGCATTTGCAGGAGCAAATCCATCCATTTCTGGGGCAAGGAATCGCTCCTGGCGCCATGGGGCTGTGGGAGGGGATGCAAGGGTACCCTCCCCGCAGGTGCTGAGGGGGCGGATGGAGAAAACTGCTCCCTCCTCCAGCAGGCTCTAGACCTCTCCCCCACATCCATTTCCTGGAGGCCGGGGCTCTGCTCACGGGCCGCTGGTTCGCCCTGGCTTCCCCCACGCATCTGCCCTTGTCTCTCTGCCCCTGGAGGGGACGCTACCCCTCCCCCCAAACTGGGCCAGGGCTGAGGCTCCGCTCCCCTCCCCCTCGCTCCGGCCAACTGCCACTTCCAACTGCCACGGAAGCTTCAGGTGCCAACATTCCACCTGCCACAGCGCTGCTCCCGAGCTGAGCCAGGAGAGGGGCTTAAAACACGTATCTGCTCCCAAGCCATCACTCCTCCCTGTATCCTTCTGCTCTCGTCACGTCACCTGGAACTCCCTAGCCAGGCTTGTGCGCCCCACAGCACCCCCGCCCCAGGAGAGACGTGCCTTCACAAGGAGCCCCCCCAGCTCAGAGCGGAGGGCACCATCTCACTCTAGCCATTGCACGACCCCAGCAGGGTGCTGGTGCTCTACACGTGGGAGGCAATAGTAACCTTCGCAGCCCATCTACATTAGCTTCCCCATGTTTCAAACGCAGGTCAGACAGAGGTGCTGCTACCTGCGCGCCAGCTCCTGTTTGGTGCAAAGCAAGTAGGGACCTTATTCTAGTTCCCAGTGCACAAGGGTCCTCAGCGCAATTAGCATTAGCCGGCCATCTCAGCAGAGAGCCACGCACTGAGGGAGCTCCCATCTCTGCCCAGGGCAGGGCCAGCATGCACTGGCCAGGAGCAGTGTGGGGTTTGCCCAGCCACTGCCAGGACTATCCTGCTCTGGGGACAGACCAGGTGGGTGTACCCTGATCTCCAGGGCCCTCCGCCTGGTACCGCAGAAGGGTGCTTTTTTAAGAAAATTAAGTTACAGAGGAATATAATATATATATATTTTAAATCTTTGCAACTGATTTAGAGCCTGGCTCTGCCCACCTGACTCACAGACCTGCTCCTTTGGTTCTGGTGAGACAGCTCATGTGAGCAAGGAAAGTGCTTGCAGCTGCCATAATCTTAACTTACCTCCTCCTCATTACTCTCTTCACTTGGGACTTCCAGCTCACACAACTGCACCGCCCCATGGAATCCACCGCACCACTTCAATGAGGTCACTTGCCACGGTGATGTCTTGCCCAGTCATACAAACTGCAGAAGCACCATCTCTGGCCTTTAAAGAAAGCCCCGTCTAGCCCAGAACTTCTCCCGAGAGAGATTGCCCCGCAGGCTGGGGAAGTGGTGGCACACGGTTTGGGAGCTCTCAAGACATTTCAGAGGAGACCCTAAGCACACATGCATTATCTGGCTCTCGTTATAGAACTGTAACATGTGGGGGGAGGCAGGTAATCACAATATATAGTTCATTCCCTTGTAACCATTACGTAATGATTACTGGGCTTTGGCTCCTTCCCCTGGTCCACCCCACATCCCTCCTCAGGATTGGCTTCCTGACTAACTCCCACTGGCAGGAGCAGGTTGTAGCACCGCTGCTCCCCGCTGCTCCAACCATTACTCAGCAAGTGAGGGAATCACTCAGTGCTCCAAGGTCACTCAAAAACACCATCTGTCCATGCACTGCATGCCGCTCCCCCAGAGAGTGTGCGAGAGAGAAATTATTCCAACACACTGAAGGCCACGTCTCCTCCCCCTTCCCCCACCAGCCAGCACAAAGTCAGTCCAACTGCAGTTAGAGTGCTAGCTTGGTCCAGACTGGGGAGAGCCTGTGGATCTTAACGCTGAGATAGCTGGTGAGCCTAAGGCAGCTACAACACCCCCTGGCCAATCTGCAACTCCCCATATAGCCCTCTGACACTAGGTGTGCTGAGATCCCCCTCCTATATCATCACCCGATTATGAAGTCAGAAGAAATAACAGGGACATGGCAGGTGCTGCTCTCTGTGCTCTTGAAGGAGAGTACACAGTCTCACCTCCTCACACCCACCCCAAGAGCCGCCCCTCCAGAACCTGCTGCTTCCAGGCAAAGGATAAACACAGGAGCCTCCACCCCACAAGGTCCTGGGACAAAATCCCAAGACATCAAACAAAGGGGATGGAAAACCATGCAGCTGAGCACAGCCCCAAAGCAGAGAGGCTCTCCAGGTATGTCTACACTGCAATATAAACCCAGGGTTAGTTGGACTCAAGTGAGCTCACTTTGCAAAAGGCTTGATTGGTTCGTTCTCCATTGCAAACCCAGGAGGCTCTCTGACCGCGTACTTGCAAATTGAATTAATGCAGACCTGAGCTGCTGCCATTTGCAAAGTGGGGGCAGCGTTCGTTTTCAATAGAGTGGATCGCAGATTGTTGGGCTAGAGAGGACTAAGGAAATTGCCCCGTGGAATTGTGGTCTGCTTCCAGCTGATTCCTGGGACCCATGTCAAGTGGGGCTGCACCTACACTGCAAAGCAATAGGGCTCGGACCCTGAGTCCTGGCTTAACTCGAGTTCAGACCCCCCAGCCTTGCAGGGTCCTGGGCTCTTGGGTCCGAGCCCTGGGTTAGCGCAATTGCAGTGTAGACACGAGGGGTTTAGGCTCAAGCTCAGGCTTATGTTGCAGTGTAGACATACCCATAGTGTGCACAGCAGCTAGCCACCCCAAATCCACAAGCTATAGCCACCCACAGAGGCAGTCCAGGCCCACTGTTGTGCTGGAGAGACTACCTCATTCATATCAACACATGCCCCCTATCCACACCCTTGCCAAAAAGGAAGCACATTTGGTGGACAAATAAACACTCTGGGAGAAAGTGTTTCAAGTGAGCAGAGCTGCTGGGACACGTTCAGGCTGCCTCTGTAAATATGAACGCTCCAGCCAGCCAGACGCTGGGAAAAGCTCCTGGTCAAGTGGGGAGGGCAAGCATCTTGTTCAGACCCATCCTTTAGATCAGGGGTCTCAAACTCAAATGACCACGAGGGCCACAGGAGGGCTAGTTCATTGGTCCGAGGGCCGCATCACTGACACACACCCCCTCGCTGCCCCCGGCCCCGCCCCGCCCCACCCCTTCCATGAGGCCCCGCCTCTTCCCACCCCTTCCCTGCCCCTATTCCAACCCCTTCCCTGAAGTCCCCACCCCAACTCCGGCCCATCCCTGCCCCCAGAGGGTGCACGAGAGGTGTGGCAGGGGCTCAGGGCAGGGAGTTGAGGTGCAGGCAGGGGGCTCAGGGTGCAGAAGGGGTGTGGGATGCAGCTGGGGGCTCAGGACAGGGAGTTGGGGTGTAGGAGGGGTGTGGGATGTGGCAGGGGGCTCAGGGCAGGGAGTTGAGGTGCAGGCAGGGGGCTCAGGGCAGGGAGTTGGGGTGCAGGCAGGGGGCTCAGGGCAGGGAGTTGGGGTGTAGGCAGGGGGCTCAGGGTGCAGAAGGGGTGTGGGATGCAGCTGGGGGCTCAGGACAGGGAGTTGGGGTGTAGAAGGGGTGTGGGATGTGGCAGGGGGCTCAGGGCAGGGAGTGGAGGTGCAGGCAGGGGGCTCAGGGTGCAGAAGGGGTGTGGGATGCAGCTGGGGGCTCAGGACAGGGAGTTGGGGTGTAGGAGGGGTGTGGGATGTGGCAGGGGGCTCAGGGCAGGGAGGTGGGGTGCAGGCAGGGGGCTCAGGGTGCAGAAGGGGTGTGGGATGCAGCTGGGGGCTCAGGACAGGGAGTTGGGGTGTAGGAGGGGTGTGGGATGTGGCAGGGGGCTCAGGGCAGGGAGTTGAGGTACAGGCAGGGGGCTCAGGGCAGGGAGTTGGGGTGCAGGCAGGGGGCTCAGGGCAGGGAGTTGGGGTGTAGGAGGGGTGTGGGATGTGGCAGGGGGCTCAGGGCAGGGAGTTGAGGTGCAGGCAGGGGGCTCAGGGTGCAGAAGGGGTGTGGGATGCAGCTGGGGGCTCAGGACAGGGAGTTGGGGTGTAGGAGGGGTGTGGGATGTGGCAGGGGGCTCAGGGCAGAGGGCTCGGGTGCAGGCAGGGGGCTCAGGGCAGGGAGTTGGGGTGCAGGCAGGGGGCTCAGGGTGCAGAAGGGGTGTGGGATGCAGCTGGGGGCTCAGGACAGGGAGTTGGGGTGGAGGAGGGGTGTGGGATGTGGCAGGGGGCTCAGGGCAGGGAGTTGAGGTACAGGCAGGGGGCTCAGGGCAGGGAGTTGGGGTGCAGGCAGGGGGCTCAGGGCAGGGAGTTGGGGTGCAGGCAGGGGGCTCAGGGTACAGAAGGGGTGTGGGATGCGGCAGGGGGCTCAGGGCAGGGGGTTGGGGGGCAGGGTGCAGGAGAGCTTCGGGCTACGGGGTGGCAGCGGTGCACACCAGGGCCAGGGCAGGCTGGCGGCCCCAGCCCCGCTCCATTCCAGGAAGTAGCTGGAACCATGTCCCTGCGGCCCCTGGGGGAGGGGGATGCAGCGCTCCGCAGGCTGCTTGCCGTGCCTCCAGGTACCTCCCCCGAAGCTCCGATTGGCTGTGGTTCCCCGTTCCCGCCAATGGGAGGTACGGGGGGCGGTGCCTAGAAGCCAGGGCAACACACCAACGGAGCCCTCTGCCTCCCCCCGCCCGCAGGGACCTGATGCCAGTCGCTTCAGGGAGCGGCGCGGGGCTCGAGGGGGGCAGTCCTGCGGCTGTAGTTTGCCCGACCCTGGCCTGGAGGTAGGCGGGCAGGGGGCGGCGCGGGCCACTTGGCGGGCCACAGGAAATAGCCCCGCGGGCCGCATGTTTGAGACCCCTGCTTTGGATCTTGCCATGAGCGTTACACATTGCCAAAGACAGAATACATTCACATAAGCCAAAATTCTGGCTCTCGAGCACAGCCTGCTCTGCCAGGCTGGGGAGGGAGGAATGCTCTCCAAAACAGCCGAGTGAGCAGTGCCCTGCAGCCACTACTCTCCTCTCCAGACTCCTGCACAACTCCGTTTTCAGGGGCAACGGAGCGGCCTTGCAGGGGACACACTGGCCCTGCCCTGTCCATCCCCAACTCTGAAACACACCCCTCCCCCTGCACAAACCCGTGAAAAGCCAGGCCAGGGAAGCGGGATATTTATGGGGAGCTGGAGTCACCTGCACCCTGAAATGGGTATAAAGCCATAGTCACCATTCCTGGGTTGACATATTTAGATCCAAGGATAACACAATGAGAAACCCATTTTTAACAAAGCCATGCACACAGCACCTCTTTGCCCCATTTGCACCCACATAGCCACTAGCTGCCACATCCCCTACCTTTCCTGTTCTCTTGGCCAGGGCATAAACCTTTCAGGCTGGGTTGCTTTAGGTTCTTCTAAACTAACCATTTGAGTTCAAGCCAGTTCTGAACAAAGAGATTGCAAACTGTGACAGAGATAACTCAGCCAAGAAATAAGTATTTGACTTTGAGTTTTTTTGCAATCTTATTGAGGGAAGTTCTTCAAGAGTGCCTAATGGATTTAGGAGCACACATCCCATTTAAAGCCAATGGGATATGTGGCTCTTCAGAAATATTCAACATCTCCCCAAAAGCCCGCCTGTCACATGTCACAGCTGTGAAATATACCTTCTGATGAGAGAACCAGCAGCAGTAGTAAGCAGTAGTAATAATCCGTTCTTAGCACTTTTCATCCATAGATCACTGCACCATTCTCCCCATTGTACACAGAGGGAAAATGATTTGCCCAAAACCAGGAGTCCTGTGTCTTATCCAGTGGAACAGAGTGCTCTGGCAATGCTAGGGCAAGGGATTCTCCCATCTCTGTGTCCTGCACAGGTCTGTGGTGCCCTGAATATTTCCAGCCCAGGGATCCTGCACCGGCACCCCAGCCCATGGATGTGCCTTTGTGGTCCCATTGCTGATTCCTGTTGTGCTGCAAGATTGTTTCCATATGGGAGCAGCCAGCAGAGCCACCAGCTCCCAGCTCTAGTGCTTAACGCTACATCTGGAAACTCTTCTCACCCTTAATTGTTCTTAATGCTTTAACACACTGAGTGACTAATAGACACTAATTGGGCGGCTTTAGCAGTGAGAGCACACAGGGAGCATGGCTGGCAGCGCCCTCTGTGCCGAGCTGGTACTCTCCCAGCCATATATCTGCCATCACATTACAAACATCATAAATCACCAGCGTGCACACAAAAAAAGCTAGTCTAATTCTCTCTGTTGCCCCTCTGCAAAGAGGCACAGAGCCTGAAACCCTGAGTGCAGCAAAGACAATTTGAGACAGAAGCTGACAACTTCTCTGACCACTCCATCTGTCAGCTCGCACCGATGAGCAGAGGGGCGACACACCTGCAGTCTCAGCCATTTCGCTGACTTCCATTACTTCCAAAACCATCCCAATAGCCTCAAACACAACGCCACCCCTCAAAACCATCCCAATCGCAGCGCTGACTCACATCGCACGGCGGCCACTCGCTCATGGAAATTTGGCCCCACTGCAGGTAGTTATGAGCTGTGCATTTTGGACCTGTCATTAAGGCTCCACAGCTAAGGGTGAGAGCCACTCTCCACTCAAAGCCTGACTGGATACCCCCCCTCCAATCAAACTTTGTGCCCAGAACAAGCCCTTCTCCATCACTCCCTCAATAACACCCCTTAGCACAGGACCTCTCCCCAAGGCACAGGGCTTTGGGAAGCACGCTCGTCACCATTACTGATGATGCAGGCAATGCCCCACTCCTGCTCAACCCACTTTTACATGCTGGGCACCCCCTGCATTGGGCTCTGGTTTAATCTTCAGACCTCAAGCAGACACAGGAAGACAAGTGATGGATAGGCACAGGGGGCACAGTAACTCTCAGAGGATTTATGGATAGCAGGGTGGCACTGCTGGGGAGCTGGGGAAGAAGAAATGTGTTGTAACAAAAGGGATCAGTGTTTCACTACCGGGTTATAAAGTTGGAAGAGACCTGTGGATATTTGGCGTAGGGCTGCAGTAGTCTAGTGAGTTATGAGCTTTGGGCCAAGAGTTAGAACTGTTGGGTTCTATTCCAGGTTTGCCACAGACTTGCTGTGTGACCTTGGGTGAGCCACTTAGTGTCACTGAGCCTCAATTTTCACATCTGTAAAATGGAGATGCCGCTGAGCCATCTTTGCAAAGCATCTTGAGATTCCCAGGGGCTTGCTAAGTGTCAAGTATAATCGTCATTATTGCACACCCCATGAGCGCAACACTAGCTAGCACAACTGGTACTGTCTGCTCCAGACCAGCCTAAGATGTAACTAGCAGGCAGAGGAAGACAGGGCTGGAAGGTACCTCCTGGGTTGAATCTAGTCATTTGCTATGGCAGGCAACTCCACCGTATAATCCCATTCATACATTTATCAAGTTCCTTCTTCAAATTAGTTGGGTTGTTTGCCCCCACTCTTCCTAGTGGGAGGCTGTTCCAGAACCTCCCTCCTCTAATAATTAGAAATCACCTTCTACTTTCCAGCCTGTGGCTCTGTCTACACTACAGCCGATGTCACTCAGGGGTGTGAATATCCCCACCCCGAGCGACATACACCGACATAAGCGCTCCTGTGCACAGGGCTATGCTGCTCACGGAGGTGAGAGCTCTCCCGTCGGCACAGAGCGTCTGGGGAAGGTCTATATGTACAGCGTTGCATCGGCGCAGCAGCATCAACACAGCTGAGTCACTGCAGCGCTGTACATATAGACATGGCCTAAACGTATTCGTGGACAGTTTGTCCCCATTTGTTCTGGTCCCAGCATTGTCCTTAGCGTCAATAGCTCCTTGCCCTCCCCGGGGTTTACCCCAACGTGTTTAGAGAGAGCAATCAGATCCCCTCTGAGCCTTCCCTCTGCTAGGCTGAACAAGCCACGCTCCTTTAGTCTCCTCTGGTCAGCTCAGCTCTCCACTCCCCCGCTCATCCTAGCAGCCCTTCTCTGCACCTGCTCCAGTCTGAATTCAGCTTTCTGGAAGTGGGGGGACCAGAAGTGCACACGGTATTGCAGGGGAGATCTTGCCAGTGCCTTGTACAATGGCATTAATCCTTCCCTAGCTGTACTGGAAATACTGAGCGCATACATCCTAGGATCGCATTTACCTTTCTCACAGCTGCATCAGTCCTCCTGGACTGGAAGAGGAGGAAGGCAGCTGCCCGCTATCCAGTCTGCTCAGTCTGCCAGCTCAGCCTCCTTCTCTGTTGTTTCCAACTGAGAAGCCCACAGCTTATAGCAGAAATTCTTATTATAGGGCATGACTTTGCACTATTAAATTTCATCCCAGGGTGTTGGGCTGGCTGGTCATTCTGTTAGGAGATATTCCCTTGAGCAGACAGCACCTCAAGGCCAAGCCCTTTGGCTCAGTGACTCTGGAGGGTGTGTGTGGAGGAGACACTGCCCCTCTCTTAGGAGGCCTGGCCTGCATGCACACAGGACTGGCTGTTCTCATCAGCGCATTCTGCACCAGCAGCAGCACTGCTTTGGACTACATCTCACAGGCTGGCAGGTCAGAGGAGGAAGGCAGCTGCCCGCTATCCAGTCTGCTCAGTCTGCCAGCTCAGCCTCCTCTGTGATCCTGGGAACACAGGGTGTTCACTGAAGTTGCACTACAGTAGGAAATAGACACAAATCTTGCTACATAGCGGCTAAGCCTCCCTGGCCATGTTTTCTATAAATCTCCTGGAATTTATTATATGATAACGAGCCTGGAAAAGCTAAATTAAATCCATAGCCAAGAAACTGACTTTCAAGTGTGACCTAATTTACTTTCTTGAAGAAGGGAGAGGAGCTGGGGGGGAGGGATGGGGTAATACCTTTGGCAGTCGTTCATAGAATGCCTTCTCTTCGCAGCTGCTCACACCTTCCTCCTCCTCCTCTCTGAAGCCTCACCAGCCACTTTGGGGATGGAGCTGCACAGCCTTTCATGTCTAAGCGGATCTAGCACTCCCACTCACTGGAACAAAAGCACCTCGAGTGCTCCCCTTTTCCATGTTTTTTCCTTTAAGAAGCGCTTTCTTCCCGGGGGGCTCCATCAGATTTCAGACTGACAGAGAGTATATTTGCAGAAGCTAACTTACACTGTGTTCTCTCCTGGATCCAGGCCTCTTCTGCAGCCCATTAACCCAATCTTCATGCAAAGCACCCAGCATCCTCACTTGAAGCTTGTGGTTTGGAAACCAATACCTTCTTGCAAGGCCTCACGCGAGAACAAGCCCCTCCGCCCCCCACATGAGAGGAAGTTGAAGGACAACAAGGAAAACGACAGAGAAAATGTGAGCGGGGAGATGCTAGGGGTTTGGAGAGTAATCGGTGTAATGCTCTAGCTCCGAGGTTTCCAGCCTGTGGACCATGGACTGGCCACACACGGCCAGCTCCTTCTCCTGGTTTCCAGCAGCTAAGGCCATGTCTTCACCACAAGAACAGGCACAGGTTGATTTTACCTCAATGTACCTGAGATCAACCCTATACTCCTCACTTGGGGTGTTAATCTTGATTACATGGAGGTAACAACCACCTGTACCTTGCCTCCACTAGGGGAGAGCTCACTGGATGTCAAACACACACCTAGTGTTGCAGCGAATACCTAGCCTGAATCACAGTAAGAGAAGCTAAATGTACATCAAACACTTCCCCCGGGTTATGATGTGACTGTAAACTGGAGGACAGGGGGGTCCATTGGTGGCCAATGGGAGGGGAGGTGCTCACAAGACACTCAGGGTTTGTCTACACTGCCAATTAACAGCGCTGCAACTTTCTCGCTCGGGTGTGAAAAAACACCCCCCTGAGCGTAGCAAGTTGCAGTGATGTAAAGCGCCAGTGTAAACAACGCCCCAGCGCTGGGAGCTACAACCATTGTTGAGGTGGGTTTTTTAGAGTGCTGGGAGAGCTCTTTAGAGTTGCCAGTGTAGACTAACCCTCAATCAAAGGCTGCCCTACACATCAAATGGAACCAAAATAGTTCAGCCACTAACTTATTCTGGAAGAGAAGTGACCTATTTCAGTGTTGCTTAAGTGGGTAAAAAACAACACACGCTAAGTCAACATAAGAGATTTATATTGGGCCAAGAGTGACCGCAAGAGACTGGCACGGAAACACCATGTAGTGCAAGCTAAAATCCATTTAATTCTTGGGGTGGCAGGTCGTGTGCAGACCAGCCCTAAGATGTGCTCCCAGGGTGAAAAAGTCTGAGCACCCTCTGCTCTAGGCTTCCACCTCCATGGGATGCAAGTCTGGTGAGCTCCGCCTACTCCCTTTGCCCAGTGACTGAGACCACCTCCATTCTTTGGTACGATTCAGGATGACTGGCAGCCTCTGCTCAGGAGACACTCACGCCTGCAAGAACAGGGATGCTACAAGCTAGGACCAAGGTGCACAGCAGAGCTGTGAGTGGGATGCCCTTGGACTGCAATAGCTAGCAGGGCTTCAAGAGAGGACTGCAGTGCACTGGCAGAGTAAGAGTGGGGGTTAGGGCTGGAATAGCAGAGTGCTGCTGTTCTGGACCGAGGCGCACTGGCAGAGTTGCGCGTAGGAAGTTTGCATAATAATGCCTGCCCACATGACGCCTCCTTGTAGCCAGCGTGATCAGAACCTCACTTGCATGAGCAATATCATCCACCCAAAGTTTGGTAAAAGACAAAAAAGCTTCAAGGTGATATACAGAGCTCAGCTTCCTTTGCTCCCTTCAAACTGATTAATGCAGCTAGGGAAATAGGCCTGTGCTGCCTCTTCAGAGAGGAAAGGCTTCTCTTTAATCCGTCTCTCAGGACGACCTCTGCCCCCAGCGCCGGATAAAGATTCTCAAAATCTCATTCCTTATTTTACGATTTCAGGGCATGCACTTGAGACTGACAAAAGAACGGAGAAATTAACGTACAAAAAGCAGCCACTGCAAGGCAGAGAGATGCACAATAGCCATCCTGCCGAGCCTCTCGCTCCTCGAACACACAGCAGCAGGCTAGCTGGGGAGGGCCAGGCTGTTCCCACCTCCCAAAACCAAAAGGGACCACGAACTCCTGCTGCCAAAAGGTTACATGGCTGTGATGGAACAGAGCCGCTGGGTCTGGCCTTGGCCCTTCTGAAGAGATGTCTACACCAGATTTTTTTTTTTAAACCTGGGGTTGGCTGCGATCAAGGTAAAAACTACAGTGCCTGGTCTCTGCTAGGATTTTACAGAAAGATCGCGATCTCCAAGTAAAGACACTTTTTGGGGGGGAAGCTAGAGGGGCACTAAAGACATAGCCACAGTGACATCTAAAGAGGTCCTTACAGCCAGCTCTCCAGATCAGATCCTGTAAGGAAAGGCCACGTTTTCAAACCCGGACGCATGGTTTGCACGGACAAACAGGCACAGTGGGGCAAAAGGGTCCTTCTGCATGTGCAATAGGTCGCACTGAGCAAACAAGTCGGACAGTTTTGGAAAATCCACCCAACCCTTGGCACAGGCCCAGCATCAGCACTTGGGATGGACTGTGAAACTGGGGGCAGAGGGGAGGGGTAAACAAATCTGCTCCACTAAAAATAATGAAAATGGACGGAAAACCCCTTTGTTGGCATTAGGTGTCTTTTCCATCTGCCACCAGCTGAGGTCAGTGCTCCCAAAGTCACATAACGTCCAGAGGCTGTTCCACCTGGCCTCGCTCCATCTGTGATCCTGCTCCATCCCAACCAGTAGGTCAGACCCTCGCTCTGCCTGGTCACACCACAATCCTCCCAGGAGGCAGCTGCACTTTACTGCTGTACTTAAGGCTGGAAAGGAAAGAGACTGAGGGCTGGTCTAGGGGCGAATGTAGCACTAGTGTAACCTAAGGTGTGAATTTAAATCAATCTAGTTAAACTAAGCAATGAACTGGAGAGGGGAGACACTACAGTGAGAAGGGGCCATACGTACATACACAGACCCACGGGGAAGGGGGGGCAGGGGGAGGAGCTACACCACCGGGAACAGAGACAGTATTTGATAGTGGATCTCACAGCTGGGTTGTGGACAGAGAACATTAGTTTTGCATCGTGTAGGTGATGTCAATGCACATTTGCACGTGATGGTGCAGGGCTGTTTGTGTCTGGGTGCATGCGTGCGCCTTGGTAATTCCTCCTTTCTCTCAGTAAGATTTTCCAGGCCTGTACTTGGAACAAAGCTTCTCCCCAGGCTGAGAACTTTTACAACTCTGACACTACTCCCTGTGCTGCACAGCTGGGGAGACAGCAGCCAGCAGGATAAATGCCCCCTGGGTGTGCCCTCGTGTCTCATCCTCCCACCAGGACCCGAACACTGTGTCATGGGGCCGGATCCTTCCTGCAGTCTTTCCCCTGAAGGTTCCCACTGTCCAGCTCCCGTCACAAGAGGCTGGAACCAGGACACCTGCACAAATGTAGATGTGAAGCCCCTCTTTACTGGAATGCTTGTGTAAGATCTCCAAGGGGAGTGCAGCACACACGCTCCTGCCCCCCACAGCACTTGGAGGGTAAAATCTCATGTCCCAGCTGTAGAACACCCAGCCCTCCCCCACCTCCTCTGCTCAGCCGAAGAGTCTCACCTCCAAGGAGGGGCACCTCTCACTGAGGGCACTGTGGGTCTGGGCCTGGTGCTGTTAATACACGAATTTTGCTGGCCCTCAGAGTCGGAGGCAAGAGCCGTCAGGGTCTCCGTGGCAACTTCTGAACCTGAAAGAAAGAGAGAGAAACTCCAGATCCTGTTCCCATCCCAGTGTCCTTATCAATAATAAAGGAGGGAGGAGGATGCAGACAGCAGAAAAGCTCAATTGTTTCTAAATGGCACAGTTTCCATGTGGCAACACAGACTTAATTAAGTCTCTTTTATTATTATTAGAATAGGAGTGCCTCATGGGTAGCAAACCGCTCTGAATCCCACTAGCATTAGCTTGTGAGCAGAAATGCAAGAGCCCCAGGGACACTTGCACCCCGAGATTGTGGGCCTACCATCCGCATTTCTTGCCCTTCAGGATGGTCCCAGGCAAAGCCCAGCATCATCTTTGAGCTTGTACCTCAGAAGATCCAAGTGTAAGCCACAGGTGCCCCTGCTGCAGCCCTGGCCACTCACACTGGCTACAGCGCAGCATTAAGAATCCACGAACCCAAGCTCCCACTGTGAATGGGACGAGTCGGGGGCCTCTGGCACTTGTGGTCACATCAGTGAAAGGAAAGAGACCCATGATGCCCTAGACAACCCTGCTACATAGGCAGCCCTGGAGAAGCACACTTCACCCCTACCCTGCTGTCCCTGGGCACAAAGCAGGTTAACAGCAGACACTTCATTCCAAGCACAGGCCTGCATAAGTCTGGAGGCCTGACAATCCCTGCATTAACATCTCTGGCTCAGCCTCCAGGTCTGAAAGGGAGAAGCAGTGTCCTGCTCCCAGCTCAGACAGCCCCAGGAGTGCAAGTACCAAGGCAACTCCTCCCTTTGTAGGGTGCGGGTGGCACGCTTGGGCTGGGTCTGTGGGAGCAGTGTTGGGGGGGATTCTTGGCTGTGCTGGGGACATCAGAGAAAGGCATACCATTTTTAAATCCCTCTGCCTGCCCACTCCCCCCTCCTTTCTTTGAAAGACGCAGCTTCGTCCCACATTGATCGCGACAGGTCGGTTTTGTTTTTCACGATCCAATGGAATGGAAAATAATTTAACAGCTTGTCCCCTACTATAATGGGACTTTCCCCCTTACTCCTCACTAGGAAGACCATCAATCACAGCGCTGAATGGAATACATCCACCCCATGACCTCAGCCATGCAGTTCCCCCACCCCCACCTGTGAATTATGGAGACCGCATCGCTCGGTGGGACAGGCTCAATGCTCCAGCTTCAAACTGAAAGCAGAGATTTATCCCTGTGGCGGAATAGGGGGCAGAGGCCAGAAGATAAGTCACAGAAAAGCCGCAGGAGCCTCTCTCAAGGTCCTCCAAGGTTGGCTCGTTAAACAGCAAGGAGAGGAGAAAAAAATGCCCGCAGTGGCACAGCTCACAAATAACCCTCCAGCTTTCAAATAAAAGAAAAGCTGAAAGGGAGCCTGGCACCTGGGATGGGCTCTGCAGCAATGCCAGCTAAGTTCACCCATGGAAACACCTGCTGCAAAGTGCCTGGGCCGCAGAACCTGTGAAACGGACAGCTCCCCGAGCACCCACCTCATCAGGGAGCCCAGGAAATGAACCCGGTCAGTGCTCAGATGGGGGCTGTCACTTTTCATCTGGTGCAGTGGCGGGACAGTCCCCATCTTGCCCTGCCTGCTGTAGTACTGGCGGAAGGGAAGAGAGAGGGAAGCAGCCCTTCAAACTCCAGCCAGGGGGCAGACGCAAAGGGAGGGCAGGTGGAATCCAAACACCACGCACAGTACTGCCTCTGCCATCTCAGAGGAGATGCTGGGAGAGCAGCTCCCTTCTTCCCCAGAGCTGCACGGCTCACTCTCCTGCCCCCAGCGCTGCAAGGGCAAAGGGCAGGGTAATGGGAGCAGGTGTTGCCCTGGGTGGAAACTGTTCATTATGCACAGTACCAGCTGTTCAGCAGGCCCAGGAGAAGGCAGATCTCACTGACTGTGGCACAGAAGGCAGCATCCCTCCCTCGGTGGTCATGCCCACCCATCCTTCCCCAGAAGACCCTGACACCGCTGCCAGAGTAGAACCCCCACCCCCAGGAATAGGCAGGGATCAGTTCTGTGGGATTCACCCCTCAAGGTCCATAACAGGAGTAGGAGCAGTACGGCTGAAGCCTGTGCTGCACCCCAATCCCTAACCAACTGTACCACGCGGGGAGCTGGTGAGATTCTTCCCTTCCTCCTCCCGCAGCAGCTGAGCTGTTGGTCTGGGCTGAGGCACCTCCCAGGAGACTGGCGCAGCCCTGAAGGCCAGCGTGTGGCTTGCTAGGCACAACCCCGGCTCAATAAATAACCCTCGGCCTGGGAACCAGAAGTAGCCTCAGGCCGTGGAGGTTCCATATGGCCAGAGCGAAGCGCCGCAGCCCCTAGTGCCGGTCCCAGCCCAGCTCCTGGACAGAGGCAGTGGGACACGGAAGTGCACAAACTCGCTCTCCGCGTAGGGGCAGCTTTGCTCTTCGTGTCTTTCTCCATCCCCAACTGCCAGGCTCCGTGCCCTCCCTGCCCCAGCTAGGGTGGGGTCTGGCTTGGCAAGCAGCATAGCGGGTGGTGTTGGAAGCTGCTGGCGGACTGCCCCAGGCTGCCTGCCCCATGCACTCTCCCATGCAACAACAGGCCCCCCAGACCCATTCCACACCACGCACACCCAGAAACCCAAAGAAAGAATCACCACCCTTCCCGCAAGGCAACAAAACAGAGATGGGGTGCTGAGGCCTCAAGGCTCTTCCCCACCCCCAGGAGCCAAGGAGAGAAGGCCCCGGACCTCTAGGGAGCCCGGAAGGACGAGCCAGAGGCACAGGCCAAATGAGAACAGGGATACGCCGTCAGGAGCGGAGGGGAGCCTGGACAGAGATGCTGGCACTCGGGCTGGGGGTGGTAGGTCAGACACCAGAGCCACTGGAAAGAGCCTGCTCAGATGGTGACTCCAACAGAAGATGGTCAGACAGCTCGGCCACCCGAGGCCCCACTCCTCCAGCTACCACCAAACTGGGGGCAGTTCTAGAATTCCTGCCCCCCAGGGCAGCAGCACAGAGCCTGTGATAGCAAAGGCAAGGCGGACACCATCCTGTTACCCCAGCGGCATGGCTCATCGGCTGCCATGACGGTCACAGCAGATTCCCATCAGCCACTCTAGTAACAGCTGTTTACAAAGTCGTCAGCAAGTAAAATCCATCTGCCCAGTCCCAGAGAGAGCATTGTCTTGTCTGGCCTGCACTCCTCACCAGCCGGGGAAGGAAACAATGGGCAGTACCTGCTGTAAAGAGCATCCTTCTTCAGAGGGGTTAAAGCAGTTTACACACAGCTGGCCTCCCACTGAAAGACTGGGGAGTGCAGGGAGAGGGGAAGTGACTGAGCTGAAGCTATAGTCACTGGCAGAGCTTGGAATGGAACCCAGGAATCCTGGTTCTCTGTTCCCTGTTCTGACCATTAGTTAACACTGCCTCCAGCCAGCCTCCCCCTACTACATGCACTGGTTATTCACCAACCCGACAGGCTGCTCTTTCTCTCCTCATAGCTTGCTCCAGCCCTACAGTGGTTTAATGTGAGAACAAAGCAGCAAATTCATGTATTTCTTCTCAGTTGTTCAAATCCCAGAACGTCCCCTGCCCTGTGACCCCACTGCACAATTCAGTCCCCAGGTCTCTTCACCTGAACAGGGACTTGCTCCTGGAGGGAGCTGTGCCCACGGGGCCCTGCAGACAGGAGGGAGGCAGCAGGGAAGCCCCACTGGGCAGAGGGGTCATGCCAAGCCTGTCAGTGGAGGGAACGGCTCTATCTTGATCCTGAAGCCGGTCTCTGCTTTACAATAACTAATTAGCCAGGGTGAAAGGTTATGACAGGAACTCCCAACCCTGCTCCCCCACATAGCCCTTTCCAAGCCCTCACTAATTAAAAACCATCTCCTGCTCATCATACGCTGAGCTCAGTCACCCATCCCTGCCTGGCAGCATCAGAATCCACCACTGTCACTGAACTTGGGGCAGATGCACCAAACAGCACCAGTCCTCTCCCGAATGTGCTATCACCAACTGAATAACCCACACGAGCTCTGCCCAGGCCATAACACACGGGGGGTTGGACTGAAAGACGCAAACACAGACCCTGGAATCCCCACTCCTGGATTTAGCACCAGGGAACCTGGATTCCTGCCACACCATCCTAACAAAACTCACCACTCAGCACAAGAACACTGGGCAGAGGAGGCTGCTGCCCTCCCGGGGATGAAGACCCTCATGAAGTTCTCCAGCACTGCAAGGCACAAAGCCAGCTCCACTGCAGAACACATGACACACAACCCAGAGAAAGAACAAACCTGGGAAGTAACTTGGTACTAACAACAAAAAGCTCTGTCCTGCCCAAACTCACTGGAATTCCCCTTCACCTAACTACACCCCCTCCTTAGTCTGCCTACTCCTGATTAACATGCACATCACCAAAGCTCACTTCCCGCCCCACACACACTCCATGCCTCTCATCCAGCCCCCTCCATCAGATCCACCTTTGAAGTCAATTTGTCATGGCCCAATTTTCTAAACCACTCTGCAGAGCCCATTTGCTGCTATCCCTTAAATTAATCGGTTTGTGGCTCCTCTTCCCTCTCCCTCTGATTAATTTTAAGTTACAAGAAACTAGCTCTGAGTTCAGAGTTAGAGGGTTTTTTGATCACACATCAAGCTTTTCTTGTCAATATCTCACACAGCTGCTGTTAATCGCCAAGAAAACCACAAACCCATATGCTGGGCTCTGAGCTCACAGACAGCGTCGGGATAAGAAGGTTCCATCCACATCACATACAGCAACTGCAGGGTTAGGGAGCGCTGGAACCCCGTGCTGTAGCAGGACACCTGGCACAGAACCGCTCTCCCAGACATTCTGCTAGCTGATACATAAGGGGGAGAACCCCAGGGCAGGAGTTCATGCTGACAATAAAGCGGAACTCCACGGCCTTCCAGACACAGGGAAAGGCACCCAGAGACCATTTCATCTGAACGAGCATCGGGCACCTAACCCCTATTTGAAAAAGCCAATGTAGCCACTTGTCAGTTGGCGGTAACAGCCCAATGGACGATGTTAAAGAACTCTGGTAAATATGAGGGGACTACAGCAGTGGGGCCCAAATTTTTCCTCTCCCCCCACCCGCCCTGCCAGTAATGGAATGTGTCTGCGCACATACACACCCTGGGCCCAGAGCGGAGCTGGGGGGCACTCTGAACCGGCCCCCCGTGGGGGCTGGCCAGGGCCCTGCTGTGTCCCCCTCCTGCATTCCTCTGCACCCCCCTAGGGTGGCACACCCCACAGTTTGGGGACCACTGCTCTATCAGGTGTGCGGGGTTTTTTTGTAAGAGTTCCAAGACTCACTACCGCCAGCTCGGCTCCCCGATGGCAAGCAGTGGGAGTAAGGCACTGTCTGAGGGCTTATCTACATTTAAAACGCAATAGTGGTGTAGCTGCACCGCTGTAGCACTTCAAAGAACACCCTACGTATGCTGACAGGAGGGCTTCTCCCATCGGCGTAGCTGCTCCACCTCCCCAGGAGGCAGAAACTAGGTTGACAGGAGAATTCTCCCACCGACCTAACACTGTCCACACTGGGGGTTAGGTCAATTTAACTGCGTCATTCAAGGGGGTGGATTTTTCACACCCCTGAGCAACATAGTTATACCAACCTAATTTCCTCGTGTAGACCAGGCCTTAGAAACACCTTGTCTTCAAGAGCTAGAGACCACACCACATCCCTAGGTAAGCTGTTCCAATAGTCACCCTCCCTGTTAAAATGTACCCCTTATTTCTAATCTGACCTTGTTTAGCTTCAGGTTCCAGACATTGGTTCTCATTAGTTATCCAAAGACTCATGGTGCAGAACAGACCTACAAGCACCACTGTTAATGCCGGTCATGTTTAACGGAGGGCCAAGTTTCAGGCACTGCTGCTTCACTCCTACTATGGCAATAAAGCTGCAAACCTTAAAACGGGATGAAATACAATAGGGTTATTTTTTCAGTGTCTTCCATGCTCTAATGAAAGCCCATGCGTGGGGAGTGAGGGTGGAGAATTGGGCTGGGATGATCTGCACCAGCAGCCTGTGAGCAGTGGGAGTCAGTTATCTCCAAAAGGAGAGCATTTCATTAAACAGGAGCAAATCTCCACCTATGCAGAAATGTGTTCAGACCCACCAGGAAGCCTCTCCCCACCGTGTGCAAACACAGAGGGGCTGGAAGCCCATTGCCAAGCCTGGAGGTTCAGCTCCCTCTACGAACGTTTACTGCACAATAAAACATTGTGATTAGCTCTACAAACCAAAGCCAGCAGAACCCCAAGGAAGGGACAGAGATAAGGAAAGTCACTTGCAGCACTGGCAATCTCAAAACGGATCCAGCAGATGCTGGTAAGAAAGGGGAATTTGGGAGGTGCTGCATGGCCTGGGTTTGGTCTGGCTGTCCCGTCTCTCTCTAACACAGACCAGGCCCCACCAGGACAGACAAAGGGAACGTTCCCAGAAAAATCTCTCACCCTTTTGTCCCAAGCAGTGAGTCAAAGTTTGGTGCTCTGGGAATGTTCCAGTCAGAAGCAGACTGATGCAGTTTTGTTTATTTGCAAGGAACGTACCAAGTGCTGCATCGCTGAACTAGGGTTGCCAACCCTCCTGGTTTCATTGGGAGTCTCCCGGAATCGGTCTCTATCTCCCGGAGGCTACTGAAGCCAAACCAGGAGATTTTAGGTTGCTAAAAGTCTGGCGGCACAGCAAGGCTTAGACAGTTGGTTCCAGAGGGAACCAAGAACCTAAGGAGCAGTTTCTTAGCTTACAGCCCCAAGCCTCTTTTGCCAACACCTGCCCCAAAAGGTGTGTCTAGCTTTTTCCAGGTTCACACTGCTCACAGGCTCCTGCTCGGCATTTCTCTTGCCTCTTTTCCTCTACTTCCGTCTGTTCTTGTCATCGGTGACCTCAGTATGTGTGTGTTCTCTCACACTCCCCATACGCTTCCCCAAAACAAGACGCAGCACAGAGCTCCTGGGCTGCTCACCTTTTGTCTTAGGAGTGGCTTGTGCTCACAGTTCTGTTAACCGAAGGGTAAGTTCACACCTATCAACCTCAACTGGGTTTTAAGCCAACCCATAAGGAGGTTTCACCCAGTTCATAACAATATTTTGCCAAGCCAGCCCAATGCTCTCTTTTTATTTACTTGTTTCACTTGAGATATCTGCGTCACACACACACACACACACACACACTGATGCTGTAGGGCGAGGGATAAGGCTCACAAGAGGTGGTGATGACAGAGGAGGGGAATCTGTGGCTTGGATTTCACCATCACAATGGTACTACTGAAAAGCTTCCAGGCACTGGAGGGGACAGTTGTGAACAGACTGTGCAGGCAAATACGATGAGCAGTAAAGCGTGATGGGGGGTGGTCTTTCAGCAGAAGGTCGCACTCCAAGTTTGCGCAGCCCAAGATATGGTCACCTGCTCTGAGATCAGAAGCTGTTTCCCCACTTATCTGTTCTGCGCCCAGTATCTGCGCGACAGAACATGGCATTTGGGTAATGGGATTTTGATGCTCAACAGAAGATGTTTTCCTGAGTCTCACTTTACTTCACACGCGAGATGACCACAACCATCAGGTGCCACTGAAGAATGCTAAAGAGTTTGAACTTATACTTGACAGGAGCGGGGATAACTTTGTATTTAATTGTGAACTTGGCAGAATTATTACGTATTTATTTCAGCCTTAAGCTACCCAATCACAATGTCCCCTCTCTACCATGGCAGGTGTAGCTGGTAATCCAACAAGGACATCCAAGCACCAGTCTCTTCTAACTGAAGCCCATGGCCGCCTGGCAGGCAGGCTGTCCTATCCTTCACCAGCAGTGCTACAGTTTTGGGATTGCAGAGACACTGTAAGTGGCCATCAGTTCCCACTCCCTGCCCTCACACACATCCAAAGGGCTGGAGCTCAGCTATCAATGCGAGACACCACTGCCACGTGGCTTCACTGAGAGGAAGCATGGGTGGTTTTAAGTCATGGTGGCTCAGTCTCAGCTACCAAAGTCAAACCGGACAAGGGGGCAGAGCACACCAAGTGGCCACTGCCAGTCCAGAGCAAGCTCCCATCCGTGCCGGTGCTGCAGGACCACACTTGTCCCAGTGCAAAGGGTGAAATGGGCCTAATGGGGGCCAAACAGCTCCTCACTCTCCTGTCTCATGCAGCTGCCCCCAACCACCGTACCCTCCGCAGCCCTGCTCCTGGAGATCATTGTCTGCACTTCTCCACAACAGTCTTGGCTTCCCCACAGCGTATGGGAACCCTGCTACTGATCCTGCTTACAGGAGGTTCATCCCAGCAACCCCCTCTCCACCACAGCAGGGCTGCTCCTTGCTTCCCCTCTTTACACCACTCCCTGGGGCCCCAGAACTGCTTCCAGGCTCGAGGGGTTGCATCTCAGACCCACACCTCGCTGACCTTTGGGTAAACACTCCGATACCACGTTAGGTTCCATGACTACAGCACCTGCCGCAAGCCCATCCCGAGGGATGCCCAAAGCACGGGCGCAACAGAAAGCCCAGGAACAAGACCTGCCCACCCGCATCTCCAGTAACCCATTGCCACTGCAGCCCTTGGGAGGAACATCCCTGCACTGGGAGGTGCCTGGGCTCTCCAGCGCTGCGAGATCGCTTTACTCCAATTATCCTGGACTTAGATAGCAGGTTAAAATTGCCCCTCAGAGTCCTGGCGTCTCAGTCCCAGATACACACCACCACCTCAGGGGGCAGCGATGCCACAGCACACACCTTCTGGGAGAAATTAAATCCAGACAGGGCTTCCTCAACCCACTCACTCCAGGGACTCAGCAAGGCATCAGAGCCAAAGACCCTTTATCTCCCCTCTGGAGATGTACCCTCCCATTTGTGTCTGCTCTGAAATCCTGGTGCTAGTGGGCTCTGGTCTTCCCTGGATGGCTCTGCCCATCATTTCTGTGGCACCTCTTGGTCTAGTGAGGTCTCTATTAAAACAGCCTGAGGACCTCCCACCCCAAGGAGTGAAGGGTCACCCCATCCCAGGGCACTCTGACTGGACAAGAGCCTGAGCCACGAAGCTGCTCTTCAGGGGGTGTTTGGGATTGTCCCGTCCCCCCCCCCGGTCCCCTCCCAGGAGCTGGGCAGTTGGGAGTCTGCGTGTATTTGGGCCCAGAGTTTGGTGAAACGCTCCGGCACAAGCCAGGCCCTCGTAACACCAGGTGGGGTGGGGCTACAAGCCTAGCAGGAGGGAACTGGAGCCCAGCACCACTACATATGCTCCCTTGTGCTAGGGATTCGCAGCATGACTCCTTTAACCATGACCTGCCCCCCTGACTGCCCAGCCCTGCCTGTCAGCACCGCAGCATCCTGGGGACCACCATGCTCAGGCAGGAACATGGAGCCAGGGACAGGTATCGAATCAGAGAGCACAGAACCACCTGCCACCTCCATGCCTCGTTCCCCGCCCTGTCCCCAAGGAAACGGAGGGTGCCACATCATACCCCGGCAGATGGCAAACGCCCGGCTGCCACAGCAGACAGAGCAAAGGTAAAGGAATCACCAGGGATTCAGCCTGACTGGCATGCCCCCAAGAGGAATGCCACGGGCAGAGCAGAAGGCAGGAGTCCTCTCTGTAGCTGTCATCACATGGCAGGAGCCTGTGATGCAAGCACAGGTGAAGGAGGACGACAGACACACCTTGGGGATGGGAACAAATGCCCGGGGAGGTGTTAGGGCAACCATTAGATTTCCAGCAGGAGAATGGGAGGGTGCAGCAGATTTTCCTCCGCAGCCAGTTCTGGCGAGAGCCACTCCGGAGCACCCTCTCCCGAGAAAGGAAGTGACACCACTTCAGAAGACAGGAAGAGGACCTGCAGAAACAGGAAGCCCGTTTCCTGCAGAACAATCATGGAGAGCATCACGCCTCAGGACAGCACAATGAGAACACGCCCAGGCAAGCGGGGCCCTTCGCGGAGGGAGGTAGTGGTGAAGCTCTGCTCACAGGAGATCATGGAGGCCAAGAAGACGGTTGCAGTGTATTTTTCTGCACAAGTGCATTAAGTATTCCACACAGCACATTTGCTGTAAATCACTTCCTATTCAGGCTCACTGCTGAGGGTCTCTGAAGGTCGATTTTCCATGGTTATGACAACAAAAAGTAAAATTGGGTCAAACCTGAAAGGTATTATCTTCCTCCAAGCTGCTAAATGCACAATAGTAATGAGGTTGGTTAAGCAATTCACCCACGGACTGCATTATTTGCTCTGAAGATGTATTAACCAGTTAAATGAGCATGATAAGGCAGCTCTGCTTATTTCTCTCAACCAGCCACACAGAAGATCTGAGGTTCCAGGTCTCTGTATTCCAACTAATAAAACAAACCCAGCAAACGTGCTGACAAAGGAGAATGGTGCATCAAACAGCCCCAGGCCTTCCCACTTGACCCGTAGGAGAACTTTAAAAGCATCCGGCAGCTGAAATCTATTTGAAAAAATAATCATACTTCCCCCTCCCCCTCTTCTCTTTTCCTTCTTCTTTCACTCCCCCCTTCCCCAAGCTCCTGATAAGAATGAATGAATCGAGCAGGATCCCATGCGGTAAGCAAGGCAGAGAAAGACTTAGAAGAAATTCAGCTTCCAGGGACAAGCTCACAAACTTGCCCAGCTCCCAGGGGTTCACTCCAATATATTTCCACATCATACTATTCGCTTTAGAAACTACAAATTTGTTTCACTGGCCACCCACTCACCTGGCCGGCACAACTTTAAAGGCTTCATCCAGAAGCACCAAATGAACTTGCCTTTTCAGGCTATTGCTAGTAACTTGCATCAGAGGAAGCGCTGGCATTTGGGGTCTGATGAATCTCAGGAAGTGGATTATGCTGCATCCAGCTATTTCTGGACACAGGAGCAGCCTGTACCAGTTTGGAGGGCATAGGAAGGTTTTGGACACACCTCTGTTGTGTCTATACAGTGTCCAGCCACTGGGGCCATTCATCCCAACACAAACACTAAGAGTCGGGGCGGGGGGGCGGGCGCATTTATTCTTTATGGGAGTTTTTGGAGATCACCACTTATTAATATAAATGTCACTGACAAACAAAGCCATGGCCCTTGAAATCCACGTGATGTTTTATGAGTCCCATGTAAACAAAGAAAAAGAACATTTTAATTAATGTTATACAACCCCAAAAGGAATAAGAGGGAACACCACGGAACTGTAATAAAAAGCATCTGTTAAAACGACATCAGCAACTGACATGGGCTGAAGGGTGTATCTGTTGTCTAACATCTCTATTTCCTTTAAAGGCCCTGACCTCAGTGCAAAGTGGACCATGCTAGCTGTTCCTTAGTCTCAAGGCTACTGGATTACAAAGCAATGCCCCATCCATCTGTGCCAACTGGCACAGCCTTGGTGCCTGGAACAATTTCAAAGCTCAGTTTCCCACCATGAGCTGAAGTGGAGTGAGGCTGGAGCCTGAAGGCTTTGGGTCTGAAGCAGTCACCTCACCCCTGGGAGCTGCTCCTGCTGTTGGACTCTGGCGTCTCTCTGATGGAATTACTGCTGAATTCCTGTATCGATCACCAAGAGGGCTGAAAGGGGAGGCGGCTCAGCTTTCTTGGAAGTTGGCTGGCTGCCTGAATCCTGCGGGGCACTCCACCTTCCCACTGGGGCAGCCAGAAGCAACGCCAAAGAGTGCCAAGGGGCTGAGAAAAGGTTCAGCTCATGCTGCCCCTGGAAGCTGAATCCCCCAGCAAGAAGCTTGAGTTGGGGTCAGCCAAGCACATTTCCAGGGGCATTTTCCCAGTGCTCTCTCTAGACAGCTGCTGAAGGGCAGGATGTTGGGGTACATGCCAGAACAGTGGGGGGCACAGAGCTCCCCCATTAGGAGAAGGAAGATCCAGTCAGTACTGGAACCAACAGCCTGCTCAAAACAGGAATGCCTCCTGTTCTTCCCCTCGCCGGGAAGCAGCTGACAGGACAGAAGGACTGTGGATGGTTTATTCCCAGCCAATGAAAGCGTGTGTGTGGGGAGGAGGCGGGGGGGAGAAATAGCAAGAAGTTGCATGGATCACAGCGACTCCCATTGCAAGCTGGCCTGGAGGTGTGAGCTGCTGCTTTGGCGCCATCCCCACCCAGGAGCACAGAGGCTCACTGAGTGGGGGAGGAGGAAATGCACATTGGTGTAATAACGTAACATGCAGATCTGTGAAATAATGAGCTCTGTCTGCCACAGCAAATGATCAAATGGCCACCAGAGATGGCAACAGCTGGCTTAAATCACCCATGAGCAGGACCCAAATGACACATTAGGGAGACACATACACAGCCTATATTTTTTTCCCGATGAGCCTGCTGGCGACTTGCCATGAGGAAGTAGCTGTGTGGAGAAACGCCAGCGTTTTCTACCGTCCAAGGCGGCGTATGTCTTAGCAGTGTTTGTCAACACAATGCTTGGAAGCAGCAGCACCGTCCCTAGAGAAATAACAACAAGCCCTTCAGAGAGAGAAGGCCAAAAGTATCCCCGGAAGTGGGGGCTACAGCTCAAGAGGGAGGGACACCGGCAGAGCTGCATGCGTGGGAAGCCCAGAACTGGAGCAGCTGGGGGCTGCAGACCAAGACTGAGACACATCAGCAGGGATGAGGGTGGGAGGCTGGGAAGAGAGAGGGGACCGGAATAGCAGGAGGGGTGTGGGTCACAGAGTGGAGGGCCGTCAGCAGACCAGGACTGGCCCCTCAGGGGAGCGGCTCTGACAGAGCTGTGCAGGATAAGGGTGTACACCTGCCCGCACTATGCCTGGTTCTAGCCAGGCTCATTAGTTCCTCACTCTCTGTAAAAAGCAACGTGGGGGAACATGCAGAACCTCGAAGCACAGCAACCCTACCGCTCTGGGCCGCGTGGAGTGCCCACGTTAACACAACCGAGCTGGAGGCTGAGTGTGGCTAACACAAAGGGGCCAGGTGCCTCCACAGAACCCAGACACAGCCTTTCCCCGACACATTTTGGTCTGCTAGGCCAGGGCACACAGAGCCTGTCCCATTGCCCTGCTCCTGTGGCATGGGGGCTGGCAGAGGGACTGGCACTTCTCTCTGCTGAGGACTGAAGACATAAAAATGAGCAAGTCTGAGAAAGAGGTCAGAGGCGAAGGAAAGGGGGCAGCTGAGCCAGACACCAGCCTTTGTCCCCCCTGGCTTTGGGGAGGTGCATTTCCTGACGCTGAGCACCAAGACGAAGCTCCAGTTCCTCGGCAGACTTGCATGGCCGCTGGGTTTAGCCACCTGCCAACTTGTGGGGATCCCAGGAGACCCTGTTCTCAAAGAGCAGGGATCAGAGCAGCAGCAGGTCCTGGGAGGGGAGGACACACCCAGGACTGGACTGCCTAGACAAAGAGTGAAAAGGCAGAAATTGCTCACGTGGCTGCAAAAACCTCACAGCGCTCAGTGAGACACTGGGAGTTTCTGTGCTAAATGCCCCCGCCCCCAGTGGGCATGGGAGAGCTCCTGGCTCTCACACTCCAGCAGACCCAGCTCTCCTACGTGGTCAGGGACAGCATCAGACAGACAGCACTGCCCCAGCCCACACTGCCACTAGCCTGCTGGAGGCAGGAAAGCCCGAGCTCCACCAGCTTCCCTCTGCAGTGACCAGAAGGGCAGGGGGGTGATAGCGCTGGGGAAGGTTAGCATTCAGAATGGCACTACTCACCTGTTTACGTGCTCACAGGTCCCTGTGTTCATTCTAGACTCAGATAAGGGCCAGCATGCTGCCTGGAGAGGGACGTCCGCTCCCCATCCTCTGACAAATACCCACCTGTCTCTCAAGGTGACACCTTGGAAATGCAGGGATGTATTCATTACATCTTTCTCACTCCTCCTCTTCTTATTAGAGCTTAAACTCTTTCCCCACCATCTGCCATTCACAAGTCATATTTTAAGAAGGAAGTGACAGCTTCCCTTTGATCGGCCCTCCAGAAACCCCATCAGTTCAGGCACTGGAAATGAGGAGAATTCATAATTCTGACTCGGGATGGACTCTTGACCCCTGGCCACCCCCCAGGGACTGTCAGCTCTAGCAAGCATGTGCCCCTGACTGTCGATCCCATTCATGCTCTGTCCCCTCTTTCAGCACGGCAGGCTCAGGTTAGCTTTTAAAGTCATGCCTGGCTCAGCTAGGGAGTTCTTACTGAATTATCTTCAACCCCGTATATCAGGGAGCATTTACACAGCTGTCCTTCCCGGCAGAGGACAAGGCTGTTGTTGAGAAACTAAATGAATTCTTTAAATCAGTCTTCACTACAGAGGATATGGGGGAGATGCCCACCCCAGCCATTCTTTTTAGGTAACAAATCTGAGAAACGGTCCCAAATTGAGATGTCCTGTACAGGAGATTTTGGAACAAACTGATATTGCTGTTTAATTTAAGTGACCAGGTGGTGTCCACCCAAGAGTTCTGAAGGAACTCAAATATGAAATTGCAGAAGAACTAAACTGTGGTATGTAACCTATCAATTAAATCAGTCTCTGTACCAGATGACTGGAGAATAACTAATTATAATGCCAATTTTTAAAAAACAATCCAGAGCTGATCCTGGCAATTACAGGCTGATATGCCTAACTTCAGTACCAGGCAAACTGACAAACTATAGTAAGGAACAATATTATTGGACACATAGATGAACATGATTTGTTGTGGAAGAGTCAGCACGGCTTTCGTAAACGGAAATCATGCCTCAATAATCTAACAGAATTTTTGAGGATCTCAGCAAGAATGTGGATAAAGGTGATCCAATTGATATAGTGCAGTGGTTTTCAACCTGTTGTGCACAGACCCCTGGGTGTCCACAGACTGTGTATCTAACATTTCCAGAGGGGTCTGCATCTCCAGACAAACAATTTTATGGGTCAACGAATGAAAAAACGGTTGAAACCATTGATATAGTGTTCTTGGACTTTCAAAAAGCCTTTAACACGGTTCTTCAAAGACTTTCAAGCAAAGCAAGCAGTCATGGGATAAGAGGAAGGAGCTATCATGGATCAATAACTGGCTAAAAGATAGGAATAGGGTAGGAATAAACAGTCAAGTTTTCACAACAGGGAGAGGTAAATAGCGGGGTCCCCGAGGATCTGTACTGGGACCAGTGCTGTTCACCCATTGTTCCAGATCATTTTTGAATATGTTGAACAGTGAGGTGGCAAAATTCGCAGACAATACAAAATTAATCAAAATAGCTAAGTCCAAAGTTGACTGCAAAGAGTTACAAAGGGATCTCACTAAACTGGGTGACTGGGAAATAAAATGGAAGATGAAATTCAAATGTTGACAAATGCAAAAAAATACATATTGGAATAAATAATCCCAACTATAAATATAAAATTAAGGGGTCTAAATTAGCTGTTACACTTCAAGAAAGATCTTGGAGTCAATGTGGATATTTCTCTGGAAAGATCTGTTCCATGTGCAGTGGCAGTCAAAAAAGTGAACAGAATGTTAGGAAGCATTAGGAAAGGGATAGATAAAACAGAAAATATCAGACTACCATTATATAAATCCATGGTACGCCCACGCCTTGAATCCCGAGTGCAGTTCTGGTCATCCCATCTCAAAAAAAAATATGTTAGAATTGGAAAAGATGCAGAGAAAGGCATAAAAAATTATGAAGGGTATGGAACAGCTTCCATATGAGGACAGATTAAAAAGACTGGGAGTGTAAACCTTAGAAAAGAGAAGACTAAGAGGGTGTACAATAGAGGTCTGTAAAATCATGAGCGGTATGGAGAAAGTGAATAAGGAAGTGTTATTTACCCCTGCACATAACACAAACTACGGGTAACACAAGAACTAGGGGTCACCAAATGAAATTAAGAGGCAGACGATTTAAAACAAATAAAAGGAAGTATTTCTTCACACAACGCACAGTCAACCAGTGGAACTCCTTGCCAGAGGATGTTGTGAAGGCCAAGGCTATAACAGGGTTCAAAAAAGAACTAGATTAAAGTTCATGGAGTACAGGTCCATCAATGGCCATTCTTATGTTCTTATTATTAGATCTCCTAGGTCAGTATCTGAGTGTCATTTACCATCCCCACACAGATCATCACATTATTATACCTCCTTATTGCTGGATTTAAAAGCAGTTTCTGAGACCCATATTTCTATCCTGTCCCTCCCCATCCTTGGAGACATCTGCTCCACTGCCATAAATTCAGATACGTTTTATCCTTTCCACCTCTTTCAGCGCAGGGGGAAAGGACTTAAGATCACCACAAGAATCTGATTTCTCAATTGCCTACTCATCTGGAGACTGGCAAATGTCCAGAGCCCAAGGGACGGGCCCCAGATTTATGCCAATGTGGAGGAGGAGAACACAGAAGCGCTCGTGAATCTATTTAAAAACTCATTGGAAAGAGCCAGCCAGTGATGGATTGGCATGACCAGGTAACACCCTAGTCTCTAGGAGGGCGTCCGAAAGAGCTAGGGAACAGCTGGCTTTGGGAAGGGGAGATCTGGGTCAGGAGGATTTCAGTGAGGACAGACGGGTGTGACTCTGCATTGACTGGGTTTAAACACAGTGCCTGAGGCTATTCAGCAGAGTGGTGATCACCAAGCACAGGCGGTGGGGTCCTGGGGAGCTGGAGAGGGATGCTTGGCTGAATAGTAACCTGGCTCAGATAGCAAAGGCAGAAGGTGCCCAGCACCACTTCTGGGCTGGGAGGGAGAGGCTGTGGAAGGGAAATGTGACAGATATTGAGCCACAGGCAGTATCTTTGAGGACCATACTGTATCTTATATTTAAAGCACGAAAACCTCCCAAGGCCATTGTACTGAGATGGGCCTGGCCGTACAAGCTGTACAACAGTCATAGCTCTGATGTGCAGCTGTGTGTCCGTCCCCGCCGGCTCACTGGGGTTGGGGTGTTCCTGCAGAAAAAACGGTTACTCACCTTTTAGTAACTGTTGTTCTTCGAGATGTGTTGTTCATGTCCATTCAAAGTAGGTGTGCGCGTGCGCCGCGTGCACGCCAGCCGGAAGACTTTCCCCTAGCAGGGTCCGTAGGGTCGGCCCTGGCGCTCCCTGGAGTGGTGCCACTACGGCGCCGCGCTGGCCCTCCACGCCCTCAGTTCCTTCTTGCTGGCACTCTGACAGAGAGGCAGGAGGGTGGGTATTGGAATGGACATGAACAACACATCTCAAAGAACAAGTTACTAAAAGGTGGATAACCATTTTTTCTTCTTCGAGTGGTTGTTCATGTCCATTCAAAGTAGGTGACTCACAAGCCTAACCTAGGTGGTGGGGTCGGAGGTCACTGCTGACTGGAGCACTGCACGACCGAAGGCTGCATCATCCCTAGCCTGGTGCGTGATGGCATAGTGTGACGAGAACGTGTGGATGGAGGACCACGTGGCCGCTCTACAAATCTCCTGAGTCGGGATCTGAGCCAGGAACGCCGCAGAGGAGGCCTGCGCCCTAGTGGAGTGGGCCGTGACCGGAGGGACCAGAGTCTTAGCTATACGATAGCATTCCCGGATGCAGGTTGCGATCCACGAAGAAATGAGCTGAGAGGAGACCGGGAGCCCCTTCATCCTATCCACCACTGCAATGAAGAGCTGAGTCGAGCGTCTGAACGGCTTGGTACGCTCGATGTAAAAAGCCAAGGCCCTGCGGACATCCAGGGAATGTAACCTCTGCTCCTCACTGGAGAAGTGTGGTTTCGGATAAAACACCGGGAGAAAAATATCTTGACCCATGTGGAACTGTGAGACAACCTTGGGTAGGAAGCCGGGTGAGGACTAAGTTGGACCTTGTCCTTACAGAAGACAGTGTACGGGGGCTCGGATGTTAATGTCCTGAGCTCCGACACCCTCCTGGCCGAGGTGATCGCCACCAGGAAGGCGGTCTTGTACGACAAGTACAACAGGGAGCATGAAGCCAGAGGCTCAAAGGGAGGCCCCGAGAGGGCGGAGAGGACCAGATTCAGGTCCCAGGCAGGGGCCGGCTGACGAACATGCGGAAATAGCCTGTCCATACCTTTGAGGAAACGCCCGACCAGCGGGTTCGCAAACACCGAGGTACCCCCCTCTCCCGGATGGAAAGCCGAGATAGCCGCCAAGTGAACACGAATCGAGGAAAGGGAGAGGCCCAGTTGTCTTAGGTGGAGCAAATAGTCTAGGACAATGGGGATTGGGACCCCCAGCGGATTGTGACCTCGCTGACCCGACCATATGGAGAAGCGCTTCCATTTGGCCAGGTAGGTGGCCCTAGTTGACGGTTTCCTACTACCGAGCAGCACTTGTCTGACCTGCTGGGAGCACTGCATCTCCACCGGGTTCAGCCATGGAGCATCCATGCTGTGAGGTGAAGGGACTCGAGGTTCGGGTAGCAGAGGGAGCCCCGGTCCTGCGTGATCAGGTCCGGGAGCAGGGGCAGCGTCAGGGGCGCCTGAACGGACATGTGCAGGAGTGACGTGTACCAATGCTGGCGCGGCCACGCCGGAGCTATCAGGATTACCCGCGTGTGATCCCTGCGAATCTTCAAAATCACCCTGTGTATCAGGGGGAGCTGGAGGAAAGGCGTAGAGCAGACCACCCCCCAAGACTGTAGGAAGGCATCCGACAGAGACCCCTGTCTGCAGCCCAGGAGGGAGCAGAACTGTCGGCACTTCCTGTTTTCCCTCGAGGCGAACAGGTCTAACCGGGGAAAGCCCCAGAGCTGGAAAATTGAGCGCACCACATCCCATCGGAGGGACCACTTGTGACCCCGGAACGAGCGGCTGAGGGTGTCCGCCAAACCGTTCTGCTTCCCCGGAAGGTAGAACGCCGTCAGGCGGGTAGCATTGTGGACACAGAAATCCCACAGCGCGAGGGCTTCCCTGCACAGGGGAGAGGAGCGTGCACTCCCCTGTTTGTTGATATAAAAGACTGCCGCCGTGTTGTCCGAGAGGACTGAAACACATCTGCCGGCCAGGTGGGACCGGAAGGTCAAACAAGCCAGGCGAACCGCTCTCAGCTCCCTGACACTGATATGCAACTCGAGGTCCTCCGGCGACCACAAGCCCTGCGTCCTGAGGTGTCCCAGGTGCGCTCCCCAACCCCGATCCGAGGCATCCGTTACCAGGGAGAGGGAGGACTGAGGGGCAGCGAAGGGGACACCCATGCACACTTTCTGCGGGTCGAGCCACCACCGCAGCGAGCTTAGCACCAAGCGGGGAATGGCCACCACTGAGTCCAAGGAGTCCCTGGCCAGGCGATAAACTGTCGCTAACCAGGACTGTAGCGGGCGAAGCCGGAGTCTGGGATGGTCTACCACATAGGTGCACACCACCATGTGACCCAACAGCCAGAGGCAAACTCGCGCCGTGGTAATCGGGGCGCAGTGTAGTTCGAGGATGAGCTTGGAAATCGCACGGAACCTGGATTCCGGCAAGTATGCTCTGGCGTGGGTGGAGTCCAGAACTGCTCCTATGAACTCTATTAGTTGCATCGGAGACAGGGTAGACTTGGCTTCGTTCAAGAGGGGGCCGAGATCGAGAAAAGTCTGCCTGATGAACAACACCTGGATCGCCACCTGCTCCTGGGAGCGGCCCTTTATGAGCCAGTCGTCCAGGTAGGGGAATACCTGGATGCCCTGCCTGTGCAGAAAGGCCGCCACGACTGCCATGCACTTTGTGAAGACCCTGGGAGCAGCTGACAGGCCGAACGGGAGCACCGTGAACTGCAGATGGGCGTCGGCCATGACAAACCTGAGGTACCGACGGTGTCGGGGAATTATGGAATGTGGAAATAAGCGTCCTTTAAGTCGAGGGCGGCATACCAATCTCCTGGATCCAGGGAGGGAATGATTGAGGATAGGGAGACCATACGGAACTTGAGCTTTCGCACAAACTTGTTCAGCCGCCGCAAGTCTAGGATGGGTCTCAAGCCCCCTTTCGCCTTCGGTATTAGGAAATATCGGGAGTAGAAGCCTTTGCCCCTGAGCTCCCGAGGGACTTCCTCCACCGCCCCTGCCTCCATGAGGGACTTCACTTCTTGAGTTAGAAGTTGCTCGTGAGATGGGTCCCTGAAGAGGGATGGGGAGGGAGGAAAACTGGATAGAATATCCCCTCTCTACCGTGCGGAGCACCCAGCTGTCCGCCATGATTCGGGACCAGGCACGGTAGAAGGGGGACAGACGTGACCCAAAGGTAGGGGTAGAAGGATCCAGAGTCTCGATAGGTAGGTCGCCCTCGACCGTACCATCAAATAGGGGGTCTAGGCCCCGATGGTGGTCTGGATTGACCGGACGCCTGGCCGGAGGGGTGGCGTTGGTGGTGCCTCTTGCCATTTCTGCCCCGCCTGCGACCCGGCTCCTGGCGAGTCTGTGGCTGGTATGGGTGGGGGGCCGTCTGCGGCCTAAACTGTCTGCGCTGAGTCGCAGGGGTATGCAGGCCTAGCGAGCGGAGCGTGGCCCTCGAGTCCTTTAGGCTATGCAGACGTTTATCTGTCTTTTCGGAAAATAACATCTGCCCCTCGAAGGGGAGGTCTTGAATGGTCTGCTGGACCTCACAGGGCAGGCCCGAGACCTGGAGCCAGGCTCCTCGCCACATGACCAGGCCCGTGGCCAGGGTGTGCGAGGCTGAGTCCGCCGCATCTAAGGCAGCCTGGAGAGAGGCTCAGGAGATCAGCTTCCCCTCCTCCACTAGGGCCGAAAACTCTGACCTCGAGTCCTGGGGAAGGAGCTCCGTAAACTTCGACATGGCTGAACACGTGTTGTGACCATATCGGCTTACAATTGCCTGTTGGTTGGCAATGCGGAGTTGTAGGCCCGCTGTGGAGTACACCTTCCTACCAAAGAGCTTGAGTCTTTTAGCGTCCCTGCTCTTTGGTGTTGACCCCTGAAACTCTTGACGCTCCCGCTGGTTGGCCGCATCTACTACCAGGGAGTCTGGGGGTGGGGGTGGGGGGTGTACAGGTGTTCGTGCCCTTTAGAGGGGACGAAATAGCGCCGCTCCGTTCTCTTGGCAGTAGGGGCCAGTGAGGCTGGCGTTTGCCCTAAGGTGCGGGACATATCCGCTATAGTCTTTATCAGCGGGAGAGCCATCCTGGATGGCCCTGAGGGAGCCAGGATGTCTACTACAGGGTCCGCATCCACCTCGATTTCCTCAGCTTGGATTGCGAGGCTCTGAGCTGCTCGCCAGAGCAGTTGTTGGAGGATTCGAGTGTCCTCTAGGGCCGGTGCCGCAGCCGTGCCCGAGACCGCTTCGTCCGGGGAGGAAGACGAGGAAATTACATGGATCAGTCCTTCCTCTGGTGCATGCAGCCCTTCAGGGTCCTGCGGCACACGCTACTGTGGTTGCGGTGCTGGTTCCAATTCTAAATGCGGCACCGCGACCGGTACTGGGGTCGCCAGTGAGCGGCTTGGCGTATCGGGCGGTGCCTGCAGAGCCCGAACTGAAGCCGCTGCCGGTGCCTGCTAGTAAGCAGGGATTTTGTTTCCTCTGCTGCCCTCAAGTCTTGAGACGCCTGGTCCCCAGGCCAGCGATGGCCATTTCAGAGAAAGGCTACAGAGCTACAGCCCCGGCGCAGGGTCTCCAGCAGCCCTTTGGGAACAAAGGGGGAAGCACAGAACTGCAAACAGCAGCACCCTGGGCTCTGCATCCCCTGGCGGGACTCTGCTCAGACTGACGCCTGTCCGAGGAAGGAGCAGACGCAGCCTGGAAGGGTTAATCCCTGCAGCCCTCCTGCCTGGCCTTCCCTGTCACTGCCAGGCTGCAGGTCCCCGCATCCCATGCATTAATTAATATTCCATGTGTAAAGCCGGGGTTGTAATTACTGCAAGTGATTAACAGGCCGAAGGTAGCCTGTCTCCAAGGAGCAGATTAACAGAGGCGCCCTCCAGCTCCTGCTCTCACCTCAGCACCATCGATGCATTTTAAACAGGGACCCGATGCCCCCGGTAGCCTGTGATTAATGGGCAGGCTGAGGAGTAAGAATGTGCTGGTGGCATCTGCCCCCAGGCGCCCTCTCTTGGTGCTCCCGCTCTGGATGGGGGGGGGGTGCTCAGGCAGCCAGGGTTTACGTGAACAAAGGCCAATTCCAGAGGAAGGCAGAGAATGGCTAGAAATCAGCACTAAGGGGCTGGCAACGCTCAGGGCCCTGGGAAGGTAGGCTACTCCAGAGGTGGCCAACAAGTCGGGGCATTGCTGCTCTGCCCGCGGCACAGCCCCAGCTCCACTCCCCTGGGAGCTCTGTGCTCCCATCATTGGGTCCTTGCCCAGGAACCACAACACCTCCCCTCTCCCAGTGCCTACCCCTGAGCAGCACAGTGGAAGGGACGGGATATACAGGGGGCCTGGTTTGCTCCCTCCTGGTGCTTGTCATCCACCTTCCATTATAGACAAACAGTAACACAGCAACCGACTAAGCCCTGAGCCCCTGAGAAGAACAGGCTGTGAAGGACGAGCAGACGGAGGCCTGGAGACAGAGAAGGGTCACCATGCAGATGCCAGTGGCAGAGATGGAGGCAAGAGCTGTAAGATCCCTGCCTAGTGCTTCTTTCCCTCTAACACCAAGCGCGTGATGCTGGAAGGGAAGGACTGTTGGGGACAAGCCCCTCACTCCGCGCACTAGGCATGAGGAAATCAGTGAGGGGCTCCTACTAGCATCAAGAAAGCCCTGCTCCTCCAGACATGCCATAATGTCACACCAGGGCAGTACGTGCATGGAAGGCAGAGCCCTACCTCCAGCTGGCACCGAGTCCCAGGATTGGGACTGATCTCCAGAGCCCGGCTCTCTGGCCAGTGAGCTCCAGCACTGGAGCTGAAGTGCACTCAAGCAGCTCTGAGGTTATATCAATGCCTCCCCTCCAGGGTGCTTGGCATACAGATTTGCAGAACATGCAGCTAGCAGGCCTGGGATCCCATCAAGTCTCCTGAGCCTTGGTGAGTAGGAGACCACCAAGAAAACCCTGGGGCTGCAGGAGGCGAAACTGGTGACTCCATGTCATTCCTGAAGTCATTAACCACTTACCGTTCAGCACTATGGTCACACCACAAGGCCCAGCATGCTGGGCCCTGCCCAGGGACGATACGAGAGCAGCCCCTGAACCAAAGAGCTCAGCGGCAAAAGGCTGCTGCTCAGACCGTGCTCTTCAACAGTGGTTTAAAAGCGATTCTCAACAGTCCGAATACAACCCCACCTCTCAGCGATGCGAGGCTCCTTTCCTCGGGAGAGTCAGCCCTTCCCTGCTCCCCTACCTTTCACCGAGCTCTCCCAGACACACAGAGCAGGCAAGGCTGAAGGTGTGTCCCCCCCAAACCACCTTTCAGGCCTTCCCCATATGTCATGAAGGAGCAAGAACAGCCCCCAGTCCCTTCAAGAGACACAGAGACCTGCTGAAGCTTCCCACAAACCCTGGCTGAAGGCAGCCCTGCTTCTGTTCCTCCCACACACACAAAGAGGGGGATCAGCCTGCTCCACTTCCAATCTTGAAGCCAGATTCTTCCCCAGGGAATACACAGCCATTTCCACGGCAACTAACTGGCAGAGAGAAGGAGCTCTGCTCTGCTCTCCAATCCCACCACCAAACCACGGCAGAAGACAGGGAGGGATGGGGATGCAGAACTGGCTGCTCCCTTGGAAGGAAGGCGCGAGATCCCTGTCCTGAGGAGCTCGCTGCAAACACAGCCATACTCAGCTGGGCTCTGGTCCTCCCCATCCACCCACCCCATGCCCAAATAGTGCCACACGTACCACGGGTGGGATGCGAGCTTGGCAGCCCAGCCTTCACTTCACATTAGCTCTTTAGGATGGTACGTGAGACAGTCCAGTTTGGGAGCTGCTGTTCTCAGTCAGACACGGCTTCTGCAGAGACACTCTGGGACGGTTGATGGGAGTGGAGCTGGGAGAGCTGGCATGCACGGAGGGGTCCACAGGAACAAGGTGTTCCCACCCCAGCCTGGCTCCAGCCCAGGGGCGCTGCTCCTGTTTGCTGATTGTGGCTCCCTCCATCAATCCCAGGAGGTGGGACATGGAGTCAAAAGGGGGAAGGAAATCCAGAGCAGCTCTGAGGAGGAGGTGAAATCATGCACCGCCCCGAGCAGCTGCTCTCTCACCGTCCCAGGGGAGAGCGGGGCAGAGGCTAGAAAGCTGTAGCCATGAGCCACCCCTCCCCATGTCATAACTTCCTTGTACGTCTGGGGTCTTTGGCCAATATACAGGCCCCAGTGCTGGTTTGAGGCCCCTGGACATTTGCTGCCTCTGAGCCAGGCCATTATCGCAAAAGAAACACGAAATCTCTACGGTCATTCCAGGGTTGTCTCGCCCCCGCCCTCAAAAGAAACAAACAAACAAACACACACACACACACACACACCCCACACACACTCTCTCTCTCTCTCTCTCTCTCTCTCTCTCCCCCTCCCTCCCTTTTGGGCTAAAAAAGTATGCAGGAACTTCTCACTTCCAAAATGCTGAATTCCCCTCACACTCCAATCCCATCCCTTTCCCTCCCCACAGGCCGCCTGTCCGAGGTCTGCCCGCCCCATATATCGATCGGCAACCTGCTGAGGGGGAGCCGCCAGCCGGAGCAAGGCCAATGAGACTCCAAGAATTACAAGGAGATAAGGCTATCAGCTGTAATTAACCACTATCCAAGGCAGACGCTTGGCTGCAGAGACTTTCTTCCTTCTTTTCCCCAAGACTGCAAAATAAATTATCCTGCAAACTTAGCAAGGGCTGAGCTATGGAAACAATTAAACAAAAATTAAATCTAATTCGTTTATACTCTGAGCACAAAGTGGATAATGTGGGGTTTTTCCTCTCTCTCTCTCCTCTCTTCGCCTTGGTGTTAGAGGACTATTATGGGAAATTAATCATGGGGAAAAGCAATGAACGTGCTCTCTCTCTCTTTAAAAGTGCACTGAAGTGATTATATAAAAATCTATTAGAGGGGCCAGGAAATTTAAGAGTGACACCATTTAAAAGGAAGAGGGCGACTGATTGATTTCTTAACTGACAGATTCTCGAATAAAGGCCTGGGGAGCACACAGGGTTAATGAACTGGTCTCGCTGGGATGGGGAGATTCATGGATAAGAGTTTGAGAGACTGGCCAGTCCTCCGGGAGGTCAGTTCGTGGAACAAAATCATCCATTTGCAATCCCGGCTCATGAGGTGCCCGGGCATTAACACAAGGTGCCACCGGACAAAACTGAAGGCCACCAGCAGATCCATGAGGTAGCAGCCCAGCACTGTCATAGCAAGGGGCTGGTCTGAGGGGCATTGGCACAGCTGGGTGTGGCAGGAGCCAATGGCTGGAACAGCAACAGGAGCTGAGGGTCAGGCGTGAGGGACATCAGAGCTGTGTGGGAGCCCAGGATTGCACCTGCCTGCGCACGTGCTGGGCACTCATAAGCCCCTTGGCTACGTTAACAGACATCCAGTTCAAGCGCTGCTGAAAAACAATACTGAGCAGAGCCTGGCAGCCTTCTGACGGGACGCCCCAGCCACTCAGAGCAGCGGGATGGGAGAGGGAAGCTTAGCACTGAGTCCTGACCACAGCAAACGTCTTGGCAGCCAAAACGCTCCCAGGGAGCAGAAGAGACCCCTGTGGCTCTGCAAACCAGCAGCCCTAACTGAGCTGCCAGCGGGCCCAGGGGGCAAGAACGGCGCTCCATGGGGCCACGAGGCTCAGCCGAGACACAGCAGCCAGCAGAGCAGGTTCAAAGCACCAATGCTGATGCTCTGCAGACAGCCAAGTAGGAAACCTGTGCTGGGGCAGGGGATTCTCTGATGGCCGACTGTGCCGCTCTGGCAGGGCTGCGAGACCCCCCAAAGCAATGGAGTCGAGCTGGGCTGCGACTGTGAGCAGAGCTCAGCCAAACGCATGTGAGAGCAGGGACTGGGAGAGCTGCCCCAAAACCAGAGCCCTCTGCCCCACTAGCACCCCACAGAGGGCAATGGGATGGCATGCACAACCGGGAACCAGCCCTCCCAGGGCTACCTCTGCCACTGCTTCCAGCAAGCCGCCTCAGCTCCCCACTCTGTGCGATGGGGTCAGCTCACCTGGCATGTCCCTATCGTGTGGTGCAGACATGCAGGGGCTAACCGGGCTTGTCGAAGGCTTGCACTCCCTTCCCGCAGCATATCCCCTCCAGGTACACACCATCCTTTCTGAAAGTCTGCTGAGCTGCAGACCCAGGAGCTCCTGCCTGTCACCAAGAACCCCTTAACGGAGAAGGTACCAAGCCACTGTCATGCCAGGCACCTGATCTGCAGGCTGGAAGCCAAGGGATTAGCGTGAGCTACACACAGCCAGGGGAGCACAGAGACCAACCTCTGGGGCCAGCAGGTTAGAGATCAGACAGTTCCCGCTCGGCTCCGAGGCTGGATTTTAATGCATTCCAGCTACAACACAGTCTCTGTTGGCAGAGACCAGATGCACAAGGGGCCTGCGCTTCTTTTGTCACCTTGTTCTAAGCAGCATCTGCTTGCTCTACCGCTGCAGTGAAGCCTGCAGTGTGACAGGGAGGAGGTTTAAAGAGAGGGGAAGGATCTCACACCTCCACAGACTGTCACCTGCAGCCCAGGGCTCTGACGCTGCTTGGGCCTGCTCCCGAACCAGCCCTGAGGGCCAGCAAGGTGGGGAAGACCCATAAGTGGTTCGCTCAGGTTCTGGTGGTTCTACAATCCAAGGGCAGGGCCCAAGCTCTCCCTGAACTGAGAGCTGGGAGAGACCAAGCTTTGGACGGACAATATTCCTGGATCCAGACTGGCCACAGTTCTGGCTTCCCCCCTCAGGTCCCAGCCCCAGAACTCTGCAGCAGAGTGGGGAGTGGAAAGGACATTTGTTCAGTGGGGGATTCAGCACCACAGAGCTTACCAACCCCCCACCCCCTCGGCCAAAGTCCAGTTCCCAGGAGCAAGGGCTACAGACCCCATTAATCAATCATGGTAATTGCAGCTGAACATCACTGCGTCTCCAGTAAAACCCTGGCTCTTCCTCCCCCAGCCAGACTGGCTGGGTAAGGGAGAGGCTGCCTGCTCCTGCTGCCCCTGGAGCACACGCTCGGCTCCGCTTAAAGTCTGTGATAAAATCTTTGCCGAGGCAGATTCCACCATAAATTCCAGTTCACAGTGGAACTGTCCCTGGCCAGCCTGACACTTTAATGAGATCATCAATTCCAGAGGAACCTGCTGCGGCTGGCGCTGGAATCCACGGGAGAGCAGACTCCAGTCCTGGCATGCGCTAGAACTGAGGGCTGTCCCCCGTGCCGAGCCCAGCTAAAGGGGAGGGCACGCTGGGAGTCCTGGCTAGTCCTCCACTCCCCACTGGTGTCTGATCTGCCATGTCCTCCAATGGAGGAGAGAGAGAAACCCCCCTCCTTGGGATCGGATCGCCAGCCAGTTGTTGGGGCACAACGGAAACGCTCTGTACAAGGCGTAGTTCAGCATAAGCAGGTGCAGCTCCCAACTCCTCCATATGCCAGGCCTGAACTTGGCACACACCATGAAACCCTCCCAACTCAAAGGGGAAGGACTCCCTCCTCAGCGGCAACATCTGGGGCAGGGGCTTGCTGCCCATTCACCATCTGCTAAGTGCCCCCTTGTATCCTCAGGGTGGCCCTGCAAGTGGCTCTGGCCTCAGTTTCCCTCTTCTGTAGTCCCCCGTGACTCCAGCAAGCTTTCCAAGAATAAATAGCGCTTGCGGGGTTAAATGGTTACCAAAAAGCCCTGTGCACATTGTGATGCTGTATGGCAGGGGCAACCTTTCAGAAGTGCTGTGCCAAGTCTTCATTTGTTTGTGACTGGTTGGGGAGTTTAACTTCAGTGTTACCCACCAGTCTTCAGTGTTACCCACCTGACCTTGGCATTTCCACTGAGGGCTACCCTGGGTCTCACACACAAAAGACGTCCCACAACCCTAGTCCAGAATCCCCCAGCACAGTCCACAAAGTACATTCAACCTTTCAACTCCCATCAACTCACCCAGTTCAGCCCCGGCCCCTCTTGCCACCCCCAGGCTCCCCAGCATGGCCCCGGCCTCCCCCACCACAGCCAGGCTCCCCGGCACAGCCCCGGCCTCCCCCGCCACACCTCATCCGGCCCCTCTAGTTCGTCAGCTCCTCCACTCTTTTCATTCTCAGGTCTGGTCCTAGCTCTCGCCCAGAGACATCAGCGCACTCACCCGTCCATCATTGCCCAGCCTTCAGCCCTCTGCAGCCCAACGAGCCAGCAGGTACCTCCCTCTGCAGCTCTCAGCCTTCAGCCCGCTCTGGCCCGGGCAAGTTTGTGGGTGACCCCCCTCCCTCCCCCAACGGACCTGTTGCCTCCTGCTTTCACCAGCCTGCCCTGACCCCACTGCTCAGCAGGGGCCCTCGCCACTCCCTCCTTCGGGGGCAGCCCAGCCCAGCCCTGCTCTGAGCAGTCTCCTGACACTTTCCTCTCCAGACTATCCCTTAACTTTGGGGTGCCCCTCACTTGTAACTCCCAGGCAGCCCTGCCCTCCTCATGACACCAAAGCAGGGTGCACCTGGACTGGAACCAGGGTGCTGGGCCCCTTAAGGACATCGAGCTACAGCACTGTGTCCATAAACTTCTCCACTGATGGCGAAAATGGGGAGATATGGCCCCATGGGCACAAGGCCTGGGAGACTCCTCAGGCTCGGGTGCACCGTTTGGGATGCTTTGTGAGCCCCTGGAAACGCCTCCCCTGGCAAAGAGAGATCTGACCACAGCATCATGCCTGAGGCACAAGACATATTATCACTCTCCCCTTACATGCGTCCACACGCGTGAATGCGCCATTCCTCGTTCTGAAGAAGGGAACTGCCAGGCATTCGCCCCAAACACCCACCCTTTTAGCGCCATGAAGGAAGGAGACAGCTGCTTTGGGCAAAGCCAAGGGAAAGTTCCCAGGAGTCAGAGGACCTGAGCCTCCTCTCACTCAGCCCAGTTTCACACCAGTGCAGCTCCAATGGAGTTACTCCAGAGTTACACCAGCGAGAGTGGTTCCAGAGCGTGCCCCCTGCAGTGTCCTTGCAGACATCCCCACAAGGGGAAATCCCAGCACCTCTGGAGGGGGAATCGCACACACACACAGGTTAGCAGCAGACCGTGTAATGGAGCCCAAATCTACCCCCCTCCCCATAACCCACTAACGAAGCCTCCTGCTGGGATCCATTGTTAGGGAAACCAGCATGTCAGTCCCTGAGGATCTGCAGAGCTGCCTCCTGGCTGTGGGCTGAGCAGCACCAGAGGGTCACAGGCATGCAGCAGGGGACTCGTTTCTTGCTTTAACCCACAGGTTTAACACATACAATTGTCTCTGGAGACTCAGGCTGCCTTGGCCCTTCAGCCTCCCAAACAGAGACACTGAGTTCTGGGCATGTGTGTTTGGGGCTGGGGGCTTTTCCAGATGAGACTTTCACAGATCTTAGTCCTTTAGATCGCAGTGGGATTTCCCCGTCCACTGCCCTGGGAGAAAGCTTCTCCTGCCCTCACTGTTGGGTTGTGGCCCATTTAGTGCTACCCTCCCACCCCCAGCCACCAAGGTGCCTGCATTTCACACACACACAGACAGACAGGAGCTGGGGAATGAACCAGGTCATGTGACGGTTAATTATTAAACTTTCCCACTGGGGAAATAAAATCTGGAAAGCCAAGATTCCTTTGTAACAGTGGGCCCAACACAGGAGAGGAAAAGGACTCCACATTGTATATAATGGATCCAGGCCACTTCTCTGTAAGCGTATGAAAGGAAACAGCCCGTACACAGCACAGCCTGCCAAGGCCATTACCCTAGAACCAATATTTACAAATACTCCATTTCGACATTAACATAGGCAAATGCCTTTCTGTGAATTGAATGGAAGCGTCTCCTTCCCACCAGGCTAATGGAAACACAAAAGCACTCTCCCTCAGACGCATCCTTTCAACGGTTTTAAAGAGGTAAAAGAAAACCCTTTGATCTCAGCAGCCAGTTTGTTTAGTCCCACGCAGGGATTTAATTGACAAGGGATGTCCTTGAATACATGCAGAAATGTCCTCGCTCCACAGGAAGTCAGCCTCGAGTTATAAAATCCACAGTGTGAAGGGGTTTTTTTGCTCCGCTAACTATGTGCCAGAACAATACAGTTCAAGGTCTGTTGCTGCAAGTTGAATGCAGTGCAGCTGGAAATGAGCGTGGGACTCTGCAGCTGGAGGTAGATGCTCCCAGGTATGGAGCAGGGCAAGAAATGTATCCGATTCACGGGGAAAGCGCTGCCTTCTCACTCCCTGCATGGGGGGGAATTTCCAGAGCAGGACTTGGATTTGGTGGTTTCCCTTTGGACTTGTTTCTAAAACACTCTCACCAACATCTCCTAGCCCCCTGAAACTGTAACCTGCTCTCATCAGCCCAGGTGTTCTGATGCACCAGACCTCAGAAATGATGTCTCTGCAGACAACCTCAGGTCTGCCCTCATGCACAGCTTCCAACAGACTCAGGACATCCTGGGAAGTTTAGGCTCCCAACCTGCCAGACAGAACCTTCTGGCCGTCTATGGACCTGTCCACAGCAGCCATCTCTGCAGTGGTGCAGCGACACCAATACATGCCCCATTTGACACTCACCTGGCGCAGCGACACTAGGAGTAGCAGGGGGTTAGCTACATGTAGTTATTCCAGGACAAAAAGCCCCAGTTCAGACAGACCCTGGGTGAGGAAGGAACATGGAGGCAGCAGCCTCGCCTGGCTGTCAGACCCGCCTAACAGCCTGTCAGGAGGCAGCTCTCTCTAGGGATTAATTCTTTTCATCCTGAATCGTGGGACATCACCCATGCCCTTGACACCACAGTACTGACCCAGAGCAGCACGAACCCACCCACGGTATTCAACCTAAGGCAGGCAGGCCGGCAGATGCAGCAGCCCCCCCTTCCTCCCCCAGAGCTGCTTTTCCCTTTGCTCCGCCGCAGGCTCCCACTAAGGCCCAGGGAACGGGAGCACAGCGGAGGGGGCCAGCGAGGAGCAGTGGCAACTCGGCTCTGCGACCTGGCTATTCCAAATGGTGACTCCCGCCCCACAGCAAGCGACACGAGAACTGGCCCATCCTAAGGAGCAAACAGCAGGACACAGCACTGGTTCTTGGCTCCCCCGCAGTTCCCCTGGAGGCTGGGCACGTAGATCATGCTCAGCACTTGCACAGCGCTTCGTACCCCCAGATATGCTGTACAAACAGGGCCAGCGGAGGCTGGCAGTCATCTCCCTTTTACAGGCCCAGACCCCAAGGGGCAAGCTTTGGCTACCCCCGCACGGCTGTGCTGAGAGAGGAGAAGGGCACAGGGGGCTGCCACAGGGAAAGGCTACTCCTGGGGCACAGAGCGCTGCCGGGAACAGCCCTGTGTGCAAGCAAGGGCCCCTGGGGCTGCGCTGGGGGCAGCACGTGCAATGCCTCTAGGGGGAGAGCTCCCTTGCATTCTGCTGCTCCTGGCCTCCAGAAAACCCTTATTGCCCCTGGATCCAGCTCCAGGAGCCATAGGTTGACCTTAAGTGACCTGCCCAAGGACACAGAGTGAATCAGTGGCAGGGATGGGATGAGAAGGCCAGCGTTCAGCACTCCCATTGCCTTGCTCAGCCCACTGAGGCCACACTTGTGCATACCTCCCTACAGTCCTGAGTTTTGTGGGACTGTCCCATCATGGAGGCCAAGCCAAATCTGTGCGCCAGGTCCTAATGCCTACAGTAGGGAGCCGAGCCCAGCCAGCCCCGGGAGATGGTAGCCAGCACTGCAGACTCTTTGTGCAGCTCCCTCAGGCCTCCTATGCCCCAGTGGCAGAACCTGTCCTGCTTTAGCCACTGGAAATCTTGGGCAACATGCGTGTGTCCAACTCGGCCTACCCCGATAAAGAGGGGAAGCAGCTGGAGGAGGGTTCCTAGCTTACAGGCCTGGGACACTGGAAAGGGAGCCAGCTCTCCTTGTCAAAATCCAGTGGGAGGAGATTACCTCCAGGGATGGGTCTGAAGCATGTTCCACCATCCCAGCAGCACATACTGGAGCAGCTCTCCATGAATACCAGGCACCCCCAGAGCAGAGTTTGAAATGCATTAGGGGTGCACACTCCCAGGAGGGTGGAGTGGCCTTGGTGGGGGTCCAGGCTGGCCAGCTCTCCTCAGTACCGGCCCGTGGAGCTCCAAGCAGGTGGCAGCACTGGGGGTCGCCTGCTTACAAGCTGAAAGTGCAGGGAGAGGCCTGAATGATTCCAGCCTGGAGCAGAAAGGAAAGGTGGAGAGTCCAACCCTTTCTCCCTGCTCCCCAGAGGACATGAAATGAATGGCATCTCTTAAAGAGACTGTGCTCAGGACCAACTGAATGCAGTTTTCCCTTCAGAAAGGCATGAGGTTTGGATGCTTTTCTTTGCTGGAGGCCAAGCTGTGCACAAAGAGCCACTGGATCCAGGAATAAAAATCAGTGTGTGCCAACCATAACCAGCCTCTTCTCACTTCTTATCCCTACAGCCTGTAAGCCTGGACAGCTGACTGGTCACAGCAGGTGGAGATGGGCCCAGAGCACACCTATACACACGCGCTACCTCGCCCCAGCTGCCATCCCATGTGCACAAGCCTGGTCCCACTCAGCCCCTGGAACACGTCACCCCACTCGCCCCTCCCTGCCCTGGCCCCTGAGCACAGAAGAGATAACGTGAGGCTCTCTCCTCTTTGTGCCAGGCTCATTCGAAGCAGCGGACAAAGCAATCCACCCCCATCCCCACCCGTACTGCTGTTGAGAACAGAAGCTGGTGCAATGCTCAGAGGTTAAATCACCTCCTTCTCCAGGCAGTTTTCTAGCAGCCTTAAAGTCTACTTTCAATTGCCCCTCGGAGGACAGGAAAAAAAAGACACTTGGTAACACCCTGCGGTTGCACATATCAATCAAAGGGAAGAACTAGAGATGGGAAATGAACACTGAGAAGAGGATTCTGCAGCTGTATCCACCAGGGCTGTGGATTTGGTTTTTTAATCTCCTCCCCTGCTCTGTCTGTCCGCCTACAGCCTCCCACCCCCAGGTCAGCAGCTGATTAGTGAGCATTCCTCTCTCCTCTAACGGAGACTTTAGGTGGGTGTCTTTCTATAGCATCGCTCCTGCTGCTGCGGCTCCCAAGCCATGAAAATGACACGTTATGCTAATCAAGCGCTCCTCCATCTGCTACCACTGGTCCCCACATCCCCATAATCACCTGGCTAAGGGCTGCAGAGCATGCAGCAGATGCCAGAACTTTATTTTCACAAGCCCAGTTGGTCTGGAACGCGAGCAGCAGCAGCAGTAACAAGGGAGCCCTTCTCTGCAGCTTCAGGAGAAGCAGCCTGAGGTCTCGTTAAAATACCCCTCACACCGCCTGCATGGAGGAGGCTGGGTGAAGCCAAACAGCAGCGAAAGCAGCAAACAACACAGACTGATTCCCCAAGCTGCCTCAACCCCTCTCCCCCCACCACCACCCATTGGGGACTTCACCTGATCAGCAGCTTTTGGGGTAACTCCAAATTCACAGCTTGTGATTGCAGAGATACAGCCCCAGGCTGAAGGGGACCTGGACCACCCTCTCTGCTTCACCCAACGCTTTTCCAAACAGTCTGGGTAGGCAGCGGGTAGAACAGGACGAGCCCCAGTCTTCCCCATCCCCCCAACCCCAGAAAAGGCATTACAAACAATCAGGCACAGTCAGCAACCTAACAAGGAGTGAACCAACAGCCAGCGGTGTTCCTTACTGCATCCAGCTCTGCAGGTAAGGGCCGCCAGGGCTCTCACGCTCACCCTTCCCATGCCGTCTCCACAAGCTCAAAGACACTGGAAACCTCCCATCAACCACCACTTCTCCCTCTCAGCCATTCTCTGGAAGCAAGACCAATGCCCCCGCCCTGTCCAGGGGTAGCAGTTACCTGCAGGGCACCTGAGCCCACCCACAAGAATAACCAGCAGGAAGAGAAAGTGCCTCTTCAAGGTGAGCTTCTCCAGGGCTTGTAGCAATGCGGGATTTACTTTCCACCCATTCCCAGGTTTGGGTGCATTCCTGGCCATGCACTAGAAACCAAGTGGCACGAGCAGTGTTCTTGTGGAGGGGCTTCCCCACTAGCTTACAATTATATTTCCATGATACGCTTAATCCCAATACATGTGTCTTCCTTCTAACCACTCATCAATCTTATTCTTCTATAACCCTAACCTCACACAACACAAATGTAGGGGCCCCAATTACCAATAGGTGCCATTATGATCCCAGGTCATAGAATCTCAGGGTTGGAAGGGACCTCAGGAGGTCATCTAGTCCAACCCCCTGCTCAAAGCAGGACCAATCCCCAGACAGCTTTTTGCCCCAGATCCCTAAATGGTCCCCTCAAGGACTGAACTCACAACCCTGGGTTTAGCAGGCCAATGCTCAAACCACTGAGCTATCCCTCCCGCCAGGTTCCCTCCTACCAATAATTGCTGTTCTGTGCCCACCACAACTCCCGACAGCGCTCCTATGCACACAGTCCAACACAGCCTGCATAGCAGCAATGACAGAGGGAGCAATTGCTGCTGGCTGGCTGAGATTCACCCTGGTCACGAGGGGTCTCTTCTGTTTGTTTCCAGCTGCACAACCACAATTAACGAGGCTAACAATGCCTCAGGAGACAGATTCTAAAGTTAGCTTTATGTAAGGTAAGAAAACATTCCTCGCTCCCAAAAGCATGATACAACATGGTGCTGGAAACCCAAAGAAGGCAGTTAAGGTTGTATAAACGTGTGATGCAGGACCATAGCTGTGAATTGCTTAAGTTTGTGGCTTGTTTTCATAGGACCATAGGACTGGAACGGATCTCGAGAGGTCATCTCTACTTCAGTCCCCTGCACTCACAGCAGGACTAAATATTATCTAGACCATCTGTAATGGGGTCAGCACCTGCCTACCTCCTTCTGGTTGGGTGTGAGCTTGCTGTCTCTTAGTTCTTGGAACAGGGTGGCACCCACCTCTCGTGAGCCCCCTCTCCCTCCTGGACCAATGGTTTCTCTGGCGGGTCTTCAGTGACTCAGCCCTCCGGCCGAGTCACACACAGTGTCTGTAGGTGGAACAGAAAGAACAAACCCCTTCTGGGGCGTACAGTCTTTACTTCTGCCAAGGCTTCCTCCCTGGAGACACTGCCCTCTATACCAGTCCAACAGTATCCTTGCTGGTCCAGCGAGGTTCTGGGCTCAGTCCCCTCAGCCAGCCTTCTTCACTCCCCCAGTCTTCGGCAGCCCTCCCTGGGCTTAGCCCTGCCCACACTGAGCTGTCCATGGTCCTGCTGCTCTTCCAGCCATCCAGGAACCCAGTTCTCCCTCTTCCAGCTCCAGTCAGCAACTGACTGCTCTGTCTCACTCTGTGGCTTCTTTTTATATGGCCCTCCTGGTCCCTGACTGGCTGCTCCAGTAGCCCCTCTGATTGGCTGCTTCCCCTGAAGCCACTCTTGGCTGTCTAAAAGACTTCTCCTCTGCCTCCAGCTGGGGGCCTCCGGATCTTGTCTACCCCATCACACATCACTGACAGGTGATTGTCTAACCTGCTCTTAAAAACCTCCAATGATGGAGATTCCACAACCTCCCTGGGCAATTTATTCCAGTGCTTAACCACCCTCACAGTTAGGAAGTTTTTCCTAATGTCCAACCTAAACTGCTCTTGTTGCAACTTAAGCCCATTGCTTCTTGTCCTATTCTCAGAAGTTAAGGAGAACAATTTTTCTCCCACCTCCTTTTAACAACCTGTTATGCACTTGTAAACTCATATGTACACTCTCAGTCTTCTCTGCTCCAGACTAAACAAACCCAATTTTTTCAATCTTACCTCATAGGTTATGTTTTCTTGACCTTTAATCATTTTTGTCACTCTCCTTTGGACTTTCTCCATTTTGTCCACATCTTTTCTGAAATGTGGCACCCAGAACTGGACACAATACTCCAGCTGAGGCCTAATCAGTGTGGAGTAGAGCAGAAGAATTACTGCTCATGTCTTGCTTACAACACTCCTGCGAATACATCCCGGAATTATGGTTTTTTTGCAACGGTGTTACACTATTGACTCATATTTAGCTTGTGATCCACTATCTATGACTCCCAGATCCCTTTTCATAGTACTCCTTCCTAGGCAGTCATTTCTCATTTTGTATGTGTGCAACTAATTGTTCCTTCCTAAGTGGAGTACTTTGCATTTGTCCTGATTGAATTTCAGCCTATTTACTTCAAACCATTTCTCCAGATTGCCCAGATAATTTTGAATCTTAATCCTACCCTCCAAAGCAGTTGCAACCCCTCCCAGCTTGGTATTGGCTACAAACTTTATAAGCGTTCGCTCTATGCCATCATCTAAATCATTGATGAAGATATTGAACAGAACCAGACCCAGAACTGATCCCTGCAGGACCTCACTTGACATGCTTTCCAGCTTGACTGTGAACCACTGACAACTACTCTCTGGGAACGGTTTTCCAACCAGTAGCTCCATCTAAGTTGTATTTCCCTAGTTTCTTTATGAGGAGGTCATGCGAGACAGTATCAAAAGCCTTTAGTCAAAGGAGGTCTTTCTTGCTTTTGTCACTACCTGGTGACAATAAAGTTCTCAAAGAGGTGACTCCATTGGATAAGCAGCAAGTGACAGAGTAGAGAAACAATCAACAGCTCACTGCTTGTAGGCAAGGTGAAAATTGTGGGATTTGAGCTGCATCCACCCAATCTACGGCTATCTAGTCTACCCAGCCTCCCTCCCAGGCAGAGAAGGCTCAGAAAGTTAGTTATACTTAATGGTGGCTAAGAGTTTGGAGCGCCACCTTTTTTGGAGGGGGGTACAGAGAGAGATGTGGGGAGAACTTAACTGAGCATTTCCTTGTTTTCTGGAAGGGATTCAAGAGCAGAAGGCACTGCAGCATGCTAGCAATTGTAACTCCATCGGCAGTGTTTTTTGTAAGTGATAACCACGCACACATACGCTTTGCCTGTTCAGACTCAGTCTGACATGCCTGAGACTCACGATAATCTGGTGGGAAATCCATCTGTCTAAAGTATTTATAGGGCTCCAATCACCATGGAATCTAGGCACAAATACACATTCAAGAGAAGCACAAAAAACCTGTACAGGGGATTTGCTGTTCACCATTTGGAGTCTGGTCACTTCAATCTGAAGTTTCTGCTAGTTCTGGTCGGTTTCTGCAAGGAGGTGGGTGTAACTGTGAGAACAGGCTCACTCTAACCGCTGGGGCCGGGTATTGCATGATCTAGGATGCCGTACAAGGACTCCCAAGTCTCATCATAGGCGCTTCTAGTTTGTGTTTTGCCTGATCAGGGACAGAGGGTGCTCTTAAGCAGCCCAGTCCTAGACCACTGAGAGCCTTGAGGATTAGGACCAGGATACACAGAGAGTGGCGCTCTCAGCTGCTAGTCCCAGCCAGAAAGTTCTGGCCGCCACATCATACAACCTGGATGTTTTGACTGGCCTATGTAGAGGGAGTAGGCCAGTGACCCATGCGCTTGCCACAGATCCTAAGTCCTCATCCTAGACAAACGGCGTGGCCTCCTAGCAACCTTCCTTGTTTTTGCACTACCTGGTCACCTCAAAGAGGTGACTCCATTGGATAAACAGCAAGTGACAGAGTAGAGAATCAAAGAGCTCACTGCTTGTATGCAATGTAAAAATAGTGGGATTTGAGCTGCATCCATCCAATCCACTGCCAGCCAGTCTGTTTGCCCCTGCCTCCCTCCCAGGCAGAGAAAACTAAGAAGGTTAATTACACTTAATGGTGGCTAAGGGTTGGGAGTGCCACCTCACAAGAGCAGTAATGCATCATCCCTTTTGCTTGGCAATCCCATATACTCCCAGATCAGCCATGCATATCTGTGTGCTCAAGCTCTCTCCAGACAGCTGAGAATCTGGGGAGGGGAAGCAGGAGGCCCGGCAAACAGCAGAAGCCTTTGATGTGGAAATACCCCTGTTATTTCTCTTTCATGTCAGGCAGGTTTTCTGCTTCTCTGTTAAATGATTCAGTTTTTCTGTCATTTCTGGGTGGCTGTTACAGATTCACATCAGCAGAACCATGGACTGGAAGAACAACACAGCGCCAGATAATCAGTTAGAGAGAGAATCACAAGACATACCCAAAGACATCTTCAGCAAGCACCAACAAGGGGAGACAGAGAATCAGGCCTTTCACACCTGGGGAACAAGAGGGACTTCCCCAGCCGGGATGGACCCAAACAGAGGGTGTTAATTCACTTGTAACCGTAAAACCGACAACCACTGCAGTACTAAATGCTCATCAGTAGACATACACAGAGGCCAATCAATATGAGGGGTGGGGCCAGGGGCGGCTCCAGGCCCCAGCACGCCAAGCGTGTGCTTGGGGCAGCATGCCGCGGGGGGCACTCTGCCTGCGGAGAGTCCGCTGGTCCCGCGGCTTTGGTGGAGCATCCGCAGGCACACCTGCGGGAGGTCCACCGAAGCCGCGGGACCGGCGATCGGCAGAGCACCTCCCGCGGCGTGCCACCCTGCTTGGGGCAGCGAAATGTCTAGAGCCGCCCCTGGGTGGGGCTGAAACACCCACTCAAACAGGACAAGCTGCATGGAATTGTCGGATATAAAAATCAGAGCTGGTGCTTGTAGTTTTAACACAAGTCACCTGGCAGTTTCCTTGCTCTGTGGTGCTGCAGGAAGGCAATGAGACATATGTTACATTTATTTATGGGCATTTCTATTTCATGGGAGCAATATTACAACTAGAAAGGTACATCGAGCACTGATCACTTAGCAACACTCATCAAAAGTAAATCCAGTCCTGAAGAGAAATGGGAGGACACACACTGTGCAGATAAGATCTATGAATACAGCTCAGCCAAATTTTTCCATCCAAAACTTTTTCCAGACCAAAAACTGCAGATTTAGCTAATGAAAACATTTCATGAATGTGCGTCAATTTGAGGAAACTGTTTAAAGTGAAACAAAAACAAACAATAATGCAGAAACACCCAAACAATTCATTTCAACATTATCAAAATGAACCATTTTGAGTTTGTGGGCTAAATTCACAAGAAGCTTTAGGTACCATTCACAAACATAGGTGGAGCCCCCGCCCCCTTATAACAACAGTAACCCAGTGCTTAAAGCACTCACTTGGGATGTGGGAAACCCAGGTTTGAATCCCTGCTCTGGAACCGGGCCTGGAACGGGCCACCCCCCGCCAAGATGAGTGCCTAACCACCACATGATAGTCTCACAATCCCTCTGTGGACCAAAGCCGAACTGCTTCAGTAGGAGAGTCAGACAAATCCATCCTAGCAAGTCCTATAGTCCAGTGGTTAGGGCACTCAGCTGGGAGGGGTGTAGGAGACCTGGGTTCCAAACCCTGGTTCAGGAGCAGCAAACTGAACCCAGATATCTCCCCTCCCAGGTGGTTGCCTTGGTTACGGGGTATCATAGATTCATAGAAATGTAGGGCTGGAAGGGACCTCAAGAGGGCATCTAGTCCAGCCCCCTATGCTGAAGCAGAACCAAGTAAATGTAGACCAGCCCTGACAGGAATTTATCCAACCTGTTCTGTAAACTCTCCAGTGACTGGATTCTACATCCTCCCTCAGACGCCTGTTCCAGAGCTTAACCACCCTTAGAGTTAGAAACTTTTTCCTATTATCTAACCCAAATCTCCCTTGCTGCAGATTAAGCCCATGACTTCTTGTCCTACCTTCAGTGGCTATGGAGAGCAATTGATCATTCTCCTCTTTCTAACAGCCCCTCACGTATTTGAAGATTACTCGCCCACCTCCGTTTTGTGAATTTAGCCTTTCATTTCCTTTGCTGTATTAAAAAGGTTAAAAATGCTCCAAACAAAACATTTTGTTCAAGACTAAACAAAATTTTTCTGATTCACCAAAAATTCTGAAACATTTTATTTTCAGTTTGGGTTGGACTGGTTTTTGTTTGGTTTTTGAACTGCCAGCGACCTAAAAAAATCAGTGAAGAGTCCTGTGGCACCTTATACACTAACAGACGGATTCACTCACGAAAGCTCATGCTCCAACACGTCTGCTAGGTGCCACAGGACTCTCTGCCGCTTTTACAGATCGACACTAACACGGATACCACTCTGATACCAAAGAAATCAGTTATTTGCCCAGCTCTAGCTAGGACGGCTGATCTGTTATGACTTGATCTTCATTCACGAGGAGAGATGGGATGAATTCACTTGTGGCTCTGCTACTCACGAGCTGCGTTCTTACACAACACACAAAAAGCACCCATGTGGTTCACTTGGGAGCACTACTGCTACTAGGTCAGAAGGCCGAGCGTTTGAGTCATTCACAAGGACATATCATCTAGCACACGCTCAGGCCCAAAGGAGCTCTAGCCTTCTAGGGACCATCCTTTGCAAGAGACAGGGCATCAAGCAAAACTCCCTGGATGGCACATCAGACAGTTAAAGATCCTGCAACTTCCGGAGTGGGACAGGGAGAACCCTGGAATCCAAGCCAATGTTCACGCCACCTTGTCACCAGCATGAGCACACAGCGGTCTCCACATTTGCCTGTGCCTGTGAATTGATGGTGCCTAACTCACTGCTTTGGAAAGCATTCTATGATCCCTGGAGTGTGAAAGATGCCAGAGAGCACCAACCTGGCCTTCAGGACCCTGGGGTAGGAATCACCTGTTTGCCAGGCTTCAAGGCAGAGAGGTAGGTGCCCCGGGGAGGCCCTTTGGTCTCAGGAAGGCTGTTTATAGAGTCAATTGATTTACTTTGTGTTCAGAGAGAACAGGCACAATAGGGGTGGGGGGAAGGTGCTAAATAAATTCTGTTCTCAGAGAAGAGTTGCTGCAAATGGAAGTGCTGGGAAGGTGTGAGGGGAACAGGCGGCTCGTAGAACGGTTCATCTTCCAACAAATGGGAGTTAGGGATCCACCGGAGAGCTGTGCTGCCGGAGAACAGCAGCACATGGACACCACTCCACAGACCCCACATGGGGTGACGGGGGTGTCACAAGAAGCTCCCTGGATGGCTCCCCAGCATTGCATTTGCCCCCCATGTCTGGCTACTGAGTGGGAGATGCCTGTTAAAGGACACACAAATGTTCCTTTGCTGTCCAAGAAAGGAAATTTCACAGGCTGGTGCCTGAGAGCTTATCTGGGTTCCCGCTATTAACTGTACCCCGGAAACCTCAGCAAGTCTTATCAAGATGGTGAATGACTCAGCTGGTAAATCTCTGGCTCTCCGGCCGGCCGGCCGGGAGAGAGTTCAAAGAAGAGGCTGACAAGTGCATATGAAGGTTAGCACTAATTGCACCGCTGCAAATTCACTGCTGGCACTTTAACCCTCTAATCTGCTCATTTCCCCTCCAGATATTTTATTTTTGCTCTTGCTGGAATGATGTGTCCGCTGGCCCACAGGGCTTGGAGCTCTCACCAATTATCCCAGCTGTTCCGGTGGGAGGGAGGGTGAAGGACAGAGGTGTAAATATTCAGGTCATAGAGCCTCCCTCCTACTGCTCCATGATGCTCTTCAGAAACAAACCCAAGTCTAGTCAGGGGAGCATCGGAGCAGCCAAGTGGCCGGAGGTAGGAGGGCCCTGACAGCTCTCCAGAGAACCTTGCCTCCAGCAGAGCACTAGGTGCCAAAACAGACCCTGCTTCTGGGAAGAGCCCAGGGCCCATTTACCTCATTTGTGCCCACAAAAGTGCCCCTTGCTGGTTCCTTAAAGCTGAATTGCTGGGCTCTTCCATGCCTGCTAGAAGGCGGCCCACAGAATGCAGCATGGACCGACTCCTGTGCTTGTCTCTGAACACCTGGGGGTGGGGGTGAGAAGTTTTTATACTGTAAAGCACTAAAGAAAGTGAGAATAGTGGAAAGCCGGGATTTTGCACAACAAACAAATGCAAGAAGCCTTCCATAGGGAAGGCCTTTCTAGTATCCCAGGCACCCAATTCCGTCCTACTGCAGCTTGCTGCCCTCACAGTATGTCTACACAGCCTGCAGCAGCAGGCCTCCCAGCCCGAGCTCACAGGGCTTGCACCACTGCTCTAAAAATAGCTGTCAGCAGCACTTTGAAGCTGCAGTTTAGGCTGAAGCTTGGGCTCTGAAGCCCATCCCCTGCTCTAGCCTTCAGAGGCTGAGTCACAGCATCTACACCGCTCTCTGCAGCATGAGCCCGTGTCTGCCGGCCCGGGCTGGAAGGCTCACAGGGCAGGCGGTGCAGAGATACACCCCCACGTTAGCTTTCATCTAGTTCGCATGACTAAAACCCACAGCGGAGACGCAGGAGCGCAGAGCCTGGGGCAGGCTGCACCAGCCCACCTGGGACCCTGAGCCCATACGCATATTGTGGTCCCACCTTCACTGCTCTCTTTGGCCACTCCAACGAGGTGAAAGCTGGCGTGGGGATGCCGACCCGCGCTGCAGTCACACCTCTGAAGGGAGCGTCGCCGTGTCAAAGGGCGGAAGGGAGGAGAGAGCCTGGGGGGGGGCACTCCGGCGAGACGGTGCAGAGCTTGTCCAGGGCCAAAGGTGGCTACTTGTCCTGAGCCCTCCGAAGTCCGAGCCCGGAAGGGGCACTGTGCTGGCAGCCACACAGCTGATGCTGAGCCCTTCTTGCTCACTGGCTCCCAGGGACCCCAGAAAGCTCTGCCGAGTGACATCCCCTCACGCCCCCAGGCATGTCTGGAAGCCCAGTGCTGCTGCCTCTCGAGTGCGACTGGGATGAAATAGTAACAACGCCTGGCACTTACCTTGGGAAAGCACTTCACAGTCTTCAATAATTAATCCTCAATGCCCTGCCAGCTAAGCAAGCAAACCTGCACCCCGCTTCACAGAGTACGTGGGAAAGCGCACAGCCTCTCTTTGGTGGGCAAAAGGGTATGTTTATCAATTATGCTCTCTTAAGTTAACACAATTAGGAAACCCTGTTAAGATTCGGGCCAACAGTTTGAAGCTGCGTTAACTGGCCACCACGTAGCCTGGGTGGGGGTCCCTGGCCAGCTAACTACCATTTGTCCTGTGTACACTGGGATGAGAAAACGTCACACAGAAGACAGGAGCACTGAGACTCAGGCAAGAACAAAGAGCAAGGCTCACAGAATCCATCAGAACACAGCGACTCCTGGCTCCCAGGTCTGTGCATGGTCCACTAGGCTGTGCCGCTTTGATGAAAGCGAATGTCATGCGTCTCTCCCCAGTGTTGACTCAGAGGTGGTAGTTTTGACAGCACATAAGAAACCCCATGAACAGCCAGTTGGGGGGATAGAGCCATTTTGAGGGTATAACGGCTCACCCTGCCCAACCTGTCGCATGACAGGCACCATCCTAAGAACAGAGAGGCTCAGGGCAGCCTGGCTGGCTACACATCTCGCCCAGCTCCACTTCCCCCTGCCGCCAGCACTGGCTCAGCTTACCAGCCGCTCTTGTACACCAGTACTTGTGTCTCTCTCACAGGGATGCAATTGAGTCGATACCGCAGCGGGGATAGAACTGTCATTTCCTTAGCTTGGCAACACGACCCCGGAAACCCCCATTATTCTAATCACTGCCAAACAAATACAAGTGTAGAACACACAAAAACCTGGGGTACTTCATGGTGAAATATAACGCCGCAGAAGGCTGAGCAGTGCCATAAATCTGCTTAGCACTTAACGCTGCCAGCTAAATGGCCCCGCTTAATTATAGCTCTATAACATGACTTTATAGCAATTTCAATACAGTCAAAAATCAATCCCAATGACGGACAAATGGACTGACTAGCATCTTGCTGACCCCACCAGCTGGACCATTCTTCCCAGGCACTTCCTTCCCTCTGCTCCACTGCAGGGACTCCTCCGCTCTGGCTGGCTCTGCCAAGGTCTCCTGCAGGAAGCCACCTCTTTCCAACTCAGCCCAGCTTCTTGCTGCCGAGGATGGTAACCTGGATGTCCTCTACGTGCTGCCAGGTAAGAAGATTTAGCTTCTAAGTGAGGGGTGACCAGCACTCCCAGTCATCCTTCCATCTCTAGTGCAGCACACAGGCTTGGCAGCAACTTTCTACTCCCCGCACTACCCAGATAGACCCATGTGGACACTACAGGCCCAGCTGCTCTCCAATGGAAGTGGTTTTTAACCTGCGTTCTTCTGGTGATACTGAAGCCGCAGCCAAGACGATATTAGCATTACAACCGACACTGATCTTTGTCAATTATGCTACAGTATTTCAGCTCTAACCAGCTTTAAATTGAATCAGGACGAAATCATCAGTATAAAAAGAGCCCGCACCAGCCTTTCAATTCCAGCACTGGGAGGGGGGAAAAGTTATACATTTCATAGTGGCTTTCTACCCCATAATGAACAGGGAAAATAAATTTGATTTCCAGCTAAGGGTATATTTATGCAATTTCATTATATGCCCATGAGTGAGCCTGGTTTTCACCAAGATAAAAATGAGCTCTCAGCGACACTCACACTAAATACATGGAGTGATTTAACAGCTTAACCAGAGGGACTGAGCAACAATGTCAAAAATGGAAAATAAAAATAAAAATGTTAAACACTGGCTCTTTGAATGGCACGGCTGCCTCCCACGGAGCCTGGCTCAACTCCCTCCTCCCCAAAACACCCAACAGCCACAGCAGGGCCACCTCTGGAGTAATCCATCGATTGACGGGATTCTGACCCAACAGAAGCAGAGTCAGAGGGCTGAGCAGGGATCTCTGGCGATTCCCACCATCCCCAGGCACACAGAGCTCTGCATTGCTCACAAACTGCAGCAAGACTGAGATTCCTTCAAATTCTTTATACTCTTCAGCCCATGACTGGCTCTGAGAAGTTTAAAAATCACATTCCTTCCCCTGCAGGCTTAATTGTTCTCCAGCTGGCAAACACTGCAGTACAAAGCGACCGGGCTCTCTCGGTTTGCGCTTCCTCTGTAATATGCTGGCACCACTGAGGCCAGTAGAGTGTGTGTTGGCTACCACATGGGGGAGCAAAAAGCACTGTTATTTTATGTAGCTCTTCACTGTGGGTTTGGGGTTTTCCCATGATATGGACAGTCTGCAGGCTGCTCCCAAAAGATTTGAAAATGTTAAACTAACTCAAACCGAGGGGCTAACTAGCTCAGAGCACGATAGCCTTCCTGCTCTGGTCTGGAGAGAATTCTTTTTTGAAGCCAGTTATACTTTTGGCCTTCACAACATCCCCTGGCAATGAGTTCCACAGGTTGACTGTGTGTTGTGTGAAGAAATACTTCCTTATGTTTGTTTCAAACCTGCTGATTATTAATGGCATTGGGTGACCCTTGGCTCTTGTGTTACGTGAAGGGGTAAACAACACTTCCTTATTCACTTTCTCCACACCAGTCATGATTTTATAGATCTCTACTGTATCCCCCACTTAGTCACCTCTTTTCTAAGAGGAACTGTCTCAGTCTTTTCTAACTTCTCCTCATATGGAAGCTGTTCCATACCCTTAATGATTTTTGCTGCCCTTCTCTGTACTTTATCCAATTCTAATATATCTGTTTCCAGATGGGGCAACCAGAACTACATGCAGTATTCAAAGTGCGGGAGTACCCTGGATATATACAGTGGCATTATGATATTTTCTGTCTTATCTCTCTCTTTCCAAATGTTTCCTAACACTGTTCGTTTTTTCAAAAGCCACTGCACATTGAGCAGATATTTTCAGAGAACGATCCATAGTGACTCCCAGATCTCTTTCTTGAGTGGTAACAGCTAATTTAGACCCCACCGTTTTGTATGTAGAATTGCGATTATGTTTTCCAATGTACATTACTTTGCATGTATCAACATTGAATTTCATCTGCCAGTTTGTTGCCCAGTCACCCACTTTAGTGAGATCCCTTTGTAACTCTTGCAGTGAGTCTGCTTTGGACTTAACTATCTTGAGTAATTTTGTATTATCTGCAAACCTTGGCACCTCACTATTTATAAATACATTGCCCAGCACTGGTCCAAGTACAGATCCCCGGGACGCGCCACTATGTACCTCGCTTCACTGTGAAAACTGACCATCTATTTCTATCCTTTGTTTTCTAGCTTTTAGACAGTTACTTATCCCAGACAGGACTTTCCCTCTTATCCCACGACTGCTCACTTTGCTTAAGACCCTTCGGTGAGGGACCTTGTCAAAGGTTTTCTGAAAGTCCAAGTACACTCTATCCACTGGATCACCCTTGTCCACATGCTTGTTTACCACCTCAAAGAATTTTAATGGATGGGTGAGGTATGATTTCCCTGTACAAAAGCCTTGTTGACTCTTCACCAACATATTGTGTTGATTTGTCTGATAATTCTGTTCTTTACTACAGTTTCAACCAATTTGCCTGGTACTGAACTTAGGTTTACTGGGCTGTATTTGTCAGGGTTGCCTTTGGAGCCCTTTTTTAAAAATCAGCATTACATTAGCTAGCCTCCAGTCAGCTAGTTCCGAGGCTGATTTAAGCGATAGGTTCCATACCACAGTTCGCAGTTCTGCAATTTCACATTTGAGTTCCTTCAGAACTCTTGGGTGATGCCATCTGGTCCTGGTGACTTATTGCTGCTTTGTTTGTTTGTTTCAACTATTTGTTCCAAAACCTCCTCTACTGACACCTCGGTCTGGGACAGTTCCTCAGATTTGTCACCTAAAAAGAATTGCTCAGGTGTGGGAATCTCCCTCACATCCTGTGCAGTGGAGACAGATGCAAAGAATTTGTTTAGCTTCTCTGTAACAGCCTTGTCTTCCTTCAGTGCTCCTTTAGCACCTTGATTGTCCAGTGGCCCCTCTCACTGTTTCGTAGACTTCCTGCTTCTGATGTATTTAAAAAATTTTACTGTTAGTTTTTGTGTCTTTTTTGCAAGTTGCTCTTCAAATTCTTTTTTGGCCTTGTAAACGGTTGGTCGGGGCTCCACCCTCCGGCTGGCAGGAGGGGAGCCACACCGACTCGCTACAGGCCTGCCCAGTTAAACTTTTACATTTGACGTACCAGAGTTTATGCTCCCCCCTATTTTCTTCAGCTGGATTTGACTTCCAGTTTTTAAAAGACGTCTTTTTGTCTCTAACTGCCTCTTTTACTCTGTTGTTTAGCAACTGTGGCATTATTTTGGTCCTCTTGCTTTTATCATCATCATCATTAGGGGTAGACTTATAGCTTGAGCCTCTGGTGTGGTGTTTCTAAAAAAGTTCCTATGCAGCTTGCAGGCATTTCACTCTTGTGGTTATTCCTTTTAATTTCCATTGTTCTTGTGTAGCTCCCCTTTTTGAAGTTAAATGCTCCTGGGGTGGGTTTCTTTGGTATTTCCCCCCCCCCTCCCCTACAAGGATGTTAAATTTAATTATATTATGGTCGCTATTTCTGAGCAGTTTCACTATATTGGCCCACATCTGTGCACCACTTAGGACTAATTCAAGAACTGCTTCTCCCCTTGTGGGTTCCAGGACCAGCTGCTCCAAGAAGCAGTCATTATAGTGTCTAGAAATATTATCTCTGCAATCTGTCCTGAGAAGATATGTATTCAGTCAATATGGAGATAGTTGAAATCTCCCATTTTTATTGGGTTTCCTGTTTTTATAGTCTCTCTAATCTCCCTGAACATTTCACCATCACCATCACCATCCTAATCAGGTGATGGTAGTACAGTCCTACTGCTATATTCTTATTATTCCAGCACAGAGTTTATATTCAGAGAGATTCTACAGTACAGTTTGATTCATTTAAGATTTTTACTATATTTGACTCTATACTTTCACATATAGTGCCAGTTCCCACCAGTGTGACTACCCTGTCATTTCTATATATTTTGTCCCCTGGTATTACTGGGACATGTTGATTATCATTGTTCCACCATGTTTCTTTGATGCCTGTTATATAAATATTCTCTTTTAATACCAAACACGCAAATTCACCCATCTTAGTATTTAGACTTTTTGCATTTGTATACAAACACTTATAAAATGTGTCAATATTTAGTTCATGTGATGCCTTCACGTGATGTAACTGAGTGGGATTCTTTCATTTGACTGTTTCTCTTCAGTTTGTACCTGTACTTTATCAACTTCAATGCTCCCCTCTTTACTAGGCTATAGAGTATCGCCTTTAATAAATCCCTTCCCAAGGGATGTGTCTGTCCGAACCACGTGCTCCTCCGCACCTGTCAGCTTTCTCCCAGCCCTTAGCTGAAAAACTCCTCTATGACCTTTTCAATTTTCCGTGCCAGCAATCTGGTTCTGTTTTGGTTTAGGTGGAGCTCCTCCTTCCTGTATTGGCTCCTCCTTTCCCAGAAGGTTTCCCAGTTCCTAATAAACCTAAATCCCTCCTTCAAATACCACTGTCTCATCCACACATTGAGTCTCTGCAGCTCTCTGCCTGTTTAACTGACTCTGCATGCAGAACTGGAAGCATTTCCGAGAATGGCATCATGGAGGTCGCAGACTTTAATCTATTACCTAGCAGCCTAAATTTGGCCTCCAGGACCTCTCTCCTATCTTTCCCTAGGTCATTGGTACCTACATGTACCATGATCACCAGCTCCTCCCCAGCACTGCACATAAGTCTGTCTAGCTGTCTTGTGAGATTTGCACACTGCCAGCAATTTACCATGTGGTTTCTGTGGTCATCACAAACCCTATCTATATTTCTAATAATTGAACCCCCCATTACTACTACCTGTCTCTTCCTACTAACTGGGGTACCCTCCCTTGGAGAGGTAGCCTCAGTGCGAGAGGACACCATGACATCATCTGGAAGGAGGGTCCCAGCTATGGGATCATTTCCCTCCGCTCCAGCCTAATGTTCTCCTTACCCAAGACTTTAATCCTCCTCCACAGCACAGAGGCTGTCAGTCTGGGGCTGGGACCTGAAAAGTCTCCTCTGTGCACCTCTCTGTCTCCCTTAGCTCCTCCAGTTCAGCCCATACTCGGTCTCTGAGGGCCATGAGCTGCTCGCACTGAATGCACACATACGTCACCTGCCCAAAAGGCAGGGAATCTCACATACAGCATTCAGGGCAATACACTGGACAGCCCCCACTTTCCTGCAGGATTTCTGCCTGCATTAGTTTTACTCTTGCAGGGGGTAGCTGTGTTTGTTCTATGTGTGGTTTCTGGTTTAGCTGGTTCGTTTTTTGTGGGGGAGGGGTTTATTGGCCTCAGTTTGGACAGAATGTGTATTAAGTTTATCTGATTCTCACGCTCCCTCTCTAAAATCCCTTGCAAAACTCCCGTTTGCTGATCCTGTTCACTAACTTCATATTTACCTTCCTAACATGTTTTCCTGGGTGCCAGGGACTTGAACAGGGACTGACACTACAGAAGGGAAAGTAGCTTTCAGAACACAGAAGCCAGCACGGTGCCATTCTCTGCACGGTACCTCCCATGCCACTCCTCAGCCAGAAGCAAACAATCCCAACCGTTTATGGAGAGAACCTGCATGAAAGGGTGAGAGAACCTTCCAACCCCCCCGTCCCGCAAGCAACAGAGTCACCATTAACTCTTAATGCTCCACAGCCACAAGCCTGCATTTAAAGTGTCCTCCGTGGTGGGCTCACACGCACCACTGCATGGCTGTCACACACCACGGCAAAGGAGGTCAATGGAATCAGACACTTCAAAGTTCGTTTTCTTCCAGCTGTCTGACTCCTGCCCTCTGCCAGTGTTTCCTTCCAACCAATTTCACCAAACCCAGAGGGAAATTCTTAATTCCTTCCTCCAAGACGAGCTGTTTAATCAACCTATTATCCAATTCGGCCACAAGTTGAAACCGTGGCTTGCATTTCATGTTACTTTTCCAGCCTTTCTGCTTGTCTGAAGCTGCAGCGTGTGTCCTCACCTCACTAACTCACACACAGTGAGCCGAGGGGGATCAAACCAGCCCGCTCCGGGCGTGCGCGCATCCACGCACGCTCAGGGGTTAGGAGTTTCGCAGCTTTGTGAAGGTTATCCCTGCCTGGTGAAGTTCATCCCTTTATCAGCTTCTGCTGCTACCAAGGCCATTTAGCAGGATGTCAGATATTCCTGGGGCCTCTCCCAACACACACAGCTAGGCCCAGGCAACGTATCGCTTCCCCAGCACAGTCAGACCAATCCAAAACCAGTCACCGGATCTGCCGGCAAACAAGCACGTGCCTGCAGCTGGAGTGAACACGGTAGAGCAGAACGTTTGCCTTCTTTGTATTGGCTGAGAGAAGACGTGTTCTAATGGAGGGAGCAGGAGACTAGGCTCCAGCAACTCCGGAGTTCGGATACTGGCTAGGAGAGTGACTCGGCCCCCTAGATGTACCATTTCCCTACTGGCCAATGGGGATATCCCCCCAGGCCCGCTGCCCCAGGGACTGAGACTGAAGGCTCCCTTCCCTGCCACAAAGACCAATCACCACTGTGATTGCAAATGACCCCTGCACTCAGTCTTTCCAAAAGGCACCATGATTGGAGGAGGAAGAGGGAAGCTTTTCCTGGAGGCTCCCCTCTCCCTGCCTGCCACAGGGCTTTGCTTTGAGAGCAGAGTTTTTGCTACTCATAATGTTTTCATAGCCTCTTGCCTGCACCTTTACCTTGAATACTATGGAAAAATAAATCTGCTGGAGAAGTGTCAGTTCAGGAGCTACTGAACGCTGCATGCAAGCATGTTGCGAGCCCTGGAGCCGGATGGCGTTTTCTATTTAAGAGGAAGAATTATTGAGCAGCCTTGAAGAAATCTCTGCTCCAGCTCTCTGCATGGGGGACCTGAGGAACTCGGCCTATAAAAGGACACAGACTGATTAACAGCTGATTTATTCTCGGAGACCTTAATAAACGCAGTGAGAGCAGCTAGCCTCAAAGTCCTCGCCAGACTACCTGCCTCTCTTCGTACCCCACCCTTCCCTAGACTCTCAGGCTGTACTTCCCCCAAACACTCCCCTTCTCTCTCTTGGTCCCCTCCGTTCCCTGGGGAGACTTGATAGCTACAGTTCAAAAGCACTACATGAGAGCTAGGTGGTATTATTTCTGATCAAGCCTTTGAAACAACTCCGCACCCCCAAAGAATCCAGCCTGGCTTTTACACGGGGCCCAGTACACACTGGGTAGGTCGGGGTTATGCTGCTGACTAGGTTACCTACCTCAGCATCAAGTCTTAGCACCTTTACCCAAAGAGCTCCTGCTGACCTGAGACACAACCCCAGCAGCTCTGCCCAGCTTAGCTACCCAATTTATGTTTAGTGCTGCAGTTTACAACACCTGGACTGCTGGTCCCCAAGCCGCGCACACTTAGGATCTCTCTCCTTTATACTTCAAAACAATAATGAAATGCACTGACTTGGCTGCTTTGCCATTAGCCAGTTGTGTGGGTCTGATCTAAATAATAGCCAGATCATTTTTAAACATAATATTCTAATCAGCTACCAGCTGAAAGCAGTCTCCTAGGCGGCTGGAATCCTTCACAGCCCCCTGAAGGATTAGCAAATGATTGTTCACTCTTCCCTTCGATTTGAGAGTAGGAGAGGTATGTCAGCTCAATAGTAATTAGAGTGAACTGCAGCTTTTAAGCAGTCGAAGCTCATGTTACCACTGAGACACAAGAATGATCTAATCAGACACTGGGGTCAGATAACCCAAAAAACCCTTTAAGGAGATCATAACAATTTGTATCTGCTCTGAGATTAGGCTGCGGTACCTGCTTGCACCCTAAAGACAGACTTTGGGGGGTCCTGCCGGGTGACAAGTGGAGGGGTGCATGATGGAAGAGACAGATTACATTGCCGTTAGTGAGAGAGAGAAATGCAGAGCCAGCTACGGTGGCAAGAGGCAAGAAATTCACCAGGCAATAACGAGAACCAGTAACCTACTTACTTTCACACGGTGTTATCCAGAGGAGGAAGAATATTTCCAACTGCCCATCCATTACAGACACTGCATAACCCTCACCCTTCCCTCCTGGGCCACACATGCTCTACAGAGGTCATGATTAGCTTCCTAAGGAGGCAGGGGAGCTTTGATGAACTCCACCAGCCAACCTTGATGAGCTTCAAAGACATTTGGGGGAAAACCAGATGATATAGTCTCATTCTATGGCAAAGACAGCACTCTTTGCATTCCACAAGTATCTCAGGAGGATGTTAAACAGACCCTACTGATGTCAGACATTTTTAAATAGCAGGTCCAAATAACATGCTACAAGAATTTTAAAAGAGCTGGCTGAGGCACTTGCTGGACCATTAATGTTGATTTTCAATAAGTCTTGGAACACTGGGGAAGTTCCAGAAGACTGGAAGAAAGCGACTGTAGTATCCATTTTAAAATAGGGTAAACGGGATGACCCAGGAACAGGCCTGCCAGCCTGACATCGATCCCGTGCAAGATAATGGAATGGCTGATACAGGACTCGATTAATAGTGTCCCAGCCCACTAATACTGAAAAATTGCTGACTTTCTCCTTTTTACCATATAATTATAAAATAAATCAATTGGAATATAACTATTGTACTTACCTTTCAGTGTGTAGTACATAGAGTAGTATAAACAATTCATTCTCCAAATGAAATTTTAGTTTGTACTGACTTTGCTAGTGTTTTTTATGTAGCCTGTTGTAAAACTAGGCAAATATCTAGGTGAGTTGATGCACCCCCTGGAAGACCTGTGCATACCTCCAGGGGTGAGCATACCCCTGGTTGAGAGCCACGGTTTGCACCACTTCCTGATGAATGGGGGAGGAGGCCGGCACTGGGCAAAGCACTAGGATACTGGTTTGAGAAATGTCACATCCATTTTTGCCTACGGCTTTAGAGGCCCCGTTTGTGGTGCAGAAGGTTGCACCACAGGGAGCGCAAGACCCAAGTGAGAGCTGCTGGCCCCATGAGGCACCTCTGTCTCTGAGAGCGCAGGAGTGAACGAGCAAGCCCCAGCTCCGCGCAGTGCCGAGAGGCACCATCCAACGTCTGTAATGCTCGTTTTAGGGAAACCCCCTTCCCAGACTCAGCCTGCACTGCTTCGGCCAACAGGCCCTCGCTGGGAGATTAGAAACTGAATGGCAATGCTAAAGAAGAGGAGAACAATTTCCTGTCTGCCAAGCTCCCCATCCTCCCTTTCCCGGATGCTGCTCTGTCTCTCCCCTTCTCTTGCTCTCTCCCCTCACTCTCTCGCTCCTTTACTCTTATGCCTTTAATCTACTTTTTCCCCCCTCTCAGACTCAAGTAGGATGCCTGTTCAGTTGAGCTGGATGCTACAGATTAGATTGCATCTGTCTGGATATAAATAATTTACTGCTTGATGGTCAGAATGAATTTAATTAGTTCTTGTTCTCTGGATAGAATCAGCCCACCGCTGCTAAAGCATTTCGCTCCGAATTAGCCTGAAAGGGACTAACAAGGCAATGCTAATTTTACACACACAACATCCCGCACAGTCTCTGAAAATACAGACACACTGCACAATGAGCCGCCCAGCCCAGGGCAAGGCTCTGGGGGCCCAGGATGGGCCAGGGAGAATGGAACCTAGGACAGACCTGGGAGGAGGCTTGGGTGGAGACATCACAGCATGGCCGAGAAGGAAGGAGATTTGCACTGATTTAAAAAACATGTATTTTCTTCCCCATTTGCTTTAACCTCTAATCACAGCCACTGCGGGCAGCAGGCAGGGGTGGAGGGGCAGGGAGAGCCCCACGAGTGCTTTGATTCCTCCAGCAGGGAAAGCATTTCAGATGGCAGAGCTGCTCTCCGCAGAGAAGGGCTCTGCTGCATGCCAAGCCTCCATCTGCCTGGCAAAAAGGGAATCCCAGAATGGTTCTTAAGTCCCAGCAGGGCTGAGTCAGCAGCAGCCTCTCTCCACCTCCTCCTACCCCGTGTGCTAGGGGTCAAACCTAGCAATTTCGGGAAGGGTGCAGGTGAATGCCTGACATTCCCCTTTGAAAATACCCAAATTACAAGGGAGTCATGAAAACGAACAGTCCTGTCACCAGGAAAGGACAAGGGAGAGACAAGAACCTGACAGACGGGTTGGGGGGAAGGGGTTTCATAATCTCCAGGCCATCTTGTCAGGCCAGAATGGGAAGCATCCCCCACCCCCAAACACATCCTGGCCCTGTATCACCTGGGATGGCCTTTCAGGTGGGAGCACACTAGGGGTGGAGTCAGGGGAGGAATGGAGGCTGCACTGCAGCTGCCCTCATCCCCAGCCCGAATAAAAATTAAGGGAGCCAGTTCACAGCACTCCCAGTCTCCCAGCCCACATGGGCCATGCGCATCATGGCGTGATTTATCCCTTCCCCCTCCCCGCCGTCTGCCTGCCTCACCGACCCCCAAACCCAGGCCTGTTCAGCTGCAGGTACAGGAGGCACAGCCTGTCATTCGCCATAAGAGAGGCTACAAGGGATCAAAGAAATAGTGGAACAAAGGAAATAAATCCGGTGGCATCAGCTGTCTGTCCATCCATCTGTCAGAGGCGGGGAGGCATTCCCCGCCCTTCCCCCATGGTCCCAGGCCTTTGCTGTTTCTCCTGTAAATCTTAAAATAAAACTTCACAGGAGAGCGAGCAGGGCATCTTTTCACTTAACTCTTTGTGCCAGTGGCTTCCTTCTTCACTCACTGGGAACCTTCCCCGCTGCACAGCGCAGACAAGGCCCGGGGTCATGACCCGGGACAGAACAAAACGGTTTTGGGGTTAGATATCACAAGGTTACTGACAGGGGAACAGGGGAACCTAGGGACACGAAGAGATGGGCAAGACGTCTCAGTACCAATGTTGCTAGACAGACTTGCTTAAAGACAGATGTTCCTGCCCGCCACAGGGGCTAGATTCATTGGAACTACAACACTCCTAACATCCAAACCCTTCCACTTCTATATCACAATGCACAAAAAGCCACAACACTGCTTCGATAACCAAAAGACCCTTTACACGTCCGCTCATGTCACTTACGGGTCTTCCTCTCTTCAGGGAAGCAGGGCAGTTCTGGGACCATCTGGAGTCCTCAGTTCCTTGCCCCTTGAGGCCTGGTTTTACACCTCAGGATGACCTGAAACTCCTTCTGGTGATGTAGGAGAGGCCAAGGGTCCAAGCCAGTACTCTCAAAATCGTCAGCTGCCCCTTGACATCATTAACTGATAGTCAGGGGCGCTGGACTGGTTCCAGTCACATATAAGAGAGGGGCTGGATGGCAAAACTGGATCACTGGCTCTTCTGCTCCAAAGGCTCCCCTGCAGGTCCCTCAGGCTCCTATCCCATCACTCCTGCTGTTTACCCTGCCACAAGGGGAGAGCGAGTGGGGCTCTGGGGCGCACGGTGCCCTCGGCTTCCTGACGACATTCCTCTGTTCCTTGGGTTCAGACAGAACGGCTAGCTCCAAGTTCGGAGGCGGACTGGAAGAAAAGCTTGCTTGCTGAAACTCAACCACGGCCAGAGCTGGGTTATGGGAATAGGCTGGGTAGCGGGGAGCAACTGGAGAAGATAGTGGAGCTGACAGCTGCTCCTCCATGTCAGGTGTTCCCCACGGGAACCCCAGTCTTCCAGGATCTCCAGCGAGCAGCAGCAGGCAAGAGCGCTTCTTCCATCTATCCAGCAAGATGACTCTGGCCATTCCCATCAGGCATGGGCTGTGCCAGAGAAACCCGCAGCTTTTGCACGACCAAACTAGCTTACTGCAACCCTCTCCATTCTTGGTGCTATATTTAAAGATCACTCAATGTTACCCAGTACAAGAAGCAGCTCCCCTCTTACCGAATACAACAAAGCTCCAATCAGCTACAGCAAAGCCGACGTCCCAACACTGCACAATGAGCTGCGTTTTCAACATCGTGCAGGAGCCGTGAAGCAAGCATTGCTTTCTAGCCACACTAATCCCCAGGCCCGGGAACGGAAGTGGACTCACCTTGGATGCAAAGGGGGGGAGCCAATTTGTAATCAGAGGCAAGCTTTAGAATAAAACAACCCTGCCAAGTACTGATGGGACTTTAACACCCATCCGTAAAAATCTTTAATTGGGCGAGAAGCCCCTGTTGCCTTCCCCTTGGTAAAGGGCACACATACCCCGTGTTCGTTTAAACCAGGAACGGCCCTTGGGAGAGAATGTAAGGAGAGTCAGTACCGGGACATCTACTCTTTGTAAAGCATCACCAAATGCAGCAGCCATGGCCAAGCCAAAGTAGCTGAGATGCAGGACAAATGTCAGGTTAAAGTGGGTCTTTCACAGAGCAAACAAGTTAGAGTCAGAAAAAAAAGCCTTACTTTGTACCAGAGGAGACCTCTGCCTCCAGATAGTTGGGGGGCAGCCAGCTTCAGCAGTGTTATTGGCAGGGCCCTACCAAATTCATGGCCATGAAAAACATGTCACAGACCCTGAAATCTGGTCTCCCCTGTGAAAACTGGTCTTTTGGGTGCTTTTACTCTGTTCTATACAGATTTCACGGGGCAGACCAGCGCTTCTCAAATTGGGGGTCCTGACCCAAAAGGGAGTTGCAGGGCAGTCGCAAGGTTATTTTAGGGGTGTCGCGGTATTGCCACCCTTACTTCTGTGCTGCCTTCAGAGCTGGGTGGCCGGAGAGCAGCGGCTGTTGGCCAGGTGCCCTGCTCTGAAGGCAGCACCCCACCAACAGCAGTGCAGAAGGATAGCAGTACCGAAACCTCCTCTACAATAACCTTGCGACCCCCTCCCCCAGCTCCTTTCTGGGTCAGGATCCCTACAATTACAACACCGTGAAATCTCAGATTTAAACAGCTGAAGTCATGAAATTCATGATTTTTTAAATCTTATGACCGTGAAATTGACCAAAATGGCCCATGAATTTGGTAGGGCCGTAGTTATTGAGCATGCTCAGTCTGTGTGAGCATGCTCCGTACAAGCCAAGCAGCAAATCGGTGTGGAGGAGGCACGTGACCCCGCATGCCCCACCACACATCACCTTTGCTTTGTACCCTCAAGAGATGGCAGCAATTTGTTTTTCCACTGCCTGTAATTGTTCCTCATAGACTCACAGAGAAGAACTAAGGATGCAGGACAGGCCACCTCTACCCAGTTAAACCTACTTGCGCCTCAGTTCTGTGCCCAAGAGAGCTACTCAGTAGAGTTAAACTAACGTTGCCTGACTGTGGAAAGATCAATTGTGGGGACTCCAACCCCAGACACGACCAGGTGATCCACCCTGTGGCAATGAGCCATCCCTGCAGGGTAGAGCGCTTAGGCCCTCCATCGCCTGGGGATATGTTGGCGGGGTGGATTGATTTAATCAAAGTGACTTATATCACGGATTTTAATCAGGATTTAAATCACCAAGAAGAAAACCTTGATTTGATTAATTGATTTTAATCTGGTTTTGTATTTGTTCTTTTTTAGTTATCTTTCTAAAGAATCATTATATCAACCAATGAAAATGAACCACTCAGACATGTCAATTCCAATTAAATATAAGCTTTTGCACTTAGTATGGTACTCCTTTGTGCTAACCAGGATATGCTACAGCTATACACATTTATTTACGCAATTATATAGCTTAGCATACATTGAATGAAGCTCTTAATTCACCATTTTCTGTATAAAAAAATGTTGCATTTCTTATTTACTGGATTGTGATTGTTTTACTCATGATTTCTGTCAAGCTGCATTTGGATAGAAACTGGAATTTAGTTAAAAATGCATAAAAACAACATTTTAAAGGGTATTTTTATTAGTTAAATAATGCGATCTTAAACGTGGATATATAAAAAAAGGTTATCAAAACATGTTCTCAATTTAAAACGGATTAATTAAATAAAGGAGGTATGAGCTGTAGTTAGTGAACTGACTGTTACTGTTGCCTGAGGCCAGATTTTTCAAAGGCATTTATGCACCCAAAGATGCAAATGAGATAGGTGCTTGGGGGGGGGGGGGTGTTTCAAAAGTACCTGAACATTAAAGGTGACTAACTCCCATGAGTTAGGGACCTAATCTACTTAGATGCTTTTGAAAATCCCCATAGACACCTATCTCCATCTTTAGGCATCTCTGAAAATCTGGTCCTATGTTCTTCAGGTTTCCAGAATTAGTAAGTCTCATCCTCTCCCACCTGGTTTTAATTCATAGACTGGAAGAGGAAAACAAGTTTTCTTGCTTTTTCAACTCCCAGCCAGTTTCTCAACTTTGAATGAAATCATCCAAATGGGAAAAAAATTCTTTCTGCACTTGCTAGTTATACTGAAACCAAAAGTAATTAAGGCAAAAGCTTTTCTACACAACAGACACTAAACATTACTTACATGTGGAAAAATGTAAATACCAGCATTATCTCTATTTTAAAGATGACAAAATATTTTACTTAATGTAGTATGACATCGTACCATGTTTATAAAGCCTGCACTGACCTCAAAAGTTAAATGTTTTCCCCATGATTCTTTATATAATTTAAAGGATGCTACTTTTGTATTTATTAAAATTAGCAGAGGGCTCATTGATGCCATGTGTTTTTTAAATTTCATTTTAGTAGATTATAGTAAGTTTAGGCCTTAACATAAATTTGAAATTAAGACAAACCTAACTTCAAACAGGTTTGGTTTTTTAAAAAAAAAGGTATTTAATTTAAATTAAAATATCTGATCTTTCTAAAATTTAAATCCGCTTTTAGCCACCTTGTATATTGGTGATTTAAGTTCGGTCCAGGCACTCCCTTCGCACGGCAGGCCTGGGACAGCCTGCAGGTTTGAGCCTACCCTGCCTCTGGGCCTGGGCATCACACCTGCTCACTCACCCAGCACACAGATTTAGGAGTCTCTAAGGTGCCACAAGTATCCCTGTTCTTTTTACAGATTTAGGAGCTGCTCTTCCACTGACATGATGGATGACAGGGAGAAGGTCGGAAAGCAACTGCAAAGTCCTTTCCGTCTTTGTAATGTATCTCATCATGTTTTCCCTTCTCTTTATAATTAGAGGCTGTTTCTTCTCTAAGGACTGTGTCTCATTGACCGTAATGCTTTACTGATCCTGTCTCCCTCTTCTGACCTACCCTGTCTCCGCCACGATTTATGCTGCACATTAGTAATCGGCCAAGGCCTTTTCTCATGCCGATAGTGCAAGAAGACACTCCATGGAAGCCTGTAAGCTCTGCTGCTGCAGCTGTTTTGAAAGTCCCAAGTGTTCTGGAGCTGCTGCCTGGCACTGCTTTCATGGCTTTAGTGGAGGCAGAGGCAGAAGCAAAGCCCGTCTCATTAACACGAACCATTCAAATTCACCAACCAATAAGCCAAAGAATGCCACCGACAAAGACTCAGCTCAAAGTCAGCAGGTCAGCGCCATGGAGCCTGGCAAGGCCTTTCAGGCAGGAGGATCCCTGGCAAGTTTAAACCTTGTGTTAAAGGGATTGCTTCCGAGGCTGCCTTGACTATCAGCATGCAGACGTCACAACAATGATCTCTCCGGGTCCCTGCAACCTGTGTTCAGCGTGAGCAGAGAAAACCAACGGCACTGATTATTCCCAGAGCAATAAACAGCTCCACTGGTGAACAGGACAAGATGCCACCCAGGTGGAGAGAGTGAAATCCCAGAGAGATTTTCCTTCTGTCGCACTTTGCTCACCTACCTGATCCTGCAGAATTCACTTGGCTAATTAACCACATGTACTCTCCCTTGTACACCTCCAAGCACAGCTCAGATGGACCTCGGAGTATTGGTTGATCACAGGATGACTATGAGCCGCCAATGTGATATGGCCATTAAAAAAGCTAATGTAGTTTTAGGATGCATCAGGCGAGGTATTTCCAGCAAAGATAAGGAGGTGTTAGTACCATTATACAAGGCACTGGTGAGACCTCATCTGGAATACTGTGTGCAGTTCTGGTCTCCCCTGTTTAAGAAGGATGAATTCAAACTGGAACAGGTTCAGAGACAGGCTACTAGGATGATCCGAGGAATGGAAAACCTGTCTTATGAAAGGAGACTCAAAGAGCTTGGCTTGTTTAGCCTAACCTAACCAAAAGAAGGCTGAGGGGGGATAGGATTGCTCTTTATAAATATATCAGAGGATTAATATTAGGGAGGGAGAGGAATTATTTAAGCTTAGTACCAATGTGGACACAAGAACAAATGGGTACAAACTGGACACTAGGAAGTTTAGACTTGAAATTAGACGATGGTTTCTAACCATTAGAGGAGTGAAGTTCTGGAACAGCCTCCCAAGGGGAGTAGTGGGGGCAAAAGACATATCTGGCTTTAAGACTAAGCTTGATAAGTTTATGGAGGGGATGGTATGATGGGATAGCCTAATTTTAGCAATTAATTTGGCAACTGATCTTTGATTATCAGCAGGTAAGTATGCCCAGTGGTCTGTGATGGGATGTTAGATGGGGTGGGATCTGAGTTACTACAGGGAATTCTTTCCTGGGTGCTGGTTGGTGAGTCTTGCCCACATGCTCAGGGTTTAACTGATCGCCATATTTGGGGTTGGGAAGGAATTTTCCTCCAGGGCAGGTTGGCAGAGGCCCCTGAGGTTTTTCGCCTTCCTCTGCAGCATGGGGCCCGGGTCACTTGCTGGAGGATTCTCTGCAGCTTGAGGTCTTCAAACCACAATTTGTGGACTTCAATAACTCAGACATAGGTTAGGGGTTTGTTACAGGAGTGGGTGGGTGAGATTCTGTGGCCTGCATTGTGCAGGAGGTCAGACTAGATGATCATAATGGTCCCTTCTGACCTTAAAGTCTGAGTCTAGGGGCAGGAAGAGGTGGGGTGGGGGTAAGGCCTGGGGCTGAGCAGGAGAGTTGAGGATCCACGAAAAAATTTAAATCAAAATGGGGGTCCTCAGGTTGCTAGAGTTTGAGAACTGCTGCCTTAGGCAATCCCAGCTCCACAGCCGCAGCACCACTGCCAAGACACTAACTCAGGGAGCTGGAACCATTTGTATAGTGCTGCTGCTGAAGGCGGGTATTTGGGTTGTTACTACTCCAAGCCAGGGGGTGAGGCAGCCCTCCCAGCACCTCTGCTTCCAGTGCCTGTGTACTAACTCCCCTGCACAGTGACCTAACAGGCTAACTTTTCCTACTCGGTTCCTAGGCAGAAGACCCCAGTTCTAAAGCCTAACCCAGCATTTCACTTGTAAACCACCATCACCAACAGCAAACTGGCAAATGGCAACAGGCTGGTGTCAAGATCCTGTAGGCAAAAATTCTGTGACTCTCTCTCTCCAAGATCTTTCCTTGCAGTGGCAAAGCCAAGAGCAGGTTATGAACTTCCTCCCCTCCTGAAGCACAGCCAATGTGGGAACCTAGACAGACAGCAGCCATCAGAACGGCCACACTGGGTCAGATCAAAGGTCCATCCAGCCCAGTGTCCTGTCTGCCGACAGTGGCCAATGCCAAGCGCCCCAGAGGGAATGAACAGAACAGGGAATCACCAAGTGATCCATCCCGTCGCCCATTCCCAGCTTCTGGCAAACAGAGGCTCGGGACACCATCCCTGCCCATCCTGGCTAATAGCCACTGATGGACCTGCCCTCCATGAACTTATCTAATTCTTTTTTTAACCCTGTCATAGTCTTGGCCTTCACAACATCCTCTGGCAATGAGTTCCACAGGTTGACTGTGTGTTGTGTGAAGAAATACTTCCTTTTGTTTGTTTTAAATCAGCTGCCTGTTAATTTCATTTGGTGACCTCTAGTTTTTGTGTTATGAGAAGGAGTAAATAACACTTCCTTATTCACTTTCTCCACACCCATCATGATTTTATAGACCTCTGTCATATCCGGGGCGGCTCCAGGCACCAGCACCCCAAGCGTGTGCCTGGGGCAGCAAGCCGCGGGGGCGCCCTGCCGGTTGCTGTGAGGGGGGCAGGCAGGCTGCCTTCAGGGGCATGCCTGCAGGAGGTCCACTGGTCCTGCGGTTTCGGCGACAATTTGGCGGAGGGTATGCCGAAGCCGCAGAACCAGAGGACCTCCCGCAGACATGCCCCCGAAGGCATCCTGCCTGCCATGCTTGGGGTGGCAAAATACGTAGAGCCGCCCCTGATCATATCCCCCCCTTAGTCGTCTCTTTTCCAACCTGAAAAGTCCAAGTCTTATTAATCTCTTCTCATACGGCAGCCATTCCATACCTCTAATCATTTTTGTTGCCATTTTCTGATCTCCAGTTCCAATATATCTATTTTGAGAGGGGGCGACCACATCTGCATGCAATATTCAAGATGTGGACGTACCATGGATTTATATAGAGGCAATAAGATATTTTCTGTCTTATTATCTAACCCTTTCCTAATGTTTCCCAACATTGTTAACTTTTTTGACTACCGCTCCACATTGAGTGGATGTTTCCAGAGAACTATCCACAATGACGCCAAGATCTCTCTCTTGAGTGGTAACAGCTAATTTATACCCCATAATTTTAGATGTATAGTTGTGATTATGTTTTCCAATGCGCGTTACTTTGCATTTATCAGCATTGAATTTCATCTGCCATTTTGTTGCCCAGTCACCCAGTTTTGAGAGATCACTTTGTAGCTCCTCGCAGTCTGCTTTGGACTTAACTATCTTGAGTAGTTTTGTATCATCTGCCAATTTTGCCACTTCGCTGTTTACCCTTTTTTCCAGATTATTTATGAATATGTACAGATCCCTGGGGACACCACTATTTACCTCTCTCCATTCTGAAAACTGACCATTTATTTCTACCCTTTGTTTCCTATCTGTTAACCAGTCACTGATCCGTGAGAGGACTTTCCCTCTTATCTGTTTACCTTGCTTAAGAGCCTTTGGTGAGGTGTCAAAGGCTTTCTGAAAATCTAAGTACACTATAGCCACTGGATCCCTCTTGTCCACATGCTTGTTGACCCCCTCAAAGAATTCTAGTAGATTGGTGAGGCATGATTTCCCTTTATAAAAAACACACTGACTCTTCCCCAACAAATTATGTTAATCTATGTGACTGACAATTGTGTTCTTTACTATAGTTTCAACCACTTTGCCCGATACTGAAGTCAGGCTCACCGGCCTGTAATTGTCGGGATCACCTCTGGAGCCCTTTTTAAAAATTGACATCACATTAGCTATTCTCCAGTCATTTGGTGCAGAAGCTAATTTAAATGATAGGTTACAAACCACAGTTAGTAGTTATAATAATATAATATATGGAGATATACCTATCTCATAGAACTGGAAGGGACCCCGAAAGGTCATCAAGTCCAGCCCCTGCCTTCACGAGCAGGACCAAGTACTGATTTTGCCCCAGATCCCTAAGTGGCCCCCTCAAGGACTGAACTCACAACCCTGAGTTTAGCAGGCCAATGCGCAAACCACTGAGCTATCATCGCACAGAGTCACCCATAAAACACATAGTGATGCAGGAGACATTGGAAATGGAGCCTCAAGCCACTGATCCAGCTCCTAGACTCTCAGCCATCTCAGGCAGGACATTTCTCTCCAGTAGTTTTTCTAATACTTTATTTATTCCAGTGGTTTTCAATCTGTGCTCCACAGTCCCCTGGGAGCCAAAGACGATGTCTAAGACTTCCAAAGGGGTCCGCACCTCCATTTGAAATTTTGTAGGGGCAGCAAATGAAAAAAGGTTGAAAACCACTGGCCTATTTTATTAAATGACTGCCACATTCAAACAATAAGTCCTTGCACCAGCATGACCTTCATTTCTGTCTATGCAGGAAAGTTAACACTGGTTGATGAAGAGGAAGCTATAGACCAGTGTGTGACTCGGGCAGAAGGGCAGTGGCCACATGCTCAGAAAAAGTGACTACGTGAAATATGGAAGAGGAGGGTGGGGCAAGCAGCATATGAAATGGTGCTAGCAAGAAAGGCACTGAGACTGGGAGAAGAAACTTAAAGGACTGAAGCTGTACTTCGTGGAATTATTTGGTGCCAGAAAGAGCCAAATTCCGAGTCCCAAATATTTCCCCCAATTATCCTTAGTGCTGAGATTTCGACTGGGCTACAGTCAGAGTTTTACCAGGCAAATGATGTTCCTAATCAATATTTAGCCACTTCAAAATGTTACACAACTACTCTGATGGCCACTGCTGGTGCTCTGCCACAGTGTTAGACAGGAGCTGCGACAGCCCAGGGTCCATATCAGCGCTCCAGAAACACAGGGAACCTCCTGGGGCACTAGAAATACCAGCTGGGATTCAACAAGCAAAAGATCAGGAATTTAAATTCATTTATCCCTTCTCCCCGCCCCCCAATGGGAAAGCTGAAACGTACCCACTACTGTCAAACTGTCCTGGCACCTCAGCTTGCCCTTTCCCCTGGCCACCCAGCACTCTGAGCAGACAGGATACCTGGGCCTACAAGAAGGAAAAGTCCCTGCTGTCTGCATATTTTTGTCCCTTCTCTTATTTACATGTAAGCAGGGCTGACATCTACTCTTCATCAGCCAGGGCTCCTCAGAAGCCATGCATCTCACGCAGGACAGCACCATCAATATTGCATAGGAGGTGTTTCTAATCTAGTTATGGGTTCAGCCTCTCACACTCTTCCATCGGGGAGCCTTGGATTGAAATTGAAGTGTATGAGTATAATTTTATCAGGTTTTATTAAGCCTACAGTCTTACATTTTTGATCTATAGTTTTAATTAAGTTTTAAGTCAAAGAATGCAGCATCTCATATTTTATCTTGCCGCGCCACGTCAGAGGGAGGCAGTTAATCAGCACGTACAAAAACTTCCCATCGCCAATGATGAACGTTCATGAACTTTGCCTGGAGAGACTATCTTCCTCCCATCACTCACCGCAGGGAACCACAGCTTAATCCACCCCCTCTTCCCTTCAGGTTCTGCCTTCACACACGTTTCTGTCCTGTCCTTCCAGAAACTCCCAATTGGCATCTGGCAGGAACACAAGCGTGTCACCAGCATTAAAAAAAAGAAACGGACTCCTAAGAGACAGACCAAAGGCAAAGGACAAAGGCAAAAGACAGCTGACACCAGGGGACTGTTCTTTAGTCTAGTTTTAACAGCAGCGGCTGCTGCTGCCACCCGCAGGGACAGGGGACAGTAGTGACAGAGCAGGACTCGAAAGCGCCAGAACTGAGTATCTCCCCCCCCACACACCCCGCACTCTCTTCCTGTGGCATAGCCAGAGCATCAGCGGACCTCCCAGCCAGGTCCTGCAATGAGACAGAATCCCAAGGGTAAAGCTAGCAGACACCCAACTGATTGGGGCTATTACAAAACAGAGAGCCCACCCAACACCCGGCCCGATGCTAAGCAGCAGGTGCCCACACAGAGGCAGAGGAGAAGGAGGAGGAGGAGGAGGAGAAGGGAATGTGGCTAAGACAGGACTGAAAGGCAAGGGAGGAGTGGGCTGTGCCACATTCTGGGATCTGGGCTCAGTTTCCCAGCAAGAGGCCTCAGTTTCTCTTTCCTGACCTGCAGAGCGCTTAGGGGCTCAGGTAGGGCTGGGGACAGCTATGCCATGGGGAGGGCAATCACAGACCAGACGGGACCTACCCCAGTCCACGCCCAATGCACCTTCCACACAGAAGTCATAGTGGGGAACACAAAGCCCGCCAGACACCTGGCTGGCCCTCAGGGAGTCCCCAGCAAACATGTGACTCTTTCACATGCAGCGAGTTCCTGACAAGTCCCTTCCCCCCACCTCCTGCAAACACTTCTGATGCTTGGCTGGGTCCAGCGTCCCTTCCCATCGCAGTACATGAGCCAGGGATCTGTTCGGAGAATTGCCCTGCAAAGCAGCAGCCATCTCCAGTTTTACAGCTGTGGCCACTCAAACCTGGAGAATCAGCACGGGGAGAATTGCATCCGGGCTATTCCAGACGTGCCAGACTATCCTGATCGGCCAGCTCGTCAGACCATTTCTCTCCAAAAACCATCATCAGCATCAGGCTGAATGGTAACTTCTCCCCTACCCCTGCTCCAGCCCACACCCCAGCACACAGCCCTTCCCTCGCAAACAGCCGCTCACCCCCCCCATCCCAGCACACAGCCCTCCTCTCGCACACAGCCCTCCCCTCCCACACAGCCACTCACACCCCCCATCTCAGCACACAGCCCTCCCCTCACGCTCACAGCCGCTCACACCCCGCATCCCAGCACACAGCCCTTCCCTCGCACACAGCCGCTCACCCCCCTCATCCCAGCACACAACCCTCCCCTCCCACACAGCCGCTCACCCCCGCCATCCTAGCCCACAACCCTCCCCACGCTCACAGCCGCTCACTCCCCGCATCCCAGCACACAGCCCTCCCCTCACACACAGCCACTCACCCCACCACAAGGCCCTCCCCTTGCACACAGCCGCTCACCCCCCCCCCATCCCAGCACACGGCCCTCCCCTCACACTCACAACCGCTCACCCCTCCATCCCAGCACACAGCCCTCCCCTCGCACACAGCCGCTCACCCCCCCCCGAACCCAGCACACAGCCCTCCCCTCGCACACAGCCGCTCACCCCCCCATCCTAGCACACAACCCTCCCCACGCTCACAGCTGCTCACACCCTGCATCCCAGCACACAGCCCTCCCCTCGCACACAGCCCCTCACACCCCGCATCCCACCACACAGCCCTCCCCTCGCACACAGCCGCTCACTCCCCGCATCCCAGCACACAGCCCTCCCCTCACACACAGCCACTCACCCCACCACACGGCCCTCCCCTTGCACACAGCCGCTCACACCCCCCAACCCAGCACACAGCCCTCCCCTCGCTCACAGCCGCTCACACCCCCCATCCCAGCACACAGCCCTCCCCTCGCACACAGGCGCTCACACCCCGCATCCCACCACACAGCCCTCCCCTCGCACACAGCCGCTCACTCCCCGCATCCCAGCACACAGCCCTCCCCTCACACACAGCCACTCACCCCACCACACGGCCCTCCCCTTGCACACAGCCGCTCACACCCCCCATCCCAGCACACAGCCCTTCCCTCGCACACAGGCGCTCACACCCCACACCCCAGCACACAGCCCTCCCCTCGCACACAGGCGCTCACACCCCGCACCCCAGCACACAGCCCTCCCCTTGCACACAGCCACTCACACCCTCCATCCCAGCACACAGCCCTCCCCTCGTGCTCACAGCCGCTCACACCCCACATCCCACCACACAGCCCTCCCCTCACGCTCACAGCCACTCACACCCCACATCCCACCACACAGCCCTCCCCTCACACACAGCCGCTCACACCCCCATCCCAGCACACAGACCTCCCCTCGCACACAGCCGCTCACACTCCACATCCCACCACACAGCCCTCCCCTCGCGCTCACAGCCGCTCACACCCCCCATCCCAGCACACAGCCCTCCCCTCGCGCTCACAGCCGCTCACACCCCCCATCCCAGCACACAGACCTCCCCTCACACACAGCCGCTCACACCCCCCATCCCACCACACAGACCTCCCCTCGCACACAGCCACTCACACCCCACATCCCACCACACAGCCCTCCCCTCGCACACAGCCACTCACACCCCCTCCCCGAATCCCAGCACACAGCCCTCCCCTCACACACAGCCGCTCACTCCCCGCATCCCAGCACACGGCCCTCCCTTCGCACATAGCCGCTCACACCCCGCATCCCAGCACACAGCCTTCCCCTCGCGCTCACAGCCGCTCACACCCCGCGTCCCAGCACACAGCCCTCCCCTCGCATACAGCCGCTCATACCCCGCATCTCAGCACACAGCCCTCCCCTCGCACAGAGAGAGAGCAGGATTCTTATTTTATTTGTATTCATGTTTTGGTGGGGTAATAGGCACAAACTGTCGCTTCTCAGTGATGTGCGCGGAGTGGCACAAGTCGGGTAAAAACAGACGTGGAGGAAGGACACAGACTTTCTGCCGGGCATCTCCTCACCAGAGATGGCATGTGTATGCCAGGGCCGAGGGGCTGCCGTTAGCCATTCACATCTGCAGAGCTTTCAAGTCAAATACAGAATAAAAATAAAATGGTTTGGGGGGTTTGAGGCCTGTGGATATTTGCCAGAGAGGGCAGCAGACAGCATTACACCCCGAGCGCCCAATGCCACTCCTGCTTTGTACGACTCTCAGGCCCTGCTTAGAAACAAGGCCTGGGGAGAGTTATTTCTCTTGTTAAAATCTGAGGGCAAATTATAGATCAATTATTAGTGCTTGTGACAGAAAGACTGATTCACCCTGGTTGGAGCCAGAGGTAACGCAGAGCGGCCAGTGAGCAAGGTTCCCAAACACAACTCTGCTCAGGCACCTCCATCCTGACCGGCAAGTCCTCCTTGCAACTCTGCCAATGGCACCTCAATCCTGAGCTGACGGTCCCCCACACTATTCCAGCCCTCACCTCTCCAGAGTTCGGTAGACGCAGCCGCCCCACCACCTCCTCCCTTGCTTGTTCCAAGCCTGAGCCTCTCATGAGCAGTGAATTATCTCAAACCACGAAGTAGCATTTCAGACAGACATTCACCACAGGCCAGACTGAGACAACCCAAATGCAACCTGTGGCCTCAAAAAAACGGACTCAAACTTGGGACTCAGGTGAACCACTGACCCAGAGCACCACCTAATCTCTCATTGACCTGGGGCCAGAACAGAAAAACCGTGGAAGAGTGAGGGATGGAATGGCCCCTGCACACCCCTTCCTCCCCCCTTAGATCTCCCCTTGCCAAGGACTGAGGCGTCCCCAAAGCATTTCTGGCTATGAATAAAGACAACAGCAGGCGAGAAATACATTTCAAGACCTTGGGCTTCTCAAGAGTCTGTTTCCTCCTTGGCACAGCTGCAGACAAAGTCCCTGCGTTCTGCCAGGGAGAAAGAACTAAACTCTTCCCATACACAAGTAGAATCAATTAGAGCAGCACACAAGAGGAAAGCGGCTTACTGCAAAAGTGTCTCTGAGAGTCGAGGTGCTTAAAAATTTATCATCGAACTTGCAGAAATGAACTCAATTAAAAACCATTTTAATGATACTACATAAAAAATAACTTGTATTTTTAGTGTCAAGGCTCCCCTGCATAAGAGAGGCAGAAATTCCCACAACTGCAGCATTAAAAGTGATGGGAGACATATTCTGCCAATTAAAGCCTCCATTACCAGCCGACACGCTTCTTGCCATGTGTCCTATTTCCGAAAAGGTGGCGATGAAGTTATCGCTCCACTCCCTTTATTCCCAAAGCAAAGAGTGAATTTTAGCAGTGTGTGAAGGGAGAACCCTCTCCCCCTCACACACACACACACACACACACACACACACAAAGGTGAGGGACACACTGTATTCTACACACAGGAGACCAATACCATGCCACATAACGTGTTTTATTAACTCCAGTGCATTCAAATGATGCCCATCACATCCACGCCCTGGTTGTGCAGGTCATGCACAATGCTCAAAGATCTCAAAAACTCCCGACCTGCAGTATGAGTAGTACCGGAATAGCAGGGCTTAGCAAGCCCTTCCTGGCTGCCGACACTCGTGCAAGGAGCACCCATAAAACAGCTCACTGGACGTGTATTCCTTCCTTCCCCCCATGAAAAGAAAGCCTAAAGATGAAGAAACCCTCTTAGCCATGCACGGCAGATCTATGTCCCTCATATACTGGGTTATAAAGCGAGCCAGACATTGATCGTCCTGAACCAGATCCACTGAGAACAAGCCCCTGCTCAGGTTCTGAGCCCCATGTGCTCTCACCCCCCGAGAGGGAGAGGGAGATTTAACTTTGCCTTGCTCTGCTCAGCAGCATTCCATCGCTAATCAGGTGCAGCAATAACTAGGCATGGGAGGGAGCATCCGCCAACCCTCCCGGCACAAAAAGGGCTGCAGTGAAGCGAGACCTATTAACAAGAAGAGAAGGAGAAAAAGGCCTTCACGAGAGGGTAGCAATTGCCTTACTGGAGCAAGCCAATAAGAATAGTGTCTGCAATAGATTAGCTAGGATAAAATTACAAGGGCTTGCAATCCTCATGCTACAGGACCCCACCAGCTGAGGTCAGGAAGAACTCTTCCTCCAGAGGACTGCTCAGATAGGTGCATTTTACACCTTCCTAAGCCTCTGACATAGGCCACCCACTGAGTCTGGACACGACCCTTCATCCAAACACAATCTGGCTTCTTTAAGAATTACCAGCTCTTTGCCTCAAGGACATTCTGCGCTGGGCAGTGCCAGGGGTTCGTTATATCCTGTGCATAAAGAGTTTTCTTGTATCCATTTCGGATGGTTGGCTTTTAATGGGAGAGCCCCTGTTTCTGCACCAGGCGGCAGGAGCATGGCTCCCCCGAGCCATTTGCTACCGTATAAACCACTTCTTCAGCTGCATAGTCCTAGTCTCCAAATCCCCCTGCACTCAGACCTCTCATTATTTCTGCTACCCTTCTCTGGCCTGCAGCCATATATCGCAGGCTGTGCTCCTGTCAGCGTGCACAAGCCAGGAAAAGTCAGGGTGGGTCAGTACTGGCAGGGAGACTTCGGTAGAGCACCCAGCTGCTGCCGAAATCAGTTTGCACCTCCCGCCCCCCATCAACTCCCCAGCATCTCACTAGGAGACAAAGCTTTTGGACAAGCCAAAATCCAGGCCTAGAGGCCTCACAGGCATTTAAAATCCTGCCAGGCTATTCATCCAAGCCAGGGTCTTAGCCCTAGCACCTCAGCCACATTCCTTTTCGGACAATCCTATTAATTTCAACTGGATGCAGCAGCAGCGTCCCTCACAGCCTCTCCCAGGCACTGCTCTCTTTAGAGATGGTTGAAAAGCGGGAACAAATTTTCTCAAAAAAATCTGAAATCATTTTCGTTCCACAAGTTTCAAAGGAGAAGGAGTTTTCATTTATTCTGTACTGAAAACGTTCAGGGTTTTGGTCACCCCCCTCCCACCCCACACACACACTTCTCTCTCCGCCCCACCACCACCACCACTAAAAGTGTGGAACGGAAGGAGAGGAAATGGGGGTGGGGTGGTGTTTTCAGATTTCATCAAAGAATGAAAACATCCAAAGAACATTGAATTTGTGACTTTTTTCATTTTTTAAACAAGAGGCTGCATTTCATTCAATGAAAATATTTTTTGTGAAAAAAAACAACCAACCAGCTCTGGTGCTGTCAGACACGGCCATGTTTTCAAGCCTTTCAACAGGTGGGAGAAATGCCTCGTTCGCTGTTTATTTCTATGTAATGTAACCGTAAGTGCCTTGGGGTGCATGTGGATATAAAGGGCTGTGGAGAGGGGAGACCACCATCACCTACCCACGCTCCCATGTCAGGTGCTGGCTGGACACAGGCCCTGGGAAGCATGACTTGTGTGGAGGGCACCCGGCCTGCCTGCGGAGGAGGCGATGTCTCACAGCAGAAGTGGAGATGTGGAAGGGAAGGGGGATGAGCAGAAATAGAAAGGGAAGGGAGAGCAATGTAGCTCCATCGCAGGGGACGCACACTTTGTGCAACAGCAAGATTTTCCTCAATAAAGACTCTGATCCAATGGTAAATCCCATGCAAGCGGAGAACCCTGCTCCCACTCTGCAGCTGGACAGCATAGGACTGCTTTGTGGAAACTCCTTAGTGCCTGGAACTCATTCAAAACTGAGTCGGGCATGAAAGTCCTATGTGAGGAACATCACCTGGTGGGGAGGCAGAGGGCCGGAAATCCTGCCCCATGGGAACAATCTGGGCCAGCTCATCCCCCAAAGCTCCCAGAGACGAGGAGATTCTTAGCCAGCCTTGAAGCCTGACTGCACGCTGAAAGAGAAAAGCATTTAAAACCAAACCAAAGAAGGACTGTGTGTTGGAGGAGAGGGAGATGTAACATGTCCCAAAGCAACTGTTTCTGTATTAATCAACTGAACCCAGGAGAGAGCAAAGCTGGGATGCTTTCCAATATGCATATGTTGCAAGGCAGAAGGTGTGTACAGAGCGGTATCCAGTCTGAAAAAGGATTCCCTAGCAGCAGCCTGGGGAAGTCTGGGGACCGCAGACTGGGAATGCATTACTATCCCTGACCATGGCTGACCTACACTGCCACCTTGGATTCCAGACTCTTACCACGTTTAGGGATTTATCATTATTGCATTTGCTTCCTCTGTTTAGAAGCACATGCAGAGAATTCTCACATTCGTGGAAGAGATGGACTGTTAACAGGAGAGAACCAATCCCATTTCAGAGCCTGCTTCCCATCTAGCTCTACACGGCTCTGCTAACGCACCTCAGCACTGCGCTGAGCCCCCAGCATTCCAGTTCCAGGCATACACGCACACCCGTGTCCAACCAGCCTCATGCTCCAGGGTGGGCTTTTCTGTAGTGGGCACACATCCTCGTGGCAGTCAGACTGAGCCCACGCTCCATTCCCTGCAACCTAACCCCGATCTACAGGCATCCCTGTTACCTGCAATCTATTATGCCCTCGGCATAGCCAGCCCAAGGGGGAGGCCCACCTCTCCTGCTGCTCCCCTCTAAAGCTCAGTGCTAAGGAACACCAACCAGAGGGGCAGCTAGGCCACCAGAATTTGCATTTTTTGATTACAGTCTGTAGACTCTGCTGCCCTGGGGTCTCTCTCAGCCATGGTTACCCGGGGAATATGTGCCGTTCATTTACCAAAGGAATCTCGCTCACTGCTGATGGGTGCACGACACCTACAGAATTCAACACTGGGACCCAGAAGGAATGCCTTTGCAGCCTCCCCTCCTGCCCAGACACCATTCATCCCCAGCGCCACTGCACAATGGCTCATTTCACAGAGGTGCGAGTGGGAGGGGCAGAGGCTGCAGATACACCGGGCAGCGAGCGAGCGAACGAACGGGGGAGAGTGCAAGATGGAGAGCACGCGCTGTGTGCCATTTCAGTGCGTGTATTTATATCCTTCCCAGACGCAGCATCCCTTTGTAAAGCCATGGAGCGTGTATAGTCAGGGCTGTCAGTTCAGCGGCATGTTACAAGTGTTTGATATGGAGATTTTGGCAGTGGGAATGGATGTACCTCACTGAGAGGTTTATGTAAAATGACAGCTTCTGGAAAATAAAGCACTCAGACAAAAAAAAAGGTACAAACAAAAGAGAAGAGAAGGCTTCCGCTCAGCAAGTCCAAAATGGATTTCTGCTCCTTGCCAGCCTGCGCGCAGCTCCCAGTCACAAGGCTGGAGTCAGAGCGCGCATCGCTCCAGCAGGTATCTCCCCAGCTGCACCAACCCCCTCGCCTGGATGTCTCTGCTTTTGACTTCACACTCTTCACTCCATCACCCCACTTCCCCCAAGCTATTCCTTGTCTGCGTCCCCCTTGTCTTACTGACGGAGTCTCTGTCACTGAATGTGCTGGGTGGCTGCAGGAGGGAAAACACTGCTGCCAAGAGGCAGGCAGACGCCACCTTCTAGTTGGTTTTGTTTTAAGAACAGGCGGATGCCAATCACTCCCTCTGAGCTGCCCCCATAGCTGGCAGGGACGCTGCCCTGAGACAGGGCAATCGCTCCTTGACCTGGCAGCCGTGGCAAGAAACCAGGGCAGGTCCAGCTTCACGCACACAGCAAAGAATCCAATACCTTACGGTCCACCATTCATCTCTACTGAACTACAGAATGTCAAACCCCTCCTGCTGCCCCCAGGGGAAGGCCTCCCATCATCCATTTATTCCAAAGCAAAAGGCTCCCAGGGCAGCCCAGAAGGACAGGTGATGGAGCAGACCCATCCCTAGCCCTGGGCCAGCACCTCTCTCGTGGGGTGAAAAGCTGCTCATGTTCCCCTTTGGGCAGAAACTGGCAGAAAGTCACCACAGCCAAATGTCTCTACACATAATAAAACAGGGGGCAAGAGACGGGCAGGATGCCCCCAAAAACCCAGCTACCTGAGCTGCCACCCAAGTCAGTCTCCAGCTCATTCGAAACAAGATCCCAGAGTTCATCTGACTCCCTGCCCAAGGATTAGAGCTGAAGGCAATACCATCTTCCAGCTCCTGGGGTGAATCAAGAACAAAGTCTAAAGTGTTCCTTACGCTCCTCCCCGCCCCTACCCCCACCCACCCCGTCTTTCTAGAAGTGAAGTGGCGGCTCAGGAGAGGGACAGAGCATGCAGATTTCAGAGCCTAGAATAAGGATGCTGCCTCCTTTACCAAGCAATTTGTAGGTGGATAACAAACAACACTTTCCAAGGCCATTGCAGAAGATAGCCCTTGCTCTATAACAAGTCAAGGACATCCACAGATTTATGACCCTCAGGAGCACCCCATACGCCCCAAAGTAAAATGGTCTTTCTGAGCAGCCTTCACCTTCTAACGACCATGCCATAAAGGCTTCAATACTGTGTAGGGAGAATTCTCTCTCACTGGGTCAGGTTCTCTTGCTGCAGCAGCTGCAGAGCCTTTTGCTTGTCACTGCATCAACTCCGAGTCACTACTTCCTCATGGGCTACCATAGGGCCACCAGCACTGAAGAGACACTCTTCTGCCCATGGAATGCAAGGGAACCGCGCCAAAGGGATCGCCTGTCTCTGGGACAGGCTCATGGACCCCTAGCTCAGCGGCTCCCAAACTCTCCATGCAATTGTTCAAGTTTTGGTTATTCAGCCCTGGCTGCAGCAGGCAGCGTCCACCACCTCCCATTCCAATGGAGCTCGGGCACCTCCAGTGCCTGCAGGCCAACGGGAGAGCGCTTTCAGCTCACGCTCCGTCTCTAGCTACAGCACTCGAGCGAGCAGGAGGCAGCAGCAGTGAACGGGATCCCCGCTACACACACACACCCTAGAGGCTCACCCTTATAGCAGGAAAAGGGAGTCTAAGATACTAGCTACAAAAGCTTCAGATGTGTCCCAGCGATGGAGAACCTCTCTCCCAAACGACAGCACTAAACAGAACCTGCTGCGTCGTGCAATTAGCCCCGGCACAACTGACTCCGCCTTCCCACCGCTTCTCCAGCATCCAGGAAGGAAAAGAGGTGTGTTTCGGAATGGTCCAGTCCCTGACACAGCAAGACTTTCCAACTGAAGTCCCATCCCTCAAGGTGCAGCTGATCCAATCAGCCTTGATGTTCAGCTCGCTGCCCATGTGAACAGCCACCCCATCTGAGCAGCAGTGACTCACAGCCTGGGCCAGAATCCTTGCCGCTTCGGTGCCTGGACTCAGACTCCAGCGTCCCCAATATGTGCGTTGGTAGGTATACACCACATATAAACACGCTCATATACACACGACACATACTGTGTGTACAGCGCTATAAATACCTAAATATACAAGACCAGGAGTGACAGTAAGGGCTATAGTTAAGTTGCATTTTCTAGATTATATAGAGATAGACACACACACCCCGAATTCTCAACTGCCTGGTATACAGATTTTTAAAGAGGCCCAGAAAGACTGCTTTGATGTCTCACACACGTTAACAAGATCCAACAAACAATTCCTACTCCCCCTGCATGCCCCACTCACTTGCCCCTTCAGCCTCTCCTTGGGCACCATCACGGCGACTTGTTTCTTACCAAAACCGGTGGTAACACTTGGGGAAAGTACTGTGCAGTTTTGGGCCGACTCCAGAACCAAATATCCCTGAAATGATTGGAGCTGGCGTTGACTCATGGCACCATGACTATAAAGCTCTGCCTTCCAAAGCTGACTGGATTCAGGACCAGATCGGTTCTAGTTCCAAAACTTAAAGAATTTGCTACATGGAGATAATTTCTGGCCAAACTTAGGCCGTCCAAGTGAACACCGAACAAGAGCCCTTGGGTGTAACTGGCGCTCAGCCTCCTGGATCATCTGCAGGCCAGAGAAGAGTTCACATTTGTTTCATTTCTGTCTCAGTCTCATCACCTGCTGGCAGAGGAGTACCAGCTCCCCATGGTCCTACCCCTAGGCAGCAGCATTCATAAATCAGCTCCCTCTTCTGCTCATTTAAAATACCATCGTTTATACTGTGCCACAGGCGTGCACAGCCCGTTAGAGGCAGAGGAGCAGCCAAGCTCCCTGGGGCAAGAGCTTACTTTCAAAATGAGACTGATAACAAACCAGCGAGGAGTGGGGGGGGACACAGACTCCACTCAGTCCACATTCATCTGCCCCACTCTGGAGCTGGGAGCAGGAGCCCCCGCCCAAGCAGGGACCAGAGCTGGAGAACAGTGAGCAGGAGGAGCATTTCAGAGGCGGGAAAGGAGGCCACTTTACCTCCTCCCTGTTCAAACCCCTCCACCCCCCGAGATCTTAGCTCAGGCAATTCCTCACTGGGCCAGAACCAGTCCTCTGGCTGGGCTTCTCAAAGAGTCGGGGGGGGGGAGCAGGGCGTCTGAGGAGGGCACTGGAAAAGAGTCTCAAACTGGCACCACCCACGTATGCTGCAGCTGGCCAGCACTTCAGGAGCTTGCCTATAAGAAAGCCGGACCCCTCTCCCCAGGGGAGTAACCCTGGAGAGAATAAGCCTGTGGCATCATCTCTAGAGGATGGGTCACAGCGGAGGGAAAAGCAGGACAGACAAAACCATGAACCCAGCCTTCAACCTCTGCTGCATACACTCCTACTTCCCACTCCCTGCGTCCCCGCTTCGCCCGCCCCCACCAGAATGCGCAAACCAAGGGCTTACAACGCCAACTTGCCTGGAAACTTCCCTGCTCTGCACCTTGAGCAAAGAGATTAAGGATCCCCAACACCTCCAGCATCTAATCACTACTCTCAGGGCCACAAGGAGCCGGATAATTAACACTGGGTTCCTTGACATTCTGTCTCACAGGCCTGCATATTAAACAGCCTGGCTGCTGCTGTCATCGCTCACGCGGTGATAGAAGTGGGTGGGCGGCTGTGCAGATATGAGAAGACGAGGGTGGGGGGGTTCGCTTGAGAGACAGATGCAAAAAAAAAAATCTAGGGAAAATTAGCATTGATACCCCAAGTCTCAGCAAAGCAGCTGCACCCTCAACTCAACACCTTTGGGGGCGGACAAGTGAACCTCCAGCGTATGCTAGCTGCTTAGCTCCCTCTCTCTAGCCTCCTTCCACCTTTTAGAAACTAAACTACTTTTGTGCTGCAAAGGTTTAACACATGCATGTGCATGTGTTTTTACTCCAGTCTTTACATGGAGATCTTTGCCAAGAATTTACAATTCCCCTGTGGCCTCAATCTTGCAAAGATTGCTTTTTTAACACTGTTGGGCTTTAATTCTAATAAGCCTCCTCTTTATTACAGAACCAGGTCACATTGCCTTGACACCGCAAGAAAATATTTCACCAAGAGGGAAAAGGGATAAAAAATAAAGAAAGTGGGATAAAGGGGAAAGAAATAAAAGCAAGTATTTTGCTTAATTTGGGGAATTTTTTAAAATAGTGAAAGAAGGGAACGGCCAAGCAGTGTGGCTGGGAGGGGGAGAAATGTTTGCCCAGGGCTTCAATTACACACCCAAATTCTTAGAAATATTTTGAGTTACATTCTCCCCCCACACACACCTTTGCGGCTTAAAAGTGACCGGAGAAGCAGGAGAGGGAGCATGACAAAACTTTGATAGACATAATGAGGACAAAGTTCAGCTCCTGTCCTGGACAGATGGCTGTTATTACTAGTCCAGTGCACTCCTCATTACCTGAGCTAATTCACCGGCAGGTGCAGCAGGGAAGGGAAGCAGCACAGGGGAAGCACCAGCTCGAAGCACCGGCAAGGCCAGATTTCCAAAGCCCACAAAATTAATTGGGACTTTCGGGGGGGTCGGGAGGGGAGATTTACCATTTTTTTTCTATTAGGGAGTGAAATCATCCAATCCCCACCATTTTTTGTTTTTAAAGTCCCCCCTCTCCCCCAACACACACACACACACACACACACTCACTCTTGGTCAGACAAAGGGGATTTGCTGCCCTGAAATTGCACTGCAACATTTTTTGCCTGCTTCGGGACAAGTTATCACAAAAATCTCTTGTATTGGACAGGAACTGGTGACTGTTCCTCCTCTGCTTTCCTTTCCTTCTCCAGAGGAGCCATCCACTGCTGTCCTACATCACCGTCATCACCATGGAAACACTGATATACCATAACCCATCTCCCTGCGTCTCCTTAACTAGGTTTTTATTCTACACTGCCTCTTCTGCCATGGAGGGGAGGAGGAGGGGATGGGACGTTTGGGAACCACTCTTCTTTTTAGGCATCAGGGTCTAGTGGTCAGAACACAGGTCTCTATACTCAGTTCTGACACCAACTTGCTGTGACCTCCCTGTTTCTCTACTTGTAAAATGGGGATAATATGACAGAAGTTTGTGAAGCAGACAGAGACCCTGGGCTTTGGGAGCAATGTTATGGAAGACATTACCGCACACACTGCACTGTTTCAGGAAGGCAGCCACTCTCTCCACAGTAGCCAGTAAGCAACAGGAACATGGCCATGCATGCGAGAAGTATGAACTCCACACTGATTTGAGCCCATGTGTTAGCGAGCAGATGCATGAAGCGTGAGCTTTGCCAAGTGAAAGTCTTGAAGGAATTTGAAGTCTTTAAATCATGATTTCAGGACATCAGTAACTCAGCCAGAGATTGGGGTCAATTACAGGAGTGGGTGGGTGAGGTTCTGTGGCCTGCAATGTGCCAAGGTTAGACTAAATGATCATGATGGTGCCTTCTGACCTTAAGGTCCGGGAGTCTAATTTACACGGGACTGAATGCTCTGCAGAAGGCTACACATATGGAAACCGTTAAAACAACTCCTGGGAAGAGCAAGCATCCGCTCAAGTCCTCACTGGACTCAGCTGCGCTGCTCTAAGGACTCGATTTTCAGAAGTGCTCGGAACCCGGCAGCCCCCCCTTTTTAAAAATCAGGCCCAAAGGCATTGGGTCTCCTGCAGCAGGTTATCGGAAGCAGTCAGGACTGTCTCCTCCTCCATATCCTCCTTGCACCAGCACAGGACCAGAGCAACGCCTGGTGTAGAACAGCAGCTCCCCGCTTTCTTTCCCGTTTTAGAAGCAGGCTGCTCCTCTGGTTTCTTTCTGTTCTTCAGAGCACAACAAAGTACGTTCCCTGCTGGGGTCAGAAAGGCAGATCTGCGGAGCGCCTCTCTGCACAGATAGGAAAGGGTCTTTTCACACACAAGAGGCTATCCCAGTGTGAGCCAATAAATAAGGACTGGTGCTCACAGCCACAGCTAGGAAGTAAGTAGCTTTGTAAGTACTTTGTACCACTAATGCTGCACCACTGTAGAGACAACACAGGAGCCAAGGCCATTGCAGCAGAGAGCTACCCAACTTATGCCAGAGTGAAATTCTACAATGGCATCCAAGGAGCTTTGTAACATGCAGCAATAGTAGCATCTAAGTGGCCCACATGGATGAAAACAGCATAAACAACATGCCGCAAAAGCTAACTTGCATTCTGGAGGCTGATGCAAATACATTCATGCACATGAGTTACAAACCAACAGCAGTGGTCAGACAGGCACTTACAGAGCAGGCTAATCTGCCCAGCCCTTAGAACCACTCCACTGGGCCCAGGGAAAGCAAGAAGCCATTTCCATAACACCAGCTCCCCAGCAGGAAGCCCCAGCTATTGGGACAAACCAGAACTCAAGCTTCCTGCGAAGTAGGTGCTCTCGGTATGGGAATGGGACTCAACAAATGAAACTCTGTTACGGCAGCGTGTTTCTCTACGACTTACAGCTAAACAAATGCAACAGCCAGCCCCTTCCCCTGCTCCCGATGACCATAAAGCAATCAGACAGCTAGGTCACTGGCTGGGGTGCTCTGCTCCTGCAGAGAACGGCACCCAATGACTGCCAGTTTCTCCCACTGGAGCTGTACAATACTGGACCTGCTCAGCTCCAGGCAGAGAGTGCCCCCACCCAGTTCTCAAGTGTGCCACCTAAGGCCCATCCTCTAAGCAGCTCCGCAATGAATGCCCTGGATTACTTAGTGCCCATGTGACAGGCTATTGGGACAGGAATCCCCATCCATTTGCTAAGCAGCCTCTCCCCTCACCGTCTCCCAAAAACAGGACTAGGCTTGGAGATGGGGCAGGAGGAGGACGACGGAGGGAGGAGGTGAGGAGCTGACAGGTAGAACAGGAGCTGGAGTGCAAGGCCTTGCAGGCCACAATCCGGAGCTTCTCCCTGATGCTGATGGTGAAACGTCGGCCGATGGATTTGGTGAGAGGACTAGACAGTCATAGCAGTGGGTGAGAGAGTCGAGTCTCACGGACACGCTTCAGACAGAACGAAGAGGGGAGGGCAAGCGTCTCCAAAGCCCAAGCAGGAGGTTTCAGTAGTCGAGGCAGGAGGTGATGGGGGTCCGGACAAGGATTTGGTGGCTGGCCTGGCCATTAACATGAAGCAAGGAAACCAGCATGCCATTCACTACACAAGGGGGTAAGCAGCAGCATTAGAAAAGTGCCAGCTGAGCATGGTGCATCAATTTTGCATTGAATTTACAAAGACAACAAGGCAGTATAATAGCTCTGCTGGGAGAAGAGGAGAGAGGAAATTTCTCTCTCTTCCACCCCTCCCCCCCTTCGTTCATCAGGACCTGAACGCTGCATTTTAAGTTCTCTCTATAAATAATTATTTTAGAGTGGGAGAGAAATTCTGCCATCCCCAATCTCTCAAAACACAACGTTAGAATATCCCATTCCATGATCTTTAAAAAAAAAAAAAAAAAGAGCTCTCTGAACTGCAGCTTTCCTCCACACAAGAGCACAAACAGGATTTACGACTGAGTTAGACCAGGGAAGCTCCAAATGGAGATGTTTTAATTCTTAATGCTAACAGCTGCACTTAAGGCAAGACAGGCATGGATGCCATGCCTGGGAGTAACCATGGCAACTTCACGGAAGTTAAATAAAAACTTCTTTTTTTAAAAAAAAGATAACGAGTTCCCTGAATCACGCTTTATCAGCCACGCTGCTCCACAGATCGAGAGACAGCTAGCTCAGAACCCCTAATTACCTTTGCAATATACTGTATATAGGCAGATTAAATATAGTTAGACCCCTCTTTAGACACGGCCATACGCATATTCTAGAAAACGCGTTCCACACACAGCCAGACAGAGACACAGAGTTAGTTCAGGCAAGCCCTCGAATGTAATGACTCCACACTAAGAGTAGATCTACAAAGGGGGTTTAGAACCTTGTGCATTTGGAGGCCAAGATCCATTGCTCTTAATGGCATGTGTCCACCATCCATATGGGCACCCACAGATACACAGAGCACTGCAATTCTGCTGCCTGTAGGCCAAACCATAGCTATGACATTACAACTGTGACACCACAGCTGTGCGAGGTCATCTTTTTAAAGAGCAGAAAACCCTGGAAAATGTAAATGTCTCAGCCAATAAGACAGCAATTAATTAAATGACCACCTGTGAGCTGATTGGGGAAGTTATCTTAATGTCACACCACTATCACTCAACAAGCAATTCCACCACTGTCCTGAAATCAAACCATGCGTTGTTAAAGACACCCAGGCTTTTTTCCTTCAGAGATCAAGTTCTAAAACAAACCAATAACTGGTAGGAGAGCAAAGACATTCCCAGTCTGTTAATGGGGAGGACACTTGCTCTCTTTTGAAAAGCACTTTGAGATCTTGACTGAACAGCATTCTAGGAGCTGAGCAGCAGCAGCATTTGAAATCAGAATTGTATAAAGTTCAATTAAAATGTGCAATGTGGATCAATTATAAAAACAAAGCCACAGGAAGTCTATAAATAAACCTGCACATATTTCAGGCACTGACAGCATCACCAATCCCTTTGTTCCCTCCCAGTAGGCAGTTACCTGTATATCACTGCACAGGTACACATGCACAATCAGAACTGATGGCCCAGGCTCATTCCTGGAGGATGCTGTATAAACACAAGACACTGATGTTTCAACAAAATTCTTCTGTGCTTCCCACTCACCCTCCCACCTACTTTTCTGTACAGTTCCAATTCTGGGAGGACAGAGATGGGAAGGGCCCCAAAATAAATTAGTTGAGTGCATTAGAATTTCTGTAAATTAAACGTGCATGAATTTCAAACAGAGCATGATCTGTGCCTTTAAAGCAGCCCTGCTCAGACCTTTAAGTGAAGGTGACTGATTTATTCTGACTATTGCTGCCTCTTAGAGACATTGCTCTCTTCCAACCGTGCAGCACTTTAATTGTCCATCAGTGGAGCAGGAAAGAGTTGTAAATCTTTGTTCCATGTTCCTTGGAGCTAAACACCGCTTGACCTCCACTTGCCAATCCCATTCACCTGCGCCCATGCTTGACCGGGAGAGGGAAGGCCCCTGGCAGATAGATCACTAGTCTCTCTCAACCCCTGGGTCATTGCAGAGAAATGCTGCACAGACAAGATTTATCAGTGCAGCTGGGAAAAGGGGTGGCCGAGCTACAACACTGCGGATGAGCTACTGCACAAGGCTGCACTCTCCGGGCTATCACAACTTCCCTCACAGTCCGTCCCCTCTGTATCAGGGAAATTCTAATGGGGAGAAGAAGCCTGGTGGAATTTTCTACACACACAGCTCACACGATAACCCGACTACCTAGGCCTTGTCTGCACTGGGGATCTGTCGAGCAGCAGTGCAGCCCCCTAGCGCAGAGAGGAAAAGCCACCGTTTGCACTGATGGAGTTAACTCTCGTTTCAAACCGATCATGGCCCAGAGCAGCACAGCCTGTCTTGGCAGGGCTACCCCAGGGGCTGGCCACAGGTGCTCTATCAGCTCGGTTGTGCAGGGCCGGCGGTCGCCTAGGGCGCCAGGATTCGGGGGGCGGCATTTTGTGCGCTCCCCACAGAGCACACGGGAGCTTCCGGTTCCGCTCCCGTCGCGCCACCGAAGGACCTTCTGCCGACGTGCCGTGGAAAACAGCGGCAGGCAATTGAGCAGCTCAATGACTGCCGCTGTCGCCTGCAGCATTTCGGCGGATGGTCCTTCTTCGGCGGTGCGATGGGAGTGGAACCGGAAGCTCCCGTGCGCCCCGTGGGGAGCGCACAAAATGCCGCCCCCCGAATTCTGCCTAGGGCGCCAGAAACCCTGGCGCCGCTCCTGCTGTTGTGTGACTAAATGAACCCTTGCTACAGAGACTGGACTTCGGACGGTGCATGACTGATCTGAGACAGGGAACTGGGAAGCCAAGACAATAGTTATCTAAGCTTGTGGTATAGCACCTACCACCAAAACATCTAGAACCCTGCCCATTAGGCACAGCTCCAGGCAGCCACTCGTCCACTCTCAAACACAGGGGCGCTGCTGCACCCCCGAGCTTGAAGTGGTTCCATCATATACAGGGTCTACAGTTTGGGTTAATGGCACTCAGCCCCCCACTGTACACACATTGTTCCAGCCCCCCACTCTCAAACATGTTTTTTGCAATAAGTGTTTTCTGCAATGTGTCGATGTCACCACATGTTATTACTTCAGATCATAAAAAGCCCTTTTTCTTAAAACGAGGGTGTGCCGATAATTACTACTTGGCACCAGTTTGGATTGGACCCAGCCGAGTCCAGTCTTGGCAAGTTTCAGCAAAAGCAAAGGGAGCGTATTTAAAGTTAGCCAGCCTTTCCATGTGATTCAACCTGTGTAACGTCAGTCTGGTCTCCAGCGCCAGTCCTGCAAGGAACTCCACCCAGACAGACCCCCGCGTTCTTGCAGGGCCCCCCGGGCAGAGCTTATTACAGGATCAGGACATAGGCACCATACACGAATGTATCATCATGGTATCTCAGTCGTCGTGGTCCTCCTCCTCCTCCTCCTTCTCCTCCCCCCCTCCCCCCCCCCCCCCGCGGGAGTATCAGGGTCTGAATACCACTACCAGTGTGGGTTTTATAAGTATACGTGAGATGGATTCTCGTGCACGATCTTCAACAGAAACCGAACAAGCTGCTGCTGAGTGCTGAAAGCGTTCTAGCACAACTGGATGGATGCATGCCCTGCAGCAGTCATGGATCTCCTACCAGTAAGCTCATGGAAACAATAGTGGCTTCTGTTTCCAAGCAGCAGAGCTGTTGCACCCAAGTGGCAAATAGCAATTAAGGAAAAAATCCAAAGAGAAAATAAAAAGAAGCACACCTTGCTCAAGAACGTCCCTGCTCACCTTTGTGCTGAAGGGGCTGGCAAGCCAGCAAAGCTATTCCTTTCCTCCTGTCAGCTTGGTTTTCAGATTGGATGCGGCTAGCAGGCTGCTAGCAGTTCCCCTGAGCAGGGAGTGGTGGTGGTGTTACGTAACATGGTGCTTCATGGACCTAGCAGAGTAGCCTGCAAAGGGGTTTTATACCACAGCCCACATCAGCCAAAGGAACCCAGCTGAAAGGCAGCTCTTGCCAACAGGGTCTCAGCAGCCACAAGTATTTTGGGGACAGGAGTCATGACTGAAGAGGAGTTTTTAAAACTACATCTTTCAACTTATTTGCTAATTCTTCCTCCTGACACCACACAGGTGGTTCCGCATTGAGGGGAGGGGTAGAAGGTTTGCAACAAGGCAAAGACGGCCAATAGCCAGGGGCGGCTCTAGGATTTGCGCCGCCCCAAGCAGGGCGGCACGCCGCGGGGGGCGCTCTGGCGGTCGCCAGTCCCGCGGCTCCGGTGGACCTCCCGCAGGCACGCCTGTGGATGCTCCACCGAAGCCGCGGGACCAGCGGCCCCTCCGCAGGCGCGTCTGCGGGAGGTCCACTGGAGCCGCCTGCCGCCCTCCCACGGCACGCCGCCCCAAGCGCACGCTTGGCACGCTGGGGTCTGGAACCGGCCCTGCCAATAGCTACAGGAAAAAAATAGGAACTAGCAGACTCCTGGCTTTGAAGGCAACTCCCTCTTTTGGTTTTGGCTTTTTATGATGGATAAAGAATGGATGAAAGGGGGAGGGGGGCGCATCCTTCCCTTCTGATTGTTTGAGACATTAGAAATTCAGGTCCTGTCCTGCCTGGAAAACACTCTGCTGCCTAGAGAACTACTGAAATGGTGACATGACAGGAGTCTACAGAGTGAGAGCTGAGCGTGGAAAGATTTTTAGTCAGACAATTTAAAACTTTGTTTTTGTTAAACCAAATTTTACTCCAGTGACCAATAAACATCTCAGAGAAGGAAAATCTTTGTTACAGATTCAACGTCAGCCCCTTCAATTAGGGTGCAAGTGCCAAGAATACACACCCCCATAAAAAAAATCATCCTACAAAGTCAATGGACCCCACTTATGACACGCCTGCTATTTCAAACGGTACGAAACAAAGGGAGGGGGGACCTGTAAAGGCTGGTAGCACTGGCCTGACACACGACACCCTGCTAGCGGGTGGAGATCATGCAGAAAAGGCTCTGCTGACTCACTGGGGCAGGTGGCACATTACCCCACTCACAGATAAGGGAAGCAAGGACCTAGAGTGTGGGCTGAGCAGTCCCCAGGGTGAAGAGCCTAGAGCCAGCCAAGCCACAAAAGGAGGTCTGAGCTGATTAATAGTCCCAAAACCCCAGGAAGGGGATGAGCTGGGTCACTGTGGGCTGTGAGTGAGTGTGGGAGGGCGTAACAGCTCAGACACTCTTAAAAGAACCAAAAAACCCACATACCCTTCATGTTCTTTTATCCATCTCAAAGAAGCTCGTGCCCATTTTAAAAAAATCCTCCGCAGGTCACCTTTAGCTGAGACACTGACTCACTCTGCAACCTTAGGGAAGTCCCTAAGTTGCTAGTACTTAGTTACCTCAGCTGGAAAAAGTGGTTACCAACAAATCCAACCCACAAGACCTCACTGAGGCATGGACAAGACATCAGAGTGGGGCCGATGCTAATAACTGGGATAATTAAAGCATACAGAGAGGCGTGCTGTGTGTACTTTTACAAAACAGGCTTCCCAACAGCAGCTATACCACTTGAGTACATTAAAAAGAGTTGGGAACTGTAGCCAAATAGAGATTCTTGCAAAATGTTCTGTTTCCAGTTCATAACCAGATGTTCTTCCCTGAACTAGTGGAAAAACCAGACTCTTCCTGAAGATGAATAGACTTATTTGTGCCTGTCTCCTCTCCACACCCTGGAGTTTTCAAGGCTTCTTTCCGTGGGTCAGAAGGGGTGGAGGCGAGGACATAGACCACACCCATCTCCAGAAATGTTAGCAGGAAGGACAATGAGGCCTTGGCTGGAGTTTCTCTAGCTACAGGCTGCAGGAAAAGTTGACCTCTATTGTTCTTCATACACACCCCACCTTTGTGATACTCAGATGAAAGGTGCAAAGTACAAAGTATCATCATTAACATAGTCCTCTCCCAAACACCTAACTTTACACTCGGATACTCATGATCCCTCGAAGCTCTACAGCCCAAGCTCCTTTTGCCCACACTGTGCATGTGTCTCACCGCACAACCACTTTATGCAACAGGTGGGCATCTCCTTTTGTGTGACAACTTCCAACCTTGTCCATCATTTTCTTACTTGCTTTCCATAGATATCTAAAGAGAAATTATTTGCTGTAAACTCACCCCATGACATGCTAAATACAAAAAAAAACAAAACTAAAGAACTTCCTTCATGTTTTGTATTATCTCAAATAACCTTCAAAGGCATTTATCTGCCATCAGCTGACGCATCTGAAAAACTGTGATGACAAACTAATTTAGCAAATGCATGCACTTAAAACTCTTTATTTATCTAATGAATGAGTAAATATGCCCCATACTGGATGAGGTACATCATAGTAAATATCTTAAATGAGGACACTTATCCGTGTTCCACCAGACGCAGCAATCCAGTCCTGATCCCAAAATCCTCTCTGTGCAGGAGGACCCTGACACCCACACGGAGTCCCATGGGTGGTGTGTCTGTGCAAATCCAATCAGGGGCTTAGTTCTCATGCCCCCATGCAAACACTAAGCTAGCAAACGCCCTGGGCACCCACACCTAGGACACAATGGCAAACACATTAAACTGCTCCGTCCAGAAACTTCATCTAACAGGAAGACAGGCGACCTAGTCGACAAGATGAAGAAGAAAAGCTATTACGAGATATATTGGGGGGAGAAAGTATAAATAAAAGAGGTGGCCGTGATGACAGCCTGGAGAGGATGTTTCAGAGAAGCAGCAAACACTGTGTTTGTTCTGCCTGAATATCCTACGAGCCTGTGACATAAATGTGATGCTTGGGGCTGAGGTATCATGGTGAGGCTTGGTCTACACTAGCAACTTACGTCGGTATAATTACATTGCTCAGAGGCATGGAAAATCCACACTCCTGAGTGATGCAGTTATACCGACCTAACCACTGGTATAAATAGCGGGACGTCAGCGGGACGGCTTCTCCCATTGTCACAGCTACCGCCTCTCAGGGAAGTGGAGTATGTACGTTGACGGGAGAAGCCCTCCCATCGGTGCAGGTAGCATCTTCACTGCAGTCTTTTAAGTGTCGACGAGCCCTGAGAAGTGCATGCAAAAGAGAGAGAGTTTTTTAAAAGGAAAAAGGGGGGGTGGCGCGTGGAGAATTGTGCCTAGTCAAAGAGCTAAGATGCAAACAGGCAGCGTGTTTACAGAGCCAAGCGCCTTGTGAAGGAATAGGTCCAAGAGTGCGGACCTCATGGGAAAAGCTTTACCCTGCCCACCAGCCCTATTTCTAGAACTCATTCGCCAAACCCAGGACTCTGCCAGTTTCCTTCTTGTCTTTACAGTGGTGGGGCGGGGGGAACAGCCTTGCGGCAGACCTCTAGGAAAGGTAGTCCCCCTAAAGGGACAGGAGACCTTTTGTTTCAGCTACAATTGCCATGCTCTAGTCCAGGGGTCGGCAACCTTTCTGAAGTGCTGTGCTGAGTCTTCATTTATTCACTCTAATTTAAGGTTTCCCGTGCCAGTCATACAGTTTAACGTTTTTAGAAGGTCTCTTTTTATAAGTCTATAATATGTAACTAAACTGTTGTATGTAAAGTAAATCAGGTTTTTTAAATGTTTAAGAAGCTTCATTTAAAATTAAATTAAAATGCAGAGCCCCCTGGACCGGTAGCCAGGACCCGGGCAGTGTGAGTGCCACTGAAAATCAACTCTCGTGCCGCTTTTGGCACGCGTGCCATAGGTTGCCTACCCCTGCTCTAGTCTAACCCCTGGGGCAGTGGGGGGGAGGGTTTCCCCACCAGCATGTGCCTATTATCTCTTCAAATCCCAACATTTTAGAAGAGAAGTTTTTGTCCCTTATCCTGCAGATCCCTAAATTAATACATACAAGACGCAGCTCTGAGCCCCCCCAGTCCAGGATCACGGAAGGCTGTCCTGCCACTAGCAGCCCGCTGCATGGAGCATTGTTCTTCTGAATTAGTTACTATCAAACTTTATCCACCTGAAGACTCATGAAACCTGTTTCTGATGCTTTGAGATTAATGGCACTGCTGATACAGAGCTATATGTCCTGTTGGCCCACTGTGACCCCATCCCACAGCAACCATCTATCCCTAGCCCTGCAAGGACATGCTGAAACCCTGCAGCAAAGTCTTCCTGTTTCTACCAAGGCTTTCTGCTTTGTGCTGCTACTTCCCAATGAGGAGAGTTTATTTTAAACAAACTATGAATCATTTTAGGTGGGGAAAAAATCAGCTCTGTATTTTCTCTGAATCATATAAAACCAAAGCCCTTCTGACGCCCCTTGCTGCTGAGAATGGGCTCCCAGCAACCAGCAGAACCTTCTGGCCTGCCTGCCGGCCCCACATGCTTTGCAAACAACTCCTAACCCTACAAAAATCATGAACCTCGGGCATTTTCTGTATTTCTATTATACAGAACAATAGCCTCCATTTTTTGCTTTCTGTGGTTTAATCACGTCTCAACCATTTCATCCGAAAACCAGAAAGCTCTTTGGGGAAGGGACTGTCTTAATCTGTGTTTGTACAACACACAGTAGTGAGACCTCAGGACTGACTGGGACCTCTGGGCACAACTGTGATACAAATAATAATACACCTTCAATATGATGTAAAATAAATCGCAACCCCCGGGGCAGCTGAGGAAACGCCACCCCGAAAGCACAGAGAGCAGAGAAAAAGAACAGGGCGTTCCTTAGCTTCCCAAAACATACAGCCACCTACAACTACCCGTCTCACCCCACTCCACCCCCACTGAGAGCCTTTTATCCACATTCCCCAGCCAGCGAGAGACCACAACCCTATCAGTGATGGGGAGACAAAACCCAGCAGCAGGAAATCACTCCTGCCCAAGGCCAGGTTTTCACACAGGCAGTGAGTGAGTTCCAAACCTTTATGAAAAGCGACTCAGAATAGTCAATGTCAGTAATGTCATGCTCACTGGAGCGAGAAGCAGAGAAATCCCTGCCCCTGCCCCCCACACACTAATGAAGTCTGCCTTGGGAAGAGCTGAAGAGGAGTTGTGCTTCGCTAGCAACCGCTGGATGCCCCAGCGTGGTGGGGGCTGGGGTGAGGGGCACTTCACCCCTTTCCCTTCCACCTGAACAGCTGCATTATCTTACGCACCCTCAGCTCCCAGCTGTTCCCTGGAGAAAATGCTGCCTCATGGTCTGGCAAGCATCTTTCACCATCAGCACAGAGCACCACGATGAACAGGAGGGGTTCTCTTATTTCTAATGCACTTCACCACTTACAGCACATTTCTTTACTTCAAATGCCTCTACATTAAAAGGTTTGGATGCAACACCATACAGTCTCTATTTTGGTATTGTAAATATCTATAGAAATTGACCCACAGTCATACAAGTGGTTAAATAAGTGCACTATATTTTTACATCTGCGGCTATATAAAACAGGAGAATAAAAAGGCATCCTCTTTTTCCCAGAAACAATGTTTCAGATTAACGCTGCAGCATGCCAAGCCTCACTTAGAATGAAATTCCTAGAGACAGAAGCATGTGGCCAGTAAAAAAGAAAAGCCAAAGAAGCTGCACAAGCTTGGATTTATTTGCACCCCCATGCAAACTGTAGAAACTGTAACAGCTTCTATTCCAAACCATATTCCTCTCCCTTACCAGCTTCACCCAGTTATCAGAGCTATGCAGGCAAGAAGGAGGTAGGGGTTCTCAGGCACCCTCCCCACCCACTTTTTCTTCCTCTTTAATCAGACTGCACTTCAAGCAACCTTTTCTTTACAATTTACATTCACCTGGAGGGTTTGATTTTAATTAATGTAATATTCCTGTTAACAACAGTGCCTAATTAAGACATCCGTTAAGAATCCATAATGTAAACTTAATGAGGAGTTCTGCTGGAATTTTCTTGTGAACAAATAAATGCTGCAGATTCAAACTTTAAAAAAACAATTATTAATAGGTATACTCAATTAATTAATTGACTGGGACTTATGAAAAAGCCTACCTAGTATCATCACTCCCTGCCCCTGGTAGAACTTCTCAACTGCAACTCCACTGCTTGAAGAAATAATTGGGAATAATCCTCAAGTGTGCTATGGATTTTTATGAGATTTGTGAAGTCGTCTACTCCTGGTCCCAACCCAAAGCTCCTCTCTCATGAGCTGCTAGACTACAGTTTATGGCAGGTTTAACTAGCATGCATTCATCTGGTTCAGCTACCCAGGGCTTCTCCAACTAGGAGATTTTTAAACCATCTTCTTAAACCCATTCTCCTCCATCCCACCCACACAGATTTATTACATTTTACCAGCCAGGAAGACAGCAAACACTACATATCAGAGCTGGGAAGGAAAGAAAGAAAGAAATTCACACAATATAGTAATCTTCCACCACAGCTAGTATTTGGCTCTGCAGCTGGGCTTGCTAAAGTTATCACCTATTTCCCATGAAGCTACTTTGCTCCAGACTGCCTTTGTAATGATTTCCAAGGGAAACACTCATTGTGTGCTTCCTGCAGAGGTGCAATAATGTGTGTGATAACAGTGGGGGTCTGGCGCCGGAGGCACAACCCCCTTCCGAAGCAGTACAGCCTGGGATAGTATTGCAGGCCCACGGAGGGAGCTTTGCTCTGTATTGTTATTCTGCACAGCAACCCACCTTCTCCCTGAAGGCTGCAGAAGAAACAATAAAAAGGGCTTTGCACTGCACTCCCCCATTACAGCCTGTAACCTCCCAATGTCAACAACAACAAAGGGGAAGGGAGGAGGGGATCCACTGAACACAGTAACTTCCATCCTACAAAAAGCTTCTTTAGTGACCCTTTAGGAACAGAAAGTTCAGCCACTCATCATCTTAGGAAGCAGAATCCCCTACATCCCTCTGCAGCTACTCTGACCCAGTCCCACCTGAACTCCATTGGCCAGGGAGGGCCTGACAGTCTCCTGGAGCAGGATTTTTAACAGGTATTTCACCTGAATGCATTTCAGAAACTCGTGGGCAGGATACCACTGGCACCCTTCACTCCACATGCAGCCCCAGCACTTTCAGAGCAGTACACCCCTGGCTCCTCCCTCCCCCCCCCCCCCAGCGATTTATAACTGCATGCCAGGCATCACCCCTGGGGAGAGACTTCACTCTCTCCACTTGCTCAAGGCATCCATCATTCACCTCTGGAGCGGGACAGGCCGATCCCTTCTTCTCCTGCCCCCCAACTAACAAGCAGGCAGGGCACCCACACACAGAGTTACCGGAGCAAGGCAGAGGAAGCAAGACTTGCTCCCTATATCCCACCTCAGCATCCTGGTTACACCCACCTACGTACACTATTATTAGGGGGGACAACACGGTGTGGGGAGTGCCTGAGTATCTCCGTGCCTCCCCACGCCCCCCCCCGCAGTGTCTCCAGTGAACCATTTCCAGAGCCTGGCTTCACAGTCTGCTCCCACTCATCTGAGGGTGACTGGCATCCCCTCCCCTCCCACCCCGCCCAGCTGGCATCCCTCCCGCCCTAATGTCTGGCATCCCCACACCCTGCGTCCACCAGCATCTCCTCCTGCCCCCGTACCCTGCCCCCGGGCATCTCTGCCAACCACCCCCATCCCCTGCCCCCAGGCCCGCACCCCGCAGCACCAGCGGGCTGCCCGTTAGTCCCGCTGCTCCCCGCGGCGGCGCCCCCCGAGCCCCGGCCCGCGCGGGGTCACTCACGTGCTCACGGGTCCCTGCGGCGGGGGCCGGTGCGCAGCGGAGCCCCGGGTCCCCGCGCGCCGAGCGGCATCTCCCGGGCAGCAGCGACCGGGGCGGGGCGGCCCGGCAGCACGGGGCGGTGCCTGGCGAGGGGGGCGGCGGTGGCGGCTCCGCGCGGCTCTGCGCCCACCTCCGGCTCCGCTCGCTGCGCTGGGTCCCGGCGCACGCGGCTGCGCCCGAGCCGCCCGCCCCCAGCCGCCGGGGAGGGGAGCGGAGCCGAGCGGAGCGGAGGGGGCGGCGCAGGCCACACGTGCCGCTGCACCTGCTCCCGCCCCCGGGCGCGCGGCGCAGGCAGGGAGCGGAGCCGGGCGCCCCCGTTCCCCGCCCCCGCGAGCCTCGGACCGCGCCCGGGCAGAGGAGAGACCCCCCCTCCTCCCTCCCTCCGCGGGGCCCCCCGCCGAGACCCACCCCACGGGCCACGCGGTGCCGCGGGTTCGTTCCCTGCAGGAGCTCCCGGGGTGAGGGGCGGGGCAGGCGGCTCCGGCTCGGGCTCGGGCTCGGAAGCGCCGGGAGCTTCGGGGCTGCCTGGAGCTTCCTCCCCCTCAGTGCCCCGCCGGGGCGGGCAGCAGCAGCCCACGCGCGGACTCCGGCGGGGAGCCAGCCGCGGAGCGCGGGAGTTCTCAGCGGCTGTTTCACGGCCGCTTGGAGCCCAGACCTTGGGCCTCCTTTCGCCTGGACATGTGAGCCATCCCTCCCCCCCCGGAGAAGGAAGCACGAAAAGACCCTTTGCTGCCATGCTGGCTAAGATGTTCTCCTTGTAGTCCCGCCTGTCACCATCCGTCTCTTGCCTTCGTCTCAGATTGTAAAGTGTGTGGGGCAGGGACTGGCGGGTTTGAACAACACCTGGGGTAACGGGTCCCTGCCCATGCCCAGGGCTCCTGGGCACGCTGGGAATATAAGAAAAGGACTTTCCCAAAGCAGGGCAACTATTTGAATGTTTCCGCCTTCTCCACCTATCCCGTTTCATTCCTCACACTGCTCCAATATGAGATCGTGCTTTGCTGTTCTTGGACCGATTCCCTCAGAGGCCACTTCCCCATCCATAACCCCGGGAGAGAGTTACGCTTGTCGGAGCTGCTCTGCTAAGCCAGGTGCAGGTATAGGAACTAGAGGCTACGGTGTTCTCAAATGGATGTCCCTCATCTATAGGACACCAGACCAGAATAAACCAGCTTGAGCCCAAAGACCATACAACAAAGGAGGGGACGCAATACCTCAGTTTTCTTGAGAAGATTCTACACCCAAACACAGTCCCAGCGCTGATTTTGAATTGAGAGCCAGATTTGTTCCTGATGTTTCTTCATTGAAGGTGATGGGGTTACAGCTAACACACAGTGCTACCACACAGACACACCTTATACATCCCCAATACACATTTTACACAATAAAAATGTATATTTAATGTGCATCCCGGAGTCAGTGCTGGCTGATAGCAACATTTCCCTCCCGAGTGAAGAGAGGGAGCAGAAGCATTGGTTCATTCTTGTGACACTTCTCACAAATGCAGCTAAATGATGGAAGAGCTCAGCCAACATGAATTCTTGGTCTGTCCCACGTGGCTTGTTCTCCCGCTGCTCCCTCGGCCTGAAGCTGCTTTAGGCAGCAGGTGTGGAGAATGGAGAAAGCTGGGAGCATGGGGGAAGGATCTGAAAACAGCTCCACTTTTAGTAGCCTGGGGGGTGGGTCCCCACTGAAATCTATGCATGTGATTGCAAAATAATATCCACCCAGCAGATGAAACCTTACCAATCCGAAGGTGCATGTGCACTAGCTGAAGTGGAGAAGAAGCTAGCAGCTGCTGCAGGGAGATGGTGTGGGATTGCTAGGCAACCCCTTGCTTAAGTGTGGGCAAGAGGCCTGTGCTGAGCCGGTGCCATGGAACTGGAGCTTGTGTCCTACAGGACATGCACATCTGGGCTTCAGAGAAAGAGAAGTACAGATGCAGAGGACATTTTTTTAAATATATTTATGTGGATTTCAAGGAGCACAACCAAGTGGAACTAGAAGTGGGAGAGAAGAGATTAGGATAGAGTGAGAGACAGTTGGATAAGGAGAAGTAGCTAGAAAAACATGAACTAACTAAAACATGCTTTATGCAACATTAAAATTGTGATACAGACCAGCAGTAATCTGGGAAAAACATTTGTTTTTCTTGGTTTGTGTCACAGCCTGTATGTCACTTTAGAGGGTCCCCCTCCAATCCCAGGAAGGGTTTTAAAGGTGTTACATTGCTTAAAAAAACATAAAAGTGATATCCTTACTTGGGAAAGGAATTCCTCTTAGCAAGTGGAGGTGCAGAAATCAAAGGGTAATAAAATCAACAACCATGTCTCCAAAATCCAACAAGGGCCATTCCCCCTATGCAGATGCTGTAGTAAATTGCCTCATCTTCCCTAGCTGTGCATGTGTTCATCCATTTAGCTACTGGGAGTGGGAGCACTGCACATACAGGGAAGACGGTACTACTAACTTCCCCCACTGAGCAAGGCGCTCTGCACAGGCAGACCCCCTGCACCTCCAGAGCTCATGCGGGATCGTGACCCAAGGTTGTGCATTAGACTGATCCTCATCTAGACCCTCATGAACAGAGCTGCAGGATACGGTTTCTGGGACTATTTGTTCCTATTTTAAAATTAATTAATCCATCATATGCTGCTTGTTGATTTAGGACTGTGAACTGTACTTGGACAGCACCTTGCACATTGTGGGAGCTACTGGAATATAAAGGAATAATCAGCATAGAGATGTTTGCTCCTGGAGTTTCTGCTGGGGCATGCCAGCCAGATATGCACTGTATGCAACACAGGACAGTGCCTATACAGCACAATCCAGTCCTGAATTTTTACCCTAGGAGGAGTGTACAGATGGGGAAACCAAGGCACAGAGAGGTGAAGTGACCTGCCAAAAGCTAAAAAGTGTCCACAGTTGGACTAGACCACCGGAGTTCCTGGCTTCTAGTCCTACATTCAAGGACCAACTCACCCCTCCCCTGTCTTAGTCTGATCTTTCAGGCAGAGAAAGTTTCCTCATCAGGAGGTGGCGTGACGAACGATACACAAAGAAAGGGTCCTTTTGGCTGAAAAGTGAATGTAGACCACCATTAGGAGCCAAATTCAGCTCTGACATAAGTCGATGCAACTTCCCCTTTGACTTCAGCCAGAGCTGCACCCAGTCATATCAGCACTAGATGTCAGTTCTATCCATTTCATAAGTGTTTCAGACAGTGCAGGGCCTTATCTCTGTACCAGCACTAGAAGCATCTCACCAGCTCCAGCTTTCCCATAATAATATCCAAAGGAACACTCCCTGTGCCCTCACAGTCATCTGCCAACATGGACAATGTGGCATGATGTATCAGGGTCAAGGTTCCTTGGACGGGGTGGGAGAGATCCTAGACACATTCTGCTCTGAGTTTGTAGGAAACCACCAAACAAGCCATCCCTTGTCGTGAGTAAGTCCAGCCTGCAAAGCACCGGGGAGGCAAAAGCAGACCCATGGTAATGTGCTTTGAAATAATGCTTTTTAAAGTATAATTTATGATGGATTACGTCGTTAAGTTATGCAACATAATGAGCAAATCTAAAATGTAATTGTCACTGCACATTAACAACAAAATCCTGAACCTCTATTATACTAACAAACTTATTAAATCAGTGAACATTGCATTGCATCAGTCAATTACTAGAACAATGCCGAGATCACTAGCACAATCTGATACCCATTAGAGAGAAAGAGAGAGAGAGACTGAGCTACCAGAGCTGCCCACAATGACTGCTACATGTATTAAAACATTAAATGCATTTACATTTTTGATACAATGCAGCATTTGGTAGATATTTTGCCGCTGTTCAGCATGCTTCAGTCCAAGTGAAGGAATGTAAAGTGCACAAGGGGTGCGTTCTCAAAACTTCTGGGATGGAGGCAGCAAAATCATCCCCTATGGGCATGGGCAACCTTCATTCTCGCATTTCCTAACTTTTGAGTGCTTTTAATATAGAAAACATTCTTTTAATATAGAAAATTACATAAAAATACTATTTTTTAAAAAAAGAAAATTGAAAAACAAACAAACAAATTCCATCACATGGAAACATATTGATCTGCTACATCAGTCAACAGCAGGGTTGGGACCTTTAGGTCCACAACACAGACCTCTAGCACTCTAACTAATGGAGTAACTGATAGCCGTAGTAGGTGGCTAACCTATATGGACCAGCCACTAGAAGGGAAGAGACATACACTTTGCCAGTGGGTTTCATAGCTCTTTGCTGACAGCAAAGGAATGTTGAGTCTCAAGAATCCTGAGTTCAATTGCAGATTCCAGAGACACACATGGTCAAGTGGTTATAAACCTTTCTGCCTCTGTCTCCCACATCCTGTCTCATAGATTCAGACATTTCAAGGGCTAGAAGGGACCACTGGGCTCATCTAGTCAGACCTCCTGTATAGCACAGGCCCTAGAACTTCCCCAGAACAATCCCTAGAAAACATCTTTTAGAAAACATACAATCTTGATTTCAAAATTGTCGATGGAGAATCCATCATAACCAGCTGCGGTGGTACAGCCACACCGGAGGAGCTGCGGGTGGCTCCACATTCTGCTCCTTTCGCTGCTGCAGTTCTGAAGTCTTTGGCGCAGCAGGAAGAGAACAGAGCCCTCTCTTCCCAGGGCCAGCTCTACAGTTTTAGCTGCCCCAAGCAGCGTGCCGAATTGCTGCCGCGGGCGGCGGGGGCAGTCCGTGTGCCCTTAGGGCAGCAGGAGTGTTTCCGTGGCAGCGGCAATTCGGCGGCAGCTTCTATGGTTAGCTGAAGCCGCCGTGGACAGCTAAACATAGAAGCTGCTGCCGAATTGCTGCCGCGGGCGGCGGGGGCAGTCCGTGTGCCCTTAGGGCACCAGGAGCGTTTCCGTGGCAGCGGCAATTCAGCAGTAGCTTCTATGGTTAGCTGAAGCCGCTGTGGACAGCTAAACATAGAAGCTGCTGCCGAATTGCTGCCACCACGGAAACGCGCCTGCTGCCCTAAGGGCACACGGACTGCACCCGCCGCCCACGGCGGCAATTCGGCACGCTGCTTGGGGCCAAAACAACAGGGACTTCTGCCCCTTGCAGATTGCTGCCCCAAGCACCAGCTTGGAATGCTAGTGCCTGGAGCCAGCCCTGTCTCTTCCCCAGGTAAGGAGGGTGAATCACGGGGAGGGGATGGGGAGAACGTGGGGACCCCGGGCTGGGGTCGTGGCGGGGAGGAGTCACATGGAGGGTCACGTGAGGAGGTCACATGCCCCCGCATGCCGCCGCCCCTTCGTACCGGTAAGAAATGGATTCCACTTGCACCACTGATTGTGGGTTGCATTTTCAGTTCTCTCTGTGTTACATGCGCCACATCCACACAATATATCTACTACCTGTATGACTAGGGTGAACAGACAGCAAGTGTAAAAAATCGGGACAGGAGTGGAGGGGTAATAAGGAGCCTATATAAGAAAAAGACCCCAAAATTGGGACGATCCCTATAAAATCGGGACATCTGGTCACCCTATGTATGGCCCTGAGGATGTCACATGAACCACAGCGGTGTGCTGATTGGTCCACAAGCAGCCCATGGGCTGCGGGTTGAGAACCACTGGTATAAGGCATATTTTCTAATGCTTTCGTCGGTCTCATGGCTCTTCTCTGAACTCCCTGCAATTTATCTTCTTGAATTGTGGGCACCAGAACTGTACACAGGATCAGCAGCGGTCACACCAGTGCCCAGTACAGAGATAAAATGTCTTCTCTACTCCTACTCGAGATTCCCCTGCATTAGCTCTTTTGGCCACAGTGCCACATTGAGGCCTCATGTTTAGCTGATTATCCACCAGGACCCCCAAAAAATGTTCAGTCACACTTCCCAGGATAGAATCCCTCATCGTGTACCTATGGCCGACAGTCTCTGTTCCCCCGGTCGTACCCATCCTAGTCCAGGTTCCTGTCTGTCTCTTTACTCCTCTCACCTGCCACAGCTCTCAACTCGGACTCTTTCCCCTTTCTCCACACTGCCTGGTTCCTGCTCTCAGCTCAGTGCCGCAGTGCCCCCAGGAGGAGCAATTTCACAGAAAGTCCCACGTAGCTGCTGTAGCACCAGGATGGCACATGCTCAGTCATGCTGTGGGGATGGCACATGGGCAGTGCGGTTGACCCATAGGAGCTGAGACAGGCTGGAAAGAATTAAGGAAATTAGTTAGGAAGTGGATTGGACTGAAGAACTTGGGGATCTAAAAGGTGGAGGAAGCCTGGAATTACTTCAAGTCAAAGTTGCAGAAACTATCAGAAGCCTGCATCCCAAGAAAGGGGAAAAAATTCATAGGCAGGAGTTGTAGACCAAGCTGGATGAGCAAGCGTCTCAGAGAGGTGATTAAGAAAAAGCAGAAAGCCTGCAAGGAATGGAAGATGGGAGTGATCAGCAAGGAAAGCTACCTTAGTGAGGTCAGAACATGTAGGGATAAAGTGAGAAAGACCAAAAGCCATGTAGAGTTGGACCTTGCAAAGGGAATTAAAACCAATAGTAAAAGGTTCTATAGCCATATAAATAAGAAGAAAACAAAGAAAGAAGAAGTGGGACTGCTAAACACTGAGGATGGAGTGGAGGTTAAGGATAACCTAGGCATGGGCCAATATCTAAACAAATACTTTGCCTCAGTCTTTAATGAGGCTAATGAGGAGCTTAGGGATAATTGTAGGATAACAAATGGGAATGAGGATATGGAGGTAGATATTACCGCATCTGAGGTAGAAGCCAAACTTGAACAGCTTCATGGGACTAAATCGGGGGGCCCAGATAATCTTCATCCAAGAATATTAAAGGAACTGGCACATGAAATTGCAAGCCCATTAGCAAGAATTTTTAATGAATCTGTAAACTCAGGGGTTGTACCGTATGACTGGAGAATTGCTAACATAGTTCCTATCTTTAAGAATGGGAAAAAAGGTGAACTGGGCAACTACAAGCCTGTCAGTTTGACATCTGTAGTATGCAAGGTCTTGGAAAAATTGTTGAAGGAGAAAGTAGTCAAGGACATTGAGGTCAGTGGTAGTTGGGATAAAATACAACATGGTTTTACAAAAGGTAGATCGTGCCAAACCAACCTGATCTCCTTCTCTGAGAAGGTAACAGATTTTTTAGACAAAGGAAATGCAGTGGATCTAATTTACCTCGATTTCAGTAAGGCATTTGATACGGTTCCACGTGGGGAATTATTAGCTACATTGGAAAAGATGGGGATCAATATGAAAATTGAAAGGTGGATAAGGAATTGGTTAAAGGGGAGACTACAATGGGTTGAACTGAAAGGTGAATTGTCAGGCTGGAGGGAGGGGTTACTAGTGGAGTTCCTCAGGGATCGGTTTTGGGACCAATCTTATTTAATCTTTTATTACTGACCTTGGCACAAAAAGTGGGAATGTGCTAATAAAGTTTGTGGATGACACAAAGCTGGGAGGTATTGCTAACACAGAAAAGGACCGGGATATCATACAGGAAGATCTGGATGACCTTGTAAACTGGAGTAATAGTAATAGGATGCAATTTAATAGTGAAAAGTGCAAGGTCATGCACTTAGGGATTAATAACAAGAACTATTGTTATAAGCCGGGGAGGCATCAGTTGGAAGTAACAGAGGAGGAGAAGGACCTCAGAGTATTGGTTGATCACAGGATGACTATGAGCTGCCAATGTGATATGGCCGTGAAAAAAGCTAATGCGGTCTTGGGATGCATTAGGCGAGGTATTTCCAGTAGCGATAAGGAGGTGTTAGTACTGTTATACAAGGCACTGGTGAGACCTCATCTGGAATACTGTGTGCAGTTCTGGTCTCCCCTGTTTAAGAAGGATGAATTCAAACTGGAACAAGTTCAGAGACGGGCTACTAGGATGAGCCGAGGAATGGAAAACCTGTCTTATGAGAGGAGACTCAAAGAGCTTGGCTTGTTTAGCCTAACCTAACCAAAAGAAAGTTGAGGGGGGATATGATTGCTCTCTATAAATATATCAGAAGAATAAATACCAGGGAGGGAGAGGAATTATTCAAGCTCAGTACCAATGTGGACACAAGAAGAAATGGATATAAACTGGCCATCAGGAAGTTTAGACTTGAAATTAGACAAAGGTTTCTAACCATCAGAGGAGTGAAGTTCTGGAACAGCCTTCCAAGGGGAGTAGTGAGGGCAAAAGACATATCTGGCTTCAAGACTGAGCTGGATAAGTTTATGGAGGGGATGGTATGATGGGATAGTCTAATTTTGGCAATTAATTCCTCTTTGACTACTAGTGGTAAATATGCCCAATGGCTTGTGATGGATGTTGGATGGGATGGGATCTGAGTTACTACAAAGAATTCTTTCCTGGGTGTCTGGCTGGTGAGTGTTGCCCACATGCTCAGGGTTTAACTGATCGCCATGTTTGGGGTTGGGAAGGAATTTTCCTCCAGGACAGATTGGCAGGAGCCCTGGGGGGGTTTCGTCTTCCCCTGCAGCGTAGGGCACGGATCATTTGCTGGAAGATTCTCTGCACCTTGAATTATTTAAACCATGATTTGAGGACTTCAATGGCTCAGACACAGGTTTGATACAGGAGTGGGTGGGTGAGATTCTGTGTCCTGCATTGTGCAGGAGGTCAGACTAGATGATCATAATGATCCCTTCTGACCTTAAAGTCTATGATTCTATTCACTGCCGATGCTGTTTTCAGAGAGCAACGTCACTAGCTTCTAACTAATCTCTGCTGAGCAGGGGCAAACTGGAATTTTTCAGACGTTTATAATTTAGCCAAACTTGGGCAGATTTTCACAGGGACAGCAAAAGGCACATCCCTAAAACCAGGATGACTCCCTGCCAAATTTCAAGTACCTGCCCCCAGGGAAGGAGACACCAAAGCTTCTCAATGAAACAGTTCTAAGAAAAAACAGTATAGATTCATAGATTCTAGCACTGGAAGGGACCTTGAGAGGTCATCGAGTCCAGTCCCCTGCCCTCATGGCAGGACAAAATACTGTCTAGACCAGGGGTCGGCAACCGGTGGCTCGCGGCTCGCCAGGGTAAGCACCCTGGTGGGCTGGCCCGGTTTGTTTATCTGCCGCGTCGGCAAGTTCGGCCGATCGCGGCTCCCACTGGCCGCGGTCCCAGGCCAATGCGGGAGGCAGGAAGCCGCGGCCAGAACATCTCTCAGCTCGCGCCGCTTCCTGCCTCCCGCATTGGCCTGGGACCGCGAACCACGGCCAGTGGGAGCCGCGATCGGCCGAACTTGCCGACGCGGCAGATAAACAAACCGGGCCGGCCCGCCAGGGTGCTTACCCTGGCGAGCCGCGAGCCACCGGTTGCCGACCCCTGGTCTAGACCATCCCTGATAGACATTTATCTAATATATATTTTTCCATTAGCCTTGTTCTTGGAAATGGCAGAACCATTTTAGTTGCAACTTTCCAAAAATATCCAGCCTGAGGCAGACACCCAGCATGGAAAATTTCAGCCTGAATAGTTAAACTTTACCAAAGTTATAAGCAACTGAAAACAGGGTCTTATAATAGAACGTGTTAGTCATCCTTAACTATACGCATCACTACCAGCTATGTTCTCAGACGGAGCCCTCAGAACATGTTAAAGGCAGAAGATTTACCCTTGATTGTCCACTACTCATGAGCTTTCCCAAACAAGTCCTGAAGTGTGGCCAAGGAGACATCCAGATTTACCACGCAGGGACCCTGATTTGATGTTTTCACACTGGGAAGACTCTGAAGGGTGGTCTAAGGGCCTAGAAATCAGTGCTCTCCACTACCCTGCAGGAGACGGAGACTTGAAGCCGAGCCCTAGTGTGGTTTGTTATTGTGCGGTTGCTCATGAATACTGAATGACTGGCACTGACTTTAAGCAAAAAAAGTATTTGTTTTGATAACAAAACTGCATCCATCTACACATAACATGGCTTTTACTGCTATCAGACTCTAAACCTCTCAACCTTGACAGAGTCCTTTCAAATCTCCCATTCTGACACAGCTGAATGCAGGCACCATTAATGCTACATTCTTGCAGAATTATTAAAAAACAGTAAACAAGGAGGGTGAGAATTCCAGAGGTCCTGCCCCAAACCTGCAAACACAACCACACAAACATTCAAAGCAAAGTGTGTTCAACACTTCCATGTAGTGATTTGACACAGCACTAATTATGCAAATTAATCATTGGTAAATCAGGTAGCTCTTTATTTATTTAATTTTTTGTTTTGCACAGCAACCCAGCAGAATAAGTGTTGTGTAAGGAAAGCTGTGAAGTTGCTCTATTTATTCTGATAAGAAATATTTAGTAACACGTTGCATGATCCAACCTCCCCTCATTCTTTTTCAGATTAAATTTTAAATTGATTTGCTGGTATCATACCGTTCATAGCTCTCAGTATGTCATTGCAGCTAATGAACCATGCCAGGGACACATTTATAACCCTCTATTAGCCTTTTCCATCAGGAAAGAGATTTTTTTTTCTCCTTTGCATTGAAGTTCTAAAACTGAGAGAGAGAGAGAGCAAACAGTTCTATCTACTGAAAACTATGGTTTAATCCCTACCGTGGGGATGGGCTAGGGTAGAGGTGACGGACGGAGCGAGAGAGCCCTGTATGTTTCCTCTGAGGCTGAGCTGTCTCTTTGGCCTCACTGACATTGTCCTCACAGCAGGACTTCAGCTAACCTGGCTTCCAACACATTCTTGGCTGACTCAGGCAGATGGAACCAAGCTGTGGTTTGTGCTAAGCTCCTACCCAACACCGGTTATAAAACATGCCTTTAATGGGGTTTGCCAGCCAAACCATGTAGGGAACTGGGTTTAAAGACTGCTCCAAAGCCAATGTAGGGAGAGGTCTTTTACCCACCTTCACACCACCTCTGTTCTGTTACCCCTCTGCAACGAGAGAACAGGATTCCAACGTGGAAGGGTTGCTCAAAGTGGGATCAAGCCAGCCACCGAACACAGTCTAGGATGTTGAGCCCATTACTCTGCAGGAGCTTGTTTCAGGTGGCAGGTGCAAGCAGGCAGACATAGCCACTGTTTGGTTGGGCTGGATGTGCTATTGGCCAGCAAGGAGGAAGTGCAGCAGGAAGCACGGCTGGTGAGCACCTCTCCTGTCATTGGAAGCACTGCTGTTATCCCCGCCCCTCAGAGACTCTGGGTTTGGAAGCCTTCAACATCACTCTTCCATGTGTCATATTAGCAGGGCCCTACCAAATTCACAGCCACGAAAAATGCATCACGGACCCTGAAATCTGGTCTTGTGTGTGCTTTCACCCTATACTACACAGACTTCACGGGACAGACCAGCGTTTCTCAGACTGGGGGTCCTGACCCAAGAGGGAGTTGGCAGGGGCGATGGGGGACACAAGACTATTTTAGGGGGGTCATGGTATTGCCACCGCTACTTCTGCACTGGCTTCACAGCTGGGTGGCCAGAGCATGGCGGCTGCTGGCCAGGTTCTGAAGGCAGCGTCCCCCCGACAGCAGCGCAGAAGCAAGGGTGGCAACACCATAGCATGCCACCCTCACTTTGGCCACCCAGCTCTGCAGGCAGCAGTGCAGGAGAGTGGTGGCTGCTGGCCGAGGGCCCAGCTCTGCAGGCAGCAGCGCAGGAGTAAGAGTGGCAATACCATACCAGGCCATCCTTACTTCTGCGCTGCTGCTGCTGGTGGCTCTGCCTTCAGAGCTGGGATCCCAGCCAGCAGCCGCTGTGCTCCACCTGCCCAGCTTTGAAGGCAGCGCTGCCGCCAGCAGCAGTGCAGAAGTAAGGGTAGCAGTACCAAGACCCCCCCCTACAATAACCTTGCAACCCCACCCCGTAACTCCTTTTTGGATCAGGACCCCTACAATTACAACACTGTGAAATTTCAGATTTAAATAGCTGAAATCATGACATTTACAATTTTTAAAATCCTATGACCATGAAATTTACCCAAATGAACAGTGAATTTGGTAGGGCCCTAACTATTAGGTATGGATTTTGCATAAAGCACAATCCAGCAGCAAAAGGGCTACATGTGTCAAACTACCCGTATTGCACACAACCCGGGTAAATTGGAGGACCAGGTGTCTGCTGGATTCCTATTGACTAGAAGGGGCTGGGAAGAGACGAGAGAGGATACATTGTTGCACATATGTTCTAATTTCCATCTCTGTTTAATTAACTAATTTAAGCATGGGGCTGGGAGCAGCGTGCCACTTTGAGAACAGTTCCACAGTTGTGCTCCTCTCTGGAATGTATTTGTGTGTGTAATAAATATGAAGCATTTTGTTATGGGGACTCCACATGGCTGCTTCATGATTCTTCAGGCTCCGGAAATCACTGGAGTCAGCAAGCCCCCCAGCAGCACCTCTAGCAGTCCTGTACTCCAGAGGGCCAAATACCCTATGCAAGAGTCCAATTCACTCCAGCCCCTCCCTCCTCATTGCAATTCCTGATTGGTCCTGGATTCAGAAAATTAACCACCGTCTCCAGCCTGGAATAAGTGAGCCCAACATCCCTACAGGCCCTCCCATCCCCAGCATGCCCTGGATTCATCAAGCAGTTGCTCTCAAACACAGAAAGCAAACACCTCCCTCATCTTGGGTTTGATCTCTGGCTGGTACTGTCCTATACCCTCCATGCAGAATCCCCTGCCTGTTCTGGAAGAGTTTCCTAGTAGGCAGTGGGTGTGGTGGTATAAACGGTCACCTCCAAAAACCAAGAGTTTGGAAGCATAATCCCTCCTGTTTCAGAAGCAGCTGATTGCCAGCAGCTAATGGCCTGGGCTGGAGATGGTGATGGGATGGAGTTGAGCTGCGAAGAGGCCGCTCCGTAGGTGGTAATCCTGCTGCACGCACTGCAGGAAGCCGAGCTGAGCTCCCCTTCATTCTAAATGCAGCGCTTCAGAAATGGAGAGACAACTCTATTGGGGGAACAAGAGCTAATTAAATTTACTGGGATCACTGAAGAGGAAATTATTTAATATTCTGTATGGAATTTAATATCTGAAAGCATGAATGGCCTTGTTTCATCAGAGATCGGTTCCTTCCTAACAGCTGCATTTACATTTCATATCTAGACCTCTTGCTGAGGGGCAGGAAGCAGGGATGCTGCCTGAAAGGACCAGTGCTGTCAGAATCATGGAAAGAAACAGAGGAGAACAGGGAAAGGTGGCACTCCAATGCCACCAAGCTTCTTGCAAGCACCTGGGATTGACTGTATGGGATGCCCCAGGTACTCCTAATGGATCATCCCAGCTTGATGATCTAGAAGGGGAGCCGTTCTTGTGGTATCTGCCAAATCTCCCTAGGGGAAAATTCCTTCCCAGTCCTAATTCAGACCACTACTTTCACACTGAGCATTGCTCAAGAATCACTGTGAACCAGATTGTGACCCCTCTTACTCTCACTGGAGAGCAGCTATTCACATGAGTATCATCATTAAGGTCAATGGGATTACACAGAAGAGTAAGTACTCACCAGTGCAGCTATATCTGGCCTTATAAAATTAAAGCATCTGATCCTAGATACAGGTGATGTCCAGTTCAATTGTCCACTTTTTCTTGCATTGAATCAGAAGTGGATTCTGGGATCAGAGAATACCAAACCTCAGACAACAAAAGTCCTTATGTACAGTTAGTCTGCTCATTGGGTACTCAGTTTCCAGGAGTGCCCCTGTTGCTGCCAGTTACCCAGATCTGCGTTTCTGTGTTAGGTACCATTTGCACAACAATTAGATCTCCCACAGCCGCCTCTTCTCCAAATGCTACAGGATTTCAGGTCTTCACTTTGTCATCCTAGCAGACAACCTCCACCCTATCCCTGGGATTGATTTTGGAGCTCTTCTCTGGATCTTCTCCAGGAGCCTCATGGACCTCAGGTGTCCAGAACTGGGGCCAGCCTCATGGCCTGTGCAATGAGGTCGTCACCTTGTCTCATTTATAAAAATCCCTTTGATACAGCAGAACAATATATCCCCACCCCGATGTTATCGTTCATTTGAACCCTTGGGTGCCTTTCATTAGCAGCACATTCCGATTCCATGCACAGGACAGATAGGCTGCCTAGTGATCTTGAGAAGCACATTGTACCACTTGATATTTGCTGTTGAATTTTAGCGATTTCCTAGATTGCTCCCTAACTATTGGTTACTCCCCAGTCTCGACAGTACAACCAGACTACACCGTGCTCTGCCAGGCGGTGCCTCTCCACTTGAACCTACATGCCATGAGGACAAACTTCAGGGCCCTTCTGCCCTCCTCAGTAGCGAATGGGTTTTATGAGGCAGCCTGGACGGGGATCCTCAGCTTTTCCCTCTTCACCCAGAGTTCAGTCACCTTGCGTCCTTACCCCCAGCCCCACCCACGAGCTACTTGCATTTCTTGCCACCCTCTCCCAAGGCCAAGAGCTGCTTGCACTGCCAGTCACTAGGATCTGCGTGGGCTGGAAGCACTGTGAACGGCACACTTACGCCCTCAGAGCCTGACTGGAATGCTCTGAGCCCCTCACGCTGCCACTAACTCGCAGGAGCAATTTACTCTTCACCATTTTAGCACAAAATCTCCATTTCAGCTCTTCTCTGCAGAACCACAGAGCAGTTTCTGGTGCTACAGGGCACACGCCGTGACCTGTCTTGCAGCCTCTCTCAGAAGTGCAGTCAAGGTCATAACATTTACTATAGAAAAAGTCATTATTCCATGCTCCCTGTGGGCCTCCCAGTTGGGTTAACTCTCTTTGCAGCCCTGACACAACCAGGTGGATTCTCTCCAGCTTTGTGCATCATTGTCAGACCCATCAGCTGACTGGTCAGTGCAGGACCTGTATTACTGGTGAGGCCGTAAGTGGCAGAGAGTGCCCAGCTGCAGTTTCAGGCTGTATATGGAGTCTGCAGGACTGGGAGGGCGACAAGATGATTTTTTTTTCCTGATTCTTTGCTTATGCTGTTAAAAACAAAGTCACTCTCCTGCCCACCCTGCTACTGACCAGGAGAACTTCCACCCCAGACTGTAGAGCCGAGCAGTGATAATGTAGCAAACTTTCTGAAAGCTACTGTCTAGCCCAGTGCTACATGAATCACTGGGCAGAACCCAACGGCCAGTGTAACGCTTCTGGCCTTATGAATCTATGCCGCCTTGCCCGGACAGCACGTTTCAGCTGAGGGCCTCCTGGTGCTTTGCCACATTAATAAATGAAGCCTCACAGTCTCCCCTAGGAGACCAGACATATTATCATCCCCGTTTTAAGGTGGGGAAACTGATGCACGGTAGAGTGGAGTGACTTGCCCAGATCACACAGACAGTGTGTGGGAGAGCTGGGGACAGAACCCACATTCCGACTCCAAGCCCTTGAGCCCAGAACAATATTACATGTGCATAGAGCATCCACACCGTAGAATTATGGGCATGGGCACTGACCATGCACAGAATAGATGCACCTGCAGAATACTTTACATCTGGGAACACTCCCATAGCACCAAGAGCTGCAAAATACCCTCCAGAGAACACCTGCAAAAAGTAATGGTGATCTTGGGCTTTTTGCCTTTATGGCTACCTGCTTCTCTCCCCCCTTTTGCCCTGATACTGTCTTTGTCTCTCCTACATGAAAGCAATGATGAATACAGAAGCAAAATTACTGCTACTTATGTCACCAATACCTTCAGCTAATTCCTGTAGCTGCCAGCAAGGAAGCACTAATACCTCTGCAAAAGACAAAGTAATTATTTCTAAACATAGTTCCTTTTCCCCGCACTGTCACTGTCTAATTTGGTGAAACCCTGGTCTGTTGTCAACGTCCCTCTCTAACTAGCAGGGAAGGAGAACAAGAACTGCTGAAAACTAATTTAATGGCATCAAGCAAACAAACAAACAGATACCCCAGTCTTATCAGAAGCCCAATTTCAGAGGCAAAACTAAAGCCCTGTTCGCCAGGCTTCTGTAGTTTGAATACATCACAAAACTGCTCGGTGTGGATGCAGAACAAGTGGTGTTTCACCTACAGGTAATGGGGGCAAACCTATGGCCTGGAGAGAAGGACTTATATTAGCAACTTCCTGTTATCAGGGAGAAAAGAGAAAGCAAAGGGAGCATGAACACTCAAGAATAAGAAGAAAGCTGAGACCTCCCTGCCTGGGTAGACTTGACATGGAAGCTAAGCAGTAGCAAGAGAAAGTCCAGGTCACACGGGTTCCCTTAGAGAGGTCCTATGCTTTGCTTAGTCCATTCCTGAAACAGGCCTTCTTTAAGCAGGTTCCACACAGTAGCAGGGTGGGAAGAAATCCTTGGGCTTTGGAGTTTGTTTGCAAATACAGAGGGCATGTGAGGGCCATTTGGGATGGAGTGGAACGTCCTATAGCATGTTACTATCTCCTCTGCCTAGGAAGAGCCATTCCTTTGTGACCAGCAGGATACATTCCTGTTATGCAACAAAAAGGCAGCTTAAAGAGAGCACATTGCTTGATCCACATGCATGGAGGAAAGGAAGAGCGCTCCAAAGGCTGAACAGGGCACCTCACCGTGTGGTGTGATCAGGACAGGTACCAGATGCTGGCTTCCTCAGGAGCCTGGGGAATTATCAGCCACACCAAAGCAGCTGTTAGCCCTTCGTTCTGGGCTCCATTTAATGTCCAAGTGACAAATTCACCAAAGTAAAGCAACCCTTGTATCTGGGGCTTTCTACCCAGTCCCAGCAGCCATCGCTCACAACCTGGAGTCTCCCTCCCACAGGGAACGCTGCAGAACCTGTCCCTTTCTGCAGCTTCTCCCTGCAGTTCCCTTCACCAGAGTCACTCGCTGGCTTTAATAATTACTTACTCCCTTCCTAGCTGGGCCTGATAGTTGTCCAGGGCTGGATGGCCCTTAAGGGGCAGGCCCCTGTACAATAGGCATGCCAAAGGGGAAGATAATGGCCAGACGGAAAGGACAGCCCCATTAGAGAGAAGGGGTGGCTATCCCAGCGTTGGCGGCAGCCTGAACGGACGCAGGGGCTAGGCAGAGTGGTGGTGGAGGGCCTTTTTTCAGACTTCATGGGAACAACCAGGCAAGGGTCCCGATCTTTTCCTTCTTTCTCCAGGAGGATGGGATGGAAGACGGAGTCCCTGTCAGTGGGAGCTTTGGGCTGAGGAGGATGTTGTACACCTGGCAATGGCTCAGTGGAACCCTCATTTGTACCATGCGCTGCTTGGAGCCATTTTCAGCCTCTTGCTTTATGCATAAATGATTCCTGCTTGGGGAGAATAATGAACTTGGTCAGCAGCAGGGTGAGGATTCTGCGGGCTCTTAGCCATGTGACCAGGGGAGAGAAGATGGTTGGGTCCGATTGTTGCATGACCCGTCTGGTTCATGTTCACTGTAACGGCAGAGAGACAAGCACAGCGTCAGTGACAACAAGAACACTGAAGGGAGAGAGGGGCCTCTGCAGCACTTCTATCCAATGGTCTTCGGATCTCTCCCTTCATTGCTTGTGACATCCCAACAACAAACTCAACAACAACCACGTGTGATGTCACAAAACAAAGGATGAGGAGCTTAGATAAGATATAAGCAGCCGCTGCTGGCGAGCTTGTAAAAAACAAAAGATTCTGCATCCACAGAAACCTGAACCAAGGCAGAGGCAAGAGAAATACAGAAAATATAGGCAGGAATCTGGGCTCTCTCTAAACAGAGCTTTCAGAGCCGGCCAATGTGTCAGCTGCTCTTTAATTTCAGCAAAAAAATGCTCTAGCACCTTATCCAGATGACTATAACACGGCACTTTATTAACATTTCATCCCCACACATGGTACATTCATTCCCCAGTGGCTACACAGGATGGCCTGCGCAGTCTCTAGAGCACTAGACATTATTATACTGTGGTGCACTTTAAATAAACTAAAATAGCAATAAAATGGCAAGGAAAGTGGAATATGGAACATAAAGAGCAGAATGAATGTAAATCAAGTAATTAGCAAACTGTGACTCCCGTGTACTTGCAAAGTGGCTGTTCACCACTTTCTCAGCAGCACAGTCCCTAGGCGAAGGGGCTCTTCTGGCAGCAGAAGCTGCTCTGGTGTGCAAACCCCCTGGTGTGGTGCCATCCCCCTTTCCAAGCTACCAGTTTATGGAGGAGCAGAGGGGTTGAAAACACTTTGTGCTCTTAGGAAAGTGGCTGATGAACCCTTGTGCTGACTGCAATGTGGGCAGCATTCTGCTGGGTTTGTAAAGAAACGGAGACTTGAGGGCTCATAAAACTAAGAGGCGCACTGGCTAAGGCCAGACGTAGTGTGGGCAGGGGCTTTCCCAGCTTCCCCCGGACACCCCTCTCTGCTAGGGTACCTCTGTCCTGACCTGGTCCATGCCAGGGCTCCCCACCACACAGTTTCTCCAATTCACCAGGCCTGGCTACTGCACAAACATCTCTTCACATACACCTCGATTTTGCCCTGCAGCTCCCGCTATTATTCCAGTGCTGAGCTCTCTGCACACAGCTGATCCCATACACCGTGATCCTGCCTTGCAGCTCCCCCTACTACCCCAGTTCTGGGTTTGCCCAAGGCTAATTTTAACAGCTTTGTGGTGCCAGTAAATGTACACTGCAAAGTCAGTTACCAGTCAAATCTGACTGGTTTGCAATGTAACCTCTAGGCATCCAGGGGTTAAGATGAGTAACATCTTCGGGCCTGATCCCACAAGTTGCAGAACACGCTGGCTCCAGTCCAGTAGAGCACTTAAGAATGTGCTTCATTCTAAGCATGTGAGACAGCAGAGTGCTCAGCACCTTGCACAATTGAATCCTTAATCCCCTTAGTCATTAGCATGCCCTGCCCTGGGATGTCTACTCCCTCCCAACAAACGATTCCTAGGGTGAGCTTCTTTCCCAACCGGGCTCCGGGCAGACTCCTGGCAAACTTCCAGCTGCCCATTTTTCACAGCAATGCGCATCACACGCCTCCCACCTGCTCTGGGGCATTAAAGGCAAAGCAGCAGGAACCTCGTGTTTTGGGAAAGAGGCTCCCCCTCAGGTGTCTTTCCCGGGGCAGAGCCGAGAGACTTGGCTTTTTTGGCTGCCAAGGAAATGTCTAGGGAACTGGGGCGAATAGCACTAGGGGAACCCCAAACTCTCCTGCCCTGGGGCGGGAGGAGTCAGGAGTGGCCAAAAATGGCAACCTCTTAAAGTTCCCACACAGAGGCGCGAAGGGAGGGAGTGGGTGAAAGGTCGGGGGAGGGACTCCCTTCACAGGTTTTAGTGAATTGTTAGTGCGCTGATCCGGTATGTTCTCCTTCTCTGAGGGTTTTGCACCATCACAGCGCCTGAGACCTGCCTGCTGGAGCCCCAAAGGGAGCAGAGCGATCACTCCCCTGCCCACTTCCCCTGAACTCAGAATAACACTAGGATGGGGGTGGGGTAAGGGGTGAAGCAGCCACAGAATTAAGGAGAGTGAAAGCAGGATCCCAGCAAGGGTCAGAATGAGCAGATACCTGGAGGTATCAGCATAGCTGGCTGACCTACAAATCCACCATTGATGGGATATTTAACAATTGCGTTAGTATAGATTATACTAAAAAAAGAACAGGAGTACTTGTGGCACCTTAAAGACTAACAAATTTATTTTAGCATGAGCTTTCGTGAGCTGCAGCCTACTTCTTCCTCTGGGCTTTCATGCAGAATGGAAGGTGCATAGTGACCCTCACGCTCTGGAGGAAAGCCCGACTTGCTGGCCTCAGATTTCAGAGAACCTCCAATGAATTGACAAACTCCATGTGAAGATAAAGAATTAAGAGTTGTACTGAGCAAATCCTTTCAGGCAGGGTGCCCCCAAAGCCCTGGGATCACTGGGATCACTGGGTGGGATCACTGGGTGGAGGAGGTTTCCTGCTTCGGTTGTTCCACATCTTGGGTCAGAATCTGGAGGGACCTTCCCAGCATCTGACACAGCTGACTGCCCAAGTTACCTAGAGGCTTTCTTCCTAATTTTCCCTTTCTAACCCCAACTGCCAGGGTCCTTTGCTAAAGTGAGCCTCCCACCACACCCCTCGCCTTCCTGAGATACAATCCCAGGCACCAAACAATAACACTGGGGGAATACTGGGGGTACCACAAATCGGGATGTAGTCACTTGACCGCGCTAGCAGAAGCCCAAGTCTGAATGACAGGTGTGCTGCAGCTCAGGAGTGAGGTGCATTGCTTGAGCTGTGGCTGGAGACCGGGGACTGCACTAGCTGGAGGTGCTACAGGGCAAGAATGAAACGCACTCATCACTCTCTGCAGAAAACAGACCGAGGAGGCGAGCCAGACCTCGCTGTCAGAGTGAAGGAAAAGGTCACAGTTTCTCACCTAAGAGGCCACTCTCACTAGTGAAAGGACACTGACCAGTGCCCTCCCCTCAGGCCCAAGGCAAGGAAAATATTCCGCTAAAACTCCTTATCTCCAAAATAGAAACTGTCCTTTAAAAACGCACTTAAATAATATTTTATATCCAAATTACAGTAGCACTTCCTGTAATTAACAGCAACATTTTAATTAAACATTGATTAGCCACTAATTAGTCTAACGATTAGTCACCTGGAGGAGGCAAAGCAAAATACTGGGGCTGCCAAGTTAGGGGAGGGAGAAGGCAAATAATGAAAGATTAGAGGCAGATCTAAATCTCATTACCACCTCCCTCTGGGCCAAATGTTTCTGATTATTTTGGTCCATTATAAATGATGCCCTCACTGTGAGTCTTTCTAATGGTGGTGAGTCTGATGGAGTCCCAGGTGAGTGATGCAGGGAAGATGAGTTTATTCACTGTTCCATCAGATTTCAGCTTGTTAATTCAACTAAAGAACCTTTCCACACTTGCAGAAGAATTAGTCTCTGTCTCCATAATGAAGTCATCTGGGGGGAGTTTAGTGCGCGCGCGCGCACACACACACACACAGGGCATATCGCAGCGTGGACAGACAATAGGCAATATTTAACTTCCTGGGAGGAGAGAGCTGAACCTGCCCAGCAGGGGACACAGACTTTCCCTTTGGCTTCACTCCCATATGACGCTGGCTGCTATCCTACATGCTGGGCCAATCATCCTGCGGAGGGAAAGCTCAGTCCGAATGGTGAGGTGGAGAGAGAGGAGCGGGAGCTGCAGACTAGGGAGGGGCACCCCAACAGTTCCATTTGCTGTTCTATGGCAGTTTCTCTAGCTGGTGCCCAGTGCCCCATGCACCCCACCCGTGGCAGCTGGTGCCCTGCCCAGAGGGTGGTGCCCTATCCCAGCAGCTGGCACACGAGCTCTTGCTGCCGCCCTGGACCTGGTGTTTTTGACCGGCCCTGCAGCGGCTGGAAGGCAGGACTGGGTTGGGCTGGGGAGTCACAGGAGTGGCCCCTTCCCCCAGCCAGCTGGGAGCATACACTGAGACACCCCTGGGCAGCCCCTCCATGCTAGCCCCAACTGGGGTGGCCACTCAAGCCAGCTGCGTGAAAGGAGGTGGGGAAAGGAGAGCTCCTCCGGCCTGCTCCCCACCCCTTGGCCTGACCTTTGCGATGTAGCGGCCGCTCCAGCCCCTGCTCCAGGTCCTGCTTCCACCTCTGCCCTCTCCTGGCATGTGCGGGGGGGTGGGAGAAACATAGTCAGGTCCCTCTTTTACCTCCACCAGGTATTGGGGGTGTGTGGAAACATACATCATCCCCCCTGTGCCGCCCAATATGTCCATTGTGGGGGCCCTGACCCCCATCCCTGCAGTTCTGCCACCCCTGTTCCCTACTGTTCCAAGAGTGCTCCACCTCCGTGCTGCTGCTGGAGACCCTGGGTCTGACCTGGGTCGGGGGCTGGAGACACAGGCATCGTTCCAGAGCCCCCCGTGCTGTGAAGACTGAGTGTTCCATTGGGGATACAATGGCATGGGCCCGCCGACTCTTGGGCAGACACACTGCTCTTCAGAAACAAAACCACCTGAGGCAAGCTTGCAGCCCTCCCTCCCGGGCGGCAGGTAAAGATGGCAGACACTCCCTGAAGGTAACCGGACACTGCTCAGCCGCTGCCCCCCTTCGCTCTCCCTTCTAGTGATTAACATCACTTGGAGCTTTGACTGGAAACCTGCTTCCTTGTGTTTTCTGCCAACCACAAGCTCATGTCCTGCTGCGTGAGCCTAGGGCTGGTCACGAGAGCTCAGGCCCATGCTCTGGTGTGTTACTGTAGGGCTCCTTAAAACTACTTCACCTACTTGTCACCTTTTCTACCACCAGGTAGAACCTAACCCAAATCTCCCCTTGCCTTTGTATTTACAAGAAATGCAAGATCGGGGGCCTGGGACGATCTCCCATATGCTAAATGGCAGCAGTAGCTTTTCTACATGCTGGATTCCAACCCTAGTCCCCGCTGGGCAGGCTGTACGAACGATGCATTCCCAGGATGGTTACTGGGTGAGTGTATCTAACCTCTCCGCTGGCTTCGCAAAAGCCGCGAGGCTGCCCGGCCCTAGCTGTGTCATTTAGCAGGGCATCACCATTACGGGGACGTTTATTATCCTGCCATTCCCTTGTGTGCACTAATCCTATTTACCTATGTGACTTATGCCTCAGGAAAGCTGGAAGCAAAGGTTATTAAAGTGCTTATGGCAGAACACTCCAACATGGCAGCTGCAGCCTGGTGCACTCACTCGCCTGTGCCCGCCGGGAGCCCCTCCTGCGACTCCGCTGCCATGCCCAATGGGGGGGTAGCAGGGCAAAGGGGCTCAGACCTCAGCAAACTCAAGGCCTGGACTCGTGTCACTTCCCTTGCGAGGGAGACGTGGGTGCCGTGGGCTGCTGCTGACACATTCCCGTGGTGTGTGCCAGGCAGTTAGTGAAATTCCCTGCCCGCCACCTGCTGCCATGTCTTGGTCACCGTCTCCGGCAGGCCCCGGAACTGGCTCCACTGACACCTTCTGTTCTTGTTAATGCCCCCGCCCCGGTTAGGGGCAGGCTTTGGAGGGGGTGAGACACAAGGCTGATAATGGGAAAGGGGCTGCGGGTTTCACTATGAAACGTGGGTAGCCGCGCCGTAATTCCCAGTGCGGCGTGTATACAAACCTGAACAAAGCCTGTCGCAGGCCAGGAGCCTGCTGCCCCCTGGCTCTGAGCCTGACTTCACAGCACACAGTGCCCTTCTCGCAGTGGTACTGAGCTCTCCAATTGCAGCTGTGCCTAATGCGCTCAGGTGGGCCAGGCCCATTGCGCTGGGTGCAGTACAAACAGTGCTGGGGGAGGGCGAAGCCTGGGTGCCAGGGGTGGGGGCAGCGGCTGGCCTGCATTCCAGAGGCAAGTACAGCAGTGACTGGAACAGTAGCAGCAGCATCCAGCCCAGACACAAGGGAAAGCTTGAGTGGCTGCTGAACCATGTGGGCCAGGGGCTTTCAAATGCGAGGGCTAGAGCCTATATTGGTGGGACTGGTTTTGTCTCCCTGGCTAGAGGTGAGAGAAACAGAAGAACAGAAGAGGTCAGGAAGCCAAGCAGGCAGGAATGGAGAAGCTACAGGCACAGCCTGGAGCGGTGTCTGGCCCTGGGAGAAGCCTAGAGAAAGGCGGGGGGGGGGGGCGGGGTTGCCAGCTACAAGAAGCTTGGAACTGTGCAAGGACACTGCCTCCTGTTGTTTGCTTCCTCTTGTATTCAGGGAAACAGGACTTTGTCCAGTCTTCATAAACAAAGAACATTGCATCAAAGAAATACCTGACTCTGTCATCAATTTCTCCTCCTAACTGGACCAAGCTACTAGACACTGAATTTGTGGCTAACTGGTTGGGTCAAAATGGGGGAAAATAAACAACAGTCCCCTCGCTCTTACCACGTGAAAGACCAGATGTAACTGGCAGATGGGTTGTGATGAATCTGGGAATTTTGATATTGTAGTGATGCCAGTGCATGCCTCAGTTTCCCTCTGCACTTTGTACTGCTTTGCACGGATTAGAGAGACTGGGAAATGTGAGGTGTTTTGTCACATAGCTGTGTGGGGCAAATGGGTCGTTAAGGGCAGGCTGGGACCAACCCATATCAATGGAAACAGAAACAGGAACCCTGAGGGCTGGACACTTGGTACCGGTCAACAGTGGGCTCCCAGGTTGGCTGGGTGGAGCACATCTGAACTCAGCAGAGTTCTGCAGCAGGAGGACAATGGGCAGAAGTGACAGGAGGTGGTGGGGAAAATGGGACGCACAGCGATGCAGACTCTTATTGGAGGAGAAAAGGGGACAGAGAAGAAAACCAGGATGGTTCCCACAGCAGCATGACTCACAGGATTCCTGGTATGGCCAAGGTGGCTCATGTCATAACCTTTGCTTCTCTGGGCTAACCTAAGGACTTCCCAGTGCTCTGTTCCAGCTGACTGATAAACCCCCCTCTGGGTGGAAAAGGCTGCCTTGGGCCACTGCCAGTTCTTGGTGAGATGCACCGCTCCCTGGAGAGAGTAAAAGTCTCGTCACAGGAGTCTAGCTCAGCTGGTCTCCCAGAGCAGAACTCGGGAGAAACAGGAGTGCTGGAGCCCAGTGGCTCAATCTCCGAGGGGTGGAGAGGTGTGGAACCCTCTGGGTCTGGCTCACTGACAGGGCACCTCCAACAGACTGTCTATAAGCTGGGGCATAGCTGCGGTTGCCAACGTTGTAGTTCAAGAATAAGGGAGTTTTCTTAGCACCCCTCCTCCCAATATTGTTCATACTAAGCGGCACCCCCCTCTATTCCCCAGCGGTATCTCTTGCAGCACTCAGCAACTCCCGACCTTGTTGTACAGAGATGAAGAAATGAGGGACTGTTGGTGACCGTAGGCATAGCACCAAACCTGTGGGTCTGTGACAGGGCACCCGGGTGGGACAGGACAGGAGAGGGAACAAATATACTCGGGGGACATGTGCAATTCTGAGGCAGTCAATAGCAGTGCCTACAACTCACCACCCGTCCATCCACTCTCAGGCTAGACACGTGTCTCCCAGGCACAAGGCACAGCCAGATCAATAGAACCTAAGTAAAACGCAGGAGGAGGAGACGTCTTGCATTCCTTAAGATAGCTTGGGACATACAGTAGGGGAGCACAAAGGGTTAATACTGTACCTCCAGCCCTCAGCCTCCTCCTACCCACGTTCACTTGCAGAACTGCAGGTATATTGATTGTTTCACACATCTCATCAGACTCAGATCGGTACAAATCAATGGGGTCAGGTCAGCACCTGAGGTAACAGAGTATGTGCTACCCACCTCCTCTGTCTGGGAATGGGATCTATTGCGAAGCCTCAGCAATCCCCCAAAGCCCCAGCATGCCCACGTGCCCCCGCCCCAAGCCTGGTTTGCATGGCAAAGATAAAGCAGCAGAGCTCCCTTTGTGCAGAGACCCCACCAGATCCTTAATCTTTCAGTAGGAAAGAGCCATGCACAAACTAGCAGCTGAGAGCGGAGATTTAACACTTCTAAGAAGTGGTGCCACCTCCTTCTGGGGTGCAGGTCTCAGCTGGGCCATGTCATCCCAAGCTATTTGCTTTCTAATGTGTCCAACCATATCTGCCAATTGAAAATCCCTGGGAGATCCTGGAGCTGCAGATCAGTGATGTCAGGGAATGGGGAGCAGCTCTGCCCTGGCTACCCACACACGCACGCTGGTCTCAGTTACAATTGCACACGCGCACACCAAACCCACATACTCACCAGCCCCCTGAGATGTTCCCAGACATGGCAGAGACTCAAGATCTCCCTCCCAGAAATGCCCATTATCCAGCTGAACCAAGTGAGATTTGTTAGCAGCAGGCAAAGACAGGAGCTCTGTCTGTCACTGTTTCATGCTTTCCTACAAAGCAATCTGCTGCTGGAGCTGCTGCGTTCCTTCCCCTTGTGCAGTCACACAAATGCAGCGAGCAAGATCCCCTGGATGCTAATTTATCTGAGGAACTGGGGCAGGTTTACAGCAGCTTTAGTCAGAGAAAAAGGAGCAGCACTGCCTGAAACGCTGCTTCAGAAACTCTCCCTCTTCCCCTGGGACTGTCCTTCTCCAGCCACAGAGCCACCAGCTCATGTCCACAATGCTGTGGAGCAAGGAGTCAGTGCAGCCCACGAGGCAGCTGGCCAGGCTCTGTGCCTCACAGCCCCCAGGGCTCTGCCTGGAGACCTGTGGGGCTCTACCCAAGCCAGTCAGGGTTGGGCTCAGCTGGGTGTGGCCAGGGAAGTGGGGATGAGCTGGGGAGACTCCAGCAGGATATAGACAACTAGGCGAATTTTAAAAACCTGACCCCAGGATTTTAGGAATCTCTACCCTAAACAATAACCAGCCCCTGGGAGCTCCTAGGTGCTCAGACAGGACCACTGTAGGCAGCATAAGCACTTGAGTAGAACAGAAGGGCCCAGTGACCTGACGTGCTGGGAGCCCTGGGAACTGGCAGCAAGGCCCCAGCTGGGGAAGGTGGTGGTGGGAGGGAACTGTCCTTGCACCCTAGGCGAGAGTATCGGTGACTGTGGACTTGCTGAGGTGGTGCTGGGGGCAGACGTCTAAAGGGATCGCAGTGGTAGGGTGCAGGGCCAAACAGTTAGCACGGGAGAATGCAAACGTGAGGGGAGGGGACAGACAGCGAAGGGACGAATTGGCTCCCAGCCTGGGACGTTTGGGGAATGCAGGGTTTGGAGCCTCTTCACCCACCCCCGTCCCACTGCCACTAACCCCACCACTGCTTAGGGGCTGTTGCAGAGGAATCATGCAATAGGGTCGTGTTCAGCAGGGCCAAATTTCGACTCCCATTGGAGTGAAGTCAATGGCATTACCACGGGGTAGAGCTGGTGTGAGAGGGGAGCCAGCCCACCAGCTTTACACAGGTGTTGTGATGCCAGCACTGCTGAGCACATCTGCACCAGCTCTCCTTGCCAGCACAGCCAGAGCCCCCGCCACGGCTGGCCAGCCCCTCTCCTCCTGACATGTGTGGGGGGGAGGGGCCTGCCAGCCCCTTTTGCCCAGCAAGCCCCTGGAGCTCACCAAAACTGCACAAAGGCTCTGGGGGAAGCATTCACTTCCTGGCTGCCAGCTCCAGCATGTCAGGCCAGGAGGTGCCAACCAAGCTACGCAGCCTTGTGTATGGTATAAACGCCCATCTGCTACAGCACGCGGTCAGCGTTTAGACAGACAGAGCCAGATTCTTCCTGCCCAGGCACCAGGTAGATCCATCTCCCTCCAGTGAGGGTGTGACGCTCCCAAGGGAGATGCAAGAACGGGAGGACCAACCTCAGGGCAGACTGTTAATAACCGGGGCCCAAACCCCACATTGGCTGCAAGTTCTATACTTGGGTTTTGCCAACCAATTACCAGCACAATAACAGCCTTAACAGAGTCACGGACCACCCCGCTGGGCACTCCAACCTGCCTCACCACCCACGTGAGCCTCCCTGGGTGATACATGGTCGCTTACAGCGAGGATCACAGCAATATTCAGGTTCCTCCCATTCCCAAAGGGCCAGCCACTTCCTCCAGGTCAATTGCACCTCAGATCTCACACCAAGGCCAATGCTTGTAGCCAATCCTAGAATACACTATATACAGATTTAAACAGGAAAAGGAAACAAGCGAGTTCCTTACGATGTTAAAGCAAACTAACAGACACACAGATGGGTTAATAGAAGCTTCTATAATAAGCAAGCTCTAGATGTTCTTTAGGGCTAACCTTGGCTAGGCAGCTGGAGAGAGGGACACAGGGTTAGTCCAGTTGCAATGTCCCACAATAGTCTATCTAGCGTGGATGGACCTTTCCTGCTGGGACAGGCGGGACACCTGCTGCTGGAGATCAGCCCTTCCCACTAATGAGGAGCAGGTGAAAGGCAGACTCCACTGAGGTCCAGTTTTAAAGGCTCCATCAGCTCCTCAGCATCACCCCCGGATGCGCGAGATTCTTGCGGAACTGACAGCCGTTTTTACAGAGCACATCCTTCTATTCCGTACCCCCATTCCTTCCTCAAGCCCCTGTCCCTCCATTATCCATCCCACCCTCTGTACATCGGACACTCTCAAACTCCCTGTCACTTTGTCAGATGAGAAAGCGCTGGAGGGAGCTCCTTGTAGGAGAATCTCCCAGCTCTCGCTAGTCCTAGCCCCTCCCCCGCACAAGATAGATTGGAGACCAAACAAATAGGGGGGCAGGGCTTGGAGTAAACCCCCCATCTCTCTGCATCCTCTCTCCACTTCCCTCTCCTATGAAGACATTCCGGGAACACGAATTGAATCCAATGACCAGCCCCTCCAGCCAGCCGGCTCTTCTTTCGTGGGGACTTTCAGCAATTATAGGTTTAGTGGCGCAAAACCGAGTTTAATAGCAGCCAAGGCTGGCGGGATTGATTTCTTGTTTTGTTTTAAGCGCAGTTAATCTGATAGTTAATTTATTTAAATTGATAGGGCACAAGGAAATTACATTTCTATCTTCTCTCCATAGATTTTGCCCCATCTGGTCACCCAGGCCTGCTAAAGGGCTGGGTTAAAGGCCCTAACATGCCCCTGAAATATCTGCTTTCATCGGGTTGCAATTCTTTCAATTCATTATTGCCATTTTAGCAAACAGACAGTATAGATTTTATGTTACGACAGCTCTTAATTTGTTAGCCAGGCATACGCTGGTATGTGCCTTAACCACTTACAGGAAATCTTTCCCTACAGAAAACCAAACCACCAAAACCAATCCAGAAAAAGTTGGTTTAGAGCCTACAACCAGCATCAGACAGACACCCTGCAATCCCCAGCAGCTGGGAGCTTGTTCAGTACTGCGGGGCCAGCATGGGCCCTGGGCCTCCTTACCTGAGCATTGTTGGAGCAGATGCCTTGTCGTGCTGCAGAAAACTTGTTTCTGGGCAAGGGGCTTTAATTAAACTTGCTGATGGGGATTTGTGCTGTTTACAGTTGAAACCTGCTAGGAAGTTTGGTTGATTGATGGCGATTTGCAACTGACCCTGTTTTAGGGATGGAGGCATTTCGGGGCTCTGCAGCTTTCGCTCTCATACTGGCTCTTGGCATTGTCTCTCTCTCTCTAAAATGTCACGGTCCAGCTCAAGCTGTGATTTATGGGCTCTGCTGAGACACATGCCAGTGGAAACAGGAGCAGTGTCCCGTTGGGAGGGAGAAACACTAAGAACGATTGATTGGGGGAACGTGTCCCTTCACCTCTCACGCTCCTGAGGTTGCAGCATCTAATCAGGAGAGGCATCCCTGCCGATGAGCCTTGCTGGGTTTACCCAGTTAGGAATGGAGGTGGTGTGCAGTGGAGTGTGTGGGGTCTCACACAGCCCCGGGCTGAGGGTTATTGCTCTGCAATGTGGGAATCTTACTGGGCCAGGATTTGTGTCTTGATTTCACTGCTCCTTCTAAGGCAGGATCTTTTCAGACTCTTGACTGCCACTTTCATAGCCAGATTTCTAAACACCTCAGCTGTTAGTTTCACTGTCCTGTTGCGGTGAGTGGGAAAGCGTTACTGTCCTTCACTTACACAGGTGGCAACGGAGGCACTTAGAGGTGGAACAATGTGCTCAAGGTCAGAAAAGCCCGTGGCAGAGTCAGGACTAGAACCCAGCCGTCCTGGGTCTCGTTTCCCTCCCACCCCCAACACACGCTGTGATGGGGTCCACTCACCTGTAGTCTAGCGCCTCCTCCTGACTGCTCTGGGGATTAGCTCATCGGGTCAATGCCCTATCCCATGGCTGCACACTGTCGTTCTGTCTCTCTTTCTGGTCTGCAGCATCTTTCTCAATCCAGAAAGTGCAGTGTCCTCTGGCTGACTCAGCCCTCCAGCTAGGTCACTCAGCATCCCCCTTCTGGAGTATATCAAAGTCTTTCCTTCAGCAGCCCTGGGCAGTCTCCCCCGTCGCTGCCTCAGGTGCCACTCCTTCCGTGGCTGGTCGGGGAACCGGGTCCACTCTCTACTCCAGCTTCCAGGCCAGAGACCATCAACCCCGCAGTTCTGGGCTTCACTCTCCCAGACCTCACTGCTCCTTCCCCCCACGCCTGATTCATTCTCTTTCTCCAGCGGCACTTCCCGGGGAGGGACTGCCTTTTCCCAACCGCAGTCCCTGTCGGTAGCCAGCTTCCTGGCTTTATAGACCCCACCTCTTACTGCACAGCTGAACCGGCCTGCAATCAATTCCTGGCTCTTCCTCCAGATGCAGCCTGTGGCATTAAGAGGCCTACCTGGCCACCTTAACCCCTTCCAGTCCTGTGTGGGGTGGATACCCGATCTTACACTCACTTTAACGACGCTTTAACCTCTAGGCAACACCACCTCTCCACATTTAAAGAGGGAGACTGTCCAGTGGACACAGAGCGTGAATGAGGTTCCTTTTGCCACATGTCTGGGGGCTCTGACTCTGAAGACCTTTGCTTTGTGCCCAGATGTGCCTTTCAGTTCCTGTGGCCCAGGACATCCCAGCTGTGCTATTGGTCACATTTCTCCATCTGGGCTGCTAGGCAGCTGGCATCCTCTAAGGCAGGAGTTCTCTTTTCTTTTGGTGGCCATGGTGGGGAAGGTACAGTATGCACATGCAGATGCTTCTCTTGCTTTATTACTCCCAGCTCCCCAGAGCCTGGATCTTTCCCTAATATCCCTGTTGTGATGAGCCCATTAAAGGAGGCCTCTGGCATGGAAGAAAATGTATTGTCCTACCTTGCCTGTGGGCTCCTTCTTCTTTGTAAGAACTAGAGGACCCTGGGGCTGGCAGGCTGGCTGAGAAAGAGGACAGCCCTAGTTTCTCAGCAGCACTTTCAGGGTCCCCTAGTTTAAAGTTCCTACTCACAAAAAGGGTGAGTCTTGGCAAAAATCTGTAGACAAATGGCTGCAGGCAGCCGTGTAGGAGCTTGCACCTGTTATAGGTAGGCACAAAGAGTGATCCTGCCTGCCACTGCTGTGGTGAGCAGCTTCTGCAAAGCAGCCAGTGTGACACTTGAGGCACAATTAACGTGCCAGAGACAAGCAGGAAATGCTTTTTCTGGGACTTGTTCAGGTGGTCGCTAACTTGGAATTAAGAGAAAAAACTAGACTTCAGGGCCTGCCAGGATGCAGCAGGCACAGTGGGCATGTGACACGTTGCAGCATCAATCCCAGTAGAGAGCTTGGAACAGCTCTATGGAAGGAAAGAATTTCCAGGGGGATTTGCAAGCAATTCCTACTCAAAGGCCCAGGGTCGAACTGCTCACTACTCTGCATCTTGGAAGGAATTTTTCCCTTGAACCACGTTAATGTGAGCCAAGGTGAAACATACAAACTTGGACTATCCAGCAGGGCAAGAGGAACAGGGATGGTTGCTGGTGTGCCCCAGTCCTGCTCTTTTTCTGTTTCTGTGCTTCCATGTTTCCGAGATCTATATAGACTGAAGGGCACTGTCTGCTACAGCGGAAGTGCAGGGGAGAGAGAATCCAAGTCCGGGGCTCGAACGCTTTCATTTATGAGCTGTCACTCTGTAGGACTTCTTTTGTCTCCCGTCCAGTCATCAGCAAGATTTCACAGGTGTCCTGGCTTTAGGTGGCCCAGATTCAGGGCCGGCTCTAGCTGTTTTGCCACCCCAAGCAAAAAAAAAAAAAAAAAGGCGGCCGGACTGCCGAAGCCAAAAAACCGGGTGGTCAAGGAGGCTTGCAGGGAGGTAAAGGGCGGCGTCCGCCCGCTCCCCCCACCCATGTGCAGCCAGGCACTGCAGCCTGCTCGCAGCCAGGCGAGAGGGGCTCCCTCCTCCGGCCTTGGGGTGTCTCTCCTGGCTGGGCAGGCGGAGCCCCCGGGGGCTGCAGGAGGTGCTAGCTCAGCCGCTCCTTTAAAGGTGGCTCGGACGGGCTGGGCTCAGAGTTTTCAGATAAAAGCTGCCTAGTGGAAGGAAACAAGTTTCTTTTTACCAGTCTGGATCCTAAGAGGCAAGGACATTGTCAGGTAAAGGGCCCCCAGCTGCCCCATCAGGGAGAAGCCTCAGAAGCTGAACCTGTAGGATGTTGTTACTTGGGACAGAAGTTTTGTAAGATAATAACCTCAGTTTGCCTTTGTCTGGCTGTGTCTTTGGTATTCCCAGCATTGTGCAAATACCTCTTGCTTCATTTTCATTTAATTACCAAAACCTCAATAAGTTTACGAGAGGATTGGCCTGAACACTGCCTCACTGGGTAAAGGGGGAAGATCAAAGGAGGAACTGAGCTGTGGTACGTGTCCAGTCCTTTGGGAACAGAGGGACTTGGATTTTCTATGACATTTCAGTGAAAGGAGCCTAATATCACAGGGATCTGCTCACTTGGTGTCAACAGGGACTGGGGTTTCCCAGGGGACTGTTTAAATTCTGCATTAAGGCTGGCAAAAGCCTAGAGAGTTAATAAGCAGTGCTGTTAGCTGGTGTGTCTAAGGAGTTAGAGTCACAGCTGGGCTAACTTCCCCGTTATTGAACAGCCTGTCCTGAAGTAGACCCCACAGTGTTGAGATACCAAGGGGTGTGACAGCCTTCTCTGCCCAATGGGCTCCCCAGGAGCCAGCTTCCAGAGTAACCCTGCCTGTGCTGCGTCCCAGCCAGAGGAGGAGAAGCTGCCCTGCATGAATGATCTCCCAGAGTGAGCAGAGGGCTTGGTAACCTTGTGGCTTTCAGGACAGAAGATAGTCAACAAGCACCATGAGCCCTTGGCTTGAGGTTAGCTCTGTAGGGGAGCTGGTGCCAAGCCAGAGAAGAGTGGTGGGTTTTTAAACTCTGAACTTCCTTGTTCCACTGAGGTATGTTGAGTTGTTTCTAGTGCCATCTGGAGATCTCACCCAAAAGCTCCCTTCCCCAGTGCCACCAGCTGTTGTCTGGCAACACCTCTCTAACGCGCACAGCACCCTCCCCACGCGCCCTGCTTTCCATAGCACAGCACACCTACACACACACACACACACACACACACACACTGACTGCCGGCTACAGCCCTTCCTTCAGGGTTTTCTAACACACCCTCACAAGTGTTCGTTTCTGTCCCAGGCAGCTCCCTGCCTTCCAGGCACTTTGCCTAGACTCCATCCAATGGGGTACCCAGACCCTCATGCAGTTCCTCACGAGTTGCCCATCCACTGCCAGTCGGAGGCTGTGGAGTGCAGCCCACTGCGGCTGGAGCTATGCAATTACTGCTGACATGATGTAACCAAGGCTGCTCGATTCCCCCCAGTATTGGCTGATGCACTGGCGCACCCGGCACCTCAAGGGTGCAAGCCCGTTGCTTCCCCCCCCCCGCTCCAGCTCCATAGAGGAACCAGTTTAATCACATTTCCCTCTTGCACCATCTCTGCCCCCTCCCCAGGATGCCTTTAATAAGAAGTAAATCTCTATTGTCCTGTTCCCAGGGGTAAGAGCTCGTGTTCTGAACCAGCCTGAGGAGGGCTTTTTCTATCCCCTCCAAGTCACTCATTGTACATAGACAGGAGCAAAGGAGTGTGTCCTTCAGCCAGTGCCCAGCCAAGGGAAGGTGGGAGCCAAGCAAGGAAAGGCCAGTCTCAGCACGTGAGCGCTGGTGGGAGGGCAGGACATGGCACAGGTCGGCAGAGGTGAGTGGACTCCATGGGAATGTGGTGCCAATGCACAGCATCAAACTTCTACAACAAGCAACAGCATTTCTGGATGGTGTAGCCATGAGGCCTTCTCTAGGTGGGGTCAGTACAAGCTAACGTGTGAGTTTAAACCAATCTAGTGACACCAGTATAACCCCCCTGTGGTCACATGCCAATTCTGGGATAAGAGTGGTCTTCGTTTGGCTTAGTTGATATCATTTGGGAAAGGGTTCAAACTAAACTGGAAAAAGCCTCTCCTATCGGAATCAGAGAGTCCACACAAGGGTTACACTGGTGTAACTAACACTCCCCTGTGTAGACAAGCTTACGGTTCCCAGGCTCCAGTGCTGTCTGACTGGAGCTCTCACAAGCCAAAGGCTGAGCCTTCTGTCTACACTGGGGAGAAAGCTATAGCTAAGGGGTGGAAAATCAGGGAAAACACTGCCAGCTGCTCTAATCTAACACCCGTCACAGGGATCGGTGGACAAGGGAGACCCTGTCAAGTGCAGCAGGGTCTCGGACCATAGAAAGTTAGCTTGGGAAAGGGTGCTGCTCAGAATAACAACTTTCCTGCTGAGCCCAGAGTCCATGCCAGATGGACACAAAATCCAGCCCAGGTCCTTCTCCTTTGTATGCTGCATGAACGGCGAGACCGAGAAGTCTTGCCCGTATGTAGCTTTTACCCCTAATGCAAGTGGAGGCGTTGATCACTACCCCTATAACGTGGCTATTCTTCATCCTCCAGCATGAGGTCAGGGGTGCTGTGCTTCTCCCTTTCTTACGATGGGGCTGGTGAAGGAGGGGGTGTGGTGGGCAGAGCATCACACACATCCTCAGAGACGTCTGTTTGCAGAATTAGAAGTGGGGGCTGCACTGGGTCGCAGTCCCATCTCATACCCACAGGTGCTCCCTGCTTGCTGCACCCTGCCCTGCGGGCTGCTTCAGTGGAAGTTCTTCCGCTGCTTCAGAGCCCCCCAAAGTCCAGCTCTGCAGCCCCTTGCCTTGCCTGGCGATGGGTTTCCTGTAACTGTCACCATCACGCCAGATTGATGGGGGATGCAGCTCATTATTTAATGACTGCTACGAACAATCCCATGGCGGCTGCTGTAGCTGCTTGAGAAAGCACTTTGTAGATTTGATTATGTGATAAGGGGCATTAGAAAGGCAACTTGTTGCCTATTTCCCAGGGTAATTAATTTCATCTGTATTGAACAGATGCAATAATTCGAGGACTTTTGGGTTATGGATTAAGTAAAGACCAGATGAACGTGTCCCCATTGGCTTGGAGATTGATTAATTCTATTGGGTGAAGCAGGCTCTCTCCTCCTCAGGATTGCTCTGCCTGTACACTTTTAATCTACCTACCTTGCACTCCAGCTGACCCCAGAAGACAGCTGGCTTCCTCACTTCCACGTGACTTGGGAAGTAGTGTCATCTACTGATCACAGCAGGTGGAACTCGGAGTCAGGACTCCTGGTCCTTGCTGTGGGACCCTGGCTCCCCCATATCTACAATGGGGATGAGACAACACCACCTTTGTGAAGTGCTCAGAGACCTTCTGATGAAAGGCACAAGCGTTCTTAGCTCCTGTTTCTAACTGGTGGCTTCAATCCACATTAGAAACTGCCACAGTGCGCCCCCCTCCCTGACTCACTCCATGGGCTGCTTGGCTCCATTTCCTTGTCCAATCGTCTTGCTTGTAAGGGCTAGAGTCCCAGGAGAGGCAAAGCGATACTGAGACCGGATACAGGAAGATTTCTCATCCTTTAAGTAGGGTCCGTCCCACAACAGATGGTTCAACCAGAAACAAAGCTTTTCACAGCTTGAGAAGCAGCCCTGGGAATTCATTCCGGGGGGCGGGGGCGGTGGATAGGACTTTGCAGTTCTGAGCCCTTGAGGCTGTCCAGTGGGAACGTGGCTTTGTTGGGAGAGGGCAAAGAACAGTCCAACCCCATGGACTCTCTCCACCACCCCAGCTGACCCCTACAAACAAGGTGACACAATGCCAAGCATCCTCAACTCCTCTCGTACAACACGCTGATTTCAGGGGCATCGTTCACTCCTCTACCCGAGCAGGGATGGAAGAATTGGTGTCTTAGCCTTTGGGGAGGTTAATACCAAAGATTTTGCCTTTGGAGCCAGCGGTGCAGATCTGTCTGGGTCCAGTCCCATAGCTAAGGCGATGCTCCCCAAACACACTGCTCCGGGTGGGAGGCTAGAAATCCAGCCATTGGCATCCCTAGCTGCCTTGCTCCATGCTCCAATACAATGAAAACCGGGCTCCAGGGCATGAGCTCAGTGGTCTCTGCTTGGGCCCCAGGGAAAGCGAACCACCAACATTCTGCTACTGTCTGCCAGATGCTCTGTCTGGCCTGGCGGGAGGAGCAGCATTTAAGGACTGACAGGTTGGGTCCCCAGGCTAGAATAGCAAGGCTGGTGCAGGCAAGGCTCAAGGTGCATTGGCAAAGCGATGTGGGGAGGAATTTGCCTGTAACACAGCAGATCCGGTGCCCCTTGTCTTTGCTTGGCAGCGCTAAAGACTGTGATTATTGGTCTCTTTCAAAGGGACCCCGTTCACAGACCACCCCCCCAGAGAGCCCAGCCCACACCGCCAGGGGCTTAGCCAAGAACAGTTCAGACTAGGGAAAATGAGACCATCAGGAGCTGCCTAGTCTGCCAGTCTCTCAGTTCTCTTTTCATGTCACCATCCCTGGGATAAGCCCACAGCCCTTGCAGGACGTGATCAGAGAACCTGCCCAAGGCAGCCAGAGAGACACTGGTTTGCTGGATGGAGACTGCTCAGCTGCTTGCCACATGTGGATTGCAGGTTTCACAGGATCAGGGCAGGGCCCCTCAGCTCTATGGGCAACAGAGCAGATGATTCCCAGTCCAGTTTCCTCTTCTAAAAATGCCTTGGAAACTGGCCACGTGTGAGCTATTGCGAGCTATTCATATAGTCACATGTGAAATACAAACTCCTGCATGCAGCACAGCAACACCTCAAGTCCTTGGAAGAAGGGCTCTGGCCCTGGGTGGGTCCCCAGGATGGACACTCAGGGTGTAAGATTCGTTATTCTCCCATGTGTGCACCCCCTCCCCCAGGCTCTGCTCACCTGGCTAATGTTTACTCAGAGGCAGCTCCTTGTTGCAGGTGTCAGAGAGATTCTGCAGAGCAGAATTCACCCACCTGGCTCTTCACTTAGCACAGGTGCAGTGGGACACATTTTGCTCTCTGTGGGCATGGGACCTGCAGATTGGTGACAGAAAGGAGGAGAGGCGAAGCTGGCAGAGTAGGGATGTATATAGGGAGGGAATAACTGGGGTCTGGTTTAGAAGAGACAAAATCTCCTGTCCCCCATCCAAGTCCCTGTTCTCCGACTAAATGTCTCACTCCCAGAGTAGCCATCCTGGTCTGGCTCTGCCCATCACTGCTTTGTTCCCCAGGAGTTGCTGTCCCTGCCCAGCAGTGCTGCACTCCAGCCTGATGCACCAAGGAAGGATTCCCCTTTTCCTTTCCCTGCCAGGGGCTGGCCATGCCAATAGGGGCTCTCAGGGAAGGTCAGTAGCAGGCATTAAAGCAGAGCAGGGTGCATCTGAAGCCTGACCTCTAGCACCCTCTTGTATTCCTCTCCCCACACAGCTCTTCCAGTCCCGCCCTGCTCTGCCCAAGGACCCTCATGCACCTTTCAGCAGAGCAAAGGGGCTTACGTTTGGGGTAGGGATTCCCAATCCCCCAGATTCATTTTGAACCATCTGAGTGGAGCTGAAAAATAAAGGGTCCGTGCAGCATTTATTCATGAGCCAGGCATTTTATTCAATGTGCCTTGCAATGGAGGATCAAAGATACAGAGCAGCACCTAATTAATTATTTTTCCCTCCTGTATCATCCCCTAGCTGAGCATCGAGTCCCCGACTCTCAAAGCTTCCCTTTCGATGACTCTGCATAATGAGATGGATTTGGACTCCAGCAAATTTGTTCGGTTTGATGGAGTATTACATGAAAATGCTGTGAAATTAAGTTCTGGCTTTGCTATCACACCATGGCGATCAGAGCGCTTTTATGTACGGGCCTGAGACTAAACGAAGAGAAAGTGAGTCCTGGCTGCAATAATGTGGTGAATGGGGAGAGGGAGGAGCTGCCCGATGAGGGTGACAGGGTGGAGGGTGAGACTCGGGGAGGTAATGACAGAAACAAGAAAGGGAGGCAGATAAAGAGAGCGACGCGAGTGAAGAGTCCTAGAAATGGGCCAGCAGGTTTGAATGGCAGCAGCCAGCCAGCTGTGGAGAGAGAGGGTGAATCTTCGCTGCCTGGCCCCTGGCAAACAGGAGTGAGGATGCCACCCTGGTGTGAGTGAGCAGAGCACCCTGATTTACTGGGGTGACAGGCACGCGGCCTCCTGGGCCTCACTCCTTTGGGTGAGTCAAGCCCCCCCTCCGAGCTGGGGCATCACTGTCCCCCAGATCTCACTCCGGCAGGCGCCACTGCAGCCTATTTGCTCCCCTCTTGCTACGGGCCTGTAACTGACTCAGCTCTGAGGGGAAGAGACGCTTAGGATCAGCCAGTCTAACCGGAGGCTCCAACTGGCCGAACAAGGAGCCTGCCCTGTAGGAGCCAAGACTCGGAACCCCCCAACCCCCAGCAAGGGGCAGGACACGTTCTGGATACCAGCTGCCCCCCACAGCTCCCTCCCGCCAAGCGCCTCCAGCGACCCCAGGCCCATGGACTCAATGCCCAGTCAGAAGATGGAGCTAAGGCAAGGGATTTGCTAGGCCATTGGGGCTCCCTGGGAGACTTGCCCCACTGGAGTTGGCTAATCCAGACCTGGGCTGAGGAGCAGTGGGGATGGGGGACTGCCAGGCACCTGGACTCTAAGCAAAAGGTTTGAGCTCCAGAAACAGCTAGGCCAGAGGAATAAAGCTTAGCTAGCCTGCAGTGATTGGACAAGGCACAGAGCTAGTCGTAGCCGTTTGCCAGGCTAAGACCTCAGCTGTCCCCGCAGCATCCCATTTAGCAGTGAGTCCCCGAAGTCAGCACAGAGCCCCCCAGCACTGCCACGAACCCCGCTCAGCTCAGCGTGAGAAGAGACACCAGTAGATACAGCCTGTCAATGCACAGCCTTCAGCCAGGCCTAAATCCTGCTCTGAGCAGGGTCTCCTGTTGGGTGCAGAGCTGTCCATGAGTGCAGGGTTCGGCCGCCTGTGGAGCATGGCTATTGCCAAGTGCATTGCTCCTCCTCACCCGCTGACTGGGATCGCAATATGTGCACCCCACAGGGCCGAAACACTCGTGGATGAGAGACGAGGGTTCCAGGCAGCCAGCAAGATGGAGGCAAGGGCCACGTTAAAGACTCTTGGGGCCCTGTGCACTATGGAAGTTGGGGCAGCTCACCTTTACTCAAGTGTGGCCTGGCCACCCTCACATCAGGACAGAGGGTGGCTGGGCCCCACCTGAGCAGCAGCGCAACCCCGTGCACCAGGTCGCAATGGCGTCCAGTGGCCAGGGCCTCCCTGAGATGGGGCCCTGTGCAATGCACTGAACATGTGGGTTAATCGGGGCCTGGTGGAGCCCCCTCCTCGTGGGGCAGGGCTCTCACCAAAGGCATCATTGTGGGAGGTCTAGGTTGGTTGGATATTAGGAAAAACTTTTTCACTAGGAGGGTGGTGAAGCACTGGAATGGGTTCCCTAGGGAGGTGGTGGAATCTCCATCCTTAGAGGTTTTTAAGGTCAGGCTTGACAAAGCCCTGGCTGGGATGATTTAGTTGGGGTTGGTCCTGCTTTGAGCAGGGGGTGGGACTAGATACCTCCTGAGGTCCCTTCCAGCCCTGAGATTCTAGGATTCATGTTAGAAAGCACAGGGGCTAGTCAAGAGGAAATGCTTGACTAGCTGGTTGCAGCAGCAGATTGGGGGGGGGGGATGTTGCAGGGGTTCCCTCACCCAGTCCCCCTTGTTGTAAACAGGCCTCATGCACACATGGGGCACGTTCAGCACAACATGCTTTACCTACAATGCTCTTCGCAAGTCTTTGCTCCCCACAGGAGAAGGTTTCCCTCCGGCCCTTACCTGCTACCTGGGCCCAGAAGAGGAACGGGCGAGAACTCTCACCTCTCTGGATGGATGTGCTGGGTTTCCTTGTTGATTGGTTAATATCCTGGGGAAAAATCAGTGATCTCATCCCTTTGGCTCACCTGGGGAGTGCCCAGAGCAGTGAGTCAGCGTTAACTACGTACAGCCTGTGCTCCCCAGGGGTGAGCAGGGCAATGGGTGGTCCCATCACCTCCTCTGCGCTGCTGGAACCAGACACAAAGATCTCCCAACACTTCATCCAGCTGTACCAGAGCCCTCCAGCTGCTCCTCCCTGCTCCTTTCACTCTTCCCCTCCACCCTTTCTCCCATTCGTCCTCTCGCTCCCTCTTCTTACCCACCTCTCCTGCCCTCCCTTCTCCCCCAAATGATGTATTTTCCCCCTGGCAATTTTATGACCCATTTCCTTGCTTGACAGCAATTAAGCAAATGTTTCAGCTCCAATCCCATGCCCCATAAACATCACAGAAGGGAAAACGCTATAAAGAAGAAAACCATGAAATAGCTATTCTTGGGGGGTGGCTTATGGAGAGGAGACTGTGTTCTGGGCCCTTCCCCCTAGGGTTGGAAGTGGGGGACTCGTCCTCACACACTCGGCCCGGCTCAGTCTCCCATCCCCAAAGGAGCCTGCTTTGTAGCCAATGCATGAAAAACACCAAGCTGCATCCAGCAATCACAGTGGCTCATTATCAGCCCCCAGCTCCCCAGTGCACAGCGCTGGCTCCCTCTGCTCATGCCCCGCTGCTGCTCAGCCACGCTCCCCCACAGCCCAGTCGCTCGCACTAAAATAAAATGGCCAAATAAAATAAAAGAAATAAAAAGGCCCCCCCCCTGCTGGGAGGCAGGTGATGTTTTGGTGCCTGACAGGACCAGGGTCTCTGGGGAGCTGCACTGATTACTCGCACCTTTCAGTTCGCTGTGAACATCTTCACCTTCTCCGGCTTAAAGAAGCCTGACATGTTAAATTGTGCCACTCAGGCCTCAGTGCCAGCCTGTCGGGGGGAGTGGCGGCTGCCCACAGGGATTCCAGAACCTAACGAGAGCTGCTCCTGCATTAGTGCCACGAGAGCCTCTCTGATGTACAAACTGCTGGGAACAGGGAGCCCTGTGCTGAGGAAACTCAGACAGACACCCTTCCGAATTTCCATGACAACTGTAAGAGGGCATTTGCTGGGCTGGCGAGTGCCTGTGTGTGCAGGAATGGGATCACTGAGCACCAAACGAGCCTGGGCTGCTGCTATCCTACCTTGTGTGGGGATGTGTGACGAGGGTGGGGAGTGAGCGTGTGGTCCTTGTGCACAACTGGAACCAGGGCTGCTGCTCTCCCATTCCTTGTTTGTGCAAGTGTCTTCGCACTCCCACTGCTTCCACTCCTGTGACATTCCACTCACTTCCCGGCAGTCCCCACTCATTGTCAGAGGAGTATGTGTAGGATTCTCTTTGTGATTAGGGGGCGTGGGCGAGTCTCCATAGCTTGTGCTTTGTGTTTTCACCCTCCCAAAGAGGGAGGGCTGGCTATTTCCCTACTCAGTGTCCAGCAGAGGCTGCAGCCTGCCCCGTGGAGGAATGATCAGAACATGTACCCCACGGACAGGCGCGAGGCCAGTGTATTTCCTTAGAGAACAGTTCTGCCTGCTCAGACAGCAGTTGGGCTCGCCTATGGTGCAGAGGGAGTTGCAGCCAAACTGGGAAATCAAACACTGCAGGCTCCTGGGCAGCAGTGGTGGAAGCCGAGGGGTGGCGTATGGAGCAGGATCAGACACGGGGGAGGGAAGGAGGAAGGTTCAGGTAATCTGCTCCTGCTGAGGAGAGGACAAGGCCTCAGCGCTCCTCTGCTCCCTGTACTGGCAGGGGTGGGTGTCTCAACACTGCCCTTTCCTGGAGGGAATAGCAGGCCTGGACAAGTGTGTGTCATAAACCCTCATACTGCTACAGCCCAGGAGAGTCTCCCTGCTCTCATGTGGTAGGTGCTTTGGAGCAGAAGGGCCTGAGTTCTATCCTCACTCATTACTGTGCAGGCCTTGCTGGCTGTAGCTCCATTATGACCAGAGGCAGGCACAGTGACATAACATGAGAGGCTGGTGGCTTCAGGCCCCTTCCCCAAATTTCCAACCAGTACTGGGGTATTCCCAGCCCAAGGACCCTCGGGTCTCACCTGCACAAAACCTCAGGCTCTTCTTACACTTACACCTCACTGCATCTCCCCGGACTATGACAACTCAGCTCCCAGGCCTGGGGAACAGAGACAGCCCTGCACCCTGCAGGACCGGGCCCTCATACGGCATCCACAGTGAAATCATTCCTCCTCCGCGTGGTCTGAGGTTCCTGCACCTCACCTATAAACACTGGGCTTCAGAACAAACAGAGAGCCAGCGTCTGTGCTCTGCAAGCAGAGCCCATTCAGCATCAGACACAGGATGGCTCCATGGGTCCATGAGGGTACCAGGTCCCATCTGAATTCCTGTTGGCTCCCAGCAACCTGTCATCTGAGTCCACCTGTCCTAGGGCTGGACTAAGAGGGAGTGCCCTTGAGCTACTGGGAATGCTACTGAGACCTCCATGAGTGTGTGCTGCAGGGCCGCAACCCAGGTGGGGCGACTCCAGGAGCTATAGTGAGCAGGGGGGCAAGGGAAGAGAAGTGGGGAGGGGAGGCTGTTTCCTGGACTGATGTCCTGGAGGATGCCAGGAGCTAATTCCTGCTTGTTCTGAAGGAGCGATCTTGGCTGCATGCGTCTGTGTCGGGTACCTGCGAGGGATTGCAGTGAAACCCAGTGGATAAGTCTTGGCTAACAGCAGCTTCTTCTCGAATCCCTGGGGGTCTTAAGCAGGAACCGAGCAGAGACCAGGAGAAAGTATCACCCCATTAAAAACAAAAAAGGAGACGAACGAGAGAGAGAGACAGAAATCCAGGCGACAGCTGAAGAGCTTGGACACAGATGTGAGTCCCAGGGCTGCCCACAGTGCTCCTGAACTATTGACGGCATTAGATTGGCCAAAGGTGAAAAACGGCCTTTGCCAGAACCACCGACAGACATTTCCCTCCATGCCTGACCCAGAACAGCAGGCTAGTTAGAGCAGCACCGCGGAGAGACAAAGGTCCAAGAAGCCCTGCCATGAAGCAGGGAAAGTGTTAGCTAGAGAGACACTGACACCCCTCTGCACACTGATGTGCACCTCAGTCACATGCACAATCACACACTGATCTGCTTGGGGACCTGCCAGGAAAGCTGTAGAATTTCATTTGGTGTCGGCGCAGCATCTAGCCAGCTCCAGCATTTCAAATGGGCCAGAGCCGTTTGGGTGCTAGATGGTGCTGACCCTGATGTGTGATGGCCGATTCCCTGCTCCCCCGCCCTCCATCCCCCCAACACACACACTTGATCTGGCTCTTATGCAACTCATGATGTCGCAATAAAGTTTGAGCAGTTTGACTTTGCTGAAACTCTTGCTGGAGAGCGTCCCATGCTGGGGGTTAATACTCTGTTAGAGGGTCCCACAGATTTAGAGGGCAAGAATAACAGAATCATAGAAATGGAGGGCAGAAAGGGCCCTCAGTAGATAATCTAGTCCAATCCCTTGCACTGAGGCAGGGCTAAATGACCATCCCTGACAGATGTTTGACTAACTTGTTCTTAAAAACCTCCAATGACAGAGATTTCATAACCTGCCTAGGCAATTTATTCCAATGCTTAATTACTCTGACAGTTAGGAAGTTTTTTTCTAATGTCCAACCTAAATCTCCCTTGCTGCAATTTAAATCCATTGCTTCTTGTCCTGTCCTCAGTGGATAAGGAGAACATTTGAGCTCCCTCCTCTTTATAACAACCTTTTACATACTTGAAAACTGTTATCAAGTCCCCTCTCAGACTTCCCTTCTCCAGACTAAACAAACCCAATTTTTCCAATCTTCCTCAGAGCTCATGTTTTCTAGACCTTTAATCATTTTTGTTGCTCTTCCCTGGACTTTCTCCAATTTGTCCACATCTTTCCTGAAGCGTGGTGCCCAGAACTGGACGCAATACTCCAGCTGAGGCTTTATCAATGCTGAGTGGAGTGGAGACATTTTTTACTTCTCATGTCTTGCTAACAACACTCCTGCTAATACATCCCAGAATGATGGTCACTTTTTTGGAACTGTGTTACATTGTTGACTTAGTTTGTGGTCCACTATGACCCCCAGATTCTTTTCTGCAGTACCCCCTTCTAGGCAGTCATATTCATTCTGTATTTGTGCAATTGATTGTTCCTTCCTACGTGGAGTACTTTGCATTTGTCCTGATTGAATTTCATTCTATTTACTTCAGACCATTTCTCCAGTTTGTCAAGATCATTTTGAACTCTATCTTGTTCTCCAGAGTGCTTGCAACCCCTCCCAGCTTGGTAACATCTACAAACTTTATAAGTGTACTGTCTATGCCATTATCCAAATCACGTATGGAGATATTGAATAGAACCAGACCCAGATCCCACGCTATGCCCTTCCAGCTGGACTGTGAATCACTGATAGCTACTCTTTCTGAGTATGGTTTTGCAAGCAGTTGTGCAGTATATTTCCCTAGTTTGCTTATGAAAAGGTCACGTGAGACAGTATCAGAAGCTGAGATATATCACCCCTACTGCTCCCGCCACCCACAAGTCTTGTTACCCTGTCGAAGAAGGATATTTGAATGCAGTAGTGCAAGTAGCCATCCCTAAGCCATGGAGTAGGAAGAGACCAAGCAGTGATGGGTCACTTCAGCATTAAAGACAGTTCAAAGAGATCTGAGTGCACTAAGCTGCTGAGCAGGGAGCAGAGCACTGGGCCAGCCTGCTGAGGAAGGATGCAGATCCTGATAAAGCTCCAATGTGAACCCAGCAACAACCCTCCTTGGGAGGCCAGGGCAGAGGGTGCTTCAGGAGCTAATCCACGTTGTCTTCCTTCTCTTCTTTAGAGAGGGATCTCTAAAAGCAACTGATGCATAAAAAGAAGAAAAAGTTACTGCCCACAAAAAAAAAATCCAGCAAAACAAACCACTTCCTGAACATGCTGCTGTCAAGAAAAATGATACTGTCGAGAGAGAGAGAAATCCACTGCGGTTGATAGCAATTTACCATGCTCCAGCACCCAATGAGCGTTTATCGATAGTTTCAGGATCTGCCTGTCACTGTCACTGACTTGCTGCTCAGGAGCGGAGATCTCTGGGCAGCCCAGCTGTCAGCACCACCCTGGGGAGAATGAGACCAATGAAAAGGGAAATCAATTAGCCATTCATAAGGAATGAGAATTTACTTCTGTTACCAGGACCGGTCTCTTCGCTTTGCTCTAAGATCTCTTCCCTTTGTGCTCTGAAACCCAGAGCAGGCATGGAAACAGGCCAGGGAAAAACAGCACAAATAGTCACAATCCTGGGAAAGGGAGAGGATCCTAAACAAGGATGGAGAAAATAGACAAAGGTCCCCATTTCTCTGCTCAGTGCAGGAGGAGGGAGGAGGGAAGGCAGAGGTGGCTTTGTGTATTGTCTTGCTTGTATTCTGGGCACAGCCCGGCCTGCAAGTCAGAGCAATCTCAGGACTTTACATGGCCCAAGGGAACTGCCTCTGTTCTCCAACAATTCCCAGATGCCTGAACAGCTCCTTAGGGGCCACATGCAGCCTCTGTTTCCACAGCCACATCCTCTCGAGACATTTGCTACCGAAGGGAATGCAGGGGGAGCCATGCCACCGGTTGTGTGCCGGGTGACTCCCCAAGGTGGCTGGATGACTCCCCAAGGTGCTGGGTGACTCCCCAAGGTGGCTGGGTGACTCCCCAAGGTGGCTGGGTGTGCTGGCTTTACAGCCCCGCTACACAAATGGGATGTGACACCGTGCTGAACTGGCCCCAGTCCATAGCCATGGGCTCCTATTCAGGGCTGTGTGTCAGGGCAACCTGATACTCAGCTCCCCTCCTCAGGCATGAGGACAGTCCGTGCACCCCAGCCACAGGCCGCAGAGGGGTGCGTCATCCCTTCGAGGCTTTGCAGTGGGGGCAGTGGAGATTCTTCATTCTCTTTATGCAACATATAAACAAGCTCTGGCTCTCCCTGCTACAAGGTATTATCAAGGCAGGTGGCAGCCGAGCTACACCAGCTAAGACAAAGGCCAGCAAACCTCATGCTTCTTATGGTGTAAGCAGCCTAAGTGATCACCAGAAGGGACTGAGAAGAAACCTGTCCCCACTATAATAATGCACCACTAGGTACTAGATAGATAGATAGATAGATAGATAGATAGACAGACAGACGAGGGAGGGTCTTTCACCTTCCCTCTATAGTTTTCAGCATTGACCATTGCAAGAGCTATGATAGGACACTAGACAGACCACTCATCTAGCCTGTTTGACAACTCTTGAGTTTGCCTGGACCTCCTCAAGCAGAAAGGAGCCTAAATGGGTCTCCTTTGAATGAAACTAGTTGATAAATAGAAGCAATGGGTTTCCCTATGATTGCTTTCCAAGCTGTTCTCCCTCCTAGACACCCCCTCTCATAGGGACATTGTTACCAAGGGGATATTTCGGTAGCTATTTAATATATTCGATTTACAGTCCTGTGGGCCAAGTCCCATCAAGGCAGGAGCACCTCCAGCTGCTGTTCCCCATTCGCGGTTTCCATATCAAATCACATCTTCCTACCAGGGAGACAACCCTGGCTGCTGAGATCACACCAGGATTAGCAGGGGAACATGGCAGCATTTTTAACTGCAGAGGTTTTATATTTGCATTTCTCTTTGGTGCAGTTTGCAGCTCTCACTCTCTGAGCAGGTCTGACTCCCTTCCAGAGACTCCAGGAAGGGGGGAAAGTCCAGGCATCCTGCAGAAAGTTTGGACAGAACTGCAGAGAGGAGCAGTCCTTTCCAAACATGAATGTCCGCCTGTGGTCTATGGAAAGGCTGATCCCTCTGCCCTCCACTGACCCACCTCCCCCTTCCACAGTGGGGATTATCACGGATTATGACTCTGAGCACACATTGATAGAGATGGACAAATCAATAGGGAGTGACAGCACATGCCATTCAAACACATTTAGACTTTATCGAAGGCTCTGACTCACCGAGGAGAAATCGCACAAGGGGATGGAGCTCGTCTGCATTCTAAAGGTCATGGCTGCATCACTGGGGCCCTGCGGTCTGCACTGCACAGGTTCTCTTTTAGGTTCATCAAGTCTATGGTCATTTAGAGAGGAGTGTGATTTTGGGGGGACCGCAGGGCACAGCTGCCAACTTTCAAGCACCCGACTTTCACAAAAAGCCCAAAGTCAAGCTAATCCCATTTCAAAACAAGGCCAAAACAAGCCAGTCCCTAAGAACCCCAACACTCTAGGTGACTAGATCCCCCGGCCTGAGTCTGGGACTGTGGTGGGCCCGCTGTGCACCCTTGACTCCCCCCACCTTGCCCCCGCTTGCTGGGAGCTGATAAAACAAAAGAAGGAACAAGCAACAAGCCACAAGACAAAAACTAGCCAACAAGCAACTCACAAGCCAATTAAGCCAAAGCCAAGTCCAATTTCCGTGCTTTTTCCACAGGTTTGGCATGTCTGCCGCAGGGCTGGGCGGCTGGCAGGGATGGGTTACCCCTGGCCAGTTCAGCACCACGGACAGAGCTGCCCCTGCAAAGAGAAAGGAGAGCCTGGCAGCTGTGAGCTCCACACTTCCATCCCTTTGCATTGCTCCAAAGGTCATGGGAGGTTCTGCTGGGAAATACTGCAGGGGAGGGCAGCCAGTCATGAAGAGAGTGCAGGGAAAGGAGGGGTCAGGACAGCGGGCAGGAAAATACCACATCCCAATGGCGAGAGAATTGCTCTCAGCCCAAGACAATCTGTGTGAGGAATGGGATTGCTTCAAAGGGAAATGCACAGGGCCGATACTGGCCGCATGCACAACCCCCGTGAGGAGACCCACTAACTCAGACACAGACACAGACACACACAGCCTGTGTGGGAAGAACCACTCATTCACACAGCCCTGGGAAGCGTGATGCATACTGCACACACGGATGTACACCCACACACACAGGCTAAGGCCCACATTTTTCAAACCTGCCCTCGAATTTTGGATGCTGTTTGGGTGCCCAGACAGACACCTTGGTCCTGTTTTTAGGAGGGGTTGAGCACATGCCAGTCCGTTGACTCCAGCTGGAGCTGTGCTTGCTCAGCGTCTCAGAATATGGCCCTCGGTGGCTTAAGTCGGGCTCCCAAAAAATGTGTGAGGCATCTAAAATTAGAGGCCACCAATGAGAATTTTTGCCTGAGCAGCTGGCCCTGAGTCCCATGCAGTCAGGACTGGAGCTCCCAGCCCTGCGCTCCATCCACTGGGCTGCAGCTGCCTCTTTAGGAAGGAAAAAAATTAATAACTAGAAAGATAAACTTGCTTGTTATTTCTAGCACTGCCTCATGTACTTATAGAACAGTCCCATTTCTGAGAGCCTTAAAGAATGGAGCCATTCAGGCATGTCTAGGGGTCCTACCTGTCCCTTTCCGAATTGCCAGGTGGCTGGCTACCAGCCTGGACTAGTGTTAATGGCCACTCGTGCCACAGTGGCTCTAGTGTAGCTGTAATGGGTTGGTGACACCGTTATATTTATGGATATGTCAGGAGAAGGGGAATGGCTACTGGGTGTTCATATGTTCCCTGCTGTATTATTTCAGAGAAGCCATTTGAGATCACAGGCAGAGCAGTGTCTGCTCCCAACAGAAGGGAAATGACTGGAGGGGAATATTTGCAAAAAGCAGAGTTCAGTAAATATTTTATGCCCAGTAATGTTCTGGCTTTTGAATGGTGCATGCCAGGGAGTTAAAGGGAGGTGAGGCACATGGGAAGGTGGCGTGCGTGGTGTCAAGTGTGAAAGGGCTCGTGTGCAAGAGATGAAAAGGAAGCTACCGGCCCTACGTCCAGTGCACTGTGCAGTGGCTGCTTGCGGTGGTGGGGAGACACAGCACCTATTACAGCTATTGCACTGACAAGCCCCCCAGTGACACTGCAGAGCTGCCCTCGCACTGGCCTTGGAGGGACATGATCTGCTCCAGTGCTGGCCCAGGGTTAAGTCAGACCAGCAGGTCTCACTAGCAGAACAACCCAGCTGCTCCACCCAGGCCGCACCCAGGCACCCCGCTACTTCCACACACAGATTACACGCCTGCCCTCCAAGCCTAGCCCAGGGGCAGAGCCAGCCCATGCTAATGCCCCGGGACGGAGAGGAGGCCGCAGATTGGAAATCAACCACCTCATGGATGATTTCTCAAGCAGCCACATGGGGAAGAAAAAAGGCCCCATGAAAAGGAAGGGTCTTGAAAATTCAGGGCTCTCCAGTGAGCCCAGGGATTTATCACTAGCAAACCCGGCTGAGATACCAGTCCTGTAGCACAGGCTGCTGGCGAAATCTGGGGCTGGAGGAGCCCCCCAAGGACCTGGGATCTCTCCAGAGCAAGTCCTTTTGCTTCACTGTCTCTGGATGACTCCAGGCTAAGCTGGGCTTCAGACCCACAGGGGCCACGAACAGGCCCCCCACCGGAAGGGCAAACCCTGCTCAGACTGGCCCCCCTCTGCCAGCCGTGGAGTCAGAGTGCTCTCCCAGGAACCGTGGCTGCCTGCCTGATCTGTAGCTCAACAGTGTCATCTGGTGGCCAGGCTGGGGCCCAGCGACTGCACCCTGTTGGGCTCAGTTCTCCCTTGCTCTGCCCCTCATGCTAACATTTACCCCAGTGCAAAGTGAGGGGTGAAACACCCCTGTTCTAAGCTGGCCCTGGGGCACGCCCGCTTTGCACAGGTGTCCACGATGCTGCAAGATTGCGAGTCAATGGCAAATCAGGCCCCTAGGTTAGTTTTTGTGCACTGTCTGTCCTTAGCCGTTTGTGCCTCACTTTGGGGGTGGGGGGGTTGTGGGGCAAACCTGTCCAGTCCAAACCTTTCACAAGTGCCCAATTTCTTGCATGTTTCAGGGTTCCCCACTCCTTGCCCTGGTCTCTAGATGGGATGAGGGGCAGGAGCTGGCAAACAGACTCAGTGTTTGCCAGAAAAGCAACTTCACTCACCCTGGGACTCTGCAAATGCCCACGATACATTTTTTTGGGGGGGAGACACAACCCCCTGCCTTGCAGGATGAGCTTCAGCCACTGAGCTGCAGCATCCGTGCCTGTACGCTGCCCTGCAGGTGCTAGCAATCGAGTCCCTGGCTCCCGTGGCTGACTGGGCTGAAGCTGAACAAAGCTCCCTGAAATGCTTCCTGGCCCTCTCCTGGCATTTCTGCTGGGCTGAGTGGAGCTCTTGGTCCCTGTGTATTTCAGCCGGGGACTCCAGTGCAGAAAAGCCTCCAAGCCCTGCCTCTGTAGGGATTTTCCTTCCTCTCCAAACCTCCCCAAGGCAGCTTGGCTTGCTCTCTCCCTCTCAGGGTGCAGGCCGGGTCTGGGGCTGCTCCTGCTTTTTCATGACATGCACTGTCTCTGCTCTGCTCTTCAGCTCATCATCTGCAGTTACTATAATTGCATCCCAGTTCCTTGGCCTCCCTGGGAAGACAAGCAGCTTGGCCGTGCACAGAGCAGTGATAAACGTCCCTGGGCAGCAGTGGCTGTGAGCAGAATGGGGGGGGGTGTTTCACCTGAGAACAGCCTCTTCTAATAAGAGTTTCCTCCAGCCGGGCTCAGCACACACTGTGGGTTCAAGTTCACCTCTGCCTCCCGGACAAGCATCAAGCGGCAGGATTTGCTGCTCTCATCCTTCAGCTTCCTGTCCTCCCTGCATTCTGCCAGACCACAAGCCCCTGGGCTCCTGGGGCAGGAGAGTCTGTTTGGCTTTGTCATTCGAGTTTCAAAACTTCAATTCTGTACAATCTTCATGCACAAGTTTGATGTCAAAGGGCAACTTCCAGACAGCCCATTCGACCCAACTCCCACTGGCTCCACCCAGCTTCCACCAGCTCCACCCAATTCACACTAGCTCCGCCCAGCTCCTATCAGCTGTGCTCAGCTCCCACCCCTCCCCAGGAGGAGGAATCCCAGCACTCAGCACTGGCCATGCCAGCACCAACCCAAAGCAGCCCAGTGGGAGGTGCTGCTGGGCAGTGGAGGGCCGCTGTGCTCAGCTCAGGCTGTTCTTAGCAAGATGAAGCACGTTGAGGGCTTGAGTCTGTGTAGTTCAAGGGCCGAAGATATTTAAATTTCACTCACATTCACAAGCTTATCCAAACCCGTGGTGCTCTTGGGCTTAATTACGTGGCAGGAGCAGAGAGGAGCACTGTGGATGTTTGCCCGTCATGTCCAAGCTGCAGCTGGTTGATGAAAGAGATGGATTCATGCAAACGCGTTTGGGAGCAGAGTGGGGCATCTCTCCCTCTCTGTTTCCTTTGGTCCTGCTCACTCTTCCTCCCTCCTTCATTTCATTCTCCTTTTCCCTCTCCCATTCACCGTCTCTTCCCCGACATCTCTCCTCCTCTCCCTGCTGAGATGGGCAGCTCCACCTCTCTGTCTCCATGGAATCGAGGAATTCTGGATGATAAAATGGGGGGAACTGGAAGGGAACAGCCAGTTAGTTCCCTCTAGAACCACCCTTGTGAGGATGCCTGGTGCCAGCTGTCACGGAGTGTGGGGGAGTCAGGTCCTGCACCCCCGGACTCCCTGCAGATTCATCAGGACTCTCAGCCAGCCAGTAAAGCAGAAGGTTTATTTAGACGACAGGAACACAGTCCAACACAGGTCTTGCAGGCACAGATAACCGGATCCCCCGGATAGGTCCATCTTGGGGGGCCCCACAGCCCCCCTTGGGGATCAGAGCTCGGTCTCCCTGCCTCCCCTCTGTTCTCCAGCCAGCACTCATCTGCCCATTCCCTCCGGCCCCTCCTCTTTCCTCAGCTCCTTTCCTTTGTCTCTGCCCTGGCCAGAGGTGTCATCTCCCCTCCCCCAGGCCAAGCTCAGCTCACAGTTGAATTCCTGCATCTTCACCTAAACCTCTGGCTCTCCCCTCCCCCGCACAGACAGTCTGTGCTTCCTACTCCTTCACACCAGCATGTCTGGCCTGGCGGGTCCTGCGAAGCCCTGGCTGGCACGGTACGGTTATTCTGCCCCTGTATTATTACTCTATGGTGAAGCCAAGGGAGGGGAAGAGATTTCTTAGGGTAGCCCAAGGGAGGCATGGCAAATAGGTAAATAATCCCTAATGCTGAGGTTTGTCCCACTGTGGAAGCAGTGGAAGCCCCATTGCTTGAGACCTTTCAAAGAGGAGTGTACTAGGCACTGGAGACACAGGACCTCAGGGAGCCACCCTGAACTCACCCAGGGACAGATGAGGAACCTTTGTGTTTACTGACCCTTGTCAGGCGACACCATTTGCTGTTAGTCATTGCGCTTGGCCCAGCTACTTCTCAGCTGCATTCAGTTTTATCTTCCTAAAGGCAAAGAATGAGACACATTAATCATAGAATCATAGGGCTGGAAGGGAGCTCGAGGGGGCGTCTAGTCCAGTCACCTGCACTCATGGCAGGGCTAAGTATTAGTGCAGCTTTAGGACCATGACAGCTACGGGGCAGGGCACATGCAGCCCGTTTCTGCCCTCTAACAAAGCACTGAGGTTCGTAGCAGCGGCTGGCCCCACACTGGAATAAATGGGGCAAGTCTTTCCTCCGTCCGGGGTCCCACGGCGGGAGGAATGAGGGGGCCGTTCAGCACGTGTATTTCATGGGCTGTCAGTCAGCAAAGCTGGGAAATCAGGGCCTGCCACCCACAACACACCATTTTGAGTTTCCCATCTCTTGAGCACTTAAATTGGCACCTTCCTGTTGCATCACTATATTTGTCTGCATTGAATGTCCTTTCTCAGTAAAGGAAACATGCCCCCAAACTGTACCTGACTGGGAGCACATTGGAATAAATGGGCTTCCTCTGACACCCCCATTCCTCAGCAAGCCCAGGGTAAGTGCTGAGCTTAGTCCAGCAGGGGTTTCTCTGCCCCTTGGAACTGCTGGTACCTTGTGAGGGAAGACAGCAGCCTGCTCCGGCCCAGCACAGCGCTCGGCTCCCCGCACTCAGAAGCAACCCTGCTTAGCCGGCCCCACTGCAGGGTTTAACTTCCTGGCTACCGCACAGGCGGAACATAAAAACCAAGAGGAACCCCTGGGCTGAGAACAAGTCAGGCACGTGCCTGCCCCAAGAGTTACTGAACTCTCTGTAAGGCCTGGAAATGGGCTTGGCCTGAGCGCGAGAGCAAAGGCACCTTTCGGACAAGGGGGTTCTGATAGGCCCCTGGCTTGCCCATTCTGATAGGGTGCTGGGTGCTGTACAAACGCAGACCCAGAGGCAGGCCCTGCCCGAAGGACTTGCCGTCGCAATAGACAAAGGGGTGGGAGGGAAGTGATTTCTCCAAGGTCACTCAGCACGTCAGTGACAGCATTTGGACCAGGACCCAGGTCTCCTGATGTCCAGCCCCTCTTCAACCACGCTGCCTTCCCCCTGTGCTGGATCACTTCAATAGCCCATCTAGTCTGCTACCCTGCAGCTGGTGCCCGATGCTTGAGGCCTATGCTCACTCCCAGAGGTCTTAGCTTCCCTGCACACTGACTTCCCTCTCTGATCGCTTTAGAACTAAATAGTGACCATGGCTGGGAGGGGGAGGGAGTTAGTGCAGAGACCCGCCCTCCCCCGCCCCTTTCAGGCAGCTGACACCAGGCTGGTGCTAGCAGGGGGGAGGACCTGCTATCCACAGTGGGACTGAGGTGTGGAAGGTGGTGGGAGGATGGGCCCTGAGGACTCCATAAACCTAATGCACCCACAATCTGGGCCTGCAGGCTTTAAGATTAGCCAAGATAAATCAGAGTTAATTGTGCCCCCCCAGCCTTATCAATCAGACACCCGCGACCTTGCCCCATGTAGAGTGGCCAAAGATAGCGTTCTTTATCTGGGCCTGAAGCTCCCCAGATACTGAATCTCCATTATCACATGCTCCTAGCCCACCAAGGCCGAAGTCCCAGCTCACTCCTTCCCTGCTTGCTATAATCCCCAAGATAAGGGATTAGGACTTTCCCCAGGCGACAGCTGTCAGTGCAGGAGCACATTGACTCAGTCACGCAATAGTGCTGCACATATTTTGGCTTCCTTCTCAGCCTGATAAGTGATATTGCCCTGTAGCGTGTGAGCCCCGGTAAGATGTTAGTACCACCCAGGCTCCTGGTTGCTCATAGGCAAGAACAGCATGAAATCTCTGGAGGCTGAGGGGGGAAGACCAGGAACAGAGAAGCGTCATTAAAACGACTTACAAACTGTCCGAGGGCATGTCTGCACCACAATGCAAGCCCAGGCTTCGTGGGACCTGAGTCCATGCACCCTGGGTTTGGAAGCCCAGGGCTTGAGCATCTGCACTCATTGGTGACCCTAAATTAAGAATTTTTGAGCCCAGGCACCACCCTGGTGCTCCAGTGTCCACACTGCAGTACGCAGGTCATGTCCAGCCAACCATATTCCAGACTACCTAACACCCTCCTGAAACGGGTCTTCTCTGGCCCTTTGGTCCAGGTACAGCGTGGGAAAAGTTGACTGTCCACCCCTCACATCACGGGAAGTTTTCACAGCCACCAACATTTCTTTCCAAGCCATCATTTTGGTCGGCATGCGCCCAGCAACTGGAGCTAGCAGCAGGGAGGAGTCACCACTGAAGAACGTCTCTTGCTTGGGTTTTGCTCCTCTTTCAGGAAATGGGCAGAACTTCCATGAGATGCTGGTGGACATTTCAGCCGTGTTTTCTGACCCACTCAAGGCACCTGGTGGAGCTAATGCCAGAGCGAGAGGATGAGAAGCCAGAGGTGAGCCGTTTGCTCATTCATTGACCTCCGTGACAGGAATGGCCTGCTGAACCCATCCGTTCACTCGGAACATGCACCGATCACAGCTGGAGCAGGATGCACCAGGCAGCAGAACTCAGGGATGCTGCGTGTTCCCACATTACGGGCTTGCAGGGGGGCGAGCTATGAATGGTGTTGTAGAGCACTGCTGCCAGTCACTGAGGTACGGTCACAGCACACCAGGAGCTGGGGGGCAGGGTATTTCGGATGCCATGGCAGTGGAATGGAGGGGGAACTGGGCATTTCCATTGCTGACTGATGTACAGAGATGAGAAGCAGTTTGGACCCACCTTGCCCTTTGGGCTTTCCCTTCGGTTTATTATTCAAAGCACACGCAGTAAAAGATGTGCTGCAGTGACAGCAATAAACTTTCTTAACAAAAAGAAAACCCTTTGTTTGTATTCCAAAACCAGACCCCTGCTCTGGCAGTGGCCACACGCCCTCAGGCTGTTGGTGGCAGGACCCTTCTCCCCAGCATCGGCTTCCCGTGAGGGTCACGTTCCCCCCGCTCCAAGTCTGGCCTTCCAGGCCCTCTTGTCTGGCGACGTCTCCCTATGCTGGGCCCTCTGCCCAGGGCCTCCTCGGTCTCCCAGTCACGCGCAGCTCTGGTGTTGTGTGTGGCACGGCTGGCACCTGCTACCCCAGCTCTGGCCCTGCAGCTCCAGCCTGGCTCCCTGTTGGTGCAGCTGGTCTGTGCTGCTCCGGCTCCGACTCCAGCTCCAGCTCCTCTGGCTCTAGCCCAGCTCTGCCCTGTGGGCTGCTTCTCCAGCCCCTCTGACTCTGGATGCTGGTTTCCCCTTAGCTCTGCCCTTAGCTCTGCCCTGGGCTCCTGGCTCCCTCATTGACCTGCCTGCCCTGTCAATCGGGCTGACCTGGAGCAATGGCCTCTCCCCATTGGCTCTGGGCCCTGTCCGTCTCAAGATCCTGATTTCTATGTGGTCTTCCCCTTTCTTGTGGTATTTGGAGATGACCAACCTAGAAAACCCCACTAAGTTTCAGTGAGGGGCCAGCAACCCCCCGACAGATGTATATGTTCAGACCCAGCTGGTTTTGCTTCCATACGCTAAGTAGTGAGGTGCTCTGATTGCAGGGTGATGGGTGGCCATATCAAACCCTACAGTAGATAGCATGTGTTCACCTATCGTCCTGACACTGAGTCCTTTCAGGATACAAGGGATGTATCCATACTAGAGTCTGAAGAGAGACCTGGCAGCTGCAGACTAGATGGTGTCTGCAAAACAAGACAATGAGATCACTGTGGGCTAGAAAGGGCAGATCATGGCTGGGAAGGTCTCAGAGGTGTCACTCCATCAGTACAGGAGGCAACTGAGGAAATGTAAGTGGAGGGGAGGGACATGGGTTAATGGAAGCCCCTGGGTTTGAGTCACGTTTCATGCTGGTGTGTTAGTTATACAGTATCTACCACACATGATCTCATAGGACACTTGGTGTCAGCAAGGGGGCTAGGAGCCATAGATCTGAACCTCGCTGGTATGGAGAAGAGACTCAACCGACTGAGAGCTGATAACTCACCAACGGGGAGAAAACCAAAGGGAAGAGCACAGGACCCAGAACCTCCCATGGAATCAGAAAGCCATGACAAATTGCTTTTACTCTGCAACTGAAAAGCCAGACTCAGCAGCCAGGAAGTGAAGCAATCAGGAGGAACCTGAACCCAGTGAACGAGGATGGATGGGGTAAACACACAAAGGTCAATAACTCCCCAGGGACACTGCACGATGTTAAACCCACTTTATGTAATCCCGTTAAAACATTAATCCCAGGTTTGCTGCGAAGTGAGTCAGCAACAACAGTAATGCTCCAAAGTAGTAATAAAATGCAATGCAATTGATCAAGTGGAGGTCTGATATCATAAAACTCAGTAGTGCTGGAGGTTGCAGTCAGGGATTAGCAGTTGCAAGATGGATCTTCCCCTCGATGGCCATCAGCAGTGGAACAGGGAGGAGGCTCAGAGGCTGTGCTGTTTGATGGCCTTGGGGTCAGGTATGGAAGAGAGCATGGAGCGGCAGACTGCCCTGGTCAGAACAGCTTCCGCTTCCCTGTTGGTTTATCTCAGCTCCAGCCTGATGAGCCCCTTCCAGCCACGCTCGACTGTCCCTGGTTATAGCCCAGACACTCACAGCCAGGCCCTCCTGGCCATGCAGGAACTTGGTACCCACCGGAGCAACAAAGACTGCAATGCACCAAGTCTGGCTCCTCCACTCCTTCGCTCAGGACCTGGCTGTCTCAGACCCCGGCGTAACACTACACCCCATATTCACCCTAGTGATATTATTATGAGATGATTATGGCATAATTATGATGCATTTTGTATAAGATAAGTCATGTGAGGTGTCATTGGAAAAGTTACTGTTTGCTGAATATGATTACCCTATCTGTATGATGATTACCCTATCTGTATGCATGTGTAATTTTTGTATCTGAAGTTATGGATCTGTATTTCAGATGGGCTTGCTCTGGAAAACACCCCCAGCCAGCCGTTCAGGTACAACAGTGAAGAAGCCAGTGTTATTGGCTCATCAACAAAGACAATGGGCTGTGAAGTAGCTTAGGCTTCCTGTGGCCCTTTTGGCCAGCCTGTAAGTAATGGCTGCTCTGACTCTGCAAGGGCATGTGACCAGCCCACATGACTCTGGACTCCATTTTGGGTACCTGTATTTTCCCACAAATTGGGCTGGGAGCTGTTTTTGGAACAAAGGGTTCCCGCCATATGCTAACGCTATATAAGGCTGGGAAGTGACATCATCTGTGGTGCTTCACTCACCCACAACTCAACACCTGAGAGAATCTTTGAAAGAAAAAGACTTGGAATGGGGGAGGGGATCCCAAGCTGCAAAGCAAATGCAGCTTGTGCCTTGAGAATCTGCCAACCTGCTTGTATCATCAGCCAGGGTGAGGAGTTGCTAACTCATAGCCTTTCTTTCTAGTAGCTTAGGCTGTTTGCGGTTTTGTTTATTTACTAGGCAATCTGCTTTGATCTGTTTGCTATCACTTATAATCTATTTTTTATAGTTAAACTTGTTTATGTTTTAATTTAAACCAGTGTGACTTTCACTGAAGTAAATGTCTGGGGAAAATCTCAGCTTGGTTTAACCCAAGCGTATTGTGCATATTCCTCTCCACATTGAGGGAGGGGGGCAGACATATTAACGAGCTTACACTGTACAGATCCCTGTGCAGTGCAAGATGGTATAATTTTGGATTCATGCTCAAGAGGGGGGTGCGCGCCTGGGGAGCTGGGAAACTGATAGGGGTCTGCTGCTGGCACTCGGATAGCCCAGTCTGAGTGAGTGTCGCCAGCTGCTGTCCTGGTGGGTGATAACGGGGCCTGGGTGAGGCTGGCTGTGTGTTGGAGAGGGGCGCTGCAGTTCCCACAGACCCCAGACTGCATCCCCGGGGTGACAACCCAGCACATCCAGCTCCTCCACACAGGTGACTCCCATCTCCCTTGCATCTGGCTGTGGTGATGAGCCACTTTCATTTTCCCTGCAGCATCGTCATTTGCTAGATAGGAGGGTGGGTGTTTCAGGCACACCCTGCCAGTGTGCTATAGACTGTCACAACCCCATCACGTGGACTGCAAGCAACACTTCCCCCTGGACAGAGCACGGAGAGCCAAGCAGCAGTGGGGAGGCTCAGCCTGGAGCAGTGGGGGCTGCTGGTTGGGAGGAAGGTGCCTGAGCCGAGTGGTGCAGAGGAAGCTCGCTCATCATCCAGCTGCCTGCAGCAAGGCAGCCTTGAGCCACGTTAACACGCCCTCACGTTCAATTAACCAAATACACTGGAGGCGAAAGAGAGCCCCTGGGGGTTTGCTGGGGAAAGACGCCCAGATAATCCAGTTTTCTTCAATAAGTCAAACCCAAGCAGCTAACAAACGATTCAATGCAGCAGGAAGTTCTAGCCGGAGCCAGGTTTAAGATGAGGCCCTGAAACATAAGCCCTTGTATCAGAGGCCTGGTACGAGGCCTGAGGCCTGAACTAAAGTAATGGTCAAGACTTTGCTAACATAAAGCAGAGTTAAGCTGTGGGCCAGAGGCAGGCCCTGCTCACAGAACCTGGCAAGAAGAGTGTCATAAACAGTTAGTTAAGGGTTAAGGTTTTTTTCTACCTGTAAAGGGTTAACAAGCAGTACCTGTGTACCAGAGGACCAATCAGGGACAAGATATTTTCAAATCCCTGTGGAGGGAAGTTTTTTTTTCTGTTCTTTGTGTTAGAGAGTCTCTCTTGGGAGTTAAGGGAGTCCAGACATCTTAATCAAGTCCTCCCAGGTTACTGCAATAAATTCTTCTATTCAAGCTAGTGAGTATTAGCAAGGAACTAGTATTCTTATACTTTTATTTCTGTATTTGCAATTCTGTGTTTTGCTATAGAATTTCTTTAATTCTGTACTGTTATTGCTTTTACTGAGAAAGAAAGGAGGGGGGGGATTCTCTCCAGAGATTGATAAGTTTAGACCCTGTGTATTGTTCCATCTTTATGTATTGTTCCATCTGTATTACAGAGACAGTTACTTTCTTTTTATTCTTTAATAAATCTTTTCTGTTAAGGACTTGGTTGATCTTTCCTTGGGTGAATTCTCAGGGAACGGGGAGGAGGGAGGAGGACGGCATCCCTCGTAGTTGAATCCCGGTAGCTCTCCTAGGAAAAGGGAGGGGGGAGGAAGCAGGGGGGAATGGTTTACTTCTCCTAGGTGTAAGAACTCCATGGATTTGGGGCTCTTGGGATCCCCAAGGATTTTGGGGAAGGACTGTGTCCCAATACACGTACCTTATTGGGTGGTGGCAGCTTTTACCAGATCTAAACTAGGATTTTAGTTTAGGGGAGTCCATGCAGGTCCCCATATTGGAACCCAACAGCTCTAAGTGGGGGTGAGACCTATGACAAAGAGGCTGCTAATTGCACGTATACACATATCTAAAGGGTATCAAGTACTAATAGGATGAACATGTGCCAGGATGGCACCAGAACAGAAACTCTTACTGTGCTTTGTTTGACAATAAACCTGGCCGGGTGCCTTCGTACCTTATCAGAGTCTGTGGTCATTGGGGGTTCTCATGGGGTCAGCTGTGTCCACTATCTGCGCAGAGCCGGGGCAGCACACAGAGGGAACACGTCTGCAGCTGACTGTTATCAATATTGAACAGAGCAGAGCACCACACCGGTGACATCTAACAACACCAGGAATGCAGCCCAACAATTGCAGGATAAGATAGGGCCGTGAACTTAGCTCCCTGCTTCTCTTTATTAGCATTGGTTCTGTGGGATTTGTTTTATTCTCTTCGTGCAGGGGCAGGAAGATGTTTACTTCCTTGGGGCTGGTGCTTGCTGTCCTCTCGCTAGGAGCCTGTGCCCCTCTGCAGGACAGAGGCCACTGCAGCAAAGTCCTGCTGGTCTCCTTTGATGGCTTTCGGTGGAACTACGACCAGGATGTGGAGACCCCCAATCTGGATGCCATGGCGAGAGATGGGGTCAAGGCACGTTACATGACTCCCGCCTTCATCACCTTGACCAGCCCATGCCACTTCACCCTGCTGACTGGTAAGCGCCTGTAAATCCCCTTAGGCAGAGCTGGGAGCAGGCTGGGGTGAGGGACGTGATCAAAGCCCCCAATACAGAAGGGTTCCTCTGTTTTGTCCTTCTCATGCACTTAGGACACAGCCCAACTTGCACTAATGACACCCCTGCTGTGACCTCCGCACCCACTTCACAGCATCCCCAAGGCTGCTACTGCCCATTTGTTCAGCCTTCAGCAAAGGGCCTAACTACACTCACCAGACATTTCTTTGCTGGCCTCTTGGGTGGACATTGAAGATGGATTTCGCTGCACTTAAAGGCAAGGTGGCTGCTCAGCTCCTACTGCAGTGGCACTGAGGTCCCGATCATGTCAGTTTGGTGGCCATTTCAGTGCATTGGGTGGCAGCTGATTGCAGAAACCCCCAAAGGCCCCCATTGGGATGGAGACTGTACAGAACATACCAGGAGACCTGACCCGTGCTCTCAAGGCCTTCCTGTCCAAGACAAGCCAGCTGAAGGGAGGGGAAGAGAGCAAGCAAAGGGACCTGCATGCTGGAGGCATGGGGCTTGTTACTCCCATCTCCCATAGGTTTGCTTTATTTTTATTGCAAAAACTTCGTGGTAGTTTTTTTGTTGGATGTGCTCAGAGCTGAGGTCAGGGAGAGGAACGGATTATCGCAGCAGGAGAGCAGAGTGGTAAAGAGAGAGGGAACCTGATGGAGGAGGAGGGGGACGCTGGGCAGCCATGAGGAGCAGAGGCAGGAGGCAGGATGAAGGGGACTAACCCCAACAGCAGTATGGCAAATGCTAAACAAGCTGGGGGGTTGAGAGTGGTGATGGCAGGAGGCTCCGAAGGCTCCACCCTGGGGCTGCTGCTGTTTGCTATGTGGTGGGTGTGGAGGGCAGTGGGCCCAGTGCCCTGTGCTTGTCCTTCTGGGTCTGGAGCAGGGCAGAAGCATCTGGGAGGAATTCCCCGTGGGACGTTTCCTCTGCATATCTCTGCCTACCCTCTGCTCCTCGTGAGGTTTGCTTTCATGTTGGCGAATCACTAGGCTGAGGGGTGGGAGGACAGAGAGAGAGAAGGGGGTGGGGTATCAGCCTGCCATTGACTAATTGTTCATCTGCAGCCTCCTACGTGAACCAGCCTTCCACCTGTGCCAGATGTGGCAATTTCCTGCAATATTCCTGAAAAACCTTATTGAACTAAGTATCAGTATCTTTGGGGTCCATTGCATTAAAAGCAACATGTATGTATAGTTGTGGGCTGGATTATATGTAACCTCTCAGGGTGGAGAGATGTGACGTGAGGTATGGCGGTTCCAAAGACTCTACTGAAAATGGGCCAGATCAGACAGGACTTTGGGGACAATACAGGGTAAGTGGATCCTAGGGGGAGATCAATACAAATTCCCCACCTCTGGTTATGCAAAACCTGCCTTTTGGAGCTCTACCCTGAGGAGAGGGCTGTGTCTGCTAATCACCTGTTACCAGAGATCAAAGCACTGAGCTGTATCAAGAAATGGATGAACTACCCAGGCAGCTGTTCTGGTTCTGAATCTGAAACAGAGATAAACTGGTGACCAGGGGGAAAAGCCAGCTGTGGGTTTTGAAGGACTGACACCTACCAGAGCCAGGGTTGGACTTGGGGTGACCCCTGGTCAGCTTTTTAGCATGCTAGGTTCTTTTATTGGGTTTAATGTGTTCTCTCTAATGCTTTTGCCATGGGAATAAATGTGCTTGCTTAGAGCTGTGGGTAACTCACAGCTGCTGGTAATACACTTCATAGCCTTTAGAGAGACAGCCAAGTGCAGGCACTGGCTGCTAGGCAGTCTGGCTTGCTGGGAATATCGCAGGGTAATTGCACATCCTTAAAAACCCCAGTCAGGAGGGAAAGAGATTCGGGTCTCTACCCAAGAAAGGTGGCAGCTGGGAGATGGAAACCTTTAAGTGGGTGTCCCTGGTGGAGGCGAATACAGGTGCCATTACCCTGAACCTGCCTCCACCCCCACCTCCCCCGTCTCTCTCCTGGCAGGTAAGTACATAGAGAATCACGGCGTGGTTCACAACATGTGGTACAACACCAGCACCGGCCAGAAGTTACCCTATTACAACACACAGGGAGTCTCCATGTGGTGGGACAACGGCAGCCTGCCCATCTGGATCACAGCACAGAGACAGGTAGGTGGCTGCAGCCTCCTTCTCAGGCTCATGGTCCTTCCTGGCATTCATGAGAATAACCAGCAGCACTTTGTCCTTCCCTCGCACCTTCCCTGCACGGGCTCAGAGGCATTCCTCAGACAGCCTCCTGCAGGGAGGGAAGCATTATCCCCAGTCTACAGGGGCACATGGTGAATCAGTAACAGAGCCAGGACTAGAACCCAGGACTCCAGACTCCCAGTCCTGTGCACCAGTGGTGAGCTGGAGCCGGTTCCCACAGGTTCTCAAGAACCGGTTGCTAAAATTAGACCTCCGTGGAGAACCGGTTGTTAAAGGGCCGGGGGTGGGCAAAGAACTCTGGTACGTGGGCCGGACCATCCTGTTGCTCCCAGGATTCCCAGCTGGGGAGGCTGAGGCTCCCCCGGCCCTTTCCCTGCTTCCCCCCAGCTGCAGCGTGGCCAGCCACCGGCAGCAGCTGGGCAGCTCAGCTGAGCTCTGGAGTCATCCTGCTGCCACATTTTGAATGGCCCACCAAGGTGTGTGGGTGGGGGTTGCTGCAAGCTCCAGGGCTGGCCAGTGGGGAGGCGGCAAGTGGGGCAATTGGCCCAGGCCCTGCAGGGGCCCCCGGCCCCACGAGGATCTCTCCCCCGGACCCTCCCCCGCTCCCCCCCTTAAATCAGAACTTTTTATAGGGAACCAGTTGTTAAGATTTTGGCAGCTCATCACTGCTGTGCACCATCCATCAGACCATCCACACACACACACATACACTCACACTCTTACCGACCCACAAGGGAGTGGGAGACTCCAAACCATTACTTAAAACCCTTGAGAACTTCACAGCTCCGGAATGTTAGTGGCCATCTTTTGAAAAGGTCTCCAGAAATGAACCCAGCAACTGTGCCAACATGCCTGCTTGCACGCTCTGAAATCTGTGCACGTGCAACCAGGGAGAAAGATGCCGAACTGTCCAGTTCCACTCAATTTACGCACGTGCACACACACACACGTCTGCGGCATACAGACAGGTATATCTGCCATCTTGCACGCACAGTTCAGCAGCCCTTTGGAAACGTGGCCCTAGAAGTTTGAGTTTCATCACCAGTCCAGATGAGTGAAATCATCACTCCAGTATTGTGCCACTTGCTTTGCCACAACGTGCATAATATTCCCCTGGACTGTAACATTTTCATTCACTCCAGTGAACCCTCTGCTGTCCCGTTTTCAGAAGATGGTTATTCCTGGTGCTATGACCAGCAACAACATCCAAAGAGGGAACCTAATTTTTTCTCTTGGGATTCCACGTGATCTGGTGCAGCCACATTTCGGGAAGGGAAGGCAGAATCCTCAATGTTACTCACCACGCTTTTAGCCCCACTTAGCAATGGATGTTGCATTTTTTAAACACATTGCAAATATCCTATGGTAAATGTGGGTTAAAAAGCCAGAATGTTGGAAGTAGAGGGACATCCATCAAATAAGACAACAAGGGGGACATCTGAATTGTCCAAGTAACTCACCTAAACAAAGCTTTTCCAAACGTTACTAGCATCACCGTGTGCCTCTGCAGCTTAATTGAAGCATGCTCACACGGCTTGGGTGAAATTCACCACTGGCAGAGGGACAGCACAAAGTCTATGCACCGCTTAAAACCACAAGGCCTATGCACCATTTCAGTCCCACTTGAGCCCCTAGGAGGCCTCTTCAATCCCCTTTGAGGGCTCAAGTGGGATTTAAGTGGTCCTGAATTGGTGCATAAACCTTGTGGTGCTCCACTGCATTTCACCCTCAGGGCCCCATCTGGTTATTGCATAACAGGGAAACTCACAATTTAGCCTGATTTTAAAAATATCCAAACAACATAAAACCCCAAGACTGTGACTTGACATTCCCTGGCTGCAGTTGTGTGCAGCAGGCAAAGGGCAAACTGGGACCGGTCCCAGCCACGTTAACACCTCGCACTGCCACTGCCAGCCCAGTTAGACCACACACTTCCTGCCCCAACAAAGTGGCTGCTGCAACAACTGTGATCATTCTGTTACACAGAGCAGAAAAGTCAATCAGTTTAAGAGGTAAATTTCAGTCCCATTAATGGAGCTCTCCAGGTTATCCACATCTTGTCCAAGAAGCTGCGGCTGGATTGTGAAAATTGGAAACTGCACCTTAAGCCTGCAATATATTGTTTAAAGGCCAGGCCTTATTTCCTCAGAGCCTTGTCCAGCTGCTTTTGAGCAGCAGCATTAGGATGTGATCTTGTGTCCATGGAAAGATTCCCACTGACTTCAGTGGACTTTGGATCAAGAGCTAAGGCAGGGCTCAAGTATTCTACTTCCGAAGAGCCCTTTTAGACGCCTACAATCATTCCGGGCTAGAAGGGATCACAAGGGGTCATTCAGTCCATCCCCCCACTCGGCCCCTGCAGAGGTACGACTATTTATACCTTGTTCAAGTCCAACCATGATGCTCATGGTTATACACCTGCCGAAGTGCTTTACTGGAGAGGGGCCAGATAACCCAAGGGATACACGAATACGCCGCTAATGATCAAGTTACAGCGTAGTGTTACTAACATCCGTGGGGAAAAGCTCAGTGCAGAGGAATGTTGGGATGGGTGTGTTTCAGACTAATCACTCTTCTAACTGGCAAATAAGGAAAACCTTACTAGAGACACAGGGAGCGGCACAAGGGGAGGTGGGTGGCTGGGGGGGAAGGAAGGGATACACAGGTGGTTGGATAGACTGAAGTGAGTAACTGGGGGAAGTTTCTAGCCTGAAATGTCATTCTGGCTAACAGGGCTTAAAGACGGGCTCCATCTTCTTCCCTGGGGGGAAAGCAACCTACCAAGGTGAGCAGGTGAATGTGAAGAAAGTGGAGTCCCTTTTCCACAATTACAGCAATGAAACTGAGTGGATGCAGAACATTGACACTGTCATGAACTGGTTCCTGGAAGACAATCTAGACTTAGTCACTCTCTACTTTGGGGAGCCAGACTCCACGGGACACAAGTATGGCCCTGAATCCCAAGAGAGGAAAAACATGGTTGGCCAGGTGGATCGAGCTGTTGGCTACCTAAGGAGACGCATCAAGGATAACGGCCTGGAGTCGACACTCAATCTGATCATCACATCTGACCACGGGATGGACACGGTCATAAAGGAGAATGAAATTTACCTCCGCACAGTGCAGAACTTCTCCTTCCAAGACATCCAGTTTGAACTCTTGGATTATGGGCCAAATGGGCTACTGGTGCCAAAAGAAAATAAACTAGACCAGGTGTACCAGGCCCTGAAAAACGCCCACCCGAAGCTCCATGTCTACAAGAAGGAAGAGTTCCCCAAGAGATTCCACTATGCAAACAACACCAGGCTCACTCCCCTGATGATGTACGGTGACCCAGGATATGTGATCCATGGGGTAAGCTGCAGACACATTCTATTGTCTAAACTTGGACTTGCCTTTCTCATCCTCTTTCCTTATTGTGCAGCTGCATCTGTCTCCTGTTTGTGGCTCCAGGTCTGCTCCAGACGTAGAATCCAGATTCTAGTGCAATGAACTTGCCTATCGTGTCAGAAAGCAGAGTCTTCTCTCCCTGTCCAACCCAAAAGGCATCCCTCAGGGACGTCTCTTCTGATTTGGGAGTCTAGACTCAGGGTTCCCGTATACCACAAAGCAAGGTGTAACTATAGGGTGGGTAGGCATAGCTGAACTAGCTTTAATCCAACTATCTATCCAGACCTCATTTGGAGTATTGTGTGCAGTTTTGGTCTCCCATGTTTAAGAAGGATGAATTCAAACTGGAACGGGTACAAAGAAGGGCCACTAGAATGATCCGAGGAATGTAAAGCCTGTCGTATGGAAGGAGACTTGAGGAGCTCGGTTTGTTTTCCTTAACCAAGGAGAAGGATAAGAGGAGATATGATTGCACTCTTTAAATATATCAGAGGGATAAATACCAGGGAAGGAGAGGAATTATTTCAGCTCAGTGCTAATGTGGACACGAGGACAAACGGATATAAATTGTCAGTCAGGAAATTTAGGCTTGAAATTAGACGAAGGTTTCTAACCATCAGAGGAGTGCAATTCTGGAACAGCCTACCGAGGGAAACAGTGGGGGCAAAGGACCTCCATGACTTTAAGATTAAGCTGGATAAGTTTATGGAGGGGATGGTATGATAGGATAACGGGTTTAGTCAATAGGTCAATAACGTGCCACACTGGTAATTAGTACAAAGGGTCAATGTTGGGATATTGTTAGCCTTTTCCAGAGGGTCTGGCTGGAGAGTCTTGCCCACATGCTCGGGGTTCAGCTGATCGCCATATTTGGGGTCGGGAAGGAATTTTCCTCCAGGGTAGATTGGCAGTGGCCCTGGAGGTTTTTCGCCTTCCTCCGAAGCATGGGGCAGGGGTCGCTTGCTGGTGGATTATCTGCGACTTGAAGTCTTTAAATCATGATTTGGAGCATTCAACAGCAGAGTCAAGGGAGAGAATTAGTTCAGGAGTGGGTGGATCGGCTTATGTGGCCTGCATCTTGCAGGAGGTCAGACTAGATGATCATAATGGTCCCTTCTGATCTTGGATTCTATGATTCTATGATCTATAGAACAACCCTGCTGAGGGTCCTGAGTTCAGTAGACCCCACTGAAGTCGGTGCCACAATGCCTTCACTACTAGTGTTACTTCTCTACTAGCTAGATTAAAGCTAATCCAGGTATGCCTACCTGTGCTACAATTACACCTTCATTTGCAGCGTAGGCCTACCCTGAGGAAAAGGGACCAAGGTCCAAAACATCAAGTTGCTGTTCCTGCCAAGCTTGAACAAAGACTTCCTTCCAACCTAGTCCCACTTGGGGAAATCCTAAACGCCCACACAGCAGAACAAAGCACCCAGCATACTACAGTTTGGAACAGGGGTTGCTGCGGGTCAGGACTCAGATGCACTGGCAGAGCCGGGGGGGGAAGGGGCAGGCAGGACCAGCACAGGATGAGCTCCAGGCCACGAGTCAGATGTACTGATCTTGATGATGGGAGCTTGCACAGAACTGACCTTCTTAAGACAGGTTCTAGCCGGAGCTCTCAGGCCTCGCTATCACTTAATGAATCTAAAAGGACCCTAGATCTGGCAGAACACGGTGGCTGCCTGATACCCAGTACCAAAGGTGGATACACTCTAGCAGCATTTCTGTTTTTCCTCCATCAGAATCTGGTCGGGGTGTCAGGAGATTAAGTAAAAATTAAGGGGCTTGTAGGTTTGGGTCCTCACTGAGACTTCTCTTCCCTGCAGAGAATCAAAGTCCAGTTTAACAAGGGGGAGCATGGCTTTGACAATGAAGATATGAACATGAAAACCATCTTCCGGGCCGTGGGACCAGCCTTCAGGAAGGGGCTGGAGGTGGAGCCGTTTGAGAGCGTGAATGTCTATGCCCTCCTCTGCAATCTGCTGGGGATCGCGCCTGAGCCACACGACGGCTCCCTGAGCGTCATGCAGCCCATGCTGTCTGGTTACTCCGATCCTGGGGCAGGTGACCAACTCCTCTCACATTCAGCACAGTGCTCTGGGCACTTGGGGCTCATAGGCATGGGAACTAGAGGTGCAGGGGTGCTGCAGCACCCCCAGGTTTTACACGGGTCCTGGCTGCCAGCCCCGAACCCACCCCCAGCTGCGGTCCCAGACTCAGCCCCCTCACCCCTGTCCCGGAGACACAGCCCTGCTCCCGGCCCCTGCTTGGGGGGAGGGGGCAGACAGGGCAGCACCCCACCATTAACGTGTTCCAGTGCCACTGTTGGGGCTCTCCAGGTAACCAGAGGATGCCCCTGTCTCTGTGGGGGACGTACTTGCATCTATCTCTGTCTCTCGGGTTTAGGGGCAGGCACTGTTTAAGGTTAAGCCATTCCAAAGGCAAATTATCCAGCTGCTTTCCAAGGCACCTCCCGGCTAGCGGGCTGGAGAAACCAGCTACTGACGGATTCTTGTTGGAACATTGACACCTAGTGGCAAAACACCTTCACTGCCGCTTCTTATTCCTTCTCTCATTCCCACCCGCATCTCTCCTCCCCCTGGCAAGAAGTGTCTCTCTGAGAAATCTGTCCTGGCCATTCCTTTCATTAGCAGGAAGGACTTACCAGAATTCCTTCCTCTGAGAACTGAGCATGCTCCCCCCATGTGTGTCAATGATGGGTACACAGGCAGCAGGCTGGAAACCTGGCATCTTGCAGTGCTGTGCATGCCTTCCTCTGCGCCTGCCAGGCAAACACGCCTTGATTACACTAGAAACATTCACCGGTTTTTGGGCAGAGGTCCTCTGAGCAGGGTAAGGCCTGGGCTACACTAGCGGGGGGTCGAACTATTCTCATAGCTGAAGTCGAAGTATCTTAGTTCGACTTACCTGGCCGTCCTCACGGCGGCAAGTCAACCTGCATGTCTCCCCCCATCGACTCCGCTTACTACTCCTGGTGAGGTGGAGTACGGGTGTCAATTCGGGGATCGATTTATCGCGTCTAGATGAGATGCGATAAATCGATCCCTGATACATTGAACACTACCCACCGATCCGGCAGGTAGTATAGACGTACCCTTAGACACAACACAGTGGTTAAACACACGCACATGCCGAGTCTACTCTAGGGACGTGGTGGATTCTCCATCTCTTGGAGATTCAGATCCAAACTGGATGCCTTTCTGGAAGATGCTTTAGCCAAATACAAGTTATTGTGCTCAATGCTGGGGTAACAAGGTTCAATGTAATGGTCTGTGATATACAGGAGGTCAGACTAGATGAGCTCGTAATCCCTTCCGGCCTTAGACTTTATGAACCTCGTATTTCCACTGCCGATCTCCCCAGCACAGCTGCACTGGTACAGAAACACTCTGGAATTTTCCCCGACTAGAAACACTCATTAAAATCCGACTTGTGAAGAGCTCAATGATACCTACAGAACAAGTGTAACAGAGCCGTAGTGAACATTGCCAGGCTTATGCAGACCCTCGAATTTTGCAGCTAAGTTAGTTTCATAGTTAGCCACTGCAGCCCCTGAACTGCACCTAAGGACAGCTGTGCTGAGGGCTGCAAGCAAGCTGGGTAGCACATGAGCTGCTGATTGGTAATTCAAATATATACCTGAGAGAGAAGAGAATTTCTCATATACACGTCTACTTCACTCTTTAAAGCTAGCCTGGACCATTCTGACAATGAAATTAGTGCAGGAAGTGAACCAGCAGGCTAGAAATGTGTGGACCATATTGTACTACAGGTGCAGAAAACCCTATGATATTTAATCATGTTATCTGAGATAGCACATGGACTCTTGTAATTAAATACTCTGCCATCCTCAAGGCACAGAGTGATCCCACTGAGCGGGCTGGGCAGTTCAGACCCCTCAGTGCTATTGTACCTGGCTTGCTGCAGACTTAGGGAGATGCTAGTGCATTAGTTGTCTCAAAATTTCTGTTGTTAACGCCTACGGTTAAGCAAAAAAATTGAAAGGTGAGACTCTGGAGCTCAATTCTGCAGAAAAGGGCCAGGTCTGTACAATATGCCCTGATGTCTGTGCACAAGGGAGTACAGCTGAGGTACAAGCGACTTGGTCTTTGGGATTTCCTGACAAACAGCTCTGGAGATCTTAGAACACATGGAATGGAATTGGCTAATGTTTTTTAAAGGAAAAGGATCCATCCTGTGGATTTCAACGGTTATGCACCAGTTGGACACACTGTCCCTTGCACTGCACAAGGTCGACAAGAGGGAACCCTTGACTTGGGTAACTTCAGAACTCTGACGCTCTCCCTTCCCAGGATGTGAAGCGAAAGATGGAAGGTCCTAGCGGAGCCCTTGCCCATTCACGTTCCCACCTTCACGAAAGTTTTTGTCACTGTCCACCTAAGTTAGCCACGTGTGCATGCTTCAACAGCGTAGAAAGAAACCTTGGTGAAACACACTGTGCAACTGGAGAGGGAGCTATCCCATGGCTAGTATCTTGAGCAAAAGAAACTGAATTTTCAGCAGAGCTGTCCAGGCACATTTATCCCCCACGCCAAATTTTCAGTCTACTTTCATGCCAAATTTCCACTTTCTACCCCCAGCTTTTTCAGTGCTGCATACATGGACTATATTGTCACATGCGTGTTTTTAGAATGTGGAAAGTATGGGCAGGCATGTGTTTGTGAACTAAAATATTCTGCTCCTAAAGCAAAATCTTCAGAAAATGAGAAGTGACTAAAAACAGAAGGCTCCACCCTGCAGAGTGCAAGGGTCCAGCCCTGAGGCCTGCTATGGCCGTGCTCTCCTCTCTGGTTCTAAGCTGCTCGCTGCACACGCCCCGTGTCCCTAGCTGCCTGGCACTGCAGCCCTGCTCAGCACCTGCTTCTCCCCCAGGCAGGAGCCACTCAAACTAACCTGAATTTCCTTGGGAATCGTAGGATCTGGTGCTCTCTCCACTCGCCCCAAGGAGCTGCAGCTGGTGGTGGTGGGAACTGCCGTGGTGCTGGGACTCTGGCTCGGGATATACTAATGCCCTGCTATGCAGAGGTGAGTAGCTCCTTCGAATGATGCCAAGAAGGGCTGTGGAACGGCTGGCTGGCCATCCCCTTGCGTGCCCTGCTCTCTCCCCCTTTTGCCGTAGACTAGTTGGTTCTAACTGGGAGAGCTCCCCAGGCCTCTCCTCCTGCCACAGAGCTCTGGCGATGCCAGCGCTGGTTGCTGCACTCAGTGGAGTTGCGCTGTAGGTTGTTACTTTCTGCCAAGGATATTTACTGCCCTGCTCAGTGTTGCGCCATCCAGAGATCCTTGCTGGGCTCATTCGCTGTTTAGGAGCTAGGGCTGAGCCTCTCTCCAGCTAGCTGTTATTCCTCTTCCATAGCCAGGGTGTGTCCGGGGGCGGGGGGGGCGGGGCTGGGGGCTGGGAGGTTGGGGGCAATGTGTGTGTTGTAGGTCACATCAACAGAAGGGTGGTTTTCTATCTCACACTCTTGGAGCCCAGATACCCCCAACTCCAGAGCTGTTTGCCATGGTCTCTGCATGGGTGTGGAATAAGTAAAAGTGCTGTTGCATTTTCATATTTTGACAGTTACAGAGAGTTCCCTGTGGCGCTGGAAGAAAAGCCCTGTGTACAGAGCTGGGGAAGAACATCTTGAGAAGTCAGCCAATCCTGGCTTCACTGCAGAGTGGGGAGCAAGTCAGAGACCTGCGGCAGGACTGGCATCACGCAGGGCCTGCCGCAATACTAGTGGACTGGGTAAAATGTACTTTATTGCGGGTGGGATTGGGTGGGCAAAAAAAACCCAGACTGCAGTAATTTGCAGGAAAACACTAAATGGTTTAAGCAAGATTTGTTTGATTCTTTTAGTGATAAAATTATGTCTGAATTTTATATAACCCACTGGCTTTGTTTTTTTCAGTAGCATCATTAAATCTGTCTCTTGCGGGATCTAAGGTTTTTACAGCTGGGAGCTGGATAAAAATGCAAGAAGCTGTGTAGGAGTGGGTGGGTGGGGTGGGTATTGCGGGTCCGGATGGGAGCAGGATTTAAAATAGTCCCGTGCAGGATCCCAGAGAAAGCTCCCCTCCCCCCGAGCGACAGAGCCATCTGCCCCGAGATACTGAGGCACAGCACAGAGCGAGCCGCCCCTTTCCTAGCTATATTATTTATTGAATAGGCATCACTACGGCAACCTGCTGTGTGGCTCTGGCCAAGTCTCTCCACCTCCCTGCCACAGCTGTTCGGGGGGACAAGCATCGGGCCCCACGCGGATGAGGGACAGCGAATGAACGTGAAGCACTTTGGCGCTAAACGTAAATGCTGAACGCTGACACCCCTGGATGCTGTGCAGAGGAGTGTAAATGGGACCCTGAGAGGCTCAAAAGCCTGAACACAATTAAAAAGGCCCCCGAATGCATTTGTCAGGTAGGGTACTCGTTACCCAGAGCACCCCCTTGTGTCGGGGGCCGATGCCACCAGGGGCCCTTGGCTCTGGCGCCTCCCACAGGCCCTCTGCCTCTCACCTGGCCTTCCTGGGCTCAGCCCTGCGGCCATATCGCATGAAGTTCAGTCCCCCTCCAGGGAATAACAGGGGCAACTGAAGGCACAAGCTAAACCTCCAAATAACAATTCTTCCACCCCTCTCAGCAGCCCCTGAAATAGTCTTGGTGGCCCTCCCAGGCGTCTGACCCTGCAGGAGAAACCTACCTTCTCTGCAGTCCTTCCTTCTATTCTGCACTCCCAACTCTGTTTAAGGATCCTTCCCGATTCCCAGCAGCTGGGACGGCTAATTATCATAGCCATATCCCCAGCAGCTGGGGGCTCACTGGTAGGTCACAGGCAAGGCTGAGCCAGACTTTTACCGGCCAGCCTGTGACAATGTTTTTAAAAATCTCATGATGTTTGAGACTGTCTCCTGACTTTGAGGCCTGATTCCCGGCTGCCTGAGGTCAACACTACTATAGTCACCATATTTACCCTGCTGCTACGTTCCTAGCACCTTTCCTTCTCGGTGCCAGGCAGTTACCACCCCAAACCTCCCCCATCACAGGCTGAGTCCTTCTCTCCTGGAAATTGTTTTGGACTCTTGGTCCCTCAGGGCTGAGGCCATCTGCTGGGCTGACAAGGACGATAATGAAGGTAATTTTTGTGCCAGCACTGGAGGGGGTTTATTCTTAACGCCTGGACTCAGCTTTGTCGTTTGGTGCATTGGCTCAGATGAAGGAGCAATAAGCATGAGGCCAGAGGCCTGATTTCTGTCTGACCTGCCTTTCACAGGAGAGAAGGGAGTTCACTGAAGTGGGGGCAATCTCCTGCCTTCCCCATTCCCAGCGGCAGGAGAATTTCCAAAGAGCTGATGAATCTGCAGGTAACAACAAAGTCCTGGGGCTGCAGATGACCTAGGTGGTGCACCCCAAGATTCTTCTCTTTGCCAATGCGGACACTTGTGTGTCCTTCTCCATCAGCCTCTGCCCCTGCACTCTCCACTGGTTCTCTTTTCCACAGCCTCAGATCTCTTCTTCTGTCTCTCCCTCTGAGCAGATATCATGTTTTTGCCCCATGTTCCTCCCAGCACATGCCACAAGCCAGATTGGTTCCAGTGGGATTCTTCTACAGCCCTGTCATCGTTAAGGAAATTCAGACCATTACAACTGCATCAGCGAGGCTACTCTGGTGAAACCCCTGATGTAGATCACCAGGCAGCTTGTCAGTTGGTCTTTGCTTTCTGTCCTAAAATTGTGAGGGGTGTTGCTGATAAACAGTTGCTGTGTTCCACCCCAGAAGTGACTGCATTTGGTAGCAGTTGAAGTGATTCCAGGATAGTTTGCAGCGTTGGCTTGTAGGGAAACTGAGCTCTGACTATATTCATTACCGGCCAGACCCCAGGCACGGCTCTCCGGAGGGAGGAAGTTTGCCCCTTGCAGTCAGGGACTGCAGGAATCAGTGCAGGTTAGGGCAGCCCTTATGGCTCCCCTAAATTGCACTCCAGCTTTGGTGGCTCTTATGGGGCTTTGCAGCAGTGGCGAATGGCTGCGGCCCATGTCTGCCCTGCCACGGTGGGCCCCATGCACCTGCTGGGGAAGAGGGGTAGTGCTGCACTTGAAGGTAGGGGCTCACTGCCCTGGGGGTGCTCACAGCAGAGGGAAGAGTGTCATACACCAGTCCTGGGACCCCTTTGCATCAGCCAAGGAGAGTCAGGCCCAGCGACTTTTCAGTGGGGGGTGGAAGGGCCAGAAGGGTGCAGTACGGGGCATGCCGAACCATGACGCCGTCTCATGGGCTCTGGCAAGAACGAATGGCCTGAGAGACACAGGGATAGACCAGAGAACTGGCCAACTTCCCTGCTCTTAACAAAGGCAGTTCCAGTGCCCAGGGCCATGCTGGACAGACAGCGGCTGGCGCTCATGTTACGTCACTCCTGCCAGCAACTGCAGTGCCCAACTGCTTAGTGGCAAGCAGCTGAGGTACCTTCAGTATGAACAGCCCCTACGGGGAACCGCACTTCCCTGTGTCATCACCAGGACGCACTCTGCTGCCTCGCCGGGCTCGGGAGTAGGGTGACCAGACAGCAAGTGTGAAAAATCGGGACAGGGAGTGGGGGGTAACAGGAGCCTATGTAAGAAAAAGCCTCAAATATCAGGACTGTCCCTATAAATCGGGACATCTGGTCGCCGAGACCGGGAACCGGACATTGCTGCTGCCTTTTGAAAACCCCGCAGCCTTTCCCTGCACCTCCAGCTGTGGCACTGCTGGCTCCATAGCAGCTGCACCAAGCCCCAGCCCAGATGCTCCACGGCCTCTCCCCAGCCCTGTGCCTCATTCAGGGGCTTGATAAACATCTGTTGCCATAGTGACTGGCCGAGCTGCTTTCACTCTGTTGGTTTCACCCACGAAGAGGATGAAACCAGAGACGCACACAACAGGAAGAAAACGTGCTGTGGGGGGGTGGGCTTGCACTGCGGAGTGGAAATAGCCCGTTATGCAAATGATGCAGAGGTTCCTCCTTGGGAAGCAAAATGGTGATAATACAGAGTAGCAGCTTCTCTAGTAATGTCACTCTCCCGTTCTGCAAAGGACGGTATTATCAGCGCCATTTAACGTATACAGGGAAACTGAGGCACAGAAAAGTGATTTGACTGACTCACGGTCACACAGTTAGTCAGTGGCAAAGCCAGGACTATAACCCAGGAGTCCTGCGCCTTGGTCTGCCGGGATTCCAGGGTGGAAGTGCTGCACGGCACTCGGGGAGGCTGTAATTTAGTCGATGTTAGGTGGTCGCAGTGGTGTGTATGGCTCATGTAGCTGGCTGGAGTGGAAGAGAGGAGGAACAAGGGGAGCACAGAGTAGGGGATGTTTGTATGGGCCGTGGCCACACGGGTGTAGCGAGCAGGAGCCGAGGGTGGGGCGAGGGAGGGCAGCCCCAAGCCAGGCAGGAGGCAGCTGTGGGGCCTGGAGCTGTGGGGGGCGGGGGGGTGGCAGTCCCTGAGCCCAGGCAGGAGCTGGGGGGGAGGGTCAGCAGTCCAGAGCCCAGCCCTGGCACCGCTGTACCACCCTCACCCCTGCGCTGCCTATGGAGGTGGGTCTGATCTCTCCCCATAGCAGCCATGCAGGGGAAGGACAAGTCCTGTCCCTCCCAGCCCGGCTGATTTTGGGGAGATCAGATTTCACAGGGCAAGGCTTATTTTGGGTCTGTGACATGTTTTTCACGGCCATGAAAATGGTAGGGCCCTACTCATATGGGCAGCTTCTTATAGTGACCAACTTCCTGATTTTCTAAAACCTTTTCAGACAAGTTTCCTGTTTGCCTGTTCCAAGTGGGATTTTAGCGCTAATCCCCTCCTCGGGGGAGGAGGACAGAAGTCGATTTTAAGAGCCCTTTAAGTCGACCGAACGGGGTTGGTTGTGTGGACGCATTCCTTTTAAAATCGACCTAACGCGGCTAAATTCGACCTAACCCCGTAGTGCAGACCAGGCCTTCGACAAGGTGGTAGGGACTTTGCAAGGGAACCCTCAAGTGTCCCAGACAGACCTTGAGGGCAGAGACCCTTATGGCTGACGAGTGAGTGGAACCCAGAGCCTCAGACGTGACGTGTTTCCCTGTTGGCTTCCTCCCAGGGCCACCCTCACCTTGCGTCTCTGCTTGCTTTCTCCCCACTTTCTGGCTTCACACAGCTGCATGCAATTAAATAAATGCCCCATCTCCTGCATTTGCAATGAGTCTCCAGGAAAACCCCTCAGGTTACAGGGCTAAGCGTCTATCCAGGCCTTGCCATGCCGTGGGCGATGGCTTTTATTGTTTAACTATCACTAAACAAAGGGGCATTTAACTGCTCCTCATTTAGCCTGAATGAAGTTGCTTAGTGCATCCATCAATTTTTTACCAAGTCTGTGATTGGTGGCTGCCATTAATACCTTCCAGCAGAACAGCTCCCTCTGGAAAGAGACTGGTAGAATAAAGGGATTGGAGGAAAAAGAAAAGCATTAAACTGCAGCAGCTTTGGGAAGGGGGGTGCTAGACGCAGGGCTAAACAAGGGCCAGTTGGGGAAAGCCGTGTCAGGTGCCATTGCCAAGGGTTTCTGCTGCAGGGGGTTCCATGCTCAGAGACTCGCCGGGGCGGCTTGCACTGCACCCCTTCAGTGGTGCTGCAGTACTGGTTACAGACAGGCGATGGCTCCCGAGCTGTGTTGATGTCAACACCTGTGACAATGTTCCAACCCCTGCAGGAAGCAGCTGCAGGGTCAGAAGGCAGGGGAGAAACTTCTAATAAAACCACATCCAGGAACTTTTCATTGAATGTTCAACTTGTAGGTTTGGTTGCTATGGAACTCGGCGTTACCTTGGGTTCTTACCCCTCTGGTGGTAATGCTGGGTGGCTGCTCTCGGGTTACAGACTGAAATGACTGGTTTCCATTGGAAAGTATCCCTGGGCTCCCAATGCTAGTCAGTAACAAACAAAATGCTGCAGCTTTAAATGGATCTAAACCAGAACCTGAAATCCGGCCACTCCCAAACTTTGAGGCCGGGTGGACCGAGACCCAGATTCAGACTGTCTGGCTTTATACGCACCAGCATGTGCAACAAACCCACACTGCCCTGGACATATTCACATCCAAGCTGAGCATCAGAGCTTGCGTGCAGCTCTCCTGAGGACATCCCGGGGCTTAAATGCTTGAGAAGCAGTGCACTGCAAACCCAGCATATTTCCCAGAGCAGAGATGAAGACATGGGCAGACCCACAGCTGGTGCATGTATCCTATATGGCTCCACTGATGTCAATGGCGTTGTGACACTTTACACCTGGGGGTGTTCTCAACTATTTTTTGGTGGCCTCAAAGCATGGCCACCAACTCTTGCTGGTGGCCGCTCTGACAAACTTTCCTAAAATACTTAATTAACTTTAGGAAAAACAAATAAATATGCACATACACATGTCCAAATCATTGTCATCATTTATGTAGGGTGTTCCCCCCCACCCCCCGACTTAACAACATACAGTTGCCACAATTCTTTACTGGACCTAAACAGAATAGAAACAAAAAATAAGGTGCTTTGCATGTTCTTGTCTTGTGTTGTTTTCTTTTGCTTTTTTGGTATTTCTTTTTAGACTTGCTAGCTAGTAAGTCTGCTGCTGTGAAAAGTGATGTTTATATGTTTGTGAAAATGATATCAACAGAATCAGACTTGCTAGCTAGCTGGGAGGCAGTGAAAAGTGATATTAACAAACATACAAATATCACTTTTCACAGCAGATTTACTCGGTCCTGGTGAGCTGGGGGACAAATTAAGCCCTGGATGAGGAGGTGGATAAGGAAGCAGCGGGGGCCAGGGGTGATGGATGGGGGAGCAGAGGAGGCAGCAGCAGGGGCCAGGGCCGATGGGGGGAGTTGTAAGCCAGGGCCGATGGGGGGAGTTGTAAGCCAGGGCCGGGGGACAGAACCTGCCACCGCACAGCTGGAGCACGAAGCCCCACAGCTGGAGCCTTCAGCCCACCACCCTAGGGGGGAAGCCTGAGCCCCACCGCCTCCAGGAAGTGGAGAAACTCCCACCGACTGCTTGCTCCCCTGGCGTTTCTGGTTCCAGAGGGGCACAGGACCCAAGCCCCGGGAGAGGATCCACTGCTCCCCCCCTCCATTCACTACCCACGAGGCTGTGGCCATAAGAAAAGCCTCTGAGGGCCACATTTGAGAAATGCTGCTTTACCCCACCTGAGGTTCTGCCACATTGATTGGGGCTGACGGGGTTAAAGTTGTCTTAGCCTCTTTATGTTTCTAACCCAGCCTCTCTCCTCTCCTGCAGGCTGCTGTCAGCCTGGGCTGTGGAAACTCGCCTGGCCCCTCACTCCCCTCTGGAGCTCACATAGTTTATGGTTTTGTTAAGTGACACTTCAGCTAAAGCATTGAACAGACAAGCACAAAACCCTGGCTGGACATGCTGGGGAGCGTGGAACTCAACTGGGCTCGTGGGCAGAGCCCTCAGCAGGCCCTGGCTGGGTCAGCAGCACACTAGGCTTAGCTGAGATTCCTGATTCAACTGGGAATTTTGGAGAGTCTTGTTTTTCCACCAGCCTTCCTGTCACAGAGGAATTTGTTCCCCACTTGCCCTTCCCACCTCATGGGGCGGGGGGGGGTCACAGCAGGGAGAGGCCTGTTGTGTATTGCATCCCAGTTTGTTCTGCATTTCCACTCCATTTGCTTTCTTCCTCTCTCCTGTGCTGAGAAGACGTTTGCTGCCCAAGGGTCCAACCCACTTCAAGATGGAAATGTAATAACAAAACTATCTGCATGGCAGGGAGGCTTCTGCCTTGCACAGAAAGCTGCCTGCCAGAGTGACCAGCCTGCGGACATGCTCCAAGTGCCCCTAGGGTTCCCCAGACATGGTCTCTGCCTGTCTGAGCTCAAGGTGCTGCACAGTTGAGACATGACAGGGGCTCTGGCCATTGGCTCCATGGAAACTAAAATTTCACAATCACAGCTGCAGTGTGGTTTTCAGGGACAATGCAGTATGCAAATCCCTGCATTCTGATTGGCTGATTCTTTCAGCAAAGTAATCACCTTATGCCCACAACCAACATGGCTGCCATGGCATCTCACCTCATCCAGAAAGAACACAGGGATTGAGCCTGAGAGCGGCTGAGTTGAGGGCATTGTGGGTGCCCGGCATCTCTTAGGATCCCGTTGTTTTTAACCCGATGATTACTCAAAAATACTGACCCAGTAGACATTACAGAACGGATAGAATTGACCCCCTCCCCCCAGAGGCAGCTGTCGATGCTCCATGCCGGCCAAAGCACAATGGAGTGGGAGTTTGTTCCAAATGCCAGTTTGCCCCTCACCATGTTGTAGAAAACAAACCTCTGGGCAGAAGAGGAGACCAGGATCCATGGAAATCACAAGAAGTTCCTTGCACATGTTTGCTGTGCTGAAGTGTGCACTTTCTGTGCCACTTCTTGCACACCCATTAACTCCCAGGGGAACTAAATGCTTGTGGTGAAAAGGAGAAAAAAAATCCTGGCACTATGCTAGTGCGTGTTCTACCCTGTCCCCCCATTCTGCATCGGTCCAGGTCTATGTAGCTGGAAAGCTGTTTGGGGCAGGGACCAGCCAGTACTCTGTTTGTACAGCACCTAGCACCATGGGGCCTGTTCTTGCCACTACCGTAATAGTAACAATAATGATCAGAGGAGAGTAGACGGGGGGGCTGGAACAATTTTTATAGTGAGGGGTGCTGCTGATGGAAGCCATGTATTTGGTGTTATTACTACTTCAATCCAGGGGGTGTAGCAGTCCCCCAGCCCCCCAACTTCCAGCGCCACTGAGAGTAGATCTCAATGTGAAAACCAGGGGGATGGCAGATGCCATAAACTGAAGTCCACACTTGAATTTAGGAACAGAATCAAAGGAGGGGATAAAAGATGCATCCTGTGGATTCCCTGTTCTTTCCATAAGATTACAGCTAGGAGGAAGTCCCCTGACACCCTTGGGGTTCAATAAACATGTTGACGAGCTGCATACAAACACACACGACCTAGCTATGTATGGACATTGCTGCTCTGTGAAGTTCTGCAATAAGAGACAGAAAGGTGGGAAGGGCCCACTCAAGGGCTCACACACTCTTTAAAGGAAGAGTGATCGAGTCCTATACACTACCCAGACCCTTCAGTATTTTCTCCCAGAGACCCATGTTTCCATTGTGCCAACACAACTTTCCCACTAAACTGCCTCTCCTCACTCAATTCCCTCCTGACATCCCACCTCTACAATGATGCATACAAGGAATGAGGTGGCTGATAATGGAGATATTGTCTCTATAAAAAATAAAAATAAAACCCATTGTGTTATTAAAACACTATTATTGGGGCATGGCCGGTTGCCTCTTGCTGTCATGAGGCATGACTCACCAGGGGGGCAGCTTCTGCTGGCTGTCTTGGGGATTAGCTCCGCAGGGTGGTATGTCCTCTCCGGATATTGCCTCTCCCACTGTATATCTGCTCTCAGACCCATGTCACTCCAAGGGCCACAGCATCCTCTTCATGACACAGCCATCCAGCCATGTCACCATCTGTGCTCCCCCCTTCCCGGGGGTAATACTGCAATCCAACTGTCCAGCCACTTCCCCAGTGATGAGTTGTGGGGAGGGGGAGACACTCAGGCCCATCCACTACTCTGGGTCTCAGCCCAGGCACCCTGTAGATGGCTGCAGCCCCTCCAACGGCTCAATATGTGTCCCTGGGTCACTTCCCCATGGACCCTAACACCTGCTTCACCCTTATCTCAGGGCCTCAGCCTATCAGTCCTAGCAGCCAGCCAGGAGCTTCCTCTCGCTCCCCCAGGCTCTGCCAGCAACTGCTCTGTCCACGGTGCCACAGGGCTCTCAGCCTGCAAGAGGGACAGTCCTGGCTCCTTCAGCTCCCAGCAGCAAGTGACTTCTACTCTGCAGATCCTTTTATGTGAGCCTGCTGGGCCCTGATTGGCTGCTCCTTTCAGCCTCTCTCTGGTACGCTGTGCCTCACACGGCCTCTCTGGGCCACTTGGAGGACTCACCTCCCCTGCTCAGGTTAACCCTTTCTATACTTGTGTGGGGCCAACAACCCATCACACTTGCCAACCTGACCTGTTTGTTGTATCACTTTCCCCTCTGTCACATCTGTCGGCATGCTGGGTTTTTCCAGAGTGTAAGCTCTCTAGGCAGGAACAGAGTCTTCTCTTGTGTTTGCATAGGGCCAAGCATATTTGTGGGGGGCTGTCAGGAACAGACATCTTAGAGCTGTCTATTCCCACAGGCTTTTCCCGTTTCCAAAAGCTGGTTCTGTTGCACACAAGTAAATTTGAGTTTCTTCCCTCCACTCATCAGCTACAAAATATTTTGTCACCCTGATGAAGTAACAGGGTGCAAGGAGAGAAGAGTCTCCCACATGTACTGGTGCTGAGAAATTAATTTATTAAACATTTGGTGCTGAAACTTTAATTGCAGCTTTAATTTGTGGGCACTACAATAGGATCCAGCATTGGGGCTGGAGATAGGATGAAGCAGAGAAAAAGTCCCACATTGTTTTACTGCTTCACAATGTTCCAATTGCCATTCCACTCTGAGTAAAGTTGTTCTGTGTAAAATATATCTGCCGACCAAAGCTGCCACTCAGACTATTTAATTAGTTTAAACAGGTCTTGCTTGTTAAGTATACTCTGTATTCCTCTCTCTCCAGGAGAAGTGTCATTAATTCTACAAGGAAGGTTCTGCTCTTCAGAGACATTGACTTCATCTGACACTAAATGCACGTTGGCCCAGCCATAAGATAATTGGCCTGCGTTACAGCCATGGGGCATGATACACAACATTCCAGGGATTTCTGCCATACTTGGAAAGGGCTATAAAATTATGTTCCACTGGATTAGTCAAGGAGTCTGAATCTCATTTTTAAGATGCCAAAAGTTCTCTCAGTGACTGCTGAGTTTATTGGCTTTACTGTCACTTTGCTCTGCTGGAGCTGGGGAATGTGACAGGCCAGTCATTAACGACATTTTTCAAAGTTTCTCACAAATGTATAAAACAGCATTGAACTCACAGGGAAACCGCAGCTACAAGCCATGTTCCAAGGCCTGCTGGGGAGTTCCAGAGTTTGGCAACAGGGTGCTGAGCCTTTCTCCTGCTGGTCTCCATTTCTGGGCCTGTCCAGGGCAGCAGAGATGGAAAGGAATTAGCATTGGTGGCCTGTGTGACATGAGTTTGGTGATCTCTGTCCCATTCCCCACAGCACAAAACCCACCACTACCACAGCCCCCTTTGACTGTCTGGACAGGAAAGCCAAACTTCAACTGTGCATGGACCTTAATTCTCTTCTGTGGTTCCTCTGTTCAGCTGGAAAAACATCCACATGCCTTATGACTATACTTTGGTTCTGTCCTCCATGTATTTTCCCCAGAAACCTGAAGGAGCTGGAGGTAACAGTGGGAAGGCTTGGGGTAAGGCTGCTCTCAGACAATTTCTGCCGTTTCTGATGTTAAAAAAACTTGTTTTGAACCTCAAGTGGCTAATTTCCAAGGGGAAACAGTTACAATGTTGAATGGAAACTCCAAGTGTCCAGAAAGGGCAGAGACTTATATTGCCAGCATGCAAGTTATACTGCCCCTAGCATTCAGAAACTGAGAGTCAGCCCCCCTCCCAAAGTTGAGATTTTAAAATATAATAATAAATACTGGGTTCTTCTGATGTGCCTTTGGGGGCATAGATCATCTTTTCAGGCTTTGCAATCATGAGAGCTAGAAATGGTTTTTTTTGGAAGCTGGGATTCTTTTCTAATCATAGGACTTCAGGAGCTGGGGCTTTAAGAGAAAACACCAAATATCACAAATCTTATGATAAACTCATGAGAGTTAGCAACACTGAGATTCTTTAAGGCCTCCCGCTGGAAACACAGGGAAGGGCCCCCTGTTATCTTCACACCCCTCTGGCCTCCATGCAATCTCTTGTACAGAAAGTAGATTAATAAAATAGCCACTGGCTTCAGCCATCACCATTCTGGCTTCCAGGCTGGGCAAACTGACCTGCAGTGTTACTGGACACAATGAGTGTAGCGTAATCACTGTGCAAATTAACACAGAAAAGATTTCTCAAGTCCCTAAAATAACTAATAGAGGAAAAGCAGAAAACCAACTGTAGATCCATAATATACAGATGTCAGCCTGGCTGCAGGGAGTTTTGGAAGCAGTGATTCTGGACCCAACCCTTCCCAAACCACAGAACAACTCTTCAGTTCAGGAAAGAACACAGAGCAGCAGAGGAGCCAGCACTTTGCTCCAGAGATGGGTAAAATAATCCTGATGCAGACTGAGCAGAGTGCCAGCTAAATCTGTAAAGCACTTTGGAGTGAAAGGCATTCTAGAGATGTATGTTATTCCTGTAGCGATGGCATCATTCTGGACATGAGGGATAAAGCAGAGATAGTGAACAAAAAGGTCATTGTATCTGGATGTCAACCCCGAAGCCCAGGGTGCTCTCCTTTGCTCCCAGAAAGAGATACAATTAACCACAGATCTTCCACTCATATGCAGAACTAAACACAAAACTCATCTCTTTGAGTTAGTTTTGTCTCAATAAACACACTCACAAAAACAAACAAAACACCTGCATGCAAACATGCCTTTTCTCTGACAGGCCGGGAAGGACAAAAGAAAAGATTGTTATTTCTACATGAACATACTTGTGAAGTGCTCAGAAACTCCACTGGTGAGTGCAGTACAAATACCGAGACAGATAATTGAGATTAAAGGGAACAAGTCCTCCTAAGGCTAAGAGTACATGCATATTCCCAGGACTCAATTTTTCCTATTGCCAGCCACCCAGATGGAGGCTGTTATACTTCTATTTGTTCCTCACTCCTGAGTATTCAGATTGGCTTGTCACTTGAACTGATGTATAAGAGTACATCATGCCAGCACACAGCCCCTGCATGCAGGGGTATGAGCTCTTTCTCTCTGAATATTGCTAAATACTAAGATGCATTGCCCATGTATCTTACTTTACTACTTTACTAAAGTAACAAAAAAGAAATGCACTCTGTTAGATTTTGGACCCCTCGCTATTCATACATCATGTGTTGGATACAAAAATGCTTCTGGTTGTTCTTTTGAGCTGGCTTAACCTTGACAAATTAAATAATTTGTAAAAACCAAATACCAAAAAAATGTGATAACATTCAAAGCAGGAAAATTATATATTATTGTTATATGAACAGCGAGCTTCAGAATCTGCCCACTAACCACAGCACATAAATAAAGATGATTGTTTTCCTCTTCTTGCTTTCAGGGATTCTCCAAGAATTGTGACCCTGATAATGTTAGTTTCTAGTCTCAGAGCTAACTTCTCTGTGCTACAAAAAATGTCCTAAACATAAAATAGCCTTACGGATATGGCACTGTTCTATATTTGGGAGAAAACAGTACACACATGGTCAGTCAGATCTCATCTACACTGCTGTAAATCCAGAATAACCCATCTGCATTGGTGTAACTGAGATAAGAATCTGGTCCATAATCTATTAAATGCAGTGTTGTTGTAGCTGTGTTGGTCCCAGGACATTAGAGAGACAACCGGGGTAAGGTCATATCTTTTATTGGACCAGCTTCTGTTGGTGAGAGAGACAAGCTTTCGACCTTACACAGAGCTGACCTGAAGAAGAGTTTTTTAATCATTTTAGTCATTCTTGTAGCTCGTCTCTGACTCCTCCAATTTATTAACATCCTTCTTGAATTGTGGGCACCAAATCTGGACACAGGATTCCAGCAATAGTCGCACCAGTGCCAAACACAGAGGTAAATAACCTCTCTACTCCTACTAGAGAGTCCCTTGTTTATACCCCAGGATTGTGTTAGCTTTTTTGGCCACAGCATCACACTGGTAGCTCATGATCAGCTGATTATCCACCACGACTTGCAAATCTTTTTCAGAGTCACAGCTTCCCAGGGTAGCGTCCTTCATCATGTAAGTATGGCTGCCATTCTTTGTTGCGAGATGTACATATTTATATTTAGATGTATTAAAATGCTTATTGTTAGCTCGCACGCTGTTTAACAAGTGATCCAGATTGCTCTAACACAAGGACCTGGTCTTTTCATTATTTACCACTCCCCCAGTTTTGTGTCATCTGCAAACTTTGTCAGTGATGATTTTATGTTTTCTTCCAGGTCATTGATAAAAATGTTAAATAGCGTACGGCCAAGAACCCCACTAGAAACATGCCTGCTCATTGATGATTCCTCATTTAAAATTACTTTTTGAGACCTATCAGAAAGTCAGTTTTTAATCCATTTATTGTTCTAGTTTTTTAATCAAAATGTCACAGGGTACCAAATCAAACACTTTACAGAAGTCTAAGTATGTTACATCAACACTATTACCTCTATCAACCAAACATATAATCTCATTAAAAAAAGATATCAAGTTAGTTTGACAGGATCTATATTTCATAAATCCATGTTGATTTGCATTAATTACATTATTCTCCTTTAGTTCTTTATGAATTAAGTCTCTTTATCAGTTGCTCCATTAGCTTTCTCAGGATGGAAGTCAGATTGACAGGCCTATAATTACACAAGTCATCCCGTTTACCCTTTTTTAAAATTGGCACAGCATTAGCTTTCTTCCAGTCTTCTGGAACTTCCCCAGTGCTCCAAGACTTATTGAAAAATCAACATTAATGGTCCAGCGAGCTCCTCTGCCAGCTCTTTTAAAATTATGGGAATGCAAGTTAACTGGACCTGCTGATTTTAAAATATCTGACTTAAGTAGCTGCTGTTTAATATTCTCCTGGGATTCTTGTGGAATAGAAAGAACGTTGTCATCACTATGTAATGAAACTATATCATCTGGTTTTCCTCAGGTACAGAACAGAAATAGTTATTGAACACTTCTGCCTTTTCTGCATTACTATTGATAATTCTACCATGTCCATCCAGTAGTGGATCATTACCATTGTAAGAATTCTTTTTGTTGCTAAAATATTTTTTAAAATTCCTTGTTCTTAACTCTCCTGGCCATAGATTTCACCTTATGTACCTTTGCTTCTCTTGTCAGTTTTTCATTATTCCTGATTTATATTAATTACTATCAATTAATTTCCCCTTTCTTCATTTGTTATATAATATAATAAACCATTGGTTATGCTTAGAGCTAGCCAAACATTTTTTAATATTATCTAGTGTTTTGGTTTTTTTCATAATTTTTAATATTTTTAAAACAATCAAAATTATTATCAAAATTGGGTTTGATAAATGAAAAAGTTTTGATAGCCATTTTGAAAACAATTTCAATTAAAGATACTGCAAAAAATAGAGAGAAATGAAAACTTGGCCCATTTCAAACGCTGCAAATCAAAAACGACTTTAAAAATGTCAAAAATGTTTGCAGAATTGATTTTTTTTTCTTTTGCATTTTCCAGTCAGCTCTGCTGAGGGTATAACTCAGTTTATACCAGCGTTTCTCAAATGTGTCCGCCGTGGCTGCGTGCAGCCACCAGGGGTTCTTGCAGCCACAGCCTCCTGGGTGGTGAAGGAGGGGGGCAAAGCAGCAGCCCCTCCCCAGGGGCCACCAACAGTGGTTGAACCCTGACTTCCTCTGGAGTCACATGAGCTGGAGGAGCAGGCAGCCAGTGAGTTCCCCACCTTCCTGGGGGGGTGGGGGTTGGGCTTCAGCCCTGGGGTGGCAGGTGGCAGGCTCTATCCAAGGGGGTTCAGGCCCCATCCCTGGGATGTGGTGCCAGACTCTGGCCCTGAGCTTACCCTCCTTCACCCCTGCTGCCTCCTCCAGTGCCCCATTACCCCTGGTCCCCATTGCCTCTGTACCCACTTCACCATCCAGGGTTTAATTTATCCCTGGGCTTGCCAGGACTGAGTAAATCCACTGTGAAAGAGCAGGGCCACCCGGGGGAGGTGGGGGGGAAGTGGGGCAATTTGCCCCAGGCCCCCGGCCCCGCAGGGGACCCGTGAACTCTGGCCTGGTGGTGGTCCGGTCTTCAGCGGCATTTTGATGGCGGGGGGGCCTTCAGTGCTGCCGAAGACGCAGAGCGACTGAAGGGCCCCCGCTGCCGAAATGCCACCGAAGACTGGGACCACCGCTGGGTGACTACAAGTGCCCCAGGCCCCCTGAATCCTCTGGGCAGCCCTGTGAAAGAGAGATTTGTATGTTTGTTAATATCACTTTTCACAGCACACACAGTAGCTAGTGGGTCTGTTTTTAAAAGCAACCGAAAGAGCAAAAGAAACAAGAAAAAAGACACGAATGCCCAAAGCACCTTATTTGTGTTTCTATTCTGTTTAGGTCCAGTAAAGACTAGAGACCACTGCACATTATTGTTACTATTGCACCAAAAAAACCTTATGACGATAAGTTACAAGGATTTGGACACGTTTATGTGCAGATTTAGTTGTTTTCCCTAAAGTTAATTAGTTTAGGAGCTGAGAGCGGCCACAAGCCACAGAGCACTGGCTGTGAGAGCCCCTGGTTTCTACTGGGTGCGAGGGAGGGACCAAGCTGTAGGTGCTGTAGGAGTTGGAGCATCTCCTCCCTGTTCCCTGCACAGTCGGTTTTGCAGCCTCTGTGCTGCACTAAAGCCGGATTTTGCATGCGCTGCATGAAGGTCGTTGGGGCCCTTTGGGCGCTGGGGAAGCCCGAGGGCTGTTAAATTATTATGCCTGGGATTATTGCCAGGGCCAAAGGCCCCTCCCCCCGGTTCCATACTCGGGGCAGGGGGAGCAAAGCCCCTGCGCCGGGCAGGAAGGGGAGGGGTCGCGCGGAGACAATAACTCTCCTTTCTGCAGCAGCCTGACCCCATCCCCTTCCCCAGCTGCCAGTCTCCGCCCTCCCGCTCTCCCCTCCCCATTGGCTCCCTGGGAATTTGGGGAGCCTCCGAGCTGGGGGTGGGGGAGGAGCCGGGCGCGCGCGCTGCATTGTGTGCCCCGCAGCGGGAGCGCGCCGGAGGGAGGGCTGCGGGTGCCCGCGGCTGTCGGGGGCGCGCCTCGGGGCTCCGTCCGGCGAGTCCCCTTGTGTGTCGCTGGCTCGCTCGGGGCGGGGAGCGGGGCCGGCCGGCGCCATGGAGGAGCTGAGCAGCGTGGGCGAGCAGGTCTTCGCGGCCGAGTGCATCCTGAGCAAGCGGCTCCGCAAGGTGGGCGCCCGGCGCGGGCACCCCCGGCCCGTCCCCCGCTCCCGGGGCATCCTCCCCGGCCCGGCGCTAACCGCCTCTCTCTCCTCCCCGCAGGGCAAGCTGGAGTATCTGGTGAAGTGGCGAGGCTGGTCCTCCAAGTGAGTGCGGGCGCGGGGGCCCCCGGCCCGGCCCCGGCCCCTTCCCCGCTGCTTCTGTTCCGGCGGCGCCGCCTCCCGGCCCCGGGTCCTTTTGTTTACAAATAGGAGTCCGTGTGTGAGTGTGTCTGTCTGTGTGTCCGTGTGTGTGTGTCCGTGTGTGAGTGAGTGTGTCCGTGTGTGTGTGTCCGTGTCTCTGTCTGTGTGTGTGTGTGTGTCCGTGTGTGAGTGTGTGTGTGGGGGGGTCCGTGTGAGTGTGTGTGTCCACCCCCCCCAGGTCCGTCCGGCGCACGCTTCGTGCTGCCGCCCCCAGGCTGGGGCAGGCGGCTCCGAGCGGGCCCCGCTCCGGTGGGGACGGGCCGGGGGAGCTGCCTGGTGTCCACGCTTCGCCTGCCGGATGAAACCTGAGCTTCCCATTGATGCCGGTGGGGCTGCGCCTTTCCCAGAAAGGGAGGGGATCTGGCAGCCCGGAGGGGACCGTGTCTGTTTACTCCTCCCGCCAGCTGCTCCTGGAAACCCTTTTCCCTCCCGGCTTCTCCTTCCACGCCCCCTCCCCCAGGCAGCACACACATTGTTATCCCTAATCCTTGGGCTCATCCAGGGCTTGCCCCCGTCAATCAAGGCACTTCACTTTTCTAGACCTTCCCTGTTTTCTGACCCTTGGGCAAGGGAGGGGAGGCTCCCCCGCCCCCGCCCCCGCAAAAAAAACCAGGACTCCCTTTCCAGAGTCACTTCTGGTCGTTTGTTCACCAGAGCATCTTCTGCGGTGCACTCTGATGAGAATGAGGTTTGCATCCTATGTAGTGTTGCCATTTCTGCAGCGATTGTAACAACTCCCACTTTCCCTGCCCGATCATTACTGTAGGGTTATTGGAAGATGTGGCTTTGGATGGGACGGGCGCACTGTTCTCAGAGTCAAATCGATCCCGTGGGCTGTCATGTGAGCTTCTTTTGAACAGATGATATTCCATATATTAGTCCAAACTTTTAAAAAATGCTTTCATGTTGCTACTCTCTATTATGTGTTTACTCTTCTTTTCCAGACACAACAGCTGGGAACCTGAAGAGAATATTCTTGATCCAAGACTGCTCCTTGCCTTCCAAAAGAAGTGAGCAAACTAGAAATACTTTTGGTGGTGGTTGTTGGATGAACAATGTCTAATCAATCATTTGGTCTTTGGCTGTCCTGCAAACAACTTACTGAAGAGCTCACCAGGCTAAAATACAATGATACTCTAAACTGACAGTTTAGGTTCATAGACAGCTACCAAGTGTTATAAATGTGATTAATTTGGGGCCCGAGATCAGAATGTCTTTTACATAGATTGTGCAGTGTGACCACACTAGCATGTGATACAGACATTTAACTTAGAAATGAGCATGTACTTGTCCTCTAATCTAAGGTCTGGGCCACTGGTTGTATTTTTGTGTATGGCTCCATGCACAGGTAGAGGCAGTTTCTAGAATTACAGAAACAAACATTTTGAAAATCCACTGAAAACATACTTGTTGGAGGAATGTGATACTTACCCCTGGCATGATTGGGTGGCGTGGCGGGGCTAGAGAAACGCTGCTCTCTAGAATGTTCAGTACTCGTATATGGAGCTCAGCTCTGCAATTTGATTGCGTGATTAGTTAAGGTAACTAGAACTCCTTGTGCACTGGGGTGCAGATATAGCCCTCTGGCTACGGTAGTCACAGCGCTGGCCTTTGCCTTTGCACTAATATAAAACACTAAACTTTCTGATTGGCCTAAATTATAGCTGGTTTCTAAATCCACTTTGTTTTTTAATACAAAATCTAGGTATTATTGTGGGTGGCACAATGAATAGGGTGCAGCGGTTAAAAAAGTGAGTAAGGTACTCCGGTGTTCAGTCAGCCGTCACTTTGCTCTGGAGACACTATTCTTCTAACCTCCTCTCCATCCCATAATTGCCATTCCTATATGGCATCTTGCCTCACAGTCAGAGGGCCCTTTATGGCCTCTTATTGTCACAGGGAATCATCTGGTAGAAGACAGTGATGCCTCTTTGCCACCACACCTTGCTGGGAGCCTGTTTCTAAGAGGTCTCTTTCCTTCATCATATTGGTTTCCTTTGTGGCAGTGCAGAGCTTGGCAACTTCTGCCATGCTGCCAGCTTGGCTGCTATAAGAACTTCACACACAATCTATAGTAACAGACTTTCTATTCCAGTAACCAGCATCTGTTGCTATGGGGTAAATATTCTACGTATTCCACTGCTGAGAGAGCTACTCTGTGACTCCCAGAGAGAATTCCTCCACCCCCCCCACTCCCCGAACTTACAGAATGACCTGGGTGCTTTCCCAAACCCATAACAAACAGTTTGGGTCAGAGTGAAATCTGTATGCTTGGAGCTCTCCAGGAAAGACTGCTGTATGTTTGTCACAAGTATAACACTCATGAGTATCCGTTGCTGCTTGGATTAGAACTGGGTTGTGCAGCATTTCAAACAAGGGCTCTGCTGATCAGAGAGGAACTAGGCTGGCTCATGGGTGCAGCATTGTTCTCAATTGGTGTGTTTGCAGGGAACATGAGAAAGAGGTGCAGAATCGGAAGAGGGGCAAACGACCCAGAGGCAGGCCCAGGAAACATGTGGTGAGTAACAGTGGTGATGTATGGGGTGGTGGGGGTGATGCCAGTTCTTGGGACATTCTTTGCCTGAAAGGCCCTTGCAACCTCTTGTGTCATAATGTGAAGTGTTGCTGAAATGGATCATACGTCTTGGGTTTCCGTTGGAGAATGGGGGGGCACAGAGCTGCCAGGAGACACTGTTCTGAGAGCAGAATGTATCCAGGAATGTGTCTTGAGGTTGCATATAAGGGGCAGGGATAGGGGGAGCTTCTCTTTATCCAGACCCTTTGGTAATTGCTTATCAGCAATGATGGGGAGGGAAAAGCGTGAGTCACGTGGAATTTGAGGGCGATATATTAGATCTGGCCTGTGTGCAGTGGGGGCTCTTTAGCCCTTTGCAGAGTTGAGGCCTGCGCACACTGGTGCATGTGATGCAGTGATCTGTGGGGTCACTGGGAACAAATTCGTATCTTGCTGAAGAACTTAGCTGGCAGAACTGAGTGTGGCTATCTTAATTCAAGCTGATGTTCTTCCTGCTCCCTCTTTATTTTTATTTTAAAGGAACCAGAGGTGCCTCCAAAAATCAAGTCAAGTAGCTCCTCATCCTCCACGTCTTCATCTTCTTCCTCCTCTGATGAAGAGGATGAGAGTGACCTGGAGGCAAAGAGAGGTCCCCGGTGCAGAGAGACTCACCCAGTGCCACAGAAGAAAGCTCAGATTCTGGTTGCAAAGCCGGAAATAAAAGACCCTGTCGGGAAGAAGCGTGGGCGGAAACCTCTGCCTCCGGAGCAGAAGGCAGCCAGAAGGACCATGAACCTGGCAAAGGTGCTGAAAACAACCCGAAAGGAGACGGGTGGAGGTTCTAAACTGATGGGGAAATTGCAGCCCCAGCACAATGCTCAGGCCTCAGGTGTTGCTGTGCTTAAATCTAATGTGAAAGAGCCCCAAAGTGCACTGAGTGGGCTTGGTTCAGGGGGCTTATCCGCTGAGAACCTGCCCAATATACTGAAGGGCCCCTCTGGGAGCCCAAGCCATGGGATCAGCTGGCAGAGTTCTATCGTGCACTACATGAACAGGATGTCCCAAAACCAGAGCTCGGCAGAGGCCCCAGCCCCAGGGAGGCTGGCACTCAAGTCACAGGCATCCACCAAGAGTAGCCTAGGACTGGACTTAAAAATGAGAAACCAGAAAGGAGCTGGGGAGCCTGGGTTGAATGTGCAAGGATCCAAAGCAGCCAAGGCACTCGGCAGTGGTGCTGGAGGGGATCAGAAATCAGGCTTCACTGCTGGGGCTCAGACCCTGCCCAACGGCAGCAAGGCATCTGGGAATTCGCCTGCCCCAGGAAGCCAGCTGACTTCCAATCAGGAGCTGAACCTTCAAGCTTTAAACTTACAGAGTATCAAAAATGGGCCGAATTCAGCAGGTGGCAGCAGCCTCCCTCGGCATGTCTGTGGAACTGTGGCCAAAAGTGCTGGCGCCGCAGCTGTGAATGTGGGGGCAGCCGCTGCCAAGGGCAGCGGGGTGGGCACAGTGCTGAATGCACAAAACACTGGGCTGCCGCCAGGTGTGGACACCTGCAAAAATGAGAAACCAATGCAAAGAGCAGCTGCTGGGGAAAGAGATGTGACAAAAAGTGGTGCCCCATGTGCGCAAGAGGGGCACCCCACAACAGAGAACCACAAGCCGGCAGCCCTGTCTGAAATGAGCACCGGCGAAGAGGAGACCAGCTCCGATTCCGATCGGGATTCTGCCTCGTTTCCTGGTATGGGTCAGAACATGTCAGTCTCCATCCAGACCAGCCAGGACTGGAAACCCACCCGCAGCCTGATCGAACACGTCTTTGTCACAGACGTGACAGCCAACCTGATTACAGTGACCGTCAAGGAGTCTCCCACCAGTGTTGGGTTTTTCAATCTTAGACATTACTGAACCAGGAGGTACGAGGTGGGGGGATGGGTTCCCATAGTCCCTTCTGATGCCTCTTTCCCATTGGCTTTACCTGATTGTTTCATTGGGTTTTTCTTCAAGTGAATGCCAGATGGCAATGAGATTTGGGGAGGCAAAAATCAGGTGTCCCTGCCCCTATAAGCAATTGGCTATTAAACAGCACCCCGGCTTCCCCCAACAAAGTGTTCTGCCATTGCCGGTCAGCAATGGTCTTGGTGGTTCATTGTATCTGTGGAGGCTTCCTGGAGCCAATAGAGATTTTCTCTGAGGGCTGTGAGGAGTAGGATACAGTGAAACCCGTTAAGAGCTACCAAAGGGCATTCTGTTTTTCTGACCAGATGGCACCAGAGTAAGGCTAATGCAGTGGTTCTCTGGTGGGGATTAAGGCTGGCTGCTGGCTGCTGAAAAGTGCTTAGCAAGTGACTGGTAAGCCAGGTTTCTCTGTGGTTGGATTTCTTTGCTGTACAACTTGAAATGTCAGAACACCAGGTACCTGCAACACCAGAACATGCAAGTACCTGGACAGTTGGGGAGAGGGCTATGGGATCATGCAATGTAACAGGCTAAAGCTTTTCCTTAAGAAAAAGTGAGTTTGGGGGTGGGGGGGGTTGGTTTTTTTTTTCCTTCTAGGCATTAGCACAAGCTCCTGGGACAGTCAAACTCAATCCAAATCAGACAGCCAACTTCTGCAGTGTTCCGCATGCTGCAGGGTTGGGGGTTGCCTGTAGATGTGGGGGTTTTCAGGGGACATTAGTTTAAGCCCAGCTATCCTCCTGGGCTAGGTTGCTCTGAGTGATGAGCATGAAGTGACTGCTAGTTCTCTTGTGATGTTTTACAAATGAAATGGAAATATTGTTTACATTTTTATACAAAATCCTCCCTTGTTCAGAAGGAAGGTGGGGGCAAGGGGGCATCAGACTAAAACTGTTGCTGCTGCTGGCAAACCCAGACCCGCTGTAGTGGGAATGGGCGGCACAGCCTGCATTCACACCACATCTGGCACGTTTGGGGTGCACAGCTTGAGCTGGCGGCTGATCAGCAGTGTGAGCGGCTGCTGTGAATTTCTCTGTGTGCGTGAAAGAAGAGAAGTCAGGGATGAGAACCAGTCTGGACGATTTAGTGCTCTCCAAATCCAGGCCTTCTCCTTGTCCCAGTATCATCAACACTTCACCTTGCATCCATCAGCCACTAGTCCTGGCGGAGCTTCTGCAGACACCCCCACGCAGCATGTTTGGGAGCATTAAATCGCATGGTACATGCAAATACTTGTGGCAGGATTTAACTTGCTGCATGCACATGTCCTTCAGGCCTGTGTGTAGGTTTTGCAGCCTTGGGCCTAAAGCCCCGTGCTACTTGGAGACCCGCTGTGAAGCTCAAGCACAATGGAGAAAACTTTTCTCCTAGGTGTGAGGTTTGTAGGTGCCATGAGGCATGGCAGAGCAGGCAGCTTGAGGCTCTGACTTGCCATTAGCCTTGTCTTGATGCTACCACTAGGAATGAGTGAGGGTTAAAACACAGCATTTGTGGGATCCGAATTCCTGCCAAGCTCCTGTTTCCAGCAAGCTTTATGAGCACTGTGGAGGCAGCGCATGCGAGGCTCACACTGGGTGCTGCCAAGTGCCTTCAATTCACATGGATTTCAGTGGAAACCGAGGGTGCTCAAAACCTCCTAGGGTAGGACCCAATGTGGCTGGGGTGAGGACAGCGCTCACCTCACAGCCTCTCAAGCAGCAGTTCCCCACGGACAGCGTTTGGCAGGCTCTGGATGGAGCCTCCTTCAGGCAGACAAGGAGACTCTTGCTGAACTCTTTGAATGCAGCCTTTGCGATTGTAGTGATCTGGAACTCTCCTGGGTGTGTGGCAGGGGCAGCCTGGTACCTTCACATGCTATAAGAACATGCCTACAAAAGGCAGCCCTTGAAAGATCTATGCAGCAGGGTGGCCGATGACTGTCTGGGCTGGCGGGTCAGTGTGTTTAGGTGCCGCTTCAAAGTGGATGGGTTCACCTACTACATCCCTGCCCCAGTGACATGCATCTTACTCAGCCACAGTCTGGAGCACCTGCAATGGGCTACTAAAGGGATGCTGTCAACTCCTAAAGAGCCAAAGGCCGCAGCTCCACTAGGTGAATATAGGCGCACACATATTTCTTCAATTCTGTTTTACTGCTCTGATATGGTCAGGCATTTAAAATGCTAGTTCCTTTGGGCCTGGGCTGCCTGCTATGCTGGTCTCTCAGGTGGGTAGTGAACGTCAGGGAGGTTTGATAATCTATTGCTGTTGGTACTGCGGTGTCTGGGTTGCTTGCTAGGGAAGGCTCCACTGGATTTTGTATTTAATTCATAAACCTTAATTGGTTTAGGTTTCGTTTTTAACAAACGTAAGCTTGGGTCCAATTTGAGTTGACAAGCCCTTAATCTTATGCAATGGCTCCTGCCTTGAACATAACCCTGGTGGATTAGTCTCCTCAAGTGCGTGGGACAAGAGGTCATGTGGGTCAGACCAGTTTTCTCTGCAGGAGGGTTTGTAAGGAGAGTTGGCTTTGGAGCTCCCTGGTGCCAAAAAGTAACGTCTGTTATTCAGTTGACCTCATAATTCAAATGCAGCCAAACTAACTACTATGACTTTGAGAACTTCAAATTAGCTTGTGGATTCAGAAGTCTTTGCCCCTGTGGTGGCCTTTACCATGTGTTCTGAAGCCCCAGACATGGGAATGCTGGAAGTTCCTTTCCTTCAGTAATGAGCAAGCGGGGGTCTGGATATCTTAAAGGCTGTGTCTGGCTGTCTTTCCCACACACCAAATATTTACTACTTGGCCTTTGCAAATCCAAACTAAAGTAACTTACAATGTGCCTTCTGGAATGTTCTGTCCCAGCCTTGCCCATGGTAAAGATTCTGACAGCTGTCTCGCCCTTATGCAAAGCTGGGTTAATCTAGGGTCCTGTGAAAAGCAAGGACATGGGTGAGGGGCAGGGGAGAAGACCCTGCCTCCTCAGCAGGGTGGCACCCAGCATTTATGTGGACCTCCAGTTACACCTGCTTTGGTGATGGTAGCAGCTGGTGTGTATCCAAAGGGAACTGCACCCTCCTTTCTGAGGTTGGCATCTGAACACGGAGAGGGAAGAAGCTGCTTCCAACGGCTGAACCCATAAATCCTTAGAATAAGGCTGGTGATGGATTTGTGTAAACAACCTCCTGGGATGGCCATTGAAAAATGGCATTTGATGCTGGTCTGGGGAGGGGCCAGTTGATAAGATGATAGAGAACTGCTTCTCCATCCCTACTCCTATAGTGTCAGTGCCTGTGTTTGTACTTTGGGGCATCAAGAGGGTTGCACTGGTGTAGGTCAGGGCTTGGACTGGAGTGACTCATGGTGGGTACTGGTTTGCACAGGTGCTGCATGCCTGCCTTCGTTTACAACCAGTGCAAACCACTATCTGTGTACTTACGGTGCAAAGTTCTCCAGCCTAGACAAGCTCTACCTAAGATGTCCCTGTTCAGAATTCCAGTTCTAAATTAAATTGTATTTCACATTTGGTGGCTTGGTCCCACTCAAAGGCATTCTTGCCTTTCAGAGTCTGGGTGATGTTTTCTTGGGATTCTTGACTTGTGCCCTGGAAACTTGTAATACAAATGGAAACTGGCTTTTTTTCAGCACCAGCCACTTATAAAACTGTCTTTCCCCCCCCCCCTGTAATGGTGGGAACCTGCTTTGCCAATGCTAACATTGTGCCTTTCTGTTAACCAGCTGTTTCAATCCCAAAGTTATAAAGACTGTGAAAGTGATAATCTGGAAACTCCTTACTTTCATCTCATTCTTCCTTCCCCCTTTAATCTGGCATTAAATGTGCTGAGTCCCCTTGAGAGAGAGAGAGAGTGTGTGTATGTGTGTGTGTGTGTGAAAGTTTAACTTTGAAATCAGCCTCTCAAAGGCAAATTGTGTGTTTTAATTTAATCTTTTGTGGACTGAAGTTTAAAAAGCTGGTGCTAATTGTGTTTACCACTAAAATTAGTCTTCAAAGTCTACCTTTTTTTAAAAATTGCTGCTATGAGTTTGTGTTTTAGTTGCATGTCAAACAACCAATTAAAGGTTTGTCACTATTTTTAGTCTTAAGGGGGTTCCCAAGGGAATAGTACTGCAGTATTTGTATATTGAATCAGTATTTTATCCTGGCATAATCTGGTGAAGTATAGGGGTTTTTCATTGGACTGGAAAAAGTGGACAATTCAGTCATCTTCCTTAGGAGTTTAGTATATTTTTATATATATATTTTGTACCAAAAAACTGGAGTTCTTGGGAGCTGCTTCTTTTTTGTTTTGGTTCTGAGACTGATATAGATGTGGAGGACTCTAGACCTAAAAAGAAGAGGTTTTACTAAAAGAAACTGAGGAGGTGTGTGTGTGAAAACAATTGTTCTTGTAACCGTGCCAATTACTGCCTGGTTTGCATTTATTATTTTTTATTATTAAAAAAGCCAAATCATTCCTGTATGCCACTTCTGATTGCTTTAAACTACATACAGCAGTTTGCTCTTTAGAGAACAAGCATTGGATATGTTATTACCTGGAGAATGCTTGAGTTCTTTGTTGGAAATGAGACAGCAGCCCAGCCCGCATGTTAAATAAGGGCTGCCCACCTGAAGACAGGGCCTGCCCATTGAGCTTGCAGTGTGTTCCCGTCAGTGGTTGGGGTTCCTTTGGTGACCCTAGAGTTGGCGTCCTTGCATTTTGTGATGTTTTCTAGTATTTTTGGACACTGCTAGTGTAGACTCCAGATCTCTAGGCTGCTTTTAATTTATTTTGCAGGAAAACACTACAAGTTGGTATGTCAGACAACTTTGTATAATGTTTTTATTCATGTTAGTATATCAATAAATATTTTTTTAAACTTTTCAAACTACTGTGCAGCCTGTGATGGACTGTGTAATTGTACTTTTCAGGTGACTGTCTCACAACCTTTTTCAGACATTAAGCTTCATGGCACAGCTGAGAGACATCGTATTATATGGACCTTTCCCTGTCCAGGTTACAGACGGAGTCAGTCGCAGACTAGGACTAGAACACAAGAATTGGAATTCAGTCGCCTTGCTCCAACTTCTCCCAGGCAAATCCCCTGGACTTAGCTAAGCATTATACCCTGTAGCTTTCTTTAGTGGGGAACATACCACCTTGATTAGGATGTGGAGAAAGTGTGACAGCTACCTCAGATAAGGAGTTCTGCAAAGAGAGGGAAGGGGAAAATCAGCTTTCCTGTAGCTTAGCTGTCCCTGTATCCCTGTTAGGTCACTGGCACTAGAGGTGATGTTCTGTGGGGAAGGGCTGTAGCAGGAAAAGGAACCTGCAGCCGCATGTGCCAAAGCACCTTCCACCACCCTCCCACTCATGCTGCATCATCCCCAATGCAGCTGGGGCTAAACTGTAGAGCTGCTCTAAGATGTCCCAGCCCTTGCTGGAGTTCAAGGGGAGGGGCCCACAGAGGTTGGCTTGGCATCCTGCACAACAGAAGGTATCAGTGACACCTGCTTTGTAAACCCAAGGAGGGGGGCAAGTGAGGCTCTAACCAATGTGCAGCTTTACATCCTTTTATCAGCATTTTTAGCCCCAGGAGTATGGCCTTTGCTACGCCGTGAATCCCGGTGGAAAGGCCAGTCTCCCCTCATTCATTCAGCGTGTGGAATGCACAAGAGGAGGCGTCTTTGTCCACGATTTTGGTATGTCCCCCATCCATCATCCCAAGCCTTGTTCTGATCCCTTGTCTCTGATTAAACCCCAACCACCACCCACCTTTGCCAGTCTCTTTACCAACCCTGACACGGGGCAGCTGCAGCACTTTGGGCCTTCTTAGGCGAGCAAGAGAGAGACAGCCCCCAAACTGCCTCCCAGGACCCCCTGTGCTCTTAAAGGGGACCTGAAAAGAAAGGTGAGAGCAGGTACAGCTGCTGTTTCCCTCTTCCAAGGAGGAGTTTTATCCTTACAAGTATCAGACCCTGTTTTTGCTGGAGCAGGGAGTGCTAATCTCACGGGACAGCCTGTGTGAAGCTTTGCTAAACTCTTCCTGCAGGGTCTGTTCGCTCACCTGAGCGGGGGAAGCCTCCCGGAGCAAACAGGCACTTTGCTCCCGCCGTTCTGGGGCAGGGGGCGCCCTGACCTTACTCATCGGCTGTTAGGAAGCACAATGTGGGGGCTGGGGGCGGAACCGCTCTGGCCCCTTTTCCCAGCCGTACAAACGCAGGAGGAAGCGGCTGGTCTCGAGTCCCCCCTCCCCTGGCCGCTCGTACGCTGCGCTGGCGGCCCTGCGCCGGGGCCCCGGGCCAGGGGCTGAGCGGCACTGGACAGTGCTCCGGCCGGGGCCCAAGGAGAGCCAGCAGCACCCCGCTGCCCCAGCCCTGGGCCGCGGCAGTACCGCGGGATTCGCGGCTCCCCCAAGTTTCTTTCCCTCTCCGGGGCGTTGGGGGAGCCTGGCCCGCGCATCTCCCACCTGCGCAGCAGCCGGAGGAGCGCGCCCCGCGTGCGCCTTCCTGCAGCCTGTGCACCGGGCGGCTCAGCCCAGCCGGCTGCCCCCGGGGGCGGGCGGGGCTGCCGGAGAAGAGCTACTAATGCAGCGCAAGGGCGGAGAAAGCCCGCTGCGCCCCGGAGTGGGGGTAACCCTGGTGGGAGCCGGGGGCTGCCCCTGGCTGGCACCGGGCGCGCACTCGGCCTTCTCTTGCACGCGCTGCGCCAGAACCCCTCTTAAAATACCCTGCCCGGGCAGCGCTGACCTTGCGCCGGGCGCAGCAGCCAAGCGAAAACGAAACCAGCCGGGAGCCCGCCAGAGCCCGGAGCCCGGCTCAGCGGCAGAAGAGCCTGGCCGGGCGGGGCTGTCTCTGCCCGGGGTGTGACCTCTCCTCCCCAGGGCAGGCGGCCAGGGCTCCCGTTCGCTCCTTCAGCCTTTGCGGCCTCTGAGGCTGAACGCAAGGCGGGGAGTCCTCTCCCCCCAGGCTGGCGGGGCTCCGCGGGCAGCTCCGGGCCCCGCTCTTTTGCTGGGAGGGGGTTAGGACGGAGTCGCGGCGAGCTCCCACCAGGGAAGGGGGTTGGTAACGCCGGTTTCTTGCTGTTCCTTTAACGTTTCCAGGGCCAGGGTTTGACTCGGCAACGCAGGAAGGAAACCGTCCCAGTCGCTCCCGTTTTGGACTCTCTGGCCCGCAGCGTCAAGACTCCGGAGGAGGAAAGACCCGGGGCCCACCCCGAGCTGGCTGCAGGCTGCGAGTCAGGCCGGGTTGGAATCCTTTGCAGGTGACCTGAGCACTCCGGCACGACCAGGCCCCCTCTCGTTCTCTGCCCCCGGGCACCTCCCCTGCCCAAATCTATCCCCTCCCCAAGGGCCCAGCGACCACTTCCCAGGCCAGTAAACGGGTCTGAAAGGCGAGTCTCCTGCTGGGACCTCCGGGAGAAAAGCCGCCTTGTGCGGCCCTCCCCGCCTCGCACCACTGTTCTGCGCGCAGATGCTGACAGCTACAAGAATAAAGGGTTTCGCTCCTTTCACTCGGCGGAGCAGCAAAGGGAGGTTAATGAGGACACAGCTAAAAGCCCAGCCCAGCCCCTGCTTTTCTCTGGCTCCGCAGGACAGGAAGATTTGAATACAAAGGACAGATTTCTGGGCGCCCCGCGGGGAGCTCGCGGGGGAGGTTTTCAGTCTCTCTTGTGCGTGCCGGGACCCAGGCTTGGGACGGTCAAAGCCAGGCCCCACCCCCCGCGAAAGAGAGGGGGAGGGGAGCCTGGGATACAGAGCGGGCAAATCGGCAGGCTGCGCCCTGTATCAGTGCCCTGGCAAAGGGGGGGCTGCTGAGCCCCGCACCGGGGCCCGGGAGGCGTCCATGGGCTTGTTTGCAGAGTCAGCTCTCCGTGTGCCCGCCGCTTGATCCCCTCCGCCCTGCAGGAGCCCTGTGCGCCGGGCTCCCAGCCCCTACTGAGCGCGAACCCCCGCTGCCCTGGGCCTGGATTGCCTGCGAGGGGCTGGCGAGGAGCCGCCCCCCCTTGAGCCCCGAAAGCCACCCTGGAAAGGCGTTTGCCTGGGCTGGCCCCCCACCGAGCCAGGCCCTTTGGCCCCCTTCCGCGGCGGGGTTACAGGCACCCAGCGAGGCAGAGCAGTGCCTGCCAGGCGCCCGCTGCGGTGCTGGTTAGACGGGCGGACTCCTGACCAGCGATCTCATGGAGCGACCCCCCCCAGCTCGGGCAGCCTCCATCTCCCCTGCAAGGCGGCCGGGTGCAGAACCTGCTGCCGGAATCCAGGGGAGAGCTGAAGTGCAGCATCTCCTGCAGGCCCCCAGGCCTCCGCAACAGGGTCTGTGCAGCGCCAGCCACGCAACATACCGCGGTGCTGGCAATTGGTGCGCGGTAATTAGGCAGCCCCCCTCTTTTAGGCGTGTGGGTGACACGCCAGAGCAATGGCAAAGGGAGCCGCTTCCCGTTAAAACAGAGCCCGAACCGTGGGCTTGGTAAGACAAAGCATCACCCCAGCCCCTGGCACAGCCCTCTCCTGCAGGCGGGCCCGGGCGGGTTGCACCGTTCACACCCTTGTGATCAACCACGTGCAATGGTGCAAATCAGGCAGACCCGGGGGTTGCCCATGCTCAGCCCTGGGAACACCCAGCTGCTGCCTGGCCGGGCCCGGGCTGGGCTGGCTCCGGTTCGGTAGCACGGGGCTGAGCTGCGCTGGCAGGCGCCGGCCCGCGCGGCAAAGCCAAACGCGCCCTCGGGGAGGAGATTCGGCAGCCGGGGAGCGCCGCAGGCACCGGCAGGGGGCAGCAAACCATCCCGGGTGTAAATGCCCATCCACGTTCCTGCCGCCGGGAGCGAGGCGAGGGAAGCCGGGGATGCTGCGGGCAGGCCAGCGCGGTCCCCGCCTTGCAGCTCTGTTCCGGTTCTGGGTCCGGCCTGCTCCGAGCTGCCATTGACACGCGGCTCAGCGCCGGGTGCGCACCGAGACACCTCCCGCCCCCCAGCACCCACGGGGGCAGCCGGGACACGCACCGCCCTTTGCTCGCTCCTGGGGAGTCGGGCTGCTTTCACCCACGCCCGTCACGCCGAGCGGCCCCTTCGGCGTGTCAGCGGGAAACGCCTCCTCCACCAGGAGCCGCCTGGCACTCTGGAAATTAACGTCTGAACTCGCTTCGTGCATGTTAATGCCCGGCCGCTAGACTGTTTGCAGCCGGTTTATGGGAGCGGCTGCAGGGGCAGGAGAGCCCGGGGATCCCGTGCGGAGGGAACCGGCCCCAGGGGCAGGATGGAGCCAGAGCCTAGAGAGGCGGGGCTGGGGTTTGTCCTGTGGGTGCGAAGCAGCAGCCGCTGGTGCTGGGGGAGGGACGCGGGCCCTCCCCGCGGCGGCGAAGTCAGGTCCGGCGGGTGCAAGAGGCCTCCAGCGCCCCGGCAGACAAAGGGCGAGGGAGACGGGGGCTCGTTCGGATCGCTCACCCAGGCAGGGGGTGGGAGGTCCGCCCCGGGCACCTTCCCTGCAGAAGCGGGCGCCAGGGCAGGTCCCATTAGGGCAAGTTCCTGTCTTCTCCCCGCCGCCCAGTAACAGCCAGTACCGGGGGCTTCGGGCTAAGGGACGGCGAGCCCACACTCAGCGGCAGGCAGGCGGACGGGACCGAGCCCGCGTTCCCCCGGGAATCACGCGGGGAGAGAGATGTCCCGGCTATAAACAAAGCAAGGTGGAGATTGCAGGGGGTACATAACAAGGACACGTTTCTATTTACAAAGTATATATTTAAACTCACATAAAAAGCAGGTATTATGTAGACATTCACGGTTGGCAGAAGACACGTATTTAAGCTTCACTTCGGAGACTGAGATTTAGCCAGATTTGTTTTTTTACAAGTCTTAGAATTAAATAACACACACACACACACACATCCAATATATATGTCGATATGTACATACACACAGGTATGTCTAGCTTTATATATGTGCGGATCTAGACACATATATATTTATACAGGTCTGGAGTGAAGAATGCCAAATTAAGATCACACCCTGACTTTTAGAATGAGGGGAGAGCTGCACTGTGATCTCTTTAACAAGGGGAGGTATTTTCCAGCCTTCAGATATAGAGGGTGGAGGATAGGTAGATAAATCCTCATTATCATCCACACGGTAACAGACATGTCCCATGTAGGTTTAACCTGAAAACAGCATCAATATTGTTACATTCCTTGCTTCAGTTCTTTGTACAAACTAAGTTTAAAATCTTGGTTTTACAAAATATTATATTAAAAAACACACAAGCAGCTCCCTCTGTGCAGCGTAAACAGAGTCCCCTTGTTTATCTTACTGGATGAAGGCGAAAGTCCCACAGATGGAAGGGAAAGGGGGTCTAAAGAGGTAGGAGGTAAAATTATCCAGAATGGGCCTAAGAGCAGCAAAGGCTACTCCTGCCCCTTCCTCTTCCCATCAGGCCCCATGTGCTTCCATCCTACCTGCAGTCCTAAGACCTTCACTGAGCCAATCAGAGACGGTGGGAAAGGCCAGGCTCCTTTTTCCCGGGCCCTTGGGGCTGCTGGACAGTTTTGTGCTTTTGAACCAACAAAGATGCTTAAACCAACATGTTAGGAGTGGAGAGCACCTGTTACACCTTAAAAAACAACCCCAACACCTACCCCCTTCTCCCATAACAGGCTCAAAAAAAATAATCAACCTCTCCCTTAACTAGGTAAAGTTGGAATATGGAGTTCAGAGAGAGCAAACACATTTCTAGAATCCCCACTCGCTTTCTGCAAGGTAGCAAAAGATTTCCGGTCTACGCGCGTGGATGGAAGCCGCTGCATTTTGTTCAGTCATTAAATCTCACTAAGCCTGGAGCAAAACCAACCCAACCCATTCACATATGCTTCCAAAGAGAAGGGTGTGATCAAATACTAACTGCCACCTGTGTCAGCAGCACCTACTTTGTCCCTAGTAGTAGATCTCCTCTCAGCCATTGTGAAACTGGCGTAAGACGGGGGTTAGAAAAAATAAATATTTTCCCTAACCCCCAAGAGTGACTCTGGAATGTGTTGGGGGAGATGTGGACATTACAGAACACTGTATCTGGAGTCTCCCCGCAGTCCAAAGGGAACTGTGGCCTGGAACAAATGCAACCCACTCTCTAGAATAGCACGAGCATCTAAATATGGGCAGCGACACTTTATCCTCCCAAACTTTTCTGGCATTTCAGGAATGTAAACAGATTTTTTTTAAGTGGGTGGGGGAAAGAATCAAGCAAACAGACAAAATGAAAACAGCTTCTCAGCTCAGTTCTGTCTCCCATAACTGCTATGACAATTCTATTAAAGTGCATTTCAGTATCACTCCTTTTAGGAATCTTAAACATACAAACCTCCTCTTCATTTGCAAGAAGAGGTAATTCAAGTTAATACTTCACTAGAACAACTTTCAGTCTTTTTATGGATTTCTGCTTTTTTTGATTTTATACCAACTTTTTTTTTTTTTAATTGGAAACAAAACCCAACAATACTGTAAATTCAAGTGCTTATTTCAGCTGTCCAGACTGACAGGTCTGGATACAGCACACTTGATTGTACAAGCAACACCTTATATCACAATCAAGAAACCAGGGCATTTTGCCCTGAAAGGGATACAACTTCCCCACGCATCATCAAGAGCATCGTATGAAAAAAACATAATTAATAAAACCCCAAAACATAATTAGCTACAAACATCATTCATTATGTACACTGGCTCCTGCAACAGATACATGAACTTGTTAGTTCTGTTTTATTGTCCTTCCTAAGAGCAACTGAGCAGTCACTGTTCAGTCTCCATTTAAATAAAACAACTTAGAGTTGAAATATATATATATATATATAGATATATATATATAGGTATTTTTCTTAAATAACATATTTACATCTAATAGAAAATATAACTCTAGAGATAATCTTTCAATGAAACAGAAAACTAGAGAAAAAAATGCAAGCAGAAAGAATGAAGATAGTTTCTAGGTCCTGTCCTGGGAAAAAAACCCCACCAAGCTCTAACCAAGCCTTTATCTCTCTGGATCTATCCTGCAAACACTCATCGCTTTTCTTTAAAGAATCCTTGGTCCGTGCTGCTCTCTTTAATTGTAACCGTCAAAAAGTTAGATGTCACATCAGTCACCACCACTTTCTCCAGATTGTTGAGAGATGGGCTCCAGGACTCCTCTTCCGGGTCCCCCAGAATCCTGGAGACAGGGATTCTGGCAATGAGGGAGGGTCTGCCAGACTGAGTCCCCACACTGTCTCGGTACAAGCTTCCCACAGAGCCCTGGTTTGCAGAGCTGTGCATGATCTTAGGGCCGCCAGGGTCCAATCCATCTTGCCTCTTGGGGTCCAAAAAGTCTGACCTGTGCTTGGTGACCCTGGGTGGGTAAGTCTCTGAGACTCCCAGCTTCATGCCAGCCTCTGCTCTATTGGGGGTGGACATGGCACCAGAGAGGTCAGGCTCCTGCCTCCTGGCCAGCTGGATCACACTGTGTCCTGAGCCAAACTTCGCTACCCCAGGAACGGTCTCCTCTATTTTCCTGGCTTTGAGGTAGTCCCCCATCTTGTCCCCCGGCTCACATAATTTCCTCTTGGAGACATCCAGAGCCTCTGGCAAGTCCTTGTAATGCTCTTTCCTAGGCTTTGGGCCTCTCTTTTTAGGGATCTCTCCAGGTTTATCTTCCATTCTCCCAACCCGGTCCCGGATGCTCTCACCCCTCAAGGTGCTGGGACTGCCCTGGGCGGGCAGAGCTATGTTTCTCAGTCCTTCCCTTGCCCGGGAAGTGGAGCCCAGCTCCTGGGGTGATCTACCAGGATATGGCACCCGGATCCCCCTGGCAGAGTCACTGCGGAATTCATAGGTTTTGGCTTTTGCTTTTGCCTGTGCCTGCAAAGAAGATAAATCAACTGGTGACTTTATTATCCTGCCATTCGGCTCCATAATTACAACTTCCCAGATAAGCAATGGCCTTTCCACAAGCCTTCCCCATCAGTGCTGGAGCCGGATCCTGCTATTAGCATGCTGGTTCTGATGCTCCCCATTGCAGCATGCAGCCCTCTCCACTCACCAACTGAACAATGTCAATGCACACACTAGGCTCCTGCCTCCTTACCTTTAACAGGAAGGTTTTGGGTTTGGGGCCTCGCTTTTTGGGGCCGTATAGCTCCATTTCTCGTTCCCTAGAGGTATTTAAAAAAAAACAATTTCAATTCTGCATTGCTACAAAACAGAGCAACGTTTTTATAAGTGTGATGTATATGACTAGCAAAGGCCTTGTACCTTTCCTCAAAGGCTGCAAGCAACCGGGCATCCAGAATGTTTTCCTCAGGTTCCCAGGTGCTGTACCTATCAGGACATGCACAGAGATTGAGAAACAGTGTCACTTGTGAAGGGGAGGGGGACAAGATATATAAAATTAAAATAAAAAACAGGATCTAGCTTTATTTTCTATTATAATGCAAAATAAATAATAACCACCATCTTCTGAGTATTTGCTAGGCTGCATAATTGTATATATAACCTACTTACTTCTGAGACCAGCCTTTCCATTTCACGAGATATTCCATGCGCCCCTGCAGTTGCACAGAGAGAAAATAAATAGGCATGGGGGAATCAAGATAGATGCATGCAATAAAAATATGCATGTAGCAACATGCATGCAACCAAATAAGCCTGCACCATAGGCATGTCAAATATCTGCAAACGGCCAAATGCACGGAACAAAAAATATGCGAGCAGCAAATCCATGCAACCAAACAGGGATGCAGCAAAATGCATCTGGCAAAAATATGCATGCAGCAAAACGCATGCAGCAAAGCGTGCCTGCAGCATTTTTGTAAAAATGGGCATGCAGGACAAAAAAATAACCAGATGCAATGTGTGCAGTGCAAGTCCAGGGGAAGAGGCAGTCTGAACTGCTGCTGCAAATGGGAGCAGCTGGGGGAGGGAGCAAGGCTGTCTCCGAGCCGATCTTGGCCTCCCGCAGGCCTGGGGGGCTGCATGCACGGGGGCTGGGGGGCCCAAAAGACACCTACTTTGCGGATGCGGCGCTTGAGCAGGGCCTCGGCCGCGAACACCCGCTCCCCGACGGCTGAAAGCTCCATGTTTACTCGGCCGCTGGCAGCAGAAAAGCAGCAGCCAGCGCAGCCCAGACCATAATACTCCGCCCGCTGACGTCAGCCCTTCCCGTGCGCCCCCCCCCTTCGCCGTCCCTCCCCCCGCACTTGTTGCTGGCGGAGCCGGTGGAATATTCCGCCTGCACCGCATTGGCCAGGGCCCGGCCCCTCCTCCTCCCCCCCGCAGCCTCCTCCTCTTCTCCCCTCCCCCAGCCGCCCCCCCCCGCCTCCCTGCTACGTGACCCGCCTTTCAATAGCAGGGGGCGGAGCCAGGGGAGCGACGAGAGACCGGCGGGGGGCGGGGGCACTCTGGGAGGTGGGGGGCAGAGCGGGCCTCCGCTGTCTGGCTGGGGGGGCGGGGCAGCATAACCCCCCCCCCCGCACAGCGTCTCCATCCTGCCCCATCTCTCTAAATCACTGTCCCGCACCAGCCCCCCCGGGCCAGGCAGCCACGGCCCGGCCCAGCTCGAGCGAAAATTCAAACCAACTTCTGTGACATCCCCCGTCACTGTCACCCCCCAGCCCCAGCAGCGCACGGGCACCCGGGCCGGAGCCCCCCCCCCCCGGCCCAAGGGATGCCACGACCCCCAGCGCTGGGGACCCCCCGCACAGCAGATGCTGCCCGCTGCGGGTGAAGTGGCGCCGGGTTCCTGGGGAGTCGGTGGGTCTGTCGGACCCGGGGCCAGACTGCGCATTCTGACTGTCATTGATTTTCGTTTCCAGTGGGTAGATTTGCGCTCCGGGCTTGTGCAGGCCGGCGCGTGCTTCTCAATCAACGCGGCCCCTGTTACCAGCGCGGGGGGGCTCTCGGTGACAGCCCCCGGCACGTTGGCTGTGCGCGCAGCGGCTGCGTTTCCTGAAAAGCTTCTGCAGCGTTTGTGCAGAGAAAGGAAATTTCAAAGCACAAAGGGCTGAAAGAGTTGAAGCAGCAGCAGAGTCTCGTCTCAGGTCTTTTTGCTGGTGGCTTTGGACTCGCGCGTTGCGGGGACTGTCGTAACCCCACTGGTTGGCGCACCGGGTCCCAGCCCTCCCGATGCACCGGTCGAAGTGTAGCAGCCGCGAGTCCAGGCTGCCCTGCTAGCGAGGTGTAAAAGAACCTACTGCCGAGCAGGGCAGGATGGTGCCTATGGAAAGCTACGTAGGGCGATGATTTCATTTGATCTGGAACGACTACAGGGCACAAACTCTAGAAGAGGACTTGGGATTTAACGTGTTCTCGCCCGGAGGCTTATTCGGAACAGACAAACAAAAACTCTGCGAACTTTGACTTCAGCGTATTGTCTGCGCGAGACGCTTTCATTTCCACATACAATCCATCTAGGGCTGTCTTTGAAATAGTAACACGTGCAAAATGTGCCGATTGTAACAGGAATAGTGGGAAATGACCCGGTTCCCTATTACTGATCTGTATTGATCTCTCTGCTCCTTAGGTACTGGACTATCAAAGAAGGCATGAAACAGATAGATTTGTTAGGTGCAGAGACAGAGGGCTGGGGAAAGAGAGAGAAAACTCCATTGTGGGTTAATGTAACAAAGAGAAATTGTATCTTATTAACGAAGTACTCGAAGATTACGTAAAAATCACCTCATTAGACACTATCTGCCAAGAAAGCCGTTAGTTTGGAAGCCAGCACACGAGCAAAGTTCAGAATCATAAAAAGTCATTCACAGTAACAAATAGTTTGGTAGAGTGGTGCCAGGAGTACAGCTGTTTCTGCTTAAGTTTAAATACTTTCCAACAGTTTGGGTAGTGAAAATAAAGTAAACTTCAGCAGCCTATAATAGGAGTTTCTTGTTTCCTTACTCCAAGAACCTATGGGCTTAATTTCCCCAAGTTTGCTCAAGCAGGCGGGCGAAAGGGATCTGGGTGGGGGATGGGGTGTCTGAGAGCAGAGGTGAGGATGTAACTAGGGTTTCACTGATTCCTGGAGCGTCAAATGACTTTTTGTATATACGGCTACGGTAGGGTTATCTGTAAACAGAGCGACGAGGTAATTATTGCTCTCTGCAATCAGTGTTTATCACTGGGTGATTGCTGTAGCGTTCTCGGTTACCGAAGTGTGCCGCAGAATTCTCTCGTTCTCCTTCCCCCAGCCCCTTAAATCACTAATGGCTGTTGAAGAGTTTTGTTATTTGTTTTAAGATAGTATTTCTCTGTATTTCATCCCTCAGTGATTTTACTGCCACTTACTCCCATAAGTATGTTTGCTTTAGGTGCTTTCAAAAAAAGCCAGAAATGCAGGCGCTGCTGAGCTGGGGAGATTCCTGTCAGAAAGATTTTTCTTTCTCAAGTCACTTCCATGCGTCTGTTAAAGCAAAATTAAATCACAGCAGAAGAAACAGATTCGCTCCGATTTCATTTAGATCTGAAGTTGCGAGTTTCTTTTACCTCCCTGCCTACGGCACATTTCTGTGCAGAGAGACATTCCGCGAGGCGGTTTCTTGGGACGCAGGGAGGTGCAAACGTACCCGATCTCTCATGAACAAACGGGGGGGGGTTAGTCCAGCTGGAGCCTGGAGCGGGAAAATTAATAAAACAACAAACCCCTCAAACCTCCGCAGAGGCCGAATTTGAACGTCTCCCTCCTCCGGCGGGAGCGTCCCAGCCTCTCGCCTCGGCTCAGCACAGACAGGTCTGGGCGCCGTCACTCACTGCCCCCCGGCGAGGGGGCTTCGGACTAACGCAGGCTCCCCCGGAAGTAGGGGTGCGCCGCCACGTGCACTGTGGGGAGCAGAGCCGGGACTGGCTTCTGGCTCCCCACCCCCCTACCTCCAGCCTGGCACAACTGGGGCGCTTTGGGGTCTCTCTTCGGTGGGATTGTCCCTCCCCTTCATCCCATACCGTGGATGCTGGAGTGGAGACCAGACCCGCCCAACACCTGACCGACTTCATGCTTCAAGGGCTCGTCTAGCAACGAGCACCTGGGAAACCCCCGGCGAACCCCCCCGAGCGGGGAAAGGTCCTGGGAGAATTCGTGTGCGTCTCCTCTCCAGTAAATAAGGTAACTGCTTCCTATTACCTAGGTTCCCATATGGCTGCAATTTGACTGTCTCAGAGAGTGGCGGGTGAAGGTAGAAATAAAACGGTCCCGTGCTGCAATTTTACGAAGAAAAACGCCGGCAGTTCCATTTCGGATTGTTACCCACGTGATTCACGAGCTCCAGGCGTGTTTATTGAATGAAATACGGCCGCGGAACACCTGTTTCCCAAGGGGGGGGTGCCTCTGGGTTTGCAGTGTAAATAAACTCGCTTGACGCCTCTTCGGGTGCATCGAGCGAGCCGGTGGAGGCAGGCGGTGGCTCCACTGGATCACGAGGGGCTTGTAGCTGCCGAGGCCTGGCGGGGGAGCCGGAGAGGGGGTGCCCGAGCCGCGCGCCAGGCGCAGGTGGGACGGGACGGGGAGAGGCGAGTGACCGGTTTGCTCCGGGCTCCCCTGCTGCTGAGCATCCCCCGGGGGCTGCCTGGCGGGTTGGCTCCATCCCCCCTTCGAAACAGCCAGCCCCCAGCGGGCCCCGAGCGGAGGGGCTCCTCCCGGCCCTATCGGGCAGAGGGGTCCGGTCTGGGGGCTTCCCCCTCGGGTAACGCGGGCGAACCGCCGCAGGCGGCTCTGGCCGCGTCTCGTGCGTGAGTGGGCGCGGGGCAGAGGGACAGGCTGGGGGTGTCCAGCCACACGACCGAGAACCAACTCGGGGAGGCGCTTTGCTCCGCCCCGGGCATAGCGAGCGGCCCCGTGGGAGCGAGCCGAGGAGCCAGAGGAGCGGAGTGGCCGGGCCCAGGCGTGGGAGCCCTGGGCTCTCTCCCCCCGACGGGACGCTCTCGCACCGGGCTGGGCCCCAGGGCTGAGCCGGCCGGGTGGTGACGGGGAAACCCACCTACTTGCTCCCGTCGGCGCCGTGGGAAGCCGAGGCGATCAGGCGCCCGGGGGGGCGAGGAAGAGGCGGGTTTAGGGGGCGATGAGGGGCCAGGCACCGGGGGGGGGGACAGGAGCTGGTATGTACCGGCTCGGACAGTTTTTTTTGGGGGGGGGGTCAGAGGTAGACCAGGGAATCCAGACTGCAGGGCGCATTGACCTGCCCCCCCCCCAGCCCCAGGGGCTCAGCGCCTGTCTGCTCAGGGGTTCTACGGCCGCCTGTCACCACCACACCTGAGCGCCTTCCATCTAAAGCCAATAACAGCCCAGTCCCCGGGGTCCGTGGAGCCGCTGGCTCGCCTTCAGTTTGGGGGTGCAAACTCGATTGGGGGTAATTGTTTCCTTGTTACAGCGCCGCCAGGGGCTGGTGTTCGTAGGGTGCTGGCGCCAGGCTGTTTGCCAGCCTCGACTACCCACGTTTACTTTCTTTGCCCATTTCCCCAAAGAGGAGACAATTAATTTGCATCAGTCTCCTCTGTACATCCAGCCTCTCTCCCCGCCCCCCTTTCTCCTCATCTTCTTTGGACCCTCACCAAAGGCTCTTACAGAAATTAAGCTGTCATGGGATAAGAGGGAAGAGCCTTTCATGGATTGAGAACTGGTTAAAAGACAGGGAACAAAGGGTAGGAATTAATGGTAAATTCTCAGAATGGAGAGGGGTAACTAGTGGTGTTCCCCAAGGGTCAGTCCTAGGACCAATCCTATTCAATTTATTCATAAATGATCTGGAGAAAGGGGTAAACAGTGAGGTGGCAAAGTTTGCAGATGATACTAAACTGCTCAAGATAGTTAAGACCAAAGCAGATTGTGAAGAACTTCAAAAAGATCTCACAAAACTAAGTGATTGGGCAACAAAATGGCAAATGAAATTTAATGTGGATAAATGTAAAGTAATGCACATTGGAAAAAATAACCCCAACTATACATACAACATGATGGGGGCTAATTTAGCTACCACTAATCAGGGAAAAATCTAGGAGTCATTGTGGATAGTTCTCTGAAGATCTCCACGCAGTGTGCAGTGGCAGGTAAAAAAGCAAACAGGATGTTAGGAATCATTAAAAAGGGGATAGAGAATAAGACAGAGAATATATTATTGCCCTTATAGAAATCCATGGTACACCCACATCTCGAATACTGTGTACAGATGTGGTCTCCTCATCTCAAAAAAAGCTATACTGGCACTAGAAAAGGTTCAGAAAAAGGCAACAAAAATGATTAGGGGTTTGGAGAGGGTCCCATACGAGGAGAGATTAAAGAGGCTAGGACTCTTCAGCTTGGAAAAGAGGAGAATAAGGGGGGACATGATAGAGGTATATAAAATCATGAGTGATCTGGAGAAAGTGAATAAGGAAAAGTTATTTACTTGTTCCAATCATATAAGAACTAGGGGTCACCAAATGAAATTAATGGGCAGCAGGTTTAAAACAAATAAAAGGAAGTTCTTCTTCACACAGTGCACAGTCAAGCTGTGGAACTCCTTGCCTGAGGAGCTTGTGACGGCTAGGACTAGAACTGGGTGTAAAAGAGAACTAGATCAATTCATGGAGGTTAAGTCCATTAATGGCTATTAGCCAGGATGGGTAAGAATGGTGTCAGAGGATGGAGATGGATGGCAGGAGAGAGATCACTTGATCATTGCCTGTTAGGTTCACTCCCTCTGGGACACCTGGCATTGGCCACTGTGGGCAGACAGGATACTGGGCTGGATGGACCTTTGGTCTGACCCAGTAACGCCGTTCTTATGTTCTCCTTGACAAGCTGCTTCAGAGGCTCCCCGAATGTTATGAGCCAAAGGCTGAGGTTTCTAATGAAGGGAATTTAAAGGTAAATATCCCTTTGAAATTAGTGCACTGGATCAGTGCCTGTGTGGACTCTCCTAGACTGTTCGGGAAGGCTCATTTAAACGCCTCAGTGTGGTTTGCACAGGAAACCTGTAGCCCCCACGTCCCGGTCAAAGTGCATTAACACCGGAGTGTACTGAGCGATCATTCCATTCCCAGCGCTCCGGACAGCAGCAAATCTCGGACCATCTTCCTAGACTCCTCGTTAAACATAATTACGGGACACCTCGTTTTCATGGGACCCGAGTTCCCTTCCCACCTCCAGAGGCAAACAACAACAGCGGGCTGGACTTACCTCGCCCTGGCGCCAGGGGATGGGGCGATGGTGGGGTCTCTGGCTGGAGTTAGTGGGGTTGCCAGTAAAACCAACACTTCCTGAGTTCCATCCTGATCCCTGTCCCTAATCACCCGCCTCCCGAGAGCAAGAAGCGATAGACTGGGGGGGGTTGTCTCCTCCCTCCCCCGCAGGAGGGAAGTTCTGGCACAGGCTTGCTCGGTGGGGTTCCGCTGACCCTCCGTGGGGTGCGGTGTTTCGGCAGGTATAGGCAGGGTCCCAGGGCAAAGTACGGGGTCTGAGCCGGGCGGGACGTGCCGGTCCCCAGCTTTAACCCTCAGGCCCTGGAGACTGTCTCCTGGATAAATCCGCTCCGAGCACCCGGCCAGGGCCGCAGGAAAGGACTGGGAGCGTGCGAGGCAGCGCCGCCCACGCGTGTCACGGGCTCACAGGAGTGACACGCTTGGTTACTAATTCAGGCCAAACGGGTCGGGCGAGCTCTCTGCGCCAGCCCGGAGGGGCGGGCGGGCGGGTGACTCTGCACGAAGGGCCGGGGATACTTTCCCCAGGCCGGGCTCCCCGGGTTCCGAGGAGGCCCCCGCGTTAGGCAGCCGATAGACTGATCGATCGATCGGGCAGAGCCGGGGCACCGGAAGGAGCAAACAGTCCCTGGTACCGCCCGGCCAGTCCCACCCTCCCTGCGCCCCTGGGGAGCGGCCGCGTGGGGATGGAGGGCGCCGCAGGCAGTTCCTCTCCCTCGCAGGGCGCTGGCGGGCCCGGGAGCCCCGCACCCCGCGGAGGGGCTTGGCCGGACGCTCCTGGAAGAAGCCCCCCCGCGCCGCGCCCCGCCCTTTCTGACCCCCCCCCAGGAATTCCCGCTAAACAAACCCCAGGGGCGCGGCCGGAGCCCCCCCCCCTTCGCGGGTACCTGGCACTTCCACCCGAGCCCGCCTCCTACAGACAATGAAACCTCCCTCGGTCCGGCTAGAGCAAGGTCCTGGCTTCCGGGAGACCCCCGCCCCCGCTGGCCCAAGGCCACGGACAGGGTCACCCGGCCACCGGCTGGGCGGGTAGCGATTCCCCTCGATACAACTGGGCAACCGGTGCTTGCGGGTGAGTCAACCGGCCAGGTTCGGGCTGGGGACTACCCCAGCTGTGTCCCGGGGGCCTGCCGCGCACTGGCTCCCTCCCCCTGCCCCAGGGGCTCAGGCGCCGTGACTCCGAGTTTTCCTTTCTGAACCCAGGCTGCAGCCCCCGCTGGAGCGAGGTGCCCCGCTGGGGGCGGCAGGACCCGGCGGGGATGCAGAGGCAGGTGCCCTAGAGGGGAGACCCCCACCGGTCCCTGTGCCTGAGGTGCGAAGGGGGCGGGAAGCTGCTCCGGGACAGCTGGCGGGCTGCACCTTTCCAGGGAATAAATAACTAGCTACCCGGAGGCCGGCCGGGCCACCCCGACGGGACCCTCCCACCAGCCAGGCTCCCGCCCAGCAGGGAGTAATTTGCTGACCGCCAAGGATTTACTCTCAGCAGCCCGTCAGTCACAGTCCCGGCTCCGGGGTGCGGCTGAGAACCCCCCCGCGGGAAGGTGCCCAACACCATAGGCTGGCGGGGGCCGTCTAAGGTGGCGCTCAGCTCCCCTCTTGTGGAAAAATCACAGAGCAAAATATCCACGTTTCACCTCGTCCCTGATCCGAAACCAGCAGGGACTTTACCCCCGAGTGCGCCAGAAGCTGTTCTGCTCCGAATCCCCCTGGGCTCTGGGCACCCACTGGGCTCTGATCCGCATCCCGCTGGGCTCTGCTCTGCATCCCACACCAGCTCTGGGCACCCGCTAGTCTCTGCTCCGCCTCCCACTGGGCTCTGGGCGCCCGCTGGGCTCTGATCCGCCTCCCACTGGGCTCTGGGCGCCCGCTGGGCTCTGCTCCGCATCCCCCTGGGCTCTGGGCGCCCGCTGGGCTCTGCTCCGCATCCCCCTGGGCTCTGGGCGCCCCCTGGGCTCTGCTCTGCTCCCCACACCGGCTCTGGGCGCCCACTGGGCTCCGCCTCCTTCCCCCACCCCCCACGGTGCTGACCATCAATCCGCCATCACTTGCCGCCACAGCCAGCCCAGGTCTCGCTGGCGGCGGGGGTCCCTAAGGCAGACCTCTGACGCCCTAACAGACCCAGCCTGAGGGAGCAGCCGCGGCGGCTTCCCACGAGAGAGCGCGATTCCCAGGGCTGCGGGGTGGCGCCGTGCCAGGATCCTGGCAAGGGGGGGCGGGCTTTGCAGCTGGGACAAGCAGCGAAGTGGCAGCAGGAGTCGGTCCCCGAGCCGTGCCACGGTGCGCAGAACAGATCCTGCCAGATCAGCGTCCTCTGCGGGGCGCGTCGGAGAGGGACAGCCCGAGTCCTCTGGGAATCGGCCGAAGGGAAGAGAGCTTTCCACGCGGAAGTCACACGGCAGCAGTAGTGCCGGCTCCACCGGACTGCTCTCCAGCAAGCCCGATCCGGCTCTCCCAGACAGCAATACAGGGGAAACGAGCAGCCTCCCCTTCCCCTGCGCGCAGAGAATTTCTCATCTCGGGAAGTTTTGATTTCAACTTTATTTGGTTGTTGTTTTAAAAAAATCGAATTCAGGCGCATACAAGTTTTTCCTGGACCCTTCCCAAGCCCCGCGTGTGTCGGGGTCCGGGAGGTTCCGCAGGGAACTCCCGCCTCGTAGCCGACAGCACATCGGAGCCAAAGGACCCCGTCCTCATCTCCTGGAGCCGCGTAGCCCCTGCTCCTGGCCAGGGCGAGCTGGCTTGGTCCCCGTTAGGCCGGGGTGCGCACGAGCCTGGACTCCGTGGCGCTTTTCTGGTCGCGCACAGGGACAGTTCGGGCCGGGAGAGCGCGCAAGCTCTTCGGGAGGGGGCAGAAGCCCCTGTATTGAACCAGCTTGTTTTCTGGACGGAGCCTTTCGGAACCTCCGAGGGGTTTGTCTGAACGTTGCTCTCTTACGGACTTTCCTTAAGTTTTGTTCAAATACCCCCCACCCCCCATTTCCCTTCTCCTGGAGTGTGACCCCCGCAGCTAACCAGCAACACTCCTGCTTAGCGGCCAGGGGAACGCGCCTGCTTCTCGGTGATCTGTGGGAAACCGCCGTGCAGCCCGACTGGGAGGAGTGCGGGGATTTTCCCGGCAACTCTCCTGGATGCCTGGTTCTGGGATTACTGGTCACGTGTTTGCTTGCAGGGAGCTTTGAGAGCGGCTCTGCCTTTCGCGCAGATCAATGGAGGAGATGCCGAGACATTCATTTGATTTGGCGCAAACCCCCCCTTCCCCTCCCCCCGGTATTTCTGTCGGAGCCGCGCGGCATTTTCCATTGGAGATGGAGACAAGGCGGCTTCCTTCTCTACAGCCTGTTTCTGTCCCCACCTCTCCTACTGCGCCGTGCTAGGGAATGCGGGATATTCTCCTCCGAGCCGAACGGTTCCTGGCTTCACTGACCCCAGCTGGGGCTCTCGCCAGACCCGCTTGGTTTTACGTGTAACACAAGCGGACACTCCAGTGTGGCAAGGACCGTGTAGCCAGGTGGAAACTGTTGTTCCAAACTGCTGCAGAAGCAACAAGGCTGCGATTCCCCCCAACCCCCTTCAACATTCGGGCAGTTCAACCAAACCCAGGGAAGCGCGCAGCGTTTGCTTTGGGCTGTGGCTTCTTTTACGGGGGAAGGCAGCACAGGTCGGGGGCAGGACTCGCGGTGCTCCTGGGGCTGCGGGACACCAGATTTCAGCAGAGAACTCCGATTTCTACATAGGAATTGCCCGGCACGATAGACAGACAGACAAATAGCTAGATAGACGGATGGGGTGTAAGGATAGCTAGCTACCTAGGTGGAGGGTATGGGGATGCATAGATAGATCCAGGGTGTGTGTGTGGGGGGGGAGATAGATCCAGGGGGTGTGGGGGGATAGATGGATAGATACAGACAGACAAACCAGGGGAAACACTCATTGAAATTCATGCAGCCATTTGGACTCAGAAAGGTGTTTTTGGCCCATGCCCGGACCTGCCGGTCCCCAGGCTCCGCTCCGGTTACTGTTCACACCGGGAACAGGCCGTTTTCCTGGGGAATCCAAGATCCCCGATTAATTCCAGGCACCTGCTATAGGTGGCACCGTGCTACTGGAAATGGCGCTTGCCAGACATCCCCGGAGCTGCAGCGCTCCGCACCAGCAGCACAAACGCCTCATTTCCCCTGAAACTTCCTCGCGGCTCCTGCACGCCGGGGAACCGGCCGGGACAGGCGCCCGCTTCCGAGTCCCTCCATGTGCGTCCCAGCCGCCGCTGGGCTCTGAGCTCTCCGGGTTCCCAGCACAGCGGTGCTATCGGCTGCCTGCCCCCTCTGCCCGGGGCGCTGCTGCTACTCCTGCTTCTTCGCCCGGACCCACGCAGCAGCCCACGGGCCGCGCGGCTCGGATCAGGGACCGAGGATGCGGGCTCCGCAGAGCAGGTTGTGTGCGTGTAACCCGAGAACGGGACCAGGAATGCTCCGGGGTCCCGCTCTCTTACACACGCTGCTCACACCTGTGCCCGCCGGCTGCCAGCCCCGCCTGCGCCCGCGGACGGGTTAAATCTGCGCGCGCGGTGCCGCTCTGCTCGCGCAGCCGGGGCTCTGCAGAGGCTGCAAAGGCGCCGCGCCGTGTCCTTCATTAGCTCATTTTTAGCGTGTGCCAAAATCTAACGAGAGTCTCCAGTTATCTCACTCCCCGGGGAGGGCGCTGAACTTTTCAGGCGTCCTGCTAAACACACTCGCGCAGAAAACGCTTGTGAGATAAAACTGCCGCACTAGGGGGGGGACGCTGGGGGGCCTTTATCTGGCACGCGGCACTGCGGGCATTTCGCACAAAAGCCCGTTTGTTTCCGGGGTTTCTGAATTTGCTGATTATGTCCCTCGAGCTACGAATGTGCCTGGCTTGCAAAGGCTGGCGAAAGGGGCATCTGCCAATCCCGCGTCGGCCAATGAAATCCTGCCTTCGCAGGCGATTCCCACCTCCCCGGCTCAGGGATCTGGATCCATCTTGCCCGACTTACTCGGCTGGGTTGGTTCCAGAATTATTCATTCTCCCAAGGAAATTACTGTTGCGCCTTCAAAAGGGGGTGGGGGGGCACACGTCAAAACAGCTTCCCGGGAGGAGGCAGGGCCGGTCGCTGCTCAGGCTGAATGAAAGCCCCACTCGTGGCATGTCAGCAAGGTATCTGGGGCGCCAGGTGACGTCACGGCCGGGGAGCTATCAATTGGAATCTGACAGCTGCAATGAGGTGTGACTGGAACTCCTCAGCCTCCACACACCTCCCCTTCCTCCGCCCCGCTCCAGCCCCCACCCGGCCCACCTCAGCAGCAGTTCGGCTGCGGACCCCTCCCGAGGCCCCACCCCAGCCTGACGCCCTGTACGGCGGAGACATGCCGGGGGTCCAGGCAGCTGCGTCCGGGGAGCGGAAACGAATCCGACTCTCAGAAAAGCCTCTGCCCAGCGTCTGCTTTTGCAAAGCCCCTCAGGTGAATTTCCCTGCAGCCGGGAGGGGACAGCTGCCGGCGTAGCCCCCAGGCCGCACCATTGAGAGGGTCTGTCTCCCACCCCCCACGGGGAGGGAGTCGCTCGTGCCATCTAGCCACGTCCCTGCAGCCAGCCCCGCCCTGCCCCGGGTTATTCTTCCCCAGGTGACAAGGTAAACGCCTGGCTCCGATGTGTCCGCTCGGCTGTGACCCCCCCCCCTCTGCCTTCGGCCCCCTCCCCGCTCGGCCTCAGCCTGCGGCGGCGCCCAAAGCCCCGCGACTTCCCTTTTAACAAAAGCAATTCGATGTGAATCGCGGCTCATTTGCATTTCACCTAATAAGCAGCCGAGAATTCATCAGGGCTGCAGAGTGGGGACTGCCACATCTGTGGCTGGAAGCCGCTCGGCCTGGCAGCAGCTGCAGCAGCCCAGCGCCTCCCCTGCCTGGGCACCCGGCCCGGCCTCTGGCCGCCGCGGCTGCTGCCTGCCTCGCTTCGGCATCGATCGCTTGCAACTTGCGCTGGGCAAGAAAAGAACAAGGTAGATACTGTATTTAGGTTCATGCCCTTATATGGTGCGGAGCGCGGCGCCCCGCAGACTCGCAGCACCATATAAGGAAGCGGTGCCAGAGCTCCGGGTGAGCTGTTGAGAGATGATTGGTCCGCTGGTATCTCAGCAACCAGCTCTCACGAGTGGAAGAGAGCCAGCAACCCCCCCCCCCTTCCCTTCTCGCTCTGATTTCATCCCTCGCCTTCTCCCTCGCCCCAAATCCAGCAGGCACCAAAATGGTGGCGCGCTGGCAGGGCACCGGCAGGGGGCCGGCCCGGGAGACACGCGCCATGTAGACCCGGGTTTCCCAGCACGACAGCCGGCTGCGCTGGGCCCTGACACGGCCCGAGCGCCCCGCTCCTTCCCTTCCCTCCACCACCCCCTCCCTGGCCTGCGAGAGCGTAATTAGGACAATTAGCGGGGCGCGCAGACACGCCGCGGAGCGCGACGGAGGGGCCTGGCTTGGAGAGACATAAACGCCCCACTCCGTGCAACCCAGGGACAGGCTTCGGGGAGAAGCAGCCCGCCGCGGTCGCTTTCGAAGCGGGACACGATTCCCGCTGCCTCTGCCCCCCGATGGGGGTGGGGCTGTTTGGAGACTCACCCCGACCCTGCGCAGCAAGTTGGGGCAGCGCCGGGGTAGCAGGCCGCGCGCCGGCTGCGCCCCCTCCCCCGGGTCACAGTGTAGGTCACTAGAGGAGATTTGCTCGTTCGGAACCACCCCAGCGACCGTGGCCGGGACCAGCCCAGAGCCTGGCTCCGGAGGCCCCTGGCTCCGCGCTGGTAACAGTGCGCGACCCCAGCTCCGGCCTGGGGCGAGGGCGAGCCGAGGGCTCCGTTGTCTGTCCGTGGGCGAACAGCTGCCAGGGGCTCCCGGCCGCGAGCGGGGGCTGGGGGGAGGCTGAGGCTCTCTCGCTCCCCCAGGTGTTCTCCGCTCTCTCCGCGGCTGGCCGCGCAGCGCTCTGTCCGGCGCCGCAGGGCCCTGCGCGCCAAGCCGCCACCCGCTTTATTTCCAATCCCCCCGTGTCCCGCCCGGCCCGGCGGCCAGGGGCGCCAATGGACCCTGTGCAAGCGGCGCGGAGCCCCTCGCTCGCCTGGGGCGCGCTAGCAAGGGCCGGCCCGGGACAGGGGGCTCGGCCCTCGAACTCGGGGCTCGAACCCCCGGCCCCGACCTGTTTCCGCGTTTTGTTTTGTTTCCTTTAGCATCCTGCGGCTCAGGCTGGATCCCGCCCCGCGCCCGGGTGGTAAACGGGCAACAGACACATAGACCCGCCTGCCCGGGGTTTGTATCGAGAGATGGACCCGCGCGAGAGCACCGCCCCCCCCCCCATGTACAGCACACATGTTCCTGCGCTACATGCGTGTAGTGAGGAGAACACCGTGTGTGTGTGCACGCACCATTCAGGTTTGCACACACACACACCCTGCTTCCTTCCAGCCCCTTCCAACACTGCCATATACGGGCAGCATTACCTGCTGTCCTCGTTTTAGCTGTTGACATCAGCCCAAGAGCGAAGCCTTGACACAGCTCTGAGATCTCTTCCCTTGACCTGTTTAGTCCCCCCGGCAGAGGTGCTGGAACTGGGGGGGCTGGGGGGCTGCCGCCCCCCCCCGGCTTGACGTGGTTCCAGCATAGACAGGGTGTACAGTTCGGGTCATGCTCTCAGCTGCCCCCCATACAAGTTGTCCCGGGTGAAACACCAGCCCCGAAGAGGCTCCCAGGGGTTATTCGTTCTTTCTAGCTCAGATAAAGCACCACCCCGGCCGATTCCTCCTCCAGATCCAGGAGCACAAATCATTTGCTTGCGGGTGGGGCTGTTTGGTTCGGACCCGGAGGGACCGGCGTCCCGTGGAGCCGGCAGCTTGGCTGGGAGTCCTAGCCAGCAGGTTGGCTGCTCTGAGCTCCCGCAGGGCTGGGGTCGCTCCCTGGAACCCGCAGGCGGGCGCGGAGCCGAATTTTCGTTGTCTTTCCTGTGCATTTTCCAGGAGAGCTCCTCTGAGAGCTGACCCGGTCCCCAACCCCCGATCCCACGCGGTGGCTTGGGTCCGCGGTCCCCTTCCTACTCCAGCGCCTCCCATCGTTCCTCGTTGTCTTTTCCACCCGACTTTGAAATAAATCGATATCGAATCGCCCCAGTGCTGAGCAAATAGCAGCAACGACCAGCGATTATTGATCAGCCCTGGCCGTAGCTGGGCGCGGCGGGGACCGGCTCTGTCCCAAAGCCAGGCAGCTCTTCGGAGGTGTCAAACCTGGTCCTCGCTGGGGACCCCCTGACCCAGACACGGCCCGACGCGCAGACACGCCCGGGTCCCCAGGAGATATCTGGGCTTGGGCCATGGAGCAGCACCTGCCCTTCACCTCCACCCGAGCCCCGCGGGGACAGGCTCCTGTTACGGGTTTTATTAGTGAGGACACGCTCCGGGCACGTGGGGGTTTAGCGCATCTCCCCCCAGGCCCCAGGGTCCCAATCCATGCGCGGGAATCAGCCACCCGCCACCTGCGGACCCGAGCGAGGAGCGGGAAGCCGGGCAGGGGCACCGGGGCGGGGGGCAGGGGCACCGGGGCGGGAGACAGGTAAAGCTGCCGGAGTGACTCCCCCCCGGCGGGCTCTCTCGGGGCTGCCCTGCAGCAGCTCTGCCCGCGCCCGGGGCTCCAGCAGCCCCGCTGGGCCGCGGTGGGTCCCCGCTGCCCACGGCTCGCTGCGGGGCTGGGGCCGGGGCAGGTCGGGTGCCGGGCTGTGTTCTTGCTGCTCGCACACATGGCAGGATTCAGCTGGATCAGCCAGGCAGCCATTTTCTGCAGCTGCCTCGAGAACAGAGCCCTGCAGAGGCGGCGAGGGCAGAGGCGGGGAGGCGGCCCCGGGGGGGGGGGCCCTGCTGCCTTGGGGGCCAGCCGCGTGCCGGGGGGCCCAGCCCCTCCCCGCCGGGCAGAGGGAGCAGGGGGTGCCCCGCGTGGCGTGCCGGGGCAAGCCCACCTTCCCCCGCCATTTTGTACCGCGCTGGCGTCCCCCCAAAGCGGAGACAAAGCCGGAGCCTTGGGAACGGGGCCCCTCTTGTGCGGGGGGTGCCCGCCTGCCACCCCCAATGGCGCAGGGAGCAGCTCCCCGAGAGCTGCCGCGTCTCCTTCCCGCCTGCTCTTGCAGCGGGTCCGGTGCCTGCCCGGGTGTGAGGGGCCAGGCGCATCCCAAGGGCGTGGGGCTGCTGCGCCCCCAGCCGCTCTTTCCTCGAGCCCCGCCGCCGGGCCGGCCTTGGGAGCCGGCTCTTGCTGGCTGGCAGGTGCCCTTGGGAGCAGACACCAACCACCAGCCCCGCACCGCGGCTCTGCCACAAACGCAGCCTGCGTGGAGCTTCCTTCCGTGGGGCGGCCCGAGGAAACACACGGGCCCCTGGGCCATTCGTGCCGCCCAGCCTGGCCTTGCCTCCTGCCCGGAGCAGCCGTGACCCCCGCGCTGGGTTGGCAGCAAAGCCAGCCCAGCTGTTCCGGCCCTGCAAGAACCGCGGGTTCTCGAGCCACTGGGGGGCTCGTGTCCCTCCCCCCCAGCCCCCAGCTCCAGCCCCCGGGCGCTGGGGTCCATCTCCCTGAGCCAACGAACACACGTGGTTGTCCTGTTCCACCCTCGGAGAGGGGACGCTGCTGGCCGCATCCCCTGGGACCGGAGCAGGGTGGGCTGCCCCGCAGCGAGTCACCCCTTCCCGCCCACCCCGAGTGGCCAGGCAGGGAAGGGTCCAGCGGGGTCTCCAAGGAAGCGCGTTGCTGCAGGGGGCTGGGGGCGTGGAGCTGAGGCCGCAGCCGCCTCCCTGGAAGCAATAACCGCCCCCAGCCTCTTGGCACCGGACATCCCTGTGCCAGCCAGGTGCCCAGCGGACCGCCCCAGTCCCAGCGCAGCGGGCTGGGCTCTGCGCGCAGGTGCCTGGGCGAGGCCGGGGCCGCGGCGAGTGGGGCTCGGTGTTCTCGGACAATTATTTACAAATCAAGTCTGGGGGGCGCGGGGCTCTTCGGTTCCCAGTGCGCGCAAGGCTGCCCCTGCTGCCCCGCGGGTTCCCACGCTCCCAGCCCGCCAGGCGAGTGACTTGAACCAAGGGGTGATTTTCCCTGAGGATCCAAACCGGCCCATTGCTTCTCTCGTGACCCCCGTCCGGCCGCACGGCGCAGGGTGTGCGAGGGGCTTGTTGGCATGAGACGGGGCGAGGGCAGGGGAGCCTTGGGCCTGAGTCACTCCGCTAGGTTCGGTTTTAGCAGCTCCTATGTCCGGACAAACACACGCGCCAGACGTGGCTGGAAGTAAGTGGCTGCGAGGCAGCTTTTCAATCTGTTGCATTAAACGTGGCCAAAGAGACCGAGGCAGCAGGAGTCAATGGCTCCTGAACGTGCCCGAGATTGTGTGTGAACGAAATGTCCTGGAGACAACAGACAGGTTTGTGCAGGGTGCAAGAAGCGCCAGCTTCATCTCGAACAGAACCGGCCAACACGGGACTGAGGTGCGGTTGCGAGTTTTCTTAATAACATCTGGGAACCAATCACAGGTGAAGTAGGAAGAAAGGAATGGGGGGGGGGGTTCCTGTAATGCTGCATTGCAGGTCTGAGCGGAGGGCAGAGCCCAGAGGGGGCATGGCAGTGCGGGGGAAGCCCTGCAGTGCTGGGCTGAGTTGGGGAACAGAGCACGTGGAAGGAGGTGGAGAAGCAGGAGCCCCTGTAATGCTGCAGGGCTGAGCTGAGTGCTGGCCAGGCTAAGCCGCGCAGAATAGAGCCAGTCAGAACCTCGGATGGACTCTTCTTCTGCTCGCTTTCGTTTTCCTTCCAGTATTTTTATGAACTCTCCTTTTCCCACTTAAACAGGGTGATTTTTCCTTGGTGATTAGGCCAGTCCTGCTGCTCGACTCCTGGGCATGCCACGTTGAGAGCAGCTGCTGCAGACACCTCACCTAAGCTCTACAGTTCTCCATGTCTGCCGTGTTTTGGTACATCCCCTTCCAGGCTGTTTGATCTTCTACAAACGTCTCTCTCCTTCGGGTAATATAGTCAATCGGAGTCAATGCTGAAAACATTTTGCTACAGCACCAGACATTCCTTTTACATGTTTGACATATATTCATTATCCAGTTAGAATTTGTGCTATCATGTTCTGCACACATTGTATTGTTACAGCTCATTACACCAGGCACAGGGAAAAATGCAAGGCAGTGAAGGCCTATTGTTTGCAAAAGGATATAAAGTACCTATATGGGTTATATCTATGGCTGTGTTCCTAAGTAAAAGATTTTGTGTGGGTAGCCAGAGGCACACAGACCCCCCTGCACCAGTGGGAAATACAGCCACCAGCAGGCTATTCATACAACTTTACTAATCGCTCCTACAGGGAGAGCCAATCTAGGAATAATGGATTTTAGATACAGCAACATGTGACATGCTACAACTGACGAAGCAGGTGACGGTAATATTGTATCCCTTGTCCTTCCTAACTCCATCTCTGCATTGGTTTTCCCAGTTGCTTACTGCATGAATAGACAGTTGGTTCGTAATGTTTGTCCTGTAAAGCGCCTCCCACACGTGTGGGTGTTCCACAGGTAATAAGACTGAGGAGTTCCCTTGGCCCTTCTGATGTTGTGTAAATATAAAGGTCTATTAATTGCCACCTGCAACAGCAATCTCCTCCTCTGGCCTCTTTGCTTAACCTCCCTCTTCCAGTCTCTACAAAATGCTGCAGAAAGCGGCCTCTTCCTCCTGTCCGTCTCTGGATCCCATCACTCACTCCCCTCTTTGATCCTACTCTTGGTTTCCATATCGAGTCCAGGCGTCTCCTACCCACCTCGCATGCTCTGACCATGCCTGGCTCCCAGTGCCCTCTACTTCCTTCTCCTCACCCTCCTGATGCCTGGGCTTCACCAAGCCCAGGCTCCATATTGCCCTGTTGGTCTCTTTCTCCCACCACTCTTACCTCCACACCACCCTCCTGCCTCTCACCTTGTGTGTCAGACAAACACCGGTTTTACCCTTCCAATTCTTCCTTCAAACAGACCTCTCCTGCAATGTTAATCTACCAAAAGAGAAGATGTAATGTAACCGCCCTGCCCTGCACCTCCCTCTCCTGGGGAAAGGAGACAGGAACCATCCTCCTGGATGATTTTGCATTTGGTAACTACTGATCAGTGCTTAGATTCTATAGTGACTGGCATCTTAAGACTTGCTAAAATGGCTAGGCCAGCTCCTGATAATCTGTGCATTGAATGTCTGAAAGGCACCTCCTGTCTTATTTATACTGTAAACTCCCTGGGGCATGGGTTGGCCATGCCTACAAGGCTCAGTATCATGGCAGGAGTTCTCCCCTTCTTTCTGGCGACACCGGCACAAACATCCCTCTAACACTAATGGAGTTACGCTCATAGAAGGGAGACAGGATTTTATTTTCATTAGCAGGGTGAGTCATTTCTGGTTGAACAAGCCCAACCCAAATGTAACTCTGCTTCATATTGCAAGTTGGGCCAAGCTTTGGTGTCACCCTAATGAAGCTAAACCCCCGATATATCAGCCATACGTCTGCCTTCCCTTCGCTCACTCGCTGGCATGACCAATCCCTGCTCTTTAGAAGGATTATGAAATTAGCCAAGTTCCCAGAGGAAGTTACAATTCTGCTCTGGGAGTTTAATATAGTGTTTGTACATGGATAGAATTGTAATTGGAGTTCTAGGTGGTTTGTTAAATTGTGAGATGACTAGAACACTATGGCAGAGATGGGCACTATACATTTTGTTTATTATGTATTTTATTCTTTTACTTGCTCACACTATAATATCTATATTGGTAGTATGTACATCTGCTGCTGCTATATTTAAGGTTGCATAATGGTTTTCATTCTAATCTCCTGTTTTCAGTTGTTCATAACTTTCTGACATTTTCACCTTGTGGGTTGAATTTTCCCAAGCAGTGATACACGTCCTGCCTGAAGTGATACTGAGTGCTACTCTCTCTATGCCAGACAACTGTAATTGACAGAAAAAGTACATAGTAAAAATTTCTTACAGAAGCTACTACATATAGAGCATACCGAATACGAGTGAAAATCTACCTGCACATTTTGGACACCTAACTTCACAGCTATGTTAGCTGTATTTGACTGCCTTGCTCCCGGAATTGCCCTAAGTAAGTATATGCTGTGTGTATGTGCAGCTAAATTATATTCCCGCCTCAGTCATTGAAGGTCACCTAATGAAAGCTGCGCTTCCAGTCACATATCTAGTACATGGCTGCTGTTGAAATTATTAGAAGATAAAATAATTTATCCTAAAAAGACTCTAAATCAGTAAAGATGCACTGAGCCAGAATGACACGGAAAATAGTATGAGCACATAAAAGAATGGGAAAATTACTACAAGAGTCAGAGCTTTTAAGCCCAGAAGGGACCATTACAATCATCTTGTCTGACCCCCTGCATAACCTAAGCCATTCACCCAGTGAATTTTCTCATCTAGCCCAAACATGTGCTTGACTTACAGCACATCTTTTATCAAGACATCCAGTCCTGATTTAAAGACTCCAGACAATGGAGCCATTACTACACCCTTTGGAAATTTGTTCCAGTCGTCCATTTCCCTCTCTTCAAAATGGCACCTTATTTCCAGTTCAAATTTTGCTCACCTCAGCATCTAGACCAGTGGTTCTCCAGTGATTTACCCCTGTGGGCCACACATGCAGCTCTCTCTGTGGCACATGAGCCACATCCCCCCAATAGGTGTACTACCTGTATGGCCCTGAGGATGTCACATGAGCCGCAGCTGTGTGCTGATTGGGCCACAAGCAGCCTGCAGGCTGTGGGTTGAGAACCACTGATCTAAATACATGGTATGCCTTTGGCTGCTAAACTAAAGAGCCTTTTAGTATCTGACAGCTTCTCCAGGCGTAGATGATTATAGACTGATCAACCCAAACTCTTAACCTTCTCCTAGTAGGTTGATATTTAGTTTTTCATTGTAAGGTGAGTTTTGCAGACCTCAAAGTCATTCTTGCAGCTCTTCATTGAATTCTAATTTTTCAATTACACTCTCAATAGTTTATAATCTCTCTACCTCATTATTTAGCATGCTACCGAATCTTAAGATCATCTGCAAACTCTATCAGCAATGACTTATACTAGGCAATGTGTCTGTGATGTTGTACTATTTCTTAAATAACGTGGTTATGTACTTAAAGAGAATATATGCACAAGGGAGCAGAGCATGTGTATACTCTGGGCTGTTTGTGTCACAAGAAAAAAAAACAGGCTTAAATTACTAGTCAGAAATCAGAAAAGAAAATGTCATGGTTTAGATTTATTTGCCAAAGGCTAGGCCAAAAGATGAGAAAGAAAAGACAGTCCTATTCCAATGCTAGTCCCTTTTGAGCCATTGTTGCTGAACCACAAATAGTCATTTGCAGTATAAACAGTGACACTGTCCCATGTTAGGTGTCTTCTTGTTGGTTTTCTCTAGACTGCATCTGCTAAGTGTTATTTTCATGCCCTGAGAGTTAAAGAGTAGCTAAGTTCAGAGGCTTAGAATCAAACACTCTAGAAAGGGGTGGGGGGTCTGTTTCAGGGTAGTTAAATGAACAGCAATAGGAAATCAGATACTATGGAGTGAGTGAAGAATTCTTTTTAAAGTAAATGGAAGAGGAAACCTAGGGAGGGTCCTTCCCACCTGGCTAAGGTTCAGATGGTTCAGGGTCGCTTTGAGCCATTAAACTCATGATGATAAGATAGCCTTTCAGCAGCTATTTGGGGAGATTATGGCATCTACAGAACTGGCAGGTCTTCTCTTTGCTTAAACCAAAGTGAGTCTAATTATCTGATCCACAGCTGGCAGCTTGGTATGCATGAAAAGAAACAGATAAGAGAAGGGAAGCCATCATGGCTGCAACTATAATACACATATAACAAGGACAATAATGGAATAAAATTCCTGCTGTCAGAATTATTCCCTTGAATTTGCATGCACAGACCTTGCTTCACTCAACAGAGAATGTGTGGGTGCATTCAAGGGCAGAATTTGGTCCTTTATTTCTAAAGCTCTGGGAAACTGCTGACCCATGTGATAAATTGCATTTATTTTGCACTTTTGACTGCTTCACTGGTCTTGTGCTCCCTAATTTATCTCCGACAGGATTACCTCCAGCATCCCAACTTCTGGGCAGCTTTCAAATGGTTTATCATTGTTTTCTTAATTAAAAGAACCTGCCACCTCATTCTCTCCACCCCATGTATAAGTGTTTTTCTTTCAAGTTACTTTGACTGTAAATACAGAATAGGCAATATTCAATCCTGAACCAGTGAACATTAAGGCATGTTATCTTGTAACCCATTAGAGATGGAAAACATGCTTCCCACCCTTGGAAAGCTGAAAATGTAGACTTACTACAAACAAGACTAAATTCATTGCCAGCCCTAGGAGGTCATAAAAATATTAGACCCTAAACTCATGAGATCCTGGTATACAGACAAACTATTTTAAAGATTTTTTTAAGCTTAATAAGACCTATTTTTGTTCTTCCTAACACTACTATCATAGGTCTACAGTAACCTGACTTTGCAAGTAAAGGAGTATGAAAAATAGCCCTACAATCTAATGTAGTATAGCCCATGCAGAAACAGCAAGTAGGATACCCTCCCCCAAGTCTATTAATTCTCTGAGCTGCATGGTTACCTTCTTATAGTAGCTTATTTCCCAGCATGCATTCTGGGGGATTGGCCCCTTAAATAGGGCAGAGCCAAGCAGCTGCAGCCCTAAACTAGCCATTTTGTATCTGGTTACTACTTACTGCATGTTCCTCTCCTCTAGCTAGTAAGTACTCTCCTTTACTGCTCAGTTTTTCCTTCTCTTGTTTCCCTAGAAGATGGCATGTTCTCACAGGCACCAATAACAATCCAAAGACTGTATTATCTTTAAAATATGTGGCATAACCATAAGACATGTGGTGGTAGAAAAAGTATATTGATACTTATTTGGGATGAGTTATATGGCTCACTGGGGGATTTCCTCACTTATGAGTGAATGCAACAATTAAGTCTTGTATCACAATAAATTATCACGCCATCTCTTTCCCTACTATACAGCATGTCTGCATAATATGTTCATTATCAGTCACTAGCAGCAGCAACATGAAGGAGAGGCTGAGTTCTACTTTCCATTTTAGTCCCTTCTTTCTCTGTTGCTCATAACTTTCTTATACCAGTTCCTTGTGGGCTGAATTTTGCTATGTTTAGTCTCAGTTGAGAAGTGAACTTTTATTTTTAAACTGAGTCATATTAGTTCTTCTATTTTTGAGTTTTGTAAATGGGGAACTAGTTAATTCCTGGCTCTGTTGTCCAGGTGGAGGGTTGCGAGGCGATAACCCCAAAATGGCTGAAGCTGGAAGACCCAAGCATCAGCCACAACCCTGCAAAGAGCCCCATGGGGGTTCAAGGATCTCCCAGTTTGGAGCCAGCTGCAGAATCTGGGCTTTGAGTGGTTTTGAAGCCATCACTGAACAAGAATCCAAATGTGTTCAGTGATTTGGAAGTTATGGGGCCCTAGGGTCCAAAGCTGCCCCATTCCCTGGGAGAAGGATTGGGCCTGATGAGATGGGGTTTTACACATGATGCATATTTATAATTTCTATGTTTTGACACTTTTAAATATGTATTTTTAATCCCAGAATTAAGGCTGGTGACCTCTCAATGGAGGTGGTCTACGGTCTGTTTATAGCCAGATTTTGTACTGGTATAATTAAGCTGATTGGGGTGGAGGGGTGACTTTTTTTTAATCCACACAGCAATACCAGTAGAAGCAGTTACACTGGTATAAAAGTGCCTTATGGTAGGATAGCTTAATTCTGTCCCTGTACAGCAATGAGCTATAGCCAAGAAGCCCACTTCACTGCTATAACTGTGTCCATACTAGGACACTCTGCAGCATTAGTGACTGTAGTACGCCAAGGCCTCCGTTCACGCCTCCTCAGAAGTGAAAGGAGCTGTAGTTTGCACTGACTTGGCCAAAGGCTGCAGTGTGATTGAGTAGCACTTTTTTCTCCTCCATCCCCTTTTTTACCCTCTTGGAAATCAAGGCAATGAAATTAAATGCCTGGTACAAGCAAGATGCAGGATTAAAGCCATGAAGTAAAGCACTTTAAAGTCAGGACATCTTGAAATTCAGGGTTTCTCCCTCTGGCTCCCAGGGCTACTGTTGTCCTTGCCTGTTTGGCTAAATAGAAACCTTAGTGTTTGTTCCACCCACACCCGGGTGCACGTGCTCCAATTGTCCATGCTGAGAAACGGTTTCTTAAGCAGGGGCCTGACAATTGTGTAGTTGAGGGATGCTGGTCTCTTGACCTCCTGAAGGGAGGCACTGACAGCACCTGCCCAGAGCAGTGTCTGAGCCGCACTGCGCTCACCGAGAGAAGAGCTCCCATGTGTTAGGTGGGGTGCAAGCCAACAGAGAGCAACAGTCCTCGCTTCAAATTACTTACAATCCAAATAGACACAGGAGAATGGAAGTAGCCTTACCCCATTACAGATGGGAAACTGAGGCACCAACTCAGTGACTTACCCCAGGTCAGGGGTTCTCACCCTTTTTCTTTCTGAGCCCCCTCCCCTCCCCTTCCCCCACATGCTATAAAACCTCCACGGCCCACCTGTGTCACAACAACGGATTTTCTGCATAGAAAAGCCAGGGCCAGTGTTAGGGGGGCAGAGAAACTGCTGGGGGCCCCATGAAGCTAAGCCACTCAGGCTTCACCTTTCTGCCCTGGGCCCAAGCAAGTCTAATGCTGGCCCTGCTTGACAGATCCCCTGAAACCTGCTCGTGGCCCCCCAGGGGGCTCCGGACCCCTGGTTGAGAACCACTGCCCCAGGTCACAAAGAAACAGGAGTTGAACCCAGATTTCCTGAGGGCCAGTCTAAGGCCTGGGCCACAAAATCATCCTTCCTCTCATTGTAAATCAGGACTAGCTTCAGTGAAGCCTGGGGACTTACGGTGGGAGAGCAGATTGGGACCAAAAGTCTCCAGTGTAGTATCAAGCCTAGTCAAGTGCAGCAGAGAGAATTTGTGAAATGCTCTGCCAGGATGGAGCATGCAAAGTCCCAGCGTGAGGCTTTCGCTGTGCCAGTGTTGCTGAGGTCGTGAGGGTGCTGGGGGCAGTTTAGGCTGTGACCTTCGCTATGGACCCTTCTCTGCCCGCAGGCCAAAATTCAATGCCCTTGCATTTGTCCCTGCCTGACACATCTGCTATGCGAGAGGCTGTGAAGCTGGTCTGAATCCAAATGATCTTATCTGTGAAATAGATTGAATATGCCTCTCAGCAAGGAACTCTCAATTGTGTATTTAAGCAGACAGCTCTACCACATGGAGTGAATTGGGACGATGTGGATGCTGTGGGGAGGAGAAGGAAACCTTCTTTGCTGCAATTACCCACGCAGAGCCCTTCAAAAAAATGTCTCCAGCACCACCGAGCAGGTCCATGACACTCTAGCCTTTCTCCTTCTGGTTTCATATGCTGGAGCTCATTCAGATGGCAAACTGCATAGTAAGAAGGCATTGAGGAGCTATCAGTGTGTGTTACAGACAGAAGGTCTCCACAAGGCTCAGGAATATGGCCCACTGGCAACTTTACGTCCACCCTAGAGCAGCCTGAAACCTAATCCATTTCTGGGGATGGTGTTGGGCAATGCAGGAGCAAAAATTAGACCAAAGGCACTTAATGGTCTGACTATGGCCAGAGTGCAACAGTGCACTGGGCCAGGCTCTGCCTGGGATGATCTCCTGAGTGACCGAGAAGGGTTATTAGTGCCAATGCACAGAGCGAAGGTACCCAGAACACTGGCCTTTCCCTGCAGTTGGAGAACAACGTTTACATTCTACTGAAATCCAGTTCACGTTACAATGTAGTTTGGCTGCTGCTGTGTATGGAGGAACTCCTGAGTGCCTGACAGATTACAAACTGCAGGTCCTGAAAATATACTATCCTTCCCCTCTGCATCATCCAGGAACATGTTACTTCCTCCTCGGCTGCTCCGAATAGCAAGGGAAGAGATGAAGCTGATGTACCACACCCCAGTTAAGTGAGGAGAGAGTGCCAGTTCCCCAGATCAAGCAGCCTATCCCACCTTGAAAGTGGCAGCACTGGACAAAAAAGGCTTCTATGTTCTGCCCATAATTTCCCCTTGGGAGCTCTGCCACTCCCCTGCTGGGTCACGAAGCATTTTACAACCCATCCACCCCCATCTCCTGCTGCAGAGTCTAGATTGCGTTCTCTCTCCCCTACTATTTTAATGCTTAGCCTCCCCCAAAACTCAAAGTTTTTTTCCTTACTCTGCATATATGACACATCTCTACTATCTGCCCAAAGGATCCCAACTCACTCTACAAACTTACACTAATATACAAACTCTGTGTGGGGATCACTTTATCTGCTACTCAAATGCAGCCACCTCTGGAAAGGCACATGGCAGGTTTTCAACAGGAACAGCAATAGTGCGCAACAGTTTAAAACAGGAAGTGTACCAAATCCTCTTAAAACTACAGTGGGTTGATTTAGCAAGAAATAAAGTAAATACCAGAGACAGAATTTGGCCATGGGAGCAAGATAAGTACTGCGGGCATCTAAGACTAATATGTCTCAAAGAGGTGGGTAGGGGGAATTGAAAACCAGGGCCAGGAAGTGGATTTACAACTCCTCCCTTCTCCAGACCGTGAAAATGCATTCAGCTGCACAAGTCACTGGTGGTGCCTACATTATAAACATAATAGACCTTTTAAAAAGACCCAATGTATCTAGACAAATTGTCCTTTAAAATAAACAGGTAACACTGGCTGCCAAAAAATTCTACCAAACAACCAACGCGCCCCCCCCCCTTCACCTGTATATCTAACATAAGTCACTTTTTCTGACGGAAAATAGAACAGTAACACTACATCCTGTCCAATATCCCATTTGAGGTTCAGTCTGGTGTGTCAGTGACCACCTCTCTCAATTAAACACCTCAGTAATATATATGTAAGTTTGAAGCACTTTATATAGCAAGACATGGATATAAATAAGTATTTCACATACTAAGCAAATCATTTCTTTCCTAACCACTTGGCATACAGTAAGTAGAGTGCATCTCTTCTACCCAGGCACTGCACATCACACCTTTCACTGCACAAGAAGCTGCAGGAGTTACTTTAATAGTTAGACTGTGTTTAATGTAAGGAGTATCTGGCTATGTGGTTTCCGGGAAATGGTGCCTCAAAGAACCACAGCTATTCTATCAAAAAGACAACAACATTTTGGATGCTTCTGTCTCTTCTCTCTACTGGAGCAGTAGTGAGGTCACTGCAATGAGAACAGAGTGCTCCAGGCTCTGAAAGAGCCTTAAATAAGATGCAATTTAGTTTTTAAAAGTCAATAATTGCTTCAGCTAGTTGTATAACTGAACCACTAATAATTTTAAAATTAAAACAGGATATCAAAAGATTCCTCGAGAAGCAGGAAGCTGTCAGCTTGTGCTTGATGGAGTGTCTCTTAAACTTTCCAGATTACTGTACCCCTTTCAGGAGTCTGATTTGTCTTGTGTATCGCAAGTTTCACCTCGCTTAAAAAGTGCTTGCTTACAAAAATCAGAAACAAAAATACAAAAAAAGTGTCAATGCATTATTACTGACAAATCACCTTTTCCTTTTTACCATATAATTACAATAGTTCTATTCCAATTGATTTATTTTTAGGGCTGTCAATTAATCGCAGTTAACTTACGTAATTAACTCAAATTAATCGTGATTAATCGCACTATTAAACAATAAAATACCAATTGAAAAATTAAATATTTTGATGTTTTTCTACATTTTCAAATATATTGATTTCTATTACAACACAGAATACAAACTGTACAGTGCACACTTTATTTTTAATTAAATATTTGCACTGTAACAATTATAAAAGAAATAGCATTTTTCAATTCACCTCATATGTACTGTGGTGCAATCTCTTTATCCTGCAAGTATAATTTACAAATGTAGATTTTTTTTTGTTACATAACTGCACTAAAAAACAAAACAATGTAAAACTTTTGAGCCTATAAGTCCATTCGGTCCTACTTTTTGTTCAGCCAATCGCTAAGACAAACAAGTTTGTTTACATTTACAAGAGATCCTGCTGCCTGCTTCTTATTTGAAGGGATATATGAATTTTTAGTGCATCTGGCATATAAATATCTTGCGATGCCTGCTACAACTGTGATGTGCGAACACCTGTTCTCACTTTCAGGTGACATTGTAACAAGAAGCACCGGGCAGCATTATCTCCTGCAAATTGCAACCAAACGTGTTTGTCTGAGCTTGATTCAGTGAAGTAGGACTGAGTGGACTTGTAGACTCTAAAGTTTTACATTGTTTTACTTTTGAATGCAGTAATTTTTGGACATAATTCTACATTTGTAAGTTCAACTTTCATGGTAAAGAGACTGCACTACAGTACTTGTATTAGGTGACCTGAAAAATACTATTTCTTGGTTTTTACAGTGACATATTTGTATTCTGTGTTGTAATTGAAATCAATATATTTGAAAATGTAGAAAACATCCAAAAATATTTAAATAAATGGTGTTATTGTTTAATCACACTATTAATTGCGATTATTTTTTTTTAAATTGCTTGACAGACCTATTTATTTTATGCTTACATTTCAGTGTATAGTATATAGAGCAGTATAAACAATTCATTCTCTGTAGGAAATTTTAGTTTGTGCTGACTTCGCTAGTGCTTTTTATGTAGCCTGTTGTAAAACTAGGCAAATATCTAGGCGAGTTGATGTACCCCCAGGGGTGTGCGTACCCCTGGTTGAGAGCCACTGGCTTAGGACGCAGTTTGAAGAAGAGGCTATAGCCTTTGTAATTTCAAGAAGGGCGCATCCCATTTGTCAGGAATCTGGCTGTTTGCATTAAACCAGGGGTTCTCAAACTTCAGTGCAATGTGACCTTCTGACAACGAACATTACTTCATGACCCCAGGAGGAGGGACCAAAGCCAGAGCTCCGTCACCCTGGGTGGGGGTAGGGGGATAATCAAAGCCTGAGCTCCACCACCCTGGGTGGGAGGGCCAAAGCCCAAGGGCTTCAGCCCCAGGCAGGGGGCCTGTAACCCGAGCCCTGACGCCCAGGGCTAAAAGCCCTCAGGCTTCAGCTTCCACCCCAGTGGTGGGGCTCAGGCTTCAGCCCTGGGCCCCAGAAAGTCTAATCCAGCCCTGGTGACCCCATTAACACAGGGTCCCAACCCCCAGTTTGAGAACCGCTGCATTAAACCAAAAGGTAAACCAACACATTTGTATTTTCTGCACAAGCTTTGCTAACAGAAAATGCCGGCCTTCAGCCCCCAAGAGCCTCCAGACCCACTCATGCATTTGTTGGCAAAGCAGCACTTCCTCTTGCCCAGGTCACATTCTGTGGCCCTTGAGGTGTGCTGCTACTTGCATACCAATTTTTTTTTATAAAAATTATTTTTGCAGACAAGCATTAGCTCACTTTATAAGTGAAATAGGTTATTTTCTAACTGCCAGCTGCCTGGGGCTTGGACAGCCAAACTTCATACCAAACCACCCCTAATGAAAGTTTTACAGGCCAAATTGGTTCCCAAATTATATCTGTGCAACCCCAGTGGCTTCAGATTCTACCCTCTGACACCTGTGCAACCCTATTGCCTTTCATGGCTGAGCAGCTGTAACCAATTGCAATTTAAACAATTCTGTTGCCTTGCAAGATTGATTAGAACCCTGTTAGCTCTGAGGAGTCAGCACAGCTAGCAGGAGTGAAAATCATCTTTGATGCTGAATAAACACAGGCAGCTGGACGTTTGAGTAAGATGTGGTGCTTTTCTCCCTCCTCTACACAGTGACTTCACAAAGTCAGACCCACTGAGCATGGGAACGTCCAGAATGCTGCATGTCTAGAGGAACAACAGGCTGAGGTCATGTGTCCTCCTTTATCTCATGCAGGAGCAGAGGCCCAGCTATACTTGGAAACTTACAGAAATAGCCATTCTGGAATAGTTCTTTCCATGTAAAACCCTGTGCGGATGCTTTTATTCCAGAATAATTGTTCCTTTCAAAGAGGATTAAGCTAAAATCTGAAAAAGTTTCTCCATTAAAGACCACCAGCCACACGGGTTATATTGAAGCAACCATTCTAGAATAGCTATTTTGTTAGTTTCTAGTTAAATAGCATCTCACAGGGAAATTCCAGCATCATTCAGAAGGATATTCATGGCTGGGATTTAAAAAACAGTTTGCTAGTCAACATTTGCTCTTATTTCCTAGTGTCTATAAATTGTGGATGTCTCAGAGGATGGGTAACTGAAAATAAAGAACCTTTCTCCTCTAGGATAACAGGCCCAAGTCAGTCCAGATCAGTAGTGGCAAGCAGCATTTACACTTCATCAGCTGGTGGTGATACAGAAAACTTCAATCTCAGTACCCTTCCTGCTAATCTCAGCAGAGAAATTACCATGCTGATTGAATCACCCTCTCTGTCCCTCCAGGTAAAAACTAAAGAACATTGATGGAGTGTAGTTTATGGAAGCTCTGAGTTAACTCTCGTGTAATTTAGGAGCATTTTATGCAATCAACCAAAAAGTCTGCTATTTCCAGGCTCTAGGCACACGTACATATAAATCAAACTAAAATGACAATTTAACCTACAAAATCTCCTCCAAAACACCTGAAGCAATGAAAGCCTAAGTGGATAGAGAGGATATCAACAGGGTACTTTTTATAAGCACGAAATTCAAAAGAAAAATTGTTAGATAAAATCTATTTAGAAGTATCAGAAATAATGACTATTAATGCCTTGTGGAATGGAAGCTTTACCTGCTCCATGGACTGGTGATGTATTCAATTATATCAAGTGTCAAAATATTTTCAGAATCATTGTGCTGTAAGCTGTTTTAAAGCGTTACCACTTTGCAATAGTCAGTAGAATCCAGTGATTGTGAAGTGAGTTCAAAACCTCTGCAAACTTAGTTAACTTTTTAGATCCACACTATTTGGGCAATTCTGCATAATGAAGTGACAGAACTTAGGTTATAGCATCCAGTCGTGATCTGCCTTTATGGACAGCAGCTGACAATTACAGGAGAAGGTTGGCTGAGCCCTCTTATAGGATCCTCCTTTTTAGATGCTGTGGAGCACCTGCCCTCTCAAAAACCAGGCTCCTGCAAGGTGCTTTGAGGTGGGCACCCACCATCACTATTTGCTTTTGAAAATGGAGGCCCGTAGTTTTAAACAGCTGGGAAAAGCAAAGTGGCCTTCTGCACGTGTCCGGCTTACATGAAGCACAGCCAGAAGGCTGGCATGGAGGGAAGAATTTCCATTGCCTTAGTGCTGTTTTGTTTTCTCAAAAGATCAAGAAAACAAAAGTAGGAGTTTATTGTACATCTTAGGCAACAAGGACTCAACTCTACCTTCTTAATAGCAGAAATATTCTACATGGCTTCAATCTTGCCTAGATAGTTAAGAAAACTACCTCAGTTCTTGCTTTAAATTGACAATACCTGTTTGGGGAAACCCAGCCATGTAAATTCACACCCACAGAGGTCTTTTCAGGACTCTGTATAAGCAGGAACAAATGCACTCCAACTTCCAGTAGTTTTTGTAAAGGTTTATAGTCCTTTGCAATGATTGCATGATACATTTTCTTCCCCCACAATACAGTCCTTAAACCAGGAAGTGCCACTGGCAGCTTAGGCCCCACCTTCTAACAGCTGGTCTTTGCAATCAGATCTATGCTAGCTGCAGAACATCAAATGCACTTTCAACATCTCCATTTAATATTTACATTCAAGCAATTAATAATAGGAAGCTTATAGTTTAGACATTTCTAGTAGCAGCAGTTTCTATAATAGCTTGTTTAGCTTTAGATAATGAACTTATTTTTCACATAGAAACAACACATGTACAGTATCAAAAAATATATACCAGGGAATGGTCCTGCAGCTCATGAAGACAGGTCAAAGGAATGAGACTAACAAATGCTGAATGGTTAAAAAGAACAGAAAATATTTGTTTGATATAGTTTATAAGGGGATCTAGGGACTCCATAAATCTAGGATTTATATTTCATTATATAAATACCTACAAATAAATATATTAGCATGGCCAGAGAGGGACCAGCTTTCAGCTCAAACAATACATTTCAATAACACCACGTACAAACGGGAGCAAGAATCACTCGACAAGTTAGCACTGTTAAAATATAATACTATGTAACTCTGTGAGTAACTGGCTGGCCCCATCCTCATGTGTCCTGATACCTGCAAGTCCTGGGCACGCCCTGGGACTGCAGGGATGGAGCAGCAGTAGAGGATACCCCCAGCATAGCAGGGGCAGAGTCACTGTGTACCACCCACCCCTCCTCTTGGGCAGGGAGGCATCTGGTGGGATTCTCCCTGCATGAGTGCTGCAGTCACCATGGTGGGGAGGGAGATGGGTGTCAGGGCAGTGACAATACCTTAGAGGGGGTCGAGGGGCAGGCAGCTCCAGGATAGTGTCAGGGTCCCTCCCCAGGGGGAGCAGCCTCTGCCCCTTCACACTGTCACATACTCCTTGAAGGTCACGGTCAGGCAGTTCGCGGTCACATCCGTGATAATTATATTTCCAAAGAAGGGCTTGAACTCCTGCAGGGACTCTGCCTCTCCCTCCCCATCCGCCTCCTGCTGCTGCTGCGGCGGCTCAACTGCCGGCTTCTCTGTCAGCACCGGCGGCACCTCTGGCTTCACCTGCGCCACAGCCAGCTCACACTCACCCCGGGGCTTGACACAGCGCAAGTCTATGGGCTCGTCCAGGTCCGAATCCAGCAGGATGACCTCTGGCTGGGAGGTGGCTGGAAGAGGGTGCTTAGGCCTCTCTGGTGCTTGGGGGCTCAGGCAGGTGGGGGCACTGATGCTCCGTGAGGTGAGGCGCTTCTTGCCTGGCTCCCTCTCCTCATGCGGCTCGGAGAGACAGCGCTTCCTGGCGCCCGGGCTGGAGAGATTCAGTCCCATGGGGGCAGGGCTGTGCTCCCGGCTGGGATCCAGGGACCAGGGCACAAGGTTGGGCTTGGTGGTGAGCTGCAGGGGCTGCTCAGGGGGAGGAGGTGCTTCCTTGGCAGGGGGAGTCTTTCTGGGGCTCCCTCCAAGCTCTGTGAGGGGCTGGCCCCCCTCAAGTCCAGCTCTGCTCTTGGGGTCACTGCCTGCCACCCTCTCTTCCCCATGCTTTCGCCAGGCCTCCTGCTTTTCCTCCCCGCCCTTCCTGGGAGTCCTCTCCTCAGTGGTGCGCTTCCTGGGCGCTTCCCCGGACTTGATCTTCACTGCCTGCATGCCATTCTCCATGTACTTGCTCATGACGATCACAATGCGCCCGTTCTTGTTCTTATTCTTGACAATCTTCATTTTGCCCCCAATGCCATTGCTGGTCATGCCATCCCGGGAAGGCGGCCCAGTGCCACTAGACAGGTTCTTCTCTGCTCCATTCTTTCCCTCGATAGCCAGGTTCTTTACTGGGCTCAGCAGGCTCTTGGCTGGGCTGTGAGCCCACTTGTCTGGATGGGCGACCAAGGGGCTTTTGCTGTGGTCCAAGCAGGCCTGGCTCTGTGGCTCCTTGCTGCTGGGCTGGTAGTGGGGCTCATACATCTTGGGGTCAGGCTGGTAGTGGTGGTGCTTCTTGCTGTTCAGCTGGTAGTAATATTTCCCTTTGCTGTGTGGCTGGTGCTTCATGCTGCTCTCCTTCCCGTTGGGCTGGTACTGGTGGTGCTTCTTGCTGTTGAGTTCGTACTGATGCTGCTGGCTCTTGCCAGAGGAGCTCAGCTCCAGCTTCGGCCTGTTGTCCACAGCAGGGTCCTGTAGTCCAGTGAGGACATTGGAGCGCCGTGCGAACGAAGGGAGCTGCAACACAAAGTCAGCACGTTTAGCAAGAGCCCATCAAGGGACTGCTTCAGACAAGAGATCAGCACTTCTACAGGAGTCCATGCAACAAGCTTAAGCACACACAGTAAAACGGCGCAGTCACAGCAGCCGGCAGGAAGGGACACTATAGGCCTGAACATATAAAGCTATGGCCTGTTCCTGACCTAAAGGCTCCATGTTGTTTGAGATTAATTGGAGGAAGTAAAAAGTGCCCTTCAATCAATTGTCCCTATTCGTCAAGGGTAAATCGTAGGTGAAATACACTCAAGGAAAGAGGCCAGATTGCTGAGGAGAGGGGCAGCTAAAAATGCAAACAGCATCATCACAGCTTAAGAAAGCACTGCGTGTACAGCCACCTTCTTCTTGCCAAAGCAAGTCTTCAGCAAGGCTTGGCATGTAACAGCACCGCATGTTACTGCACCTTCCATCACATGGGGCAGAAGCTAAGTTTATAACCAGAGACAGATACATACAAATACAATGACAAGATGGGGAATGAGATCTGCCAGGAAAGAAATACCCAGGAACTCCCCTGCAAGGTAGCCACCAGGAAGCGTCTTCCTGCAGCAGTGGGCTCCTTCCTTCTCTTCACGGTTTTTGGGGTGTGTCCCAATTTATGCTCATTGTTACACTGAGATATTGTGCATGTTTGATTGAATGATGAAGTCAGATTTGGGATGGGGGGGTGGTTGGTTGTGGAAAGGAGTGGGAGGGGCTTCATCTGGCATTTAAAATTAGCAAGGGATTTGTATGTACACACTGATCCTGAGCATGATGAAACCAGCTGAAATTCTCCTCCCTGGAGACAGGAGGAAACAAGGGAGTTTATATTAAAAACAAAACTAAGTGGCTTTAATCAGTCTATTTGGAAAGATTGCCATTTAGAGATTGCATTTACTTCCCTGAGTGTGGATATTCTCAAGCCTGTGCTAAAAATGGGTTTCCTTAGGAAAAGAACATTGTGGCTTATTGAATTCACCTGAACAACCAGCGGCTTCGGTTTTGGTCCTCGTTTGCGGTATCCCATCAGCTGCTCCTGCCTCTCCCTGCAGGAACATAAAAATCAATAGCGATGCAATTACTTTCCTACAGCACGCTGGAGAATTGGGGGGGGGGTCGTTAATTCTCGGTACACATCACTTAGATAGAGGCACATTACAGTAAAGAACAGAGGGCCAATAGTGTGTATATTTGGGCAAGCAAAGACGTGAGCTGCTGAGGCTTGTACGGGAACTTTTCCACGAGCCAGCAGGACTTGTCTGTCCTGGGAATAGCCAGCAAGACCAAGGATTTATGCTCAGTCTCCCTCACACACGCACTAAAGACCTCCCAGAAAAAAACAAACAAGACACAGCAAATTCCTCGCTGTGCATCCACATCCTGGGGGGCTCGCTGAGGTTCAACAGCCAAGCGCAGATCACAGAGAAAGAAAACGGGATTTCCAGAGAATGCCGGAGCCCAGCTGCCCTCACGCTGTGACAACGGCATCTTATGCAATAGCTGGCAACAAACTTGAGCGCCGGGCAGGGGCAGAGGCAGGGAGCCGGAGCCCGAGCCCCCCCCGGCGCAGAAGGCAGGACCCTGGGAGGCCGGGCGAGGTGTGCGCGGCATGTGCCGCCCGGGACCCGCGCAGCGGCGGCGATGCTAATGATCTCATTAGGATTCACAGGACGAGCCCCGCCAGCCGTCACTCAGAATCGCTGCCTTAAAGGCCAATGTCTCCGCGGGGGGAGGGGCCGCTGGGGCTGAATCAGCCAATTGCAGGGGGGGGAGGCCGGGGCCCGTCCCCCCTAGAGCGCTGGGCTCCCCGGCTCCGCGGGGCCTGGCCGGATCCTGGGCAGTGCCAGCATCACTGGCTGGCTGCCTGCCCGGGCGGGGGCCTCAAGGTGACCAGCCCCCCCCCCCAGACCCGTGCGCCGTGGTGGGGGAGGGGCGGGACAAGTATTTGTTCCCCCCTGGGAACAGGCCCTGGGCACTGCCCCGCTAGCCCAGGCCGAGAGAGGCTCGCCCGCCCGCGGCTGCCGGGCTGCAGTCAGCGCATCTGCTCCGCGCCAGTGCGCCCGGCTGTGCCTGGGCCGCGGGGTCGTGAACTCCCTCGGCAGCGCCTAGCACTTGGCCCGGCAGGACGCGCCCAGGCAGGGTCGCTCCGGAGCCGGGGAGAGGCGCTTCCCTAGCGCTAGCCGCCTGCCTGCCACGGGCTCGAGTCTACAGTTTGCGCCAAAACACCGCAGGAAATAATGCACCAAAGGCGAGCGAGGAGCAGCAGCGTCGCCGCCTCCACGCGGGGGCGTCCAGTCTCCCCCGGCAGGCGAGCGAGCGAGGGGGGCGAGCTGCGGGGACAGGCTGGGGCCGTTAGCCGAGGGTCACGCACCCTGCACCCAGCTGCTCTCCGGTGCACCCAGCGAGCTCGTCCCTTGGAAGGTGCAATCTCCGCCCCGGAGAGAGGTGGTTCTCCTCCCGCCCCGCTATCGCACACGCGACACCCCCGCCCTGTCCCCGCAGCCGAAATGCCCGGAGCCCGCCCGCGAACCTGCCGAGCTGCGGCCCCGAAGGGGTTAAGTGAAGTTCCGTGACGCATTCACAATTGCACAATGCCAGCGAGCTGCGCTCCTGCTCGGCTCTGCAAGGGGGCCGGGGCCGCCAGTGCCCAGCTCGGCGCAGGGCATTCCGCCTGCAAGGCCCGGCCCCGGGCCGCCCGAGTCCTCCCCCACTAAACCCAGGCCAGGCAGGAGAGTGGCCCCACTGCCACCCGCCCCCTCCCTTCCCTTTCCTCCCCCCCGAGCCCCAGCAGCGCCTGGGTTCTGCGCCTCCCTCCCCGGCTGCAGGCCGGGTCCGCGCAGGAGCGCAGCGCTCACCTGTTCTGGAACGCGATCAGCAGCCTGGGGTCCAGGATGTTTTCCTCCGGTTCCCACGTGTTATATCTTGCAAGGGGGGAGAAGAAGATCCATTGAGCAACCGCCCGGGTTCCCCCCCCCCACCCCACGAAGGGAGACGGGGGTGGGGTCTCCCCTTGCCGGAGAGCTGCCAGGGGCCATCTTACAGGTTAGGCACATTGAATCCACGCGCACCTGGACCCACTGCGGAGTGCGCATTTCGAACTCCAGCTACCCGGGGGGGGGGAGGGGCGGGGGAGTTTATTTAGCGCCGTTGTTATTCCCGAAGAATTCGAAGCATGTCAGGATGCGATTTCCCAAAGCCCCTGCCCTAGCCCCACTAACACCCGTGGTGCTGATCGGGGTCTAAGCAGCAGAGTCCAAACCCCAGAGCCAATGCCAGCCCCTCCCTGCAAGGCTGTCATGCAAACCCCAAATACTCCGCCACCCGCACAAATCTCCTTCTCTTCGGTGCTCAGAGGCAGGGTTTGCCTCCCCCCCCGCCCCGTGGCAGCGCCCCGGTGGCAGCCCCCTGCCTCCTCCTCGGCCAAGATCGGGGGCTTGGGACCGGCGGGGCGTTTTATTTCGTGTTTTAAATTATTTCCCCCCGGCGAGGTTCTGCAATATGGAGCCTGGCTCCCGAGGAGGGAAAGGGGGAAGGAGCCATTTTCTGCTGCACATCAGTCACCGTCTGCCTCTCTCTCCCTCCCCTTGCTTGTGCCGGGCTCCCCGGTCCCCTCTGGCCTCTCCCCAGCCTCTTTTGGAGCATGCATTGGCGGTGGCATTTCCCGGAGCAGAAAGCACCGGGGTGGAGGGGGGGGGGCTCTCTGCAGCGCAGGCTGGGCCGGGGATCCTGCTCCTGCAGCCCAGCTCCGCGCCTGGGTACTTACTTGGGGGACCAGCCTCTCCATTTCACCAGGTACTCGACTCTGCCCTGGGGGGGGAGGGAAAAGGGAAGGCGTCAGCTGCAGCCCCGCTGCCTCCGCGGAGCCCCGACCTCCCTCCGGCGCCCCCCGACTCCCCGCTCGCAGCCTCCCGCCCCGCCTCACCTTTCGGATCCGCTTCTTCTCGATGCTCTCCACGGCGAAGACGTGCTCCCCCACCGCGGGCAGCTCCATGCTGGGGAGGGTCCGAGCGCCCGGGCTCGCCGCACTCCGCCTCCTGCGCCCGCAGACACTGAGCTCCAGCCGCCGCGGCACCGCAACTCATGCAAATCCCGGCCGGAGACGTCAGGCGGGCGGGCGGGGCCTCCCCGGGCCGGGCTGTCCGTCAAGGGGAGACGGGGCGCGCGGATTGGCGCAGATCTGCCGGGGCGCGCGAGCGGGAGGAGACCGAGAAAGGGGCGGGGTCAGGGGACAGTGCGGGCGGGGGGGCTGTTGCGCCGCGGGCGGGGGCAGCGCAGCGCAGCGCAGTCACGGCTGCAGAGCCCCTGCCGGTAACGCGCAGCTGCGCTCAGCCGGGAGCCCCCGCAGCTCGGCACCGCGCTTCCAGCAGCGGGCAGCAGAGCGGCCGGGGCAGGTGTCTGCCCCCCGCCCCTTCCGCGGCCAGCGTGGGCTGAGGACCGGCGGGGGGGCGGGGGCAGAACTGGGGCAAACGCGAGGCGAGGAGCAGGTCGGCCTGGAGCCCCCCAGGGAGCGGCGGCGGGGCGGGGTTTACACGCTTTGGGTAACACTCGATGCAGAAATAATCCCAGCCCCGGGTTCCGTCCGATCCGCCTCCCCGAGCCCTCCGGCACAGCGGCTCGGGGACACTGCGGCCGGCTGGGCTGCGCGCAGAGCGCTTTGAGATCTGCAGGGAGCGGGGGGCCAGGCGCCGCCGGGGACCGGGGGGAGGGCGATGGAAGGGGAGGGCAGCCCGGGGAGAGCGCCGGGCTAGAGACGTGCAGGAGCCGGGAAGATGATGCGCACGAAGGGCGCTATAGAGAAGGCGGGAGGGGACGAGAGGAGGAACCAGAAGTGCTGGGAAGGGCCGGGAGCTAAACCAGGTTGGCTGGGAGGGGTGGAGGGAGGAGGGCCCCACGTGGTACCGAGAACCTGACTGAGGGGCCGAGAGAGAAAACAGGACTCGGAGAAATGGAGCCCGGGAGTGAGCCGCCGAGAAAGGAGGGGGCGGGAGGGGGGCAGGGCGCAGAGGAGGGCGGCGAGCGGTGGAAGTCGAAGGCCCAGGAGCCCTGGTCTCTCCCTGCAGCGAGCCCGGGATCCCTGCACAAAACGGGGTGGGGGGGGGGTTGCTCTTTGGAGGGTTTAATGGCAACCTCGAAGGGAAGCGGTGGGCACAGCCCTGCCCGCAGCTGGGGAGCTCCCGTTGCTGCCCGAGCCCACCGCATCCCTATCGAACAAATTGCCAGGAAGCCCGGGGCCGCGTCCGCCGAGCAGGGCTGGCAGAGCCGCGCTCAGCACCAGCCGGGTGGGCACCACACGCAACCCGCGGAGCTCCTGGCAAGTGCTGAGGGGTCGCAACCCCCGCCGCCTGGCCACCCGTCAGCCGCCTCGCCGCCCCCACGCCGCGGGGTGCAACTCCCTGCTCACCCCGGGACCGGGGAGGAGGGGAGCGAGCGGAGCCGGGGGGGATTCCCCAAGCCCCAGGGGGCTGGGGACAACGGAGCGCTGCAGGGGCTCCGCCCGTTTGCACTGGATCCAGGAAACGCTCCGGAGGGGCGAAACGATTTCCCTGGCCGCGCGTTTGCAGAGTGCGAGGCGGGGTCTATCTATCTCCCCACGCGCGCCCCGGCGCTCAGAGCAGAGCTAGAATCACAACTGCCCTAAGGGAAGCCAACGTGCCAGGGCTGGGGCACTGCCGAGCGACCCCTTTCTAGCCCTGCCCTGGGAACCGGGGTGCGGACGGAGCACGGGAAGCTGACCCGGGAATCTCGGGGAAAGGGGCTGTACCGCTCGCCGGGCGGAGGGAAGGCGCATCCTGCGCGCTCCGGCCCTCCAGGCACCGCGCAGGACCCGCCCGTTTTCAGCTGCTCGCAGAGCTGTGCGTCACTGTGTTCATTTCCCAGCTACACGCAAAGGCTCGTGCGGGGCCAGCGGGGACCGGATCGTGAGAAACCAGCCCCGCAGCGCAGCGGTGCCTTCCCGGGTGCACAGCCCCGTGAGAGTGGGACCTGGGCGAGCGCTCCCGTCCCCGTGTCACCCACCTGCGCGGCTGCTCGAGAGGCGGTCGGGCTGGGACATTAGCAGAGCCCCGGGCGCCTGGGTGGGACCTGGAGGTGAGGAGACCTGGCCAGAGTCCAGCGTGGAACCTGCGCCGTTGGGGAGCGTTGGCTGGGGGGGCGCCTGGTCCCCCAGCGATGAGCAACAACGTGATTCACCCGGCGGCAGAACAACGCGGGGCAGTTTGGGAACCGGGGTGGCGGGGGGGGGGGAGAATTTCCAGAGCGCCTCTGTGAAATCCCCGCTCGCTGGAGCGCAATGAATCCGGGCCCTTAGGAAACACATCTCCGGACTCGAGTGCTGGGGATCCCGCGTGGGGAGCTCCCCTGGGAGCCGGATTTCTCTGCCCCAGGAGAGCCCTTCCCCCGGACGGAAATACACCGCGCAGGGTGTGTGTAACGCCAGGCCCGGGGCTAGTGCATGGGGCGGGGGGACCGCGGCGTTCATTGCCCTTCGCCTCCCTTCTTCGCGCGGAAGGCCGGGAACAGGAGCGGCCCGAGAGGGGTGCGCAGCCGGAGCCTTGGCGGGAGCAAACGGAGGCAGAGAAGAGCCGGTTCTAATAACGAGGGGAAACAATCACGCGAGATTTCATCGCAGGGGGAGACTTTTGGTTCTTGTTTCTGTTTAAAGACAACCCCCCACCCCCTACCCCGCCGCGTGTGCGTGGCCGGACAGACGGAGGGGTGAGCGGGAGAGCCCGAGGACGGACAGTGACAAGCAGCGGCATGCCCCGGGCTGGCGGCAGGGCGCGGCTGGCGAGTCGCGGTGGAGGAAGCGCCCGCTCTGTCCCAGCACAGAGGTTGTTTTTCGGGGAGTCCCGCGGGCTTTCCGGCCAGGGGGCGATTTCCCCACTAGCTTCAGGGTGAAAGCCTCTGCGGATCCAAATCACTCCTCCAAAAGTCCGGGGAAAGCCGGCTTCAGTCTTCCCCTGACACCAGTGGGAGCAGGGCTCGTGGGCCTCTTCCCCTGCCCACCCCACGCACGCGGTCGCGCGTTTCCCCCTTGGGGATACAATGTAGGACGTCGTGGCTCCACCTGAAGGCGAGGCGAAGCTGCGGCCGGGGACTCGCCAGGGAAGGCTCAGAAGAAAGCAGCAAATCAAAGCACGGGGCTGGCAGGTGAATCTGCAGAGCGAAGCAAGCGCGAGGCAGCCAGGAAAATTACACTTGGCAACAGAGTCTTGCTCTGCGCAGCTTCTGACGTGTCTCGAGGCATTTCTCGGGCTGCCCCTGCCCCCAGCTGCAGGTAACTGGCACGGGCTCGGCTTTGTTCCTTGCGGGGAGCTGCGCCGCCTGCCTGCGCTCCGGGCGGCGTTCCCAGCCACTGGCCCGGGCAGTCGGTTACCGAGGGGGCCCGGCTGTGCGGCTCCCTCCAGCCGCGAGTCGGAGGAGACATTTCCCCGAAAGCGCCGTGCAGCTGGAGTCGGGCGGCACAAAGCAGGATCCCTCCACCCCAGTTAATTAAACTACCCTCCCCACGCGGGTTTTCTCGGCGCGTGGAGGCGCTTTGGGACCCGCGGAGATACCGCACCCGAGCATGATCAGTGAACGATTCAGCAGGAGGCTGAACCCCCCCCCGCTTTAACATGCCCAGGAGGGCGCCCCAGAGCCCGCCCAGAGGTGCCGAAGCTGGAGCTCGGGGGTGGCTGGTGACCGGAGCAGGAAGGTCCTGGAGCTGCCCCCGCTGCCCAGGCCGGACACGCTGCCAGAGGCTCCCCTCGGGTGTGCCGGGGGGCCGGTTCCGAGAGGCCAGTGCCCGCGAGGGGAGCTCCAGGGCAGGCGGGGAGACTCCCTTGGGTTATTCAGTCCCAGGGGTCTCTGCCTCGCTCAGCCTCAGGCGGCTCCTGTATTGTGAGGCGGGTTCCTGGGGGCCGAGGGTGCAGGGCCCGCAGTGACTCGGGAAAGCAGAGCAGGGATGGGCTCGGGGCCCCTTTCACTGGGGGAGGGACGGGCTCTCCGGACGGCCCAGCACAGGGACTCCCCGCTCCCCGCAGGGTTTGTGATGCGGGCCAGGCCGCTGGCGGCCACGTGTGAAGTGCGGTGCCTGGGTCGGAGAGCCGCGGAGCTCCAAGGTACTAGGAGACGGGCCATTCGCCCCAGCCCCGCCCGCCCCATTAGCACGTCCCGGCCGCGGCAATGAAGCGGGCTGGAAGCAGTCAAGGAGGAGTTCTCTGCTCCTGTCTCCAGCCTTCCCTTAGGTGGGGGATCTTCAGCGCGAACCGCGTGTGAGCAGGGGCCGCGAAGCACCGGGATGGGATGATCTGGACTTGCCCTGGTTCTCCGTGGCAAAGATAGAAAAGCGCCCCCATCTCCTAGCCTCCGCCTGCAATTCACAGAGGGGCTTTCAGCCCTGCCTCCTTCCTTACAGAGGCGTGTTTGTTTTGCTAGTGAGTGGGGGAGCAAGGCGATCCAATGCCCATTCATTTTCCAACTGACAATCGATGAGCACCCTCTCCTGCGCCGGACACCCATCCATCTTCCCTACCGCTCCCGTGCAGGACAGGGAGGGAGGCGCAAAGGAAGAGGATTTTGGCAGCTAGTAGGTGGTAGCTAGCAAAAGCCGGCCAAAGAGGCCAGGATGGAAATAGGAACGATTTAAGGCGAGGGCGAGTCCTTCTGCAGAAGGAAAATGCGCAGGAGCTGCAGCGGCGCACGGAGCGCAAGGGCGGAAGAAGCCGCGCAAACGGAAGAGCGGCGCGGCGGCCCCACAGCAATCTGAGGGAGAAACAGAGGCGTCAAGGGCAGGGGGCGGGCCCGCACATCCAGCTGATCGCCTCACCTTCCCCCGCCCCATGCTCCAGCGCCCCATTGCGGTGCAGTTCGCGGAGTGACTGCTGGGGGCAGGGCTGGAGTGAGTGGAGCGGGGTGTAGCGAGCAGGCTTTGCTCCTAGGCAGCTCAAGGCGCTTGTGGTCACCCTTCTCCTCCACCTGGAGCTGGCCAGAAGACTCCCCAATGCGGGGCCTCCATGTGAAACTCACTGTCCCCATGGCTGCTATTGAGGACATCCTCCTACCCCGAGCCCTGGCCAAACAGGGAGTCAAGAGCAGGGTTACAACCAGAGCGCCCTGGCTTGAGAGCAGGCGGCCAGGCCAGAGCAAAGCCACCTGAGAGGCAGACATACAGAGTGGGCTGATCTGGCTGCCAGGGGAGGCTGTAACCCCTTCCTTCAACAGAATTCCTCTCCCTCACCCCAGTCCTGGTCACAAGTGGAATTATCCCCTCTCCCTACAGCTAGCAAAGGCCAGGTCTCCCTGAAATCCTGGCTGCCTGAATCTACCTGGGGAACAAATGGACAGCGACCAAAGCAGCTGCCTAGTTGAGATGATCTCTAACTAAAGTTCAAATGCTCTTGTCTTGCAACCTCGAGGAGACTTTCCAATAGTCACTTAACACAGGGCCTCAGCTGCCCACTCCCTCTCCTGAACAGCAAACTCCCAGACAGGCCTGATTTGCCTCAGCTTTACAGTAAAATGAATCCCTGCCCCGAGGGAGTGTAGGAGCCATAGACATCGCGTAGGTCCTGAAAGCCTTGTGCTGGCTCTCTACGTAGACTCACTGACTTCAAATTCCAGACTTACACTGGTGTAAATAAGAGCAAATAGAGATCCTGCTCCTAAGTGGGTGAGCAGATTACTCCGCTCCATAGATTTAAGGGGGGGAAACAATGAAACACAAAGTGAAGTTTAGTTGGAAGATTTCATTGAGCATTTAGCAGGAAAGAAAATGACAGAACAAAGAAATGGTTCATCACTTACAGGAGGACTACTTTGTAATGAAAGGCAATGTAAGTGTATAACAAAAGGGAGTGCTGAATGTCACCTGTGTCTGTGCTATCACAGAACCAAGCCAATCAAAAGCAAACCGATATTACAATTTTGATTTCCCTGGAGGTCTGAAGGGGCTTAATGTAAGAATTATTATCCATTGGGAATAGCAGCTGAAATAAAGCACATACTGGAAGGATTATTTATTTATTTATTTATTTTTCACTAAAGAGCAATTTTCCTAAACTATATTTTCATTGACATGTATGCCCCTACAGCTTGTTAACCCCCTTTGACAGGCCAACCTTCTGCTATTAGCAAAAAAGACAAGTGGAGCAAAACCAAATGTTTGCAATAAAACCAAGTGCCAAGGGAGTGGAATGCTGTGATGCAACCCCCCCAAATCTGGGTGAACTGGAAAATGTGTTCAAACATGTGCAGTTAGAAACACAGCAGAGAAATTGGGGCATCTCAGCAGTCTGGCCACACTTATCCCAAGCTGATTTCCCAGAACTTTGACTGGCTGGATGTGTTCTGAACAGCTCAGTATTTCTTCTTAAGGCACAACCAGGAACAGACAATAAAAGGGTCCAAAGCTGCCGCTCTCTATTTTTCTAAACACATTAATAGATTTATTCTGCATCTCCATGAAACCTGCCTCAGGTGCAAGATGCAGGCTATTGGCAAACTATAAAGGTGAAAACCACAGTGAGAACCAGCATTAAAAGCATTTTAATAATTCCATTTCTAACGATTCAAATAGTTCACTACCAGATCTGACACTATAGATTTCTGCAGGATGGTCATCTGGTTTCTGTTATGAGGCTGATTGCACACGATTTGACAGTAATGATTATAATAGTGGCGATTTTGTATTTTTTGCCTCACTCAAATAGTGGAGGTTCGTGAACTGATACATCCTTTCCCTTGTAGTTTCTAAAAATGATGCCTTATTTCATTCCATAGACAGTGGAACCACATTAAATATCCCAAATAAAGAGAGCTGGCTCTTTCTGAATATTTTTAACTGCTGTCTCCTCTTAGCCAGGTGCTGGAAATATTGCAAATGTGAGAGAGAAAAAGGTTTTCAAATGTAAAGAAGTGAGAGAGATGTTGCTGCCTTTCAAATACCAGGATAATGGTAATTTAATAAAACACATTTGATTTATTATTTACTATACAGCAACAATGTGAAAATGTATTTGTCTCTAAAATACACCAGCACAAAGAGCTATTCTGATGACTATTTATCTGTAGAACAGAGTAAATGTACACGTGTGCTCATTTTAAGAAGCTACGCTTCTGCCCTCAACTCTACTCCAACTAGACAGAAATAGATAGAGAAATTGATTGTAGGATCCCATTTAGATTGTAAACTCCTACGCAGGGACTGGTTTGTATTTTATGTTTGTGCAGAGCACAGCACAGTGAGGCTCTGATCCTGATTAGGGTCTCTGACTGGTATTGCAATACAAATAATAGTAGCCAGAGACAGATGGATTTCCTGCAGGTGTTAAGGAATCAGACCAAAATCCACTTTGTTCAAATACTTTCAAGCCATGTTCCTTCCTTCTACCACTGAGCAGCTGTCTATTTGTGTTTAATATTTGAATTATTATTTATAAACATTTATCTTGAAAAAGACCTGGGCATAAGTGATGGATTTTGGGTTGAATGTTGTCTCTCTGAAAGAAAGGATGTACCATCTTCTCTTCCACCTACCATGCCAATATCTTCTGCACACCTGCTATACACTGGCTATCAAGCAGCACTGATTTCATATGCAATCATTTTTCACATCACTTATTAGACTATATCAACAGCAGCAATTCAAACAGATTCTTTTAAAAACTCTAATCCTCCAATCCCCCAGAAAAGACACCCAGGCTATGGTATGGGTGTTCAGATTTTCTCTCTGTCCTCTACAGAAGGGCTGGTGTTGTCTTGGGAACCATATGGTATCACATCAGGTTGAAGAAAAAAACAGGAAGGTACAGTAAAACCTCAGAGTTACAAACACCAGAGTTACAAACTGACTGGTCAACCACACACCTCATTTGGAACCAGAAATACATAATCAGGCAGCAGTATAGAGAAAAGAAAATAAAGCAAATACAATGCAGTGCTATGTTAAACATAAACTACTGAAAAAATAAAGGGAAAGTTTTAAAAAGATTTGACAAGGTAAGGAAATGGTGTCTGTGCTTGTTTCATTTACATTAAGATGGTTAAAAGCAGCATTTTTCTTCAGCATAGTGAAGTTTCAAAGCTGTATAAAGTCAATGCTCAGTTGTAAGCCTTCGAAAGAACAACCATAACATTTTGTTCAGAGTTATGAACATTTCAGAGTTATGAACAACCTCCATTCCCAAGGTGTTCGTAACTCTGAGGTTCTACTGTAATTCATAAATAGCTCCAATATTTCCTCCATGGGACAGTGGGCCTAACTAGCAGGGCTTGGACTCTGCAACCAGCCTTTGTTCTATGTTCTTGGAGGCCTGAGGGAGGGGATGTTTCCAGCTCTCACTAGATCCCATTCATTCCCACAAGGAGTCAGGCCTGTGTAGGTGCCTTTTTGCCTTTGTCAGGCCTGTCTTGCCTTTGCTGTTGAAGCCTGGGCCAGTCTGAAACGCGGGTGATAATATCCCCTTTCCTGGGGTCACACACCAGGCTGAAGAGGGAGACAAGGAAAGGATGAGTAGGTAGGCTTAAAAAAAAAAATCAATAGGATGCCATGAGGTAAGACGCGCACAATGAAACCCTGCTCCAGGTTGCCAAGGCAAATCTGTCAATAGAGTATTGAACAAGCAAATCTGACTTGCAATTATTGTCTCTTTCGAAATACAACCTTTCCCTATGCCTCACAGTTCAAACCCAGTGTTAGCACTGCTGGGCTCAGCTACAGCAAGAGAGAGTTGATTTCACAATGGTGAGAAAAGAGAGAGCTCCTGCTGGAACAACAGCTGGGATTTACTCAAAATCCCATACAGGAACCCAAATCATTTTCTATAAACCAGGGGCGTGTCCCCACCACAGCTCCTTTGGCTAAAGTGACAGCCACCCATCTCCCATGAAATGGGCCTTTTACATAAGCACTTTGCCCTTAGCTTTTACCTTTTGGTGGAGGCACAAAGCATGTTGGAAAATAATCTATTCACCACAACATACCCATGTAGTAGACAAGTATTGTTATACCCATTGTTATAGAGACTAAACTGAGGCACAGAAAGGCCAAAGTATAGTCATGGTCAGAAACATGGACTGTAAAATGATATCTCCTTTCTCAAGAGAGCTGCTTTTTCCTCTCCATTCTTCCTTCTTCACACCCTATAGCCCCTGTCTTGACTGGTGCAACCTCCTCCTTTCTGGCCTTATGATTCTCCCACCACACCCCTTGAGTCTACCCAACATTCTGCAGCTAAAGCCATCTTTTTCCCCTCATTCTGGTCCCATCAAAAGCCCATCCCCCTTCAAGAATCTGTCCACCAGTGGGTGCAACAGTAGGAGCGTGTGTGCTAGCGTAGACCAGCCATTGGCCTTAAACAGCAGATCTAGACGGCACAGGGATACAATGCTGGTGGCTACTAGCACCATGTCCATGCTGGAACTCCCACCATTGTTACCATCAGTGGAGTTGCACCAGTGGCAGCAACAGCAGTAAATTATAGGGGGAAAGGGCTAGTGTAGACAAAGCCATTGAGAACTGGGTCAAGTGTGAGCATCATTTGTAAAAGGAAACAACTTCACAAGCTATAAGGAAAGTTTGAAGCTTAAATTGCCTATAAGCCAGACACCTTGGCTTTGGGAGCTACCGGTCAGTTACATTTCAGAGTGGTAGCCGTATCAGCAAAAAGAACAGGCGTACTTGTGGCACCTTAGAGTTTGTTAGTCTCTAACAAGAAGTTTGTTAGTCTCTAAGGTGCCACAAGTACGCCTTGTTCTTTTTGCGGTCAGTTAAAATAAATTCTGTCTTCTTGTACTGGCTTCTCAGTGACATGGGAGAGAAAACTCTCTCCCTGGCTGCATGTAAAATCCACAAGAATGAGACATTTGTGGGACGCATACAATGAACTTTTACAGACAGATTAACAAAGCACAATGGAGCTTGCTTTCATGTGGCTGATGAAGAGGCTGGGAGGCAAAACATACATGGTATAATTTGCAAGAGGAGTAATGCAGAATTTACAGATGGGGTGTGGCAGTTTGGAGGACAAAATCTGGCCAGCTAAAGCTCCTAAATCCTCCCAGTTGGTGTGATGTTCTAAAGATTTATTCCTTGTTTTGAGATGACTACATTTCATCTCTTTATTCCTGTTAATTCTCGTACTAGACAACAGGCTACTTGGGAGGAGCAGAGAAATGACAGCTCAGCTCTCTGAAGCAGGGAGTCAATGCAGGAGACTTGGGTCCTGGTAGGAAGTAAGTGTGAGAGAGACAGACTTATAAAATTCAAAATTTTGTACATGATTGAATGCAAATGCAAGAAGTCTAAACACTAAGATGGGTGAACTTGAGGGCCTGGTATTAAATGAGGATATTGATATAACAGGCAGCACAGAACCTTGGTGGAATGATGACAATCAAGAGACACAATAATAACAGGGTACAAAATATATAGGAATGACAGAGTAGGTCACGCTGATGGGTCAGTGGCACTATATGTGAAAGAGAGCATAGAGTCAAATATAGTAAAAATCTTAAATGAATAAAACTGTACCATAGAATCTCGATGGACAGAAATTCCATGGTTGAATAATAACAATATAGCAGCAGGAATATACTGCCGACCGCCTGACCAGAATGGTGACAGTGATTGTGAAAGGCCCAGGAAGATTAGAAAGGCTACAATACCAGAAAACCCAATAATAATGGGGGATTTCAACTACCCCTATATTGACTTGGAACATGTCACCTCAGGACAGAATGCAGAGATAACATTTCTAGACACCATTAATGACTGATTCTTGGAGCAGCTAGTCCTGGAACCCATGAGTGGAGAGGCAATTCTTGAGTTAGTCCTAAGTGGTACACAGGATGTGGTCCAAGAGGAGAATTTAAACAGCTAGGTGATAACGACCATAATGTAATTAAATTTAACATCCTTCTCAGGGGGGAAAATACCAAAGAAACCCACCACAGTAGCATTTAACTTAAAAAAGGGGAACTACACAAAAATAAGGAGGATAGTTAAATGAGTGAAATGCCTGCAAGCTGGCACCGGGTTGGGGACCACTGATATACATAGATGAACATGATATGCTGGGCAAGAGTCAACACAGATTTTGCAAAAGGAAATCATGCCTCAGTAATCCATTAGAATTCACTGAGGGGGTCAACAAGCATATGGACAAGGGTGATCCAATGGATACAGTGTACTTGGACTTTCAGAAAACCTTTGACAAGGTGTTTCACCAAAGGCTCTTAAGTAAAGTAAGCAGTCATGGGATAAGAGGGAAGATCCTCTTCTGGATTAATAATTGGTTGAAAGATAGGAAACAAAGGATAGGAGGTCAGTTTTCACAGTGGAGAGGATCTGTACTGGGATCAATGCAGTTCAACATATTCACAAATGATCTGGAAAAAGGAGTAAACATTGAGATGGCAAAGTTTGCAGATGACACAAAATTACTCAAGATAGTTAAGTCCAAACTGACTGTGACGAGTTACACAAGAATCTCACAAAACTGGGTGACTGGGCAACAAAATGGCTTCTGAAACTCAGTGTTGATAAATGCAAAGTAATGCACATTGGAAAACATAATCACAACTATACAGACAAAATGATGGGGGGTCTAAATTCACTGTTACCACTCAAGACAGAGATTTTGGTGTCATTGTGGCCAGTTCTCGGAAAACATCCACTCAATGTGCAGCAGCAGTCAAAAAAGCGAACAGAATGTTAGAACCATTAGGAAAGGGATGGATAATAAGACAGGAACTATCATAATGCCTCTATATAAATTCATGGTACGCCCACATCTTGAATACTGAGTGCAGTTCTGGTTGCCCCATCTCAAAAAAGATATATTAGAATTGGAAAAAGTAAAAAGAAGGTCAACAAAAGTACAGAGAAGGGCATAAAGTACAGAGTCTGGAACATCTTCCATATGAGGAGAGAATAAAAAGCGTGGGATGATACAGCTTCGAAAAGAGACAACTAAGGGGTGAGATGATAAAGGTGGCCTATATAATCATGACTAGTGTGCAGAAAGTGACTTGAAAGTGTAATTTACCCATTCACATAACACAAGAACCTGCGGTTACCCAATGAAATTAATAATCAGCAGGTTTAAAAAAATAAGGCAGTACTTCTACACACCACGCATAGTCACCCTGTGGAACTTGTTGCCAGGAGATGTCATGAAGGCAGGGGTGCTGGAACAAATTTTATAGTGCAGGTGCTGAAAACTGTTGAACCAAACTGTAGACTCTGTATATGATGGAAACCACTTCAAGCCAGGAGGTGTGGCAGCACCCCAGCACCCCTAGTTCCAGCATCTCTGCATGAAGGCCAAACATATAACTGGGTTCAAAAAAGAACTATAGGTTCATAGAGGATCGGCCCATCAATGGCTATTAGCCAAGATGATAATGGATGCAACCCTATGCTCTGGATGTCCCTAAACCTCTAACTGCCAGAAGTTCAGAGTGTATGCCAGAGGATGGATCACTTGATAAAAATTGCCCTGTTCTGTTCACTCCCTCTGAAGCATCTGGCACCAGCCACTGTTGGAGTCAGGATCCTGGACTAGATGGACCATTGGTCTGACCTAGTATGGCCGTTCTTATGTTCTTAAATTCTGTTCATCTTGGGAGACCCATGCACATGTGGATGGGGGAAGAGAGAGTATCTTCCTTTGGGAGACTCAAGTGAGAATAATTCCCATTCCCGGAAAGCTCTGGGTCATGTTTCTCTATCCCTCCATTCCTAATTAGGGGGGAAGAGGAGTCATTAAAGGGCCCCAGAGAAGATCTGTCTTTAATCTTCTTAGACACCTGGCAATGAAATCAGGAAAAGGGCAGGAAAATCTGATCTGGGACACAGAGTCTGGTTATGGACTCAGGCTTTGACTCTCCTCACATCCTGCAGTATTACCTCCATTGACTTCAGTGGAGTCACTCCCGACTTACCCTGGGGTATGTGAGAGGAAGAGCAGGCCCACGATCCATTACCAGAATGCCAGGTCTGTAGGAGGAACATGGGGACCACTCCAGCAAAGCAGAGCAATGGGACACTAAGCAATGATGAAAAAGTGCTCTCACATAAAGGGGAATCTTTCCCTACTATGGAGGTTGGGGAGGGAAAGTATAAGTCTGAGGAGCTAAGGGAATTCTCTTTCCCTGCATGTCATAAGGACTGGGAAGCTGGCTTGTCTGTGGGAGCTGAAAGCCTCCTGGCTTCTGCTCTCTCCCTTCTGCACCTTCCTTGATGTGTCTCTGGATATAAAGCAGCCTTAGAGAGAGGGGTGGGTGCTGGGCTCTGATATGCTGTTTATCACTTAAGCTGATACAGTTTGTTGCCAGCTGAGTATAATTATGAGATTTTCTTCTACAGAAACCCATCTGTACACGTCTCCTGCAGACACTGCACAGGCAGCAGCAGCAGGAAGCCAGTCAGCTGCTCAGTGAGTTGTGAAAGGGTTGGGGTGTTTTGCACAGGGTTTTCCAATCATCTCCATCCACTGGAATCACAAAGATTTCCATCAAAAAATAAACATGGTGCCAACACTTACTAGAAGCCCAGAAAGCTCCACTTTCTAGCCATGCTCTAAAATCAGACAAGGGGCTGCTAGAGTCAGATTTAATTTTGGACACAAAACACTGAGCAGAGCATAGTCAACAAAGGTTCATCAGCAACAAAAGCCACACCACTGGGTGGGGGGCTGGCTCCCATCTGGCCCCAAAGGAACTGGAGATGGCAACTGGATTTCCTTCCCCTTCAAGTCATCCTCCCCTTCCCCTATTCCCTTGTGTAGGTGCAGAGCAGGCACCAATATGCTGGCTCAGCCCTTGGCTGCCTGCTGTGTTAACCCTGAGGGATCTGGGAAAGAAATTGAAATGATCCCTTTGGGATTGTGAAATGCTTCATTCTCTCCACCGGTTTAAGGCTTAGAAAGTAAAATCCCCCTTGTCTCTCCTTGTCGCTTGCTAGGACTTTCTCCCTCGCCCAGCTCACTTTCCCCTGGCAGCCTCTCCATAATCAGTTATGGTGGCAGGCAGAAATGTTCTTGTCCTTTAGGGGCCAGGCTGAGAACACTCAACACATTTCTCATCAAAAGGGAAGGGTCAAAGGCAGCAAGGCAAAAACTTTCACCATAGCATCAAACACCAAAGTCCTGCTTCTTATCACACACTATTTTCCAAAATAAATTGACAAACTACTCCTAAGAAAGGTAGTCAAAGCACAGACCTCCTTGGTCTTCATCATATTCCATGCAGGCAAACTAAGATATTCCATCTAGTACAAACAAAGCCTTGTAACATATCCACACAGGTCTAGTTGCAGGCGCAGGGTCTACAATATACTGAAGATTCATTCCTATCAATGACAGCTAATAATATTTCCAAATAGGGTTTTGTAGCTCTTAATAACTGTGCATACACAACACCAAAGGTGACTTTTGTCCTTTGAAAGAAGAAAGGTGTTACTTTCACACTTTGGTACCCAGAACTCAAAAGAGATTGAGCTGATTTTATACAAACTTTCTTTTAAAATGTCACCTTTGGGCTGATACTGAACATAGGAAACTTCAGCCCCCCCCCAAGAAACAGTCTAAAGAACGAAAGACCCATCTCAACCTTGCCTATAATGATTGCTGCTGTTACAACTGCTGTGAAACTTGGACCCACCTCTCCCACTCTTGCTCAAGCAAGCACTTTTAAAGTGTATCCTCCTGAAATACTCCTAGATCCGGAGACCCACTCAGCTCTACCTATGCAGCTCATTCCCGACTTGCAGCAGACCTGGGCCTCTCCTGAGCAGAGACTGCTAATCTCGTTGAATTTTGCAGTTGTTCTACAATACAGGCAAACATTTCTTGGGAGTAGGCCAAACCCCTACGTTCATTTCTCCTGGGACACGAGAGCCCTGTGAAACCTGGTGCCTAAGTCTATCTAGTGTCTCATTAAAACTCAGGGACCTGATGACCAGGGAGATCATTCCCACAAGTCCCTCTTGCCTTCCAATACCAGCAAATCAGCATAGTTGTTGCTGTGGGCTCCTCCTCGAGGTAGCATGCTTTAGGAAATCATGGCAGGTGAATTACAGTGGGGTGCTCAGTGTGTTATCCAGTGAGGTAGGTCTCGGTGCCTGTGAGCCTCCAGGCAGGGCGCACAGGAATGCAGCTTAGCAGAAGTGCCTCCATGTCATGTGCACAAACTTCTAAAGCTTCCCACCCACACAAGCAAATCCTCCCTCAAAGGCAGGTGAAGGATTAGACTTCGAGTCCTCAGTCAATCCCAGGCCTGACCCAGTTGTAAGGGAGCCAAGATGGTTGATTAAGCTATTGAAGTGCAGATATTTATTTATTTATTTTTACTAAGACTAAAAATAAAGCAGAAAAGCCTGTGCTTAGCCAGGGAGACGCGCAGCAGACTTGGGAGTGGGATGGGAACAGGAGATGGCTGGGAAGGGGGGAGGGAGGCACAACAATAGCATAAGAGATTCACTCCCAGCAGGGGCCACAGGCAGTAGCGGGGAGAGTGGGGGCCCGCTGGGGGACACCAAGGCTCACTCAGTCCTAGAACTGAAGAGTGGAGCTTCCTCCAGGGACATACACCATCTAGGGCACCAGCCATCACCCTCCCCTAGCCGTGGACATGCTTTTCAGGATAGGGATGATCTCTTCCTATGGGCTTGTACAGCACCTAGCACAATAGGCAGGGCCGTAACTAGGGCGGGGCAAGTGGGGCAGCCACAGGGGCAGAAAAATAACAAAAAATCCCAAACCCTGAAGAAGGCACAAATATGCTTGCTCACCCCAGGTGCTAAAATGCCTAATTACGTTTGTGAAACAGGGCACTGATTATGGTTGGGGCCCCAGGAATATAAATACACAATAAAATACACAACTGGCCTGCACAACAGATACAGTCGCAACTGCCAGGTAGGGGAGAAAATAGTCCTTGGGCTGTAGCTGACAAGTCATATATCAGATACAGCACTAGTAACATTCTGCCACCCAGAGCAGGACCTAATCTTCCCATTGATGGGACCTCACACTGCTGAGATAACAGAAACACAAACAAATTATTATTATGGGGTTGGACTGAGCCAGTTCTGGACAAGGAAACCTCCATGGGACACATTGGTGCTGCAGGAAGTGGTTGGCTGAGTCAGTTGGTGCCTACAAATGCCAATGCCCCAGCATAGTGCTGGGGCACTGACTGTACTAGGGTTGCCATCTCTTGGAAAAGTTGCAGACCTGGGCCTGAGCACCTCTTGTGGTCATCAGAAATTCCCAGTCCTTTAAGAGCTGATGTATTAGCACTTGTGGCTTGGCCCAACTGTATCTCATGGAATTCTATCAGAGCCTCTGTATTCTCCCTGCAGTTTCAATTCTTCTTTACTCTCTTCCCTTCATTGTCATGCTATGTGGCTACATGATTAATAAAGAGGTATCACACTCCATCTCAGAGGTGAAGTGGTCCCTGAGCATTGTTTTTTTTAGCAGTTTTTCCAGTCCCTAAAACACCTGAGGATCCTTCTGCATGAAAGGTGCAGAGGAAATGTAAGACAGTTCATAATTACAGAGAGTGGACTGCTCCGGTGTACCGGGTGAGGTGGTGGGAAGTCATATGGCATGCAATAAGCTGGGCTGCTCTACGGTGTTAGATTGTAGGAGGGGACGTTAAAGAACTGGAATTTCCAGGCTTGGGCTCAGATTCAGGTTCAAGTTCTGCCCTTGATCCAGGCACACAATGTCAATGGGCATGAGTGGAAGATTCTGGGATGGATTCCAATTGCCCTAAAAGATAGTGATTGTAGGGTTCTCGCTAATGGAATTAGAGGGCGTTGCCTCATTCACAAGACAGAAACATTTGGTGTTATTAAAAAATGCTGCTGCCCAGTTTCAGAATTCTTTGGGTCATGCCATCTACTTCCAATAGGGGGTGCCAGGGAGGCATAAACCTCACAGTCCATGTAAATGTAGGGGCAGGGGAGTTCCCTGCATGTACACATTCTTTTCTCTTTGCAGAGAGAGGGAGGAAGCAAGCACTCTGGTTTGTGGTGAGGCAGTTTCTCTCGTCCTTGCACCTGAATCAGTCAGCAATGCAGCTCCCCACCAGCCTTTCCTTTCAGCATTCTGCTGAGACGCAGCCCAGCCAGCTTCCTTCCGCTGACTTTGCTCTCTCAAGCATCACATTCACAGGTTCAGCCAGTGCCTGTGCACGGCTGATTGCAACATGACTTCACCAGCCCAGTAACTGCCCTGAAGCTTTATCCTCTCAGTGGATTACACCAAGTATTTATGTTTTCAGAGGTTTTGGAAAGATTCATTGGGTGCATTGGCGGCCCTCTGTCCATCACACTGTCGCTAGAAAGTTCTCTCTTATCAAGCTGCTTAGCCCAGCTCCATTAACTCTATTAGACAGTGTAAGTGTTGGGAGTGGGTGGTGGGTTTCTATTTTTGTAGTGGAACATGGGAGATTCTGGCCTCAACACTCCTCCCCTAAACCAGCATTAAGGGTTGGTTAAACCAGAATCTGGAAGTTACAGTTTAATTCCCACACTTCCTCCTACGTGAGGGATGCATGTTCTTTTAGGAAGCTGGTAAACAGCCCACTGTCCACAATGCACCTCCCATGACAGTTCATTCTGGCACTGGAAGCATCTCATCTGCAGTTAGAAGTGTGATTTGCACACCATTTAAATCCACTAACTAATCAGTTAATAATCTCCAAGTCTAATGTCTATGGGTTAAATATGATGCCAGCCAGTACATGGCTCTACTCCTTCTGCTAGAAGAGCCCAGGAACAGACAAAAATATGCTACATTATTGCAACTAATGATCTAGACAACACCTGTTTAACTGATTAGTCTAGCTGCACGGAAATCCAGAATGAGAATGACTAGTGAGAAGCATGCTGGTCTCTGAGCTGGTTAGACTGGATGCTTTCATCTTTGTCCCTCCTTGAAATACCAGTCTTTGTTTATATAAAAGATAAGCATTTGCTAAGGGAATCCAGGTAGGTGCTTTGTGATTCTGTAGCACACAACACTGGTGATCTAGCTCCTTCCCACCCTGGAGCTGACAGTCTGCATAAGATGCCTCGAAATCAAACAAAGGGTTCTTGCACATTAAGTATTAAGGTGGAGAGTCTGTAGAAGGAAAAAGCTTCAATTTAAACAGGTAAAAACCACAAGGGGAGGGGGAAAGCTAAACCAGACAGACCTCGCAAATAAAGAGTGCTCCTAGCCTAGTGGTGCGGTGGCTGAGTGGTTAAGGTGCTTGACTATAATTCTGAAGAGTGTGGGTTTGCATCTCACACTGACAGGCCACCTCCAGTTCAGCAAGCTGCAAACTGGGTACCTGCTCCATTGGGTTGCGGCAGTCAAAGGTGGGCAGATGTGATGCTGGCCACATCACTCCCTTGCGTACCATTGGTTAGGAAATCCATGTGCTTTAATTGCATCAGCCTGATGAGCCATTGGCTCTGGGGAACTTTGATACCTCAGTGGAGATCAGCAACTGGGCCAAAACTGCCTGTTAAACTCTGCTTGGGCTGTCTGGAAATCCATCAGACTAGGTATCCTTCAGGATCTGCAACTTCTCTTCTCTTGGTTTTCATTCCTACGGATATCTGTATGGAAACAGTGTCTCTTAGGAGTTCATTTGCTCCTCCAGCTTAGGTCAGAATCCTCTGTGCTTGACATCAAAAGTGGTTTCTCTGATGCTGGTGATGATGTCACAAGCAGAGGGAATTTGCCTAAACAAAGATATTATTTCCATGTGAATGTCCCAGAGAAGAACAAACCAGGGAAGAGAGGCGGGTGGAAAAGAGGAGAGAGGAACATGATTATCTCACAACAGAGCAATGTTATGGTTTCCATGAGGTACCTGCTGTAAAAAGGGTTTAGTGCAGGGGTAGGCAACCTATGGCATGGGTGCCGAAGGCAGCACGCGAGCTGATTTTCAGTGGCACTCACACTGCCTGGGTCCTGGCCACCGGTCCGGGGGGCTCTGCATTTTAATTTAATTTTAAATGAAGCTTCTTAAACGTTTTAAAAACCTTATTTACTTTACATACAACAACAGTTTAGTTATATATTATAGACTTAGAGAAAGAGACCTTCTAAAAATGTTAAAATGTATGACTGGCACGCGAAACCTTAAATTAGAGTGAATAAATGAAGACTTGGCCCAGCACTTCTGAAAGGTTGCAGACCCCTGGTTTAGTGAGTCTGTAATGGCTGGATATCATTGGCACTTGAAACACCGTGATGGGTGCCCTGGAATAGAGAGATCAGACATCCCTAATTCCCTGCAAGGCTGGGAACACCCTGGAGAGGGATCCCTGAGAAAAGTCCTGGAGCTGGACAGTGCATAGCAGATAATTTAGCTTTAGGCAGGGGAAGTTTGTGCGAAAAACCAAGGATTTTGGTTTTAAAAGGAAAGAGATGCTTGTCCTAGAGTGAGTGGAAGGGTCCCTCCAATTCAATGTAAGCTTAGTCTGAAGTGTTCAGTGACAAAGGGCTGGGCTGGGGGGCTGTTCCATGGAAAGCTTCTAGACCATCTCTTTTCAGTTCTCATTTTGTCGTGAGTACATATGCCCTGGTCAGCTATTTTTAGGCTGTCGTTTGCTGTTCTGGTTTCCCCAGGGGATGCTGAGCAGGTTCTGGGAACTCCAGCTGTCTCTCAGGCAGTGAGCGAGATACCTCATTTCCTGGGGTCTCCTCATCTGCTAATTTTACACTCACCCCAATTCTGCCCCTTCCAGCACCGAAAGCAATCACAGAGGTCCCCCCAACAATCAATCTCCCCATACCTCCCCCTCCTGCTGCAGCACTAGGGCTCTGGAAATGGGCAAGACTAACTCCTCCAGCCATGCCACTGTTAGAGGACCTGATGTGGACCCCAGATTGGGTGTGCCTGCCCCTGCTCCAGCAGATGACTTCAGGACATAACCTGAAATAGACCTGGAACTTTGGGTGAAGAGGAACTCAGTTAACTGCTGGGATTTTTGCTACGTTCCTGGTAGTTTTGTTGTTTGCTCCATCTTTAGAAACAGATGTAAAAACAGAGGTTTTCAGTTGGATTCTTCTCTTGTTGCAGTAGATGGAACAGGCAATCAAGCCAGGCTTTTCCCCATTCCTTTTCACTCCCTCTCCTGCTCCAAGGACCACACCATGCTGAAAATTTGCAAGAGCAGACAGATGAACTCAGGAAAACTAATGTTAGGACTTCAATAGAGGCGTTTGGTGCACTTCTGTCGCAGCATCGATCAGGGGAAGAATTTTCTCAGTAGAACATCAATATTCCCCCAGTTAGACTCAGTCAAACCTTGTCGGTGGAAAATAACTCCAACTCCAACCCATTAGCTGAGAGCCCTCAGGCAGATTTGTAAAGAAGCCACCCTACAAGAGTGGGGGACTTTCGTTGTGTGCAGTGATCTTTGGCCTTCACTAATGAGTGATAAACCACACTAACTTTGAGATAGGTGAGCAGAACCAAACCTCAGACAGCTAGTGGCATGTAACGAACCCTCCAGGGGGGGTGTCTCCTGGTTTCATAAGAATGGCCATATTGGGTAAGACCAATGGTCCCTTTAGCCTAGAAGCCTGTTTTCCAACAGCTGCCAGGTGCTTCAGAGGGAATGAATAGAACAGGGCACTTTATCGAGTGATCCATCCTGTCAGCCAGTTCTAGCTTCTGGCAGTCAGAGGTTTAGGTTCACATAGAGCATTAGGTTGCATCCATAACTACCCTGGCTAATAGCAATTGATGGACCTAGCCTCCATGCATTTTCAGGTGCAGATCCTCACACTTCAAGAAACTAGCACTGGAGAAGGTATTTGTTTCCTGGGTTTTTCGTTTTGTTTTTGCCAAATGTTCAAAGTGACTAGTTTGTACTACACACTAAATGGAAACACTCTGTCTTGTCTCATATATTGTCCAATAGTTTAGGATTCCCCAGCTAGAGGCAGCCAACCTTGAACTCCTTCTGAGCTCTTAGGCATTGTGGGTGGTGTTCTGTGCCACTGGAAAGGTAATTACCCTTGAATCTGTGATAAGGTCTAATATTTGACCTATGACCATGATGCCATGAGATATTAATCTTCTCCTAGCAACCAGCAGCCAGACAAGGAAAAAGGAACAGCTTTTGTAGATTTGTCAGAATTTCCATAATTTACAAAGATAAACTCACTGAGCAGAATATTTTGATTTGCAACTGATTATTTTGATGTATTGACTGTGGCAGTCAAGAAATGCTCTAGGTGAATGCACAATTTCAGATAAACACAACTTTTTCACATAGCCGTGCCTCAGAAAGGGTAGCTCCGTTGCATCGATTAGAGTTGGGCTTTTGTTACTTGAAAATTGCCAACTATTCTTTTCAGACAGCATAAAAGGAAGGAAACAAAGTTGTGCCACAGAAGGCGATCCTGTTCCTGGAGTTGCCTGGGATTGGGGTTTCTAATAGTGTAGTTAACACATCCCCAATCCTAGAGACAGAACCAATCATGCCCTTGCTGCTCAGCTTCTCTGCCTCTTGGACTGTGTGGAGAACTGATGGGGACATGATCAAATCGTGCTGCATTACAATTATTCCAGTGCCTCCTGGCATGACCTTTTACTGCTTGTTCATTTGGATTAATGTGAGTGAAGAGAATGGGCATTTGTGCCTTTGCTGCACCATGTCTCTGCTCTCAGGCCATGCTGTGTCACTGCAGAGGCAAAGTGTGGCATTAGATTTGTCCAAGGACTCTGCAGCTTTGGAAGAGTGAAGAGGCACTGTGCCTTTAATCACTAAATCGCTGTGATGGAGCTGATTAGCAGGTGCTGTGAGCATGATCTCACTAGCAAACAAGTGCAGGAAAGGAGAGAAAGGCAGCTATGCAGAGACTCTCTAATGCTTCCTGTACATCCTGCATGTCACCACGGATGAGAACGGAACTAGGTGCCTTGTGGTACAGCAGCTCTCCCAGGTGAGAAAGGGTGAGATGGCTGTCAGAGTGGGAACCTTGCAGAATTAGCCAGAGCCAGGAAACATCTCACTGTGCCCGAGCCACAAGAAGTTGCCCTGAGCCGTCCCCAGCCGGAAATCACTCTTTGCAGGTCTTATATTGTGGTGTTTAGAAATAGCAGAGCAGGATGGAATAAGCAGAAAGGGGGAAGGGTCTCTCTTCAACACGCCTCAGCAGCATACCTCTGCAACGGCCCATGGCTGGGCCACTGCTGCGTTAGGACCATAAAAGGCAAGAGGTGGGGGAGGGACTGGCGCTAAGCTAAGGTCCTGAAATACAACATGTAGAACAAGAGGAGTTACTGATAGAGGACATCTAGTGGCGTTTAATAGCAACTGCATCAATCTGCCCAAGAGCAGGTTTAGAGAGACAAGGTGGGTGAGGCAATATCTTTTACTGGACCAACTCCCAGTGGTGGGAGAGACAAGGGGCACAGAGCTCTTCCTCAGGGCCTGGGACCTGTCAGCACGAAAGCTGGTCTCTCTCACTACCAGGAATTAGTCTAATAAAAGAAAGGGCCTGCCTCACCCACCTTGTGTCTCTAATATCCAGGGACTGACATGGCTACAACACCACTGCATACATGCCCAGCACTCCACAGAGCTGTTGTTCATCATGGAAACAGCCTGGTTGTTAAAGAGTAAACTTAAATCAGAAGGATACTGTGCCCAAGTGTGGTGTCGTTCAGCCAAGGATCTCAAAGCACTTTGCAAGTATTATATAAGCCTCCCTCTTGTCCCTGAGGCAGGAGGGGGTGTGCACTGTTATTCCCATTTTACAGAGGGGAAAGCAGAGGTACAGAGCACTTATGTGACTTGCCCAGAAATCACACTTAAAGGAAGTCACAAAGCTAGGAAGAGAACCCAGCTTCCCTGACGCAGTTCCCTGCACTTGTCCCACTTCCACATCCCAGGCTTACATAGGTGAGGCCAGAGTGATAGCAAGATGCCAAACCCATGACCTACTGTGAGGAAATAGCTAGTGTGTGCATGCAGCAGAGCACAAGAACTGGAATCTAACTGGAGTTCACTAAAGCACTCTTATTTCTCAAAGTAATTCAGATTGGCTTGAGGAGGGGCCCTGTCATGGAAGGGCTGTTACAAAGGGAAATGGGTATTCAACACTACTAAGTATTGATTTGGGAGAGTTGGCTGTTGAGAAGCTGTATGGATCAGCATTACCTTTATAGAAAAGTCCTACACAATTTAACAGAAGATGATAAACCTTAGTATAGGTTCTTTTACCCATCCTCTGGCATTAGAGAATTACATACCTTCAATAGAATTCTACAAAATAGTTTTAAAAAAATATGGACAGGATCTCATTCTCTACTGAACTCTGTAGGATCCTGTTACATTTCCAAAGAAGGCAATTGGATTAATTTCTTGTATGTTCTACAGGACCCATAAAAGGTAGGCCTGCTCTCATTTAATATCTTCACTGGCATGGGAGTGGTCTCATACAGCACACTATGGATATTGTCTGCTGGTACTCAATTGGTATTTGTTGCAAACACCAAAATAGAAATAACAGAAAGATAACCTGGGAAAGAAATAGCAAAATGGGCTGCAGTCTGGGAAAATGCTTTTAATCCATGTGGGGAGAATAATCTGAAATTCAAAAACTGATTGGGAAGGAGAAATGTAGGGAGCAGGAAATGGAATGGCTGTGAAAGATAAAGGCAGGGGTTTGGAGGGTGATATGTTTGTAGATACTATGGGGATGAGCATGGTGCACGTGCTTACAAATCACAGATATTAATTAGGTGCTGCCGTAATACAAATAAAAGGCCCAGACTAGGTCAGGGCTTCAGTCTGTATGGACACATCCTGCCTTATCTAAAAGACAGAAAAGAAGCCAAAAGGCAGTACAATTTTGGGCTGAAGAGAAGGGAAGGAATAGTCCCTGGGCATGTGGCTTTGGTTTAACCTCCTGGATTGTGGTGCTCTTTTCCAGGTGTCCAAAGACCCGAAAGATATTGACAAACTGGAGAGAATCCAGAAAAGAGCAACAGAGATGAGTAGATAAATGTGATTTATGGGGAAAGCTCTGACTAGCTACATTCCTATTGCTTGGCTAGCTGATGACTAAGGATGGGGATTGGGGAAATGAGAGTAGTCTAAAAGTATGTGAGGAAGAACAACAGCAGGGAAGAAAAGGAATTCTTTAGGGTGGTGCAGGGGTGGGTACCAGTAGGCGCAATGGGATTAAACTTCAGGCTGAACATGAGGAAAAGCTTCCTGTTGGTGCAGTGACTCAGGCTATCTCCTCCAAAAGCAGGGTGGAAAACCCATTGCCTGGGACATTTTTAATGGGCCTGACAAAAGACTAGAAAGTGTTCTTTAGGAAGTGATCCTGCCCTAGCCCAAGGAGAGAGACCCCAATCAGAGTCATTTCCCATCTCTCACGTCTATGGGGCTATGAACTGTACCTGATACCAGTTCCCAGTCCAAATGAGTAGTTACTTTTACAAACTATTTGCCTTATTCTCTGGGACCCAGCCTGAACATCGCACGCTGGACATATCCAATGAACATTGGGTACTAATCTGTATACCCACAGGGCCTCCTAACTCTTCAGTTTGAGTGCCCTGTTTTTTGGCAATGGAAATGTTTAATATCCCAAGGAGGCACTAAAACCAATTACAGCAGTTTTAGATCTGGGCCTAAACAAGCAAACGGCGTCCTCGTAAACTGCTCCCTGCCAGTATCTAACATCTCCCGGGCCCGGATGAGCAGGTGAATTCATCTTTCTGCCTGTGCCAGCTCAGCCTTTCCTGCCTCCGCTGAGGGCTCAGGGCTGATTCATCTCTTTCCTGGGCTTCTGCTTACGCAGTGTCACACTGTTTACGTCGCTGCCCGAATGGCCAGCCTGCTAAATTAAGCCCTGCAACAACATAGGCTGTTGATTATCCCATTATATTTCCATAGGGCCTGACTTCCTAAATGAGTCTTTAAAGGGCAGCAGCGCTGGCCACAAGAGTGACTCAGTGAAAAGATCCCCTTGCTCCTCTCTGCTCCCTCGGTGCCTCCTGAGTCAGACCTGCCTGGTGCACTGGCAAGACAGCCCCTTGCTCCGAGTGGGCAGCTGCTCCGGTGAGTCTGCGCTAGGCTGACCAGACAGCAAGTGTGAAAAATCGGGACAGGGGGTGGGGGGTAATAGGAGCCTATGTAAGAAAAAGCTCCAAAAATTGGGACTGTCCCTATAAAATCGGGACATCTGGTCACCCTAACGCACATTGGATCGTGCCTCATGCCCCAGCAAGGCTCAGATCCCTCCAGCTCTGGCAGATGCTGGGTGGAGGTAAATCCCCAGCTCTGCTCTGGTAGGCGCTGAGCGGCCGATGGGGGGAAACCCCCTCTTTCCTCCAGCAGACTCTGGGGCTGTCCCATCCATTTCCTGGAGGCCGGGGCTCTGCTCACGGGCCGCTGGTTCGCCCTGGCTTCCCCCACGCATCTGCCCTTGTCTCTCTGCCCCTGGAGGGGACGCTACCCCTCCCCCCAAACTGGGCCAGGGCTGAGGCTCCCCTCCCCCTCGCTCCGGCCAACTGCCACTTCCAACTGCCACGGAAGCTTCAGGTGCCAACATTCCACCTGCTGCCTCCTCATAAAGTGGGAACCCCGCACTGCGCCTGAGCGGGGCACCGCATTGCCCCCTCCTGAACCAGGCTACGTCCCTGCAGACAAGTCACCTCACCTGGGAGGCGTTAGGCCATTTCTCCCCTGACGCAGACCCCGGTTCGAGCTGGCCTGTGCAGGCTCCATCCCAGCTCTCCCTGGCACGGTGGCAACATCACCCGTTTACAGTTGACGGTTTCCCTCTCTGTGACACAAATTTCATCCTTGTTCATTCTGAATCAATTAAATTTTATTGCCTGAGCTGCTGAAGAGCAATTTTTCAAGAACAAAAAGGTCAGGGTGTGCAGGTCTAATCGATTCTCCTCCCGCTCTGCTCTCCCGGCAAGGGGCAGGGGGACCGTGCCCTCCACCACAGTGCTTTCATTGCCCTCATGATGCCCCATTAGTGGAGTATTTTAGGTGCCCCAGAGTGTCCTTGTAACATAACGTGATGGCAATCTGGAGGGAGGGCTGAGCCATGGCCCACTGACAGCCATTCACACCTAGTTCCATGACAATAACTAGGTTCAGGCGAATGAATTGGCCGAACAAATGACAGGCAGACTCCAACCCTGGGATGACTGCTGGGGAAGGTGGGGGTAGCAGGGAAAAAAGGTGGGAACAGAAGAGCCCAGGGGGCTGGGAATATGCTCAGCAGTCATTCCTCACTAGGCTACGGGCTGACATCTGGCCCAAGAGGGGAGGGTCTGAAGTCAGGGCCAGCTGACAATGGTGTGGTGGCCTGCAGTAAATGAGTCTGTCTCAGTCCCATTCCTACTGGAGGCAAAAGTTGGGCAGAAACAGACCAACCTTCTCACTGCTCGCCCTGCACTGGCAGGACCCTGTGTGGAGTAAGCTTGCTTTCCTGGGGCCCATTGTGGACATAGAGGACTTCACACTCTCACCCTCTTGAGTTAGGCCCTCTCATCGGTGCTAAACAGGAACAGGCTCCTTTGGCCTTTGAAGCTAGAATTTGCAGCCCAGGCCTCAATCGCTGCACCTGTGGGGGGCAGGGAAGGGCGTGCGCTACGTTGCTCTTATGCACCCTTCACCCACACAGCCTCACGGCTGGAGAGCAGGGAGCAGAGAATAAGGTGCATGGGGGTGGGGATAACTGATTATTCAGATGAGCCGGAGAGGTTCAGTGCCACTTCTTGCCCATGTGCCCCAACTCTCCTCCAAGTCCCCCGATTCCAATACTCCACAAAGCTTCCCAGTTCCTTCCCACTCCCCTGCCCGGGTGCTGCAGCCTGTGTGTGTTATGGGGCTGGCTCACCTGCACATCTGCCTGCCTGCCTGCCACAGTGGCTGAATTCCCTTGCCTTGCTCTGGGGCTGCTTTTTAACCCTTCCTCTCAACAGCAGACAACACAGAGACAGCAACGTTGAATGAATGGGGCAGGGGGCGAAGGAGTGAGGCTTGCAGCATGTGTCAGTGCCTCCTTGACTTCATCAAGCAGCAGCCGGTGCCCAAGAGGAGAGTGGGAGTGGGTGGGGAGTAAAGAGAATGGGGGGAGAGAATTATCTTTCCAGCCTGAGGAAGCAGCTCCTTTGTCCCACTCATTTGCGACACCTGCATCAATCCCTCCCCCAGGAAATCAAGTTATGGGGACCCCGTACTGATCAGCCACCAGTGCTAGGCAGACTGGAGCTTTGCCTTCAACTCAGTGCCTCTTCCAACGAGCCTCGGTGGCCTTTGAGCATTGCTCTGTGCAAGGAGCAGGCAGCTTAGTGATTAAATGCCAGTTGAGGCCCAGCAGGGGCTGCTCTGTCTGGCAGCACAGGGCCCTGCTGTCAGGTCTGGGGCTAGCACAGAGCTGGGGTACTTCCATGTCTTGGCTGGAATGGAGCCCCTCCTCAGCTCAGCCTGCAAGAAGTCATCACCACAGCTATGCCAGACCTGCTAAATGCCCTTCTGTGGCTCAGGCTGCAGGAGTGCAAGGTGACTAGAACGGGGGCAGATTTACTACTCCTGGCAGAAGGCCTGAAGGCCAGGCTGGGTTTGGGCAGTTACCAGGGTACCAGTTGCTGCTGTACGCTTGCAAACACAAAGCCTTCTCCAAAGTCTGGGAATCTTGGTTTCCTGACCTGGGGGTTGGGGTGGTGGAGCCAGCTTGAGGACTGGCCAGCGCAGGTGGCAGGACGGACGCAGCACATGCCCACCCTGTGTGTTCTGTCTGGTTGCTATGGGCAGAGGCGTGGCCCCCTAGTGCACAGAGTCCAGCAGCTGCAGAGGCTATGGGGGGCCCCACCCTTACACCTGCCCACCTAAAGAGCCATACATAAATACAGCCTAGCATTTGTTTCCCACCGACTCCCCCTGCTGGCCAGGTGCAGCATTACACAGGTTCCCCATAGCTCCGCCATGCCCCACAGCGTAAGTGCCTAGCGCTCTGACCCTTGCCCGCAGCCTGGGTGTCCAGCTCCACCCTGAACCAACTGCTGTCACTTGGGGGATTTGCTCTGAGAAAGCATTTGCAGTAATTGACTAACCTTGTCCTTCCCAAGGTCCCCTAGGAGTCTCCGTCTCCCAAACAGTACATTAGGTCTGACTCGGACACCAGCAGTGAATTCCCTACCTGCCCTCCACTGGCACCTGGAGAGGCAGCTCCTGCACTCTCACTACCCAGGCCAGGAGCAAGATCAGCAGAAGGGGCAGGAACTCACAAAGAGGAGAGGGAGGGATTTCTCCCTGCCCTGAGGGGTTGGAAATGGGGGGGGGGCTGCCTAGGCAGGCAGCTGGACAGGGGTCTGCCCTTGGAAGGGGAAGAAGCTGGATGCAGCCTTATATTTTACTTCCCATAGGGCCCTGCACACACTAGGGCCTGGTCTGGGTCTACATGCTGTTACATAGAACCCACACCCCGAGGCAGGCTGCTCCCTCCTGTCATGGCGTGTGTGCTTTACATATTTCCTAGAAGGGCAGAAAGGGGAAAGGGTCAGTGACCCGCCGACCCTCCCAATTGCTTATTTAATTAGACAGCAGTAACAGCACAGCCCCCGTAACTCACGGCTGCCATTGCATCATTGAGCAGGCCCCAGTCAGAGCCCTGGGAGACCCAGCATCAATGCTTCCATCCTGGCTCCTTGCCAGCTACCCCTCCCCATCCCCACTGTCCTATTAGCTGAAATACAAGCAAGAGGCTGGCTCGCACTGGAACAAAGGTGTGCACCCCTCCCACCACGTACAAACTGCTACCTCCACACACATAGCAACCAAAGGCTCCCAGGGCTTCCAACACTGGCTTGCGGCTCCTCCGAGAACTGTACTTGCATCAACAGCTCCCTGGAGGAGGGGGCAGGAGAAGCTATGGCAGCAGCTGGTCACTGGAACATGGGGGATGTTACATTGAGCAAATAGGGAGACTTGTTGCCTCATTCCCTGCCCCCTCGCCGGTGCCATTTAAACTACCCAGGGAACTAACGTTTAGATGAACCACAGCTATGCCCACCTTGTCATCAGTGACCCTCTCTCCAGAGCCAACTGCGAGATTAGCTGGCTGGCATTGATGCAGCTTAAGGCTAAGCCAGGCTTCTCGGGTACTCATGGGCCATGTCTACATGGGACAGCAGGAATGTGAAGACGAGCTTTCTCTCAAGGTCATCCTAGCATTGGCAGGCTGCTTGGGCCATTCCTGCCCCGCTGCTCAGAGACAGAGTCAGACACTACAACTTCCTGCTAGCTGGTGATAGTCCCTCTCTGCTGGGGGACAGGGGCCCATCTGCGCTTGGGCTAGGGAAAGTGAGCACATTTCTGCCCCTCTCAAAGGGTTGTAAGTCAGTAATGGCTTTGGGGCTTGTAGTGCATGCTGAGGTCACAGAGGGAGTGAAAGGGTGAAGCATATTAAACTTTAAGTGGCCTGTAAGTTGAAAAGAGGCAAGAGCTCAGGAGCTGGCTGCCAGGTCTGTGTCAGCCTGTAAATGCCCAGTTTAGAGAGTCCCTTTCTGAATGAGCACTAGACGCCCAGAGCATGTTGTGGAGCTACTTTGCTCCTCAGCCTGGGTAAGAGCCCTTTCATAGAAGTTCAGGGTGGGAAGGGACCTCAGGAGGTATCTAGTCCCACCCCCTGCTCAAAGCAGGACCAATCCCCACACAGATTTTTGCCCCAGATCCCCAAATGGACCCCTCAATGACTGAACTCACAATCCTGGGTTTAAGCAGACCAATGCTCAAACCACTGAGCTATCCCTCCTCCCACTAATATGTATGTATGTGTGTATATATGGAGATATACCTATCTCCTAGAACTGGAAGGGACCCTGAAAGGTCATCGAGTCCAGCCCCCTGCCTTCACTAGCAGGACCAAGTACTGACTGTGCCCTAGATCCCTAAGTGGCCCCCTCAAGGATTAAACTCATAACCCTGGGTTTAGCAGGCTAATGCTCAAACCATTGAGCTATCCGTCCCCCCCCCCCAGCTTTGGCTTGTGGTGTCTCATGCCCATCCCCCCAAGTGGTCTTTACTGCCCTGTGGTGAGCTGTAGTCAAACACACACACACACACACACAGCCCTGCCTGGAAACATTTGAGGGCAGACAGCAACTTTGCTCACTGTTTGCTCACAGCAGGCAGCAGTTACATCCCTGTGGCTTTGCCTTCTTTTGTGTTAGACTTGCTTTGGGGATCTAGATACTGGGGCAAAAGGCACCTAGGGCTATTTATAGACAAAGCATTAAGACACTCAAATCTAAGGAAGACATCATCTTATGTAGGCAGCAACAGCAGAATGACAACTGCTCCCCCAAAACTCAGAGGAATTAAGAGCATAAGAACGGCCACACTGGTCAGACCAATGGTCCATCTAGCCCAGTGTCCTGTCTTCTGACAGTGGCCAATGCCAGGTGCTCCAGAGGGAATGAACAGAACAAGTGATCATCAAGTGATCCATCCCCTGTCACCCATTCCCAGCTTCTGGCAAACAGAGGCTAGAGACACCATCCCTGCCCATCCTGGCTAATAGCCATGGATGGACCAATCCTCCATGAACTAGGCTGGTTCTTTTTAAAACCCTGTTATAGTCTTGGCCTTCACAACATCCTCTGGCAAGGAGTTCCACAGGTTGACTCTGCATTGTGTGAAGAAAGACTTCCTTTTGTTTGTTTTAAATCTGCTGCCTGTTAATTTCATGTGGTGACCCCTCGTTCTTGTGCTATGAGAAGGAGTAAATAACACTTCCACTAGCAGCCTCTAATACAGTAAAATGTTCCCCACCCAGCCCTTAGAGGTATCGGCTGGGACAGGGCACGGGCAATCAAGCAGAGATCATCTATGCTCACAGCCTTCTTGTCAAGGATGCACATTTAAAGACAGAGTTCATGGTGCGTTTCATTGTCCAGGCAGTGGCCTAGGGGGCTCCAGGGCTGGTGGGTGGTGAGGATCCAGGGGAGAACAGTTACCAAGTTACTGGCTTTCAGAGTATAAACCCTTGTTGGGTGGAACAGGCTCTCACCTGTTGACAGCCCCCCGTTTCTGAGACTGCACTTGCATGCTGTGGTTTGTGCAGTGAGTGATCAGCCATTATTCACCTCTCCAACAGAAACACAGTTCTGTATAGTGTCACAGCAGTGCTGCTTTGCTACCTTTGTTCCTATCAGGAGCTGGAAGATATTGCAACAGCAGCAACAAACGCTAGACACCCAGGAGAGGTGGATTAAAAAAACCAACAGTCCCAAAGAACCAACTGCAGAGATCAGCTGGGCCTTCAGAGCCCTTTCTTCTCAGACCTACCCACCCACTATATGCCAAGTAGCCTCCAAACGTGGGGAAGGCAGAGTTTGCTTGCAGGTTTGGATCAAATGGTGCACAGGTTCTCAGTTGGGGTGGAGGGGCATGAACAGATTTCCAGGATTGTAGGGTTTTTCCTCACACTCGTCTGTCCCCCTTCCATGCCAGACCCTGCCATGAATATGTTCCCCTTTGCAAGTACCTTCCTCTCACTTCACTGGACACTTCCCACGCTCTCTACTGGCACTCCAGCTAACACTTTACGGTCAGAAAACAAGATTTACAATGCTGGGGCCCACAGTGTTTTTTGAGCATATGACCTAAAATAATTCTTGCAGTTTTTGTCCTGGCAACCAACCAGCCACCCTCCTTCATCCCTGGGGACCCAAGTGTCCCAGCATCATCTCCCAAAAGCCAGCCTAGGCCCTTCTTCAGCAGGATGAGCATGGGCTGAGGAAAGCAATGCCCAGGTCTGGGCTCGAAAGAAGCAGGCCCTGGGGTTAACCTGCGCTGGGGGAAGGATGGAGCAGCCTGGCAGGGCCCCAGGCTTTATGGGTCAAGGAATACATTTAAGAGAAGAAGAGCATAGTGCTTCTATTTCCACACACCGCTAAGTAACCAGCAGTGATGGGGCAAATACAATGAGGACAAGACCATCGTAAGAGCCTGTCTTTGGCGCACAGTGGCCAACACATAGTAGCAACTTGCCTCTGACACCTGAATACACCAGTCATTGGACAGGAAAGGGTTAAAACCCAGTCCCAGGGGCTTCCCGTTCTCTGCTTGCCACAAAGGACAAAGTGTTGCTAGATACAAAAAAAAAGTGAGGGACAGTTAATGACTTCAAAGCGGCTCCAGTTCTCGCTTTGTTCCTTAAAACAAAACCACCAGGCTGGATTTAGCCATGAGGTCACTAACTGATCCAACGTGTTTCACTTTGGAATGGACATGCTTGGCCACATTATAAAGAGAAAAAGGAAAACACTGGGGAAAAATATTTTCAAAAATACCCGAGAGGTTTTTCCCCTCCCCTCCCCTCCCTTTGGGTTCAGGGCTGGGGCACGTGCAGGGACGGCAGCCTCGGGAAAGGAGGAGAAAAGAAAAGGAAGAGGGGAGATAGCAGGCAGTTTGGATCCATTTCCGTCGGAACCGCAGGACCTCAGAGCCGAAAGAAAACACTTGTTATTAATGTCTATCCAACTGGGAGAGAGGGCAGGGACCAGTTTGTACAAGGCCCAGTGCATTGTTGACTTCAGTGGGTTTTGGATTAAGCTCTTACTGTGCATAACAGGGGTGCTGGAGTTAGGATGAAATTGATAAAAACTCCATTGAAGCAAAAATCTGAGAATAGGGTTTTGACACAAGGAGAATCCTCCAACTCTACCATTAGCACAATAATGGAGGGAGACACAGGGCGCAGAGTTGGCCAAGGTTTGGTGTAATTCAAGGAACCCTCATAAACCCATTTTTACCCTTGAAGAGAATGTTTTTGCCTCAGTGAACTGGCAAGCAGAGCAAACGGCTGGCTGGACAGATGGCAAGTTCCCCTGGCAAAGGGTTAGCAAGGGCTGGGCGCAAGAGACTCACTGCAACTCGGACCCAAGTACAGAGCGGAGGAGAGAGTCAGAACAGACCTTACCCTCCCTGAGCGGGGGGATGCTCTCTGAGCCCCATAGCTGGGTTTGCATAAGCAACGCAGTTAAACAGCCCATCTCTCTAGCTGCCAGAAAGGAGAAACACTGCCTGGGTTCCAAAGGGGCCTGGAGAAGAAACCTCAGCACTGGTACTGTCACAGACCTTTTTGCATAAAAGGCAGTAAAAGTCCAGTCGGTCATTTGCAGGCACCTCTGCCTACTCCTTCCCTCCTTTCAGGCTCTGCAGGGCAAGCATGTCTTAAGGCAAGTGGAGAAAGGTTCACCTGTCAGACAAGTCCTATTTATATTCTCAGCCAGTTAGTGAGGCACCACACAGCAGAAACTATTCCATTTCCTCAGTCACTGGGGGAGGGGAGGAAGCTGGTCTTGAAGGCCAGGTGAGGCACGGAGAGGTGACAGTGCAGCCTGGCAGTAATTCCGGGCGCATGCTCAGAGCTGCTTGCTGCTCCTGTTCAGTTAGTTCGGCTGAGGCACTGGGGAGCTCAGCACAACCCCTTCTGTCCCATCAGCTCTCAGACACGGAACTTAGTTATTTCAACTAGATTTGTCTAAACAATGCCATCGACTCCCACCGAGAACACAAATAAAGCTTGCGAACGAGTTACCTTGACAGTCAAGATCTACGGGCCTCAGCTTATTTTATTTTTATTTTGTAAACCATCCTCCTGGTCCCTGCAGGCCTTTGAGAGGCAGAAACACAAGAATTTCATGTACAAAGGGAGCCAGCGCTGGCCATGAAATGGAGACATTCATTTATCAGGAAGCAGCTTTTTCCATGAGGAGGACTTGGCCAGCATAGGCCTGGGAGCCAGGGACCCCTAAATCCTAGCTCAAGTCATAGACTCTCTGCCTCAGTTTCTCTCGTTGTAGAATGGAAACAAGAATACCTACTTCCCAAGTGCCTTGGGAGGGATTGTTAATATCTGTAAAGCACTAAAGTACCTAATAAATGTTATCAGTGCCCAATAAATCTCACTAGCTGAACGTCTTGTTGGGTGCAAGATAGCCACCTTTGGAGTCTCACCAGCTCTATTGTGCAGCAGCTGTAACTCCTTTGGCCTTTTCCATCATCACCAAAACTTTCCCCAGCTACTTGAGACACCGAGAAAAGCACTTGGCACAAGGAAGAGAAGAGGAACTAGTTTATGGCTCCTGAAAGGCAAAACTGGGCACACTCGTTATGCTGCCTCCTTCTCAACATCATTCTTGCTGGTACACAACACAAAGCAGGAAGAACCAAGGATTGTTGTGCTGTGCACTTCACCTCCTATAGACTAAACACCGTCTCCGTGGAGCTCTGTGGAATTCCTCTGCTGACAGCGGTGATAGGCCAGGAGGTTTTTGTGAATTTCTCTTGCCCTTAATTTCATTCAGGAAAAATTGCTTATAAATGCTGCCAACTTCACTATGTCCATCTTATTAGATTTGCTTAAATTGGCTTTATCATTGTGGTCATTAATATTTATTTGGAGCACACCTGACATTATTAGATTAGTAACAGGCCCCAGGGAAAGCCGACAGCTCAACCTTTTCAATTTAACCACAAACAGACACGGAGTTTCAAAAGCTAATTTTCCCTTTGTCAAGAAGGCCTCATGCAAGGACAGTCACTTGGTTAATTCTGTTTGAAAATGCATATTTATTAGAGGGGTTGACTGTACTTTGGGGAGTAATTCTAGCTCTACAAGTGCAACAAAACGTGTAAGAGTTTACATAGTATGCGTCCAAAATAGCAACTGGACAGGTTGAGTTCCAGGGTTCCCCCCCAACACACACAATTTGACGTTTTTTGCCACTTACACATTACACAACCAGTGAGAGCCCCAGTTGGTTCAACCCAAGGAGTTTTGTAACAAAGCTAATTAGTAGAGCTGTGTCTTGGAGAAGATACTCTGCTGCTTCAAAGAAACAAAATGCAATGGTTTGTGGGAGGCAAATGGAAAGAGCCTGTTTTATACACCCTCCCCATGAGTCCAACTGATGTGTTATCTCAAAGGAGAACTGCAAAACTCAGGTGTTTAAATACTGGCAACAACTTGCAGAAACAAAGGGAAATTCATTCAGCTCCCTAATTTACCTGCCAAGTCAGGGGTTCAGGATCCCATGCAAACAGTGGAGGCCATGGCAAGCACCTGTAGCTCTGGAGGATGCATTTTCTTGCATTGCTTTAGGCATCCACAATGTCCTAATCCATCCAAGGGGAGACAAAGCACTCCCTACACAGGGCCATTAGCCCTGCTGGATCAGATGAGGGTAGGGATCTGTCTAGCTGCAGATCCTCTCCAACAGTAAACAGATGCTTCCAAGAAGCCAGAAACCCCCCCATGCTCTGGGCAATTACAGACTCGCCTGCCCATGGAGGAAGTTCCTTCCTAACCCCATTAGTTAGAGGCTAGTTAAGGCCCTGAAGTAGGAGGGTTTCTCTTCTATTTCAAACCCCTCTCCCCCATCTAATGTAACTTGGGCGTTCTCATTCTCCATACAAGTATCCAGGCCTTTTATAACTTACTAAGCTTTTATCCTTAAAATCTTGTTGCAGGGAGTTTCACTGGATATTGTTTAGAAAAATATTCCCTACTATCATTTTAAGCTTATTCCTTTTATATCACTGAATGTTCCCAGGCAAGTGAAGGAAACACTAGCTTCCCAGTATTTTGTTTACAAGCGTAATCAAGCTTGTTCCTGGATCGGAAACCCCGGCCCTCCACAAAATTTTACAGGTCACCTAGAAGAAATTACCCCAGATAACTTCCTAGCATGTTAAAGCATCTCACATCAAAACCAAACCAACCTGTTGGTTTCATTAGTAAGACTTGTTTTATAACAACCTTATTCAAATATTTCCTTATAAAAGCAAACAATCATCCAAGCAAACCCTCTCCTTCTGCTCCTGGGTGGGCACGCTCTGAGGTAATGGGGCTGGATGCAGCCACTTGGAACCGCTGAAGTCTCTGGATATGTCCTAAAATAGAAAATCATCTTTTTTAAAGGCCTATACAGGGAACAGAGACAGACAGACACCGGTTCCATTTTTCTCGCTGAGATCCCACACAAGCCACATTAACCCATGTGCCTGTCTGGCACCCTTTCGTAAGTTTACTTCCAGAAATACCAACCGAGATGCTGGTGCTTGCTGCTCCCAATGCGTTTCTGCCATGCTGTAAGAGGGGGGTGAGGTGATCCTTTGCATAAAGATAAAACACCCGCTGCCCCAAATATAGTTTGTTTTTCATTTTTAAAAATCTCTTTCACCTAATCTGAATGGAAGTTACCCGGATGTGGAATCTCCTGTTGGTTCCCCTATGAATTCAACCCATTCATACGTTTGTTTTAGGCGGACAGAGTTGCGATCTCATAATAACCCTCCTGTGGAGTGAGTGCTGCTATAATGAACTCTACACATGCTTGCAAGGCGAACGGTGCTAGGCTAGCCCTCGAGAACAGAAATGTTTTAAAAAGAAAAATGGACTTCGATCACATAGGGCCTGTCTAGAATCTGATCCGTGAGCAGTGATGTCCGGGACCTGGTTATGGACTGGCTCAGAGATTTAACACATTAAGGCGTGTGCACCAAGATCTCAGCTGGACTCACTACAAGCTGGATCTGTATTGGAACCTTACTACGTTAACAAAAGAAACCCCATGCAATGTAGAGCACAAGAGCCCGGTTCCCATACTGACGCTATGTAACGAATGCATGTGTGCAATAAAGTGTGTGTGAGAATGTGTGTCTGCATCTGTGTGTTTCAATGGATATCTCAAATCATGTTCATTGTTCAGACTGTTTTTGTCTCTTCGATTGCCCCAGTCTAAGGGAAGCACAAAGAGCAAAGCAAAATTCTTTGAGGGAGCAATGGTCAGCAGCCTCAGCTTCCCACACAGTGCACAAGAACATCTAACCAAGAGGGCTGCCAGCTCCCTGAAATGGTGGCACGAGGAATAAGCAGTGATCTGGGCAGAGAGCAGGAACTCTGAAAGGACTCTGCATTTCATTTAGAAAATTTCAGTCCACAGGAAAAAGAAAGGCCAAATGCAACCTTTGCCCCCAAAGGGAATGTATCTGGCACACTGTAGAAAATGAGGCTCAGAAGCAGCTGAGGCCTGGTGGAGGCCAGAGCCCAGATCTCAGGCATATGATTCGCACAGATTTCAAAGCAAAGGCAGCCTGACCCTCAGCAACAGCAACTTAGTTTGTGCCTAGAAAGAGCTTTGCTCCCTGTACTAACTAGAAGGACAAACTGAACAAGAACAGGTGGCGATTTTCACATTTTCATTATGCTGGAGCTATCAGACCACAAAATAAGATCGTTCCCCTTTTCTGCATCCATTTTAGCTCAGGTGGAGAACATGCACCAAAGCCAACAAATGGACACATATCCTTTTAGTACGAGCCATTGAAACCCATCCCTTCATTGGCATGGAATATGGTCCAACGTACAGCAATTCAGGTGGGAACTTGCCTAGGGTTTCAGGCTAGAAAGGCAGCCCTGGGACTACAGCCAGCCTGGCACAAGCTGGTACAACTTCCCAGTGATGTCAATAGGAGTGATGCCCACTTGCCCTCGGGCAAACCGGCCCATGGACTCCTTTGGAAGTATCGCTGGAAAGAGGCGATTCCCTGGCTAATTATAACCAAGGCAAGCATCCTGCTGTGCTGCACCTTATTAGGTGTAACAGCTGCTGGAGTGTAATTTATTGCAGATTTGCTACCTAGCAATAAAACAAGTATATAGAAATAGCCAAAAACATAGCCAGTCAGCTTGTCTGTGATTCCTGAGACAGAAAACAAGCAGCCCAGCCAATCTGGGTGTGCAGCCTGCATGTGTGTTCCCAGGTAGCTAAGCTTTCTGCGCTAGTGGAGCAGCCAGTGCAGGGCAGGATTCAGCAAGACATGGACTCACAGCACAGTCCTCCCCAGGCTATCAGTCATCCCCCTAGGCTCTCTGGGGACTAGTATACCACCCCTCGATCCTGCTGTCACTTTTCCTCCTGAACAACAGTCAAAATGAGTCTCAGACAAGAACCTCACACTCAATAGTCAAATGTCATTTTCTGAATGGCCTCACCCTCCAGCCCAAGGGTTTTCAGCAGCCTCTGCACCACTCACCATCTCCCTCTTATGGCAGCAGCTCATTAAGGTACATGCACCAAGATCTCAACTGGACTCCCGCCCCCATCCCTGTGCCCAACTGCTACTTGGATGAGGTTTTTACCACCTAGGAGCAAAAATTTAATTTTAAAAAGTTTCTGATGAAAAATCTTTATCTTTACACTTTCCCCTGGAGCATGTGCTAGTACTGCATGAGACCCAGAAAGGGCCCATAAACCAAAGCCAGACTGACTAGTCTATTATCATGGCCCAGGCAGAGATTAATCAGCCAGCCTAAGGATGTGAAGTTTTAAACTCTGAGCTGGGTAATCACTCAGGTGAGGGGCTTTGTTCTTTCAAACTGTACATTTTTCACTTGACAGATAGTTTTATGTTGTTAAAGAGACACCGTGTCCTAACACACGCCCCACTAGCCCTCGTGATGGAATCAAACAAATCTCTCCCTGCCTCTCTCCAACGCTAACTTCGAATCTGTGAGCCTTTGGCAACAGTTCAGTTCAATATGGCCCGTGCTTCACGCTAGAGCTACAAGGAGCCATTTCACTGATCTTTCATATCATGCCCTGGTTCGAGTGGGCCCAGCTGCTCCAGAGTACATGAGTGTGCCTCCCCCTTGCCTCAGAGTACCCACAAGTAGCGCAGTCATCGCTGGGGAGAGACAGGCCAGCACAGCACATTCTCAGCACTGGCAGGTATGTGCGCCGTACGCACTAGTCTACCTAGCTTTCCAGGTGCAGGGAGATCATGTTCCCTGCTGGGATTATGAAGCATAATGTTATTGCTGTTAGGAGTGCTGGGGGGGGTTTCATTTTTCTTTCCCTTTTCTATACACCTCCCACACCAAGAGGGGGGAGGATATGTGAGCTGAAGGCACAGTTTAAAGAGGCTTACAGTGTTTACCTTTGCCAGGGCCCATTTTTGACTTGCAGCCCATGCTACTGAACTGTAGCTAATGCACTGGAGCAGGGAAGTGATCCAGGTATGGTAAATAATAGGCAAATAGCCACATATACCAACTGGATTCCAGCAAGCAGGAGAGCAAAGAGTCCCAAGGATGGGAACGAACCCCAAGGGCCTGCGCCCAGCCACTGCTTGGTTTTTAAATAGAGATTTTGAAGGTTTCTTTTAATACTTTGCAATGTCTGTTGCTAGGGCACCGAGTGTTTTACAAAGGAGAGGTGGGACCATTATCCTCATTGGACAGAATGGGAAATGATTTTGGGTGATTCACACAGCAAGTCAGTGGCAGAGCCAGAAGAACCCAGGAGCCCTGATTCCCAGCCCAGCACCCAATCTACTAGCTGAGGATGCCTCCTTTTTAACTCTGTAGCATGCAAACAAGCATTGCTCCCTACTCCTTGCACATCACCTGCTGCTAGGGTGACCAGATGTCCCGATTTCATAGGGACAGTCCTGATTTTTGGGTCTTTTTCTTCTATAGGCTCTTATTATCGCCCCTCCCCACCTCCTGATTTTTTACACTTGCTATCTGGTCAGCCTACTTGCTGCCCAAGCAGCTTCTAGATTGCTGCTCTCCCCAGCCTCCCATCACGGCAATGCTCCAAATCTTCCTTCTTAAAATTGCAGCTTTGAAAGGTTTCCGTTCAGCTCAGCTCTGTTATCTCTCGTTCCATGCCACTTCAGAAGCATGGGAGATTTCCAGCAGATCAAGCTAGTTCAAGACTGGGCTGATGCCAGATATTTCCCCTGACAGTTCAGGAGTGGGGTGGTGCCAATCTCTACTATATAAACCCTAACAGGTGTGTGGTACTGCTGCAGGGCAGCTTCTGGGGACTGTAGCTTTCTTGGCTTCTGGATCCCCCTCACCCCCCACAGAGGCAGGTAGGAGGAGGAGGAGAAGCTAGATTAGCCACTTTCAGAACAGAAATGTGCCTCTTTGTAGTGAACCAAAATAGGGCCACTCCCCAACACAATGTAATCCAAGGGCTCCCCCACTGCCAGGGTGGTTAACAAGCCAGCTCCTTCCATAACATGCCTCTCAGTTGTAAGCAACTTGGCATCACACTCAGGGCTGCTACAAAGAGATCCCTTAAGTCTCCATTTAGCAGGAGAGCCAGATTCAGCTGGAGCCCACAGGTGGGATAGAGACTAAAATGTCCATGCAACACAAGTGTGAGTTGGGCTATTTCATCTCCTCTACACCCGAGGGATTCACTGTCACATCCTGACTGAGCACATGACAGGAGCTGGGACTCCTCACACGGCTTGCCCTCTGGCCTCAGCCAGCCCTTACTATCGCCTGCATTGGCCTTGTCCCATACACTCGCAGTGCGCTCTATTCTCCCAAGCTGCTTGCACGGTGGAATTCTAAGGCTGTACAACACGTTGTGAAAGAGCAGGGACAGTGCCAGCAGCACAGCATAGCGGAGCACCATGCCTGCAGACCCTGGAGCTGGGTGTTGTTTACCATTATACTGAAATGGGACGGAACCATTATGAATGCAGGAGAGCTGCACAATTACAAGTTTCAGCCTATGTAATATGCAAGTCCCTGCACTTTGGTTAGCTGCTGCCCTCACGAGCCACCACCCATACTGCCTGCAAACAGGGTAACCTGAGCACCTCTGCCAGGGCAACACTTCCCATCACTACAGAGTTCACATCTTGCACTGAGAGGGTGATTTTTTTTTTCAAATCAGCTCTTTGCATGTGCTAGAAAATTCCATCAGAGTGTGAACCAAATGACCCTGAATAATTTCCACTGCTGAATGGCCTTTTAATGGTGGAAAGGGGAAACTATCATTTTAAAATATTATCTACTTCGTCTCCTGTTATTGGCTGGGTACAACAATTCCTGCAGCAAAACCTGCTCTGGGTCTTTGGTAGGTGTGTCCTGTGATAGCTTCAGGTTTCTGTGTTAGTGAGTAAATCAGGCTTTCGCTTTGTTGTGCCAAGTGGCAGGTATCTAGAGCTCCTGCCCATGCTACCCAGTCACTAGCAGCTCACAACACCAGCTGACGCCCCCACACTTTTTGAACCTTGGCTAAAACTGTACATGCATAAGTGCCCAGCTGTGCTTCATGTTATTCATAAAGTGGTGTAATAGGAAATGCAGACAGCAGGTGGAGCTCTATTCCTATTCCCTCAATAGGAAACAGCAGTCTTGTTTGTGCTGGGAAGCTGGCTGGCTGGCAGATGGCTCCCTGGTACTAGTCTGCAGACGGCATTTATGAAGTTAAATCAGTCACCACAACTTGCAGCTAAATGAACATCCTGAAATCACAGCTGAAGGGCAACATACACGATGCTTGTCTAGCACAGCCTGCCACCCACGTTAACGCTGGCCCTGCACCCAAGTCCCTCTTCTGAGCAGTTGGGGGATCAGTCCAGACCACAGCGAACTGCCTAGCCCTACCAGACTCTGCAGTGCCTCTCAGAGAAGGTCTGACTGCACCCCATCCACAGGAGCCAGAGTCGAACCTTTACTATTTCTTTGAAGCTTCTGCGAAGTTTTGGAGAACTCCCTGCTTCACAGCAGAGCAGCCCCCACCAGCCTCTGCCTGTGGAGACGGCCCTTATATATCAAATGAGGGTAGCAGCCATGAGCACGCAACGGGCTTTTTGCATATTACACAGAGACTGAAACTTGTAATTGTGCAGCTCTCCTGCGTTCATAAGGGCAATAAGCCTCGTAAGCGGGCCGTGTTGGGATCACTAGTGTCTAACACTAGCGTGGGCTTTGTGGCTGTTTTAATGAAGGCACCGACCTCACCCAAAAAGAGTGGCGGCAGATCAGGCAGGTGAGCAACAAGTGTGGCTGAATATTCCCAGCTGCTTCAGCACAGCCAAGCCTTCCCAGCAGCGGTACAGCCTGCTTAGGATTTAGTCCTCTCCCTCCCCTTACAAAGGCAGTCACACACTGGACATTTACTGGCTACGTGTAAGGTTCTAAACTGCAGCCCTGCTCCCCAGACGACAGCGAGCACACCTGGGAACTGTTGCTGCCCCAAGCAGGATTCAAACAGGATCTCTGCAGCAAACACAATGGAAAGAATTGCTTGTCATGTGGGTGTGTCCTGCTGCAGCCCCACAGGGACCCAGCCTGGAGGGTAGGGAGCTTGTCACGCCTGTGTCAATATGCATCACAAAATAAATTAACGTAGGGAAAAACCCCACACACAACAGGCAAAGCCTAGAAATCAAAATGGTCTCCCTGTTCCGCACCCTGCCAGACCACTTACCAGCCCAGCTCACTGACACAGCAGAGACTGTGTGCTACAACAGAGGGGAAGAGATAGCAACTGGGAAAAGAGTCAAAAGCCTACAGATCGAGGTACGCAAGTAGTGATGTGCTTGGAAGGCGGGAGCCCCATGTAACCTGTCCCCACACTGGGACTCTCTTTACACTCCCAGGTTAGGCACTCTCCTGTGTGTCTTTGGCACACATTTCTACAGAGGCCACATTGTAACCCCCAGTACGTACTTTTGGAAGTCCAGTGGATTTGCTAAGGACCTCCCAGGTGCCCCGCTCCATCCCAGTATCTCCAGCTGACACACAGATTTTGGAGAGTGGGACTGGAGAAACTTGCTCCCCACTCAAAAACTGAATTGAAAACTGACGGCAAAGACGGATCTGAGCACAGGCGGATGCACTGTGGTTTGTTTCACATTTCACTCTGAAGAAACAGAGTATCTCACGTGCACCAGCTGGTGTGAAAACCGCCCACCTAGAGAGGGTGTTGCAGCCCACAGTGACGACCGGGATATGGACATAAAACACTTGGGGGGCTCAGAAGTACATCAGCCCACCTGGAAACCTGCAGATACCTTGGGCCAGACACACTGGAAACAGATGTTTAAAAAACAATGTCTCTAGTCTGCAACTATCAGAACGAGGAAGAAGTTTTGCTGAAGAATGTGATGGACAAGGAAGTGAACCCTTGGAAAGATGACTGTGACATACTCAGAATATGGACAAACCGTGCTTGCAAGACCTACAGCAGTGCGGATTCAGGACAGATGGAAGATCACTCAAGTTTGCCTTTGCATACTCTATAAAAGAAAGATCTCTGGGTGACTGGTCCCACAACACTGACCAATGAAATGCCTACCCCACGATCCCAAAAGTTTGCAATTTTATTTTTTGGCAGATATATTCAAAGTGATCATCATGGATTTAAACAGAAGCCACTGAGTTGTGTGTTTTGGTTGAAGCAAAGTATGTATGTTCAGGATGGAGGGATGTCCGGGTGAGGTCTCACCAGGGCTCTGCTCTCGCTACTCTTCCCACAAATGTTGCTGGTTGCACTCGGTTCTCTCTAGCATTCTGGTTTCCTAGCAGTGAGTGAGAAAGTTCTTGGCTGCTAGTGATTCTGATCCAATGGGCAGAGCCTTGGGAATCTATAAATACTTCACATTCTGCACATAAAACCAAACCCAACAAAGAGACACACAGACACTGTTCCTGGTTTAAGTTTCATTTGGGTTCCAGGACTCAGTGCAATGGAATTTGCTTCCTGTTGTGAAGTATCTCCATTCTCCTCCCATCTGCATTCTCAGGAGTCTTGATCAACTTCCACTTCATTTTTTCTTTCAATGTACTCAACCTCGCCTTTCCAACCGAGCCCATTTCTCCCGCTGCCACCCCACCTTCAGCGGGAGCTATTTGCGGAAAGCGAAGACCTCCCGTGTTTTCAGTCCCCTCTTGCCTTCAGTTCCTGGTTTGGGAGAAGGCACTTCCACCATCCCCCCGTAAGGGCAGCTCTCAGATTCAGGGTGGTGTCCAGAACACTCCACAGCAGGGATATAGCCACTGTCCCACATGCCAGTCCCACACAGCTTACACAGGTCATGCAGGCTACAGGGGATCCGGGGTAACAGGCGAAACTGATAAAGCAAACTCCTAGCCTGGCATGGGAGAGAAGAAGGATATAACCCGTTAGAAATACAGCCAGGGCTTGGGCTGCCCAATGGCCCATCCTGTGTAACACTCACATAAAGCTACACTGGAAGTGTTAAGTATTTTCAAGATCTACAATAACCCGGCCATGAGAGGAACACAAATCCTAGGCTCATGCATGAAAGCTAAATGAGGCTTAGGGAGAGTTTCCAGCCTGGGAATTCAGGATTTGTCAGCAGCACCAGGCTCCTGGCCCTGGATGCTGAAATACTGTCATTAACCACAGAACTGCAGTGCCAAGACTCCCTCATACTGCCTGCCACCCTGCCTCAGCCCTGCGGGGAAGGATGCTAAGGTAAGAAGGAACTTCAGACTCGCCAGCTTATTTACTCCCCAACCTTTCTGCTGAAGCTGCCAACAGCAAGGGGGGGGGGAGGGTAATTAGTCCCAATTGTGTTGCTGTTTACTGATCACTAGGAACTGCCCTGACCCCATTCTCCCTGCCCCCACCCATCAGTGTCATGTGATCTGCAGTCACTCCTGGACTGGAAGCCAGGACACCAAGATGAGCAGCAGGGCCCCCATTTCTACACCCTTGAGTTTGTGTTAATTACGCTCTCTTGTACAGGGCTGGTGCCTCGCAGACCCCCTGAAACGATCACTGGCCTCCCAAACAAGTGCAGCCTAAGGATGGACTCCAAGCTAACCCCACCATCCCACCCTCAACATCTGCAAGTACTGCAGGACGAGCGAGTGGAAGGACATTAGGGAACGGGAGAGAGCTGTAGTGTCAACCCCTGGTGCTCCCGAAAGGCTGGCATCTCTGTGGCTGCTGGTTCAGCTGACGTCAGCACGTTGGCATTTACCTTCCTGAGTACAAGTTCCCCATTCATGTGCATGGCCAGGTTACCGAAATGCAGCAGCATCTGGTCAGTGGCCAGCTGCTGCTCAATGACGTCATCGCCGTAAATCACCACGATGGCCACACAGATAAAGAGGTGGAAATAGTCCGTCTGCGAGGAGAAAGCAGGAGTTAGGGATTACAGGAGAGGAAAGCAGAGGACTGGCTAGACTACAGCTCCCGCCAGCTCCACACGGAGAGATGCCTCTTTCTCAAAGGAGCATCGTTTGCTCTCATGCTTGCTCCAGTTCCGGCTGGGGCACATCCAAATGGGGGAGCAGTCGGAGGATCCTGCACTGTAACTGAGTCACTCACGTCTGCTACCTTCAAAGGACAGAGGCGAAGTTTGGACCACGCTTTGTAGAAGTGCCCAGCTGGACATACCATCCAGGGGCCTGATCGTCAGAGGAGGGGTGCTCTGCCCCTTCTGATGAGTCAGGCCCCTTTGCAGTGTCTCGAGTTAAGCACCTGGAAGCTCAGGCATCCAAAATCACTAGTCGTTTGTACAAGTTTGGGCCTTAATGCTCACTTATTTTCTGCACAGAGGGAAGGAGGAAGAATACAACACGGACCACTGAGAGGTAATACAGGGGTGACAGTCACATGACTGCACCAGCCAACCAGCACCCAACAAGCCCCACAGTCCTGATGCTAGGAGTGAGTCGTGTGGAGTTGTCACCACTCTGTCACCGCTTGCCTGGCGAGTTCTCTTCCAGACAGCACGTGACAGTCCAGGAGGAACAGTCCCCTAGGGCAGATACTCCCCTAACTCCCCCTCCCTCTCACATGCATGCCCTGCCCCTCCCCCCGGCAGGTAAATACAGTCATGCAGCCTGCTGAAGAAACCAGTCCAGCTGTCAGTGTCCTCGCTCCCAGGACAGGGACAGAGAGGAGCTCAGTTTCATGCTCTCCCTGCCACTTGGTCCTCTGGCTAGTCTTGCAGGAAGCTGGGAACCAGGCTTTGCAAGTCCTCAGAGCCGCAATTCAGGACTGCAGCTGAACTTTCAGTGAAGCAGCGACCCTTCAAACTGATCAGTTGTGACAGCAGCAGGACCAGCCCACGAACACAGTAATGAGCCAATCAGGCTGCAATCTGCATTAATTTAAGTTACTTTTTGAGGCAAGCGGCAGGGGCACAACCCAACAGATTGTCAGGACTGGAAAATCATGCTTGAAGTGTGTCACAGTCAGACGGGGGAGGGGGAGCGGAAGGGAGGCTGGATACCTGCAGCCACACCTCCACTGGCTCCTTTTCTGCACAGCGTCTAGCACGCCAGCAGTACTCAGCAAGGGGACCACTCCTGCCCATTGTGTCCTGCCCCCATCCTCTGAGCTCTAACCTGATAGTGAGCCCAGCACGCTTCCCACATGCGCAAAGCCTCAGCATCCGGAAACTCGCGTTTAAAACAGAGGAGGATCCACCGATGGCAGAAAAGCATCTGCAAGCCATCCTCCCCCAGGGAGACGAGGTGCTGATAGAAGCGCAGGTGCATGAGACGTAACAGCTCTCTTAGGTACATCTGAAAACACATGTTGTCACTCAGCGGAGCCACCACCTCACGGGCCTGGACACTCCCTGGCACCCCCACCCCGTGAGCACAGCAGCAGCTTGCGCCTTCCCACTGGAGTCACTGGAACCGGGCCCCATCCTTTCCCCTCCACGTTTGCTGTTACAGGCCAGACTTGCTTATGCTGTCAGTGGAGTCAGGGCCCTGAGGCCACTGTGGAAGTTTAGGAAGGAAGAGCAGAGAGAGAAGAAAATCTCCATGACAGGTTTTATCTTAATGATGCTAATGAAAAGGAAGCCTGGGAGCTGGGCTGAGGCAGGGAGCTTGGAGCTGGAAACCCAGGAAGGAGGGGCTGGTTTTGGTAGCTTCTTTTAGCTGAGACTAAATGCTGAGAAAGTTACTTTGCAAAATTAACCCATTCAGCATGTTAGCGAAGCCTGGAGCTTCAGTAACAAGTCCCATGTCCCCAGTAACTTTCAGAGAAGTTTGGCACAGTGAGATGGAAGCTGAATGGTGCCATGGTGACCAGGACGTCACTCCTTGGGTTTGGGAGAGAAATGGTGGGACTGCCCAGGACGCTAACCAGAAAGGATTCAGCATTCCCCCCTCTGCAGTCAGAGGTGTCCGGAGGCTCTCGTTCTCAAAATGAACCATATATAGATTAGGCCCAACACCTAGATTTTTGTAAAATAAAATAATAATAAAAATAAAAAAGGTTTTTATACAACCTTCAAGTTAAAAGAAATGTTTTCCTGGCAGATTTAAAACAAGTTGCCAGTGAGAAAGTTTGCGATTTGCACTGAATCTTTCTTCTGCCATGTTTGAAACCTGAATGCTGCAGAATTATGCTACCATCCCGGAACCAGGAAGTGAAGCTGACTGGTGGGTTTCCATTGTCCAAGCTGAGTGAAGTGTGAAGTGTAAGCGACCAGTAGCCCCAGAGCAGAGTATGTTAGAGTGTAAAAGATAAATTAAGAACCATTTATGGTTTACAGGGAATCTGGGATTTTAAAAATGTTTTTTATCTGACAACGTCCTGTTAATAGTTGCCACTAACTCAGCTCAGTTCACCCAGGGTGCCTGTTACCCTCTGTGCATTTACTCTCCCTGGAATATAGCTTGGCATGCTGGGAGCCACAGTAGCTGCCTAGCTAATGGGCTTTGTGTATTTGTTTTATGGTATTTTTTGAGGCGGCTCGGAGGACGTTCAGGAAGGGAACAAAGAGCCCACTGCTCAGAGCTCACCAGTTGTTTCTCCATATCTTCATCCCGGGGAGAACTGATGAAGATAGTGTTCTGCATCAAACCCACGAAGCACCAGAAAGTGTCTGACTCATCCAGGACCTCTGCCAGAATGGGGGCAACCAGGTCGGACATCCCCTGGGAGTAGCCAATGGTAGGGTTATACACTGCATAGTTCAGCAAGATTCTCCTAGAGGAGACATTCAATAGGAGAGGGTGAGATCCAGGGGGTGCCAGTCACAGCTGACCTCCGTCACCCTCCCCTATCTACTCCCCACCCCACAGATGGAGTCAGACAAGATATAAAAGATCAATGAATCTCTTGCCGTTTAAGGACACAACTGGAATCTGGAAAACAAGTGACCTTAGCAGCACTAGAAGACATGGCATCCCATACAGACGCATCTAATGGTGTCCGGGGGGGTGCTTTTCTAGTGAAAGCACCATGTCTAGGGCACAGACCTAGGGGATTAGGTTATCTTGGGCTGGTTCAGAAGAGGTCTCTGGTTAGCGGACAGGGATTCTGAATGGCACACAGTAATCGGAGATCAGAAATGACCCCCATTTCCCAAGCTGGGGGCTGGTGACATTAGAAAGGCGGAACAGAGGAGAGGTGCATTCAGGATGGGGAAAGCAACATGAAGTGGCTCAGCTGTGAAAGCACTCCTGGCCTGGCTCCAAGAAAACTCCAGCAGACAGAGACCCCTTGCCCCACGCAGCTGTGGGGTGACAGAGACCGGGAGTACATGAGAGCATACGTGTGGAGCAACAATGTGAGAGAGAGGTGGTCAGAACAGGAGCTGAAGTGGTAAAGAACAGAGAAACCCGGGAGGTAAGGGTGCCCCATGCCCATCTGCGATGCTCAGTTCCACTGTGTTCAGGGGTGGCATACACAGGGCCACATGCCCATGCTCAGGTACTAGAGTGCTCAGCCTTCCACCTTGTCAGTGAGAAGCTGGGCACTGCACACAACCTGCCACCCACAAAAATCCAATCTCCTGTCACACTCCAGCAGCAGCAACTCAATTCCCAGGCTGCCTTCACCTTTCAGCTCCCACCTCTTGGTTTCTCTGTCCAAATGGGCCTAGGCAGGGTCAACACAGCCAGAAAGAGGTGGGGAGGGGAGGGGAAGCAGGGACGGGGCGGAATGGGGCCCCATGTGCATTACTGGGGGTAGGTTGCCCTACGCATGGCATTCCTTAGCACTCCCAAGGCAGGTGCTTCGAAGCTGCTCCCCCTAGGCTACAGAGCTCCTTACAGAGTTTTCCCTATATTCAGTAGGATTCCTTGCTTAGAGTGCTGGGGAAAGATATTGTCCAGCTTAAAGCAGCATCACCTCATGGTTTCCACATTTGGGTTGTCCTCGCCGCGGAAGAACTGGTTGCTGCGGTCAGTCCTCACCACGTCTTTGTCAACCGTGAACTGCACATTACGCCAAAACTCTTTGTGCTCATCTGGAGTCATCGAAAGCCTGAAAATTAAGCAGCGACTGAGTGCACCGGACAGCCACAAGTGAACAAGGAACGAAGGGCCCAATCTGGAAAGACTCTGGGCATTACATTGGGGGCAGAGACCAGACCCTCCCTCTACAGACATCTCTCACCACTGCCAAGTCTGCCTGGAGCAGCTGCTCATCTGAGCAATGCCCAGGCAATTACAACTGCCACTTTGGGCAAGCTTGCGTCAAAGAATTTGAATGACCTGACACAAACGAGATGGCACCAGCTCCATGTGCTCAGAAAGTGAACCATGGCAGAGAAGTTCCCTTTACCCATCACTCTTAGTCATGCCTCCCTAGCAGGGCAGGGCTGTCATTCAGTATTAGTACATTTTTTATCAGGATCAGAGAGATGAGATGAGGAGAGTAAGGTGGGGCCTCTCCCTGGTCACCTCTTCTGCTGGATCTCAAAGTACTCCCTCCTCTTCTGAACCCTCAGCGCCTCCCTCTCCTCCGACGTGGACTCGTGGCTGTAGTACCGCAGCATGAAGGGCCAGACCTCACCTCGGATAGACACATCAATCCCGCCAAAGAAAATGGCCTGGAGGAAGGTGCAAAAGTGGCAACAAATACACTTTTTAGATTTCCAAATACTGCATCAAGAAACCACCAGCCCTCGCACTGAGGAGAGAGCAGCAAAGCTGCCAGACAAGTGATGCCTTGATTCAAACTCCTGCAATTTGCACATGTTTAGAGGGAAAGCATTGGCCTTCTATTCCCATACGAGACACAAATCGGGCTCATTTCAATGTCAATACCCCACCCCCGGAGCAGCTCTACGATTAACGTGTCGCTCTCATGTCATGGCTTAATCCCCAATCCTGGAGATACTGCATTTCTCTGCACACTTTTCTCTAAGGAGTTGGACACAGTACTCCCCCAAACCCTTTACACAGGAGCCTTGATTGCTGTCTTTGGTTTGTTCACACTGCATTGTACAAGCATGTCTGGGATTGGACACTAGTCCACTTATTCCAGCAGGCAGAAGGCAGAGGCAGGACAGCAAACCCCCTCTGCTCAGAAAGATGTTCCATTATTTTGCCTCAAGCTGACCTGATTGCAGTCCCAGCGAGATCTCCAACCAAGCACCATAAATAATAGTCTCATAGTATAAAGACAACCAGCACCTGCCACAGCACGAAGCAAACTGCTTCAGCTTCTACCTGGGGCCTTTTCCTCGAAGAAAAGAGCAAGCCCTCACCTTGCGCAGCTTGTACTCCTCTTCCATCTGTCCAGATTCATTCAGGTGATTGAGCCAGGCAGTGACATCGAGACGCTTGTACGTGTTCTCCTCTGGATGTGTCTCGCAGGACGGCAGCTTGGGGCGGCGGATTGAGAACTGCATGCACGTCTTCTCATCAGTCAGCTGCTGAATGGGAGACAGAACAGCAGCCAAGTTCCTAAACCAACTGCTTTTAAAGCAGGAGACCCAGTTAGCACAGCTCCCTTAGGATCAAGAGCCAAGGCCCAACGTTCAGGAGGGAGGGGAAGGTTTCTGTAGAACACCAGCCATTAAAACAGCAAGAGTAATTGGAGCCATTAAAAATCAGAGCACCGCAAAACAGCTTCCCTTAGAAAACCAGTTTCTTTCCACTCCTCCCCCAACCATATCCCGAATTAATGCTGCTTACAGCAAAACTTCACTCTGCCAGGAATGGCTGCGATAAATTACATATGATTGGCCAGACAAAGGACTGCTGTTAGGCAAGCCAGAGCTGCACTGCCAGGCTCTCGCTAAGGGCACTCATGATCCCAGTGCGAAACTGCAGCTGACATTTAATTTAAAAATCAAAGGTTGCTCACTGCAAAAGTGAGCCCATGCTACTGTAATAAGGAAAGCAGCAGGGGGCTCAGTGAGAAGGAAGGAATTTAAAAATCACTTTCTAATAAGCACATACACTATCTTAAACGGATAATTAAAGAGCTCTTATCACATTTGTATGTAGATTGAGCAAAATATGGCAAGGTGACTTGTCAAAACATTATTTTCAAATTCAGCGTGCCAGGCTTCACAAAATGGATGGGAGATGCACGGAACTGCCGATCGAATACTGCTGATTTCCCAGCCATCTAGCGGCCTAACACCACCAGCCCCTCTAGCTACGGCCTCTAGCAAAGCAGACACCTAAGCAAGCCTTTTGGATAATCTTTCCCCCTCTCCACAGGAGTAGCAGGAATGTGAGAGAACAGACAGGTGCATCAGAGAGTGGCCATTTGGTCTGCACTTTTTAAATAATAAATAATAATAATTGAGATATACCTATCTCATAGAACTGGAAGGGACTCCAAAAGGTCATCGAGTCCAGCCCCCTGCCTTCACTAGCAGGACCAAGTACTGATTTTGCCCCAGATCCCTAAGTGGCCCCCTCTAGGATTGAACTCATAACCCTGGGTTTAGCAGGCCAGTGCTCAAACCACTGAGCTATCCCTCCCCCTTTCATCTCCTAAAATTGTCCAAGTACGCCAGAAAACAACAATGGGTTTGTTGCATTAATACACCACTTTAATCAGCCCTAGCCCACCCCTGCCTGAAAACGGAGGGCTCACAGATAGACCCTCCATCTTTTGGGACATCTCTGCCTCACTAGGCTTTGCTCAGTTACCTGGTCTTTGAGATGGGTCTCCGTGCAGTATTTCCATTGCTGAAACACCTCAGACAGTTTATCCAGGCCACCATGGTGAAAGTGGAAGATCTTGTATTGACTCTCCCTGCTAGCAACAACCAACTGCCCACTGGTGCATGCCTCATCGCTGAAGGGCAATCAAAGGGGGGAGAACAATGCACATTTAAGAGCTGGTTTTATGCCCATGGAGAACTTGGGGTGAGGGTGGACAGCAGGCTAGACTAGAAAACAACACAGAGAAATGAGAGAGAAGAACAAACACACCCAGTTGCCTCTTGCTGACGGAGGCAGAATGTTTCTGCAGCACAGGGAATGAGGTTTCATGTGGCCCCAGTGACAGCAGGGGATGTTCTGTGCCGTCGCCCCTTAAAGAGTGACTCTGTCTATACGCGGTAGCATTGCTCCCAACCCTTCCCGTTCCAGTTCAAAACACTTTGACTACATAAAGGAACTAAATTCCTGCCAGGTGCTAGGGGACAGAACCCAGTCTAGCCACACTCGGATAGTATGCACAGAGCTGGTTCCTAGGGATGGGGGAACTCTTGCAAATGACACCCTTTGAGGGTCCAACACAAAGGGCTTGGGGAGAGGAAAGCCATGTAGAAGAGGGAAGGGAAGTGAGAGCACAGAGGAGATGGGGGAGGGGAGGTGCTGAAGAGACAGCTGTTCCCTCACTCTCAAGCTATTCTTGATCTTCTGTAGACAGGTACGACCAGCACTGGGCACCTTCAAAGATTTCCTAAAGGGCCAGAAAGGATTCTGCATGGAGGGAAGCTAGTTCAGCAGGCTGCCACTTGGATTCAGATGGAGAACACTGCTGGAGAAAGACTCCAGAAGAAACTTTCTGAAACAATTGGTCTCCAGACAACCTAGCTCCCACTACCCTGACAAGTCACACACACACACACGTGTCACTGTGACGGGCGGAGGCAACAACAAGGATAGAAGATCTAGAACTACATTTCTTACCTAAAGAAAAGGCGAAGGGACCTCATTTGTCCAAGATCCACTCTGAAGACCCCACAGATCTGCTCTAGGGCAAACACCTTCTGCTGTTCATCCCATCTGGTGTTCTGAGCTTGCCTGTTATTCTCCTGGAATTGGGCACTCGTGTCAAGGCTGGAAGTGGAGCTGTTTGAGCAGGTCATGTGATTGTCACATGTCTCCCTACACAACAGAGAGGATGTTAACCAGAGATCTAGGTTCTGCAATCACTTGACAGTAACTTCAGTCTCTCCTGGCACACAAATTGCTTTTGCTAACAGAGCTACGAAGTGAGAACACTATGCAGTTCTGAGAAATCACTAAGTGTTACTCCAAACAGAATGGATTTTAAAATGCATCATCCAGAAGACCACTCCCAGGAGAGCCACCCTACTTGCAGCCAGCGCTCAAAGAGCATGTAGGCTTTGGAAGGTGGTGGAGACTGTCCATGTCTCCCAGGAATACAGCAGTATTGAATGGCAAAATTAAGACAGAGGCTTAACCTTTTGAGATGGAGGCAGTTCAAACCCCTTGGAGGGAAACCCTGCCCGTTCTCTGCGGAGAGGCAGATGTCTATCGTAGCAGGATAGGGGCAGTTTGTAGAGCCAATCCAGGGGCACTTTTCTCCCCTCCCCACCATGTGTCATGGAACTCAGATCTGCAAGCGCCCCTCATACCACTGTGCATGGCGGCTGATGGCTCCCCTGTTTTTCCATCCCGGGTAACAGGGGCACAGATGCTTGGCAGGCAACTGCAGCAGCTGCACTAGCATAGAGTGGATAAGGGATGAGGGGGAAGGACATTTTGCCCCACAGCCCTAGAGAATTCCTCAGTGTCCAGCTGCTCAGGGCCCTGACTGGGACAGGATCTGTGGACACACTGAGAAGGCATCACTGACTGGAGACCTCATTTGTTATGTTTTCTCTGTAGCCAGAATGATGAAGGAAAATAAAAGTAACGAATGCATACGACTCTGGGGCAGTGAGTTACAAGGGGCCCCCCAAGCCTAGTTTCATGCATGCAGACTTTGGAAAATGGTTTCCACATCCATGCTTGAATCTTTGGCTAGTGAAGCCCTTGAACCCAATACCTAGTGGAGAAAGCGAGTCAGACTATGCTTTCTCACAAGCTAAGAGGCTAGCTGGGGCAACAATATATTTGGCCTAAAGGATAGCCTGGGTTTAGATTAACTATCCCCCACCCCCAACCAAGCCCAGCCCCAAAGAAAAACATCACTGCTCTGGGAATTAAGTGAATCTGAAGCTGTGACCCCTTGGCTCTTAAAAAGGCCAATACATCTGAACAGTCTTTGAGGGAGCCCTGAATGGGTTCCACTGTGAAATCATGGTTTGCAAAACAAGGCAAGTGGCAGGTATAAAGCCAGCCCCCTGCCATGCCACTTAATGCAATGTTTTCTAATCCGCTTATCTAACAATGTAGGCGCTGAACGCTGAAAAAATCACACACTCAGCATGCCTCTGCAGTACATCCCATCAGTCAGCTTCCCAAGCTCAGCTCCACTGCTCCTTACACAGGGGCCATCAGACAACCAACCATCAATGGTTCAGGTCGCTGCATTCCAATGCACAGGTCTTTGGACATCTCAGTTAGTTGTGGGTTAAATTTTGAACGGAGTCCTAATGAGCAGCCTGGTTCAACTGTATGGCTCGAAACCTCAGTGCCCACACACGGGAAATAAATCCACAACTTCTTCGCTCGTCTTGTATTTAAATAAGGCTACAGAATAAAATCTGTTCTATCTTAGCCAGACAAGTGGGCTTTCCTACTTAGTTCATGTATGTTCTGCAGCGCAATACTCCTGGAGAGAGGGTTCCAAACAAAAGTAACATCTGTCCCAATCTGGGGTTTTGCGATCTTAGGACAAGACGCGGCAATATCATAATGTGAGCAGAGATAACATGTCTTCACTGAAGTAAATAGGACAAATGCACCAACCCTGAAAGAAGTCACTTTTCAGGAGCTAGCACTGTTCCTGAGAAAGGCATCTGGCTCCTTCCAGTGTTACCTTAAAAGTAGAGACAGTCACCTTTGCTGCAAGCAGCTTTCCCTGATTTAATAGTATTTGGTTTTGTGAAAATCCAGTGTTATTTTATGTTATATATCTGTGACATGGACTGCTTCCCAGAAATACAATACCACACATTAATGCAAAGAAGTCCTGGCGTAAGACACCCTGCACTGGAGTGCCTGCAACAAGCAGCTGGTGTTTATGAAGCAACTCAGTTAAAGCCACAGCTGATTACATAGGCTTTTCCTGGAAGAAATGAGACAAAGCAGTTTAAAAACTAAGCAGAGCTAACCATGTGGTCTGAAACCCTTGCAAAGATTAACTGGTCAGTAAGACAAGAAGATGGAACCTGCTACTATGAAGACACTTTCCAGTGTGGCTTTCTTATTGCAGAAGCAACAACTCCCAACATTCAAACCCATCGGTATCAAAGGATCAACGCTTAGTACTCCAATGCGGAGATGCAGCATTTACTATTCGTACTGGGCATCCCGTTTGCTCCTAAACTGGAGAAACGTCACAAGTCACATACAAAAAGCATGGCACTGCCAATTGCAGTTACCTGTACTATTCAAAACCGGCTGTGACAGAGATCCAATTAACTGCTCCCAAACTTAGCACCTGGATACCTTAGTTGCAAATATAGCTATTGGCACCACCACATTTTCTGGCACTGTTTCTGAGAGACAGTGTTTACAAATAGCAATTAGTCACTGGTTTTTAGAAGGCATTTCAGCTGGAAACAACTTTGAACATGCAACCAACTTCAGTAAAGGAGACCTGAAGCAGAGAGCATGTGTGGATTTACCACCTCTGGACTACAAAAACGAAACGAGCAACAACTTAGAGCAGGGGTAGGCAACCTATGGCACGTGTGCCGAAGGCGGCACGCAAGCTGATTTTCAGTGGCACTTACACTGCCCAGGTCCTGGCCACCGGTCCAGGGGCTCTGCATTCTAATTTAATTTTAAATGAAGCTTCTTAGACATTTTAAAAACCTTATTTACTTTACATACAACAATAGTTTAGTTATATATTATAGACTTATAGAAAGAGACCTTCTAAAAAACATTAAAATGTGTTACCGGCACGCGAAACCTTAAATTAGAGTGAATAAATGAAGACTCGGCACAGCACTTCTGAAAGGTTGCTGACCCCTGACTTAGAGCCTCAACATGCAGCAAAAGTGTGCAGTCAAGAAAGACTCTGAAATGTTTGTACTGTTTTATAATACGAACTGTAATGAGGAGACATACTCACACACGGCCCCCTTCTACGAAGAGAGAACAGAGGAGCTGGGAAATGCACACATTAATAGACATGACAGGACAGATGATGTACTGTATAAAAAATACCAAAAATATTCAACAACGATTCAGATTATACATGACTAGTAATTGAGAAAAAACAATTCCATGTTTTTTGTTTAGAAGCATAAATGCTTTCCCCTTTGTACATCCCAGTGATGAATGCATCTGAAAAGACGTCTCAGCTTTGTAACATAATTTTAACAGTGATCTAATGCTCAGACTGCTTTTTTCCTTTGCAGTGATTGAATATTAGAGGTACAGTAAGTGTTAGTTTAGCTTGTTTTTTGGGAGTCATCTATAACTACCCCACAAAAGCCATGGACGTCAGTAGAGAATTTCCAGATTTGTTAGATATGAGCCTTGCACCAGACTGCCCTCTTCAAGAACAGCACAAGCAAGTAGCTGAAGAAACATTCCAGGGAGATACTAGCTTATAGGATCCAATAATTATAGAGAGACACTTGATTTGCAACACACTGCAGTCAAAACAAGTCACAACCAGCGCTATGGTCCCTGAGATGTAAGCGACTTGGAGAAAAACCAAACACTTTTGCAGCAGCATTCGCAAAACCTAGGAAACCCATTGGAACAGACACATTCGTGATTTCACTTAAGCTTCTTCTCCTTCCTTGAGTCTCTTTGCTCCTTTGCCTCAAAACAAGCTTCCTTCTTGTTAGTTAGAAATACCAGGTGGTGATGCACTGCCACAAGTATTTTCTCTTGAGTAATTAGTGATTAACTGCATACACATTCCACTCATTTCTGTGTCAAAAACCCTTACCGAGAGACTATGCAAGGCAACCACCCAGTCCAAAGCTATGCGTGAGCTAGTTTTGGGCACATGATGTCAGCAGAACATACCACTACTCGCCGTCCTGTAAAACACTCAGACACCGACAGCATAGTGTGATAAAAAGACAGATTTATTTCTGTTGTGCTAACACCCGAAGTTCCTAACCAGGATCAGGGCCCCACTGTGCAAGGCCTTGCACAAACACACAGTTCATAAGCTCTTTGAGGCAGGGGCTAACTTGAAGGTGTAACAAGCGTAACAGAGAGGGAAGGGTGACAGAGGTTACAGTAATATGATTGTGTGGTTACAGAGGCTGACACAATGCACCACTGGATTCCAATCTATTCTCTTGTTACGACCAGTCTCTGGATGGCTGGTTTCTTGTAGGTGTCCAACCCATCCCCACCCCTCTAGCCTGAAACTTTCCTTGTGGAGTGTCAGCTCCAAACATGAGGGGAGTATCATGACAGATGAGTGTCTGGTGGCAGGTCTGAGTAAAACCACCTCCACCAAGAGCCCCAATTCCCACCCTGGTGGCTCTGTCTACCGGCTCCCCTCTCCCTTCCCAGCCTGCTCTCTAGGTCCTTCTAATGAGGTGAAGAATCTCGTGGCAGTATCACCAGCTGCAGTGTCTATGGTACATATAGTTGCAAATCAGCCAGCTACTAGTAATAGCCCTACGACATCCTGAACCAACTTCCAAAGACTGGCTGTAGTAACTCTCAAGCCCAGGTAACATGGGCTCAGACATCAGGAACCCAAGAGCAATTTTTCTGATAAAACGTGTCTTTTATGAATGATACAGTGGCAAGTTGGTGAAAATCATTAATGAAATTATAAATGCAAGGTATGCAGTGGGGACAGATTAGTAATCAGAAATGAAACAGACCTGACTTCATACTTTTGCTTGTTGGGAACAGTACTCAGTGGAAGGACTCCAGAACTCTGATGGGCACACTGTTCTGGGAATGCTAAAACAACTGTCACAAAACTCTCTCACTGAAACAGAGCCACAAGATGGTGTCTCCACAATTTTTTAAAAATTCATTCAGTCCTGGTTGGCAGGGAGTAGTAACTAGGTTAAAACCTGCACTAAGGTCACCCTTAGGCTGATAAGATCTGCAACAGATCCAAAAAGCTTTGCATAATCTTAAAACACTTGTGCAGATTCAGTTCACACTGATCTCTGCAAATGGTTAAAATAAATATTTTATTTACTGCGATTTCTTAACTTTATGTCAAAATAAACATACATAGACACACAAGGACACACATGTGAGCATGTGGGGAAACAGCAGACTGTCAGTCTCTCACTCACTAGGTAAATCCGCATTGTCTTTGGTAGAGAGACTTCATAAGACATCACAGCAAAGTGCTCAAATGCCAACATGGATTTTCTGAAACCTTGTTCCATAAGCTTTCCATTGATCTGTTTGCTTTCGAAACATAAATTTCCCCACACTGAACTGCGCTAAATGCTATTTAGTAGCTAATTAACTTTCTGTGCTGGAAACCTCCTGTAATTGCACTTCTTTCACCTTTTTAGCCTTTGTCCTCGAGGGAGCTGAAGCTGTCCTATGGCATTTGTTCTGCTCAGGCCTAGCTTACAAGCATAAGTTCTTTCCTGACAAGAGAGGCTGCCAATCACAGCTGCAGAGGTCATCAGAGACCAAGTTGGAGCACTACACTACTGACAAACGGGCTTTGCTTAGCGCAGCGTAAAGGGAAAATAAATGATTATGAAAAATAATTTTACCCATTGAAACTCAGTGCTAGGGAGTGGATTCAACAACACTTTAAAAAGCTGTGTTGTTATTAACATGAGCTGTTTGTATTTTGACTTCATTGGCATCTGCTCCTCACTAAACAGGGAGAAAAATGGAGAATGATGCCTTGCAACTAGCACTTGTGTAAGTGGCGATCACTTCATCTGCAGACCACAGGAGAAGGCAGCAGCTTTTACAGTCTCCCTTCCCTTTCCTCTGCCCACGAGACACTAAGGCTAGGTCTACACTGGCAATTGAACGACAAAAGGTTTGTCTTTCAGAGGTGCTAAACCCTCCCTGACCCCCAAAGGACAATGGCAAGTGTCAGTGTGAACAGCGTGTTGTCGGCAGGAGCGCTCTCCTCTCGACGACACAAACGCCACTCGTTGGGGGTGGAAGTATTTTGTCAGCAAAAGTGCCAACAAACAGCGGCTACACTGCCTGACTTTTAGCGACACAGCCATGTAGTGTAGACAAAGCCTAGCAGTAAGATCAGGGATGGGGTTTTGCCTTAGTGTTAAACACCATGAACACAAGCATGACAGCATGTTAGTGCAGTGCAGCAAAAAGGACTAAAGGAAACCTGACTGTGCCACTCTGCCTTTTGATCAGCACAATATGTTTGTTCCTGAGGAGCAAAGATCAAACAGTTTGGTTTGGTCTAAGTGCATGTTTCTCTCCAGCAGCTTTTCCTCTCTGAACACCCAGAATGCCCAGAGCTTGGGAGAACACACATTGCAGCCAATGCTTTCTCACCCAGAATCTTTTTATGTAAAAGCAAATCTGCAAGGCTGAGAAAGCAGCTCACTCCACAGCAGTACAGGGGTGCTCCTTTCCTGCCCGAGCTCAATAGAAACAGTTGAGCAAGAGGGCTAACTACACTGGAGGCTTTGTTGCCTACTGATTCTTATCGTGATGAAATAGTAGTGACCTGGAGGGAAGCGGAGCGGTTTGGGCTGGCAATCAGGGCATTCTGAGACCAGCCGGGTGATCTTCAAGAGGGCTCCTAGCTACTATACAATAAACAAAAGGAAGAGAAAAATTGACAATTCTTGAGTTAATGGTTTTGAATTTAAATGGGAAGGAAAAGCCATCAGGAGTTTGTAGTGGATCCAATCAAATTGCAGAATTTAATATACACATACACACTCTTAAACACAAGTAATCTCTTCCAAAGATCAGACTGATAAACAGGTGAAGCCTGCTTAGGTAAAACCAAAGCAAAGACTTTCTCCATGGTGGGTAACAGCGGCAGGGCTAACAGTTTGATGCTTAGGAATAAAAAACACACAGTACCTGAAAAACCAAACATAACAAATCATTTATGCCATTCAGTGATGTAAACTTTACCTTTGTTTTAAAGGGAAGTATTTCAAAAGCTGAATGACAGATTTTGACAACATTTCATACAGAGAAGGGGCACCTCAGGCCAGGGCTTTAACTCATTAATAAATTAATCAAAATGTAACACAAAGTTCCTGAGATGGAAAAAGTGATTTCTCAGCAAAGCCCAAAGAAGAATGTTTACCTTTCAGCCCACAGCAGCCTGGAAAAGGGGAGTGTTCTTCGGATTTTTTTTTTTTTTATATATATCAATGGATTATTCTGGTGTTGGTTTTTTTCCCACAGTTCCATCCAGGCAAAAATAAAACTGTCAACTAATTATGCTAATTACAAACAAGCCTTCAAAAACCCAGCCCCTTGAAAGTCCCGAAGATTATCTTTGTTCTTATATTCTTGGCTCCAAGCAATGAAATGGGAATTCAGAAGGACTTTCTACTGACAGACCAACTCTCCAGGCTCTATGCTGCTGCTGCTACCCAGAAGGTAGCACAGCCAGCATCACCCAGAGAGAATCTTACTGCCATTACAAAACTATGTTAGAGACTTCCCAGGGGCGAGGTGGCAGAAAAAGGGCGGGGGGGGGGGGGGAAGAACAGCTGACTAAAAGGTTGCTGTGGAGGGCTATTGTAAGTGCTTAATATTGTTATTATTGCAAGGACTAGCCAAGGTGATAGCTACATAGATTCCTTTGCATACCACTGCAGCTGTACATTTAGAAAGAACCCTTGTTGTTCTGACTGAGGTAAAGCAATCCTCCCTCACAAGACAGAGGACCCGCAAGACCAGTTTATCTCCAGTCTGGATTAGGGTCTCTGGGTGTTACCATAACACAACTAACAAACAATCACAATACCACCAATTACCTGGAAAAACTCATTTTATTGTAAGGCCTCTTACAACAGGCTGGTGCAGCTGTCCCTTCCTCTAATCCCACCTAGCAGGCTCGGCTTCTCAAAGCACATCCTTGCGGGATCCAATAGCACCACATGGTTTCCCCTCCTCCTATGGGCAACTGCGCACATGGCCCCATTGGATCCCTCAAGGGGATCCAATTTTGCTCCTTTTGCTGTCAAGCACGGCTCTGCTTTATTAAGGGTACTCGACACACAGGGTTTGTACTGCTCTATCCGCTTAGAAACAGATACAGGGAAAGTGGTGCAGTTCCCTAGTGCGGATGAAGTTATAGCCGTATGCAAGTGCTTATAACTTATTCTCATAATGACAATGTGGTTCTAAGCCAGTATAGTTATAGCAGCACAAAAGCTGTATGTAGACATTAGCTAAAGTGGGATACCACCTATGACTCCTACAGACTAGCTGTTTGTTGAAGAAAGCACCCATGGAGTGAATGGCTTGGAGTCCAGAAGAACTGCACATCTCCCTGAGCCTGTGTGAGGAAGTGGGAATGTTCTTGCTGTGTTCTTTGAATACTGAGTGGGGAGTATTGACCTGGGAAGGTTGCAGGGGAGTTTTGCTAGAACTGCCTTTGGGGAAGGAAGGATACCTGAGCATGTAACCTGAGAACCCAGGAAGGGGTTGGAGGCCAGGTAACACCTCTGCCAGGGAAACTGGACAAGGGACACAAAGGCTGGGGGAGGAGCCGGGGGGAGGCTGAGTGAGAGGCTGGAGGGAGTTTCAGTTTGGAGCTGGCTGGGAAATGGAGAGGGGTGCCCCGATGGGGCTTGGGCTTCCCAACGGGGCTGTGGCCTCCCTGGGGCCCCCAGATGGACCTAACTAAAGGGGGATCCTGTTGTCTGTACCGGCAAGAATTGTTTTGGACTGTGTTCCTGTCGCCTAAATAAACCTTCTGTTTTACTGGCTGGCTGAGAGTCCTGGTGAATCACAGGTAGCCGGGGGTGCAGGACCTTGACTCCCCCACACTCTGTGACAGCCTGTTCAGATGTTTACAGGAAACCACCATCTCTTTTGCCCCTGGGCAATGCAGGAAAAGCAAAGCTCCTTAAGTGGTTCTCACTTCCTAGGATATGCCAAACATGTGGGAAAGGCACCTGTCACTCAGAGAACATGGGGCTTTAGAACACAAATACTGGGACTCAACATTTCAGTTGTACTATGGAAGTGAATAATTTGGTCATTTGTTCACGTAACGCTGTCTGGCCAAAGTGGCGGTTTCTACTCAGGACCGGAATAGCAGCAGGTGCCGCACATCAGACGTGAGGAGAAAGAGCTGCACTTTAAGACCAGTACACAATACTCATTCAAAATGCATCCTGGTACCTAAATGCATATCTAACACTTCTAAAAGCCAGGACCTTTAGATGTGTCATGTGTGTCCTCCCACTGTGCCTTACAGGAGAGAAAGGAAGCAAATTTTTTTCCCTTGTCCTTGATCTGAAGGCAGCCAGATGCTCCAGATCTCTGAGTCCTGGTTTCTCAGAAGGGGAAAGGTCAGAGGCCACGTCCCCCAAGATGTGGTTCTGCAGCAGCAGCACCATGCTAGGCACCTTATGCACGGTTTTCTTTGATCCACCAAGAGATGGTGCGTGCAGGTGATCTTCCTGATGGAGAGGCAGGGCCAGCTTTCTGCTGGAGTTTGAAGGTGGACGTGAGCAGCAGTGATGGTTACACAGACAGTGGGACATGACGTACTTCCAGCTGCTGAGAACAAAGCTAAGCAGCAGGCTGGAAGGTAGCTAAAACCTGGAGCCTAATTCTGACAGGCGCCTGCTTGGCCCCACTCTAGTGACACGCATCATTTTCTTGCTTCTCAAATGATCATACTGGTTACATTTCCGTGTATGAGAAAAGGAGGCGTGGGGAGGAGCTGAGCAGATCCTCGTCCTCTGGGGCACGTCTCCGGCAGAAGCCGGTTCACCTTGCTTTGGCCACCCATAGCTGTGCTGGGAAAAGGCTGCCATCTGCTGGTCACACAAAGCTGACTTCTACAGCTAGCCTACAGGGGCAGTATTTGTTTTTTAAAAGGGCCATTAAAAATAAAGTGCTAGTTTTCATTATTTTAGGCACAGGCTGGCATTTGCTGCCAAACTCTGGGCAGGCAGGCAGGCATTATAGTGCAGGACAACAGATCGACATCCCCCCGAGAACTCGCCAGCATGCTCGCCAACCCGCAATGTGCATTCGACCCTCTGGCACTGGCGATGGGCAGTTTGAATTCCCTCCACCCATCAGGGCTAACCGCCAAGGCCAAGGGAACTTTATAGCCAAAGGCTGGGGCAGAGTCTGGTTGGTTTCCAGAGATGCCCTCGGTGAGTCAAGTGTCTCCTTGGGAACTGCCTCTCAACGGAGTCTTTGGGACAAAGATGGCAGAGGGAAAACACAAAGGGGCTGAAAACCTGGTCTCCACACAATCTGCTCATTCAAAGCAAGTGCGTTAATTGTGAAGAGACAAAGTTAATTTTCAAAGCAAGAGTTAGAGCTATTTTTAAACGAGCTGCTGCCATCTCCGGAAAAGCATGCCAGGCAGGCCGCTGGCATCTCCTCAGGGGTCTCGTCTTCTTGCCCGATGCTTTATTAAGGCTTTTGGCATGTGCACAGGACCTGTATTTCTTAGGAGCTCACCTGCTCTTTCTGCATATTCCTCAACTAAAGTCTCAAGCTAAGAGTCCCGCCCCCTCGCTCAATGTTCAGTTAGAAATTGTCAGTCTATTCTCTTCCGCAGAAATCCAGCAGCAAATCCAAGTGAAGAAAGGCCTGCCCACATTAATCCTCCTGCTGTTTAAATATTTATACAGGGCAAGATGGAGCCTTCTAGCTTTTCACTCTCTTGGATTTGTCCCACCTTCTTGGTGTCACTGCCTGGAGCACAACCACCTGACTACACAGCCCGCTAACTGCTGCAGGTTAGCCAGTGGGGAGGCAGTGTGGCCTAGTGGCTAGAACACTGGGCTGGGACTTGGGAGATCTGGGTTATACTTCCAGCTCTGCCGCTCACCTTCTGGGTGACCGGTGGCAAGTCATGTCACCTCCCCGTCCCTCAGTTTCCCATCTGTAAAGCAGGGATAATGAGACTGACCTTTTTAAAGGGTTCTGAGATCTATGGAGGAAATACGCTAGAAGAGCACTTGACTCTGTTCAACAGCTCTCCAAGCTGTTTCTTACACCTAGGCCCCCAAATCAAAGGACGGGAAAAACAAAAAGGCTGTAATTTCAGTGGAGCAACAGCTTCTGGATATTTCTGCAGGGTCCTGAGTGGGGATGGAGCTACTTCTTCAGACAGAGGTTTTACTTGAAAACTACAGCAAGTTCGGGGGTGACATGCTGGGGAGTGAGAAGTGCCCAAAGCAGGGGAAACTTGGCAGCCAGCTGCCCTTCCCCACAGGCTCATCCCCAAGGCTTAGGTCCTTAGAAGGGAAGACAGCATGACACAAGATGCTGCAATAGGTTGCAGGAGGGTGTGAATACAGAGATCAGTTCCCACAATTGTAAGAAAGAATTTAATCACTTCTGCTGCAGCAGTGATGCTGGGGCTCCAATCCAGGAAGATGAAGCCCAGTCCCGTGCAGACTTCAGAGATTCTGCCAATTCTCATTCATTTCAGCTCATTTGTCCTGTAATTTTTGCTTTTGCTTTATTCTGCAGAGGCCTGAACAGCAACAAGCCTCTCAGGTGAGCTGCCAAAACAACATGATGCAACACTGTGCACTCTGTTACCACCAGCTCCAGCAGCTGTCCTCAGTCACTAGGCAGCTCCCCCTGCTCACCAAATAATGTATTGATTAAATCCCAGGGAAGAGGCTTAACAACAGGATGTGCAACAAATCTGTAAAAATTGCATCAAACAGGACTCCCGAGGAGCCTTTTCCTTGTGTTGTGTGTTCCCCCTAGACAGTCTGAGAGAAGAGTTTTGTTTCCTCTCTGAACTTATGTCTGTCTAGGACCACCAAAACGAAGCTACAGCACAGTTCTACTATGAAAACTGGCTGTGTAAAAATGGCAGCTTCTTACAGATGTAATCTGATGTGTGTGTATCAGAGTCAGATCTGCTGCTTTCAGTGGCTAACATATAATACTAGATATTTTTGCGTGTCCTGCACAGCAAACACAGCTATGGAAGTGTGAGCAGGAGTATATTCCGGCTCATGCATCAGCAGAATTGGTAACTGAGTTCTAATTGCACAGCTAATTGTTGCCTTTAATTCCACCCATGCAATCCACTGGAGACAATTCCATGATATGTCCACTCCATTTTTATGTCAGTGGGAGAACTGAGGCCAACAACTGTCCCCACAACCAGTTTCAAGTTCCTTCGCAAACTCCAGTGACTGCAGCTGATCACAAGTGTGGAAATTTTCTAGTAGTGCTGCCATCCATTACTAGGGGAAACTGCTGTTAACTGGGAGTTATTGTGGCAAGGCACAGAAAATCCAAGTTACAATACACAGCACAAAATCCAGTAACAACTCAACAGCCCAGATCTGGCCTAACCGTCAGTTAAAGCAACACTGAGAACTTTGGCTAAAACACATTGTATAGAAGAGTCAAATGCGACTCACCCCCTAGGATGAAGTGAGGTATAATAAACCCATCTTTATTGCCAAGGAAATGGAGGCTAAGTAACTTGCCCATGGCCACACAATAAGTTGGGGGCAGAGCTCGGATCAGAACCCAGGAGTCCTGACTCAGTTCCCTTTCAAAGATGAGACATTCGCTGACATCTAACCCAGGAATAATGTTGGAGAGGCAGGGGGTGAGGAACAGGGGAGGAAAGGAAGAAGAGAACTAGTTAAAAACAATTATTTCCAATGCTGCCACCACCAAATGAAGTCCCTTAAAGAACTATCCTTATTTTTGGCAGCTCCTGCACTGAAGATCTCCCTGTAGGCATGTGAATACGGAGAGCGCTGGCAGTCTGAGCAGAGAGCACCTCACACAAGAGTAGATGCCAGACTCCACCAAAAGGGAGCTGAGAATGTGTACAGAAATGATTTCACTCTCCCCTTCACTATTAGCCTTAGGAATTTTGAAACTCAGGTGAAAGCATCAACCACCACATGGGATTCCTGACAGCCCTGCAAACTGAGAAGCAAACAGTTTATTTAACACTGGGCACTTTGCCTAATTTACAGTCATTTAAAAAAAAATCAGTTTGCTGTTTAAAGGTTCACACTGAAGCTAAAATGCCTCTAACCTATTCCTCTCCCTCCCCACCCCCATTCCGCACACACCAGCATGTTACTGTAGGGTCTTCCTTAGCATGACGCTGTGTGTTATCACAGGGACACTTCAGGCTGCATGCTTTAAGGTTGCTGCATTTGAAAGATGCACTGCGCTCATGTGAAACGTGTTCTGCCCAGCCTCTGCAATGACTTGGAGATTCCGTCTCTTCTGTTAAATCTTCACTCAATGAAACCTTCTGAAGCTATCCTTGCACAGAATGCATCCAGCAGCTGGAACAGTCTGTGCATGTTATACATGCTCAGACTCCCTCACTCCCACCCTCTCTGGTTTTCATCGATTGTAAGGCCCAAATGTATCACTGTGATCTCCCAGTCCAATTCCCTGTACAACACAGGCCAGAGACCCTCGCCCAGTAATTCCTGCACAGGCCATAGACTTTTACTCAATAATTATGGCATCACACCCATCACTTCTGGATGAGCAAGTGTTTTGCCTAATTCATTGGAGTTCTAAGGGCACCGACTGCTTATTCCTAACCCCTCACCTAAACAATATCTCATTCCTCTCAGTCACTGGCTGCTGTGGGGGGCCTCTGATTGGACAGAACCTGTGAAATGCATCCCTTTGGCTTTCTGAAGTGATCTCAGGAAAGGCACAGAATCTTCATGAAAACAACCCAAAACCAAAGGAAGAAAAAAAAAAAGATAACGGGAGACCTTTATTCCTCTTCAGAAAAGAATGAGTCTGCCAACAATGGGAATTTTATCTACACTCTCATTCTGACTCAGATAGGGAACAGCAAACAGAGGAAATTCAGAAACAAGGAGCCCATTTTCATGCATGTGACTCTAGGAACAAAAACAGGGAGCAAATGCAGGAAACACACAGGAGAATGCTGCCTAACAAGAGTTTCAAAAAGTTTCCCATGGAAAATTTCAGTTAGCAGTTTTCAGGGAGTGTGCTTTAAGACAGTGTCACAGTGAGGAGCAAGGTGCCATACGAACTGATGGATTAGACAGAAGCCTGTCAACCCCAAACAATGAAATATCCATGTTTTATTGATCTGCTGCAGGTCACCTGCCAGTGCCGCTTGCACTGCCAAAGGCTTCTTAAATCAGTGCCAGATACGGAAACATGCCTGTTTCAGCAGTATCTTAAAAGGTCTCCCCTGCTTTTTTTGAACAAACGGGAGAAGTACTTCTGGTTAGCCACCAGATGGCTCACGTGAGCTAAATTAACTGACAGGCCCTGTAAGAAATGCTGTGGCCATTCAGAGGTAAAACAAAGTTAAAATATCACTTATCACTATCTCTGCCTGAGATTACTAATGCTGAACGAATTTTAAAACTCTGACTTTTCACTATTTATTTTTTGAATTTCAGTTGGGAAGCGAAATTTTAACTGTTTGTGGTCTCTGTCTAGTCAATTTCACTCTCAGATTCTAGAGCCCTAGCAAAATGCTGCTCTGTTTAGAAAACACAGTCTTGTGGCTAAGGCACTGGATTGGGATTTCTGAGATGTGGGCTCACAGTTTGGGTGCAACACGATCTCATTGTACTTCTGTCCCCATCTACTTCAATCTGGGAGATTAGGTCAATAATTGTTGGAAGACACATACTGTAGTGATGACTGTTACAGAAGAGCATATACATTAAACAGGTAAAATTGCAGAAATATTTTTTGTTTTTAAAACTTTCCACTGAACTGAGAAGTATTAACGGATGCACTTTCATTGCATTTAGGTTTTGTGAGAACCTGCTTTTAAGAAGCCTACATTTTAGGCCAAATTCAACCCGAGATTTGGCCTGGGCAACCTTACAACATGACTTTTTTTGCAACAGTTCTATGTAACACCAGGAGCAGAGATGTCATCACCAAGTGACTACAAGCATTGAAAATAAGTGCAAATTCCTCATAGGTTTATGCAGACATTGTCCTGACAGAAAACCGCTTTCTAAAAGAGAAACTGGAATGTCATCTTAGTAGCGTCACTTCTTTCAAAGGAGCAGAGCCAGTTCCTATATGGTAATAGGTAATAATAAAAAGGTAATAATTGGAGATATACCAATCTCCTAGAACTGGAAGGGACCTCGAAAGGTCATCAAGTCCAGCCCCCTGCCTTCACTAGCAGGACCAATTTTTGCCCCAGATCCTTAAGTGACCTCCTCAAGGATTGAACTCACAACCCTGGGTTTAGCAGGCCAATGCTCAAACCACTGAGCTATCCCTCCCCCTGAAGGCTCCAGCTGACAGCTGTAGGCTTTGTTTAAAAATGTCTAAGACTAACTGAGGTGTTTCCATTTTTTAAGATCCACCAGGACTATGGAACTTTAACCACCCGCTACCCCCCGTGAAAGAAAATGCAATAACGCATGTAAAATCCTACACATTGCAGCACTGTGCTAGTGTGAGAGAACTTGAACATGAAAATAACTGGAAACCTCCTGATAACAAGTGCAGCCAACAAATCTATTTTCATCATTCAAGCTGAGTGAAGGACATGGAGTAAACGTACAGAACGAAGTTAAATTATTTTTAAAATGGTGATATTTAATAATCCAACGTGGTGTGTGTTATTAATAGGGCAAGTGTTTTTCAAAATAAGTTTAACAGCTTCACTTTAATCCCAAATACCGTATGTAGCATAAGAAATCCAACAATGTGCTGACTGTCAAAAGGGGCAAGGGACAATGTAGGATACCATGTTACGATGCACAAGTTTTCAGACTAACACTGTTCTTCCATGTGACCTGAAGAACCGCGCTAAATCTGCTCTGGGCATGTCATGTGCCTGCATGCAGTACAACCCTATGGCCACATGAAGGTGCCCTCACCAGCAGGATGGATAACACATATGCCAAACAGCTGCATGTAGCTGCACTATTCTGGGGCTTTTATTTAATCACATTCCATTGATCCAATCTACAGCTCCATCCTGGACAACCTTGGAGATCTGCAGTTACTTACGGTACAGACCAAATGCAGAGTGCGCATGAACTGCTCAGAGCACTGGATCTTTATGCAGCGGCTCTGGGAGTGCAGCTAGACTTATAAAGGAAGTGCCACGTCAATTGTAAGCCCTGGCTGTTTTCAGGGTTTCAGATCATCCCATAAAGGAAAGTGGCAAAATCCGTCCAACCTACAAGTTTGCATAAATTCTGGGCATTTTTGAGACACAAAGGATGACGTGAACCCAGTTTCCAGGGGAGTTTTAAATCACAGCAGTATCCTTACTTTAGCCTAGTTGTGCCTAGAGACTGTGGCACATACAGCCCCACCACGGCTGAAGGGTGGGGGTGACTACAGAGAATACAGGCCAGACAGACATGAAATATTGTCCAGTGCTAGTGTAACGTACAGCAAGGATGCAGGGGCATTCAAGTCATTAATTCATTGCCAAGGTGTCCTCCTCATCCCCAAACAGAGCCTACTGCAGGCACTCCCGAAGAGGACCGGATCCCATCTACATCAACATTTATCAAATCCGACCACCGTGACTTCATGCGGCCACCAGGGACTTTTCATCCACCCATGACAGCCTCCTGGGCAGTGATGGGGGGGAAGCACTGGCCTCTCCCCCTCCCTCCTTGTTGCTCCTGGATGCAGCGCCCTGCACTGCCTCTGGAGAGAGGTGGGGCACAACGCTGCAGGAGAATGTGAGTTCTTCTCCACCTTGGAGGAGGGGGTTTGGGTGGCAGGCTCCAGCAGCGAGACTTCAGGAGCCTGGCCGAGTGGCCTCAGGTTCCGACCAGGGGGCAGCAGGTACTGACCCTCTTCCTCCCCCCAACCCCCGGCTCTGGCCACACGACCCTGGCTTCCGGCTGCGAGGCCTCAGCCTCTGGCCCCTGATTCCACCCCCCAGGCTCCAGCCACGCAGTGGCAGGTGCTGGCCACAGGCACCGACCCCCAGTCCCAGCTGCATGGCAACGGGCTCCAAACATGGGGCTTTGGGCACCAACCCCTGGCTCTGGACGCAGGTTCTGACCCCTGGCTCCGGCCGCGGAGCTTCAGTCAGCCTCTGGCCCCAGACTCCAGCCACATGGCCCCAGCCCCTGGTACTGATCCCCTGCCCCAGCTGTGCAGCAGCAGGCGCTGACCCCCAGCTCTGGTCTTGGGCTCTGGCCACGTGGTGGTGGGAACTGGCTTTGGGTGCTGACCCCTCGCCCTGGCCACACAGCAGTGAGCGCTGTCTCCAGCCACGCACTCCTGGACTCCGGCACCCAGCTCCAGGTTCTTGCCATGCAACAGCAGGCACCAGCCCTGGGCGCTGACCCACTTCTCCAGCTGCGGCTCCGATCCCTGGCTCCAGCCACGCACTCCTGGGCTCTGGCACCTAGCTCTGGGTTCTGGCTGTGGGCACTGAGCCCCAGTCCTGGCCGCATGGCAGCAGACACCAGGCTCTGGCTCTGGCCACACAGTGGGGCTCATCACCCACCCCCATCACCCCGGGCCCTCGCTGCCTGCCCCGGCCCTGCATCCATCCCACCAGGCCCTCGCTGCCTCCCCTTCTGCACCCCCTATCCAGGGTTTAATGGGTCCTGGGGCTTGCTGAGAAAAGCGATTAACTAACATGTAAGTATCACTTAACTAGCAAATCCCCTGTGAAAAGTGATACTTGATTGTTTGTTAATATCACTTTTCATAGCCTCCCAGTGTACACCAGGTGTGCTGTGATATTACCAAATATACAAATATCACTTTTCTCAGCAAGCCCCAGGACCCACTAAGCCTTGGGGGGAAGGGGGGAGAGGAAGAAGGGGGAGGCAGCACTATTATTGTTATCGAATCTGCCAAAAAAACCCTAAAATATACATTGCAATGACTTGGATGTGAATTTGTGCATATTTAATTGTTTTTCCTAAACTTAATGAAGTATTTTAGGAAAGCATCAGTGCAGCCGCCGGTGACAGCTGGTGGCCGCACTCTGAGGCCACCAAAAAATTTGCTGTGAGAACCCCTTACCATAGCGACACACCCACTAAAAGTACCCGCGGCAGACAGGCAGGTTCACGCTCCAGGTGTCTCAGTGCGAGCCTGCAGAATGAGTTTATGGGCACAGAAGGGTGGTAGAGCCTGAAGGGTTCCAATGAGCAGAACGGGGACTGGCCAACTCAGGGCATTTCCCCAAAGGCTTTTCAAGTTAGATTTCAAGGAAGGGAATAAAACAATGAGAAGGCAGATTAAAGCTAAACTGAGCTCAATGCCGCTTTTAAGCGCATTAGCTTCCTTATGTTCTTAAGTCGTCAGCCTCCTTTCACCTCCACCCCACCCCACCCCACCCCACCCACCAGGAAGCTGTAAAAATGTGACAAACTTACCTGCTTTCATTATCCAGAAACACAGAGCTGCTGCCTTCCCCAAGGGCTTCGCTGATGGGAGAGAGGCAGAACGGGGAGGAGAAGGCATCAGAATCAGAGTCAAAAGTACTATCCCTGCTCACATCATCAGCAGACAGCTCCAAGGAGCCCTCGTCCTCCCCCTGCTCGAGCCTGCAATCCAGCCCTTCCTCTGTCCCCTCCACTGACAACTCCGATCTGTTCTGCTCCTCCTGAGAGCTGATTGTCGATAAGATTCCTGAGTCACTGTGGGCAGGCTGTGTGGAGTTGTGGGTACCGTCAGTTGCCAGGCAACATTGAGACAGCTTCTCCCCTTCTTCAGAAGGGGAGCCGAGGTGAGCCACATCTCTGACAAGCTGAGACACAGCCAAGATCTCGTCGTCTTTCGGAACTACTGCTCGTTTCTCATCGGTGGGGGAAGCCTGCTGGACGGTGCCGAACCCCTCAGGGTGGCGGCCACGCTTGCGGGGAGCTCTCCGGACCGGGGAGCTCTCAGGGGTGATATAGCGCAGGGCTTCTTCATCCTGCCTCTGAATACGAGAGTTTGGGACCCAGGCAAGGATAAGCGTGGTGCCAAGTAGCTCATCTTTCTCCATGTACAAGCACAAATAGCCTTCAAGAGAGCACAGGACCAACCAGTTAGGACTTAACCTGTATCCTCAGGACATTGATCAGCCATTTTTAGCCCCTGCGCCCCTCCACTGCCAATACAGCTGGGCTAAAGCAATCCAGTCATTTGGCAGATTTCTCCTCTCTCTGCAAACAGACTGTGAAATTCTCAAATATTCATTATTTGCAAATCATCCCTTTGAATCTGCAAATGGCTTATGAATAAGAACATAAGAATGGACGTACTGGGTTGGATCAAAGGTCCATCTAGCCCAGTGTCCTGTCTTCCGACAGTGCCCAATGCCAGGTGCCCCAGAGGGAATGAACAGAACAGGTGATCATCAAGTGAGCCATCCCGTCACTCATTCCCAGCTTTTGGCACAGCCATTGATGGACCTGTCCTCCATGAACTTATCTAGTTCTTTTTTGAAGCCTGTTTAGTCTTGGCCTTCACAACATCCTCTAGCAAAGAGTTCCACAGGTTGACTCTGCGTTGTGTGAAGAAATGCTTCCTTTTGTTTGTCTTAAACCTGCTGCCTACTAATTTCATTTGGTGACCCCTAGTTCTTGTGTTATGAGAAGGAGTAAATAACACTTCCTGATTGGACTAGTTATGCAACTAATCAAGAGTGAATTTTGAATTACAGACTTTCATGTCAGATTTGCACTGTTGTTTAATTATCCCCTGTAGCAGGGATAATTAAGGGAGCCGGGGAGCTCCGGCCTAGGAAAGACTCAGGCTGCAGGCCTGATAAGGCCCATTAGGCACTGGGTTGCAGGGGGTAGCCTATGGGTAGGCAGAGGCAGCAGGTCCGATGAGTGGCTTACACTGCAGTCCGTCCCAGTGAGTGGAGGCTAGACGGAGACTGGCAGTAGCCTAACCCTGAGGCGAAGTGGGGATAGTGGGTGAGGGTTCCCCTGGGAAGGGGAGACCCAGAACTGTGGGGTTACTGCCAGGGGGCAGCACCCCAGATAACGGGGCACTGGGTCCCGGGAGGGACACGGGGCCCAGAGTGAGGTAAGGTGGATCATTGGCCTGCAGAGGGTGCTTCGGAGACTGGAGAGCTAATTCCCGGAAGAAACCAGCAGGAGGTGCCGCAGGGGTGAGTCCGCATCCCTACATCCCCATTCTATGTGGGCGCTAAACACAGGTTCCTCTTGAGTATTTGCCCTAGCAGAGCTAGGGCGCTAGAAGGTTCCTGGAAAGCCAACCCAAAATAGTCACACAAACAAGTCTAATGCAAACCAATATTTGCAAAATAATTATTTTGCAATATTAAGCCAGTAGCGGGTGTCCATTTACAAGGACACACAGGGTCCCACTAACAGACAAGAATGGGGAGAAAGCCGCATTTGTCTTAAAGAAAAGCCCTATATTGACTCCATGAAGCCAATATCAGAGTTTTCCTTGTCCCTGGACGCTTGAAGGGGCTGCTTGTTCCATCAGGGTGGTGTGATGGCACTTGGCATCCCAGAGTGCAGCTGAGGGAGGGATGGACCAAGTGTTACACATTAAATGACAACTTGGACCCTCTCTGGAGATCTCAAAGCACTTTACAGACATTAATGATAACCCTCATTACCCAACTGCCCCGGGAACCAAGGCAAGTATCATTTGCCTTGGTTTATAGCTGGGGACACTGAAGCCCCGAGAGGTGATGTGATCAGTGCACAGTCACACAGGGAGACAGTGGCAGAGCTAGGAATCCCACTGCTCCATCCCTGCTCAAACCACCAAACAGCTCCTTGGAAAACAACAGATACATTGATGAGAACAAGTGGCGGCTCAGCTCAGCGGATGCCTTTCCTCAGTCCCTCAGCTCCCACGGTAACACCCCTGAAGTGCTCAGACTCAGAGGCATGCCAACCCCGTGCAGACATGGACACACAGATGCTCCCAGAGACAGAAAGAAGAGTGAGCAGCAAGTGCAGCACCCCATCACCTGGGTGATGCTCCCCGACACCTGGCAACACCTCAGCAGGGTGGACGCATACATTGTTCTTGGAGTAGATAATCTCCCCATCCAGTATAGAAGACGAACCACTGCCACCACCGGGGTTTAAGGTCAGGAGGTCAGAGGCTTTTGAAGAGGCACGTCGGAGGAGTCGCCCCAGAGACATTGCCAGGGGAATGTTTCCATTATCCGTCAACTTCAATCAGGAGCCAAATTCAGACAAAAGATCTGCCAAGAGGGAAGAAACAGCATTAGGAGAAATGCAACATGACACCGACAGGAGCAGGAACTTCCTGCTGCAGAGAACCACCACCAACCGAGGACAATACTGCTACCCTCACAGAGAGGCAAGGTTCCCATCAGCTGCTACCTCATCCCCACAACTCATCCATGAATCTCCAATCACTCAGAATCAGTCTTATCATCCCCACTTCACAGATGGGAAAACTGAGGCACAGAGAAGGGAAGAGACTTGGCCGTGCCACAACAGGTCAGACTGACACAGTGCTTAAGCCGCGGCACCAGCTGGTGAACCATGCACCCTAGGCTGCCCCACACTGGTGGAGCTCCACTGGTGTTAGCAAGTGAGAAACCAGAGACGCATGCCTGGTGTAGGCAGGGCCTGCACTACAGTGTTGGAGACCAAGGTTTAAGTCCTGGTCCTGGGCTCTTGCTCCCTGGGGGGGTGAGAAGAGCTAAGTATTGTTATTATACTGGGGGAGGGGAGGTGAAGGAGCAACTCATGTCATTCAAAAACCCCAACTACGTGTGACCCGGAGGGCTTAGAAAATTGTCTGATATGTTTCTCCTATGACGGCCATGTGGCTGGCCGGGGAATCCTGCAGGGTCTGCCCAAAATCAAAGTAAACAAAGCTGTGACATGAAGTGAACCAACACGAGGCAGGGAAATGAAAGTGGAGGCAGAAGCCCCATCCTTAGCGTCAGAGCCTCTGCCTGATCCCTTGATGGTGGTACAGCTTAAAAAGCCATTCGCCTGGATTTCCTGACTTTTGGCATAACTTTGACATTATTTAAACAGGGCTTTTGGGGGGTGGGAAGAGGGAGAAAATATTCAGCACACAGCAGGAAAATGGATTCTGGAACAGAATATGGAACGCCATCCCTGGGCCACGTGGGGGGTGTCTCATCCGTCAATAGGTAACTTAAGCTAGCAGTGGAATATGATCCCCCTGTAACCACCAAGTAAGCGTTGTACTGAAAATGAGACGCGTTCTTGCGTGGCGTTGTCAATGAGAAGCCAGATCCTGAATGCAGATGGGATGCTCAGGCTATACATAATTAATCAGCTAGGCCAGGAAGAGCGCTGGATGTGCTGAAACACGGAGCGGAGCAGGCACAAAGCAATCCCACGAACAACCCGAAACACAAAGGCAGGGCAGAAATTGCTCTCCACCAGGCAGAGCTCCAGCTTCCGTTCCACCTGAAGTACAGGGTGTTGAGATGAGTTCCTGTCTGCAGCCTGTAAAACTTGCCCATACCGGTATTGCCCTGGCCTCTTCTTTTGTCATTCAGTGTTGAACGCATTGTAAGACAATATGCATTTCCTCACCTTTTGGGGGCGAAGCCAGACTTTAAGGCACCTGCTCCCCTACTTGGTGTAAACTTTGCTTGTGCCAATCAGAAACGAACACAAACAGGTTTTGGGCCCCGTCCCCTATGACACGTCTATGATGTCATAGTTGGTACTTTATGGCCTGCCTGCCATGTGCAGGCAGGGAGAGGAGAAAGAAAAACGAATCCTGTGTATCCTGTGTACACCCGTAATCGAGCCTGATCACCTCGAAGCCTCTCTCTCAGCTCACGTGTTTCAAACAGAGCTTCTACATTTGCCGGTCGTTATGTGTTGGTTTGTATTTGTAAGTATCGGTTATTACTAAATGCTGCATCTTTGTTTATAAATATTGTTAGTAGATATTTTAGTCATTGTGTGTTTTAAGTTTCATTAACTCTATTAGCTAATCATACGCTGCTCCCTTACCCCTTGTAATTATCCCCAATAAAACTTTAAATTGATTAATTTTAGTTGTGTGTGTGTGTCTGCAGTTTGCATCGTGGCCCATACTCTCCTTGCATCCCTTACCAATATAGTCTATTGCCACGTGCAGCCTGGTAAATAACAGGCCTGCATTTTCTTTCGCCTCCGTGTGTACATGGCAATCCACACAGGGGAAAGCAGCTACTGCCGTGAAGTTCTCTCCGAGACAAAGCTGTTCCTTTCTGTTGACTCCTCTTTATTCCCTAATGGACAGGCCAACCTGACCCAGCACGCACCAGAGATTTCCATGGGCCCAGGTGCAGACATGGAGAGATCAGCTAGTGCATTCCACGTGCCAGCAGAACAAGCAGAGGATGTAGCCAGGAACAGAAAGAAGAAAAAGTTACAGGTCAGTGAGAACCCCTCCACCTCCCTTACTCGCAGAGACACTCTGTGCACTAGAAACACCAGTGGGGCCTGAAGAGTTCACAGCACCTAATACTGAACAGCCCTCACCCTTCTGAGCACAGCTTCACTGGTTAATACCTTAAAAAGCACTTTACCTGAAAAAGAAGGCATAGAAGCTGGCCTGTCTACAATGATTTAACCGACCATGCCTGCTGGAGACTCCAGTCCAAATCCCACCTGGGCCAGCAGGAGCGGGGAGAACTGCCAAGATAAAACTGGGGGCTTAGTGGCCATGCAGGAAACTGATGTCCAATTCCCAGTCTGGGTAGACAAGGCAGCAGAGTAGTGGGATGCTACATGGGCATCACCAGTAAAGCTGGTTTATTGAAAGAAATGAACAAAAGGGAGCAGCTTGTTCTCTGCACTGGAAACACAGAGGCAAAAGAAAAACTAGCATTTCTCAAACGGGAGGGTAAACGCCGCAGGGAAGGAAAACCTGTTTTCCAGTTTCTAAGAGCTTGTCCCAAGAGACAGTAAACAAGGCTCCGAAGAGTAGCTAACGGTGCCTTTTTTACAGGAAAAGCATAAGCCTTAAATGCAAGTTTCTTGGCTTGTTTTTGCTGGAATCAGCACCTCAGCAAAGGCAGTTTGTACCCATCAGTCCTCAATGGGACTTGAGCGAGTCGGCTCGACCCTGCTCCGTGCTGAGCCCACGTGGCTCTGAAGGGGATCCATTTGCAAGCCCTTCTTTACTTTGTCTCTCACTCCTGACCCTAGTGCTCCACACGCCTTCAGAAACACACCTGTCAGGCACAAGCCTCAAAGAGACAACACAGCCTGGGGCTCTCAGGACCTGGCTCTCCAGGCTGTCTTAGAACACAGCACTGTAGGCTCAGACTCTGTATAGGTGAGAGAGCCTTTGGCAGCAATCGTAAGCAAAATATAGTCCCTCCCCAGCCCAGAATAGGAAGCAGAGGGATGTCTGGAGCAATTTCCCCTACTGTCTCTGTAGGAAGTTACAAAATAACATTTCAACACAAGATGCTGAGGGAATTCACAGCAATGGCGATTGGCGACACTGAGCAACCTGCCTGTTTATCACAGGACCCGAAGAGCCAACACCTCTGGAGTGGAGACACTTAACCTGCATCACAGCAATGTAATAGTCCGCACAGCTTGTATTCTGTCTGGGGGCAGATAGGCTGCCCCTCGCCGCATGTACTACGCAGAGAATGGACTTTAGCTGCATCAGTCATCTCACCAAAACCTTAAATACCATTTGAAAGATTCAGAACCTGTTTGAATGAGATGTGAGATCAAGGCAGAGGCAGCTATGATTCAGTGAAAGCATCTGAGAAATAAAGGGAGAAGACTCCCGCTGGAGGCAACAGACACAGAGATGCTACTTCTCCACGCGCAGAGCAGGAGCTCCGATCCAGCAGCAGCAGCTGCATTTCATTCACTTCCATCTAGCTCAGAAAGAATAAAGCATCAAGCGAAGATGAAAAGTTGCTCCCTGGGAAGTGAAAAGGATCTAAAACCGAAAGAGCTGCTTTGATCCTAGGCTGCGGCTATTGCTCCAGCTCTGTCTCTGCACACAGGAGTCTGCTGGGAGTGGAAGTCTCGAGAACGTGAAGCACTGGCTCCCAAGGAAATCTGGGCTGGTGCACTGGGCATGCATTGCAGAAGTGCTGCATTTCAGATACAGCGAGTGGATGGTTCAGGGGACTGGGAAGGGGAGAGAGATTATTTCACTTCCAGGTTGCTGGCTCAATTCTAGTCCACACTGGCGGTGATGAAGCGTTATCCACTGGCTGTTCCATGGCCTACAGGAAATGAGGTTGGGGAGTCTCAGTCTCATTCCCAGCAGACAGGTGCTGCCATCACCAAAATTAACACTCAGCAAAGAGGTCTAGGACTGAATGCACCATGGAGACTGACCTCTCTTCCCCTTGGGAGGGTCTGCCCTCAATGATGGGGTTGTACAGTACTGCTGCTCCTTGCCTTGCACAATCCTGGGGACACAAAGATAAATTCCATCTCCAGGGTTGGCAAGTCAACATTAGAGTTGTACCACTTTAAAAAAAAAAAAGTACATTTCAGATTAAACTTGTGATTTATGTGACTGTGGGGATTATTCCAACATAGTAGCAGCTAACACTCCAACAGGAACCAGATCACCCACCCTGCCCTCTGGAAGCTGGAGAACTGAGTTAGCTGATAAGCCCTCACTGCCTGCCAATTTTTTATTAAGTACACACAGAAAAGATTTGCTTGCTACACTCAGCAACTATTGTCAGACCCCTTTGCTGCAGCTGCTGGGGCCATTCATGCAGCCATTGGTTCCTTTCTTAGCCAATCCCGGGGTTCCCCAGCTAGCAGAGAGCCCCAGAGAAACATCATGCAGCCAGCAGTCATTCAGTTGCTAACCTCCTGAATCCTACTTCTGTTGTCCTCTTCAGCCAAGCACAGCTGCAGCCAGCAGTCTCTCAGATAGCTCTGACAGCCAGCCGCCTTGTTTAGAAAGGCCCTTCCCCTTTCACAAACTTAAAGAACAAGATCCTGTTGAGGGTTGGCAGATCACACCCTCAGCTTGGCAGATATTCCTGGACCAACCTCTGCTGGCTCTATTTGCACAAGCTTTCAGTTCTGATAAAGAAGAGAAGTGCAGGGTTTCTGCCTGGCCCTGGCAAGGGGTTCAGCATGTATTTTTGGGTTTGTGCAGTATCATACAGCAACAACAACAATGCTTTACTGACACAAGGTGACAAAGCTCCTTATCACAGAGCTTACAGTCTAGATAGACAAATTCAGACCAAACTTGGGAGCAGGGAGGCAGCAGCTTGAAAGCCAAGTTGCTGAACAGTTCTGTGCGCAGCAATGGATCTTGTTGGATCCAAGGGGTGATTATTAATCAAGGAAAACACCACAATACTTAAAAGTAATACGAGCTAAACAACAGGGTTTGGAAATGAGACCAGGCTGTCCTGTGGCTAAACGGGATAAACCAGCACTAGAGTCACACGTGGATCAGATTATCTACCTATCAATCTACTTATAAATGAATTTTGCATTTTCCTATCAAGGGACTCTCTTCCAATCGACTTGAATTTGACTTTAAGACTATGTCAGCACAACACCTTATTCCATAGGAGAGATCCCAGGGCTACTGCAGAGGTTATCCTCTCACATGCCCAGGGAGAGGGCAGTGTTAGTTTGTGTTGCACAAAGGCAACACCGAGAATGCAGACTGACCCAGCGACCACAAACAGGAACCCGGGAACCCTGACCACCACCCTATTCCCAGCTTGTGTGTATGACCTTGAGCAAGTCACTGTCATTCTCTGACCCTCGGGGTCCCCCTGTGTCAAATGGGGATAACACTGACATTTATCCCCCCTTTGTGCTTGGAGATCTATGTGTGAAAAAAACAGATTACTAGCAATTTGCTTGAGCTATTTAAAACTAGACTAGCCAACGCTATGGAAAGCTATACCATAGAGAACCATCTGAATGAGTCCTGGATTGTGGGGAGAATCAACTAAGTCCCCCCCCAAATCTTTAATTTCTATCTATTGGCGGCGGCAGCAGTATGCCAAGTACACAGTTAAGGAGAAGGGCAGGAATGGTTATTGGCAGAGTGAAATCCTGGCCTCAGTGACGTCAAGAGCAAAGCTCCAAATGACTTCAGCGTGGCCAAGACGTCACCTGAACTGACAAAGCATCTCAGCCCAGAAGAAAGAAGGGGTAAGAGGTTCAGCACCCTACTTGGACAGGCCCAGCATCCGAGGTCTGAGAGTCAGCTGCAAGGGCAGGGAGAAGCTACCACCAGAGCCCATTCTTCACTCCCTGCCCCACCTGCCTTGGCACAAAAAGCAAACATTAAAATACCCCACTCCTCCCGCATCAGAGCTGAATCTTCTGATACCAGCACAGTAACTGAATCACCATTTGTAACGCATGCTCCTCTCCACACATGCACACGCCCTCCGCCCCAGGCTGGGCATCATTTCATATACTGAACTCTGCAGCACTCGTACAATGTGCTGTAATGTTTGACGGCTTCTTTTTTTTAAGTGCCTGCCAGACATATCCTTAGAACTGCTCCAGTACTGGTCTTCTGTCCTAACCATTCACATCTAAAAAATTCCAGCAGTGTGTTCTGATCACTAGACGAATAAGCCAATTTCACAGCTCTTCCCCTACTGCTATGCACATCAGACCAGAGGTCAGAAACCAAGAGTAACTGTTTGAAAGTCATATTCTTATCACATGACAGGCTGAGAGAAGACAGGGACAGGCCTAGCAAGATCCTACTCCCCTAGTGAATAGAGAAGGCAATTTTTCCCACCCAGGTTGTCTCTCAGACGTTAGACAGTTCACACAGTGAGATGCTGAATGAATGAATCAAAGATCTTTGTCAAACCCTTCAGAGGTCAAAATCAGCCCTATATTAAGCCCTCCGATTTCGAAGGAGTTACCCAAAACTACATTAGATCTGAATCTGACCCTAAGCTAATTACTAGGACAATCTTCCTCACACCCCAAATTGGAGCACAGTAAGGGAACCTGCATCCTAGCTACAGAAATTCACCATCAGCAGAGTAACCAACTAGCAGCGCATTCTTCAGGCACTCAAACATTAATGCCGTTTGGGAGAGGACCGCATACACAGATGGACTCTTCTCATCATCAGTCTTAATCACTGAACGTATAGAGCAGCCCAAGAGCTCAGGGCAAAACCAATTGATCGCATGACCCAAACGCTAAGAGGTCTATCAGAATGACTTCACTGGGGGAGAGGGACCCTACACAGAGGTTGACAGATGTGCATTCACTCATTTTTGATAAGTGGAGAGAGAAACTCAGAAGCCACCTTCCTGTCCACCTTCAGTCCGTCTTGACCAAATAGACTTGCTACTTCCTCTCAACTTCCTGCAGCTAAACATCTCAAAGACACAAGTGCCTTCCTTAGGCAAGATGAGCATCCTGAGAACGTTTTCCTCCCTGATTCAGGCCTCCCACTTGTCTTCCTTCCTCCCACTGTCTGTAACCTTGGCTTGATTCTTAATGTTTCTTCCACACCTATAAAATACTCAGCACTTATGCTCAAAGCATTTCTCAAACATTAATCTACACAACCCCCCTTGGATGGAGGCAAGCTTCACCCCCATTTTACAGATGGGGAAACTGAGGCATAGAGGCAAACTCATGAACTCAAGGAAGTATTAGAAGCAGAATTAAAACTCAGGAGCTCCTGATTGCTAGTCCCATGTTCAGACCACAGTGCCTTGTATGGTTACATACTACTCTCCATGTTTCCTGTGCACACTGTGGACTTGATTCCACCCAAGCTGAAATTCTCCTCCATGCCTCCATCTTCCTCTGCCTAAGCTATTGCAATTCATTTTTTTTTAAAACACTCTCTCCACATCCAGACTCCAGTAGGCAAAGAACACTGCTACATGCTTTCTCACGCCGACAAACAAGAGTGGCCGTAATGAATGATGTTCTCGCAACTCCACTGGCTGTCCTCTCCTTTCGGGAGACCGGTCAAAACTGCCACCCTCCACAGCCTTACTTCTCTCTTCACACAATCTCAGCACAGTGGGTGCAACAGCCTTCTCCTCTGCTGCATCGGCCTCTCTGGATCTGGCCATCTCATCAACTCTCCACTTTCAACTGTCATCTCTTATCCCTGCCCACCCCCCAAACCCTTGCCTACCCCTCTTACTTTCTCTCTTCCTTGGCTATTACTTTTTCATTTTATAACTATTCTAGGTAAAGCTATAGAGTATTTGGGAATGCAGTCTGCAAGAAAGACACTATAAAGCATTATACTGTAGGAATGAGCTAGGTTTAGTCCTTACAAACATCTCCTTCCTGAAGGAAATTCTCCCAAGTAGAGCACAAATGCTTGGTCAAAAGCCACAGTTTAGATAAACTTCACTGATTCAAACCAGAGACATTTGAAACAATGTGGGTTTAACACAACTGTTATCTTTCCCTTCCACCATTATTTTAACCTATTTGTGCTAGCAGCTAGATTTTGCCCAGACATTCAAGGCGGCATGGCCCCTGCCCTGAAGAGCTCACAGTCTGAGAAAAGACACACAGGTAGGCGGAGGATAGGGGAAGGGGAGTTAGTTTACTGAGTGCCAACAGTAAGACGAGCAGTATATCCACACACAGTCCCTGCCCCAAGAAGCTTGCAAACTACATGGATTTTTTGTGATACTAGACTGAAGCACTTATATTAATTTGTAATATTTATTCCTTAAAGCAATCTTTGTATCTTAGCAGACAATAAAATTGCAGCAACTCAGTGTGCTGAGATCACTGCCTATCACGCTGACCAGTACTGTCTCGTACTCCCTCATCTGTATCCGTCTGTTATCTTGTCTTAGATTGTAAGCTCTTTGGTGCAGGAACCATTTTTTGTTGTGTGTTAGTACAGCGCCTAACACAACAGAGTCCTGGTCCACAACCAGGGCTACTAGGCACTACGGTAATAAAAGTATAATAAAGTCAAGTCAGAAGTACTGTGACTATTCAGAGGAAAACGATATTGTTCAAATTAACTTAAAAGGGAATTTCAGTGATTGGGCAGTGGTTAGTTACTACTCCAAACTGCCATGGGAGAGGGTCTAAGTACTATTCCCAGTTCAGCTTCTGCTAAGAATGCAGGGACAGCACATTCTACTTGAGTGAGCAGAATTCATGTCCCCCCAGATTTCTTTGCTTCTCTGCAGAAAAATGACTTCTGAAAGGGAAGCCGTGAGAACAGTCATGTGCCCCTCCCTGGCAGCACAGATAGGTCAGTTTGAGCACCTGGAGCAGCTGGTAGAAGTGTAAATCACTGACAGGGGGGGCAAGTCATGCATGTGAGAGAAAGCGACAGTCCCTCTCGCTCACTATTGCGGCACGCTCAGCATGGAGGGGCAGGGCTTCAGGGTGTTTCTGAGGAGGTATGAGTGGGGCAGGCTCTGTCTCCTCAGGCAGAACAGAATACACTCCTGGGGGAATTCTGCACCACTGCGCAATGCAGAATTTTGCCGAAATGAACATGCATGCAGAATTTCCTTTCCCCACAGAAATAGGCTGCAGTGCTGCTAGTCGCCACTAGGGGCCACTGGACCCGGCAGAGCCCAGCTCACACCCAGAAGACACTGCTGGGGGGAGCGAGGGGAGCCAGAGGGATCCGGGCAGCTGCAGTTCCCAGCACACTCCGAGGGAAGGAGAGGGCGGACGCAGGAATCTCCATGCAAGCCTGGGACCCAACATCAGGCTCTTTCTCCTTCTGGATCCCTAGGCTCTGGGGTGGAGGGGGGCAGGTGTCTGACCCCTGGGCTGGGCTGGGGGGGAAGGAAGGGGCAGAGAAACAGGAGCTGGGTTGTCACAGGGATTTCTTTAACTCTCTGCTCCTGGGGGAATTTGTGTGTGTCTATATTGTTACAGACGTACTAGCTAACAGATATTTTGAAAAAAATACCAAAATAATTGAAACTGGCATGATTATGTAGTGTTATTTTGACAAATAAAATTTGCAGAATTTTAAAATATTGTGTACAGAATTTTTAAATTTTTGGCACAGAATGCCCCCAGGAGTAACATTCCCATCTTTTGAGGGCAGCAAAAGGGACAGGAAGGCATCTTGCTAAGTTATCCTGAGACCATGGGGCTGACTCCGGAATAGTGTTGATGGATTCCCAGTGGAGTGTATCAGCTAGCCCCTGGGAGAACAGCACATGTGAAGTGTGGGGGACCGAGGGAGGAGTGGAAGGAGAAAGAACAGGATAAAAATGGACACATTCAAGGTCCCAGGTGGAAGACAGTGCTCACTTCGTGTCCCTTCCCATCACCTTTTCCACTAAGAACAAATGGGGGTATGAGAACAAAACCCATGTAATTAATATGCATTTTAACATCTGGCTTCTGAGCCCAGGGTCCTAACTGTACATTAAAAAGATTTCAAAATGCTGACACCGCATGTTACAGTGACAAGATTAATGTTTTAGAGACTCTGGAGCTAACATTCATTATTCATCACATACAAATTACAATAATAAAATAATCATCATCATCCCCTCCTTCAGCACTGATGGCATTGCTATATTAAAAAAAACAAGTGGGCAGAAAAAACTGCTAGTTTATTAGGTACAATGCAACATTTTCATCTACAGTTAGAATCAAACCTTTCCCAGCAGTCGTGTCAGGTTAGTGTAGACATAATAAAGACAAGTTTTAAAAAGAATGGGTGAGAAATTCATACACACAGAAATAACTAGAAATTAATTAACAGAATTGTATCCTCAGAAAAATTGGCTCTCCAGGCCCTAGCACCTGTTATATATTGCTCGCTAATTTGGGAGCACAGAATCTCCCATTTAACCACTCAGAGATGGAACAAAGTCCCAAATTCATTCCAACCCAAAGTTTTTCTATTTTCAAATAGAACTGTTTTAATTATTAACTTATTATCTGAGCTTGTAAAAAATGGAATTTTACAAATTGCCTGGTACCTAGTAGGTACCCGAGATTGTTTCTAGGAATCTTAATTGCTTACTCTGAAGGGGAAAAAAAGCCCAAATCCATACATAGCAAAAAGAGAAGCAGACAAGGAAATAATCCTAAGTACAGTATACAATGTGCACCTGAAAATGGGACAGACGGACAAGCAAGTGTTCAGAAACCCCCAGGGCAGAGACCACACGAAGTGGAGGGTAGGAAGATAGACTCAGTAGGATTAAAAGAACCACAAGAAGAATCTCAGTGGGATTTAAGAAGTAACCACATGACAAACCCAAGCCACATATATTAGAACATTAGCCCCAGAGCCTAAGCACCCGTTAAACACACATTCCTTGGGCTCCTTAATGGCAAAAGAAAGACAGGAGCTGAGATCAGCTGGCTCAGGCATACCGGTACTTATGGGCAGGACACGTTTATACAGGGTTGCAAGTGAGATCCAAAATACGACTCCCTTCGTGCAGCCACCAGTATCCCCCAAAGTGCAAACCTCACCCCTCTCCAGGCTACAGCTCCCCTCCTCCTGCAGCCCTCCATCCAGGATACATCCCCACCCCCCATCCAGGATACATGCCCCCACCCCCACCCCATCCAGGATGCAGCCCCTCTTGCAGCCTCCCCCCCGCTGCAGCCTCCCATCCGGATACATGCCCCCGCCCCCACAGTGCAACCCCCTCCTCCGAGACACAACCACCCCCAGCGTAAGCCCCCGCTCCAGGATGCGGGCCCGGCAGGCAGCCCCTCACCAGCACAGCCCGCCCCAGGTGGCAGCCTCACCCCCGCACTGGGTTGCTCGAGACCCACCCCGGCCCTAGGCACAAGGGCCGGGACCAGCTGCTCCCTCCGCCGCCGCGTTCAGCCACGTGAGGCCGGGCCGGGCCGGGCCGGGCCGGGCGGAGAGGGTGGGGGAGGGGCATCGGGGGCGTGGACACGGGAAGCCCCGCCCCTCCCCGGCACGCAGCCCCGCCCCCTCCCGACCCGGCGCGAGGAAATGGGGCGTGCTCCGCTCGGGCGTCACCGGGCTCCGTCCCGCAGGGCTCAGCGAGAAACGGGGACCTGGAGGCACACGCGCCACCCCGCCTACTTCCGGTGTCTGTGCCACTTCCGCGTCAACGAGACAGCCCCTACCGCGGGCAAGAGGGACCCCGCTTTCCCCGCCCCGGGACTAGGGTCCCATGACAGGGAGGAGGCCCCCGGTACTTCTGAGCGGCCCCTAGGCAGCTCCAGCTGGGCCCGTCCAGGGGCCTCGACCCTCGACTTCCGGGGGCGCCTGGGCAGGGGCGTGGAGCAGTCCGTGTAGTGGGGGGGGGGGGGCTGGGAGACACTGAACCAACTAAACCCTGTATATGAGAGAAACCACTTAAAGCCAGGGGGCAGCAGCAGCAGCAGCAGGCGCCCTAGCTCCAGCCCTATTGTGCCCAGCTCCCTCGGTGCACCCTGCCCGCCTCGGCCCCACGCCTGTCTGTCACCCTACTGAAAGCTGCCACGGGGGTTCACGGGGGCCCTGGGCCAGCCCCACCCCAAGGCCGGGCAGGCCGGGCACAAGAAGCCACAGCCTCAGCGCTGGGCAGATCCCCAGCTCCCAGCATGGGGGTCCCAGGAGCGGCAGCGTGGGGCAGGGTTCATCTGGCTTTCTGCATGCTCCCGACAAGGGAGGCACTTTTAACACTGATGGCAGAGAGGTGCCGTAGGGGGGAAATGTATTATCATCCAGTAATGCAGGCAGAGGTGCCAGAGCAATGTTTATTGTGTGTATCATGTATGCTGAGAGCCATTGAACCAAACTGCAAACCCTGTATATAATGGAAAGCACTTCAAGACTGGGGGTGCAGCAGCCCCCCTAGTTCCTGCACCTATGAATGAGGGGACATCTTTTGGCACAGGTCACTCAGTTTCAGTGATGTCAATCCAGATATTTCGGGGGGGGGGGAATTCTGGTCCCCTCCCACCCAGCACAGAGTCCGTTACAGTCCAGACTCTTCCCCCCTGCTCCTCCTGCAGGGACCCCGGGTCTCCTTGATCGGGGAGTCTCCCCTCTCATCTACGAAGTGCAGAAGCTGGTGCCATGAAGAGTCAAGTTAACAGCTGAGCTCCACTGTACAGGAGCACAGAGACCCGGGGCACCAGGCCCCAACGCCACGTGGCCTGGCTGCTGCTCCCCGTGCACACGGGGTGGCGGGGTCACATTTTGATGGTGTTGCAACCATGCAGCGGGAGCGGGCTGGCTCCGTTGCGGACACTTTGCGCCCATTGATGACTTTGCACTAAAATTTTAACAAATTGAATCCCCCCCCCACCAACCCTTATCATCGCCCCCCCCCCACCGCGGGACTCTCCCCTCCCCAGCGGGTGCGAGGGGGGGACGAGGAGACCCGAACCCGCTACCCGCCCTGGGGAAGGGATGGTTCAGTCCGGCTTCCCCCTCCCCCGTGGTACCTCCCGGATGTTGATGGTGTCGCCTGGCAACGGGAAGATGGAGCCGGTGGAGCCGGGCAGCGGGTGAGCGACAGGGACGAGCCCCAAATGGCCCCGCGCGGGGAGGACCTGTGCCCCCCCCCCCGATCCTCCCCCCAGTCCCTCCTCATCCTCCCCCCGCCCCCTCCTGCCCCTCCTCATCCTCCCCCCTCCCTGCCCCTTCCAGCCCCTCATCATCCTCCCCCCTCCTCTCTCCCTGCCCCCTCCGGCCCCTCATCATCCTCCCTCCTCCTTCCTCCCAACCCTCATCATCCTCCCCCCTCCTCTCTCCCTGCCCCTTCCAGCCCCTCATCGTCCTCCCCCCTCCTTCCTCCAGCCCCTCATCATCCTCCCCCTTCCTCCTCCCAACCCTCATCATCCTCTCCCCTCTCTCCCTGCCCCCTCCAGCCCCTCATCATCCTCCCCCCTCCTTCCTCCCAACCCTCATCATCCTCCCCCCTCCTCTCTCCCTGCCCCCTCCAGCCCCTCATCATCCTCCCCCCTCCTTCCTCCAGCCCCTCATCATCCTCCCCCCCTCCCTCCTCCCAACCCTCATCATCCTCCCCCCTCCTCTCTCCCTGCCCCCTCCAGCCCCTCATCATCCTCCCCCACCTTCCTGGCATCCATGATCGTCCTCCTCCCTCCTTCCTCCAGCCCCTCATCTTCGCCCCCCTCCCTCCCTCCTCCCAACCCTCATCATCCTCCCCCCTCTCTCCCTGCCCCCTCCAGCCCCCCATCATCCCCCCCCCCCGTCCACCCAACCCACATCGTCCTCCTCCCTCCTTCCTCCAGCCCCTCATCATCCTCCCCCCCCCCCCCCGATGGAGAAAAGAGCCAGCGAGGGAAAGGGACAAGGAAGGAGGATCCTTCCCTTTCCAGACCAGCCCCAGCCCCCAAATCCTAGCTCTCTTCCGGACTCTGTCTTCTCCAGCTGCACCAGCATTCCATCTGTGTTCAGTCCATGTCCGTTTCTGGTTCTCAGGCACTTGCACAAGGCTGCAGTTACTGTGTTGCAAACACAGCAAATCCAAGTAATAAACTGTCTTCATTCACATTTGAAACAGACCATGCAAGTGTTCCTGATGGCCTTAGGTTCTGTATGTTTACAAACTCCTGCATTTGGTTCTGATCCCTGTTAATGCTCCAGGAGGTAGCACTAGTACAATATTTGACCTAAAGCCAAGCTCTTCATTTTTCTACGTTGTTATTCTGCTTAAAATTGTTCAATAATTTTGTTCAATTTAATTAAGCCCTGAATCAGGTGTTGGACAAATTTCAGAAGAGGAGGAGGAGCTGCATCCAGAAGGCAATGGGGTAAAGTTGCAAATATGAAGGACTTTATGCACCTTTGGAATTAGAATCACATGGGAATTAGTGCATATTTTGGTGCCCAGATACTATGTGGGTGGGTTCACTAGAAATGCAACTAATATTGAAATATTGTCAAGTATCAGAGGGGTAGCCGTGTTAGTCTGGATCTGTAAAAGCAGCAAAGAATGCTGTGGCACCTTATAGACTAACAGACGTTTTGCAGCATGAGCTTTCGTGGGTGAATACCACCTACTTGCATCCGACGAAGTGGGTATTCACCCATGAAAGCTCATGCTGCAAAACGTCTGTTAGTCTATAAGGTGCCACAGGATTCTTTGCTGCTTTTATTGAAATATTGGATTTCCTAAGAAATTTTGAAACAAAACATTCAAAAAACAAAAACTTCAAAACACGGAAAGAAACATTTCCTCAAGAAATGTTAGAGATCAGAGTGCCTTTGTCCTGAAAAGGATTAGCTAGAATATTCAGATCAGATTTTGGAAAAAATTTAACTATAAGTATAGTTTAGTACCGGCATATGTAACTGAGGGAGAATCCCCATTGGAGGATTTTAAGAACAGGTTAGACAAACAACTGTCAGGGATAGTCTAGGTCCTGCCACAGGGCAGGGGTTAAACTAGATGACCTCTCAAGGTCCCTTCCAGCCTTACATTTCTGTGATTCTTTTGGGATTTTTTTTGTACCCATCACTTTACTAATGAGGATGTACAAAAGATGTGTGGGAACACATTTACTTTGGAGCCAGAAAAGCATTAAAATAGTTAAGATACTAAAAATATCCTCTAAATTTTCAAAAATTGTGAATACAGAAACTTCCTCCATCTGAGAAATTGTGGTGATCTATTGGTATAATATGTTTAATATTCAGAGTGGTCTCCTCCTAAAGAAAATTCTAACATTTATTGGGAAATATTGTATCTGCAAACAAGTCAATTCATAATCTTAAGCAAGACAAAACACAGAATAAGACTTCACAGATTTTGAGTTATAGACTTTGATGCTGAATTTTTATAATCATTTCAAGTTGCTTTTGGGTTAGGGATTTTCTTTTTGTGCTACATTTTAAAACAACCAAGCCATTTTAAAAAATCTCTGTAGCGTCTGGGAGGAATTTAAGGGTTTACTACCACATCTCTAGCAACTGCAGCACTAGCAGATGCTTCAATATTAAGAGCATTTCCTTACCCTAGATGTAAAGTGCTGTGTAGTAGTAGTACAGTTCATAATGGGGAACTTTGATTGGAGACTGCCAGTTGTTACAATGTTGTTTTCTGCTGTATGCTAGGTGGTGCAACCAGAGAGTAGCCGTACCAGAAAGGAAGAGGCAGATGGTGTTTCAGCAGAGGAGCCAGGAATGGAACCCAGCCCAGCAGAGCACAATGCACCTGAGTCCCCAGAGCTTCTGACAGTAGAGGTGGATGTTTATGAATTCTCCCTAGGAAAGCATGGTATCTACAGAACAATCAATCCAATGCTTTGACATCACAAATCATTAACAAAGGAATTCCAGTGTAGCAAAAAATTGAGAAATTATTGCCATCTTATCGGGGACATGAAAGGGAGGCCATGGGAAGCTTAATTTGGCTACATTCCAGTTTCCAGGAGAGTCTTGTAAAATGTAGCTCTTACTCATCTCTGACACAGCACTTTTCATCTGTAGATCTTGGAGCACTTTTAAAGGAAAGATAAACACCATTATCCCCAATTTATCAATGGGGAAACTGGTTCACGTGCTCTGATCCTGTCTGATCGGTGGATGTTGGAGAGAAGTTTGTGTCTGTTGGGTGAAAGTTGAGTTTCCCACTGAATATAGATTTTGCCTTTTCATTTTCAAAGTTCTCATCGTAAATAAAGATAAATCTCTGCATGGAGCTTTCTTATTTAGTAAGGGCCTCATCCTGTGAGGTGCTGAGCAGCCTCTAACCTTATTAAAGTGATGACCTCAAGCATCTTGGTGCTTGGGAATTTGTAGGACTTGGCCCTAAGAGTCGTATTCTGGTATTATGGAAATCTGAGTGCTCATTACTGTAATACAGTAATTAAAGAATTTACGTCCACAATCCACGTTCAAAATAGGAGACATTGATTATTTGAAGTACAACAGGCTCATTGCATATATATAGCTTACAATGTTACAAACATACATAATAAATTGACTGCAACAAAATAAATTGAAATATGAATTTATTGGGGGAGATAGAATGTACAGATTATTCATATTTATATTCTGGGCTAAACAATATTCCACACTAGACATTTTACTGGGCTGTCTCAGTCCACATAAGAATCCTCCTATTTCTTTTCTCTTATTTTCAAAACCACTCCAAGAACTTTATTTTCAGAAGTACTGAGCATCTTTGAGGCCAGCGAAAGTCAATGTAAGCTGCAGGCACTAAGCAGTTATGAAAATCAGGCCCTAACTGTTTAAGTAGGATATCTGTTTGTAAGAGTAATTAGGTTGCATCTATCCAAGGCTCTAAGTACCCTAATACATAATTAATAGTACAACAAAATCCCAGCAGTGCTAAAATAATCATTCAAACCGGAACTCAGCTAGCCAGCCACCTACAAAACAATCCTTCATAGTTCTGGGAAGAATATCCTCTCCGAAACAACCTGTCAGACAGGGGTCTTTTTCAGTGGGCCCAGATGGTCACCATGTTTGGGCTATTTTGGACCAAGCGGGGAGCAAGTTCCATAGTCCTGAACACTCAAAGAAAATGCCCTGCCAGCTGTCACCTCTTCATAACCAGAGGGATCCAGCTTGGGCTCCCTGCTGATCACAGCTGCTGTGGAAGTTTGGCCCAAGAAGAGAGGCGATCCCTCAGACAGACTGGTCCCAAGCTATTTAGGGCTTTATAAGTCATAACCCACACCTGAAATTCCACCCGGAGATCAACAGGCAGCCAGTGGAAATCCTGGAGCACCAGTGTCACTTGCTTCCAGCAAGATGCCCCACTTGGTAAGTGAGCCACTGTGTTCTGCACCAGCTTCAGTCTAGGATGGCTCTAAGGTGTATCCTCGGATATAGCACACTGTAATAGTCTCGTTTTGCGATAACAAAGGCCTGTGCAACAATCTGAGACATAATGGTAATTTCTAATTACATTAATAGAATCCTACGATATTAGAACCTAGTGATTTACAGCATTAGTTAAAAGGAACAGTCTGAAAAGAGACAGACAGAAAACAAAGCGATTCGTTCGGGTATAATGTGACTTTGAAAACTACCTTCTTCGGTAAAATCTAAAGAGAGATTTTTCACTTCTGAGTTACAAATATGGGAAATTAAAAGTTTCTCATGGAAATTTGGACAGGGCCTTAGCCACTGTAGTCCTAGCAGGAGCTGCTGTTATACTAGATGTGGTCAGATTAGATTAATTTCCTGTGCACTGACACTGCAAAGCAGCTGTAAAGCACTGTAGTAATAGTCCTTAGTAAAGAACATGGACCATTATAATATTGTTTTGTTGTTTTCTACTTTCTGGTTTTGATCTGTGCTAGGGAATGCAGCCAGAGAACAGTGATGACAAGGAAGAGGGAGAGGCTGTGCCTACAGAGGACCCAGGAGAGAGACTCATCCCAAAAGAGAAAGAGATCTCAGGGACCACGGAGCAGGAGATGTCGGGGGCCATGGAGCAGGAGGTCATGGGGGCCACGGAGCAGGAGGTCTCAGGAACCACAGAGCAGGAGGTTGCGGGGACCACGGAGCAGGAGGTTGCGGGGGCCATGGAGAAGGAGGTCACAGGGGCCATGGAGAAGGAGGTTGCAGGGGCCATGGAGCAGATGGTCTCTGAGGTCACCTTTGGAGAGGTGATTGGTTATGAATTTAAACTAGGGGAGCGTCTCATTCACAAAACCTACAATCCAGTGTTTGTGACATTACATTCCCAAATTGTTGAAGCAATTCTAATACTGTAAACACACACCACTGGATGAATCATGCAAGAGAGAGGCTAATTGGAAAGGAGACACTTGGTAACTAGCCATGGTGGATAAAAAACTCTTGACAAAATTCAAGGGGTTAGTTCATTATTGCATGCATTGCTAAAGTGCCCAACACCACGAGTGATACAGCCTTGCTGGTATATCAGTGGGATAATTTTAGAGCCTTTTAATTGCTTTCCAGCTTCCTCAGGAAGCAGCAAGACTGTTTTTATAGCTGACTATTTTTCTACATTGTTTCTCTCTTGTGATGACAAAGATAAGTAGAATTTTAGTAGCAAACTGTTGAATGAAAATCCTTTCACAGTCCTGATTTTATATGATGGCCTTTATGTCCCAGGAAAAATCCGAAGAGGTTTCCTCAGACCAAGTGGAAGTGGATAATCTTCCTCCCAAACTGCCTGACATGGAGCAGCCAGTGGTAGACAGCTGGACCAGATCCCGCACGTCCTCAGGAGCTAGCACCCAGAGGTCTGCATTATCAGTGCACATGGAGATTCATGCTGAGTCAGGTATCAGTCAGTGTCTTACTAATCATACTATCCTTGCAGCCAGCTTTCAAATACAGTATCCAGTTTTTTCTCCTCTCCCAATAAATGTGAATCTAGTTGGACATACACTACCGAATCTTAAGGCTTGTCTACACAGGGAACTCAGAAAAAATTAATTTGAATTAACTAAAAGTGTGAATTTAAAGTGTATTAATTAAATAACAATAAGCCTCATGTGGACACTCTTATTCAGAATTAAAGTGGTCTTAATTTGGTTTATTTTAATTCACACTTTAAATTCACACCTTTAATTCAGATTAATTTTTCTGCGTGTCTCCATTTAGACAAGCCTTAATCCTTATGTTTAGCCTCTGTATGATGCTACTACTAAGCCTGTTCTTAAATCTTTTCCATAATAACTTTCCTCCTCACTGTTAGAATTACTGTATATTTTTATTATGATTTATTTTCTGTGTGCTAGTGACATTGTGAGGCAATCTAAAATTCCAAAGAAAGCTGGCTATGTTAGGTACTTTTTCCCGCATCAGGACATCTGCTAATCTTAAAATACCTTTAAATACATTGAATTCTCAGGTGACATTGGGGTAAGCATCTCCTCTCCGTATTCAGACTCTGTGTTTCAGCAGTTTAACCAGCACCTCAGCAGGCTTGGCAGTGAGGAAGAGAATGAAAGTCTACATTATGCAGATGAGCAAGCTGAAATAGAGGGCAGTGAGGAAACAGAGGAGGAAACACAGCTGATTGTCTTGGACCCGGAACATGTAAGAAAAGTCCAAATTCAAGACTTGTCACTGGTATTGAGGGTTCCATGAAAACTGGGAGGCAATTGGGCCGTGGTTTAGCTGCATTCTAGGTTAAATATGTTATACATCCTGTTTAAAGTTCTGACTCCTGTATGGTATCTGCTCCCTCTGTAGTAAATTAGAGTCGCAGGTTAGAGCAATGGGAAAATCTGGTGAACTTCAGTTCTCATGAAAATGAAGGACCTATAGCTGGTGGGCAAGTGCTGTGCAAGCTTCCCTCGCACAGCTATGCCATTCATTTTCTTCTGACCTCCAAAGACTCTGGGCCTCTCCTAAACAGAAACGACTAGTGATGCCAACCTAGGTGGTAGTTTTATGATATGAACAAATGTCCACTAGGCTCAAGGCTGAGTCTGCGTAACCCATTTCACTTGCAGCCTGCTCAGGACAGGAACCCAAGTCTCCAGAGGTGAAAATGCAGTGTTATACCTAGGGTGACCAGACAGCAAATATAAAAAATAGGGACGGGGGTTGGGGGTAATAGGAGCCTATATAAGAAAAAGACCCAAAAATGGGGACTGTCCCTATAAAATCGGGACATCTGTTCACCCTAGTTATACCTGACTCATATTCCTTGATAACTTATTCATGCAGGTGTTATAAGGATGCTATCATCATCTTCCTTCCCTCTCTAGCCCCTGATGAGAAGATTCCAAGCTGCCTTAAAGCATTACCTTAGTAAACAGATGGAAAAAGTGACCATGGAGCTTCGGGAGCTGGTATAGTAGTTTTCCGTGGATTTCCCACAGCATTCCAGCCCTGTCCAAATTGGTGTGAATTGACCCATCTCCTCTTGTGTCTGCAGACGGTGGCCACAAAGCAGGGTAAGATGCAGAGGGAGGAGCTGGGAATGGTCCTTTATGGGGTCCAGCAGCAGCTGGCCCGGCTGCAGATGGAACTGGAGAAGAACCAGGACCGATATTCTCAGATAGCCATGGTGCGTCGGCAGCTCGAGGAGGAGCTGCAGGACATCAGACATTTGTACAAGAAAACATGTCAGAGCACTGAAGATGAACGCAAGAAAGGTGACTAAGGTGCTCTTGCTTAGTCTTTCCTTATTCTAGTCACGTAAGGACAAACGAGGTTGAGCGTAAGTCAAACAATGGCTTGAAGAACATCAGCCCAAGCATTCAGGAATGGCTCGCTGACTGAAAAGATCAACCCAAGCATACCCTCCATCTTTGTCATAAGACAAATGCTTTTCTGTCCCTTTAAGGGGTTCCTTTGAACAAAGGCCATTCCTGGCAAATAGGCTTTCATAGATTCTAAGGCCACATTGTGATCATCTAACCTGATCTCCTGTATAGCACAGTCCAGAGAACTTCCCCAAAAGAATTCCTAGAGCAGATCTCCTAGAACATAAGAATGGCCACACATCCATCTTGCCCAGTATCCTGTCTTTCGACAGTGGCCAATGCCAGGTGCCCCAAGGGGAATGAACAGAACAGGTAATCATCAGGTGATCCATACTTGATCAAGTGATCTGTTCCATCATTCCCATTATCAGAAAAACATCCATTCTTGATTTAAAAATTGCCAGTGAGGGGGAATTCACCAGGACATTTGGTAAGTTGTTCCAATGGCTTTCCAATATTCAACACAACTCATTTCCCACCATTTGGCTATTTATACTTGTCTGAGGCCTCTGCCTGGGACTGTTGAGGCTTTGGTGAAGATTGCAGATCCTTAGTTGATTAGGCAGCCTGGTGCATCAGATGACGGTCTTCTGCATGGCAACCCCTTACAGTCAAGGAAATGAACTTAGCTGGGCTATTTCAGTATTGTAGAGGTACAGGATATACTGGGAATTGAGGGTACTTACCAGGTCTCTTGGGCAATTTCTCTCCAGGAATTCTGCTCCAGGAACTGATGTCCATGCCCACCTCAGAGAGGGTCATATGACTTGGGTGGATTTTTTAGGGGTTTTGCTCTGTCCACATCCTAATTTCTTTCTCTTTCAGCTCTGGTATGGTACATGCTGCAGAAATCCTCTTCTGTAACTAACCTTTCCACCTATCTCCCCAGTTTCTGTAATGCAGACCGAGGTGGAAAACCTGGCCCTGCGTCTGTTCTATATGCAGAACATGGACCAGGATGTGCGCGACGACATCTGTGTGATGAAACGGGCAGTGAAGAAGGCTGAGGCAGACAGGAACCAGGCTGAGGTGGAGAAGAAAAAACAGGTATAGGGCAAATATCAAGTCTGTCAAAGAGGCTGTGAATTATGTCATTGGAGTTCAGAGTCCCTTGGGGAAATGCTGTCTTGTCATACAGAATGCTAAAAGAACATATTCTAGGAAGATTGGTACAAAATGTGGTCTGCCCTCTTCCACTCTTAGATGGTATTTGTTTGTAAATACCAGGTAGTTCCTTAGATGTGTGTTTTCTAAATCAAATCATTCATAAGAACATCAGAACGGCCACACTGGGTCAGACCAAAGGTCCATCTAGCCCAGTATCCTGTCTGCCGACAGTGGCCAATGCCAGGTGCCCCAGAGGGAATGAACAGAACAGGGAATCATCAAGTGATCCATTCCTGTCGCCCATTCCCAGCTTCTGGCAAACAGAGGCTAGGGAAACCATCCCTGCGCATCCTGGCTAATAGCCATTCATAGACCTATCCTCCAGGAACTTATCTAGTTCTTTTTTGACCCCTGTTATAGCCTTAGCCTTCACAACATCCTCTGGCAAGGAGTTCCACAGGTTGACTATGCATTATGTGAAGAAATACTTCTTTTTGTTTGTTTTAAAACTGCTGCCTGTTAATTTCATGTGGTGACCTCTAGTTCTTGTGTTATGAGAAGGAGTAAATAACCCTTCTTTATTTACTTTCTCCACACCAGTCATGATTGTATAGACCTCTATCATATTCCCCCACTTAGTCGTCTCTTTTCCAAGCTGAAAAGTCCCAGTTTCATTAATCTGTCCTAATATGGCAACTGTTCCATACCTCAGTCATTTTTTGTTGCCCTTTTCTGAACCTTTTCCAATTCCAATATATCTTTTTTGAGATGGGGCGACTACATCTGCACACAGTATTCAAGGTGTGGGCGTCCCATGGATTTACATAGAGGCAGTATGATATTTTCTCTCTTATTATTTATCCCTTTCCTAATGATTCCCAACATTCTGTTCGCCTATTTTTCCCTCTAAATTAAAAAAAAAAATCCCAGAAACCTTCCTGACAGCAAAAAAATAAAATCAAAAAACACAGCACAGCTTCTTTGAGCAACTCTATAGTAACAACCCAGTATCCAGACATGCAAAGGAGGAAGGTGAGGTTTAGTGAGGAGACACCTTATTTTCAAGCCCCAGGGGGATTATTCTGAACAATGATGAGTTTAGAAAAGTGATTTTGCAACACAAAATATAGCTGGCCCGTTCATTTTAACTCATGCTCCCTCTGCTGGTTAGATGGCTGCCTCTTGCAACAGAATAAATATTGTAGGAGTATGTGAACCGTGGCAATGGGGTGTGGATTTTTGATAGCTATTTAGAGGGCATTTTCTTCTAAATTATTACCTTTTAAGATAGTCAGATGCCATGGTGACGGGCACAGTATAATAACCTAGATAGATAGAAGTTAGGTGACATTTTGGACCTGATGCTCTTCCTTGATATGAGACTGGCTAATATAAATGGACCAAATGAAAATGAATCCTCTGCAGAGTGGTGCAATGTACTGAGCAATCTTGACCACTCAGCAGAGATGGAGATGACTGTAGTCACATGGCACTGCACACACTAGTGAGGATGGTGAAGATCTGATAGCCACCACATCTAATGCAACACCCTCACTTGACCCTGCTTCCCCTATGGGATTCTGGCTGAATTCATGTTGTCAGGGGTGGGATTGTTTGCAGTATTTGTGCTGATCTGTTGTAGTCTGATTTCTGTAGGATCTGCTTGTAGACCGCTTAACAAGGAAGTTCAATGAACTGCAGGAGCAGATTGGTCTGTATGAAGCTCAATTTATTGCCCAGGCTGAAGACACAAAAATAACACGAAAAGCAGTGAGTGAGGTAGGAGATGACAATATCTTTCATGTGTGGTTAATATTACATTTTGTGATGAGCCAGAGTCCTCCACCCTGCGCGTAACACAGTACACACACCCTGGGTTTGAGTCCAAAATCTCACACCCCTGCCCTTTGTGTGAATAAAGGGTTTCCTATGTTCTTAAGAACAACAACAAATAAAACTTATCCTGAGTTGGCTGTTGGTAGGGTTTCCCCCTGCAAGACCTCCTGTCTCACCCACTTAGTTCCTTTACCTTGGAGAGAGACACACACCCCTTCTGTGCTCCTGGATTGGAGCTAAGCAGACTCATCAGGTGTGACTGATAGGATGAGTCTTCAGCAGAGTAACTCCATGCCAGGTCCAATCTCTGACATCCAGCTAATTACATATCTTTCTCCAGTACATCAAAGTAGCACAATATCCAAGTATTACATAGTAATTATATTTAGCTTTACACCTAGGTGTTACCACAATGTAAATAATAGCTGTATAGTGCTACCATCACAATACGCTGCACAGATGCACTGACCCAACTGTGCTAGCACAATACACCTTTTCTAGTCTGGATTTTCATGTTAAATCTGTAGCTTAATACATTACCATTTACAGTACATTGTAAATTGTATCCCATAAGACATACAGGATGTGAGACAAGGCTGAGTTAATGTTGCTGTTGGGGCCTTGACATTTGCATTTCCTTTCCTTTCTGCAATTTTTGTCTGTGACCTTAATGTTGCAAAAAATGTTCATGTACATAATGATATAAATTGCACTTTTGGTTACAGTGAAGTCGTTAGAGTAACTGAAACAAGATTCAGAGTGGTAGCCGTGTTAGTCTGTATCAGCAAAAAGAACAAAGAGTACTTGTGGCACCTTAGAGACTAACAAATTTATTTAGGCATAAGCTTTCGTGGGCTAAAACCCACTTCATTGGATGCATGCAGTGGAAAATACAGTAGGAAGATATATATACACAGAGAACATGAAACAATGGGGGTTGCCATACTAACTCTAACAAGACTAATCAATTAAGGTGGGCTATTATCAGCAGGAGAAAAAAAACTTTTGTAGTGATAATCAAGATGGCCCGTTTCAAACAGCTGACAAGAAGGTGTGAGTAACAGTAGGGGAAAAATTAGCATGGGGAAATAGTTTTTAGTTTGTGTAATGGCTGGACACCATTAAATTAGGCTTGAATAAAGACCGGGAGTGGATAGGTCATTATACAAACTAAAAACTATTTCCCCATGCTAATTTTTCCCCTACTGTTACTCACACCTTCTTGTCAGCTGTTTGAAACGGGCCATCCTGATTATCACTACAAAAGTTTTTTTTCTCCTGCTGATAATAGCCCACCTTAATTGATTAGTCTTGTTAGAGTTGGTATGGCAACCCCCATTTTTTCATGTTCTCTGTGTGTGTGTATATATATATATCTTCCTACTGTATTTTCCACTGCATGCATCCAATGAAGTGGGTTTTAGCCCACGAAAGTTTATGCCCAAATAAATTTGTTTGTCTCTAAGGTGCCACAAGTACTCCTGTTCTTTTTGCTGAAAACAAGATGTAAGCCAATGCGTTTAATTCACTTACTCTACAAGGGTAAAGGTACAAAGAGCCAAAGAAAGAGCAGGGGATATAGGAAAACAAGAGAAGACAAAGCATGAATATTTTGAGCTGTTTCTTCCCAGCTGTATTGTGAAATAAAGTGGGCAATGAGGATAGAATGCAGGTGTGAGACCCCAGCCCAGTGTTGATTCAGTATTTCAGAGTGGTGTCTCTCTGCAGGCTTGTATGGAGATACAAACTATTAACATGGAGAAGAAGCAACTGATGCATCAGTGGGATAGCAGTTTGACTGGGATGAAGCGACGAGATGAAGCCTACTCTGCCATGCAGGAGGCACTAAGGTATAGCATCTGAAAGTGAGCCAACAAAAAGAATAGCTACACTTTGGATGGGAGTTGTTCTAAGAGAGAAAAGAATGCTGTCAAGGTTATTGTTAATATAGCGTTGTATGTACAGTGTGCACTAAACGAAGAATAAATCTGTTGTTCTGAAGAGCTTAGAAAGGCAAAGGGTCATTATGGTCAGGAGCATCAGTTTTTGTTAGTGTTTTCTCCCTTCACAGCGTGATCTTCCTTCAGAGGGATGAAATAGATAACTAGGCAGAGTTCTCTGGTTTGCATTTCACTCTATCCCGTGCGGGACTTCCCAGGACAAAAGAAGAGACATCAGGAAAGATTTACCTAGATAATTTGCCGTCATGATTTGGTGACATTCGGCAAGAATCCATTCCTCAGGAAATCCCGGCCTTTGGTGCTGAAGGGAATGTGCATTCTTTCGTTAGCCCTAAAACTTGCCCAATGGAGCATGAATCAGCAAAATACTTTTCTACTCTGATTTCCTGAGGAGAATAGGGAGAAGAACTGAAATAAATTCATTTTCTATAGACACATTTCCTTTTGACTTTTGGTTTCTCCATCCATCTGCCAAGAGCTCTGTGTTGTCACATTCACACTGCAGGAAGGGAGACATGCTGACACTGTCTGCTTTCCCTTAATCTCTACATCAGGGTTGGGAGAAGGATGTTTCCATTGTCAAACACCCACCTCTGCCAGCCACTTGTAAGGCTCCATCATGACTATGATGTTGGTTATTCCGCTAGTTTCAGTAGCTTGGTACCTGTGTAATGAAATGTGCCTGTGTGGCAGTGGACAGGTGATGGCAAGGAAATGACGGCTGAACTTGGGAAACATAGAGGGCTTCTGAAGTGGAATACGTTATATCTCCAACTCAGGGTACTCAGATACCATCATGAGGGGGCAGTATTAAAACATGGAATGGAAGTGGAAATAAAATGGAATTTGTTGCTGAGTATTTGGATCCTATTAAGATTGAAAGGTCAGCCAGCTGTTCATCCAGCAGCTAAGTGCTCAGCAGCTAGGTGAAGGTAGAGAGGAACTTTGTGAAACAATATTTTATTTATCACAAGCCTGTGGGTGACTATTGGGATTGCAAGCAGTTTGTTTTAACTGCAGAGATGTATGACTTGCATCCATAGGACTGTGGAGGGGAAAATTAGTGAGGAATTCAACAGAAGATCAGGACAGACGAGAGAAATACTGTCACTGAGTTAATTACTTCCAGGCACTCATCAGCTGGATAGAACCCACCCAGAAACATAATATATTTTTCACACAGTAGGTGGTAAAGTATTTCATAAAATGTACTAACTGTATATTAAAATACTCCTGATGATATACAAAATATGTTTAAACTGTGACAAAATTGGTTAGTTTTCATGCAGTCAGCTAGGTGCAATCTGTAGTAAATGTGTATGATGTCTTTCTCACAATCACACACTGCTGTTTCCTGTGAGAATACAGCTTTGCTGAAGCAGTTCTCTCTAAGCAGAGAAGAAAAACGCTCGCTTCTCAGCTGCTGCAATCTGTGATTCCCACCTCCTCCAACTCCCCATAAGTGAGAGAGCTGCCTGCTTCTCTGCATACACTGGCATCTTCTTTGCTTTCTCTCTCCTTAGTGTAACTTCCCAGCATGGTGACCCATCCACTCCCAGTGTATCCAGGCTGTGGTCTCCTTCACCCTTCCCATAAGGACATCTTCTGGAATGTAGTCTATTGGCAAAGAAATGACATGATGCCACCAATAACAGTTGGGTCATCACAGCATGGGCTTGGTGGAAAGAGGGGGGGAAATATTATGAAAAAGAGCATACCTGTTCCAATACAAATGGGTACCTGAGGACCTGAAAGGACCCCTTCCCCAACAGAACCTAGGTTATGCCTGCCCTTTTGGTCAGGCAGGATTGAAGGCAGTTCCTCACCTCAGTGTCCCTTCTGGGCCAATTGGAGCCTGGTGCTAGAGAGCCATGCAGGGAGCTTCTATCCTCTCACTCCTAGAGCTGGTGCCCCAGTGGTTCTGTGTTCTCATCTGAACTGGCCCTGGGAGTTTTGGGCTGAGATCAGGCCCTGAGGACTCATCCCCTGAACTGCATTGTAACAGGACTGGGAGATCTAGAGCACAAGCAGCTATTCAAAATTATCCAAAAAATTAGGTGCATTAGTTTTATTTCCAGTAGGGTGATTTTAATGAACACAGATAGTCCCAGTGCTGAATGAATTTGTCTGATTTTCTTGTTCTTCGCTAACTCATTTCTGCAGCAGCCTGTTTGAAAGCAGGAATTTGGAGTTGACTATCCAGGGCATAAATCAATCCCCATGACACTCTCCTGTCTTCTCCTTGCCCTTGCAGGCAGTCCAAGCACCAGCTCAAGTCCTTAGAGACAGAGATCCAAGTCTACAAGAAGTCAGTCACGAAGGAGGAAGAACGGAACGAGCTGCTTGCCAGCATCTTGAACCGCTCGGAGAATGATGGCAACATGAGCAAGAAGCTGATTGCCCAGTGCACGGCCAAACAGGATGCCCTGAAAGTTGAATACAGCACCTACACCCGCACGCTGCATGAGACAGAGCAAGCCCTCAGCAGGGCCAACTTGGTGAGACCAGATACCCATGGACAAGAGACTCTTTTAATCAGACACTGATATTTTGTCACCTGCAGATTTCCATTCACTTTCCCCAAATCCCAACAGCCCGCGCTTTTGAACAGCCCTGTTTCCGTGTCTTTCCTCTCAGGACCGAGCTGCTCGGATGAATGAGCTGCAAGCCATCAGTAAGGAAATAGAGAAAGAGACTGAAGCCAGACAGGAGTTGGAGAATCAGATCATGGCAAAGCTGCAGGATCAGCTGATGTCCAGCAAAGCAGCAAAATATTTTTCGCAACTGGCTGCTAAACTTCATAAGAGAAAGCTGGATCTGGTATGGCATCTGCTTCTGTGTGACTGATGGTAGCTGACGCTCAGGAGAGAGAGACACATTCTGTGTTTATTCCCTCCAGGATACTACAAGCATGGCCCAAAGGCCATTGCCACCAGTAGATAGCCTCCCCTGCCAAAAAAAAAAAAAGGGACCCCCATCTAAAGCACACTCCATCACATTCCCTGTGTTCCTAGTGCTCCAGCTCCTGTCCTGGACTGTAGCATTCTAGCCAGATTCTATCTTGGGTCATTCCCTTTGCCTTATTAAATTTCTCGTACAGTTTCAAATGGCTGGGATTCTTCTTTACTTACAGTCCTAAGCTGTTGCATTATGTTGCCATGTGCTGTTAAATTGCTGTTTCACCCTACAAGTGGCTGTATTTCAGTGGCGGGTGAAGTGACTCCCTTGTAAACTGTAGGCTGAGTTGGTAAAATACTTTAGGACTCTTCAGGATGAGAGGTACTATAGAAATATGAGAGATCTCTGTTACTGTTAAGTTTTCAGGTCTTGTGGAAAGGGCAGGGGACATGCTTATTAAGCATAAAAGTAGAAGGGCCTGCCAAGCAAAATGCAGCTTCTCTGAATTCCCCTCCAGGTGCAGATGTGCCTGAGAGCTCTTCCCTCCCCAGCTGCCTTTTGAGGATCATGTTGCAGGGTTTCCGAATATAATTTAGCCAAAGAAATATTACTGCCATCTTGTACAGCAGGTACTGGCTTCATGTTCGGCTTAGAGAATGGCACAGAGTGATGCATCCTGGGCATGTTTAGACTCGGGGCTGCATAAGGAATACAGCAGACCCACTCTCTAAATGAAGTGAACCAGAGGCGGCCAAAGCACAGAGCATGACATTTTACGATCTGGCTGCCCTCATCAGCATACAGAGGTGCAGCTCACAGAGACTACAAGTTCCAGCAAGAATTGTGCCATCCTGAGTTGAGTGACCTAGTGGTCACATCAAGAATGTAGCAGCGAGTGCTCAGACTTGTGTTTCTATGGGCCCTGTTTCTCTGTTCAGTATTAAGGCGACTTCACTGCACTCCATTTTCTATAAATCAGGTGCAATCCTTGGGCTCCTGGCAAGCTGTTAATGCAGCCTTTGATTGTGAAACATGCAGGCAACTCCGAGATGGATCTTCTGTAGTTATTTGCATCTCTGTATCTGTCTGGCCAGATGTAACTGAGGCATATAGGTTGGGAAAATAACTTCAGGGGTGATGATGGTGATGATAAAACTTTGCCGTCTCTAGCATCTTCCCTTAAAGGACTTCAGGATTACTGCCTCCCATCATCCCTAGGAAGTAGGTAAATATCATTATCCCCATTGTACTGATGGGGCAAGAGAGGCACAGAGAGGTTAAGTAACTAGCCCAAAGCCCCATAGCACATTTGACAGAGCTGGACATAGACTCCGGTCTTCTGACTCCTAGTCCTGTTCTTTACATACTAGATGTGCTCCTCTCTTAGCCATCTTTCGTTGCCAGGATTGCAGACCTGTGGATTACTGCTGAATGACAATGCTTTTCTTGTTGATGATGTTATTAGGAGCTGCATTTTTCCAAAGTTGAGAATGACACAGCCCAGGTCATTCTGGACACAACTCACACCAACTGCAGGCTCGCTATGCTCCAAAAGACATTCTCCGAGCTGGACAAGGAAATGAAAAATATCAATGACCTGATCAATCGCAGTGAGAATGAGATCGCCAAGCGCAATCTCCTTATCGAGCGCAAGCAGGGGGTTGTCAACCTGTTCAACAAGAAAATGGAGCTGATGATTTCCCAGTTGGGGGTACGTCCCTTATGCTTAATCCCCCAGACCTGATTTCATTCTTTGATGATATTACAAGTTTGGTTCATAAAGGTAACTGCGTAGTAGAGGTAATAGACACGGGTGAGGTAATGAGAGGAGGTGTCTATCCTGTACAATGCACTCAGAATGCCTGTCGTGCTGATTTTTGTATTACTATCTGTATCCCTAAAAAACTATCAAAGCAGCAGCCCTGGCCAAGACCTCTCCTGGGAGGCCAGACTAAATGTAAATGGAGATAACCCCAGTTCTGGCTGGTGAATTCTGCTGCTGATGTGAGCAAGTCCCAGTTTAGACTCATGATTAGTTTTAATGCAAAAATTAAATCCCAGCTTCACGATGTGTCATTTTAAGAAATAATCCAACAATTGATTAAGAGCAAATCTATGGGATGAGGATTTTTCTTGGTGCATTTAGGGACTTCCATTCAGCGTGTGCACATACAGTCTAAACACAGGAAAGGGGGTGGAGGAGGGTGAAGATGAGGAAAGCCATACACCGTTCTCTCTGCCTATGCATGACAGAAACCAATTCTGTACAACCAGAAAGCAACACCCAAACCTGTTCACATGATCCCAGAACTCAGATAGCAGCACTGCTGATGCAGCCCTGAGCTGGAAAAGCATTTGGATACCAACATGCAAAATGAGCATTTCAGGCCCCCGTGTGCTGAGAGCTCCAGAAGGTCTAGGGATGCCACTGTACGTAGCCTCTCTGTCTGACTAATCCCAAACTTCTTTCCTTTATAGGGCCAAGAACTGGGACCCTTGGAAGTTGAGATCAACAGGCTGACCAAGCAAATAGATGAATACAACTCAGAGGTGATGACACTGCAGAAGTACTGGCTCAGGCTGCAGAAAGAGCTGGTCAAACTGACCCACGAGCAGGAAGAGCAGCTGGCTTCCCTGGATATGTTGAAGAAACAGATCACCATCATGCAACAAAAGAAAGTGCGCACTGAAAGTAAGTGTTTCCCTCAATCTTCCTGGCGATGTTAATCAACTAGCAGGCACGCACTGCCAGAGAACAAAGGGAGAGAAGGTTCAATAACTTGTAATATTAGAACCCCTCAACAAAGAACATTTCCAGTATCTGCAAGCATAGTGCCACATACGAGCAATACAGTGTATCCCGGGGTGTACACTGGGGCTACAAGCCAGGCACCTTCTGCCACTCAAGCAGTCTGGTATCCCTGCTAAGGGCCGGATCTTGCAGCCTGTGCTTATGTAAGAGGAAGGGTTGCAGGATCGCACCCCAAGTGACCATCCTGATATGTTACTGTTCTTAGGAAATAGAGTCATAAAGGTTAAGGCCAGAAGGGACTACCAGATCATCTAGTCTGACTTCTGGTGTATCACAGGCCACCAGCACCACCCAGCACCTGCACACTAGACCCAGCAACCAAATTAGACCAAAGTATCGCGGCTTCCAAGAGACTAGATTATTATGTGCCACAGGCAGAGAACAGGAGGGACCGAGGTGCACCAGTGCCCTAGGCCCCAACAACGTCAAAGAAGTGAGATATGTGAGGGGTTACCCCCACTCTGGGGAGCGACCTGATGTACTGGGGAAGCAGCAAAGAATCCTGTGGCACCTTATAGACTGACAGACGTTTTGCAGCATGAGCTTTCGTGGGTGAATACCCACTTCTTCGGATGCAAGCCACTGCAAGCAAGCCACTGCTTGCATCCGAAGAAGTGGGTATTCACCCACGAAAGCTCATGCTGCAAAACGTGTGTTAGTCTATAAGGTGCCACAGGATTCTTTGCTGCTTCTACAGAACCAGACTAACACGGCTACCCCTCTGATACCTGATGTACTGGGGTACCACTGAGCCTCTCAGTGGTTTGAGCATTGGTCTGCTAAACCCAGGGTTGTGAGTTCAATCCTTGAGGAGGCCACTTAGGGTTCTGGAGCAAAAATTGGTCCTGCTAGTGAAGGCAGGGGACTGGACTCGATGACCTTTCAAGGTCCCTTCCAGTTCTAGGAGATTGGTATATCTCCAATTATTACTATTACTTTCCCACAGTTGAGTCCTGGCCCTCAGGTGTTTCCAGGTATGGTGTTGCAGGGAGAGTGAGGTCCCCTCATGATGTCATTGTCCCCCTTTTATATCTTCACCCCACTTGGAGGAAAGCTCCTTTGCTGTGACCTGGGTCAGACAGTTCCCCTTGTGCAGTGCTATCTCGGAGAGGTTTCTATTGCACACAGTTCCTGGGGTAATCCCTGCGCTCGTGTGCATTTCCTCAGTGAGTCAGTAACATTGTTTGTCCTTTTCACTGTTGTACCTGAAAGGCTGCTTGGGGGTGTTTTCAGCCTCAGGACGTGTTTCAGTAACACGTACACAGCCAAACGTCCTAACTTCACACACAACAATAGCACATAAAATCCAACGAGATGTTACCATCTAGAAGATGAAGACTTTTAGAATAAGACGTCACAAGACATAATTTGTACGAAACAGACCCCAATGACATGACAGTGGTGAATATTGGGGAGTGGGGGTGTCACAAGAAATAGCCAGATAATCCTGGCAAGTGACCCACATCCAGACACTGCAGAGGAAGGCGAAAAACCTGCAAGGTCACTGCCAATCCGACCTGGGGGAAATTCCTTCCTGACTCCACATATGGTGATCAGTTAGACCTTCAGCATGTTTGTTACCTTTTGTCTGTCTAACAGATGGCTGGTACGTGCCCAACCCTGAGATTATAGCAGTTCTAGCATCCCAGTCCTCCTTTCATCATAACCATTTGCAAAACATGGATTTGATTTGGGCTTTATGGAAAGGCTTGTGGCTTTGTCAGTGTCCATGGAGACTTTCAGAGTGGGTAGCTACAAGTGCAGCTTTGTCTACACTGTCAGAACTCCCCCACCTCCCAGTGCCCTGGTGGGTGCTCTCTGCTTTCACTTCTAAAAATCTTTTCCATCTCTTTCCTGGAAAGATGAAATCCAGCAGGAGAAGAACGAGCAGAAAGACATTGAACGCCACATGAGGAACATGGGCAATGACTTGATGAAATTCAACATGTTAATCAACAAGAATAGCCACAACTCGGAGGAGCTGCAGCATGGCAACACCATCATGGAGAATGAGTTTGTCCGCTCGCTCAAGGTAGAGAAGGCGTTGCTCCTCGTCTCCAAGACACAGCCTGACACACGGCAATCTTGCTGAGCTCCCACTGGCACTGCGTTGCAGGAGACAGTCAGAGATTGCTAACTGCTGCCCCTATGGCACAAAACACTGTAGCCAGATGGCAATGTACAGCTATCTGGCTGTCCCAATTACATTTCTGTGCAGAGACAATGATTCCCTTTACATAGCCAAGGAGGGTTAGAAATTCTACCTGTGTTGTGGGGAGGGTTGTCAGCCAAAAGGGGCAGGAAGATCAGAGGCAAGCAGTGAGCCTGCCAGCGCCTCTCAGTCTGACACAGTGATGTTGATTTCTGCTTCCTAACTCTAGGCAGCAGAGAGAGAGTCAATTGAGATGCAGGAGAAGCTGGACCGACTGCATGAGGAGAAAGAGAGACTCCTAAACAGCCTGGTGGAAGCAGAGTGAGACCCAGACCCCTTGTTTTATGCCAGTGTTTGAACTCTCTTGTCATGCAACTGCATTATCCTTCCTGCCCTAATGCTGTAGGGGAAAATGCATTCTGTCCCATCCTGTCAGATTGACATGCTCCTTTCCTGGCTCCCCTTTACCTTGGATGGGAAGGTGGGATGAGTTCTGTAACTTTTTGTAACCCAGAAGGTTAAGGGGCTATCATTTATTTTCTGCAGGCCAGGTACAGTCACGGTAACTGCTCCATCCTGCTGCACCAGCAGCCTGTTTCCGTAGATGAATGAGAAGCAATGTGGTCTCCACTCTCACTCAGTGTTTGGCCTCTAGTCAGCAGAAGGCTGCCAGTGTTGAGTGTGTGGGGGAGAGGGGAAAACCCAGTATGCAGTGGTGTGATGTAAGCCCAGTGGCTGTCCAGAGGAAGGTAGCTACATAATCCAAAATTCTCAAACTTGGGACTTCACAGTAGGCCCCTAAATAAAGGGCCTGATTTTTCAGAGCTGCTGAGTTAACAAATGTTGGCATTAATCCTCTATGCTGCAATCCCAACCCCGACTTCTACCATTGTCATGGCACTTCTGACCTGCAGAACCCTGATGGACTCTCACATTGAGGGCACCAGTGGGTCATGTTCCATACAGTGAACTCTTAGTTTCCTGCTGGACTGTTGAGCTTTGGACTCAGAATGGGGGTCCATAGTGTGACATCACATATACAAGGGAATCAAGCGGCAGGGTGACCCCTTCTTTTTCATACAAAGGCATCCCCTCCCATTCTGTCCTTGAAGGCATCAGATCATGCTATGGGAGAAAAAGATCCAGCTGGCCAAGGAGATGCGTGCTGCAGTGGACTCAGAGACAGGGCAAGGCGAGATCCGAGCCATGAAAACAGAGATCCATAGGATGCAGGTGAGCCAAGCTGGGAGGGGGAAGAGGAGATTCACAAGGAGATTACCCAGCCTTGCAGGAGATGCTGAAACATCAAACAGTAGATAGGAGATAAGGTGGGGAAGGATTGTCTCCAAGGATCCTGGCAGTGTCAGGGATAGGTGTCTTCCTGTGACCTGTCCAGCAATTGAACTAGCTCAGCATGCTGTTACACCTCTTTACATGTTCCTTGGGTTAGCCTAGCAATGGGGGAGCTCAGCAAAAGGTAGACCTGACTGGGAAGGAAACTTACAGGATAGTGTTTATCTTACTACATGGTGGCCCAGTATGTAACCAAAGCAGCACTTATGGAATACTACATCCACCAATGCACTGATTCAGAGAAGTGTTTCTCTCTCTGTGAAGGCAACCTCCTCTCCCACCCACAGGATACTTCTACCCTCCTTCCCTTATTACTGCGTTTAGACTAATTGATTGCATTGAAATCTTTAGAAGATTGTGTTGGGCAAGCGGACGGGGAGTCAGTTATTAGTCTGATGCCCCCAGATCCATGCTGTGCAAACCTGGCTCATGATTTTGTTGAAAGATTTGGGCTGTCAAGGCCAGTGTGTCAAATGTGTCCTGTCTCGGCAGCTGGAATTTGTCACACTGAAAGTCTTCTATCAGATGTAATTTGTGCCCACTGGGGATCTTCAGAGTTTCTCTCTCCTCACACATGGCAGGTCCGCTACAGCCAGCTGACAAAGCAGCAGGAGAAGATGATTCGAGATATGGAGGCTGCTGTCTCCCGCAGAGAGACCATCATGATTCGGGGGGAGGGTCAGAGCAAAATGGATAAGAAACATTTCACCAAGAGCGACTTCCACCACAAGACACAGGAGCTGCGGAAGAAGATCAAGGAAACCCAAAAGGTGAGCAGGTAGAGAGGGGCCATCGGACACTCGCTTTGTAATTAGAAACATGTCAGATACTGCTTGACATCAGCTTTGCTTTATGACCTACTACCAGACTATGCAAAGAGGATCTCATGCAAGGTTCACTGAGCCAACCTTTCTCCCAGATGGCAAGGAGAGTGCTGTGGACATGTCAGTGGGGAAGAGGACCCTGGGGATAGGCCATGGTGAAACTCATGTTGGTCTCCAGGATTCTGTGGTATTCCTCACGTAGCTCTGATGATCATCTGCTTTTTGCTATAGCCTGAAGGGGCAGCACGTGCCAGACCCACTAACCTTCTGTCTTAGAAGAACGTGATGGGACTTTTATTCAAACCCCTCAACACTGCTCCTCATTCCTCAGTTATCCCATTTTCTTTAGTCGCTTGGGATTGGGATACAAAGTGCTTGGAAGGAAAGTGCTTGGTGCATGTTCTGTGCCATCTGCCTCTCTTCATGGTAGTGTAAAGAAAAGTGCAGTAATGTGCCCCCAGGCATGGAGACACACTCACTGCACAGCAATGCAATGAAACACCAGTGGACTGTCACCTTTCCTGGCACAACATTAGAACGCCCAGTGTGCCTAATGGGCATCTAGCAGTGTGAGTGCCTGAGCCTTCAGGCCACAAAGTATACTTACTAAAGGAAGTACAGCCTTTAAATGTCCAAGAAAGGGGGAGCTCTCAGGTGATAATTTGGCAATGGAGTTAGCATGCAGAGGCAGAATCTCAAGTTTCCTTCCCTTCCTTTCATTAGAATGCTCAAGACTGCAACAGAACCATCACAGAGCTGGAGAACACCCAGAAATCTCTCAGCATCAGCCTTCTGGAAAAGCAGCAGCAGCTCTCCAGTTTGCAGGCTGAGGCAGATGTCCTTGATGCAGACATAGAGCGGCTTCAGGACCAGAAACGTTGGGTAAGGTGTCTTTAATACATAGGCACTGCATGTATTATTGTCCTGTGCTGCCAGCCCACACAGCCTTCCTACCTCATCCCAAACCACATGTACCCAGCTCAGGCTGGATATTTGAGCACCATCGTGTTCATGTTCCGCTCTAGAACTGGAAGTCTCAACAATAAGAACAAAGTTCATCTGTGTGGGAGACAGAACTTTCTCTGGGGTTGGTGTGACTCGACTGACCTCCCTTGTCTTTTAAAATTCATAGAATTGCTCTGTCTTTGCAAGATTTCCCTTCTACGCATGTGTCTGATTTGGAGGTTCCCTAAGCTATGTTGTGATCATTTATATATATAACACTCAACATCGGGGATGCCCGTTTGAGTAGTTACAACAGGACTTCACTGAGCTGTCCCTCTTAATAATCCCGTTTCAAGCTGTGATCGTCACTTTTCGTCCCCCATTTAATTAAGTCCTTCTTACTCTCCTAGCTCCCTTTCGTTCAGTCAGATGTCTTTAATGCAGTTTTCATTGTTGCTCGTCTAAGAACCTTTCAGAAATCGTGGCCTATCAGAATCGTCAGAAGCATCTGCAGGCAGTGAAGGACGGGAAGTATACTCCACTCTGCCGCACCCAGCAAGCCCTGCAGAAGGAGCAGCAGAAACAGCAGGACCGGCTGCACACCATTAATGTCATCATCCATCAGATTCAGCAGGAGTATCCTCAGTACCAGAGGGTGCTGTGCGGGCTCAGCCAGGCCCTGGACTCCAGGCTTGGATCACAGGAAGCAGAATAGATAGAAGCACAGAGCCAGATCTGAATAAAGTATCTTTTGACAAATATTTTCACAAATAAATATAGTATAAGCTTTTACTGCTCTTGTCACTCTCCTGGATGTTGGAGGCTGAGTAACAGAAAAATGAGTAGCAGTTGGAATCTGCTTCTGAGATCTTGGGTTCCAGCCATGCGTGCCCTGCTCCAATCTCTGGCTTTTCTGTCTGCTCCAAGACAACAGGCTGGTTTAGCTCCAACCACTCATATAATTGTGTATTGTGTTAGAACATGGGAAGGAGGGGCAAGTCCACCTTAAGGGGTTAAGTCGCACAGTCTTCTCCATGGACAGAGGGATGGGTCCTACAGCACTTTCTGCCAAGTCTGGGGAGCTCACCAGATTTGAGCAGCATCGAAGCTGAAGATGGACTATGGATGCCTCTGGACTGGGAAGATGCGTGCAGACAGGGCATGAATGAAACGGAAAATCCTCTAATCTTGGTCATACTTCCCTTCTCTACAGAATACTGTTCTTTAGTGAATTGCCAACAGTCTTTCCCATCAGTGTGAGCACCTCACTTAAGAGCTCCAACTGCAAAAACAAATCCACCTGGCTTTGCTTAGTGGTAGTGCCCCTAACTTAGGGAGCTTATACAAGGTGAAACCCTGAGGTCTGGCCTCTGCCGATCAGAATAAGCAGAGGGACATCACAGGGGAAATGCACATTTTTCTAAGCAGCCTGGACTTGTGTTTAACAGCTGCTTATTTCATAAGCCTGTGTAGGAAAAAGAGGAAAGCGCCCTGCATCTTCATCGATTTCAGATTTCCTTTGCATTTCATTTCATTTCAGTGGGTTGCTTGGCATCTCTTCTGTGTTGTGTTTGTTTTATTGACTTGCTGCTCGGCTGTGAGAAATCGCTACCGCTCTGGGCCTCAGTTTCCCCATTGCACCCCGTGGATCATGCCCACCGCCTTTGACAACGTGCTTTTGAGCTCCGCGCGTGGGAACGGCTACCCGGGGCAGCGAGCTCACGGGTGTACGTGACTTGCGTGTAATCAGCGCAAGGCCCCGGTACCGGGAGCGCGGCCCCGCCCCCGCCGTGAGACCGCCCGGGCCGGAGCCAGCCCCTCACGTGACTCGTGGCCGGGGACCAGCTGACTGGCTGCTCACGTGATCCCGCCGCTGCAGCTGGGATCGGAACCAGGTACGGGGCTGTGGGAGGCGGGGTCCCCCCCCGCCGGGCTCGGGGCGGGGGAGCCTCCCCCCCCCGCCGGGGATGGGGCTCGGGGATGGGGCCTCCCCTGCCCTGCCGGGCATGCGGTGCCCATGTCGCCTCCCTGGCGCACCTGGGGCGGGGCCCTTGGCATCACGAGAACGGCCAGACTGGGTCAGACCAAAGGTCCATCCTGGCCAGTGTCCTGCCTGCCGACAGGGGCCAGGGCCAGGTGCCCCAGAGGGAGTGAACCTGACAGGCAATGATCAAGTGATCTCTCGCCTGCCATCCAGCTCCACCCTCTGACGAACCGAGGCTAGGGACACCCTTCCTCACCCACCCTGGCTAATAGCCATTGATGGACTGAACCTCCATGGATTTATCCAGTTCTCTTTTACACCCTGTTCTAGTCCTAGCCGTCACAAGCTCCTCCGGCAAGGAGTTCCCCAGCTTGTGGGCTGTGTGAAGATGTGGTGGGGCTTGATTGTTCTGTTCACTCAGAGGCTCCCACTAGACCTTCATGTGTAAAAACTGACCGCGGGCTTCTCCCTGTCCCCGTCTAGCTGGCTGCCTGGGCAGGCTCTGCTGTGCTCCCCAGCCCCGCAATGCCCCCAGTGAGGCTGAAGGAGGCAGAGAATTTCCACACCTGCCACAAGGCTTCCTGCCCCGTGCTGCAGTTGTCTGTCATCAGTATTGCTGCCCTGCTCGCAACAGTTGCCCTATACCCCATATTCAATGTCCATGAAGTCAGTGTGGCTGCTGCGAGCCTCCGAGACCCCCCGGGGCCAGAGACAACCCACAGATCCGGTAGTGCTAATGGAGAAGGGCGGACGTGGTATCAGAGGTGGGCAGAGCAACTGGAGACCCCAGGCACTGCTGCATCAGGGCCCTTGCACTGTGACATCTCTCCGGATGGCCGATTTGACTGTGCACCTGAGAAACTTCTCTCCAGAGCAGAGTGTGAGGCTCGCGGCTGCTGCTACGTTCCGGTTTCCGCTAGGGGCCCTGCGATTTGGCAGCCCTGGTGTTTCTTCCCACCCAGCTACCCCAGTTACAAGGTGGAGAACCTGAGTGCCACAGAGACCGGTTACACTGCCAGCCTGACCCGCACTGTTCCCACCTTCTTCCCAGAAGACATAATGGTTCTGCGGCTGGACGTGGTGTTTGAGACGGAGGGCAGGCTCCACTTCACGGTCAGTGGGTGCATTAGCCAGCCACAATGGGGCTCGGGCCGCAGGAGTCACTAGCTGTGGTGCTGAGTGAGGGGTGTGCCTAGAGCCCGTAGGCATTACTTCCCTTGCTGAGCAGTTCTTGGAGCTGGGTTTTCTGCCCTTCAGGGTGACTGGTCGCCTACAAGCCGTTGGGTCAACCTCATAGGTTACTGTAATGAAATGTCACTTGCTCCAGCCTGTAAAGCTCTCTCGGTCTCTCCCTTTCTTACAGCTCAGGGATCCAGCAAACAAACGCTATGAAGTGCCACTTGAAACCCCAAAAGCGAGAGGCCAAATCACCTCTAAACTGTACAGTGTGCAGGTCTCAGCTGACCCCTTTGGCCTGATGGTATTCAGGGAATCCAGCGGGCAGGTTCTGTAAGTGCTTCCACCCTCCTGAAACAAAACATTCCCCTCTGACTCACCCCCTTCCGGAGCCTGGGCCTAGCCACTGCCAAAGGTGGGGATGGGGCTACAAGTGGGAAGTGTCATTACTGCCCAGCTATAATCAGAGTAACCTCTCGTTGCACCCTCTCTCCACCCCTCTCAGACATCGGGTCCTTGGCTTTGTGTTCTCGCTACCTCACTTGGCTTACTCTCCCTCGAGAGACAGACAGGCAGCTGCAGCTGTACCTGCCTCTTATGCCACAGCTGCCCTGGGAAGAAGCAGTTCCACTGGCATCAGGAACTGGCCAGGCCCACAGGGCAGTTACCTGGGTTTTGTGAACCAGGTGCCAGGGTGAAGTGATGGAAGCAGAGGCAGCATCTTGCTGTCAGTGAGTTTCCTGTTTTCATCGTACCTGAATCCATAGCTTGTGTTGACCAAGGCACCAGGTGACTCAATGCCTTGCTCGGGGTGAAGCAGTGATTCTAGGCCTCAGCTGGGGTTTGGGGCCCTGGCTCCCCACTCCCTTGCTGCTCCCCCTGCCCCCTGTGCAGTTCACAGCTGGGGAAAAGACTGCACTTTCTGTGATCACACACGAGTCCAGCTGGAAGCTTTCGTTTTCTCCTTTCCCGAGGAGCTGCCATTTCCCTGGCTTAGAGGCTCCTTCCTCTGCCTGGTATCTAGCATATGATGGCGTGAAGGCCTGTCTGGGTGGAAGAGCTGCTTCTAAGCAAGCTTTCCTAGCTCAGCTCCCTGTGGGATTTGCTGTCTGCCTTCAGGGAGTCTCCGTTTCTCTTTGGCAGGTTGAACACCACGGTTGCTCCCCTCTTCTTTGCTGACCAGTTCCTCCAGATCTCCACCTCCCTGCCATCCCGTTTCATCTCTGGCCTGGGGGAGCACCTGACCTCACTCGCCCTCAATGTCAATTGGACCAAAGTCACCCTTTGGAATCGGGACATGGCGCCCACGGTAAGGGATAATGACTCAGCTTTGCATGCAGGGCCTGGCAGGAAGGACGGAGGCCCATTGTGAGTGTCCCTGCGATGTTAACATGGACTGTCAGCTCCATGTGTTTCTCTCGACCCCAGTTCCAGGGCTCTTACTCTCAAATGAACGTGACTTTTTTGAGGTGTCTCACGAGCTCTCTGGGCGAGGGCTCGGCACCCAGCCTGGCAGTGGGATGCTGGTGCCGTTGTTCCCAGAGTTAGGGTTCAGGGGACCTGGGTTCAGCTCTCGGACACTCAGGAGTGTCTCTTCTCCTGCAAATGCAGCTGAGCTTGGCCCCATCACAGCCGGTTGGGGGCCCCTGGCTCCAGTCCCTTGGGAGATCTCTCCTGGGCAAGCTCATTTCTCTGGGCCACCTACCAGCAACCCAGGTGTGTACAATAGGGACCCAGGGGACTGTCCCACGTGTCCCAAGCTCCCTGAGTCTCCCCCTGCCGCCAGGGCTAAGAGCGTTTTACAGCCAGCAGGGAGAGTTTGGGGCTGTAGGAGAACAAGCCGCATCACCACAGAGCTCGCTCGTGTTTCTATAAATCCCCATTGCTGCCTGCTACTAAAGAGCAGCAAGAATCCGAGGCAGGATGTGTGGCTGGCGCCATGGGAGCTCCCAGCACTGGTGCCCTGCCTATGTGAATGCCCAGCAGGTCAGCCCTGAAAATCGGGGATGAGCAGCTACCCAGCTGTGTACCCAGCCCTGCGCCGGCTGGCAGGATGGGCCGGCTGCTGCACTGCTTCCTGTTGACTTGCCTTGCCCGAGTATCACTTACAATTCACGCTCTGCTGTACTTTAGCCTTACGTCAATCTCTATGGCTCTCACCCGTTCTACCTGGTGATGGAGGATGGCGGCTTGGCCCATGGAGTCTTCCTGCTGAACAGCAACGCGATGGGTACGTGCCTTGCTACCAGCCACTCCTGCCTTTATTGTGAACGGCTCGGGGGAAGCTGGCCGGCTAACAAGCCCTCAGAGGGGTTTGAGGTCAACGGCTTGGATTCAGGGACTGCATTTCCTCCTGTGCCACGGGCGGTGTCGTTACACCTGCCCATGGCTAGCGCGGATGAGCAGAGACATCCAGCAGAGACTTGTGGAAGTGGCTCCACGTGTGGTTGGCTGCCGGTCTCGGCAGCTTTTGTGGTTGTAGGGGGAAGGCACATGTTGGACGTGGCTGGAGCGATGCTCCCGGGCTGTGTTCTCAGCCAGCTTGCTCCTGTTTGCCTTGCAGATGTGGTGCTGCAGCCGAGCCCAGCCCTGACTTGGAGAACAACAGGCGGCATTCTGGATTTCTATGTCTTCCTGGGCCCTGACCCCAAGAGCGTGGTCCGGCAGTATCTGGATGTCATCGGTAGGGTGTTCGGCGGAGCCGCCCTCCTGCTCCGCTAGCCTCTGGGAGAGGGACTGGCCTTGCCCTGATGCGGCTTTTGTTGGGAGCAAACAGTCGAGCTGCGAGTCTCCTGGATGGGCTGGGCAGCCTTTACAGGGCACGAGCGGCTTCACAGCTGGTGAACAGTTTGCTTCCTCCTTTGCCCAGTGCATCAGGACTGTCCGTGCTGGGGCCGCGGCGTCTAAAGCAAAGTCCTGCTCTGTCCTGACAGCTGTTCTCCCGAGCACGCTGGGGAGGGCAAGGGCCCCGTCATTGGCTCTGAAGGCCTCTGTGTCCCTTCTGCTGCCTGCTGTTGGTGGAGGCAGGTGCCAGTGGGTGGCCGTCAGTCAGGACCCTGCTCTCAGGGTAGCCGGAGAGGAGGCTGCCGAGTGAATTGGGTTTAATCCGTTTCCACATCTCTGGGCTACTCTCTAATCTGCTTCCTCCTAACTTCAGGGTACCCGTTCATGCCCCCCTACTGGGGCCTGGGATTCCACTTGTGCCGCTGGGGCTACTCCTCCACCGCTGCGACCCGGCAGGCTGTGAAGAACATGACAGCAGCACAGTTCCCCTTGGTAGGTCTGGTTCTCTCCTGGGACAGGCTGCGTCCCCTGGCAGCAGCACCTCTTGCTATGGAGCCCTGAAATGAGCCAACCCTGAGCCAGCTCAAGGCAACCAACGCAGGTGCTGAGCCAGACAGCAAGGGGGTGGGGAGTAGGGTGACGGTGCCGAGTGGCCATGGTGGGTGGGTCGCCAGGCTGTGTGTGGCTGGGGGTTGTCCCAGTCCCTCTCTGACACTGGGGTCTCGGCCTTTGCAGGATGTGCAATGGAACGACCTAGATTATACAGATGCCAAGAGAGACTTCACCTTCGACAAGAACAACTTCAGGGACTATGCGGACATGGTGGGGGAGTTCCACCAAAGCGGCCGGAGGTACGTCATGATCGTGGTAAGTGACGCCCTGAACGCCAGCCCCCTGTTCTCGTACCTCGGGATGGTTGTCCTCCGGACTCTGCGCTTTGCCCCGTCATCCCGTGTCCTCCCTTTGCCACCTTCCCCTTCAGTGTTGGGGATTTGGGAATCAAACGTGCCGCAGCCCGACTGGTGACTTGAGTTTGGCTGCCAGGGCTCAGGCTGGCGCATCACCAACCCAAACGATTTTTGGTGGTGGTTGAATGCCCCTGGAGAGGGGACCAGAGGAACCTCAGAACATGGAGTAAACCAGCTCCGAAATACCCCTTCGTCTCCCCGTGCCCTGTTGAGAGTCAGTTTCCCTGGCTGCTTGTTCTGGTCCGTGGTCCTGGGGGGGAGGGTTGGTTGTAGCTGGCAGGAGTTAGCTTTGGTTGTTGGTCTGATCCTGTTTCTGAAGACCAGGCCGAGGCAAGGAAAGCCGACTGAGGGAACGTGGGTTGTGCTTTGCTTGCAGAGAAGTTGCCGATGCGGCACGTGAGTCACGCAGTGACCCTGGTAAAGCAAAGAACTTGGTAACCTCCCTGAAACCTGCTGCTCAGCAGTTCCTTGAGTTCAGTTTGCACCACGTCCTCAGGCTCCATCCTGTCTCGCCCTTCGGCGGCGCTGTGCAGTAGCCAAGGGTTGGGTTCCACCCAAGGACCTACACAGAGGCTCTAGGGAATCGCATTCATCTCTCTCCGAGAGCGTGATGTTTCTCTCCTTCTCCTTCTCACCGATCAGTGAGCTGCTCACGTTTCTTCCCCATCAGGATCCAGCAATCAGCAGCTCGGGGCCCCCCGGCAGCTACAAACCCTACGATGATGGGCTGAAGCGAGGGGTGTTCATCCGAAATGCAACGGGGAAGCCTCTGGTTGGGAAAGTGAGTCCTGGGCCTGGAGCGGGAGATGAGTCAGTGTCAGAGCTGAAACCAGGGGGTCTCCGGGGGTGGATGAAGATGTTAAAGCCCAGAGCCCATGTCCCACTGGTGTCAAACCTCCCAGTCTGTGTTCTGGGTTGAGTGGAGCCCTGGTCACCTCCCAGTGTCCCCAGCCAAAGCAGAGACCTTCTTCCCCAGGGAGGAGGAGTCTCCCTCTCTCCAAACTCATGGGAAGTGTCCCCTGCCATCACCAGAGGCCCTTGACCCTGCCTCACTGCCTGTTCCACTCTCCTTAGCATGTGCATGGGTCACTGAGGCCAGCAGCCATCGAGCAGAGAGGGAGAGGGCTGGAGACTGTCTAGATGGCCAGAGTCCTGCTGACAAGTGTGGCTCCAGTGGTGTCCTTTGCCTCCCAGGTATGGCCTGGCCCGACCGTCTTCCCAGACTTCACTAACCCAGAGACTCACCGGTGGTGGCACGACATGGTGAAGGAGTTCCATGACCAGGTGCCCTTCGACGGCATGTGGATTGTGAGTGGCTTCCCTCTCTCTGCCCTGCTGGGACCCAGGGCACCTGGAGCAGGATGGGGATTTGGAGCTGGAGCCCTGGGGGAGGGTGGGGGGTGTGGTGCTGGATCCGCAATACTTCTGACTCCCTGCACAACTGCCAGCATCCTGGTCCAGAGACGAGAGTCCTTTCTCTTGCCAGGACATGAACGAGCCATCTAACTTTGTGGCGGGCTCCTTGGACGGCTGCCCAAACAACAAACTGGAAAACCCACCCTATGTGCCAGGTAAGGAACTGCGGGCAAAGAGCCTTCTGCTGGCAAATGCGGGGCCAGGAGAACCAGTGGGACAAGAGGGCCCTGAGTCCCTCGAACGACTGTCCTGGAGGCGTCCAGGCACGCAGCCCACTGCTCTCCGGCGCTGCACCAAGCCTGTGTGTGAAGGAGACGCCGGCGGCCTTTGCAGAAGAGCAGGGGAGCAGCTGGAGGCTGCACCATGAAGCAAACCTGGTTCGGGTCTCGGGGAGGCTGAGCTGGGAGACCCGCAGAGTCCAGGCTGGTTCCTGTTCTCTCTGCTCAGGCAGCTGGAGGCTGAGTCCAGAGACCTGCTCCTGCTCCCGCTGTAGCCCTAGGCGTGCTGATGGTCAATTCCCCTTTCCCTGGTGGCGACGTGCCCGTCTGCAGGAGAACGGGGCGCCAGAGAAGCCTTCAGCTGCCCTCAGGAGTTGCCAGGAGCCCGCTGGCACCCCTGAAGTGGCCTGGGGGCTGAGGACTCATGCTGAGCGTGACAGGGCGTGTTCCCTGCAGGTCCAGGACTGCTCCGCCCAGGCTGCACGGAGCCCTGGGACTCACCCGTTCCCTCTCTCCTTGCAGGCGTCCTGGGGGGCAGCCTGCGGGCAGGGACTATCTGTGCCTCCAGCCAGCAGTACCTGTCCTCGCACTACAACCTCCACAGTCTGTACGGGCTGACGGAGGCCATCGCGTCCCACGAGTACGTCCGGCACTGACCACGCGGCGGGCGGGCGGCTGGCTCCTAGGAATCTGCTCAGTGCTGGGGGCCAGCCCTGGGAAACCTCGGGGAGGGGGGCTCTCGGGGCTGCTGCTGCAGGGCTGACTGCAGGTGCGACTGGTTCGAGCTGCGGCCTTTCGCTGACGGGAGGCTGTGGCAGCCAGCCGTGATATGCCCCCAGCTGGCCCAGGAGAGACGCTTCACTGCAGCTTTGTGCAAGTGGCCAGATGCATTATGGGTGCTTCCCCATCCCACGGCAGTGCCAGCTGCTGGCCACTCCTGGATGCGGAAGCAGACTGTAGCCCATTGCTCTGGCCTTGCGTGGCAGGAGGCTGGGTGGGCGGAGGTATGGCAGGAGCTGTTCCCAGCCCTCTGGCCTCCTGGTCTGTTTGTTGGGAGAGTTTCCCCCAGTGTCTGAAGTCCTCCTTTTAACTGCGCAGGTTTTCTGCTGATCTGCTTCCCCTGCAGCCTGCCCTGAGATATGCCCAAGCCCCTCTGCTCCCCCTGGCATGACAGGCCCAGAAATGTCCTGTGCAGTCTGAGTTGCCAACACTAGGGGGGCATGTTAACTGCTTCAAGCCTCTCGGGTGCTGTGCAACTCGATCTCCTGAGTCCCAGAGCTGGGGGCCGGGGGCTGTCGCTGAGTTGACGTGCGTCCGCTGGAGCCAGCGGGCTGAGGCTGCTCCCTCCTACAGGGCTGTGATCCTGCGCGCAGGGCTGAGGAGCTGTCAGCTGAATTCCTGGGATGGACAGAAGGGAGTGAGAAGGGCCCAGCTTGCGCAGGGTCCCCCTGGCCAGCATCCCCTGCCCCTGGGTAAGGCGGGCTCCAGTGTCAGGCTGAGAGCTGTTGGCAAGCACTCCTGGGTTCCACGGTGCGTGGGCAGGTTTAGAAGAGGTGATTCCATTGCACGCCCTATGCAGGGCGTCTGCCTCAGGGTGTCTTCATTGGCAGGGGCTTGTGCTGTAGGTGGCCGAATCCCTGTCCCCCGCCGGCTGAGCCGCGCTGGGAGGGGACGGATGCTTGTGCTGAGCTGGGGAGACTCCTGCAACTGGCCTGACTCATCTGTTTCCTTTCCCCAAGTGCGCTGGTGAGGGTGCGAGGGAAGCGCCCTTTCGTGATCTCGCGGTCAACCTTTGCGGGTCACGGCCGCTTCGCCGGCCACTGGACTGGGGACGTCAGGAGCAGCTGGGAGCAGCTGTATTACTCTATCCCAGGTATCCCCGTCACTGTTCAGGTGTCCTGTGCCACAGCCCTGTCCTGATCCCTCTAGGCCACTTCCCTTCCCCGCCATGTCAGCTAACCCCCTTGGACAGCGTCTGGAGCCCCTGCTCCTCCTGCCCTGTGCAGTGAGCTCTGCAGTAATGTCATGACTGGATGTTGCCTAGCACCAATCTCTAGGTGCCTTCCTGCTGCATTTCAGGTGCAGTCATCCATGCCCAGTAAACCTCCGCAGGGCGCACCACTCCAAAGCATAACCCCCCCGCGCCACCCCCTGCAATCAGCCTGCCTGCCCAGGAAGGCTGGGGGAAATGGAGGATACTTGTGACATGCCCTGGGGCTCGGCAGATGGGGCTGTGTCAGGCCAAGAGAATCCGCGAGGCCAAGCCGAGGCCTCTTGCTGAGGGCACCCTTCGAGCAGGGAGTGTGGTGAAATCACCTCTGCAATTTTGCTCTGCTGTGGCAGGTAAGTCCCAGGGGAAGCCTGTCTCCTAGAATACAGGGTCCAGGCTGCCTGGGTTCATAAATCTGCACTGGTCACTGGGATTTCCTAGCACTGATGTGGGCCTGAGAACCTTCCTCTCTGGGGTCTGCTGCATTGGGTCATGTGCTGTCTTTACGCCTTCCCCTCGCACCCCCGGTCCGGGGTGGTGTCCCTGCTCCATTCGCTCTGCTCCCATGGAACTGGGCAGCCTGCCCCGGTGACGCATGGCGGAGCGGCTGGGGCTTGCCGCTAACCTAGCAATGGTGGAGCCCCCCGAGGACTCTCACAAGCAGGATGTGTTCCCAGAGCCAGGGAGGGGATGGGGTTAAAGGGGCCCTGGCCATCCCGGCTCCTCCCAGGCCAAGATGTGATGTGTCCCTTTGGAGAGTCGCTGCAGCATGGTGGATCTCCTCTATCTTGTTCAGGGAAGGAGGGTGTGGAAGGAGCTGTGTGTCCCAGAGCTGGGTCAGCGAGAGGATGTGTGTAATGGATACCATCGGGCCTGATGTTTGCCCTGGGCATGGTGAACTGGGGCTGTATGCCGAGAACCCAGCTGCAGGGAATTTGCCTGATGAAAGGTTTTTCCTCTGAGGCTGCAGGGAGGAGAGGAACTGCTCGGTATTGCCAGTTCCTCTCCTTACTCTGGCCCCCCCGTAATCCTCATCTCTCCCTCTGCCCCATGATGTGTCTCATGCCAGAGGCAGCCAGCCCAGAGACCCAGCGTGTTGTCTCCTGCGGCACAGCCTTCTGCTAGAGCACTGAGCATGGGGCCCTGTCTGCAGCTTCTCCATCTCCTCCTCTGTCTTCCCCGGGCCCCTTCCTAGGACTGCGGGTCTCTCCCCAGCAGCCCCACCGTCAGACCAGCCAGATGGGCAGGTCCCACTCTTGATCTCCCTTGGGTTACTAGACTGGCAGCTGGGAGAGCTGCATGGTGGCTGAGAGCAGCCACTTCCCATAGCTGATGTGCCACGACCACAGGTGTCGTCTCTGGGTCTGTCCCCCGGGCACGAGTCAGCGCCAGTCCCCCTGTGGGAAGGGGGGAGAGATGGGCATTTGCACCAGTCCCCTCCAGCCTGCCCGGGGTCCTGGTGTTCTCCATGCTTCAGAGACTGTGTTTCCCCCCTCTCCCAGGGGTGCTGCTCTTCAACCTGTACGGGGTGCCGCTGGTCGGGGCGGACGTCTGCGGCTTTCTGGGTGACACCTCTGAGGAGCTGTGCGTACGCTGGACCCAGCTGGGCGCCTTCTATCCCTTCATGCGGAACCACAACGACCACGGCAACAAGGTGAGGGCAGGCAGGAGCCTGGTGCCTGTGCAGGGAGCGCCGGAGGGAATCTCATGGCCAAGCTGGACTCCTCTGGCAAAGCCCAGTTCTTCCTTCTCAGCCGGTGGTGATTCCAGGGGGCTGGAGGAGTGTGTGTGTGGGGCAGGGGGGAGTTGGAGGGTTGTGACCAGGGAGGGGGACAGAACAGAGTCCTGGCAAGGTGTGTGTGGCCTAAAGAAGGCCTGGAGGGACGGGGCGCAGGTCTGTGCCGTGCGTGGCTGCTCTGCTGGATAACGGCGCCCGGAAGGGCTCCTCCACGGAGCGTTTCCATGCTAGTCTCACGTTCAGTGTTGGGAAGCCGATGGGGACTGATGCTGATCTCAGGACTGGGACTCAGGAGATCTGGGTCCCGCCGCTGGCCTGGTCACTGACGTGCTGTGACCTTTGAGGCCCTGCCACTCTCCTGGGCCTCGATTCCGCACTGGGACCATAGGGCAGCTCGGGCCTCTGCCCCTCGTTACCTGCACACAATTCTGTTACTCGCGCTCTCTAGCGGCACCCACCTTTACCCCGGTCCTAGGGCTCAGGGTGTCCCCTTACACTCTAGGGAACCCCCTCCCATACACCCCGGTCCTAGGGCGCAGGGTGTCCCCTTACACTCTAGGGAACCCCCCCCACATACACCCCGTTCCTAGGGCTCAGGGTGTCCCCTTACACTCTAGGGAACCCCCCCCATACACCCCGTTCCTAGGGCGCAGGGTGTCACCTTACACTCTAGGGAACCCCCCCACATACACCCCGTTCCTAGGGCTCAGGGTGTCCCCTTACACTCTAGGGAACCCCCCGCACATACACCCCGGTCCTAGGGCTCAGGGTGTCCCCTTACACTCTAGGGAACCTCACCCCATTCCTAGGGCTCAGGGTGTCCCCTTACACTCTAGGGAACCCCCCCCATACACCCCGTTCCTAGGGCTCAGGGTGTCCCCTTACACTCTAGGGAACCCCCCCCGTTCCTAGGGCGCAGGGTGTCACCTTACACTCTAGGGAACCCCCCCACATACACCCCGGTCCTAGGGCTCAGGGTGTCACCTTACACTCTAGGGAACCCCCCCCCCGTTCCTAGGGCTCAGGGTGTCACCTTAACTCTAGGGAACCTCCCCCCCCCCCCCGTTCCTAGGGCTCAGGGTGTCCCCTTACACTCTAGGGAACCCCCCCCCCATACACCCCGTTCCTAGGGCTCAGGGTGTCCCCTTACACTCTAGGGAACCCCCCCCCATACACCCCGTTCCTAGGGCTCAGGGTGTCCCCTTACACTCTAGGGAACCCCCCCCCATACACCCCGTTCCTAGGGCTCAGGGTGTCCCCTTACACTCTAGGGAACCCCCCCCCCCATACACCCCGTTCCTAGGGCTCAGGGTGTCACCTTAACTCTAGGGAACCCCCCCTCACCCCGTTCCTAGGGCTCAGGGTGTCACCTTACACTGTAGGGACCCCCCCCCCCGTTCCTAGGGCGCAGGGTGTCACCTTACACTCTAGGGAACCCCCCCATACACCCCATTCCTAGGGCTCAGGGTGTCCCCTTACACTCTAGGGAACCTCACCCCATTCCTAGGGCGCAGGGTGTCCCCTTACACTCTAGGGAACCCCCCCATACACCCCGTTCCTAGGGCTCAGGGTGTCACCTTACACTCTAGGGAACCTCACCCCATTCCTAGGGCTCAGGGTGTCCCCTTACACTCTAGGGAACCCCCCCCATACACCCCGTTCCTAGGGCTCAGGGTGTCCCCTTACACTCTAGGGAACCCCCCCCGTTCCTAGGGCGCAGGGTGTCACCTTACACTCTAGGGAACCCCCCCACATACACCCCGGTCCTAGGGCTCAGGGTGTCACCTTACACTCTAGGGAACCCCCCCCCCCGTTCCTAGGGCTCAGGGTGTCACCTTAACTCTAGGGAACCTCCCCCCCCCCCGTTCCTAGGGCTCAGGGTGTCCCCTTACACTCTAGGGAACCCCCCCCACAAACACCCCGGTCCTAGGGCTCAGGGTGTCCCCTTACACTCTAGGGAACCCCCCCCCCATACACCCCGTTCCTAGGGCTCAGGGTGTCACCTTAACTCTAGGGAACCCCCCCTCACCCCGTTCCTAGGGCTCAGGGTGTCACCTTACACTGTAGGGACCCCCCCCCCGTTCCTAGGGCGCAGGGTGTCACCTTACACTCTAGGGAACCCCCCCATACACCCCATTCCTAGGGCTCAGGGTGTCCCCTTACACTCTAGGGAACCTCACCCCATTCCTAGGGCGCAGGGTGTCCCCTTACACTCTAGGGAACCCCCCCATACACCCCGTTCCTAGGGCTCAGGGTGTCACCTTACACTCTAGGGAACACCCCCCCCGCCCCCGTTCTAGGGCTCAGGGTGTCCCCTTACACTCTGTGGGTTTGCAGGGTCTTTTACCAGTGAAAGAGCCTTACACGGTGTTGTTCTACTCCCCCTCTCTTTATTACCATTACCAAAGCAGACTGCACACGCTACCTGCGCAGTGCTCACCACTCCCAATGAGGCAGATGAACTTTGCTCTGCTGGCCAGTCAGGCTCAAGTCGTCCGGGGACTCCAGCTTCTGCCTGGTGCTAGCAGGATGTTGAGGTCTGGCAGCTCTGATCCTGGGCTGTGTCCTGATCTTGGAAGTTCCCAAGAACTTCCTTTTGGACCCCAGTTTATATAGTGAAACTTGAGTCCTGCTTAGCTGCACCTTAACCAATCATTTTACTACAATTTTACTAACCAATCCTAACAAAATTCTCTCACCAATCCTACCCCAGCACCTTAATTAATTTACACCTAGCAAAACGAATTATGTAACAGACAAACAAAGAAGCAGACAGACCATACAGACAAACCATAGATAGTGGGGACAGAACAATAAAGAAATGAGGATTTCACAACCACACCTATTGAGAAGTGATTTCTTGCCGGACAGATGCTGTCAGACTAAGTTTCCTTTAACCACCTTAAGCTCTGTTTCTGTATCTGGTGATAGTGGGTGCTGGTTCCTAACAGCCGGATATTCCATTGTTTTAATGTAATTTAGGTGGGATGTGAGGTGGTGACTTCCTGCTTCTCAGCTCATGGCTGCTGCTCTCCTAACATGGCTGCAGACAAAGGCCTTGGGCTTTACAATATGGCTACAGGAAAAGGCCTGATCCTCACAGTGGGATCTGCCTGCACCCTCCTAGTTTCTCAGCTGGACTCCTCCTCTCTCGTAGCCCCAGGAGCCGTACGCCTTCGGCCCTGCGGCCCAGGAGGCCATGAGGAAGGCCCTCTTCCTGCGATACTCGCTGCTGCCGTATCTCTACACCCTCTTCCACAAGGCCCACTCGGCGGGGGAGACGGTAGCACGACCTCTCTTCCTGGAGTGAGCATCCTACCGGGCCCACAGCAGGGAGGATGGGTTGGTCTGGGTGTCTGATTGGGGGCTGGGGGCATGGCATGGGGATTGGCACATGCCCGCATTCAGTCCAGTGCATGGGTTGGCGTAGCACAGCTGCGACTGTTCCAGTCGTGTGTCCCGTCTCTCCCCCACCGCAAGCAGGAGGTGCCTGGACAGGGCGGGGCTCTGAAGGTACAGCGTACTCGGTGTTAGAATACAGGCTTCACCCGGATCCATTCTGCAGGTTCCCCGCAGACCCGAACACCCTGAGTGTTGACCGTCAGTTCATGTGGGGGGCAGGGCTCCTCGTCACGCCAGTGCTAGAGGCAGGGAAGACCAAAGTCAGCGGCTACTTCCCCGTAGAGACTTGGTATAACCTGATGGCAGTAAGTACGCGGTACAGCCGGTGCTCTTTGGAATAACGTGGGTTCTTGGCCTTCCACCAGCAAACAGCCGTCGCTGTAAGCTAGGTCTGGTCTGGTCTGGTCTCCTCGCCGTTCCTAAATGCGCAGCTCCCCCGTCGCATCCCAGCAGGTGTCTGTTAATGCAGTTCCTCGTTGGCCTGGCTTTCCCTGCATGCTGCTGGCTTCCTGGGAACCTCCATCCCCACACGAATGCCGGGTACCTCCCCGTTCATAGCGTTTGCAAGGCCTCTGATGTTTGGCTTGATTGGGCTTAGCTGATGAGCTGTGCCATGGGGTGTAATGACTTCCTCTCTCTATCTATTGCTCTTCAGGGCTCCGTCATCCACAGCAAGGGCCAATGGGTCCTCTTACCAGCTCCACTGGACACCATTAACGTCCATGTGCGGGCAGGACACATCCTACCTCTGCAAGTGAGTCTCTTTTGAACCATTGCCGTGTGGCACAAGTAACCATTTCCCCCTCCAGCGTAATCTCGGTTCCCCCAATCCCTTTGCTGAGGCAACAGTCACAGGTGGTGTGACTTCCATCACATGGTTGCACCTCGTGGCTGAGGTTTTCTGGCGAAGGTGCATGCAGCTTCGAGCATCAATCAGCTTATGAACTGCAGGGCTGGGGATGTTTGCAGAAGATGAGGGAGCAGAATGGTGTCAGAGAAACGGCCTTACAGGTGGAGGGATTCTTATGAGAAGGTTAAGAATTAAATCTGAGGAGTCCTGCTATACATCACAGCATGCAAGAAATGGAAGGGAGAAAAGGGAGGAATTATTTAGTATCATAAAGGGCAGTGAGGCGAAAATAGCCAAGGCTTCCTTGCTAAAATGAACCTTAATGAAATAGTTAAGCTTTTGCATGGCAGTCATCCTTAGGTTTCAGAGTCAACACCCTGTTGAACTTTATGGGGCAGCTAACAACTCTCAGCTGTTGTTTCAATCTGTCTTCACTCAGGCTTTCTGTTTCTTATTTCCAAAACTCTTTGCAACCACAAGGGCTAGAAACACCTAACTCTGAATTGAAAGCTTAGGTTCTGGTGCTGATTCCATGGTGGCAGAGTGCATGAGGCCTGAGCGTAACTGGGGCTAAGAGAGAAGGGATGGAAGATGGATGACAAAAGACTGGGCATCTGCAAGAGGTTCCAGAGTGGGGACAGAATGTCCCCAGGGCTTTTTTTTTTCAATTGATGGGACAGTGGGCTCTGGCCTGGGAATGCTGTTCAGGTCCATTCGCTGTCACGCTGCTTGTTGGTCCCAGAGTGGAGAAAATCGAAGTTATTCAGGGCACCTGGCACACTTGGCAATATGACAGTGCCAGCTTCTAAAATGTACCCCGAGGAAAGGGCATGTTAGCTGCTTAGCCTGGCGCCAGCTCAGGGTAGAGATGCTGCTTCATGTCAGCCATGTGACAAGCTGCAGGTTGCAGAATAAGCTGCGCAAACACAGACCTTGAGTTACCTGCACAAGCGTGAGTTGCTAAATGGGCCGGGAATGCGATTCGATAGGTTCTTGCTGCGTGGGCTGTGCCTGCTGCCCGGGGCAGGGTGTATCTGCCCACGGGGGGAACCTGCAGGCTATCGGCCTCGCTGGGGGATCCAGCTTCTTAGTGACACCCATCCTGGCCAGTGTGTCGTGGTTTCAGGACTGGGCACCCATCCTGCTGGTGAGCAGCACCCCCCTCCATAGCATTTCTGCCTTTCTGAGGCTGAAACTCTGAACTCCTCCACAGGGGCAATGCCGTGGGGATGCAGTTTGGGTCGTGCCCCAAGGACCTCCTGCCTACCAAATTGCTAAGCACATTGGCCCTGATCTTCAGGACCTGCCCTGCTTCCGTAGGCTGAGAGTCCCGAAGTGGCTGTGATGTACAGGGGAAGAGGGTTAGCTGTTATAAACTGGGGCTGTTGCTACACTGGCCCCGTCTGGAGAGTCAGGTGCATTGGGGTCAGGCAGTGAGGGACCTCGCACCAGCGGGTGACTGGCAGGAGACGTACGTTTATATCAGGGCCCTGGCCGGCAGCTGCCTGAGGCCACCCCCGGGAAGTACTTTGCATAGAACCCCTCTAACTGCTGGCTGCATCTCCCTAGGAGCCTGGCTTCACGACCACAGAGAGCCGGAAGAAGGGCATGACCCTGGTAGTGGCCCTGACAGTGGCTGGGGTTGCCAGAGGCGACCTGTTCTGGGATGACGGTGAGAGCCTGCTGACATTTGAGAAGGGCGACTACACTCAGATCCTCTTCCTGGCCGCGAACGTGAGTCTGGTGGGGGAGTTGGGGAGGGATGCTAAGAGTGACATCTGCCCTGTGCTGGGGGGCGCGGATGGTGCCCTGCTGCTAGCGAGAACCAGGGAGTTTTCCAGGGCTGTACTGCAGAGGTGAGACGGAAGTGCTGGATCCTGAGCCTTGGCTTGCCTGCGGGGAGCTGGGCTTTATGCACACGGGTTGCTGCAGTCTAGTCTCCTGGGCAAACGAGATTGGACAGTTGGAACTTCCGGCTGTACCTGGAAAGAGTGGGGGGCCTGTTCCCAGCAGGGCTGTCTTTTCCGAAGCACTCAGCACAGCGAAGCAGAAGGTGGTTTCTCTCGAGTTTTCCCGGAGTGCGAGTGCCCTTGCTGGTCCCCTCTCCCCGACCCGGGTACTGAGCCTCACTGGCTGTCCTGGCAATGCGGCTGCTGAATGGCACATCAGGGCACGGGCACTGCCTGTCTCCTCACTCTGCTGAAGGACTCTGCCACTCCCTAATGGCTGCAGAGCCCAGAACAGTCTGTGCCCGGTGGTGCTGGGATTTTCCCACAGCCGGCGGCAGGCTCTGTGGACATGTCTACTTTAGACCTTGGCTTCCATTTCTGGCCAGCACCATAGGTTAGTGAGACGCCTGGAAAGTACCTGGTGACAGAGCTTCCTTCTGCTTGGCTTGTCCCTGTGCCCTGGGATGTCCCCGTCCAGGAGAACGAGACCCCCTTCAGCAAGCTGTATAAATAGGGTATCTTGTGTACGAGGTGTCTGGCCGCAAACTGTGTGACGGGGGGAACAGAGCAACGTTACCCCAATGCGAGATCTCGTATGGCGTAGCTGCCGAGACTGCCCCTCCCTCTCGGGGGGGGGGGGGTGGGCCTGCCTCCCTCCCCCAGGAGACGGCGGAGCCTGCACGGATCAGGGTATGGTCAGCTCCTCCTGCCTGACTCTCCAGGGAAACTGGCCTGGGTTTGATGTCACGCTGTCACCTGGGCAGGAGACCCACCAGCTCCACCTCAGGACTTTGCTGTAGCGTCAGAGGGAAGGAGCAGGTGGGCTGAGGAGGGAGTCCCGGTACAAGCCAGCCTGGCTGGAGGGGGAATGTCAGCTGGCTTGGAGCCCTCACCTGGAGGAACTGTTGCAGGGTGTGCTGCTGAGTGAGTTGGTGCGGGTGAACAGCCAGGTGGACGGGCTGGTGCTGCAGGAGGTGACAGTGCTGGGTGTCCCCAGCCCGCCCCAGAGGGTTCTAGCTAACGGCATCCCTGTCTCCGATTTCTCCTACAGCGCAGACACCAAGGTAAAGACACCTGCGCTTCCTGCCTCATTGCTTTTGTGCTTATTCTGAGGGCTGCAAAATAGACGTCTCATTCCTGTCCTTGGGAAGGGGAGGCTGCTGCTCTGGCGGGGACCCCAGGGAGAACAGTCACAGAGGAGCATCCTGCCCGGGCAGCTGGCGCTGGAGCTGCTGCTGGGGGGAGAGGGACAAGGAGAGAGGTCAGCCTGGATTCTGAGGGTGCAGTGGGGGAGAGTCGTTTAAAAGTGGCCTGGAGAATAGACCAATCCAGGGCCCCTCCAGCTCTGAATCCCTGGATTCTCTGTGGGAGGGGAGGGGCCTGGAAAGGGTGGAGGAGATGTGGAGACCCCAGGGAGCATGTGGCAGAATCGGTCTTGATGCTGTGTCATTACTGGGGGTCACCCTTGCTGCTGCTGTTTGCTGTGGGAGTGGTGGGCTGTGGGGATCCTCGTGGGGGGTTGTCACGGAGTGTGGGGGAGACAAGGCCCTGCACCCCCGGCTTCCTGTGATTCACCATGAGTCTCAGCCAGCCAGGAAAACAGGTTTATTTAGACGACAGGAACACAGTCCAAGACAGGTCTTGCAGGTACAGACAACAGGACCCCCTCAGTTAGGTCCATCTTGGGGGGGGCCGGAGGGGGGCGGGGAAGGGAGGCAAGAGCCCCATTGAGAGGCCAGAGCCCATCTGGGCTCCCCTCCGTTTTCCCAGCCAGCTCCAAACTGAAACTCCCTCCAGCCATCTGTCTCAGCCTCCCCCCCGGCTCCTCCCCCTGCCTTTTTTCCAGTTTCCCTGGGCAGAGGTGTCACCTGGCCTCCAACCCCCCTCCTGGTTCTCATGTTACGTGCTCAGGTATCCTCCCTCAAGGAAAGTCTCCCATCCCCCAATGCAGCCAGTCCCAGCAAAACTCCCCTGCAACCTTCCCAGGTCAATACTCCGCACACAGCAAGAACATTCCCACTTCCTCACAGGGGGCCTGGAGAGCCGAGTGGGGATGAGATCAAGGGCTCTCTGGGAATCACTTTGAAGATCTCGGCAGCGAATGAGATGCCTTACGGGGCTGGAAGTGTGCCACAGGGAGAGTTCTCTAGAACTCTATAGGACGATTACACCCCTTGCACCCCAAAGATAGAGCATCTCCAGGATTCTCCCACAAGGCAGTGTTTGGGGTGTGCCCTCATGGGGGCAGAGGGTATTCGCATTGCCCTGATGCAGTTGTTGTGGATGGAGAGCAGGTCCCCAAACAAGCTGTTACCAGCCACCCGGTCCCCGCAGGCTGTGATGTTGTGTTGTCGCTGACACTGAGCTCCCCTGTGTCTCCTCAGATCCTGATTATCCCGCTCACTCTCCCAATGGGAGAGCAGTTCATGGTCACCTGGTCCTGAGTCACGATGGGACGCCTGCCTGTTTCTGCTCCTCTGCACTCTGGTGAAAGAAACAAGTCGTCAGTAAATGCAATGCAATTGCTCCATGCTGCCTTCCCTGTGTCCTGTGACCTGGCGGGGTGGAGGGATGAGGTCAGGGGAAGCGAGCTGCATTTCTAGCTTAACTCAGGTGTTCTGGGGTTGAGAGTTGGTGGTTCTTGGGTGCTTAGGTGAAGGCCGTGGATCTGCAGAACCAGCCGAGAGCTCCTTTCCACAGCCGTCCCCAGTCGTGCTGCACTGGTGTATTGGCTGCTTCTGCACCGGGGACCTGATCCAGCTACTGTTTAAGGCAATGGCCGAACTCCCATTCACTTCAGTGGAGCAGGGCTGGGCCCTAGACGGGGAGGGGAACCAAACTTCCAATCACTTCCCAAGTGGGCGGCCCAGGCGCTAGGGGAAGGAATCGGCGTGCTCAGCGTCCACAAAGACAACCGTTGCCGTGTCTAAAGCCATTACCCTTCCCGAGGCTCGAGCATGTTGTGGGAGCAAGGCAGCTGCATTTGGCAGTGACTGTCCCCTGTGGTGACAGCAGAGCTGGGACCCTTGCACTGTGCCAGATGGGTGTGCAGCTTGGGGCTTGCTGGGCGCAGGCAGAGGGTCTGTCTCCTGGTCTGAAAGCAAAGGAGACACCTTGGTTTAAGGCTTGAGAGCTGCAGGGCCTGCCACAGAATGTGCTTGTGAGGATGCTTGCTGGGGTGCAGTGGTTCTCAACCTATTTACCATTGTGGGCTGCATCCGGTACTACCTGTATGGCCCTGAGGATGTCACGTGGGCCGCAGCCGTGTGCTGAGTGGGCCGCAGGTTGAGAACCGCTGCTGGGGTGAATGGGGGCGCGGGGTGGGAGACGTGCCTTCCCCTGCAGTGTCTGTGGGTTGGGCATGCCCTGGATGTGGGGCGTTGTCCGCCTGGCCTAGAGAAGCGCAGAGGGACGGGCTGTGGGTGGTCTCGTCACTGTGCAGTGGAGCTTCCTGCTCTTCTGGGGAGATTTATTGCTAATAAAGGCCACTGTGAATGTTCTTTTGACCTTGGCTCGTGCAGACTTGGAGTGTGGAGTAAGATGGTTCATTGGTGCCAGAAGGTAACTTGGTCCCCAGGCTCCCTGGTGGCAGATGCTTGGCTTCTCCCCAGGACTGTCCTCTCGTAGCTGGCCCCACAGCTGACATTTTTTCAACTTACCCAAGGTGCCTATTGTGAATCGCTGTCCCATGCTCACAGCGGGAGGGAGCCCTGTCTGCCCACCAGGAGAACCGCTTCCCAGCCCCCGGCTGCTGGCAGCACAGGCGCCCACTCTGGGCTCCGCAAGCTGGCTCTTTCCCCCTGCAGACTACCAAGTTACACACCCCACGTTGTTACACTCGCGGGCCCCGGGCCCTGTCTTCCGGGACACCCGCAGTGTGCACTGGTCCGCTGCCTCCATGGAAGCAGTGCAGCTCAGCTTTCTGTTTTCGCCTCAGTTCAGCACTCTCCTTCGCACTAGGCACTTAGATGGGGTTAGAGTAAAGCCAGATAGAAGTGCATTTCACAAAGCTTGGGATAAAGATTTAAATAAAAGCAAGTGTGAGGGTTTGGCAACGGAAGGTTACAGGTAAAAGATAAACATAAATGCCGTCTGTAGGCCAGGCTTGTTAACGGTTTCCTTTCCTGCCTGGGAAGGTGTTTCTCGCTGAATGGTCCGTTTCTGCAGCGCTTGTCCAGTCCAGAGAGCTGACACACAGAGGGACATTAGGATCAAAAGCCCAGAGGATGCTTCGCTCTGATGGTGAGGAACTGGAATTCACTTACGTAAATCCCCCTAGCTCACTGCATTCCTGACCCACATCCATCCAGAGTCTGCACTGAACTTTGGGTTGTAGCTGGCAGCACCGTGCATTGATATTTCAAAGCCAAATGTGGATCAGGCTCTAAGCTGCTAATGTCAAGTATCAGAGGGGGAGCCGTGTTAGTCTGGATCTGTAAAAGCAGCAGAGAGTCCTGTGGCACCTTATAGACTAACAGACATATTGGAGCATGCATCCGACGAAGTGGGTATTCACCCACGAAAGCTCATGCTCCAATACGTCTGTTAGTCTGTAAGGTGCCACAGGACTCTTTGCTGCTTTTAAGCTCCTAATGTTTGGCTAAATATTCCCTTAAGCTCTCCCCTGTGCTGTAGGTGCCGTACCGTGGTTCCTGTTCATTTGTCAGAGGAGACATTGTGCTCAGCACGGTGCAGACGGAGAGAAAAACCAGTCCCTACCCCAAGGGCCTTAGAGTCTACAAGACAAACACCTTGGGTTGCAGAGGATGGAAGTTGCCGGGAAGTGGGGTTCTTTGCTGGGAGGGTGAAGGTACAGTGCTGGGGGTGTGTGTGTAATAATGGAGATGAATTTGCATCATGATTCGTAGCTAGGTAATACACAGGAGGTCACTGAACTCACAGCAGCCACTGCCATCTGTTCCCCAAATCCTTCCTGCGCAGCCAGTCAGCTTCCTGCCATTTGCCCTTGTGCAGAAGCACTAACGAATGTAAAGAAAACTGACCACCTTTCTCTGGGGCTTCTTGGCTCCCGGCCCTAACTTTTCAGAGCTGATACCCCTGCTGCAGAGTTCTGTTTTCACTCAAAATCCCTAGAGAGGGGGTCATAGTATTCTCATACCCGGTCGGAGAGAGGAGAACGCCCCTATTACCTTCGTCCCTCCGATAGGGCAAAGATGGCTCCAGCCAAGCTGCCGGAAATGCTGTACTGAGGTGGGGAAGGGAGGCTGGAGTGAAGCCCAGTGAATCTTTTATTGGCCCAGAGTAAAATCTGCTGCAAACGGACCTTGTTCCCCAGAAGCAATTCCACTGGACCCTGCCCGGGAGCCCATGCTCCCCAGGTAACAGTCTGTCCTAAATGACTCTGCCAGGGCATGGGGACAGGCAGGACTATTCTGGTCTGTTTTGATGGGAAGATACCGCTAAGAAACCACTTGCTCTGGATCCCTTCTGGCAGGTTTCAATGAGCAACTCTAGGTGCCTGTGTTATTCTTGGGTCGCTGGCACAGTTTCCACCCTGGCATGGTGCCAGCTCTTCTTTTGTCTGTCGCAACCCTGGATTTCCAGTAAGTAACTTGACCTGCCCTTCTACGCCACGGAGGAGGAGCAACTCAGCAGTTCCAGATGATGCCAAGTGGGATTTCCCCACCTGCCCGGCATTCTTGGTGTTGTGGCAAGTCTGGTTGGAATGGGCTGTCCTCACCCTCACTTGTTCTTCACGATGGGCTGCTTTGGTTAAGCCCATTCTCTACGGCATGGGAGTGAGGGAAACGATTTGCTTCCTGTGCACTGGGCAGTGCTTGGTGCAGTCAGTTTCACTGTGGTGTCGCTGGTCGGATGCACTTCCTGTCTCATGCCATGGCAGTGCGACACCACGGGCAGGCTCTTACCTGGGCTGTTTACCTCCAGCAGCGGCAGAGCTGAGCTGGGTGTGCACAGACCAGCACCAGCCAGCAGGTTGGGTGGTGATGCTCTCCGGCATTGTACATGGCAGCGGGGAGGGGAAGGGGCTGGTAACAGCTGATGCCCCAGAATCCTACGGCAAGGGAGCTCCGCCCCAAAATAGGAATTTTTTGCAAGTAGTCAGTTAAAAAAAAAAAAGTCACGGGGAGAGTCCCATCCCCGAAGCTGTGTGATGAGATGCTTCCGGCCGTGTCCCAGTAATGCCAGAGGGGGAACGGTGTCGTCGCCTGGGCCAAGTTCAGAGCTTGCTGGATACGAGGGATACGGGGGTGGGGGTGGGGAAGTCTTTCCCATAGGAATGAGTCTGAGCTGGTGAACAGGCCCATAAGTGTGTGTGACGCGCACTGTAGCGGAACGGGAGAAGTGGGGACCCCACCTGAAACTCCATTGAGCTGTGACCCTGACCGTAGCCCTGGGAGTCCCGTACGTGGCTGCTGCCCCAGTGCCTGCGGGGCTGGGGCTAGATGAACTGCAGCGTCAGGTGAGGACAGTTGTGGAACCTGGCTGAACTTCCTGTTTTAAAATCCCAGCCAGCCCAGGCCTTGCTGCTGCTCCAGCATCATCTGCCTGCTGTAATCCCTGGGGAGATAACCTGCCATCTCTAACAGGTGCAGCAAAGCCGACGCTCCTGTTCTTAACCCTGGGAGTGCTGCATCTTCCACGCTAACAGCCAGAGGCTCGGTGCTCAAAGAGTTATTTTCTTCCCCACCCTTCCTCGCTTGTGGTGTGTAGCTGGTCGGCAGGCGAGGACGGGGACGGACTGAGAGAGCTTCCCCGGCTCTGTTAGCTACACCTCCTGCCTGAGCTGCTGGATCTAGGCATATGAATGGCTCCAGTCTTCCCACCAAGGTGCATCATCCCCACCTGACGCCTGTCGTCCCCGAAGCTCACTTGCCACGGTGCTGCCTATTCCCTTAGCGATGGGAGGTCCAGCACAAGTTCCTTCTCTGCTCTTGACTGATCAAAGCAGTCAAGTCCTCTGCTCATTTCACCCCTGCCCCTCGCTGATAAATTAAACAGCAGCAGTCTTGGGGGGAGGGAGCCGTAGGGGGGCCCCGTTAGCTCTCTGCCATGCTAGACAGGGACTGTTTATCCCTGCTGTTAGTTCCTAATCCAACCTCTATCAGCTTGTCTGGGAGGAAACAGGCTCTGCTTGCTGGCTGCCTCTGAATAGGCAAATGCCTCATCTCCCTTGGAGAACCCAGCCCTCTTGACAAACCTGCTTTGCAGCCGATTGTTCCTCCAGTATCACTTGCTGCCACGGCCCCAGAGCCTGAACACCCAGGGCTCAGCGCGGTCGCGGACACCCAGCTGAGGACAGGTAGGGCTGCCAGCACCTTGGCTTCTGCTTCTGCTCTCTTGGAGCTAAGGTGGGAAGGCGGCTGGTTAACAGGGCCAGTTTGCTCTGAGAGGAGGCTGGGGGCAAAGGTCACAGGGCTTGCAGTGGCTGGAGTGGCAGAGTTGGTCCAGGAGCCAAGGGACACTCCCTTACTGGGGCCAGAGCATCCCACCTGGGAGAAGAGACCCTTCCCCTTCAGTCCCACAGCACTTAACACTGGCAGTGACCCGGGGACTGGGCATCGCTCTCCCATTGTAGGGGGCGTGGGGTGAAATGAAGGCCTGGAGAGGCTGATTTACCCAAGATCAGTCAGTGATTCAGGGGCAGAGCTGAGTACAGCTCCGCTGTCCTGGCTCCCAGTCCTGGTGGTCTCGTGCGTTCCAGTGTTCAGGGAACTAACCTCCTTACCTAGCAGCTCCGGCTCGGTGTCTCACTGCGCCGAGATCTCAGGGCTCGCGAGGGGAGAGTCCCTTGGCACCAGTGTCATCCCTGTAGCACCCAGCCTGAGCCACGATCCCTTTGACTCTCAGCCCTCCCCGCAGCTTCTGTTCTAACTCGAGCATCCCCAAGCCCATCCCGCCTTGGAGAGCTCGAGCTTGAAGTCTTTAAACCCTGATTTGAGGACGACAGTAACTCGGCCAGAGGCTGGGTGAGGTTCTGTGGCCTGCGCTGTGCCGGGGGTCAGCCTAGATGATCACAAAGGTCCCTTCGCAAGTCTGAGAGTTGGAGCCTGCTGATTTCCTGGTTGCCTTGAGGAGACACTGAGTCTTTCCTGCCATGCAGAGCGTCAGTGTTTGACTCCTGCAACGTGTCATTGGGAAACACGGGTCATTGACTAAACATGTTTAAAGGGGTCTGGCTTGGGAGGGGCGGGGGTTGATTGATGTTTGTAAAGTGCTCAGTAAGCCTGTGTGCAACCCCCGTCCACCTGAGCGTGTGGGCAGGCGCCCGGGTACCGGCACGTCCGTACGTAAGGAGACACTCAGCCGCAGATCATTTGATGTCCTCCTCTCCCCGTGACACCCCCAGCCTGAAGACTGCTGGTTGCTGAGCAAAACAAAGGATTATGCCAGGGCCTCTTGGCACTCCTCCTACCAGCTGCTGGGCCCTGGAACCCAGCCTCCAAGGCAGCTGCTGCCAGGAGCTAGCAGAGACTCCCACAGTTATTCCTGGAATGAGGAACCAGGCGGAGGCCAAGTTTGGAGCCCTGCTGCTGCCCTACGGGTGTCTCCCAAGGCCAAGTGTGAGTTTAAAGAGCTAAAGGCCTGCGTGAAAGCAGGGGAGGCCACCTCCTTACGGCTGTGCTGGTGCTCAGCCTGTGTGGGCATTGCTAGCTTGAAAGGTGCCCTGCACAGGCGAGGGGGAAGGCCAGGTGTGTGCCCTTGCGTGGCCCTGCGAGCTAGTGGGAAGGTCGGGGCTGGCCTGCCCTGGCTTTGCTGGAGGACTGTTTGGGAGCCGCAGGAGATGAGCATTGTGAGCTCTTGCCGTTATGCAGAGGCGGGCGGGGGGGGGGGTCTCTTTTCAGCCTCGTGCTCCTGGAGCACTGAGGGTGAGGCGGCGTCACCAGCGCGTGCAGTGACTGTTCTGGTATCGGTGCGAAGGCACAGTCATGCGCACGACTGCCAGTAACACCTTTACCTCCACGTGCTTCACACAGGGGCCTGCCTCCAAAAACTCCTCACTCGAATGCCTGGCAGAGCGTGGCTGCCCTCAGCAGCTCCTTGGACAGGAAGAGAAATGGCCTATTGGCTAGAGCCATGGAGGGAGGCAGGACGTGAGCTCTAACTTCTCCTGGCCCTTGCTCTGCACCCTCACGGTCCGGGCAGAGCCTCCCCCTGGGCCTGCTCTCTCAGGCCTCCTGCTTTCCCTGCACTGCTCCCGCATGGGGCCAAGGAAGCCCTGATTGGGTCTCTTCCCCCCGCCCCCCCTTGGCTCAGCTCTCCCAGCCAGGGGGCAGGGAGCCAGCTCAGAGCAGGGGGCAGTTCCCAGGGTTCGGAGGGGGGTGAGCAGGTTCTGCTTCCTCCACCCTATCCATCATCCCGCAACGCAGCCCCCGAGGCCTTTGGGTGGGGCCCAGGGCAAGCGCCTCTGCACCAGCAGCCAGGGCTGGGCTGTGCCCATCGTCCCCCCCCCCCCCCGGGGCTCCTTGTCTGCCCTGCTACAGGTACCAGCCAAGGCTCCTGTGCTTAAAGGTTTTTGTGTCCCTGCTCCTGAGGAGAGGCGTTTCCCTCCCCCCTGGACTTTGTGCCCCTCTGAGCCCAGGGGAAAATCACCCAGCTGGGACCCAGCCATGCCCCGGGCGAGGGACCCGCGCACCGGAGCAGCAGCTTCTCTAGCACTGCAGAGCCGTGTTCCTGCTCCGCACGATCCCAGCCCGGCACTGCTGGCTGCAGGCGGGGAAGAGGGAAGCCAGACTGGTGTGTTCGTTCCATCTCCTGTGTCCCAGGGGTGGGCAGGGACCTTTCCCCCGGGGGAGCGAGGTGCTCACGGCCTGGGCCGGGGTTGGCTCCCCACCCAGCACGTGCAGGGACGCCAGGTCCCCCCAGACAGAGAAGAAACAGGTCAGGTCAGGTTCTTATACTGCTTGTTGCTGCAGGAGCTGAGACGAGAGCCCCAGTGGGTCGGGCCCCTGGGAAAGGGCTCAGGGCCATGGGGGTGAGAGCAGGGGCAGGGGGCCATGGGGCGTGAGGACAGGAATGCAGGGTTCTGGCGACGGGCTTAGGGCCCCTTTTCCTGACGCTCTGGGGGATGCTGCTTTTCTCCTTTTAAAGAGCCTCGCTTTCCTCTGGCGTCACTGCTCCCTCCCTGCTGAAAGTAACTGGGCCAGAACTGCTGGAAAGATGGGAACCAGGGGGCAGACCCTTGGGCAGATGAGGATTGCTGGGTACTTTATGGTTATCTGGTGTCTCCCATCTTGACAGGACTAAGAATGGAGGTGCCCTGGGGCTGGGACTGTGCCCTGCTCCCCGGTTTATATATAGGGATGAGCCTGCAGTTGGCTCTAATCATAGCCAGGAGGCTATCCAGTGCTGTGCAGCCTGTGCATGTCAGATCACTTCACCTGCCGCTGGCAGGCAGCTGCCTCTGGGGTGGTGCATGGTAGCTGCTACACACTGCAGAGCAGCAGTGCATCACTTCCTGTCAGGTGGAATTATCAGTAATGTTAGAAATGATTAATATGAACATGGGAACCCACCAGACACTAATTTAACCACAAACGCCTTAAAGTTCAAAGGCCAAATGGTATTTTATACAATTGCTCTAACCCTGCCCACGAGCCTAAAAAGCAGCAGTCCCTACACCCAGCCCCAGTAACAGTGTGCACAGGCGTGTGCTCAGTGTGCTGACAAACAGGCTGACTTAGGGAAAACCGTCCCATCCTGGCGTGCTCCAGCACAAAACCCCCTCAGATGCCGAACGCTTTTTATACCCTTCAGCGAACAAATGCTGCCACAGCCGATTGCCACGTTAGCCAACAACCAGCTCCAGTTCCAATTTCAGTCCAGATTTACACCCTTCTTCTCCCAAGACCTTTTCTCCTTATCTCTACCCCTCCTTCTTGCCGACCAACAGCTTTCCACCGCACCTGGTTAACATGGGCTTTACGGGTCAGATAAGGCTCGGGGGGTGGGGTGGGGTGGGAAGGGCCGTGCTGGCTCATTTTAAGACAGATTATTTTTGTCTTGTTTAAAACCATCTGTGGTCACCCCTGCCAGTCAGAGGCCTTCCTTTTAGAACCTTCCTCTTCTCTCTTTAGTCAGTCTTTGAACCAGATGTCCTCCCTCCGTCATTCCTTCTGGCCTTAGATCTCGCCATCGTCAAGGCTTCCTGCCATGTGCAACACAGAGATTCACGCTAACCCTAATTCTCCAGTTCCATAGTTATTCCACATTGTCCCAGATCACCATGAAGAATCTTGTCTTCCCAGCGACTGCTGATAGGTAACCCGTAATGTGCCGTCCAGGGCTGGGCCTGGTCTTTCACCAGCATCTCTCCTCTCTTCCTCCCGCTTTTCTCTCACCTCCATCCCTCCTCTGCCCCTGGTAGGCCCTGCTATGGCACTCTCTTGCCAGGCAGACACGGAGCTCCGGGACCTGGATGAGGAGCAGCTCTGGGAGATTCTGGAGAGCCATCGCTACCGGATCGTGCGCAGCACCTGCCCGAACCGGCTTACCCCCTACCTGCGCCAGGCCAAGGTCCTGGACCAGCTGGATGAGGAGGAGGTTCTGCATGGCCCCCAGTTCACCAACAGCGCCATGAGAGTGGGTGAGTGTCCAGGACAAGGGCTCTTCCCTGAGGGCCCATGTCAGTGCCGCGGCCTGAGGGCCCCATCTTGGAGCTGCTGCTTGTGGACAAGGGCTGGCTGGGATCCCCTCCAGAGCTGCTAAGCGCTGACCCTTACCCCGCGGCTCAGACCGGCCGTTCCTGCATGCGCCACCTCTTCCATCTTCCCACGGGGAGCAAGAGGCTGGGGCCAGCCCTGGGACCTGGGGCTGCTGCCTGGCAGTGCACTTCCCGCAGCACGGGGCTTGCTGAGAGGCCGCCTGGGTGCACAAGGGCGCCTGCTGCCCTCACATATTGCCAGCAGCCCCGTGCGGCACCCCAGGGTGTTACCTCTCGCCCCGGCAGGCAGCGCTGGGGACAAGGCTCTCGGCCTGGTCCATGTTTACACGCATTCCCCGTTTCTGGGGAGCTCACAGCTTGGTCTGCTGTATCTTGCTATGGGGACGTGCCCGGCTGGTGCCTGCGGGCAGACCTGGGATGAGAATCCCCCCCCCCAGCCCCACCCATGTGCACCTGGCCTCAATCTATTACTTTTGTTTCTCTTTACGCTGTGTCAGGTGACTAATGAACGTGGGCCATGCAGAGCGGGTTTGATACAGACCTGGGGAGAGCTGCAGAGCCAGGCAGGGCCATCGGCCCAGCCAGGCACCAGCCAGAGCCAAAAACGGGGCCTGTGCGGGGATGTGTCCCCACATCTGGCTCCAGGGGCACTCTGGGTCCTGCTAGGCCTGTGGTCAGTGGGCCTGTGTTTTTCTAACCCATCTCTAGGTCACATGTTGGATCTTCTGAAAACCCGGGGGAAGAACGGAGCCCTGGCCTTCCTGGAAAGCCTGAAACTTCACAACCCCGACACCTACACCCTGATAACTGGCCTGGAACCCTCCATTGACCTCAACAACTTCAGTGGTAAGTCGGCCCCCACTGCCAGAGCTGTCTCGGAACCCCCAGCCGCGAGCCCTCACTGCAGGGCAGCACGAGAGGACAGCGTGAGACTGTTTCCTAACTCGCTAGTCGCTATTGTTCTGCCCAGGTCTGGGGACTGGAGCTGGGTCGTTCCACCAGCGCGTGGCAGTCGTGATTACGACATTGCTGGGACACAGGCCACAATCTCGCCATGTGGAGGGCATGAGGTGGAATACGGGGGAGGAGCCATAACCTATGTCCATAAAATGCCCTGGCTACTATTGCAATGCTACTGGCAGAGCAAACTGGCCCCAGGCCACGGACCAGGGCAGAGCCGAGGGGTGAGCTATGGGCGTCTCTGGGACAGGCACCGTCAGTTCATTACACGCACGGTCAGCACCCAGCACGACGGGGCACCAAGCCTTGAGTGAGGCCTGTAGGCTCTACCACAGCAAAAATCATCGACGACAATGTTCCACGGCCATCGTAAATCACCTTGCTTATCCGCTAGGGAAGGGACGTCCCTCCACTCTCCCTGCCCTGGGGAGCACCGGGGAGGGGACGGGCAGAGCCCTGGGAGGGCATTGGGCTGGCTCTAGGAAGTGGGAGCTCCTGTGAAATGTATACGGCGACTAGTGAGCTGGGGCCCTGTCCCTGCTGCTGATCCGGGGTGAGCAGGGGGCTGGGGCTCAGAGCCTGCTCGGAAGCGCTTGGCATGCAGGACTCTAGAGCATGGGCTGGGGAGGGCTCTCAGCTGATTCGTGCAGGCCGGAGCTGATCTCCCCTCACCGCAGGCCTGATTGAGACCTCCAAGCTGACCGAGTGCCTGGCGAAGGCCGTGAACAGCTTGCAGGAGGAGCTGACCCAGGAGAAGCACCAGAAGGTGTCTCTGCTGCACCACTGCCGCCAGCTGAAGGACCACGTGTCCCAGCTGGAGGCCCAGAACAAGTGTCTGCGGGGCATCGAGGCCGAGCACAACCGCATGAAGCGGGAGGTCAGCTCCCACTTCCACGAGGTGCTGAAGCTGAAGGACGAGATGTACAACCTGTCCATGCACTACACCAACGCCCTGCAGGAGAAAGACCTGGCCATCACGCGGAGCCAGGGCCTGCAAGAGGAGGTGAGCACCACCCCGGGCCTCGGGGATGTCGTCACAGCACCAGTGCCCAGGGCAGCACGTGCCTGCCATGGACGTCCCACCAGGGACGTCTGGCCCCGCTGGCTGGGTTCGCTTCTCACCCAACAGCCCTCACTGATATCCGGCCCTCAGTGCCCTTCCTCCCCCAGGACTGGCACATCGACTGCCCCCAACAGTCCTGCAGCTCAATAGCTGGCTTCCCCGAAGGGGGTGGGACTGGCGGGCCGGGGTGCTGGGGTAGGGAACCCCCTGGGGCCCGTAGGCTCTTCCTCGTTAACTCCAGGTTGTGAGTTTCTGTCGGTCTCAGTATCCAGACCCAGTCGTCCCCTTCGTACCAGAGCCCCTGCCAAGCCGTTCACGACAGCACAGCGTATGCCTCCTTGTCCCCCAGGGACCTAGCAGGCAGGGCTGGCGGGATCCTAGATCTCCACCCCCAGCCTGTCGAGTGCTGCCTGAGAGAGGACAGATGGGCCAGCACCCCGGGCCATGCGCACTCTGCCCCATCTCTGTGGTGTATGAGGAAGGCCTGGGGGCAGTGGATGCACCACACGAGGGTGACACTGACTTGCCCACCCAGGCCCCCGGAGGGTGTGAACTGGGATTCCCTTTTCTCTTTGCCTGGGTGCATTGTGGGGGTTCAGTCACTCTGCTCTGGCTCCCAGGGGTCCAGGGGTAGCGTGTTCCTTACTGGCATTCCACAGGTGGCTCTTGGACGTGTTGGACCTTTCACATGAGTTACACCTTCGATCCTTGGGAAATTAATACAAAATTGAACAAAGCAAAAAGGCTGGGCTTTCGCTCCCCCACTAGGGTTCACAACCCTCCAGGATTGTCTTGGAGCCTCCAGGAATTAAAGAACAACCTTTAATTAGAGACTATGTCATGTGATGAAACCTCCAGGAATACATCCAACCAAAACTGGCAAGCCTCCCCCAGACTGGTGCCAAGGGCCCTTCAAACAGTCTGGAGAGGTGGGATCCCCCGACTATGTTCTGCTCATCGAATCTGAAATCACCTTAGTAACAGAAGTGCTGACAAACCCCCAAGAGTTGTGTTGACATTTCTGGCTCAGAGTTGAGAATTGTTTTTCGTCCCTGCATCAGCACTTTATAAACATGTCCCATGTCCAAGAGAGAAGACAGCCGTCTAGAACAAAGGGTGGGGTACATGCTCTAAAATGAAGTGGGGTAGGGCTGTGTTCTAGAGTGAATGATCTCGTCTCTGTTACAGAGCTAATGTAGAATCCTGGGTTCTAGAGCAAGCCGTGTGCCACATTCTAGAACACGGTCCCACGTTCCAAAGTCATGGTCAGGGGGGTTCTGTTCTAGAGCAAAACAGACCAATCTCATCCTTTCAGCAGTTAACGTGGTCTTCTCAGCTCGGTGTAAACACTCAAGTTGGGGTTCTAGAACATGGCCCACAGTTGTGTTCCCAAAAAAGGCAGCCGTTCCCACTCTAGATGCTGGGTTCTAGATTAAACGCCGGGCGTAGTGTAGCTGGCACGACGCAGCTGAGTGTAACGGTAGGGACCTGTGCTCTCTTTGTCCTCTGGCAGCTGTATCTGATGAAGCAGGAGCTGCAGCGAGCCAGGGTGGAGTCCTACTGTGAGAGGGAGAGGTCCCTGCGCATGCCCAGTGATCTGCAGCCACAGGCGGATGAGCTGCTGCAGCTGAGGGAGGAAAACGAGAAGCTCCGGTCACTGGTGGTGCTGGAGACTTTCAGCCTGGTAACGCCTCCCCCTTCCCAACTCCCTCCTGTGAACAGTCCGAGAGCCACGGGGTGCCTGGTGGGACCAGGGTTTGCTGGGGAGGCAGATCCCCTAGTTCTAGCCGGGATGCACAAAGCTGCCTGGGCAGCAGCCTCGTTCCTGACCTTGGGGGAGCCCCGCTAACCAGTTGGTGCTGCTTGGCCAGGTGCAGAAGGATATCCTGGAGCAGAACCTGGATGAGGCTCTGGAGGGCAAACAGGAGCTCCTTGATCGAATCCACTCGCTGAGGGACCAGGCAGTGATCGCTGAGAATCAGCGCAAGCAGGTCAGAGCTGCCAGGCCAGAGGAACTGTGTTACTTATTGGTAACAGGTGCTGGAGGGGGGAGGAATCATGCCTAAAATGAGGAGTGGATCAAAGACAAACCCAAGGTTTATGGAGCAGAGCAGCGTCTCACAACCTCCTTCCCCACACCATGGGGTGTCGTCTTCTGGCTGGCCTTCCTAGCCTAATGCCTGGCCCCACTAACCACATGGGTGAAAGCCCTGCCTCACCACACAGCATGGAAATCTGGCCAAGCTTCCCTATGCAGGAGGGATTCTTTGTGGACTGTGGGTAACCTTGGGAGACCAGATCCAGGATCTGTCTCCCTCAGGGCTGGACAAGTGGTCTTGGGGGCTTTCACCTGTCCCCTTTGCTGACTCCCTGCTGCCCACCTGACTCTCTGTGTCTCCCTTCAGTATTGGGAGGAGAAGGAGCACACCCTGATTGAGTGCCACAAAATGAAGGTGGATTGTGAGATCTACAAGGAGAAAATCAGTGCCTTGCAGGGGCAAGTGGCCGAGCTGCAGAAGGAGCGAGATCAGGTACCCAGGGGTCCCCGCCTGGCTGGCTGCATGTATCTCCCCTGCTCAGGGGGTGTCTCCCTCGGGGCCTGCCCACTACACAGCTGGGCTCCTTAGCTCAAGCTGTAGTGGCTGGTGCTGTCAGCGCTGCAGGTCCCTGGTTCAGACCCTGGTGCTGAATAAGGCGGCTGCACGCGCACAGGCTGATTTTGGGGGTGTCATGCAGGGGGTCAGACCACCTGGTCCCAGTGGTCTTTGCTGGCCTTGGGATTGATCAATCCACAGTGAATGGAGATTCTGCAGCTCACTGGGCTTGTGGCTGTTTGGAGCCCAGTGGCCAGGAGGCCTCTCCCTCGTGCCGTGGGGCTGTGCTCCAGCTGGCTAGCCCGGGTGCCCGTTGTTTGTAGCTATGGCCTCCTTCCCCTTCCCCCATCTCTCCGTGAAGTCGTGCAGCCCTGAGCCGGTCTCTCGCGCTCTCTGCTCTGACTACACCGTCAGTGTCTGCCCCTCCGCACCCGGCTGTGCCTCGCCCAGGGATCACCGGCGCTTTGCTCCAAACCTCCCGTCCCTGACGTGTTTGTCCCCCCAGGCATACGGCGCGAGGGACGCGGCCCAGCTGGAGATCTCCCAGAACCTGCTGGAGAAGGATTCCCTCCGCAGGAAAGTGTTTGAGCTGACGGACCAGATCTGTGAGCTGAGGAAGCAGCAGGCAGAGCTGGGCAGCAGGGTGCACGGGGTGAGAGGCTGGCGCCCTGGCACAGCTCCTGTGAAATCCAGCTGGTCCTATGCCCATCCCAGAGGCCAGATCACAGCTTTCTGGCCACCAGCCAAGACCCCCGCAGGAGATGGGCACAAGCTGGGATCCCCATGTCAGCCCGTCTGGTAACACCTGTCCTGCACCCTCTTCCTGCCTGGGACGCGGCCCTCATGGGCGGTGGGTGAACAACAGGCTTGGGGAAGCTAGCCCCTGGCCTGGCCCACCCCTTCCGCCTGAGGCCCCACCCCTGCCACCCCACTTCCACCCCCAAGCACCCCCCTTGCCATGGGTCACCTGGGTGCTCCAGCCCCAGCCCCGGAGCACTGGGCCGGCGGGCAGGCAGTGCGTAGCCCTGCCCCCTGAGCACCCAGCGGATGGCATGCGGCGTCCCCCTCAGCCCAAGAGCACTCGGTTGTGTGGCTCCAGCACAGGGGGTCCCCCCAGCGCTGGGCAGCGCATTGCAGCTGCCCTATCTCCAGCCGCCGCAGGCTTCCCTTCCCAGAGGAGGAGCAGCCTGCCTGGGCAGCAGGAGGGGGCCTTGGGGCGGAGCGTGGCAGGGCCGCGTGGGGCTGTTTGGGGAGGCACAGCCTTCCCAAGCCTATTCTACCAGTCGCCCATGGCCCCATTCTCTGTGCCGTTTGCTTGCTCGGCAGGTGAAGGGGGAAGGTCTCGCTAGCCTGGAGCCGGAGGAGCAGTGGCCAAAGAGGAAGCCGCGGCTGGTGCGCATGCATGCCATCTGCCCCGGGGACGAGAGCCAGGGCAGCCTCGGCGTGTCCGAGGTGCAGGACCCTTCTTGCCGTCCCCAGCCCCTTGTCTTCCCACACAGCCCTGGGGAGGCTCCTTTCCCCCGGCAGTTCCCCTCGCGGCATGATGACAGCCAGAGGGCAGGGCCCACCAAGCCCTACTGCTGAGGGGAGGGCAGGACCTGCCTTGTTCTGGCCACAGCTCCGTGGGCATGAGCCTGGCACGTGGGGCACGGGCGTGGGAATGAACAGTGAGGTTAGCAATGGCCAGTCACGCTAACGGCTCCCTCCCTTGCAGCTGTGCTCAGATTTCAGCGTGAGGACGAGCCAGGAGCTGCCAGAGAGCTTCCGGTCATGCAGCCCCATCCCGCCCTGTAAGCTCTCCCTGCAGAGGAGAGCCACGCAGGAGTGCCTAGAGAGCTCCCTCTCCACGAGGTACTTCCCCATCTCTTCCAGCCTCTGCAGGGTGGCACCATCGCCTGGTACACGCTGCAGCCCTGGTTTGCACTGCTCCTAGCAGCACGTCGCTTGCTGGGTGGGGTGTGGGGCACAGGGTTGCTCATGCTGCAGGGCCTTCTGCTTGGCATTGCCCCCATGCGCCAGGCTATATGTTGTTAACCACTAGCCAGGGCTGTTTGAAACCCAGCCTGCTTGGGCCGCGTGGCTCCCCGTCTCTCCAGCTGTGCACCTGGGTAGCGGGATGCTGTGGGAGGGGCACGTTCTTCTCTTCTGCACAAGCTGACCTGCCTCGTCCCCTCTCTCCTGTCCCCTGCAGCAGCTCCCAGGAGTTCCTGGAGGTGGATTTCAGTCTCATTGCAGGGGAGAAGGCGGAGTCGTCCGACTTGGAGTATGAGATGGTGGAGAAGGACGGTGGGTGTTTCCTTTCCCTACTGGGAACAAGCCGCTGAGAGCAAACTCTGTTGTCTGTTTGCATCACCCAGAGCATGACCCAAGTGCCTTGATTCCATGGGGAGCTGAGGGTCTTGTGACTTCGCCCTGTCTGTCACTCCAGCCCTTCCCCCCACTGATGCACTAATAGGGCCACCATGACCCGAAGTCTGGGATCCTCTGCTGCAGAGCAGGCCCTCCCAGCCCAGGTGCCATCACCACAAGGGGCCCGGCAGATGGATGCAGGTGGCTCCGGGGGCTGTATCTGTGCTGGGTGACAGCTGATCTCTGGGCTCACCAGCCAAATGTGTGTGGTGCTAGCAATGGACCCTGCCTCCTGCCCAGGCTGCCAGCCACAGAGGGGTGCGGGGGGGGGGAGCTACTGAGGGAAGGGGCCTCTTCATCCTCCGTTGCTTGTGCCTTTGCCTCCACTGGTTCAAACTGTCCTTCATTTCAGAGGGCAATGCCCGGCCGCTCGCCTTAGACGAGGGGTACGTCGCGCTGCCCGCGGATTTCTGTCCCCCATTAGGGAGGGCTCTGTGCCCTACGGGAGCCTGGCATAAAGCAGGGTGAGGGCCTCATCTCTGGGATCCTGGTGAGAACTCCTAGGCCTCCAGCTCCGAGGACGCAGCTGTCCCTGGGCAGAGCTGTTTGTTTTCTCGCGCTGAGCTCTCCTCCAGCAGCTCTGGGGTAGAAATCCAGGAGTGCTGCTCTCCCTCTGTTCAGCAGAGGGTCTGCTGCTGCCTTTCATCCAGTTCAAAGCGGACTGATTGCGGGGCTCTGACAAACTGTAAGTGCAGCTGGGTGCACACGAGCCGCCAGACCAAGCGCGCAGGCTAATGCGGGGGATTCACGCCCAAGCTTGCTGCGGTCCCATTGTTCCTGAGCGAGGACTGGCGAAGGCAGGAATCCCATAGTCACTTGGCCGCTGCCCACGGGCCACACCCACCTCTCCTCCACACGTGTGCACAGGGCTACACGCCACTGACAGAGGGGGGTGGGGGCTGACCCCCGGCAAACCTCGGCACCTATGAAGCTTTGCCTCTGGCTGTCGCTGGTTCCTTGCTACACCTTGCCCTGTGTTTAGCACAGAGGGGGGGTTAGCTGAGCTTCTGGGGTCACCTCTTGCGATAGCAGCGGGGCCCTTAGTGTGAACCCCCGACAAGGTAGTAACCGCGGGGGAAGTGGGGTGGTGCAGGGTGGAGGAGGGGCTGCTTGGAACTGGCTCTGTTTCTGCTGCCTCACATGAAGTGTCTCCCTTCCCTCCCCAGCACGCCCATTCGCCGGCGGCCCGCACGGCGGATCCTGAGCCGCATCACCACCATTGCCTTCCACGGCAATGCCCTGCTGGAGCAGATCAGCATCATCGGGGGCAACCAGACCGGCATCTTCATTCACAGGGTCACGCCCGGCTCAGTTGCAGACGAGATGTCTCTGTCCCCAGGCAATCAGATCATGGTGGTAAGGGGCTTGACGTCGCCTCTCTGCCTGTCTGTGCCGCCCGCCCGCCCTGTATCTCTCCCTCTCAGTCTGTGTCTGTGCCGCCCTCCTGCCCCATATCTCTCCCTCTCACTCTGTCTGTGCCCACCCCCCACCCCATCTCTCCCTCTCACCCTGTCTGTGCCCACCCCCCACCCCATCTCTCCCTCTCAGCCTGTCTGTGCCTGCCCACCCGCCCTGTATCTCTCCCTCTCAGCCTGTGTCTGTGCCCACCCGCCCACCTCGTATCTCTCCCTCTCAGCCTGTCTGTGCCCACCCCCCACCCCATCTTTCCCTCTCACCCTGTCTGTGCCACCTACCCGCCCCGTATCTCTCCCTCTCAGCCTGTGTCTGTGCCGCCCACCCACCCCATATCTCTCCCTCTCAGCCTGTCTGTGCCGCCTACCCGCCCTGTATCTCTCCCTCTCAGCCTGTGTCTGTGCCCACCCGCCCCGTATCTCTCCCACTCAGCCTGTCTGTGCCTGCCCCCCACCCCATCTCTCCCTCTCAGCCTGTCTGTGCCTGCCTGCCCCATATCTCTCCCTCTCAGCCTGTGTCTGTGCCGCCCACCCGCCCCGTATCTCTCCCTCTCACCCTGTCTGTGCCCACCCGCCCCGTATCTCTCCCTCTCAGCCTGTCTCTCATTAGTCCCTCACACTTGTCTGCAGTCACATCGCCCTGAACTAAGGCCCAGAATGAATGCCCGAGCCTGGCATCCCCCGGGCACTGAGTTGTTGTAACTGTTGCTCTTCAGATGAGCGGCCAAGCAAGGTCCTGACTGATGGGCTCTCGCTAGACCCCGGCGGGTGCCTGGTGTCCTGGCTGAATTCCAGCTCAGACGGCCACGCTCCCAGACTCAGAAAGACGCAGGGCTGGAAGAACCCTCCGGAGGCCATGCAGTGAGGCAGGGCCAGGGTCACCTCACCCATCCCTGCAGGGGTCTGGCTAACCTGTTCTGACAAACCTCCAATGACAGGAGCTCCTCAGCCTCCCTTGGAAGCCGGTGCCAGTGCTGAGCTATCCTTAGAGCTGGAGAGTCTTTCCCAACAGCCAACCTAACTCTCCCTCGCTGCAGATTAAGCGAATTACTCCGTGTCCTACTTGCAGTGGCCAAGGAGAGCAGTCGATCCCTTTCTCTGCCACACAGCCCTTAACACAGCTGCAGACTGGTATCAGGTTCCCCCCTCCCCCGGCTTCTTTTCTCAGGACTAAACAAGCCCAGGGTTTTCACCTTTCCTCATAGGTCAGCCTCATAGGTCAGTTGCTCTCCTCTGGGCTCTCTCCAGTTTGTCCACGTTTCTTAAAGCGAGATGTCCAGAGCTGGACCCAGCACTCCAGCCGAGGTCTCCCCATAAGTCCTCTCTCACGTGCCCTGCGGTTCCGATGCAGCAAGGAGATCGCTTTCCACTCTTGCCCTAAGGAGCTGGGTCGTGCTGCTGGGCAGCTGCCAAGTTCCCCTCCTGGCAGGGGCTGCTCCAGGCCCCAGCACGCCAAGCGTGTCCCGGGAGGCGCTCTGCTGGTCGCCGCAAGGGCAGCAGGCAGGTTGCGTTCGGCAGCATGCCTGCGGAGGGGCTGCTGGTCCCGCGGCTTCGACGGACCTCCCGCAGGCATGCCGCCGAATCCGCGGGACCGGGGACCTCCCGCAGGCGTGCCGCCGAATCCGCGGGACCGGGGACCTCCCGCAGGCGTGCCGCCGAATCCGCGGGACCGGGGACCTCCCGCAGGCGTGCCGCCGAATCCGCGGGACCGGGGACCTCCCGCAGGGGTGCCGCCGAATCCGCGGGACCGGGGACCTCCCGCAGGGGTGCCGCCGAATCCGCGGGACCGGGGACCTCCCGCAGGCGTGCCGCCGAATCCGCGGGACCGGGGACCTCCCGCAGGCGTGCCGCCGAATCCGCGGGACCGGGGACCTCCCGCAGGCGTGCCGCCGAATCCGCGGGACCGGGGACCTCCCGCAGGCGTGCCGCCGAATCCGCGGGACCGGGGACCTCCCGCAGGGGTGCCGCCGAATCCGCGGGACCGGGGACCTCCCGCAGGGGTGCCGCCGAATCCGCGGGACCGGGGACCTCCCGCAGGCGTGCCGCCGAATCCGCGGGACCGGGGACCTCCCGCAGGCGTGCCGCCGAATCCGCGGGACCGGGGACCTCCCGCAGGGGTGCCGCCGAATCCGCGGGACCGGGGACCTCCCGCAGGGGTGCCGCCGAATCCGCGGGACCGGGGACCTCCCGCAGGGGTGCCGCCGAATCCGCGGGACCGGGGACCTCCCGCAGGGGTGCCGCCGAATCCGCGGGACCGGGGACCTCCCGCAGGCAAGCCGCTGAAGGCAGCCTGCCTGCCGTGCTTGGGGCGGCACAATACCTAGAGCCGCCCCTGCCTCCTGGGGTGGCTGCATTTTGGTGGGGGGAAGCGAGTGTGATATGCCAGAAGCTCGCAAGTGCCTGTTCACTGCGCCTGAGGGGCTGGTGTCCAGACCCCAGCTACCAGACTGATTGGACCCAGTAAATCTGCTGCCTGCCTTGCAGCAGGGCTGCCTTGTGCCTAATGGCACCAGCTGCATGCAAGTGTCCTGCTGGCCCAGTCTGTCCTTCCAATTCACTCCTGAATAGCCAGGTCTCTGCTTCCACCCCTCATGACCCTGCGTCCTCCGGGGAGCTGGGGAGCAGATGGGGAGAGTTCCTTCTCCCCGTTCTCTTTGCTAAGCCCACCTTGTCTCTCTGCACCTGCTGCCTCCTGCAGGTGGATTATGAAGTCACAGACCCAGCATTCAAGGCCATCCTGGAAGATGCAACCCTGGAGGAGGCACTTTGGGTCCTGAGGAGGGTGAACGGCTTCTGCTGCCTGTCGGTCAGAATGAACATGGAGGGTAAGTCCCTCTCGTGCCCTCCTCAGACTGCATCCATCCACCCTCGCTGGCTCCTCCAGCCACGTGCAGTGGGGAAGGGCTGCAGCCTTCTGCCAAGGGGCCCCTGGAGGCAATTGCTGCTCATTGGCACATCCCCCTCCCATCTCCCTGCTTCAGTCCCCTGCACGGTCCACCCCGTAATCCCTTCCAGTCTGCCCCAGTCCCTCCTGCTGTATCCGCACGTCCTCCCAGAGCCAATGCATCCCCTCCTCGCTGCACACTCCCCTGCCCATGCCCTGCTGCACACTCTCCTGCCCACGCCCTGCTGCCCTCCTCTCTTGCTCTCCAGGTTACAAGAGGCTGGTGACTGACCTAGAGAACAAGGTGGTGACCTCGGGTGATTCATTCTACATCCGGGCCAACCTGGCCCTGGAAGGGAAGGCAGCGGGGGAGCTGCCGGTGCAGTGCAATGACATCCTCCACGTCACAGACACTGTGTTCCAGGGCGAGAGCCAGTGGAGTGCCTGCCGGGTGAATCCCTACAGCATGAAGGACATGGATGCAGGCATCGTCCCCAACTACTACCAGTGAGTGGCCTGTGCAGCTGTGCCAGGGGCAGCCTGCTCCTAGAGCTGCTGCCTGCACAATCCCCTTCATGCAGCACAGTCCTGCCAGGGAGTGGCATGGTCCCATGCAGCAAAGAGAATTTCCCTGGCCTGGCACAGCCACTGACAGTGACAGATGTGCCCATGTGGTACCAGCCTAGCACGGCTTTTGATAGCTCAGGCAAGGCTGGGCACAGCTCCTCTTGGGCATGGCAAGGTGTGGCACAGCCCCAGATAATGTACCTCCCCCTGCCCCCCAGCCTCCACCCACAAGAGCAGGGGCATCCTGGGCTCATCAGACAGATGTGTCCCAGCACTGGGGGGCTGCAGCCCTTCGAAACCTCCAAGATGCCTGCAGTCTTGTCCCCCAGATTAATATTCCTGCTGCTTTTGCAGCTGCCTCAGGGTATTTAGTGCCCCTTTCTGGCATGGCACAGACAGGCCCATGTTCTGCCAGGCTCCTTTCCAGCCCAGGCAGCTTTCTGCTTGTGTCCTGGACTCTTTGATGCTTTTCTTTGGCTCCAAGTCAGTGGCCCTTTTATGGCCTTGAGCATGTGGCTGCAGCAGCCCGGCCTGCATGGGAAGGGTTCACTGGCTGAGATACCTGCCCCCTTGCCTGGGGCTGGCTAATCCCATCTCTAACAAACCACGCTCTGCTTCTCCTGCTCTCTAGGGCTCAGCAACGGCTCATCGGCCTAATCCGGGACATGGCCCAGCAGACCATGGCTGCTCGTAAGGTAACAGAACTTTCGGCGCAGGGGACCTGGCCTGGAGGCCTGTGTGTCCAGAATCCCTGGGGAGATATTCACTTTCTGTGCCCTGGCCTCTGCGCAGGGCCCTGCAGCCATGGGAGAGGGGACTGGAACAGTCGTCTCAGCACTGAACGCCATGTCGTGGGCTTGGGGCAGCCCAGGAGTGGAGGTTAATGCTGCACGGTGGGCTGGGTGGTATCCAGGGGGCCGTCACTTGGCATACGGCGAACAACCATTTGGCGCATCCGTCAGACCAGTTTACAGGAAGTCAGCCAGCTGCTGAAGGTTGGCTGAGCTGGTGTCAGGGCTGGCGTCTCACCGGTGGTGGGAGGGGGCTGCCCTGCATCCCTGGGGTCTAACTCAAGGCCTCTCCTCTCTCACCTGCAGGCTTCAGGGGGGCAGCCAAAGCTGGTGCGGATCATCAGCACAGACAAGAGCAAGATCAACCCTCTGTGGTCGTCCATCGACTGTAACGTCTACGACCCCAACAAGGCGGACGGTGCGTTCAGTTAGCTAGAGCTGTCGGAGAGCCCAGAGCCTGCCTCCTGGGGCTGGCCAGGTGAAGCCAGCGCTAGCCCCCCTAGAAATCCAGCCGAGAGCCACCAGGCCTCTGATGAACAAGGGCACAGGCTGGATTGTTCTTGCTGTCGCACTCAGCTGGGTTCAGGGCTCCACAGTGCTGCCCGCTGCGTTCCCTTGGCTGGTGCCAGGCCCCTGCCAGCTGCCATGAACCCGCCTCCCCAGCGTAGCCCCAGCCCTGCAGCTGCCTGGCAGCAACAGGGGTTCCAGTGCCCTGGGTTCACCTGCCCGTCCTGCTGTCCCTTTGTGCCTGCCCAGCCTGCCCCCGGATCTGCCTGCAGGCAGGGAGCTGCTTCACGCTGATGCCGTACACGCTGGTGAGACCCCACAAGCTGGCCCAGCTGCGCCCTGTTCTCTTTGTGCCCACGCTGCTGGGGAAGATCCTGAGTGACAAGCTGTGCCTCACCAAGGGCTTTGAAAAATGCCCATCAGGTACGTCCCTGCTGCCTCCTCTCACCATTGCACATCCTGCCGGGGCCATGCTGGGCGCAGGCGCCAACCTGCTGCCATGGCCATGCTGGGCGCAGGCTCCCATCCCTGGTGCTCATGCAGGGGCATGGATCCAGGTGCCAGGGCTGGCAGCAGTCAGGGCTTGCTCCCTGCTACCCCGCTCCCTCCATGCCCTGCCCCTGAAGCCCCTTGATCTCCCCACATCTGGGTAGAGCATGTCAGTGCTGCGAGTTCACATCCCCAGTGCCCTCACGCTGTCACAGGAGCCAGCGCTGCTTTGCTGGGTGAGTCTCTCCCCCTGCGAGACCACTCCCCAGAGGCCCACGCTGCCGGAGGTGGCATGGTGGGGGGGAGACCCCCTGAGGCCACTCCCGGTGAATCAGACTTGGTTACTTCACTTTCACTTGGCACCTTCCCTACTTTCCCTCCGCCCAGGACTCCTGTGCGAGGCTGAATGCGCAGCCCAGAATGGAACCTTGGTCCGGGGAAAGGGGGAGCTGGACAGTCGCTGCTGTGTCACACACCAGGCGCTTCAGCTGCTGCTGGAGAAGGTAACAGGTGTGGGGCTGGGGGCAGGTGGGACACTGGGCCAGCAGGAGGGACTGAGATGGGTGCTCTGGGCTCTGACTATTGGAGCCTTCCCTGACCGGGAAGCCAGCAGCGTGGAGCCGGGAAGGACGGGAGGAGAGTGAAGGGTTTCTGGTCTCGAACCTGCAGCAGGTCAGTTGATGTTTTACCTGCATCCCCTCAAAGGCCGCCCAGGGAGAGCTGCAGGTAGGAGGGGCACCTGCCAGGTCTGGGGTAGGAGCAGATGGGACAGAGACACCTACAGACACTGCACCGAGACCTGCCAAACCTCCCCGCTACCCCACCGTGCAGCTGCGTCCGTTAATCCCAGTGCCTGCAGCTCCCACGCTGGGGAGCAGAGGGTGAATCTGTATCCAGAGCACAGCAATGGACTCTGTGATGCTCCCTGGCCACAGACTCTTTGGCTCTTGCCAGGGCCTGTTGGGTCACCAGCAGCACCAGCCCTGGCCAGCGCCTGTCCCTTCCCACGGTGAGCCCTTGGTGTCAGCCCCTCTCGTTCTCTCCCCGGCTCCCTCTAGGACGTGCACAGCCTGCTGGACGTGGGGCTGGAGCGCGTGCGAGCCCTGCACGCCGCGGGGATCTATCCCATCCTCCTCCTCGTCTCCATCAGCGAGAAGAACGCCAAGAAGCTCAAGTACGTACCACGTATCACTCTGGGCGGAGACGGGCTCTGGGCCCCCACAGGGCAAACGTCTCCTGCTCACCGGAGACTGCTGGAGCTCTGGGGAATGGGGGCCTGGGCCTGCCCTCCCCTGGGTGCCTCGTGCCACGGCTGCAGCAGCTGAATGCCTGCGTGTACCCAGTGGAGGGGACGTGAATGAGCCACAGGGTGCCCCTGTGGTTGGCTGCACTAGTGATTGATGTAAAGACAGTCCAACAGCACCCAGCAGCCTGGCCGGGGTGAGCCCTTCCCCACTGCATGGCTGAGGGAATGTTTGTGCCCACACCAGGGGCCTCGAACAATAACCCTGTGGCCTCCGCAGCCTCAAGGCACTTCCCCAGGGCAGGTATCGTCCAACCTGAGCACGGAAGGTAAAATGCTCATGCTCAGGTGGTTCGTCAGTGCCAGAGCTGGGACTGGAACCCAGGAGTCCGGGCTCCCAGCTGCCCACTATGTGTATTGCACAGGCACTAAGCCACGCTTCCCAGCAGGAGGCAGGCCTGGAACCCAGGAGTCCTGACTCCATCCTCTTCTCTAGCCCCTGGACAAACAGTGAAATCCTGGCTCTAAAGTCAACAAGAGTTTTTCAACCACTGCCTCTTCTGCGGCTAGCCGGCTTTGTGCTGGTCACCCGGCTCAGGGCGTCCCCTCACGGAGTCTCCCGCGGGCTCTGTTTCAGGAAGGCACTGCAGCGTCTCGGAGCGGCAGAGGAGCAGCTTCTGGACTGTGTGCGGCAAGAGGAGGCCCAGCTGGAGAAAGTGCCCTGCCTGTACGGCACCGTCGCCCCCGACACCTGGAGCGACCTGGATGCGCTTGTCAGCGCCGTGCGAGCAGCCGTCGCCAACGAGCAGAAGAAGATCGTGTGGCTAGAACAAGATCTTCACTGATCGCCCTGGGCACAGGGTGGGGCAGGGGGAACCGTCACCTTGGCAACTCTGCAAATGTCACCTGTTTAAACCAAGAGTTTGGTTTGGGGCGTGGGGAGGGTGAGGGTTGAAAGACCCTCTTACCTAAAGGGTTAAAGGACTTCGCAGCGCTGGGTGAGCCCCCGGCCTGCCCAGCTGGCCTCTGCCCCGTCAGCAGAGAAACACAGTAACTCTGGTTCAGAGAGAGAGGCTGGTTTTAATGCCACCCCTGTCATGGTGTGAAAGGGCAGCTGGCTGGGGTGAGCCGGGGCTGCCTTTGAACTGTGTCCCTGGTGCCAGGGCGGGTCCCCGGGGTGGGCGGGCACCTCTGCCTGGTGCCTGGGCCACCTCCACCTGTTCTCCCCGCCTGGCTCTAGCTGCTCGGATGTGCAGGCACCAGCCCACCTGCGCAGGGAGGGAACAGCAACTCCCGCAGGCCTTGCCACGTCCCCTGCCTGGCTGCCCCCACGGGTCTGCCTCGTCGTACTGGGTATCCCAGCTGCCTCTGGATCTCTGCGCACCCTGCTCCCAGAGCCCTGGGGATAGCAGGGAGCCAGGCCTGAACAGGGTGTGCTCGTTCCAGGGACTGTAAATTCTGTAGTTTGCTAAATTAAACCTTGTCATTACTGTGTGTTCAGACCCCTCCTGGCCCTCCCTGAGGTGGTGACACCAAATCCAATGTACTGGCCCTATGGAGAGGGGGCTCTCAGCTCCTCCATGGCTAGCTGGAGACTCCCTGGCAAATGGGGCAAAAGCCCCGATGTGCGGAGCTCCCAGCAGCACCAGTCCCAACCTCCGGCTGCAGGAGGTGCTGTTGGAGCCACTGCAGGAAGAGCTGCAGTGAGAAGTGGCTTCAGCAGGAGATCGGCGCAGATGATAGGTTGTGAGTAAGCCGGGGACGTTCTCCCAGCGACTTTACTGAGATCATGTATTTGACAGCTTTCTGGTTGGCTGCAGTCCAGCGCTGCCTGCTGCCGGGTGCGATGATACCCCACTGAGGAGGAAAATGTCCCGTTTGAGCTTCAGGGGCAGATGCTGTTTTGACAGACAAAGCACATGCCAGCTGTGTGAATGGGGGAGTGGGACCAGCCCATCTCTGGTTGCTGCCCCACCTTGTGCTAGACGGAGGGTGGCTGGAGCTCTGGAGTAGCTGCGGGGTTGCTCTGTGGACCCCGGAGCCCGAGGGCTGCATGTTTAGGCACTTGATGTCTCATTAGGCAGACGAGCTAGTTGTTCCCATGGGGTTCTGGGGATTTGGGGAGGAGCCGAGGGCCAAGCAGGACCTGGGGCTGGGCTGGTGTAAGGAATGCAGGCAGGACTCCAGCAAGGTGAGGTGGTGACTCACAGTTCATTGTAAAGTGGCTGGCACTGGGGGCTCAGTTTCTCCTCTAAGACGCCGTCTGGGGCACACACCCAAGGGTCATTAGTGTCCCACTGCCACTTCAACAGGTGGGCTTTGAGCAGCTCCAAGACCTCAGCGTACTGGGAGTCGGAGGCCAGGTTCCGGCTCTCGGTGGGATCGCTGCTCCGGTCGAACAGCTCCCAGCGGTCCCTGTAGTAGTACTGGTGCAGGGTCTTGTTCCAATGGGTCGGCTGCCTGGCTCTGGTCCGGTTGAGCAGGTCCTGGAAGGTTGGCGAGACGTAGAAGTCCTGGTCGATAGGGAAAGGCGTCCTGAAGTGGAGGTTGTGGATCAGGCGGAAGTGCTGGTGCTGGATAGCCCGCATGGGGTAGTACATGGTGACCTCGTGGTGGCTCTGGCTGCTGAAGACGGTGATCCAAGGCTGCTCTGACACCAGGGCTGGCAGGAGCGATTTCCCGGTGAGCTGCACTGTCTTGGTGCCAAAGATGCTGTAGCTGGGGTAGGGGATGGCGAACCAGTCCAAGATGGTGGGCGTGAGATCTGGAGAGGGGAAAAGAGGGCGACGGCTGCAACTGGCAAGAGGATTGGGGCAGAACAGCCCCTGAAGAGAGACTCGGTCCCTGAGAGAGGAGGGGGCAGAACCCAGCGGGAGGGTGGAGGTCGTCCCTGGGCCCTGGGGAAGTGACAGGTGCTCCCTGCCATTCCTGTGGGGCCGCCAGGGAGAGTCAGTCACCGGCACGAGCCGCTGGAGGACAGGGCTCCTGGGCCTCTCTCCTCACAGCCCCTTTCCTCTCTTTCCACACTCAGCCTCACACCTTTGCTGGGCTCCCCTTGTGCGGGGAGCAGCCTCCTGCTTCCTGCCCCGATGCCCTTTTCTCCTTCACACCCACTTCCTCCAGGCATCCCTCCCGCACTGATCCGCCCGCCTTGCGGCAGCCCCGAGCCATTGTCCCCCGTGGGTTTGTGAGCCCTCTGGAGCTGGGGCCAGCCCTGTACATCCAGGGGGTTGCCCACCTATCCCACAATCCCCTCTCCCCAGGGGCGGGGCATCTTCATGCTCTCAGGGTCCAGCCTCCTCCTTCTGGCACCAGACTGGTTCCCGTGGCATTGGGGATTGCACGGCTCCCTCTTTCGGAGAGACAAGCAACTCCATCCAGCGGGGAGAGAGTCGCCTTTTGGGCTGTGGAGCCAGCGCTTCACCTCAGCCATGCCCGTGGGCTCAGAGCACGGGCAGGGGAGACGACACATGATTTGGCATCGCTCTACACAGCACTGTACGGGGGCCCCCCCACCCAACTCCCCTAATGGCCCCAGCCCCTGCCTAGGCCTCAGAGAGGACGTGACCGCGCTTACCCAACAGGCTGGCATAGGCCTGGCTGACCTGCCCCCAGCGCTCGGTGTGTTCGGGGGAGGAGACCAGCAGCGGCTCAGCAGTGCCCGACCAGTACAGGTTGGTCCTGCCGCTGGGGAAGGGGATGCCGTTGTCGGAGGTGTAAATCACCAGCGTGGTGTTGTGCAAGCCAGCGCTGCGCAGCTCCTCCAGGACCAGCCCGATCCCTGCGTGCAGAGAGAAGAGCAGAGCTGTGCGGTTGCTGGGGGGCACCTGAACTTTCACCCAGCAGGAAGGCTGCCTCCATCCCAGCCCCCCACCCCAGCAGAGCGCGGATTTTCTCCTCTCACCCAGCAAGACCCTGCACTGGGGGCTCAGGCCCCCACATCCTGCTGCCCGACCACAGCTGGTACTTGCCTTGGTCCATGCGCCCGATTGTTGTGTACTGGGCGGCCAGGTCAGCGCGAGCGGCTGGAGTGTCTGGAACGAAGTACGGGAGCTGCGGGGGGAGGAAACGCAGCAGCTACTAAGCGCTGGGGGCTCCAAGAGCCGTGGGGAGGGGGCACAGGAGGTGGCAGAGCTGAACTGAGGACAGACCCCCTGCCAGTGACTGTGGCTCCATCTCCATGCTCAGGGCTGCTCCCCTCCTAACCCCACGCACCCCCCGTAACTCCTTGGGGGTCGGGGGGGGGGAAGAAGGACCAGGGTCACCCCAAGTCACCCCACAGCTTTGCCTGCAGGAGCCTCTTTCCCCGCTCTGCCGCCCAGCTCTGGCCTGGAGCGTGGGGAGCTGGTTCCCAACGGCCCTGTCCTACCTGCACGTGCTCTGGGCTGTACGGCTGGGGCTTCCAGTCGGGGATCCAGCCCATGCCGCTCTCGCCATTGCCGAACTTCTCACAGAAGGCCCCGTACTGGGGCTGGGAGTGGCCGCAGCGATGGGGATCGTGGAAGGCGACGTACAAGAAGAACGGCCTGGAAATCCCAAGAGGAGAGCTTGTGACTGCGGTGCTCGGGAGAGGCTGACAGCACGGGCCGAGCAGGAAAGGGCTGCTCAAGCATGGCCTGAGGCCTCCCACGGACCCCAATCCTAACCCTAGCTCTGGGCCACCATCCAGACCCAGTGAGAACGCTAGCTCCCGGCCACCAACTGGCTCCAACCAAAGCCTGGGGCTACCTGCACAGAGAAACGTCAGCTCCTTTCACCTGTGATGAATTGGGACTTGAAGACAAGCCCTCAGAGCTGCAAGCTGGTTCCCATAGAGCCCCCGAGGGTCCCCAAGCTGAGCTGGTAACCTGATGGAAGGTGCTGACCGCTGCATCTCCCTGTAACTCAGGCACACGGGTACCCTGTGCATCAGGACCAGGGTGCTAGGAGGCAAGGTTGCTCAGTCCCAGAGAGAATCCTGCGGCGGGGTGTGCAGGGCCTCACCTCTCGTCCTGGCTCTGCAGGAATTTCCGGACAAGCCGTTTGATCCGGGTGATGTTTCTGCCCACCTGCAGCACAGAGCTGTTCTCCTCAGTGTACGCGAAATCAAAGGGATACACCGTCTCCGGCCCAACGTGCTTCTTGCCAATTATCCCTGCAGGAGAACGAGTCCTGGCACATCAGGAGCAAGCATGTGAGCAGGCAATTAGAGCAGAGGATGCTGCTTCGGTCTTTCCATGCTCCCCCAGGGCGGGGTTAGGAGTTGCTTGGGGCAGCAGGGAAACACTGGCTTACACAACCACATTAGGCCTATAGATGCCATTGACGTCTCTAGATACAGAAGTGAAAGTGACGGGTCCAGGCAGAAATGCAGAGTCAAGGCCCCAACTGGGGGGGCCAGAGCAGGGTCGATAAAAGTTGACGAATTAAAAAAAAAGAATTTTTAAAATTAAAATTGGATTTTTTAAATTTAAATTAAATCCAGGTTTAATTTAAAAAACAGACCTATTTAAAATTAAATTTGATATTGACAACCTATGTTAAGGCCTAAAAACTTATTGTCTATTAAAATAATTTAAATTAAGTTTAAAAAGTAGTATTTAGCAATACATGTTTGCATCCTTCTGGTTAGCAAACCAATGTAGTATAAAGGCTCCATATTTAGCTGCAAATCAACAGGTTTGAATGGTTACCAACCAATGAGAATCAAACTTTCTTTAGGAAAACGAGAGAAGGACAAATGCAAAGCAAGGTTAAAATTGCGATTTAAATCAAGGTTTCCTGCTTGCTGATTTAAATCATGTCTAAATCGGTGATGTCAATCACATTGATTTAGAGTGTGTGTGTGTGTGTGTGTGTGTGTGTGAAACTTGTCTAGTGGGGCAGTATCTTAGGCACACGTTCAGCTGCCCACCTCTCACAACCGTGGATGGGGTTCAGTGAGACGGGTGTGGGAAGGGGATGGGCTTTGCACACTCTCCCAGTCCCCTCTCTTCCCAGCACCCTGGCTGTTTACCTGTCCGGATATGTGCCTGGCTGAGCAGCAGGGGAAGACTCTGCACCTTGTCAAAGGAGTTGAAATGGTGCACGTCCTGGTGCAGCCCATACATCCCATTTTGGTGCTGCAAAACAGAGACCAACAATGAGACAAATTGGCCAGGCCCACACATCCCTGCCCCGGCTGCCCTGCGGAGCCAAACCACGGCCGTCTTCAGGTGCCACGGGCAGAGCGTGTGCTACCACTGAGGCACCAGACACTGGGACTGGGGAATAGGCCATCAAGGGAAGTGGGGGAAGACCCATCGCTTGAGCCATGGACAAAGCCCCAGAGCAGGGAGTGTAGGGAACCAGCCTTGATGGGCCTAGGGAAGGACTCGCTGAGCTATGGGGCTGGATGCCTTACAGATGCCGATAGCCAGGCGCTATCGATGGGCCCAGCAAGCGCCTGAGGCAGCAGACCCACACCTGCTCCCCTGCCCAGCGCGTGGCTCGGGAAGGCCCTACCTGGGGTAAGCCGGTCAGGATGCTGGCCCTGCTGGGGGAGCAGCTGCTGACGGAGGTGAAGGCGTTCCGGAAGACGAGGCTGCGCCCGGCCAAGGCGTCCAGGTTGGGGGTGTTGATGGCGGAGTTGTTGTACACGCCGCTCTCAAAGCCGCCATCGTCCGCTGTGCAGCAGGGAGAAGCAGGGCAGGGTGTGAGCTCAGGGCCCATGTGGGGAGGCCAAACTGCAGGGGCTCCGTGGGGATCTGTAACTGGCACTAGAAGAGGACGGGTATTTGTCCCCCCACGGCCGGTCCACAGGAGAGGTTAATGAGTCTGCTACAGGTGCCAGCGGGGAGACAGTCCTCTAGCTCACGGGCCGATGCTCATGCATCTGTTCTGCGAGCCGGAGTTCAAACCCTGCCATGGGCCCTGCAGTGTTGGTGACACACACCCCAGGCCGCAGCAGCCCACGAGTTGTCGTGAACCAGGCTGCAGAGCCCCGCACTGTACAGGCTCCCAGCTGCTCAGGCAGTTCCTGTCCCAGGGGCTGCAGCGGGGACCGGGCAGTTAGTCAGAGCAGTGACTCTGGAATCCCCTTCTTGCAGCTGCTCCCATGGGGGTGAGTCACCGCTAATCATTTCGTGGCTAATCACTTCTCTAGGGGTGTGGAGGAGTCTGGTCTAGGGGCTGGTTGCTGTTCCCAGGGTCTGGGTACCAGGAGAGTCTAACTTTGGGTGGCAGATCCCCATGCCCAGTCCAGGAGCCATCCCTGGTGCCAGGGTGCCCGGTCCGGGGGCGGGCCCCGCTCCCCAGGTGCCCGGTCCGGGGGCGGACCCAGCGGGGTGCCCGGTCCGGGGGCGGGCCCCGCTCCCCAGGTGCCCGGTCCGGGGGCGGACCCAGCGGGGTGCCCGGTCCGGGGCGGGCCCCGATCCTGCAGCCCCCGGGCCGCACTCACCCACGAGGAGCAGCACGTTGCGGGCTCGGCCGGCCCGGCCCAGCGGCAGCGCCAGCAGCAGCAGCAGCAGCGCCCAGCGCAGGCCCATGGCGACCTGCAGCCCGGGCCCCTCCCGCAGGGCCGCCCGCCAGCCGGGGATACCGCCCCCTCGTCGGCTCCGCCCCGGGCGCGTCACGCCAGCCGGGCCGGGGTGCGGGCGGACGGGGGTGGCGGCTGGCGCGGGTGAGTGCGGGGCCGGGGGTCCCTTGGCCGGGCAGCGGGGGGGACAAGCAGGGCAGGGGCAGCCAGAGCTCTCCAGGGCCTCTCCTGCCCCCGACCCCGCGGGGCGCCCCCCCCGGGCAGTTGTGTACCGCAGAGGAGCCCCTGCCCTGGCAGGGCTGCCCCGGGGGGAGGGGGCAAGTGGGGCCCCCGGGAGAATAGAGTATTTCTGTAGTGTTGGAACTCCCTTTTACGGAAGGGGCCCCGAATGCCCCTGGCCCCCTGAATCCTCTGGGCAGCCCTGGTCCCTGGGCTCCCGGCTACAGGTGCTGGAACTAGGGGTGCTGCTGCTCCCCGCTCCCCTGGCTTGAGGTGGTTTCCATCCTAGACAGGGTTTTACCTTGTGGTTCAATGGCTCTCAGCACCGTTTGGCCTTCGCAACGTCCCGGCAAAGAGTTCCAGGGCTGAGGGTGTGGTGTGGAGCAGCGGCGCTTCCTTTGGTTTTAAACCTGCGGCCTGTTCATTTCATCAGGTGACTCCTGGTTCTTGTGTTATGTGGAGGGGTAAATAACACTTCACTATTCACTTTCTCCATCACAACGTTCAGGATTTTATAGATCTCTATCGTATCCCCCCTTAGTCGCCTCTTTGCTCAGCTGTCCAGTCCTAGTCCTTTTGATCGCTGCTCCTGTGGATGCTGTTCCAGACCCCTGATCATTTTTGTTGCCCTTCTCTGTACCTTTTCCGGTTCTAATGTATCTTTGTTGATATTCCTGTGTGAAATGAGGTTTGTTGTGTCCCTCATTGTGGGTCTTTGTCGCCTTGGCCCTGCACAGGGGGAGAGGTGTGTGCCGCCTGTCCCTGCCGCGGATCCGGCTAGCCCTGACTGTTCGTCCTCTGTTCTCAGCCCTTGGCTTTGGAATATAGTCAGAGCAAACTAGCCCCTGCTGGGCCACTTACTGCCCAGATCCATGTGCTGGGCATTTCGGGGGGGAGGGGGCTTCTTTCTTTGCAGCCCTGTGTAAAAACTCTCTATTTCCGTCTCTTTGCCAACGAGAGAGAGAGAGAAACCAGTTGAGCAGCACTCTGCCTATGCCAGTCCCTTGGGACCCACTCCCTGCCCTGGAGTGCTGCTGGCCAGTGACCCTCTGGGATACTGTTCCAGGAGAGGGAGACAGAGCCCATTCTAGGGGGCAGAAAAATTCCACCCAGCAAGTTCTCTGCACTTGCCCCCGGGGCCAAGGCTCTGCCTTAGGAGACCTCACCAGGTGAATGGAGGAGGTGGAGGCATCCCTCAGTCTGGGCCTTGATAGGAGACCAGAAAGAGAGGAATCCGTCGGTTGGTGCAGACAGTGCCCCAAGCATCCCTCCCTGGCCTAGGCCGAGTCTCTGAACCTCCTTCCCACGCAGGTATGTTGGAGAACCAGAGAACTCCACTGAACAGAGCTGCTGAGGACACTGTCTTCTCCTGGTCACCATGTCCCCTGAGACCGCTGCAGGGGACTCTAGCGGTGCCCTGACAGACCCAGATGAGCCTGGAGCGTGTTACACACTGGCCTGAATCCCCAAGAAAGCTGCTATGGCAGAGCGGGACCGAGAGGCCCCCCAGAGATGCTGCTCCTACCACACGGTGCAGAGGAGGCTCCCTGTCCTCAGGTGGCTGCCCCACTATTCTCTGGGGTGGCTGCAGCTCGATCTCATCGCTGGCGTGACCGTGGGCCTGACTGTCGTGCCGCAAGCGCTGGCCTATGCCGAGGTGGCCGGCCTGCCAGTTCAGGTGGGTTGCTCGATTCTAGCCCTGGAGGGTTGTGCCAGGGGTGGGTGGAGGCAGCTGTTGCGAGTTCCTTTGCAGAATCACCTCGAGGCAACCAATAAGTATTGTTTCCCCTCCTCTCAGGGCCGGCTCCAGCCTTTTTTTGTCATCCCAAGTGGCAAAGCAAAAAAAATAAAATAAAAAAATATTAAGCCGATCGGCGGCACTTCGGCGGCAGCTCAGTCGTGCTGCTCCATTCTTCGGTGGCAATTCCATGGCGAGTCCTTCGCTCCCTCTCTTCCTCTTCGGCGGCACTTTGGCAGCAGCTCAAAGAGGAAGAGAGGGACTGAGGGACCTGCTGCCGAATTGCTGCCAAAGACCCGGACATGCCGCCTCTTTCCATTGGCCGCCCCAAGCACCTGCTTGCTGGGCTGGTGGACCCCAATGCCTCACTGCTGGGGACATTGAGCAGGACATCCCTTGCCTGTCCCTGGCATAGGCGTGTGCCGATCTGATCAATGCAGGCTCCTCACCCGGCCTTACATACGCCCAAGCTTAGAGCTCACTCTTTCCATGTGTGAGTAAATCCATAGTGTCCTCTTATAGCACGTACCCCCAATGCCACTACAGCCTGGATGTTCCCCCGCTGCAGAAGCTAAATGTACTGTGGTATTGGAGGAGTTTCCCAGTCACAGCGCGGAGGATATTATAAATACTGCCACACAGTAAACCTCAAGTTTTTGATGGTAGCCACTGCAAAAATGCAGAGTTCTGAGCATTATAAAGGGGGCACTGTTCACAGTGGGGGTGATTACAGTGCGGGGGGAGGTTGCATATCCTGGCAGAAGCCTGAAGTTTGTAACAGCTGGGGACTGGGTGGGTGTTAGCGAGGCAGTAACACATGGCAAGGTGAGTGGTTGTGGCAGGACACTAGGGTGACCAGATTGCAAGTGTGAAAAATCGGGACAGGGTGGGGGTGCCTATATAAGAAATAGGTGCCTATATAAGAAAAAGTCCCAAATATCAGGACTGTCCCTATAAAATGGGGGCATCTGGTCACCCTACAGGGCACACTGGGGGACTGAAAGCAGGCAGCCTCCTGGGACCGTCCATGTTCCTCTTTCAGAAAGTGTGCGGGAGAGATATCAGGGTGACGAATGTGCTACAGGTTTCAGAGTAGCAGCCGTGTTAGTCTGTATCCGCAAAAAGAACAGGAGTCCTTGTGGCACCTTAGAGACTAACACATTTATTTCAGCATGAGCTTTCGTGAGCTACAGACATTTCTTCTGAAGATTACCCAATACTTTCCCCTGAGATACTTCCATGGCCAGACCCTTTGTTAACCAATCCCAGCCATCCTTTCCGAATGCCCAGTTCCTGGCGTGATCAGAGCAGGTGCCCAGGTTGCTGTGATTCTGGTGTTGAAGGCTCTATTTGTTCCTGTGCAGTACGGTCTCTATTCCTCCTTCATGGGCTGCTTTGTCTACTGCCTGCTGGGGACCTCAAAAGATGTGACGCTGGGTCCAACGGCCATTATGTCGCTGCTGGTCTCTTCCTATGCGTTCCATGACCCTGCCTATGCCATCCTGCTGACCTTCCTGTCAGGCTGTATCCAGCTAGCCATGGGTCTCCTGCACCTCGGTGAGATGCTGCGGCCATGTTGGGCCTTGTTTTTGTATGACGTTTCTCATTCTAGCAACTTGTCCCTGCAAGAAATGTCTCTGCTGTTGTCCAGCTCTGACTTGTAAAACCTTGCACTCTGCATGTGTGTGCATGCTGCAGTCTGTACCTAGGAGAGCAGCTTCCTTATAGCAATTTCCATCCTTTGCAGGTTTCCTACTGGACTTCGTTTCCTGCCCCGTCATTAAAGGGTTTACCTCGGCGGCTTCGGTCACCATTAGCTTCAACCAGGTCAAGGTAGGACCTTCTCCTGCATGTAGCCTTTTCCATTTCTTTAGTTTAACTTGTGCAGTGGCCTAATGCAGCCTTGCAAAGTTGTCATAAAAATTCCCCGGCCCAGGTGCACGGTCTGCTTAGCTCAGCACAGTGATGTCAGTGGAAACATGAAGGATACTTCGCTTGCCTCTCAGACAAACAAGCAAACAAAGAGTTGCGTCAGATGAGTGCACTGGAAGGATTTTGCAAGGTTGATGTGATGGGGTGAGTGTCCTGCACTGCCATGCTGGTGACCCATAGTGGGTTCCTCGCTCCCTCCCTCCCAGAGCTGAGAGCATGCTCAGTGCGGGGCAAGTGGAGGTGATGTTCTGCCCATTGGCTGGGCTTCCTGGTAATTACGCTGTGTGGACAAAGCTAAACCAAGCCGTATGCTTCCCTTGTAAATACACTGTCCTCCTCTCTGCTGACGACAGGGGTTATGGGGGTGCTGCGGGGACAGTCTACCATCTGACTGGGGGATTTTTCTCTGAGGGGAGGTGAGGGGGGCTGGGATTGGCTGTGAGGTTTGACTGGTCCATGGCTTGGCCAATCCTCTTCATTCCGTGTGGTGATTTTAGGTATTGCCACATTTCCTTTGTGGTTGACCGTAATCAGAGAGGGATGTGGGTCAGCATATGCTTTGCAAGGCGCCAGACAACAGAAAACATCAGCTAATCTCTTATGGTTTCATCAAGTGCTCTTTCTGGGAGGAACCTCTGAGCTCTTTTAGCCACATTCACCGTCAGCCTCTGGTGACATGTGAGAACTCGAGAGGCGGCAGCTGGACAGTCGTGGGTCAAGGAAAACACCCCAGTTTGAATACCACATTGGGAGAGCCTGTCTGCTTGCATGGGAAGCAGGACTCGGTCTCCATGGGGCTGGAGCTGCCTCAGCACCAGGCATCTGGGAGACTGGGAACTGTCTCCCCACTGAGCCTCCAAAGTTTCCTAGGGCTGGGGGAAGGATCTGGAGAAAATTCCTTGGCCAGAGGTTTGCACACAGCTATGTGGTCTGGTCCCTGATGAAAGCTCCCAGGTAGCAGACACAAAAGACGCTGCGTGGGCCAGTGCCATGGGGAAGGGGAGGGGCCAATGCTGTGCTGTTTGGTCTGGCATTGGGGTACCTGTCAGGTGCATTTGGGAGTTGGGGCTGTGCTGGGCTTTCATGGGGCCTTTGTTTGTTTGCACAGAACATCCTGGGGCTGCACAACATTCCACGACAGTTTTTCCTGCAGGTGTATCACACCTTCCAAAGAATCGGGGAGACCAGGTCAGCAGACATCTCTGTGCTCTTCCTAGGTCGTTCCTTCCACCCACGCCCTGGCGTGGCTGGTTGGAGGTGGGGGGAAGGCAGGGCTGGGAGAGGCACGTGACTATAAGGGGCAGCTGCCTGCTGCATCGTCCGTCAGATCACACCAGGCACAAGCAGACTGCCCAGTGCCCTGTGCCAACACGAAGCTATACTCCATGCCCTCTGTCGTGTTGGATTGCTTTGGGGCGTGGGGACATATGGGGTCGGCCTGACTGTTCGTGGCCTCCCCAGTTGCCGGAAAGGGGGATGGAGCTGTGAATTGTCTCCCTCCCCAGTTCCACCGCTAGAGCAGGGCATTGGGCCCATCGGCGAGCTGCCAGTCCGAAAGTGCTGAGCACCAAGCAGTTACTGGCATGGCTCCCAGTTCAAGCCAGTCCTGGGAACGTCTGTGCCTCACGCTGCCTCCCTGACCCCGGGCAGCCCAAGCTTGTGAGCTCGGTTGTCTCTGTGCCTCACCTTGCCCTGCCCTGCCTCTGTTAGCAGCCCCTGTGGTGAGGAAATTACTGAGTGTAATGGGCCCATGCTACTCACTGCTCAGCAGCGCCTCCTCGTGGCTCATCTGGGGAATTAGCTCACCGCTCTGCACCCCATCCTGCAGTCGCTCAGCACCTTGGCACATTCACTCGCTCTGCAGTCCCCATCTTGCTGGTCAGGAGCCGCAGTGGCTTAGCCCTCCAGCCAAGCCCACCTTCCAGGGGTCACCAGGGTCTCTCCCTATCCATTGTGCTGACCGCACCGCTCCCACAGTGCTTTGTACGGGAACCCAGGCCTCCCCTCTGCACCGGGGTCCAGTCCGGGGCCCCTCGACCTAGCAGCTCAGGTCTGTTCTCTCAGCCCTCACTGCCCCTTCCCTGGGCTGCTTCCTCCCCCAGAATCAGGGAGCAGGGCTGCAGGCTTCCTCGCTGCAGCCCCCGCCTCTGTGGCCAGCTCCCTGGCTTTAGAGCAGCCCCGTTTGTTCCTGCCCGTGTGAGCGTCAGCCGCAATTAAGCCTCCTTGGGTCCTAGCTCCTCTCCAGGAGCAGCCGATGGCTAATTGGCCTCTCTTGCTTCTGTTAACCTCCCAGGGCTCATGTGGGGTGAATGCCCCGTCACACAGGGTTTGCCTGTGACTCCACACCCTGGCACAGCCCTGTCTAATAGGTTTTGGGCCCGGAGGCCAGAGTACATACCCTTTGCAGCAGTGCGGTGAGGGGCTGAAATGGGGGCAGGGAATGGTTGCCCCTGGCCAGTTCCGGTTGGAAGTGGATCCTGCTCCACTGATTCCTGTCGGGTTTCTGACCTGGGTCCGTCTCCCTGTTCCCTGAGAATTGATCTGATTGCGGCAGAGACGAGTCTCCTCGCTCAGAACTGGAGCCTTGGCTGGGCTGGGCCCTCCCCCTCCCCACGACAGAAAAGCTCTGCAGCAGTGATCGCAGTCTGTTGCGACACGTCCCGGATTTGGTCTGTTTGCAGGGCCGGGGATGCTCTCTTGGGGCTGGTCTGCCTGGCAATGCTTGTGGGGCTCAGGGCGATGAAAGGCCACGTCCCCAGGATCCATCAGGTGGAGCTGTTGTCCGTCAGGATCAGTCGTCTTATCCTCTGGGCCACAGCAACAGGTTAGTTGACTGCCGTGCCCAGCTCTGACTGACGTCAGCTTCCTCCTGGCAGCACCCGTAAGGTCCTGGAGTTAGCCCAGGGTCAGAGGGTGATGAGGAGAAATGAGGACCCTGCAAAGAGGAAGAAACAGTGGGAGGGTTGTGTGCCTGCAGCAAATACCTGCTGGGAGAGTGCTCTGGCTCTTGGGGGATGTGCTGGGCCGTGGGGCCGTTCACCACTAGGCCAGAATCTGGCCTGTGTTGGCAGGGCCCACAAATTGTTCCGATAGGATGGCTGCTTGGGGGCCCTTGTGTGAGATGGGTCTGTCCCCTGGAGGGGCAACGGTCCTAACCACTGTCCTGACTGGCAGTGCCTGGCCCCTCGTGGGCACCGCCGCCAGAGAGGGCCAGGACTGGAGACTGGACACCCCTGGCACGGTGGGTCTCTCCAGGGCAGGGCTGAGGCCCGCTGGTGGGAGGTTCGTTCTGCTGCTGCCCATGCTCTTGTGGACAGCAGGCGTCCACCTTGGCTGGAACGAGTCCCCAGTGCATGTCTCTCCCCGTGCCCATCCCCAGTGGGCTCGGAGCGATGCCTTCACCACGGTAATTTCCTCTCTGATGTAGCTCGCAATGCACTCGTGGTCCTGTTTGCGGGCCTGGTCGCTTACTCCTTCCAGGTGATGGGCTCCCAGCCGTTCACCCTCACTGGGGAGACGCCCCAGGGGCTCCCTCCCTTCCAACTGCCGCCGTTCTCCAAGGTCGAAGCCAACAGCACTGTGCCCTTCAGCGAGATGGTGCAGGTGAGTGGTGCTGGGGTGGTGGAAGCAGATGGGTGCTTCCCAGGGTGGTGCTCTAATTCTGTACCGTACCTTTAAATGGCTGAGCAAGCTCGAGAGAGGTGGGATTCCGATGGGAATTGGAGGTTCTCCCCTTTGCTCCTTTCCCTCCAGTTGGGGAGCAGACAGGGCTGGATGCATGGAGCCTCGGGGTGACTTATGTGCACAGGGCTGGGGGAGCGAGGGGCCCTGTCTACCCTCGCCCGGCTGAGCTGCATCATGGGAGATTTCCTCTTGAGACTCGTGCTTCCTGCTGCCCTCAGAGATGGGGGGACAGTGCAGAGGGCACCATCTGTTGCATCTGCAGCGCTCTCTGCCATGATATATATGCTGGCCTCTTCCATCCCCTCCCCAGGACCTGGGAGCTGGACTGGCTGTGGTGCCGCTCATGGGTCTGCTGGAGACCGTCGCTATTGCCAAGGCCTTCGGTATGGTGTTGGGTCTGCCGTGCTGCGTTCCGGGCTCCCAGAGCCTTCGCCCCTCACATGGGAAACGGCCTCGAGTCAGCTGCCACTGGATGGCGGTGGGGAAGGACCCTGGGGTGGACCTTCCACATGTCAAAGAATAGCACAGGGGGTGCAGGAAGGAAGTGCCTGGGGACTGTCCCCTGGAGTGTGGGGTCAGTGGGGTCAGGGGCGGGGGGATCACATGGAACATTCCCCCACAAGTGGGCATTTCCCCCTGTAGTTTGTTGCCCTGGTGAGGCAGCCCATGGGGAATGGGGTAGGGAGGTTCCCCACGCCCCAGGCTGTCTGGGCTTTGCACGGCCAAGACAGGAGCTCAGTGTTGGTAAGGCCTGTTACTGCTCCAGGTACGGGGAGCGTGACCTGCAGGGCGAAGGTGGTGAAATGAGCCACTCCCCAGGGGTCCCGTGGGCCTGTGACTCAGGTCATTCCCCCGCAAAGGCTGACTCGCCCCTCCATGCGCCTTGCTGCCCCTGCGCCCACTGGGTGCTGGCACAGGATTCGCGGGAAGCTCTGGGATAAAGGGGTGGGGAGTTCTGCCCAGTCACCTCCTTCTTCTTTCAGCCTCGCAGAACAATTACAGAATCGACCCCAATCAGGAGCTGCTGGCGATGGGTAAGAGCTCAGCCCGTGGGACGGGGGATTGCCAGGACGTGCTGTGCGTGTTGTGGGGAGCCTCTCTCCAGCCGGCTGGGGTGGGGTTGGGAGTTCAGCCTGGGACTGAATCTGCTGTGGACCCTCGTCTGCTGATTGGAAGGCGCCTTGGCGGTGGCTGCCCCTCACGGAGCTGATGGGACGGAGGGCCTGCTCTGCGACCCCCCCCAGGCAGCATCTTGACTCCCCTCCTGACGGCACCGTTCACAACATCCCTTCTGCCCCCCACAACAGGCCTCACCAACCTCCTGGGCTCCTTCGTCTCCTCCTACCCCGTCACCGGCAGCTTTGGGCGGTGAGTAGCACCACTGAGGCTGGTTGAGGCAGGGCACGGGGGGTCCTTGGTAATGGGCTGGGTGAGCCCAATCAGGGCCTGGGTTCGGAGCCTAGCCAGTAGAGAGGGGCCCTTTTCCCTCTGCCCCCTGGGGCCCCTCGGTCAGCAGTGGTGCCTGGACCCTCAGGGTTTGCTTTTGTTCCTACCCGGGTGATGTATAAAGTGGGGAGGGGTGGGGGGGATGGGCCTTCCCCAGTGTACTGCATGCCCTGGGGAGGGGGAGGGGCTAGTCTCTGGACAGACGGCAGCTCAGAGCGGGGCCTGTCCCCAGTCCCCCCTCGTAGGACTCAGAGTCCATCCAGCAGCTCCCCCATCGCACTGGGGAGCCAGCACTGACCCCTCCCCCCCATTCTGCTCTCCTGACTGGACTCTGCAGTCAGGGCAGCTGGAAGGAGCTGGCCTTGGTGCCTTCTGCCCGGAGCCTTGGCACGGCCTGTAACGGTGCATTTGGTTTGTGTTCCAGGACGGCGGTGAATGCACAGACAGGCGTGTGCACCCCGGCAGGGGGGCTGATAACAGGTAGGTGCCCCGCTCTCACCCAGGGACTCCCATTCCAAGGGCCAATTCTGGGCCCGGCCCGGCCCGCCCCAGGGTTTTACATCCTGTTCTCACCCGTGTGAGGCTGGGCTGAGTGTGTGTACGGGGAGGGAGGCTGGGGTGACTCTGCCCTGCCGTGGGTCGGGGTCGGGTGGCCGTGTTTCACCATCTGCCTTGTGTCTCCCCAGGGACCCTGGTCCTGCTCTCTCTGGCCTACCTGACCTCGCTCTTCTATTACGTTCCCAAAGCCGCTCTGGCTGCTGTCATCATTTGCGCCGTGGCCCCTATGTTTGACGCCAGGATCTTCAGAACACTGTGGCGGGTTAAACGTATGGGCACCAGCAACCTGCTTTGCACGCTGGCTGGGGGGCTCCGAATTCCTGCGCTTTGCATGGTTTCAGTATAGGGGGACGTTCGAAGGGATCCAGCACCCCCTGCAGGCCGTTATTGGCGATACTCTGAAAAGGGTGGGATCTGGTATAACCTCCACCTGGTTAAAATATCCGTGAGGTAATATCGGTCATTGGACCAACTTCTGTGGGGGAGAGACAAGCTTCCGAGCAACACAGAGCTCTTCTTCTCCGGCAAGGCGCTTCCTCTGCCGGACCCGTGCCAGTTACGCAGGGATCTGAGAGTGCCATTTGATTGTGTGTGCACCACACCTGGATGTAACGTAGTTCCCTCCCTCCCCGAATGCTCTGTGCCCTGGTGTACAGAAAGGCGACACCTGGGGGTGCCCTGGACCAAGAGGGGACAGTTTACATGATAATATTCAGCACCGAGGTAGCACTTCACGTTTCCAGGCTGCTGTAACACATCCATGTGTCCCAGCCTGGGGATTCTGGCCAGGTGTTGTCCCGCTCACTGACTCTGCCCTTCTTTGAGATGAGGCCTTTGAGTATCCCACCCCGCACCCTTCCCCTCCCGCCATCTCTGGTAGCCCTCGTGTGGTGCTTGCCCAGATGTTGGGACTGAAGCACACAGGCAGCCCCTAGATGTTCGGATGTTGTGTTAGCACCGAACCCTGGCTTCCTGCCCCCCAATCTGAACCCTCTCCCGGCACCAGCAGCCTCCAGCCTGTGATGGACCATGCGCAGAAGCTTCTCTGCTCCCTCTCTACAGATGCGAACGGGCTTCTCTTCCCTCGTCCATACCCCTTCCCCTGGCTCCATGGGCTGCTGGCTGACTCCAGGGGCTTCGCAGAACAGCTGCTGAGTGGGAGGGTAAACGGATGGGACGAGGCAATGACTGGGGTCTCACTCTCAGGGCTGGACCTTGTGCCGCTGTGTGTGACGTTCCTGCTCTGCTTCTGGGAGGTTCAGTACGGCATCGTCGCCGGCATTCTGGTCTCCGGCGTTCTCCTGATCTACCCCATTGCCAGGCCCCGGATCAAGGTGTGGCTCAGACCTCCTTGGGTGGGGTTCAGCTTCAGTGGGGTTCCCGGAGATGTGGGAGGATGTCACTATTGCCATAGGCATCTACGCACACACGCACACACGGCTGTCTGTGTCGGGCTGGGGGGGAGTCATGGGTGTGTGGTGAGAGACGGGGTAAAGGGCCCTTCGGTGTGAGGGACAATGGCTGGCTGTGTTACCTACCCGCCCGCCTCCACTGTGAGGGGGACACTGGCTCTGGGCTGAGAATTGGAGCATGTGCCGTTACCCAGCGCAGCCACCTCTCATCCTTCCCTTCTTGGTTCTCCTGCAGCTTTCAGAGCAGGAGGTGCTTCTCATGCAGCCTGCGAGTGGTCTGCACTTCCCCGCTGTTGAGTCCCTCGGAGATGCCATGCACAGATGGGCTCTGGCAGGTACGTTGCAGTCTAGCCTGTTACAAGCCAAACACACCCTTGTTTCGATGCTGTAGCTTGTGGACAGCGCTGGCCTCACTGCTGCAGCCTCTGAATATAAATGGGTCCAGAACGGCTGCTCCGCAGTGGGGCCTTTGTCAGCCTTGGCGCTCGTGGATAAATACAGCCCCAAATTCAGATCAACTCCTCAGGCAAATGCCCGTGAAGCTGATCCTGAACCTCCTGTGATCAGCCAGCTGGCCCCTGAGAGCCCTCTCCCTGCGGCTTGTAGGGAAGAGATTTTGGGGAAAGCCTTAGTTGGAATTGGACTGGGATTCACCCTGCCTGGGCAGGACCCATTGATGCAGCTATCAAGGCTTTACCCTCCACTCTCTCTCAGGCTTGTCTGGCCTTCAGCATGCTCGCAGTGCCAACTCTCCAAACTGCCAGGCCCAGAAAGATCGATTCCTGCTTTAAGTTTCCTGCCCAGGTGGCTGGTGAATGTTCTGCTGGAAATGCCAGTGAGGTGACCACATGGTATTCTCGCCCTCAGTGTCTCCGCCACGCTGTGTCGTCCTGGACTGCACCCACGTCAGCAGCATGGATTATACCGCGGTGATGGGGTTGGCAGACCTGCTGCAGGAGTTCAAGAAAAGGGGCGTCACCCTGACCTTCTCTGACTTGCAGGTGTGTCTGGAAAGGGGGAGCAGGGAGGCTCTGGCTGTCAGGTTGGACCAGGGACATGGGCACTGCAGCTGCTTCCAAAACCAATGGACTGGTCACCAGATTAGCTCAAGCGAATTTTCTTCCCCGGACTAGAACTTGGGGCTACACTTGCAATTTGCCAAGAACTCGAAGTCTGCACCTAACTTGCCACTAACGCAGCTGGTGTCAGTGCCCATCATCTCAGATGCAAAAGCATGGCCCAGCATGCATTGCGGCCTGGCTGCTCAGGTCAGGATGGAGCATGGCATCTTGAGACCTGCTGGCCTCATGGGCTGCACCTGCCCACTCAAGAGGGGGGAGGCTGCTGCTACAGTGGCTGCAGAATCGGGGGTTCACTCCTATGGATCAAGTGGTGGGGAGGGGCTGCAGCTGTCATCTGTGCTGCTCCTACCTAGGGGTTGACTCAGCCCACTCTCCCTTCCTGAGCCTCCCAGGACACACGTCTGGAAGTCTTTGCTGTCGCTGTGAGCAATGGAAGCTGGAATGTCACAACCACACTCATCCTGTCCCCTTGTCCTGTCCTCTCTCAGGGCCACGTTCTCCAAGTCTTGCTGTCTGCAGATCTGGAGGGATTCCAACATTTCTCCAGCATAGAGGAGGCGGGTAAGTGAGGCCAGGACCCTACGCTCTGTAGGGCTGGGAAAGGCTAATCTGCCTCTGGCGTGGGACCAGCAACACGCCGTAACCTCCAGAGAAATGCCCCAAGTGTTCAGACTAGGAGCTGCTGACTGGGGCTCTGGGGAGACTATTGAATTGAATCCCTCTGGTGGTTATCAGAGGAAGCGCGTATGGGGTTAGATAGATCTGGAGACCCCCAGGAGAGAGAGAGAGAGAGAGAGAGTGTGTGTGTGTGTGTGTGCGCACGTGCACTGGCTGCCCTACGAGACACTCCTTCTATTTCTTCAGAGCAGGAATTCAGCCTCTGGAAAGTTAAATGCCCCTGAGTCTGTCAGGGCATCTCAGCGGAGCCTAGGCCTTTGCTTTAAATGGCCCTGTTTTGCCTTCCTCTCTCCTTCCCCACCCCTGCGTCTCCTGCAGAGAAGGGCCATGGAGCAGAGCTGGATGGCAGGCGCCGAGTCCTGCTTCACAGCGCCAGCGAGAACATGCTGCCAGCATCAGGGCTCATCCAGTGAGGATGGGCAGCCCGCCCAGGTGCCGGAGGGTCTCCTCGCTTGAGACTGGCACCTCCTGGATGCTCTGGAGAATGGACACGTGCCACCCCCTCACCCCTGCCCTGGGTAGTTCCTAGTGCACTTTAAGGCAATACAACCGTGGCTATGCTATCTGGTGAGGGGACAAAACCAGGTCTCGCCCCTTTGGGCCTGTTTCTCCATTGCTGTGTCCCGGGGAGCACTGAGCCATCTGACGTTGTGGGAGCCGGTTGCTAGCTGGTGGTGGGAAGCGCAGTGTTTCCGGGGGATAGCACTGCCCCCACAGGGGAAGGGGACATTGCCTTCCAGGGCCCCTTGTACTCCCCTTGGTTTGTTTCCACTGAATCGCCCTGGCTTTTGGGGAAGGTGGTGGTGGCAGCGGGATTGGGTGGAGGGTGTCTGAACATCAGGGGACAATCGGAGCAGGGACGGGGAGTGGAGAACCCAGCCAAGCCTCCGACGCTCTGTGCAGGCTGCCTGGGGAGTACGGGCATTACGGATGCTGGGCCAGATTGAGACCTGTCGAGTCCGGCTGGGCTCTCTGGCCAGAGCTGAGCTCGGGAGCTTAGTGAGGGCTCTAGCACTTTAGTGACATTATGAACAAGGGAATGATAGTCCAGAAAGGGAATTATGGGAGCGACGTGGTCTGCAAAGGGGTGGAGGGAGCGCAGCAGCGTCTGGGTGGGAGATCTGGGCTTTGGAGGAGGTGCTTGGGGCGGGGGCACCATGACTCAGATGCCTCAGTTTAAAGGTGGCTTTTAGCTGTCACCAGCAATAGGAAACAAACTGCCCCCTCCCCACCCCCATGCACTGCACCCTCTGCAGTGCTCATCACCCCACCTGCCTGATATCACACCCCCACACCACCCTGGTTCCAGACACAACTCCGCACATTCCTGAGTCCACAGGCATTGCACACTGGATCGCCCCAAGGTCCGTCCAGACGAGCATCCCCGTCTCAAGCAGCGGCCAGTACCAGATGCTTCAGAGGCAGGTGTGAGAAATCCTGCAGGAGGAGGATGTGGGATAATCTGCCCCCCTTTGAAAATCTCCTGACTCCTGATGGAGGTTGGCTGGTGGAGGTTCTCTTCCCAAACTCTGCTTTTAGTATTTATCATTACAACCCTGCATCTTGTTATTCACATAAATGTCCAACGCCCCTTTGACTTCTAGCCTTTCCCTCTTAATGCAGCGTTTCAAGGATACAGTAGCTGTCCTCTGTGACCAAGGACATGTCTCGCCCACCAGCGTTGGGGCTGAGCTGGGACGCTGCTGTGCTGCACTAGCGCAGCTTTGAAGCTGCTCCTAATGCTTCAGAATCTGATTTCCTTTGAAAAGAAGCAAGCCTCTAGCTGCTACGGTTGGGGGAAAACCTCACAAATGTGAAATTAGTGCAGAGAGCCTGAAACACTAGCTCGGAGAGGGGAACTGCTCTGCTCAGCTGGGAGGGGCCAGTGAGGCTAATTGAAATGTCACCATTGTTAACTATTCCAGTCCCCGTGTAAGGAAGGAGGTGGAGGGGCACCGCTCTGCACAATGCTCTGGGGGTGAATTGTGGTGCATTGGGGAGAGTCGGCCACTTCTTATTATTCTTCCCCAGTCCAGAACGAGCCGAGCCCAAGGAGCCTCTGGGCACGTGCAAGCCGGAGGAGCCCAGCTGACATTTAAATGTTCACACAATCTGCTGCTTTCCCAGCCTGCAGCCAGCCCAAGTGCTGCTGACTCAGGTCTGAAGGACAATGGAGCTATGGGGGAGGGGAGGGATGGGATGGCTTTAGTTTTGCAGAGCTGAACTTGCTTCCTCCGGCCCGGGTCCTGATTGGGTGCAGCTGCCCCCATGAAATACACATTATGCAATGAAAACAGTTACACCCTGGCTGGGTGCACAATCCTCCTTCCCTCTCAGCTGAACTCCCCCCCCCCGCCCCAGTCCCTGCCATGCCCCTCTCCTCCCCATTTCAAAAGAAAAGTCATTAAGCCAGGGATAAGTCTAGCGCTCTACTCCAGTATCCATCAAGGTCTGTACCAGCTATGGGCAGATCTATTCCTGTGCCAGACTTGGCTACAGTCTCAGGGGCACTGACCTCTCGGCCTCTGGCTACCGTAGAGTGTGGCTGGAGAGGAGGCAGCTGGACTATTTTGCTGCTGTGCAGTTCAAAGCTTTTGTTACACACTGACCTGATTCCCCCCTACCTGGCACCCGGTGCTGTCACTGGCACTTGTGCAAAGCAGGTGTGCGATGCCACCGAATCAGAATTCTCCACTCAGACCAGCAGTTGCATGTGCTGTGCCATGGATCAGGTGTAAATTACAACACTCAGCAGTGGGGAGTCAGGCACTGTCAGCAGAGGATGAAACCTTTCTGAACTAGCATCTGCTCTGCTCTGCGTTTCCAAGGGGAACGCTCTGTACCATGAACAGTAAAACTGTGCGATTACCAATGACTCAGTCTGTGGCTCTTCCATTCCTTTGAGAAATGGTTTCTCTTTTCGATTTGCAGGAATGACTAAACCCCAGGCACTGCCTGTGACTCAGGAGCCCTTACAGGCAAGAGATGGAGGGTACCCAGTAACGAGTCCGTACCCCGGGACTTGTCAAGACATGGGGCACGTCTCCCCTGTGATCGATAGTTCCGCGAAGGGGGCCCTGTGCAGTCTGTGCCGAGAGCTAAGAACTCGCTGGCTGTCATGGTTATTGGGGGAAGTATGGATGGAAAATATCGTAGGCGTGATGGAACGTGGGATGTTGTGCTCCAAAGCTGCTGGAGGTGAAGCTGCTCACCTAGGCTGAGGTGGTTCTGGGAGCGAACTCAGTGAAGAGGGAGAACAGCTGACATCTCTCAGCCCAGCCAAGCTTTTACAGTCTAGACAAGGGGCAGGCTCTGGCCCTTTACAGAGCACAAAAGGGGGGAACATTGGGGCAAACGGAAGGTGACAAAATGCCCCAGGTTAGGAAGAGAGACAAATGGTCTGGAACTGTATAACAGAAACAGAAGGCCCCAGATGGCATCCATTATGGAGGGGACACTCCGCCAGGGTGGGTGTCGTAGGAAACGTGGACGCCAGCTCTCTCGACTGGCCAAGCGCTGTATGGACTGCCCACTGGGTGAGAATTACTTCATTAGACAGGAAAGGAACTCACTCATAAGTAGCGGCTCTAGATTGCAGGTTAGATTTTTCTTTTATCTGTAACCAGGAGTTTTCAATCCTTAGACTTGCTTCTATTTGACTCTCTGTCTTAAGCTTTGTCAGAGAAACGTGTATATCAGCTAAGTGCCGGGTGCTAAGGAGAGTGTTGAGTGGAGGCAAAGTGAGTGAACTGCGGGACGCTGCTTCCACGGAGGCAGCAAATCTGTGTGCACTGTGTCCAGAAGTCGAGGGCCTGGGCACTCAAGTGTAAGGAAGTGGGGTGTACAGATGGGTCAGAGGGACCTGAACCCCAGGACCGGAGCTTAACTGTGGGGACTATTTCCAGAGATAGAGCCACAGGTTAATTCTACTCTGGCCCCTGACTCGCTTAGGGAGCCTAAGGGTTGGCGTGTGCATATTGCCAGCCTGCAGAGGGGAAGAGTGGTCCTTGTGCAGGTTTGCTTTGAGGATGAGGACTGATAAGTTAGGTATAGAGAGATCGCTTTGTGGAAAGTGTCTCCCCTCCCGTCTTTTATCAGTTTCCTGTCTGAGCTCCCGCGAGAGCGTTGTGATTGTCTGGTTTCACCCCTGCCGTTGCTACTGGGGTCCTTAGTGCACTGCACGAGGGACACCACATTTGCTGTGATGCTCGGAGGACCTTTCCCAGACCTGGAGAAGAGCTCTGTGTGGCTCCAACGCTTCTCTCTCTCCTCACCAACAGGAGTTGGTCCAATAAAAGATATGACCTCCCCTACCTTGTCCCTCTCATATCCTGGGACCGACATGCCTACAACAACCCTGCACACAGCACGGCCTGAGCAGGCAGCAGAGAAATGAAACTGAAAGCAGAGTGAGTTGTAAGTCTCAGAGGCGCCCCCTGGTGAGAACTTCTTTCATTTCTCCCTCCAGCAGGGAAGGATTTTGCAGCTTTCCCTGTTCCCCACGGGCTGTAGAGGCAGAATAGGACTGGCTGTATCTGCCTGCAGTGGGGGTTGTTTTTATGGATATTTCTAGGGTAGAGGAATTCTGGGGTGTGTGGCTGTTAGATGCACCCAACTGTACCAGCTACAATTAACACACCTCCAGCAGGGAAAGGAGGTCTCAGAACCATTCCCCACACGTGCCCCCTGCCCTGGTTGCATATTACTGTCTGCCACTCCCAAAGATGGCAGACTCGATGTGCCTGCAGGGCTGCTCAGCGAGCAAACATAGGCTGGCATGAGCTGCATTCCAGTCAGAGAGAAGGGCCCTGAGCTCTTTGGAGGTGATAAGAGAAAGAAATCAGCTATCTCCTCCCCCAGGCAAATGCAGCTAGACACTGGGGAAGGTCAGGGCCATGCAGCAGGGATGGGTAGGATGCCAGAAGGCACCGCCTGGCCTGGGAGATATGGAGATACGTCTGAGTACATCTACATCACAAATGATGCTTTACTCAAACTAGCACAGGTAACCATAGTAGAGAAGACATGACAGCATGGACTTCAAAGGGCCTCAGTGGACGAGATGTGCAGCCTGACCAAGAAGCTATTCAAAACCTTTTGTCTCCTTACACGCCCGAAGAGCTCAAAGCTTTTCACATTCTTTAATGCACTTATCACACCTCTCCTCAGTTTACAGATGGGAAACAGACACAGGGAGGTCCAGGGTCACACACACCCTCTGTGGCAGAGCAGGGAATAAGGTTTAGCCTTATTACAATAATCTGCAACCCATTAACCCCCCCCCAACTGTTCTATGACTGCAGAGGTGTTAATGGGTCATTTCACATGGAATGGTCCCTTAGACTATCTGCTAACCACTTATGCTAAACCACCTGTTGCAGCAGCTGTGACACTCCGAGGCCTGGTCTACACTAGGGACTTACATGGGTAGAGCGATCTCTCTCAGGAGTAAATCCACCCTCGAGGGAAGTTCTGTACTAGAAATTTACAGCCGGAGGGCTCTGTCGCGCAGGGATGTGAAAAGGCCACACCTCTGAGTGATGCAGTTGTACCGATCTAATCCCCAGTGTGCACAGCGCTATGTCGACAGGCCGGCTTCTTCTGCGGACCTACCTATTGTCTCGCGCAGAGGCTGATTAACTTGCATCTTCACTGAAGCCCTACAGTGCCTTTGTGCTGCTGCAGCATTTGAAGTGTAGATCTGCCCTGAGAGCTGTATCTGTACTGCACGAACCCGCAGTGGGGAGGGGGATTATCTCTGTCAGTGGCTCTCAACCTTTCCAGACTATAGTACCCCTTTCTGGAGTCTGATTTGTCTTGTGCACCCCCAGGTTTCAACTCACTTAAAAACTACTTGCTTACAAAATCAGACACAAAAATACAAAAAAGTGTCACAGCGCACTATTAGTGAAAAACTATTGCCTTTCTCATTTTTAACATTCAGTTATAAAATAAATCAACCGAAATATAAAGGTACTTACATTTCAGTGTGTAGAATACAGAGCAGTATAAACAAATGTATAAAATTTCAGTTTGTATCGACTTAGCTACTGCTTTTCATGTAGCTTGTTGTAGCTAGGCAGGTATCTCGATAAGTTGATGCACCCCCTGGCATATCTGTGGGTACCCCCAAGGGTACACAAACTCCTGGTTGAGAGCCACTGGTCTATGCTGATGGGAGATGCCCTCTTGTAGCCATCCGGTGTCTACACTGAAATGCTGTGGCAGCACCACTGTTGTGATTTAAGGGTAGACATACTCTCAATCCCTTTTCCAGGCCTGGAGAAGAGCTCTGTGTGGACAGAAATTGGCCCAATGAAAGCTATTACCTCCCGCCCTTTGTCTCATGCATAAGTGTTAGCAGGCTCAGGGCCTTGGACATAAATACACAACTGTCTATGGGCAGCGCCTGCTGTGGGACTGACCCCCCGACTCCCACTCGTGTGTCTAGGCCCTGGGCACAGCACCGCCTCCCTCCCCCCTCTCCCCCTGGGGGCCAGACACTCAGCCGAGGCGAAACGCTTCCCCTTGACAGGCGGGGGGGCGCCTTGTGCCCAGCCCGCTCTGCCCTGCCCTGTTAGCGCGAGTGCTTCTGCCGAAGGAGCCGCTGCCCTGTGGCGCGCAGGGACCTTTCCCACCCCCAGCTGTAGCAGCGGCGCCCTGGGGAGCCAGCTCCGCCCGGCCGTTCCGCGCCGCCCGAGGGGGCGTGTAGCGGTCGCCGGCAGCCCGGGGTGCCCGGCCCGAGCGGGGAGCGGGCAGCGGCCCCGGCCCGGGTGACGTTTGGAAAGCGAAACTCGCCGGCTCTCCGGCGACGCCCACTCGCAGAAACAGAAACTTTGCCGGGTCCCCGGGCAGCGGCAGCCGGCGCGGAGCTCAGGTGAGCGGCCCCAGCTCGGGGCTCGGCCCCCGGGGAGCTTGCCGGGCTCAGCGCGGGGGGAGGGCAGGAGCCCGACGCCCCGGTTCCAGCCCCGGGAGCTGGCGGGGCTCGCGGGGGGGCTATCGCTGGCGGGGGAGGGGGGCTTGGCAGGGGGCCCGGACCCGCCCCCTCTCCGCAGCCTCGCCAGGGGCCCGGCTGGGGCGGGTTCCCCGCCCCCCTGCACGGCCGGGACGGGCCCGGCTGTGGGGGGCGCTGCGTGCACCCCGGGGCTCCCCTGCCCGGCGGGCGGGGCTGGGTGATGCGGCTAGAGGGGGCGTGGCCGGGGAGCGGCAGGGTCCGGCCGCTGCTCTCCCGCGGGCCGGGACAGGCTCCGCCGCGGTTCCCCTTCGCCCCCGGGGCCAGGCGGCTGGGGACAGCCCGATGCACCCTGGGGCTTGTAGTCCGGAAACGACTCCTTCCGCCTGGCGCTTTCCCGGGGAAGCAATTTGCATACAGCGAGCGTTCCCTGCCTTGCCATTGGCCGAGCGGCGGGGCTCATTAGCATGGGCGCTCGGAGATAGGGAGGACGCTCTCTTTATGTGCCTGGCGGGCGCGGGAGGGGCTGCGAGCCGATCTGCATGCTGGCCCCGCCCCCTCAGGCAGGAGAGGCTGCAGGTAAGGGGCTGGTGGGGCGGCGCATCCCATGGGGGGCTGAGGGGAGTGTGGGGGGCTCCCTCCTCTGTGCAGGGCTGGCTGGGGGGGGCACCCCCACCCCCCTGTCCCAGAGGGGCGCTGCCAGCAGCACGGTGACCCTGCTGCCCTGGGCTGGGGGAGTCTCAGCTGGGGGGGGCCCTTTGTAACCCCACCTGGCCAGGGCAGGTATTGTGGCCCCTTGGCCAAGTGTCATGGCCCTGGGCTTCCCCTGCGTGCGGCCCTCCTCGTTCCAGCGTGTATCTGCCCTGTTGTCCCACCCTCCCACCTCGGGGCCTCGCAGGTGCAGCGGTGCCCCCTACGTGCCTCCTGCCAAGTTCCCTTGCCTACAGTTTAGGCCACGCTTGTGGTTATCATTCTTCTTCTGCTTTATTATTTGCAGCACAGTAACATGCCTGAAGACCCAGTCCCATGGTGCTGGGTGAGAGAGGGACACACAGACACACGTTAGGGCTGGATTTTCAATTTAAGAATTCAGCTGTCCTTTAGGCACCAAAATAAATAGGGGTGCTGAGCATCTTTGAAAATCTGGCTCTTACTAAGGCAAGAGGCAACCAATGAATATAGTAAGCAACTGTGCAGTTTGGATACTTCCTTATCCCTTTTTTAGTCAGAGCCTTCTTTACCTGTGATCCTCCAGAAAGAGAGTATACCAGATTCAGATCTCAGTACTGGTGAGGCCTACAGCTCCTTGAAAAAGTGACTCCATCAGTGTGGTTTCTAATGATTTTTTTTCTTATACTTTTTTTTTTGAAAGAAGAAAAATTAGCTTCAGCCCAGAGTTTCCTGTCAGTTTTTGTGGTTTTATAATTACGTTTCCTAGCTTTTAGAACATTTTTCTCTCCCATGTTGCTGTTTTGCAAAAATAATGTAAACAGGCAAAACTGACTCTACAGCAAATGTCACCAAAGGCAAATAAGCAAAGTGAAGGGGAAACGAGGTTGTGGGGAGGAAGCTGTGTGTGTGTTTTGCAGTTTGTTTGTTTTGTGCACAATGGTCTTGTTACCACATGCACACAAAGGAAAGGAAATAGTGGGTTACATTTTACAAATCTGTATTTGTGTTAAGTCTGTATGCACACATTCTGTGAATGATTTAGGCTCTTAAGACAGTTTTCATTAACTTATTTTGCTTGAAATATTTGCACTTGCTTTTTAAAATAAATGATCTTAACAACTGAAGTCTCTGTTGCTTGTGAGGTGTGGGAAGCAGGGAGGTTGTTTCATTTTATGCCCAAGTAATGGTTTGTGAGGCCTTGAAACATTGCCTATCTGACCTCTGTTGCTTTCACAGTTTCTCAGTGTCCTGAGGGTGAAATTTAGCAAGGCCCAGGGTCACTAATAATCAATGTTTTGCTGTCTCTCTTAACCATTTGGGTGTGTCTTTCTTCTTGCTTTGAAATAGGCAGCATAAAACTTTTCCCTGAGGCATATCAGTGTGCCGGTATGAAGTGCCCTAAATGTGACTACATTTCTCAAGATGCTTCTCCCAACTTCTGCAGCAGCTGTGGGGTCAGGCTGGTCCCCCACATCAGCACACAGAGTAAGGAAAAAGGTAGGAGGATGGGGGTAACTTGGGTTTACTGCTTGTCTGACTGTAGGATATTGCAAAGAGGCAAAGTTATTTGACATGTACACATGATGACATGCAGATAGTACCGAAGCAGCAGAGGTGCTCTAAACTGGATGTAGCCTGCGTCCCCGAATCAGACATTGCCTGTGGGATCCCGTACCCCATATGGTTGGTATACCAGATCTGAGCAGAGTTGGCAGATAGATCGGAGAAGGTGGGGTCCACTGGAACATGCTCAGGCCTTGCCACTTTGAGCCCAAGCCACCCTAGTCCTAGTAGCTAGGAGGTAGGGCTGGAAGAAGTCACTGGGCTTCCACTGGTGGGGTGGCTCACATGGTGTGGGGATCCCTGCTGGAAGAACCTGACCCTGGTCCTGGCCCCAAAGCAAGAGAAGTACAGAGTGGGAGGGAAGGGGAGGTAACTCAAATTTGGCCCTGAGGTGACCTCCCCCCATTGCTGCACAAACCAGATTGACTGGGGGTTGAGTGCCACTCCAGAACAAGGACACAGACAGAACTATGGACCACCTGGGAGGGTTTGAGCCAATGAGCGGGTGGAGGAGGCAGGGGGGCGGGGACGGACAAGCCCAGGAACTGGGAAAACTTGTAGAGAGAACAAAGAAAGAGCGGCGGCGGGAAAAGTAGCAGCGCTGAGCTGGGGCAGAGAGACACCGGGATGGACGCAGGCAGAGCTGAACTAGGAGCTGCCTGGAGGAGAGACAAAAGGAGACTGTTAGGGACGCACAGGCTGGAGTTTCCAGGCCAGCTGATACCAAGCAGCAAGCAGCAGAGGGCACGGACAGGTTGGACTGACCCAAGGGTGCTGTGGTTGCAAGGCAGAGAGTTTGTGCATGTCTGGCTAGGTGTGGGGGTAGGGGTGGGCTGCGTGCTGTATCAGGGCAAGGGAGTTTGTGTAACCCCTGCTAGAGATCCTGACCTGGGAATGCTCCTGGCTTTGCTGGGTTAGAGAAAAGTGTTGTGCTTTTGTAAAACATGGTACTTGTTTCAAGGGTTACCTCTGATCTCCTGGAGAGGGGTTGGAGTCTGTGCAGAGGTGTGCGGCTGGGACCTGTTCCCCAACCCTGGTAATCCCCCACCTGACAATGGGCAGGGTGAGAATCAAGTTGCCTGCCTTGTCTCTACCTTTATAGATGTCATTATTATTGTTACTTTTTACTGCGGTTGCACCCTTAGATGTGTGTTGTGTTGGGCACTGTGCAAACAAAATATATATTTTTTTAATTGTTTTTTTTTGCTGTTTCCTGCTTTAAGATTGATAGAGGAGGCCTGAAACATTCATGCCAGAAGCTGGGAATGGGTGACAAGGGATAGATCACTTGATGATCACCTGTTCTGTTCATTCCCTCTGGGGCACCTGGCACTGGCCATTGTTAGAAGACAGGGTTCTGGGCTAGATGATCCATTGGTCTGACCCAGTATGGCCGTTCTTATGTTCTTTTTGTTTTTATTTCTGAAATTTTCTGATTGCTTTTTACTTTAGAAATATCTGGAGTGTTAAAGCTGCTCTTCATTGGTTTGGCAGGAATACGCAAAGAGCTCTAATGCCTTACACTGGGTGGCAGGTGTTGAATCTTTAAGCAGCTTCCTTTTCCAAATGTTAAATAATCACTGAAATTAAATAGGTGCTAATAAAACACATACTATTTTGAGCAGTCTAATTGAAATCCCTTCTCTCTCAACCGCCTCAGCTTTCAGTCCGGAGCAAATGTATCTCACCTCTGCACTAGTTGTCTGGTTATCATCATAGCGTAAAATAGTAATGGGGTTTAATTCAGGCCTCAGCCAAATGGCTTATCAATGTTTTCATTCAAATCTTTCTGCTTTAAGGTTGTTTAGATGTCATGGCAATTTGACGAGACAAAACCAATTCAGTGTATTTTTTATGAATTGTACTGAGAAGACACACAGGGAAATGTAAAGGTAACTTCTCTACAACACTAAACAATGCAATAATTAAACTGAAGTTACAGTGGAGATCAGATGAATGAATCAAGGAATTAACAGCATAAATTAAAATCAATAATTCAGTAAGAAAGTAGATTGAGACCGCTGCTTGCTCATTTATCTGGACTTTTGAGGTTGCAATTTGAGCTGCTAATACCCCTCAGTCTCTTGCCTGAGATCTCCCAAGTGAATCAGGGTATTGCAGCTTCGCACCGCAGCTGCATTGCGCAATCCTGGTAGAGCACGATCAAGCTTAACCTTTGGTTCACTTTTGGGGCCTTCCCTCCAACGGACGTTTCTCCACTGCATGTGTCTGAGGCCACAATCCTTTTTTTCTCCTGAGCAGTCGAGAGCAGGGAAACGACAGGAGATGACTCCATCAAAACCGTTACAACTCCTTATCTGGATTAATAGTTAGGGACTGACAAATGGGTCTCTGGACCTTAAGGCCTAGCCACTTCCTTGGAGCTGACTTGTAGCCTGTTGCCTTTTGACCTACATAATTGTCAGTGCCTCTTACTCATTCAAACCTCACATTTCAGCAAGGACACTTAGGGCAAGACTGCACTATAAAATTAAGTCAACTGAAGTTACGTTGACTTACAGCCCCACAGTAATTAAATTGCTTTTGCATGTCCATGCTATGCTCCTTGTGTCAGTAGTGCGCGTCCTCATCAGGAGCGCTTGCACCGATTTAACGGTTAGTGTGGGGCATTGTTGGATGTCTTCTGAAAGGCAGCAACAGTTGATGTCAGCAACACAGCGTCTACACTGACACTGCGTCAACCTAACGACATCCGCCTAGGCGCTGGGCCTCTTGTGGAGGTGGCGTTATTAAGTCGGTATAGTGGGCCAGTTACATTGGTGGGAACTGCTCTTCAGTGTAGATACTTACAGAGTTATGTCAACATAAGCTGCTTTACATCAACCTAACTGTAGCACAGGCCAGGCTGTAGGGCCGCACAACCCACAGTAAGAAATTACCGAACTGTCACCTATGGTTTGACAAGGTGAAGTGAGTGAAAGGTTGTCTTGCTCTAACAAAGTCCAAAGACAAAACTGTTTCAAAGCTGCTTTTGAGATCCTGTTAATATAAAAACAATGAGGAGTCCGGTGGCACCTTCAAGACATCTCAACAGACCTGTTAGTCTTTAAGGTTCCACTGACTCCTTGTTGGTTTTTGTGGCTACAGACTAACACGGCTGCCCCTGATACTTGTTAGTATAAAGTCATTACAAAATAGATTAGATTTAAGTTGATACTTACACTACTATAGAGGTAGGTGCCCTACAGAACAAGTCTTTCAGCCGAGACAGAGGCACAGGACTTGTTTGGGATGTAAAACACAAGTGGAATTGTTTCTCAGGTCCTTTTGGGCCCCCTTCATGCATCACGAAGAAGCGAACAAGGGCGCAACTGTGATTTCTATCCCACCTCCTTTGCAGGCCACCTTCTGTATTACATTTGTTATTTAAACCCCCATTTTACTTGTAGATTTTTTTGCATTGTACTTGTTTCCTTGTTGTTGTTTTTTTGGGGGAGGGGGAGGAGATTTTATGCTTTGACTCTTGTGATTTATTTACGTTCTTCCTGTTCTTTGTGGGGCTAGATAAGCTCTTGGGCTTTGTTGGCTTTGCCTTTCATACCCACGTGCGCACACCAAGGCCCTGTTCACTTCACACTCCACAAGTCTGCCCTGAGGATTATGCAGGAGGAAGCTGGTAACATCTGTGATACAATGGTGAATGCACCACTCAAGAGGATGCTGCATAAAGCCATGGCATGTATGGGAAGCCAAAAGTGGGTGGTGGTGGTGGGGATTTCTGGAGCAAAAAGGAAGGAGCTGAGAGCAGTTGAAGATGATTAGAATGATGCTAACAAAGGCAGGTAAAAAAATGTGAAAAATACACAAGTTAGCACAAAAGCACTATGAAACACAGCTGCTATAAGCAAGTATCTGGCAGTATAGGTCACAGTGTTGATTTACTACTTGTCCACTACCAGAATCAGTTCCTCCCCTGGAACCTGCAGCGCTCATGCTGTGGCAGCATCTGCGTGGTGGGATGGCAGGTGTGGGCAAAGGAGAGCTCTGAAGAGTTTTCTTGTGCCATGTATCTGACCCTGTCATCCACACGCAGATTGGTTTGATTGCAAATCATGGCATGTTTCATCGGATATGTTTCTGACTTTCTTATGGACCTTTTCCCCTTCCTGTGCCTCCTGTGCCAGATTTGGAGCTGCTCTGTGAAAATTGATGGACACTGTATGCTGGCCTGGTTATTGGGATGTCTGCTGTATGAATGTATTCCATTAACTCAGTAGGGGGCTCTCTGACATGTTGGCAGGAAGGAGGAGACTGGCTGGAGAAAGAGAGCCACCTCTCAGCCAACACTTAAGAGTCATTAAGGGATAATGCTGGAACTATTAGCTTGAAGGTGCAGCCAGCCCTGTAACTCTGATGCTTTTGACAGGGGAGGAGGGCATATTTCTGCACTGAACAGAGGAAGGGGTGCTTTGAGATTTCAGCCTCGGCGCTGAAATATACTTTCAGGACCAGCCCTCTCTAATCTCCTTTCTGGCAGTATAAGTTCAGCAGCTTGTGCTGTTTTGGTAACGTGATGCAAGTGGTCTGAGAGTGGGGCTTCCAGTTGAGTCATTTTCACTGGCCCTTCTCTCTTCACCTTGGTTTAGGGCTGAGAATTGCTCCTTTCCTCCCTGCTGAGGTTATTTCCAGTGTTCTCTTCGGAAAGGGGTGTGGAAGCAATGGTCATGTCTCAGTCAATGCATTTAATCAGCATTTGTGATTTCCCGTCTTCCTTTCCCCCACTCTGGCTGAGAATTACATTTTGTCTCCTCCTTGTTTCCTCCCTGTAAAATTAATAGAGAACTTTCTCTCAGTTGTAGGAAGTGGAGATGTAAAGCCAGCTCCAGTCCCTGAGTGGGAAGTGGAGAGTGGGAGAGAACTGAAGGTAGAGGGCGCCTTCTCAGTGCCAGCTGCTGATGGACAACCACTGACCAAAGAAACACAGGGACAGCCAGGAGAGCTGCTGTCACACAGCTTGGGGACTCAAAGCGGTGTCTCAAAGAAGAAAGTGAGTATGTCGGAATGCGCTGGTGCAGCCTGTGTACTGTGCAGAGACCTTGAGGAAACTTCCCATTTCCCTGCAGTATTGGAGTGAGTAAGGACACCAGGTGCCAAGTAGCATGATCCAAGCAAATAACTCCTCTGCTTTCTCTCTCATTTACAGAATGAGGCACCTATTACTAATGCTTTTTGCTCAGGGTCTGGAACCACTAACTGCATTTTTTTAAAGGAAATCTGATACATATTTTAATATCATCAATTTTGTAGCAAATGGTGTCTCAGCGTATGTCGCTGAGATACTGAATCATACAGCTTCCCCTAACTATGTTTCCAGCAATAATAGAATCAATAAATGACACAGGAAAGCTTCAGGATTAGAAATCTGGCTGTCCCAAGTCGATAGCTGCTTGTTAGGGGATTTGTCAGCCAATGCTGCTACGTTAGGCTGGGTCTGCACTAGAAACCTTTGCCAGTATAATAATGTTGCGTAGGGATATGATCTTTCTGATATGTGTGTACCAACAAAAGCCCTAGGGTAGACATGGTTATGCCAGCCAAAAATGCTTTTGACGCTGTAGCTTACTTTCTTCAGGGAACTGGTGTAAGAAGCTATACCAGCAATAGCACTCTTTGCTGGTATTGTCCACATGAGAAAGGTTTTGCTATACAAGTCCTTTAATGTCCGATTCTCATATTGCTGAAAACTTTAAATGCTTGGGAAAACAGATTCTCAGAGTTACTTGGATTTCAAATCCTCTTTTATCACAACTTATAGCAGAGGACTTAAAAAAATTGTTCCAAGCTGCCTCTTTCTTTAATGGTGACTTCATAACGCTGACAGCTTTATTAAATTCCAGAATATTCTAATTGAGATCCCCAAGACATTTAAAAAAAAAAACCCAACATGCCTCTGTCTTCAGTTTTGTGTGAGTTAACAAAATCTCTTCTGAACATAGTAGCTGTAAAGTTTCTATCATCATCAGAATTTTTCTAGATTCTAATTAATATTTTATGGTAACTTATCTCATTCAAAGAATTGGAGCTTCATGTGGTAAACATTGCCTCAAAATTATTATACAACAAACAATACTTACACAACAGTAGACAATAAACCATTGTGTGAAATGTCATACACCAGAATATATGTGGAGGGATGAACAGGGAACTTATTTTGTAATATAATTTTGGCAGAAATACCTACAGTTATGCATTTTTGTCACTGGCATAGTACGTTCCCTAATTTTATTGTGGTGTGGTCGGTGTGTGTTTGGGTGTTTTGGGTTTTGTTGTTGTTTTTAAAGCTGTAACTTCCAGCAGTGTGATTTTTGTATGTAGATAAGTGAAGATGACAACAGCTAAACAAATTTCACTGAGACTTGTGAACTGCCCACTTAAAACCTGGGCTTTCTGTGATGGTCAGAGAGCAATACACTCGCAGGGTGAAATTCATCCAATGTGGAATGTAGCCCATAGGGCTAGCCTGCTGGTTTGCTTTATTCTATCCTGCCTATTAGTTACAACCAAACGAGCAAACCAGTATTTTGTTTGGTTTACTCTGTTGTGTTTGGCTGTAACGCAAGGAGCACACAGGTCTGTATCCTGTATGATTTGGTTTCAGCAAGTTAGCATATGTATGGTGAAGTAGGCTTGTGACCTTTGGCATAGATAAATGGCCTAACAGTCACCCCTTAGGCCTGGTCCACAGTGTGTGTGCGCGCGCGTGTCTAAGTTACGCAACTTCAGCTACGTGAATAACGTAGCTGAAGTCAACGTACTTAGATCCACTTACCGCGGTGTCTTCACTGCAGTAAAGTCAATGGCTGACGCTCTCCCATCAACTCTAGACTAGATGCGATAAATCGACCCCTGCTGGATCAGTTGCTGCCCGTAATGTAGACAAGCTCTTAGACATGTCTACTGAAGAGTAGGAGTCGGAACTCAGTGGTAAACAGTGACCACAGGGAACATTGCAGGAACGTGGATGTAACAACCATAAACCAGTTCAGGCAAGAAGTGGCAGGTCTGAGAATGAGCTAATTGGCATTAATATGTATAAATATGTTAGGCTACAGAATAAGTGCACCCCAATATTATGTGGGTGAGGAAGTTAGACTTGGGCCTGGAAGGTTGGGCATTGGCATGAATATTCATGATAGTGCTCAGGCCCTATAAAGGGCAAACCACCACCTGGAATTATTATTCTGTTACTTTTTCCTCCTCTTTTGAGTTTTAGCCTTTTCCTTTATCTTTGAGTCTTTCAGCTGTCCATTTGTTAATTTAGCTACTCAGCATTTGACCCTTCAGCTCTATTATTCACCATCAGTCTTGGGCACGGAGCAGTCTGGACCGTTGGACCCATTTGGCAAAAGAATGGCCATACTGGGTCAAACCAGAGGTCCATCTAGCCCAGTATCCCATCTTCAGACAGTGGCCGATGCCAGGTGCTCCAAAGGGAATGAACAGAGCAGGGAATCATCAAGTGATCCATCCCCTGTCGCCCATTCCCAGCTTCTGGCAAACACAGGCTAGGGACACCATCTCTGTTAACACCCCTGTAGTCATAGGATAAAAAGGGATGTTAGTTACAGATTGTTTTACCATAATAAGCCATAAATCCATGGGAGCGACACGTCTACAACAACGCTGCATACACGTATTTCCATTGTCACTTTGGTTCCTGTAGGGACTGCGGTGCCAGATTCCTTGCACAGTCTCTCCTTCTCCAGTGTCGCATGCTGGTGAGCGAAGTGGTAGTTGGAGAGGGTATGCTTTCTCCCCGCCCCCAAGTCTCACGCACTCGCCGGATAACGATCATAAGGAGCAGCAGGAGGAAAATCTGACTTGTTTCAAGTAGGGAAAATAGAGAAATAATTTTATTAAAAATTGCCCGTGCCATAAACTAAAAATGCAAGCTGCAAATAAGCTGCAAATGCAAGCTGCAGTGTAAAGTACTGCTCACCCTCCCCTGACAGATAAATATTGATTAGCGATTATATCTCACTTCCTGATCTCTCTGAAAGTGAAGCCATTTTTCAACAGACAGCAAAAGCTGCAAGCGGTGTAGTCTGGAGTGAGTTGGATGATGCTAATCCCCTTTCCAGAAAGAGGAGAAAGGAGAAACCAGTCCAGTTTGAGGATAGCAGCCCATCTCCTACAAGTCCACAGCAGGTAGCTCTCATGAGTAGTTCCTCTACCCGGAGCAGCCTAAGCAAGCGCATCGCCCTGAAGCCCCAGTTACTAGCACAGGTGTCTGTTCTGGGTCCGCAGTTGGATGCCAGCCTGAAGTGATTAAACTTAATAACTGCTGTCAGCAGTTCCTGAATGGTCCCTGCCTGAGGCATTGGGCAGAGCCAGTGTCTCTGTAATTCCTGTGTAGGCGGAGTTCTGAATCTGGAACCAGTCTCTGGTCACAATCTGTGCTGGCAAATGAGGTGGATGGATTTGTTGTTTCTCTCCTTTCATCACATAGCTTGAAGTCTTTCCTGCCTCCAGCTTAACAGGGTGCTTTGTAGTAGCTGTCCATGTCTGTCCACATTCACCATTGCTCTCCTGCTGTTCTTTGCGCTTGGTTACCTGCGACCCAGCTGTATGCTCATTGGAGTGACAATCTGAAGCATGAGGTGGGAAGACCTTTGGTTTTTTTCCCACCTGCCTGAGTTTAAAACCAGCAAATACGGTGAATCTGGCCTGGGTTTGATAATTTTGACTGGCAGGTGGGTGAGGAAGCCAGCCAATCAGTTTTGGAAGAGGCCGTAAGAGGCTTCTCAGCCAGGAAGAGCCTGGCTTCAGGGAAACCCACAGACAGTGGGGAGCTGGAGCCAGTTCCCACAGGTTCCCAAGAACCGGTTGCTAAAATTAGACCTCCGTGGAGAACCGGTTGTTAAAGGGCCAGGAGGTGGGCAAAGGACCATCCTGTTGCTCCCAGGAGTCCCAGCTGGGGAGGCTGAGGCTCCCCCGGCCCTTCCCCTGCTTCCCCCCCAGCTGCAGCGTGGCCAGCCGCCGGCACCAGCTGGGCAGCTCAGCTGAGCTCGGGAGTCGTCCTGCTGCTGCTTTTTGAGTGGCCTGTGAGGGGGTCCTGCTGCAAGCTCCAGGGCTGGCCGGAGGGGAGGGGGCAAGTGGGGCAATTGGCCCGGGCCCTGCAGCGGCCCCTGGCCCCACGAGGATGTCTCCCCTGGGCCCTCCTCCGCTTCCCCCGTCCCGCAGAGCTGCAGCATGGCCAGCAGCTGGGCAGCTCAGCTGAGCTCCTGAGTTGTCCTGCTGCTTTGAGCTGCCAGCAAGGGAAGGGGGGAGGGGGCTGCAAGCTCTAGCGTTGCCAGGGGGGCAAGTGGGGCAATTTACCCCAGGCCCTGCAGGGGCCCCTGGCCCCACAGGTATGTCTCCCCCGGCCCCTCCCCTGCTCCCCCCCTCCCTTAAATCAGAACTTTTTATAGGGAACCGGTTGTTAAGATTTTGGCAGCTCATCACTGCCCACAGATATCACGCTCTCACGTTCAGCTAGTGTGTCCCTTCCATTGCTCCAAGCACTTTCGTCTCACCAGAACCATTATTGTGTGTTGTGAAACTGAGCCTTTTATTTCGTATTCTCAGTCGGGGGCATTGAACAGAATGTGTAAAATTCTTTAGTTTGACACTTGTGAGAGTGACACTGCTACTTTGCGGTAGCAGCAGTTAAAACTGTTCTAAGAATTTTTGTATCAGATTTGGTTTCTTTATCAATAAGAAGGTGGGGGAGGGAGCCTTTCCTGCCTACACACAGCCCCCTCCTTACATTGCCTGGACCCTCGATTTCACCTTCCCCAAAGAGTGAAATACTCTAGTAAATACAACCAGCTGTAATAATGGAGCAAGTGAGAAGCTGGCAGGAAGGCTTAGACAGTGTCCTTTTCACGGCATCATAATATTATACATTTTATACAGAACTTTTCATTCTGATGTTTTTCCCCCAAAGACCTTTACCAACCATAGATACAGGACTCCCTTCCTCATTCATGAAATGTAGCAGCCTCTGAGCTGCTGGAATATATATAAAACAGCGGTTCTGTACCTGCAAGAGTGTAGGACATGAAGTCAGGAAGAGTAAGGTAGCCACTTAAAATAGCAGTGCTTAGGTCAAATGCAGTTACCTAGTTTAGAATTTGGTTAGGACTCGCTTAGTTTTAAGTAGCTCACACAAAGCATTTTCCTTCTCTCTGAACTAAGGTAGGATTTTATTTTTTCCCCCTCCTGTTTCCCTTTGCCTTTAAAATCAGAAAGTGATGGCATAAGCAAGGATGTTTTAGGGGCTGGGGTTGGAGTATGACAGAGACGGACCAGTTATTCTGTCTCCACCTACGAGGGACACAGGGATTGAGGACATACCAACTATGTTAAGGGAAGCAGTGAATACAGGATTTCCCCACTATGAGTAAGCGAGGATGTGTGTGTGTTTTTTACTTCCCTACATAGAAAAAGAGAAAGAGGAATAAGAGTAAGAAGAATCCTTCCGACTCTGAGATGCAGGACTCTTTGACCTCTGTAAGTTCAGCACCTTGTAGTCTGGACTCTTCTTTGAGCTCAGAATTGGCTGGTGCAAAAAATCCAACCCAAGAAAGCCAAATCCAAGAGAATGAAGTGGCCAAAGCAGAGGCTGAGTCATCTCCCTGTAACAACAAAAGTCAGATTAAAAGTGACCATTCCTTATGCCCCTTGGGAAGTGAGGGTCAAAGTCCAGAGACGATTGTGGAAGACAATCCCAGCAGCAGTGACACCAGGCACCAGTCAGTGCAGAATGGTACCAATGATGAGCTTGCTCAGCCTGCAGGCTCCAGAGCTGCAGAAGAGAAGATGGAAGATGAAAGTTCCCCAAGTGATGGACAAATGGCCAGAGAAAATAAAGGATCTGACAAGAAAGAAAGAGAGAGCAGCCCCGCTGAAGTTGACCAGCCTTCAGGAAATAGATCAGATACCCAGACATCCGGGGGAGCCAGCGATGCACTGGCTTCCAAAGAGGAAGAGAGTGTGTCCTTAGGGTTTTCCTCCAATATGGAAGCACCTGCAAGTAAGGATTCAAATTCTGATGCAAACCATCAAAGTCAGAAGAAGAAAGTCTCCTTTCCTGAAGCTGAAACAACACGGAGCAGGAAAGTCGAACAAGAGAGCAAGCAGCAAGCAAGTGCTCCAGTTTCAAAGGTAAACTGCCAAATAACCATGTGATTATGTTGGAATAAGTTTCCTTCTTTTGAACTTTGAAATGGTTACTGCAGTAAAATGAAGCCTGTTCGTTTCTGCCACCCCAGTCGAACAACCCGAGGAAGTAGGGGGCGCTTTGCAGCATCTTGCCAGTCTGTTTGCACAGGTGTGTCTCACATCTGTGAACTCCTCTGTTCACCTTTGGTTAGTTCCAGGGGTGGAAGAGTTGCCCTTAGTACAAGACTAGCTATACTACGGTAGTCCAAGTGACTCTCCATTGCTGGGTGATTTACTAACCCATCTTGGGGTTAAGTCTTCTCCTCCCCTCTCCAAAGCCCCCATTGGGTTCAGCTTTATCTCTGAGCAGAACTTTATTCAGTGAAATGAGTGTAATTTTCAGCATTGCTCTTGTCAGTTTTCTCTCTGTTGTTAATGAAGCGGGTACAGCTGTTAAATGGCTCAGAATCCCTGTCAGTTTTTCCCCACAGAACCTGAAAAACACTATGTATTGAACTTTATCTCATGGTCCAGTCCCCGCCTCTCCCTCCATTCCCCAATCTCACAGCAATGCTCAGAACAGTCCACACACTACAGAAATGCATATACATTGCCTATGTTGCTTTATTATGCTGGCTTTACACCCCCTCTCAATGTGGGGTTCAGTCCCAGAATGGACCAGTTGAATTGCAGATATTTTCTCTTCCTTTATACCCCTTCCTCCAGGAACCTATGACTTGGTGACTTCTGCCAGTCAACACTGGCTTTCGATTCCATGTAAAACCTGATCAGAGCACTCTTGCAGCTCTGGCTGTTAGGTTGGTCAGAAGATTCGCCCTCGTTTCCTCTGGCCCTGGGGAGTGACAAACTGACCAGTCTGTGGAACTGAACCTAGCCGTGGTGCAGAACACTAAACGCAGGCCCAACTGAATCAGTTTTGAATTGGGTTGTTTGACATGCCACATCATACTTTAGATATCGCATGCTACCTTGAACAAATCCGGTTGGTTTCTATTAAAGTCGTGTCTTTGAGGTTCACTGCTTTTGATTCATTCTGGGTGTTTGTGTCACAGAACATGGAAGCGAAAGCCAAAGGAACCCCAAGAAAGGGGACACCCGAAGAAATGGAAAAGACAAATCAAACAAAGGCGATTGAAGCTCCTAAAGAAGATTATGCATCAGTTGTTTCAGGCAATAAGAAAGACAAGAAGCAGCAGAAAAATCAGGAAGCCAATGCAAATAGAATTAAGCCAAGGTAGAGTATGCCCTTTTTTTTTTTTTTAAGTGCTGTTGAAAGTAATGAGGATCAGCCAGTAGCTGCTATTGGGTAATTGTTAGATGGGTACTCTTCCATTTCAGCATAGACTAGGCTTAAAATAAAAGCTTCTTAGTGTTTGAATTATTCACAACTTTGCAAGCCAAGTGGCTGCATTTTTGGGGGGGGGTGTTGCTTTTGCACTTCAATGGAGTTTCGCCACGGGGAGGGGTTCTCCCATTGCTGTAGGTGATCCTCCTCCGTGGGAGTCGGTAGCTAGGTCGACAGAAGAATTCTCTTGTCAAACTAGCACTGTCTATTATGGGGACTTAGGTCAGCTTAACTACCTTGCTCAGAGTGACGTAGCTGGGTCAGTCTATTTTTCTGTTGTAGACCAGCCCTTAGATTCAGTGAGGTGGAAAGATACGAGAAGGTTGTTCCAGATGGGAGAAGCTACAGAGGAAGGGTTCTCTCACCAGCAGTGGTGAGATTACAGGGAGGAGGCAGTTGATAATGAGCAGAGTTAGCAGGAAGGTGATTAGAGAGAGACAGGATCTGTGAGGTAGGCAGGAAGTGGTCCATGAAGAGAGTCTTAAATAAGCAGGGCAGTTTTTCAAGTGGATTTTTCAATGAAACCAATAGGGAGCCCGTGAAGTTGCTTGAGGAGTGATGTTCTGTGGTCAGATTTCTTGGTACATGAAAAGGAATGGGCAGTAGCATTATTCTTCACATGCAAGAATCTGGACAGCTGGGACTTGAGGTGTCCAGATAGAAAGGATTGCAATTGTCAGGGTGAGAGTGGATGAAGGCACCAGTGACTCTTTCCTTACAGGCAGTCAAAGCTGTGGCAAACAGCAACATTGTCGTGGTTCGGTGGTTGGCAGATTGCAGAGAGCAGGAGATGAGGGAAAGAGAAATATGTCAGGGTCAAGAATGATGCAGAGCAACGTAGGGATATAGGAGGTGTCATAAACATACAGCTAAGGTTAGCCTGAAATCCCTCCTTTACCTGTAAGGGGTTAAGAAGCTCAAATAACCTGGTTGGCACCTGACCAAAAGGACCAATAAGAAAGGAAGATGCTTTCAAGTCTGGGGGGGGATGGCAGAGGGGGGAGAAGTTTTGTTTGCGCTCTCTCTCTGGACGAGAAAGGGACCAGGCAGGAAAAACATCTCCTAAAAACCTACCTGAAATGAGCATCTAAGATTACAAAAATTGTAAGTAAAGGCAAGGAATGCGTTAGATTATCTTTTGTTTTAGCTTGTGAATTTTCCCTATGCTAAGAGGGAGTTTTATTCCTGTTTCTTGTAACTTTGAAGCTAAGCCTAGAGGGGAATCCTCTGTATTTTAAATCTTTTTTTTATCCTGTAAAGTTACCTTCTATCCTGATTTTGCAGGTGTGATTCTTTTACTTTTTTTTTTTATTAATAAAATTCTTCTTTTAAGAACTTGATTTTTTTTTTCAGTGTCCTAAAAACCCAAGGGTTTGGTCTGTGCTCACATTGTACCAGTTGGTGAGGATATTATTCTCAAGCCTCCCCAGGAAAGGGGGCGAAGGGGCTTGGGGGAATATTTTGGGGAAACGGACTCCAAGTGGCCCTTTTCCTGAATCTTTGTTTAAATCACTTGGTGGTGGTAGCAATACCATCCAAGGACAAGGGAAGGATTTGTGCCTTGGGAAAGTTTTAACCTAAGCTGGTAGAAATAAGCTTAGGGGATCTTTCATGCAGGTCCCCCAGAGTTCAGAGTGGGGAGGGAACCCTGACCAGAGGTATGAGAGTTTTTTGAGGGTGCTGCTTCATCAGAAGTGGTCTTGCTGTATTTCCTGGGAGCAATATTTTGCATCCAAAATGTGGGTATATAATCACTGCTGAGTAATCAGAGGTTACATCCCAGACTGTTTGCCATCAGACAGTGACTAGTTAGGTTACAGGAGTGTGTTCTCTCTCTCAAGACCTGGCTATAGAAAGTTTCTTTCCTAATTTTTATCTTTGTATGTAATGCTCACTTTGCTCGGAGAATACTATGTATTGGCCTTCATATCTGGCCAGGTGGGGAGGAGTTTGCACTGAAACTGGTATTAATGCAACTCATGGAGTTGCTACAAATATGCAAGCAAACAAACAGCTGTTGGCTTTCATGAATTCATTTTGTTAAATTACACAAAATATTTAAATAGTATTTTAACTTTATTTTCTCTGTCATTACAGTCAGGTGAATCTTGGAGAGGGTGTCACAGTGTATTTCCATGCAATATTATCTAAAGACTTTAAGCTAAATCCTGATCAGCATAAAGTTTTCATCAAGGCACGTGGCATTTCAGGATATTTGAATTGGAAGGATAACATCTGTGAGTTGACCTGCACAAAGTAAGTACTTTTCTATAAGTTCCAACACTGCTTAATTTTAATTCAGTAGGTGGTCAGTCAGTTTTGGAATTTCAGTTAGTTAATTAGGTCCTTTGAATTTTCTAGGTAGTTTTTGTTTGGTTTCCCATAGAGTTGCCACCCTTCTGTTGTCACCTTTAACCATCCTCCTGCACACAAGCCTTTATCAAACTACCCTCTCACAACACTATCACCTAGTCGTCCTCTTCCATCCCCCAATCTGTGACTACTAGTGTTAAAGAAAAATAATGTACGGGTGAGTGGTGAAAGGGGCAGAGTTAAGGTTGTGGTATATGGTAGTTGTGGTAATGATAAGGTGTGTGCTTGTGTGTTTAAAGAGCTCATGATATATACTGTTAAGTGCTTTATCTTTTCAGTTCTTTGTAAGTGTGTGTGTGTGTGTGTGTGTGTGAGAGAGAGAACCCTAACTACTTCACAGTGATGTTTGTTGTTTGCTTGTATGATCATATCTCCTAGGAGCCCTGGTCAGGGACCAGGACCCCAGTGTGCTAGGTGTTGTGCAAACACAGAACAAAAACAGTCCCTGCCCTGAGAGCTTGTCTGTATGTGTGGGAGCCACAGTCGAGGAGGGAGAGAAACCAGCACCATAGAACGTAAAAGAAATATGTTGATTATGGGTCAATCCAGAAGTATTTGCTAGGCGAGTGAATATGTTTATATACCTAACATAAATAATAATAATAGCCCACTGGATGGTTGAGTGGTACACACAAAACTGCACTGTGCTCTGATGATTCTGAGGCCCTTATTTGGGAAAAGGGAGCAAATCTGAGATGTCTAGTTGTCACATTTAATTTCTGTTGCCGGGACCTGTGCATGTGCTCTTTGGCTGAATTCAGAGTTGTGCCCTCCTCAGCCGTTTAGTTGGGTATTGGGGCAAAATATCAAACGTATAATGAAGAGGGGGATCATTTTAAGTCTTTCCTCTCTTTATAAAAAATGGCAGTTGGGGAGGATAGCAAGTACTAGAGCAACCACTGTCTGACTTGCCTATTGTCTGAGCTTGCTGCCGCTGTTAAGCTGTTTTGTATTGAACAGGGACCTGGGAGAGCATGGACTCCTCATTGAGGGTTGTGTGACTATTTCCAAGGACAACATGAATAAACAATTTCCCTACAAATATTTTATTTCACGTGGCAAGGATGGAGAATATGAATTAATTTACAAACCTAGCCCAGAAGGAGTGATTGTGAATCGCTGTTTATACATACAATCCAATTATCTTAGCTCGGGAGGTAAGGTGATTTCCACAATGTGTGACTGTTTAGTCTTCATCATAATTATGCATGTTTAGCTATCTCTTATTTGCCAGACAATGCTGATGTTAATCAGCCTTATCAGTGACACCAGGCAAAAAAAACCATGTGAGAAAGCTTGGGGTATTGTGTAGAAATATGGAAGGACAGACTTTGATGAAATCATCTAACATAAATCATTTATCTTTAATGGCCTCTGATTCACACATTTAACACATGTATATCTGTACATATGTCGTATTTATTGAAATGTAATTGCTAGTCTGTGCTGCTGCCTTTGAAGTGCCAACATTCCAATAAAAAGTTGTCACACCAGATGTGACAGACTTGGTTCCTGGAAGAGCTTAGAATCTAAATGGAGATGTCAAAGAAAGGGTGGGAAGGGAAACGCACACAGAGAGGGGAAGTGACCTGTGGCCAAGCTTGGAACAGAACGTAGGTCTCCTTCATCCAACTCCAGTGTCCTGTGCACTACCTGTCCCGTGCTGGTCTGCTACCAGGTATGTGAGGCAGCAGAGAAACTGAAACACCTGCTTCTTGTCTTATAAGTTAAATGTGTTTTTAAAAAAACAAACAAAAAAAACCCCAACAAAAATATATATATATTTTTAATTATTAGATTGGCACCAGTATGATGATATAGTATGTACTAAACCCCATGATGGTTTGGTGAGCCGCATTATGAGTTTGGTTGGATGGGATGATCGGAAGAAAAATGTTGAGAGAGGGAAGCAGATAGCAGCAAAAATTATGCTAGAGACTATCTTCAGCATCCTCACCACATGGACCAACATCAACATGAAGAACTTTCTCAACCAGTTGCATCAGTTTTACATAGTGACTACGAAGCCAATGGTGTATGAGAGACAGCCGAAGGAATGGACATTGCTAGAGTTTGGAGAAAAGCAGGTATTCTAATTACATTTGACAGCGTATTGGGGAAGAGGTTGAAATCCAGTTATTAAATAAGCAATTTTAACTTTGCTATTGAGATCCTTAGTCTGTTTTGCCTCCTTAGATGGAAATAATGGATAATTTTCTGTTGTGTGATGGGGTGAGTTGTTTCCATATGTGACACTTATTATTTCCTGTTGCATGAAGTCCTACTCCCTGAACTTTTGGCCTTAGTTGCAGTATGAGGTTTAGTGCACCAATACTTGCTCACCAAATGGAGCCAGAGCATGGGGTGTGGTACTTACTGGCTTTAACAATGTTAATATTTAAATTATCACTGCGCACCTGAGTTAACACCCCACTGAGATAAACCGTACGACTCTTATCTCAGAGCTGTTGTCCCAGGCTCTTTGTAGACTTGGACATCTAGTGTCGATTACACTTGGCTCACGTTTGTGCGGTCATCTTTGCAACCATAACAGCTAGATACTTAAATTTTGAGATCCTGGAGCACAAAATATTGGCTTCAGAGAGGTGCCAGTATTGCATATAGACATGTCCTGACTATTTCCTGAGTAAAAATATTGGTAAACAATTTTTTTAAGTCTTTGCTACCATATCTCTCTTTGGCACACTAGGTTTTCTCTGTGCTTATTTTTAGTCCAAGCCTGACCCACTCTGGGTTATGAGGATATTGTATCCCAAATTTTCACATCTGACTGAGTTAGATTGGACTGGATTTCTTCTGGAGTCCATAATCTGCCACCAGGAGTCTTCATAGAATACTTCACCATCTCCTTAGGGTTTAAAGCTCTCCCTCCACAGATCTTCCGGACAAGGGGGGGATGGGGGGTTGGGGGGGTGGGGCGGAGTCCAGGCTCTAACCAAGTACTTAACTTTCTTTTTCTGGTGAGTTAAGAAAGTGTTTGGTTTTAAAATGACTTCTTACTTTTTTTCTTCCACCATTCACCTGTCTTTGGGATCCCTTCCCCATCTGAGGCCTAATCCAAAAGCCATTTGAGTAAATGGAAAGAATCATCTATTTGAATGGATTTTGGGTCAAGTCTATATTCCCTTTTTATTCTTTTTCCCCCTAATGAAGGGGCTAGATGTGGGTGGCTTCCTTTAGAGCTTAGCAATCCCCTTCCATTTTTTGTCAGAGAGGGTTGGTAGACAACAATTCCTCTAGCTGAACATGCTGCCTAAGCTGCATTTTTAAAAAATTTAAATATGTACACTTATCCTAAAGGCAGACCAAGGCTTGAAGGGGTTTTCCATGCCCAGTGAAGCAATATTTCACGTCAGACTTGAGGGCCTGGTATTAAATGAGGATATTGATCTAACTTGGTGGAATGATGACAATCAATGGGACACAGTATACCAGATACAAAGTATATAGGAATAATAGAGTTAGGTTGGGCTCGTGGGGGTGTTGCATTATATGTGAGAGAGAGCATAGATTCAAAGATAGTAAAAAATCTTAAACCAATCAAACTGTTCCATAGATTCTCTATGGATAGAAATTCCATGGTTGAATAATCAGAGTAGAGCAACAGGAATATACCAGTGACCACTTGACCAAGATGGAGACAATGGCTGTGAAAAGTCCAGGGAGATTAGAGCGGCTACAAAAACAGAAAACCCAATAATAATGGGTTTATTATAATATCTCCATATTGACTGGGACTATGTCCCCAATACATCTGTTAGTCTATAAGGTGCCACAGGATTCTTTGCTGCTTTTACAGATCCACGCTAACACGGCTCCCCCTCTGATACTAAAATTTCTAGACACTATTAATGACTGCTTCTTAGAGCAGCTAGTCCTGGGACCCTCAAGGGGAGAGGCAATTCTTGATTTAGTCCTAGTGGTACACACGATTTGGTCCAAGATCTGACTATAACTGAACCGCTTGTAATAGTGAGCACATTGTAATTAAATTTAACATCCTTGTAGGAGGGGGAAACACCAGAGAAACCCACCACAGTAGCGTTTAACTTCAGAAAGGGGAGCTACACAAAAAGGAGGAAGTTAGCTAAATGGAAATTAAAAGGAACAGTCACGAGGAAATGCCTGCAGGCTGCATGGAAACTTTTTTAAAATACCCTAACAGAAGCTCAAACTATATGCATACCCCAAATGAAAAAACAGTAAGAGGACCAAAAACATGCCACCATGGCTAAGCAAAAAAGTGAAAGAGGAGCTTAGAGACAAAAATGCATCCTTTAAAAATTAGAAGTCAAATCTTACTGAGGAAAATAGAAAGGAGCATAAACTCTGGCAAGTCAAGTGTAAAAATATAGGCCAAAAAAGAATGTGAAGAGCACTAGTAAAAGACCTAAGGCCTGATCTATATTTCACAGTTAGGTTGACATAAGGCAGCTTACATCGACCTGATTATGTCGGTGTTCACACTACAGCCTTGTCTTGCCGATGTAAGTGCCCTATTACACTGACATAACTCCACCTTCACGAGAGGTGTAGGGCTTATGTTGGTGTAGTTAGGGTGACACGGTGTCTGTGTTGACAAGACAGCCAACAGCTGATCTGTCTATTTCACAGCTCCATGTTAGAGCCCAGCTGCCCCCAGCTCCCCATTCCCAGCCGAGCTACTGCCCAGAAGCTCCCCGCTCAAGGAGCCGAGAAGCCCGGGCAGCTGCCGGGAGCAGGGAGGTGAGAGCTGGGGAGGTGTGTGTGTGTTGGGAGGTGCTGGGCTCCCAGTGGGCAACTTTGTGGAGGGCTCTCAGCACCCCACACTGTCCCTCTTCAGTCAGTGAGGACGCGTACCACCGACCCAAGGAGGGTAGCATGGACGTCAGCCACCACAGTAATTACTGCGGTGGCTGTAAATTGATCTAACATAGGTTGACTTAGGGCTGTAGTGTAGACATGCATGCCCTCATACTAACAGCAAAGTGTGTTTTAAGTACATCAGAAGCAGGTGATCCAGTGGTTATCGTCTATTTGGACCTTTGGGAAGTCTTTGACAAGGTCCCACACCAAAGACACTTAAGCAAAATAAACAGTCATGGGATAAGAAGGAAGGTCCTCTCATGGATAGTAAATACTAAACACAGGGTAGGAATAAGAACATAGAATGGCCAGACTGGGCCAGACCAAAGGTCCATCTAGCCCAGTGTCCTGTCTGCCGACAGTGGCCCATGCCAGGTGCCCCAGAGGGAATGAACAGAACAGGGAATCATCAAGTGATCCATCCCCTGTTGCCCATTCCCAGCTTCTGGCAAACAGAGGCTAAGGACACTATCCCTGCCCATCCTGGCTAATAAGTCCATCAGTAGTTATCTTCTGTGAATTTATCTAGTTCTTTTTTTGAACCCTGTTTATAGTCTTGGCCTTCACAACATCCACCTGCTAGGAGTTCCACAGGTTGACTGTGCGTTGTGTGGAAAAAAAATACTTCCTTTTGTTTGTTTTAAACTTGCTGCTGTATAACTGGGTTCAAAAAAGAATTTGATACGTTCATGGAGCATAGGTCTATTAATGACTATTAGCTAAGATGATCAGGGATGCAGCCCTATGTCTGGGTGTTCCTAAACCTCTGACTGCCAGAAACATGGACTGGAAAACAGGGGATGGATCACTCAATAATTGCCCTGTTCTGTTCACTCCTTCTGAAGCGTCTGGCACCGGCTACTGTTGAAAAACAGGATACGGGGCTAGAGGGACCATTGGTCTGACTCAGTGTGGCCATTCTTCTGTTCTGAGACCTAGAAACTTTGAGTGGTGCCTTTAGGAGCAACAGACTCTGGAAGGTTCAGTTCTGGTGGTGTGGAAGATGGCTTTATCTAACCAGTGTCACTTCGGCATCCATCTACAGTGGTCAGGCATGATGAAAATCCAAACACTCCTTTCTAGCATCATAAGCAGCAATAAATAGACCTTTGCCCTGCAATAAGCCAATCATCATTGATAGCTATCGGAACGGTATCCAATGGTATCTGAGGAATAGTGGGAAAGAGATAGAAATGACCCCTTTAAAAAAAAAAGTTGATCAGTGCAGTTGGATTATGTGCCTTTTTCCCCCTTCCTCTTTGTTTTAGGTGAAGGAGTTACTGGTGAACTACTTGAGAAAAGTAGCTCAGCCATTGCTTGATCAGAACAGCGCTAACGCGCCACCCGAGGATGTGACCGTGACGAGCCGGTTGGGGCTGGGGCTGATCAGTGTTATGCTGGGTGAATGCTATGCACTTCCAACACACAAAGAGGACCTGAGTCGGGTATGCAGCCTCCTGTGTTTGGAGCAGAAGCCACAAGGAATCCTACTCCATGAAATGAATCATAACAAGGAAGTGTTTTCAGTGGTTTTGTAGTAGGTATTTTATCAGTTTTGGGGTGTGTAAGGTGAGAGTGTGGCATTTAGTGGATGTGTGGAATGACTAAACTTATTAAAATGGTTGCCTCTGGTTAAAAGTATTAACTATGCATATTCCTCTTGCACTTTTCTTATCTATATTGGATGGGACTGAAGTGTGCATCAGTCAGCAAGGTATGCAGAACAGTCATGCTGTGGTATTTTTAATAAAAACAAAAACAAAAACTGGCTTGCTAATTCCCTCAGTTTTTATAAATCCTCTCAATCAGCTTGGGTCTTTTTTGTGTGTGGAAGATGTTTTGGGGGCATGAGGAGGTTGGAGATAGAGTGGCTATATGCATTGATAAACACAATGACATGCCCAACTCCACCCAGAGTTTGGTTGCAGAATGGAGGAAATTTGGCACAGACTAACATCATTTTACAGAAGGCCTGAAGATGGTTTGGAAGTTTATTCTTTACCATCTGATTTGGTTCTCAGGGGCTGTTTCCTCCCTCTTCCCATTTCTCAGCATTTGTTGTCTGTGAAAGTCCTTTGATAGATAGTCAACAGACTCATTTATTTATTAACTGCCTTCTGCAGAATGGTATACTCAACCCCTGTCTTCAGACATTTCCGTCTAAGGAGCCAGCTATCCCAGTGCCTTCAAGCTGGCACTTACTGCATGAGATGTTTCAAATACTTATAGTGATCACGGACATGTGTAGTAAAACGTTGCCTCTGTTCTTCAATTGTAATTGGGATAGGAGGTGTCAGTTTCCACAACTATAGTCCTATCAGCAGATTTTGTGAAGTGAAGACAAGGTTACAGCCTCTTTCCAGTCCTTCACTTGTACGTCCCTTCTGAGGAGGTGGTTGCAAGCTGATATAATAAAATGTCATTTGTAAATATGAACTTGCTCAGGCAGCGCCTCTGATATTTTTACTTTTGTGCCCAAAACTGTGTGACAAACATACTAGCCATTCCTAACATGGGTGATCTCTTATCCATTCTAGCATGAAACAGTACTTGAGCCACTTGTGCCAGAGATGCATCGATGAGCAAGTTGACCAGTGGGTGTGTATCCTCCCTGTTCTGCACTTTTTCACTGCTTCCTTTGACCTTGATGAAGGCATGAGGGTGGATAGTCACCTTAAATCTGAAGAGATCTGGGCAGGACTGGAAGGTCTTCCATTCATTGAGTTCAGGAAGAAACAGGAGGAGTCTTATAAGAAGTGAGTTTTCCAGAGTTACTTTGTTTTTGAAGTGCTTTACCACTGATGACGTCCCCATTGCTTAAAACTGTTGGCTGCTTAGCTCAGTTAGCTAAACACTTGACTACATCACCGTCAGTGGTTTGGGGTATATGAATACATCTTTTATTCTTCTTAATGTTTTAGGCTGAAAGTCCATGAGTGCACTTTACCAAATGGGGAATATAGAAGAAGGCAAAGTATCTGCATTGCATGCATGCATTGAACTGAATGTTGTAAGCTTGGTGACTCTGATATCTAATAGTGCCTGTCTGGAGAAATCCTGATTTTTCTAAGTTCTTCTGTCAAGGTTGCTTTAAATCTCATGTGACTGAAACATAATCTATAAAATAGAAGTCTTAATTTCTCAGAGGATTTCTTTATCTTAGTGCTCAACTCAAGCATCACAAATGTACATTCTTAACAATTTCAGATACTTTTTGGTGAGTTCTAATTAAATAAGCTTAAAAGAAAGAAAACTGTGCATGAGTCCTTTTGACATTTTGACGTGTAAGATGTTGAATGTAACTGCAGTGCATGCTGGAATTGTGTGTTTTTTGTTTTTTCCAGTGCTGTTAGCAAAAGCATGGTGTCTGACAGTGCATAATAGTGTAAAGAGGGAGCTGCTGCTGTGAAATCTCCAAGAAAGGGCAGGAGGAGCTGCACTCCATCCTGCCAAGGGGATGAAACCGGCACTATCCCTGTTAAATTGGGTGCCATAGTGGTCAATCCAGGCTCTGAGCAGACTTTCCCTGCTAGTGTGAAAAGTTAAATGCTGTTTAAAATGTATTTCATGTAAACCACTAGTAGCCAGATTCTGTCTCCCCTCCCTCCTTTGGGCCCTGTATATTGCTCTAGTGCCATAAAGGAGTGAGAAGGGCCCCCAAGGGAATTCTTTGACGTGGGAGCAATATGGGTCTGATGTACGCAGCCCAGGGCTGCAGTCCTTTCTCAGCTCCCAGCACAGGGGTGTTCCTAGAGTGGGAGTGGGGAATGGCTGGACCGTTCTGTGCTCCAGCAGTTCTGGGCTGTGGAGCAGCCCAGAAGTATTCAGTAAGGCTGCCATAAGTTAGAGCCGCTTCCCAGGGTCCCAGCACAGAATCTGGCCCAAATATAAAAGTACCTGTTTTTGGAGAGAGTGTGTGTATGAATAGTGTGTCCTTTTAATTCTCCCTGACATCAGGTTTGAATGCAGGAGGCACCAGAGTCCAAAGGAGACGTCTCTTTTTGTTAGTTTTCCATGTGCTATCCCAGTCTTCTGTCTAATTCACAGCCGTCCTCCCCCTTGTTCTTTTTCTGCCTGTCCAGAAGGGCCCTGCTGCAGCTGATGAAAGGAAAGAAGCACTTGATGGAAGTGGACCCAACACTAGTCAGGTCGTGGATCAGCCTGCTGCCTCTGGGGGACTTGGCAGAATTTTTGACTGATTTATCTGTTGAGCTGTTGGACTGTCTTCTAGGAATTTATCACAGGTTGCAGAACACCAGCATTACATGGCACAGTTGTGAGGTTTGTCTTCTGACTATTTTAACCAAGTAATGGTGAAGTCAATGGCATCAGTGAGAGTTGGGTGTCTAACCTGCTTAGGAGCTTTTGAAAATCTCACTAGGCAGCTATTTTCAACTTTTGGCACCTAAATATCTTTGAAAATCTGCCCCTAACTGCTTTATTGGGAGTCATTTCTGGATTATATGAACTGGGACATAAAAAGGTTGGAGAAGATTATTTTCTTAGAGTACTGAATTTCCTCTCCAGGCCTTATGACTTGAATTGGATACTGAGAATCTAGCTAGAGTGTGGAACAAATCAATTTTTGATATATTATTCTGCATCTGTCTGAAAAATGTTGACCTGTAGTTTAAATGAATATATGTTGCTCACTGCAAGATTGGTAATTTTTGCATTTGACATGCCACCTTTTGGTGTGTGTTTTTATTTATTTTTTATTTTTATTCCATGTCAATGCTGATTACAGTACATCTGTATTCATATAAAACAGGACAGTGGATAAGATGGTGTAGAAAACGTACGTTTACAGATGTGAATGATGTGGTGTTTATGCAAATCTATTTAGCCTTGGCAGAAATAATAATAATCTGGACCTTCTGTGGAGTTGCAAAATGACTGAGAATATGGCTGCAATTTGTGAATATTAATTTGCAGGATTTTTTTAAAATGATTGTTGCAGAAACCAGCGAAGTTAGGGATAGTCCCTAGATACAACTTTTCATTAGTAGCTCTCAGAATGCTTTGCAGGTGGAGAAACTGAGGCACGGAGAGGGGGAAATGATAAAAGCTTTAGAAACCTGACTTATGAGGAAAGTTGAAAAAACAGAGAGTGTTTAGCCTTGAGAAAAGAAGACTGAGGAACAACCTGATGATAGTCTTCCAGTATATTAAGGGCTGTTCTAAAGAGGACCATGCTCAATTGTTCTCCATGTCCACTGAAGGCAGGACAAGTAGTTTTGGGCTTAATTTGCAGCAAGGGAGATTTGGGTTAGATATTAGGGAAAACTTGCTAACTATAAGGGCAATTGAGCTCTGGAACAGGCTCCCAAGGGAGGTTGTGGAGTCCCCGTCATTGGAAGCTTTTCAAACTAGGTTGGACAGACCCCTGTCAGGGATGGTCTCGGTGTTCTTAGTCCTGCCACAGTGCAGGGGGCTGGACTCGATGACTTCTTGAGGTCCCTCCCAGCCCTACATTTCTATGATTCTATTCTATGAAGTGACTTGTCCAGGGGCAGAACCAGCAGTAGAACTCAGGTCTCTGCAGTCCCAGTCCAGTGCTCTAGCCTCTAGGCCATACTGCCTCAGGGTCATTCCTGCCCCTGCTTTGTAGTTCAGAGGAAAAGATGAAGTTTATCGTCACACATTTGAAAAGGTTAATGAAAACTACTAAATCTACTCCTTCCTCCTGTTGGATTTACCATATGGGTGTAATTCAAAAGTCAGGGACCAACATTTTCAGAAGTGATGATTAATCTTGGGTGGCTCAGGTTTTGTATGCTGAACATGAAAAACCTAAAGGGACCTGATCTGCAGAAAGTGGATGCTTAGAATGTTGTGTCTGTCTTTCCTAGATGGTAGAGAAACTTTTAGAAACGCTGTTGCATGTCCTGGATCGTAACCAGCACAGGTAAATGAAAGACTTCAGTACACTCTTCTTAACGCCTAATTCCCCTTTTGCCTTTGACACTGCGCTATGCCTCCCCTTCAGTGTGAGGTTCTATCTGGAGCAGTTTAGCTCTCTTACCTAACCGTAAGTTGCCCATAAACCCCCCTGGTTCTTCTGATTTTTTTGGGGGGGTTGTTTTTTTTAATTCTCCTTGTCTTTGGTAACCTGAAAGGATTTGAAATGCCCCTTGTGCTTCAGAAATACTACACTGAGAAATTCATTTCTTTATTCTCCTTAATTAGGATGCTGCAAGTGAACTCTTGGAAATCCTGCTTGCATATCTGCCTAAAACTTCATCAGATGATTTGCCTGAGAACAAAAGAGTTAAAATATTACAAGTTACCTGCTACTAATGCTGAGATCATTTCAAGGATTGCCAGATTAGAACCTTTGGATGTGAGTGCTAGATAAATAATAGTATTTGTTGTTTAGAATAGATGTGGGACGATGGCTGTATTTTTCTATTGTTTTCTAAAGCTCATTTTGATTGATGTAAATTGTCTCTACTAAAAACTACTTTCCAGAATGACACACAACCATGTAATTACTTTGATTCTTCTGACCTTTTTAAAATAGTACCTATTCTTCTGAGATCCATCTGCATAATTTGTTTTTAAAGTATAAACTACTGTACTTAGGGTCTAGTTTTATACTTCTCTAGCTTTTTTTCTCTAAAATATCACTTTCTAAACTGCCTTTTGATCCATATCATTTCTCTCTCTCTCTATCTATAAAATAATATTTTATGTTGCTTTATGAGCCTTGGTTTCATTCTCCCAGTCTAGTTAGGGACATTTCAGAGGTAGTCTCATAGTGTGATTTTTTTCTTCTCACTTTCGCCTAAGTTCCATCAGACCAAGGATGGAGACCAGTGAGCACTCTCAAACGTGGCTCTTCCAATCCTCTTCTCTCTTGTACCCCACAAGCAACAGGGTTTTGTTGTTGGGGTGGCGCTTTAAAGTGTTATATTTTAGACCTATAACGCATTATGTTGAAATCAGTGGTATATTGCTCTGCTGCTTAGAACAGTTGTTTTTTCTTTCCTGTGTAACAGGGTTCAAGAGACGAAACCATGCAGAAGACTCAAGGGATAGACGTATTCCAAAGAGCTCTGGCAGCCACCAGAAGCTGGTTTCGAGAGGTGTTAAAGCCGTATTTACTGCGAGGACATACTGATTCAGTTGTGACATTCAGTTTTCCTGACGAACTTACGGTTTGTGTTCTTGAACGTAGCACTTTGGTACATCCCTCCCTGGATGACACATTGGGTTACGTTGGTTAGTTGCACCAACTTTTTGGTGGATGCGATTGTTGCATCATTGAGAGGGTATAGAGCAGAGGCATCCGAACTTTTCAGCCTGAGGGCTGAAGATATGCTTTCAGAAATGTCAAGGGGCACCAATCAGTACATTGGCCAGATTCTCTGCCTTGGTGCACTCTGTTTGTGCTGCTCCAGGAAGCAAAAGCTACCCACAGTTAGCCCAGATGGGAATTCCTCTGGCATGGGGGAATTCTCTGGTCACAGAGCCAGTGTGATCTGCTTCCTGCCTCTCCGCTGAAGAGGTGTGTCGGAGGCAGGGAGAGGGAGTAGCTAGACTGTGTTGCGCTCTGGCTATCCTCTGGTGGCTTATGGTGTCTAGGGAAGGCTTGTCAGCTGGCACAAGTTAAAGCAGCTCCCCACGCTGCCCTAACCTGAGCTGGGGCAGAGAATTGGGAAGTTGTAACTGGGTGCTGCTTTAGTTTCTCTTCTTCACCTCTCCTGAGTGGCTCTGTAGGGGAGAGGGCAGCCATGCTGGGTGCTCTCTAGCCTCCTGCAAAACCATTCAAGCTCCTGTCTTGCTCTCTTGGGGCATCTCACAGCCTTTCAGGTGAACAAACAACAGAGCAACAAGTTACAGCTCCCTGATTCTTTGCCCTTGACAACAGTCAGCTTCAGCTACAACAGGGAAGGGACAGCAGCTGTTCAGAGCATGCCTGGCTCCCACCAGAGCTGTTCCTGCAGCTTCAGGAGACGTAGGGTGTTGTGATGAGACTGACTCGGACCCTTACGGTTAAAAATGGTAGGATGCAGCTGCGGGAGCATAGCCTCAATTCATAATCAAATATACATTTTCTTAAGAGTTGCCTTGGAGGGCCACAGGTTGGACATTGTTGGTATAGAAGATGAGTGACCTTTTCTAATCACTCTGATTTCTTTCCTGGACTGCTTTTAGTTTTAATTGCACTCTGTTCCCCTTTTTCATTTTTTAGGTATGGAACCTGTTTGTGAGGATAAGCTTTCCTGATGAACGCTTCGCTGAGGAGTGGAAGAAAACTTTACTTTCAGACATGGAAGCGAGAATTAAACAGGTACCAAGAAACTGGAGATTTCACACATTAGACATGCGTGTTTTTAAAGCTCAAGGGATAATAGCTAGAACCTATTGAACCAACCCTTGCATATTGCTACTAGAACCTAAATGGGCTGAAAACATTCTGCTCTTTGCATTGACTTGTTCATATGACTATAACCACTTCCGATATAAACAACATTTCTAAAGGGTCTGTGAAACTGGGCATAAACTTTTGCTGTGGTGTAGTCCTGATCTCTTATATATTTCTGCTGTCTCATCTCTAGCAGTGGCTAGTAGCTGGTGAGTCAAAGGAAATTGGAAAATTTGGACAGGCTAAATATTTTATTTAGTTCTGTCAAAATGAGGGGTAAAATATTTTTGTATCTACTATTATTATTATTATTTTATTTGTATAATGGTAGCACATAGGAGCCCTGTTGTGCTAGGCACTGAAAAGAGACATGCCAGGAGGAAGAGACAGTCCCTGCTCTGAAAAATTTACAATCTAAATAGGTAAAATCACTGCACTAGGCAGGAAGTAATGGCTGCAGTTTTTTCACTCATCATGGTGTTCTGAGAGCTCATGGTTAGAAATATTTCTGTTAATAGTAGTTTAAAAACAATGTTAAATACAAGGGACATTTTCAACCCACCTGTTGACCAACTTACGTGACTCTGTGGGATAGGATGAGCTGGTTCCTGGGTTTAATATTAATTTTAAAACTCCAGAGAATTTACAGTCAGCATTTTGTGTGGCTACTGAACATCAAAAGCTGTTCTTTCCTGTGAGCCAACCTTCCCACAAAACTGAAACTTGATTATAATCTCTTGTTTGGTCCTGTACTGTTGGGGTCCTGAATGCTACTTTTCCACCAAGAGGCTCCTTCCTGCCAGTCTTCAGAAATGTCAAGTTTAATTAAAACTTTATTTTTAAATTTCCATTTTTACGCAGTGCAGCGGTGGTGGTCTCAGCATGTGAATCTTGTGGCTGCTTCACTGAAAAAAGACGGGCATTTTTCTCCCAAGCTCCTAAACACTTAAAGCTGTTGAGTTTTATGTGGAACTTATACTTACCCAGAAACCTGCTTTGGAGGGATGGAAACAGATTTAATAATGAAATATCAGTATATAATGAAAACGGCCAAATACTTCTTTATCTCTCTTTCTTCATGCCACACCTCTCTGCTACATGTCACATCTAGCCAATAGGAAATAGTGCAGTGCTGGTGCCTGAGTTTACTCCTATTGGGAGCAGAGTAAATAAATAATAGAAAATTAACCTTTTCATCTTTTTTATTATTATTATTTATTATTATGGCCTCAAAATATTCCCCTCCCTCTTCATATTTTCAGAGCACACATTTTTAAAACATGAAATCAGTGTGAGAAATTTTCTGTTCTTTCCCAACAGGAACGGCCAGTTCGACAAATTGCAGCCTATTGCCATCACCACGACAAATTTGAAACACTAGACCATTCCATTGGCAAATCTTTTGAAAACTGTGCCATGGAAGCAGTTAATGCTGCATGCCAGGTAATATATGTTCTCTCAAGTGGAAATCTCAGATACAGGTACACCTGAAAACCTCCTGAACGTATGACCTGCTAGCTGTCAGCGGTGTTGGTTGAGACCTGAATAAAATTGTATGTTGAACTGATGTTTGAACAATTGGTTTAGAAAAGCAAAATGTTGAGAAGAGATCAGGGATGTAAGGGATGTGTGTGAAAAGAGACCAAGGAATAAATACTTTTAACCCCTTCACTGGTGTTTGCCATCACAGCCTCTTTGCCATCCACTGTGCCAGCCACTTGAAAGGCAACATACTTGGAATGTAAGTCAGCAAAGAAGGTGCTTTTTATCCCTATATCCAGTATATCACCCAGCACCCAAGTGATTCAGCTGGACTGTACGTTAGGCCCTGGAACTCTACGAAATGACACAGCCCCTTAGGAGTGTGTAAGGTGGACAAATGCAGTTTACTCACGTCCTTGTGCATCCCCCATCCCTTTGTGTCTTAAGCAGTCTGAGAGTAATCTGCTTGATCTGGTGTCTTCCTACAACCTGGACAAATTTGGCAAGCTTGTGTCAGCTGTTATCACGAAATCATGGCCAAGCAGCAAGAGTGGGGAACCTACGGATGACTTTGATGAGGTTTTGCATCATCTGCTTGTGTGGTCTGACATCAAGCATCTTTTCAACTTCAATGGTACAGTTTTATGTGAAGTTTGTATTGGAGGGCTGTGAAAGAGATGTTCCCACTCTTTTCTCCATGGTACATAGTAGCAAATGGAGGGAGGATTGAGTTGATGTAATAAATCTTAATAGTTGAGATTGGATGTTGGAGAGCAAAAGTTAATGAACTGTCTAAATTTCATAGGAAAACCCTTTGTGTAACCAGGAAGTATTCTATGTTAACCCCAGTGGCGTCTTGTCCGGGATTTGTACTATAAGAGGGAATCACAGGGTCTATGGATAAAGGAAATTCTACTGTAGTTTAGGTTTTCTAACAGTGGGTTTGGGGAAGAGATGAAAATTTGAGACTTTTATTGTAAATGAGAAACGCACAAGACAGTTGCTTCAGGTCCTCAAGTGGGGCTTTTCTATTTCTCCCCAGGGAAGTCATCCTAGGAATGAGGGTTGGATTTTTGCACTGTGCTGTCTGTCAGTGGAGGATGTATCAAGATGTCTCAGTTTAGATCCATGGGTATTTGTGGGTGACTACGCTTTAAAAAGGGTGCATGATGTCTATCACTAGTATGGTGGTACTGGTGCAACACAACAAGAGTACAGACTTTACAGTTAGATCATGGTGAATTGAAGAGACAAAGTGTGTTTCTTTTCCATATAGCAATAGTTTCCTCCTCTTTCCTAGTTCTGGGCTTTTAGAGGCAAGATTCAGGATTTAAATCCTGTGTTTCTCTGATAGGAGCAGGTGGGAAGATCCTGGAACAACTTACTGATGCCGCCAAGAAGTTAATGGCTGTGGCTGACTCTGTGTTCACAAACGTTGCTGAAAACCTCCTGAATGGACGTATCCTAGTAAAACATTTGGAGCTTATTATAAAGCACAAGAAACAGTTTATTTGCATATGGGAATTACGTAAGTGTGCATGTCTGTGTGTTTAGGGGGGATGGGCTCTAGGCCTACACTGATAATTCTGGAGGGTGTTTTATATGGTGCTCCCAACTACATGTTTTCATTACTGATGTGCAGCAGCAGCATCACCTACTGAAGTGCATCATTTTTGGAGGAGATGAGTACTCTCCTTCTGCCCCACAGTATGGGATTTTCTTGGTGATTATTGACAATTTTGATTTCAGAGCATAAGCGTCTCTCATCCCAAGAGAAAAAGCAGCAGCAGAATGATCTGGAAAAAGTTCTAGTGTGGAGGAAGGAAGAAATAATCTCTCTAAAGAGAGAGAGAAATTGGATAGGAACCCTTCTGGACATGTGCAGGAAGGTGCAGGCATTTATAAAAGGTACGTTCTTTTGGGGACCACTTTGAAGTGAGATCTTTGAGGGTTTTCAGCAGAGCTGATTTTGTTCAGTAATTAGTGGATTGAACAAAAATTTGGGAATGAGTCTAGCAACAATTGGGGAGAGGAGGCTGAAAAAAGTCTTTGAAGGAACTTGCAATAGGGAGAGCAGGAGAAGAAGTGTTTGTGTACTTCATGTTACTGAGTGAGTGATGCCTCTAGGGGTCTAAGAGGTTGATGTTTTGTGGTACGGAATCATTTATTGTCTGGTCAAGAGAGCTGGAATATGAGAATAGGGTAAAAAGTTGCAAACTGATGTTTGACTTTCTCTGTTTAAAGTGGATATTGTTGAAGTTGAGGAGAAGTATCACGAAAATCTGGACTCAAAAGAACTGGTTGAAGTTGTGGATGTGAGACAGCTGAACTTTCCCATGGAGGGCACCCAAGAAACATATTACAACCTGAGCCCAGAGTGGAAGAAGGTGGCTCAGACAATGCACACATACAAGGACAGTCACATCTTCCAGCTCTGCTGGGAGGGGGGAGCCCAAATGATGGTGGAGGAAGATGAGGATTCGGAAGAGCAGGTTATTCCTACATTGGAGCTTGAAGATTTATTCTCTCCTTGTTACCGTGAATATAGAAGACTGTATAATGATCTGAAATCTGGAAAGCTCACATTTGCTGAGGTAGACACTATATTCAAGGATTTTACAAGCCATTATGAGCAGATCGGGACTGACCTTCAGATCATGTGCAAGCTGGACCCAGTAGACAACAGAGAATGGATAGGACAACGGCTTCAGCAAATCCAGCAGTACCATGAACTGCACTTAGCTTTCGACTCTGCTAAGGTCATTGCCAAGGTCAAAGAGGGCTTAAACCTCTCCGGTGACTTCAGAATCCTACAGATGTTATTGAACTTTGTGAGTATTTCACTTTAAACCAACCACTGTTCAGACACTGCTTAGGAAGACGTAAATCTGAACCCTGTTGTAAGTCTTTCTCTATCTGGCAGGATTAACGTTTGGCTCTGAACAGCTTTACTGAGGCCATGCACTGTGCAGTCTCCTTTTAAAATAATAATTAATAATATAATGCTTTGCATAGATCTCAAAGCACTTGACAAAGGTGACTAAGCATTATTATCCCACGTACAGATCAGGTAGGTGAGGTGCACAGAGGTGAAATGACTTGCTCAAAGTAACACAGTGGTTCAGTGGCAGAATAACTCAGGTCTGTGGACTCTCAGCCCTGGCAGCTATGGTCTAACGGATGGAACTCACACACTGATTAATATCTGATGCTTCTGTTTCAGGTGTGGGAGAGGGGTTCCTCCTTCATTCCCCCACCAGGCGGAAGTTATATTGGCCATTATTAAATTGTGGATTCTTTTTGATCCATTTGCTTTGCAGACGGACACTTTTGAATCTTTTAAGAAAGAAAAACTGGACTCCATCAGCCCTGCTCTGATGCGTGCTAAGGAATGGCTGCAGGGGATCACAGAGCCCCGTCGTAGGTGCCTTGAGGAACTCGCGCTCAGGAAGGACTTCATCAGCTGGGTCAAAGAGGCTCTGGAAGGTAAAATAAATGTCCTTCTACTGTTTGCTTTCGGGAATTGGTCAGGAAAAGGCACAAGTGATATAGGGGTGATGCCATCTTCTTGGGATTTGAGGAGGTCCTGACGCATCTGGTAACCGTATGAAACTGAGGTAGAACTGACCCATCTCATTCTGACAGGTATGAGCATCTCTTATGTATGTGGGTTTGCAAAGTGCTGGGCAGTGGCCCCCAGAAGATGGAACACACTTTGATACTATTAGATGGATTTGATGAATGCTGGTACCCTGTCTGACACCTGCTGTTTGATACCACTGCTAGTTATCAGAGATTATAATGCTGATAAACTTACTGCAGATTGTTCTCTCAATTAATAAGCAAAGACCATCGCTCTTATTTAACAATAACAGGAGTGGCCTCACTGATTCTCTGTCAGTCAGGCCAGGTACTTACCCTCTCCCTCCCCATAAGTAGAGAGCTCTGTTCCCTTCCCTGCTGTTCCTCCACTCCACAGTTTACTCCTGTTAGAAAAGAAAGGACCAAGGATGTGGGTAATGCGGAAGGATCACCCAGTGAAGCTGTCAGGAATAAGAGCTTGCAGCAGAAAGTGGAGAGGTCTGCACTGAGATGCTTCTGGGGGATGATTTTAGACTCCGTGGTTTAAGCATGCTGGCATCTTGTTGCAGAATGAGATTAAACAAAATAATGTTGAACCCCATTGTCCATTTCCCTAAGATATCAATGAGCTGAAGGTGTTTGTGGACCTGGCCTCCATCTCAGCGGGGGAGAATGACATGGATGTGGATCGGGTGGCTTGTTTCCACGATGCTGTGCTAGGCTACTCCTCCCTGCTGTATGAGCTGAAGCGGGAGTCGGGGTTCGAGGAGTTCATGCAGTGCTTGAAGAAGTTGTGGAAAGCCCTGGAAAGTGATGACAACCTGCCCAAGAAACTGGTAAATCCCACAGTACTGATCCCTCAGTTCATCTTGTTACCTCCAGCTTTTATAATACGGCTGGGGGATCGATGTACAGAAAGCCATTCCTATGGGCAATATATGCAGCTCTTTTAAATACCTGTTATGTTTCTAATTTTAATCAACTGAAGCACAGCGATCCTGAGCCTAAGATGCTGTATGCTAGTTCATCCCTGTGTACCTGTGTACAACAAGAGGCAGTAGAGCAGTGCAGGCTCTTACCTACCATATGAGCTCCGGTTGATAAGATTTGATATTCTTTGGGGTGTGATGTAGTCAGACCCCTTAACCATCTGCTCATTGTGTGTCCCTGGATGTCAACCTTTAAACGCTCTGGCACCTACATGTTACTGGGGGATCATTCCATGATTGGCAACAACTCCCTTCTCCTCCCTTGCTGGCAATTCTGTCACTCATGGCCTCTGTTGGACATGCCGGTGTTTAGGATGATCTCACTGGGTGAACTGGCAGACAAAGTGAAGCAGTGAATGGGAGTAATCTGAATTATAGCTCCCCTCCTCTCCTCGTAGCGTGATTCTGCTCGACACTTGGAATGGTTAAAAACAGTGAAAGAGAGCCATGGATCCGTGGAACTGTCATCTTTATCGCTAGCAACGACAATCAACAGCAAAGGAGTATACGTCATCAGGGCACCGCCAGAGGGCCAGAAGGTGAGACTTCGCTCCCCTGCCTGCAGGGTGCACTCTCCCAGTGTTCAAGGCCTTTTCGTCCCATCCGTCTGTCTGTCCATCTATCCTGACTGGCTAGTTTTACAGTGCTAGCAAAGAGCACTAATCCTGCGAAAAGAGTCCAGCTGTCTGGAACAGTATCGGAAGAAGTTTTGTCTTGTCTCCAATGCCACTTAAACTGTTTTTGGTACCAGTTCAGGGAGACCTATTGTGAGACAACTAAGTTATTTCCAGCAACAGTTCAATTCGATCATGTAGCGAAGGTAATTGTGTGACAGTAGAAAAGCAGCAGACAGATCATGTGGGGAGGCTAAAGGCTTTTCCTATCGAGTCCACCCTGTGACGACAGTTTTCTGCTACTGTCCTAAGCTGCTGATCTCTAATTAACACCTGACGCTTTGTTTCCTAGGTAATTGTAGCTCTTTCACCCCTTTGTCCAGTCTCTTTTAGGGTGTGGCACTGACCTCTGCTTATTGTTGGCCCCATCTGCCCTCTCTGTTCCTAGTTACAGGTGGCAAGACAGGAAAGCTCTCCACAGCTGTCCATGAGCATTGTATAAACCAGGGAAGATGAAAATAAAATGTGTCTGCGCTAATGATTCGTATTCCCTGGCAGGTTTCTCTGGACACTGTCCTGCTCCTCAGCCTCCCGGAGAGCCATGGTGACAGTGAAGAGTTGCGACAATACTCCCTGGAGGAGCTCCGGGAGCTGCTGAACAAGCTCATGCTGATGTCAGGAAAGGGAGACCAGGGCATGGAGGTGGAGAAATTTTCTGAGGTCAGGTTTGAATAGCTACTTTCCATGTTCAAGGTGTTTCCTGCTCTCCTGGGGCTGGAGGTAGACTGTAACCTTATCACGTCAGTTTTTAAACAGTCAATTAACATTAAAAATCCCAGAGGTGGGACTGACTGCTTCAGGGATTGATAACGGGATATGAAGCCTTTCTCCTCCTCCATTTTTCCTATTTGAATGTGGACCAGGTTGGTGTTTGAACCAGGGGTGTTCTCCCCCGTTCTCCAGCCTGCGTGGAGTGAGTTGGCTGGTCTCATTCCAAGCTGTAGCAGATAGCTGTCCACATAACACCTGATCCCCTTGTTGGCTGTCCCAGCAGGGTGGTCAAGGTTTGAATGGGACCATGGAGACTGAATTCCTTTCTGGTTCCCAGAGGTAATCCCTGCAGGACAGATGTAAGCCCCATTAGGACCTTCAGTTTCCAGGACTGTCAATCCAGGCACCTTTCACTAGCTCCCGGACTCCGTCCCTTTCCCTTTCAATGGAAGTTAGCAGTGTCGTTTCACAGCTGGGAAGAAGCACCTTAGCCTCAACAGTCCCTGTAAAATCTGTTTCTCGCTGTTTTTTGTTGTCCCCCACACAGGTGTTTTCTAATGTCCAGAGACTTGCGCTGTCCTTTATAGACCTTTATTCAGCTGGGAACATGCTCTTCCGATCCTGGATTGCCCACGTGTACTGCTCCCCCACGAGCGAGGTGTGCATTCGCATGGACTTCCGTCTGAAACTTGTGCAAGAGCTTTCTGGAACAGGAGACGTGATGGCGATGCTCCTGGATCTCTGCAGGGAGATGGAGAAGTTCCTAGAGAAATGGAAATGCTTCATGTCTGAGAAGCGATCTCAGTATTTTTACCTGAATTACTACACCTCTGAGCAGTTGGTTTACCTGTGCAGAGAACTTGGAATGCCGCAGCCCAGTGAGAATGCCTTAATGATGCTCTCATTCATAAAACACAACTGCACCAGACTGGATGTGCGTATGGCCTCCAAGCATGTGGTGTCTGACAGATCAAGAAAGAATATTTCTAACTTGCCGGAGCTGCTGTGGCGCGAGAGAGACCTGACAACACAGCTGCAGCAGGTCTGGGACTCGTACGTAGCGTGCACGAGCTCGTTCCTTCCGGGCTGTTGGGATATTGATACCCTTGGCAGCTGTCTGGCCAGTCTGGCTGATCTGGAGAAGGCAGGTGTCACTCGAGTTCTCCCACGAGGCCTGCACGTTGGCAGGCCCAACCTAGTCATCTGCCCTCGCTCCGACGTGCTGGCTTCAGCGCTGGCCATCTACATGAATAGTCCACGCCAGGCCCTGCCCACTTACGCTGAGGTGCTCTTGTGCACCCCAGAGACCGACTTTGAGCAAGCGGGGCTCTTCCTGCGGCGGTGCCTCACGCCAGGCTGCAAAGGGGAGACGATTTACACCATGCTCTATGCGGATGAGCTGAGCTATGATGTCAGTTACAGGCTGGAGAAGCTGTTCCAGAGCCTGTGCAGGCAGCTCCACCAGGATAACTACCGCCTAGTGATCCTGTGTGACTGTGAGAGAGAGCACAGCTACCTCCCTTCCGTCTTCAGCCAGTACAAAGTGCACATGATCCCCCAGGAGCCACTACGGGACATCCAGATGTACCTTAGGAACCATTACAGAGTCACGCAGCCAGCAGGGTCAGCAGCTTCTGTGTTCAGTGACAACATGTGCGTTGGGATCGTGTCCTCTAAAAGAGCTGGAGTAGGTAAGGTGCCCTAGGCCAGTGGTTCTCAAGCAGGGGTCCGGGCCCCCCTGCGGGGCCGCGAGCAGATTTCAGGGGATCCGCCAGGCAGCGCCAGCATTAGACTCGCTGGGGACTAGGGCAGAAAGCCAAAATCCCACCGCATGGGGCTGAAGACTGGGGCCCTGAGCCCTGCCACTCTGGGCTGAAGCAGAAGCCTGAGCAGCTTCACGGGGCGCCCCAGGCCATTGCCCTGCTTGCTACCCCCTAACGCTGGCCCTGGCTTTCGTATGCAGAAAACCAGTCGTTTTGGCACAGCTGGGCCGTGGAATTTTTACAGCCTGTTGAAGTGGGCCTCGGAAGGGAAAAGGTTGAGCAGTCCTGCCCTAGGCCACAGAGAGTCTGCTGTCGTTGTGAAATGCTGACACTAAAACCTGCAGTCAGGCAAATCAATGTGGTGTGTGTATCTGGATGAGTGTGCAGTTTTAGAGCCTGATCCAGAACACAACAGCTGAGAGACTGTGTGGGGCTGTCACAGAGACAAGGTGGAGAGCTGGTATCTATTGGACCAGCTTCCATTGGTGAGAGAGACAAGCTTTCGAACTTACGCTGAGCTCTTCCTTAGGTCTTTCTTTCAGACGTTTGCTGTCATTCTAAAATCTTTTATGACCTTGTGCTTTAAAACCAGTATGTTTGTGACGTCTGGGTCCTGACCTCTCTCCCAGTAGGGCACCAGTGGGCTTTGCTTTTCTGCATGTACTACGAGCAGTTCAGCCTTGTACCTAGGCCTCGTCAGAGGGCTCCTGTACTTCCACACGCCCTCCGGAACGTCTGCCTCAGCAGTGCCCTACCCGAGAGAAACCGACTAGGATCGAAATGGAAAACTCCTCCATTCCTCTGAGAGTGGACAAATTTATATCCGTAGATAAAAACTGGAAACCCAGGGAAGCTCTTTCAGTAGTTGCAGCCATGGCTTCACTTGTGGAAGACCTGGGCCTACGTTTCTTGCTCCACTCCTGTCCCTTCCTATTGGTGCAGGGGGCTCAGAAGGGGCTGGCAGGCAGCAGGTTCAGTGCCGTTACGAAGCACGGAACGGGTGGAGAGCTGGCATAGCCAGCGGCGACGCCAGGCGCCCTGCAGCACCCGTGGTGAGGGCTGCACTCCGGCATTCCTTCTATGGCCCCTTGTGGCTGTAGCCAGTGGGGGTAGATTAGAACAGAGGTTGGCAACCTTTGGCATGCGGCCCATCAGGGTAATCTGCTGGCGGGCCGCAAGACCATTTTTTTATGTTGACCGTCCGCAGGCACGGCCCCCGCAGTTCCCAGTGGCCACGGTTCGCCGTTCCCATTCAATGGGAGCTGCAGGAAGCGGCGCGGGTTGCCCTGATGGGCTGTGTGCCGAAGGTTGCTGACCTCTGGATTAGTACAACCTCCACGTTCTCTCATCTGACTGGGGCTGACATGGAACCAGCCAAGAAGCTAAGAACTGCAACCAACTCCCCCTGGGCTCCCTTTCCTTTAGCTCGCCCAATGGAAGCTGAGTGCAGCTGAGTCAATGGCCATTGATTTGTACCCCAAAAAGGGGGGTTATGTCCAAAAGCCTACAGGAGAGGAAACTTGAGGACACTTGACATAGATACTTGGAAGCCTGCCTGCCAGCTGCCCGTCTTACCTGAGATTATGACTTTTAGAAACAGCCCCATGTAACAGAAAATAGTTTATGTAAGTCCTAAAGAAAAGATCATGAATAGCAACATCTCTCTCACCAGACTCCTCAATGGAATCCAGCAAATATGGGCAAAGGCATCATTCAGTGGCAGGAGACCGCTTCAGCTCAGTTCCTGAGCCACCAACAACCACTCCAAGCAAATTCAGGCCTTTCCTCCTCTCAGAATAGATCCTTAGTAAGATAATCAAGGGGAAGACTGGATTTAGGAAGCAGCTGTCCACTTTTTTCCAATATGGCAGTCCACCATTTTTCTATATATTTTTGTTTTTTAGCTCTCACTTATAATGAATGTGTCCCCTTTTTTAAAATGATCACAGGAAAATCTCTGTATGTGAAGAGGCTACATGAAAAACTGAAGACAAAACTACATGATACTAGCGTGCCTCTAAAAACCATCAGGCTGATTGAACCGCACGTGGATGAAGGCAAAGTGCTGAGATCTCTCCTGTCCTTCTTGCACTTGCAGTACCAGCAAAAACCCATGATATTCCATTTTGATATCACCTCATCAGTGAGTACCAGCAAAAACCCATGATATTCCATTCTGATATCAACTCATCACAGCTTCACCTATCTTGAATGGTATTCGATATCTTTCCTTTAAAAGTTTCCTGTCTTTTCGAAGTGAGATATTTTATTAGGAGAGGTTATTTCTAACCAAAACAGTTAAGCTTAAATATGAGGGGAAAATATAGGCTTGGAAAGATTAGATTTTGATTGGTAAATGTGGGTAAATGTCTATTTCCCCGTACACACACTCAAACTGATGAAGAACTATTTCTACAGTAATAATCAGAATTTACAGATGGGCAAAGTAAGGAAACAGCTGCTTGAGAACCTCTTAGAGTCAAAATCCAGTGATTTAGACTTTGGAACTAGGCTTGTTACCAATGGATTAGCAAACGGACAGTAACACCAAGTATGATTTGTTGATTTAAGGTTGTTTACTTTGTATATGTTCACAGTTTGTGCTTTAAGGGTTTAAAAAGTTTTAGCTTTTCGAATCTCAATATCAACTGTCATAAATGTTTGACACCCCTCCACCCCTGTAGTTTCCTGCAACTGTGAAAATTACCCCTGATAAAAATATAAAAAAATGATTAAATATTGTGTGTGTCAGTCAGTCAGTCAAATTCTGCCAAGCCTAGAAATTTCTCTCTCTGCATTCTTTGTTCTAATGTGTCTCTTTCTGGTATTCATTTAGGTCCAGAGTGGAATTTCAGAGTTTCTTTTCAAGCTGTTAGTTTTACAGTATCTGACAGACACTGATGGGAAAATGTGGCTACGTCAGCAGTGCCATTTGTATATCGTTGAAATTCTTGACGTACCTCCAGCACCTAAGAAACCATCAAGATTTGTATGTATATGTAAATTCTCTACAGTTGTCACTTGTATCCGTGTGTTTTTGTGTTACTCGTATTTATTACGCGATATATTCTATGCAGTGATGTAATATAGACACCTCATATTTTAATGTATTGGAATGCACTGTGTGTCTTCAGTACAAAGTCCTATTATAAATGTTCCTGCTTTACATCACAAGCAGACAATAAATCAAGGCTGCAACAATTTCCTTAACTTGGTCACAGCTAATTGCCACTTCCTGCTGGCTGGACGGCACTGGCTGCACTATAACATTTGCATGGAAAGAGAAGCGCAAAGTCTGATCTTTTAAAATGTATCTTGTATTTGTGACACAATTTGGAATTTTATTTATTTATAATTTTTTTGTAAATTCAGAAGTAGAGTTGGGGAGAGGGGGAAATGGCCCCCCTCTGTGAGGCGGTATTGAAAAGGTGGGAGGCAGTAAATGAGGATAAGAATGTTGTTGTGGGGGTGGAAGGAGAAAGGGAATATATGAGGGACAGAGAATTGCTATTGCAGCTACACTCACATTCTGCTCTACATGTTTAAAAAGTGCCCCAGCTGTGTAACCCTGCAGCAGCTAATCAGTCTTGCCAAAAAAGGGTGTCTACAATCTGTGAGGACAGGTAAAAGAAACAGCATGAGATGATTAAGGCCAAAACCTTACAATGACTTATTTATGTCTCCCTCCCCCCCACCCCTTGTAGATTTCACATGGACAGAAGTATAATTTCCTTGACGTGTTCCCCAAAATAACTTGTAAGTCTCCCAAGGAAGTGCTGGATATGGATGTGCAAAGAGACCCATCTGAGTACTGCACAGAACCTGGAATGGATCAGAAGGAGTTTTGCGGTGAGGCCTTCCAGAGACCTTTCCAGTACTTGAAACGATTTGACCGTGGGGATAACCTTGATATGTTCTGCTATGAAGACGGCTCTGTTGAAGGGACCCCAGCGGAGTGCCTACAGCTGTTCCTGATACATTGTGGGGTGATAGATCCCACCTGGTCAGAACTGCGAAACTTTGCTTGGTTCCTGAATGTTCAGTTGAGAGACTGTGAAGCTTCTGTTTTCTGTAACCCTGCCTTTGTCCAGGACACTCTGCAGGGTTTCAAAAATTTTGTGGTCTCCTTCATGATTTTAATGGCAAGGGATTTTGCAACGCCCACATTAAACATTTCTGATCAGAGCCCAGGGCGGCAAGTTTTTGACATGAAAGGAGTCACAGAAGAGGATCTTATTCCTTTCCGCATTCGGAAAAAATGGGAGTCTGAGCCCCACCCATATATTTTCTTCAACGAAGACCGCGTATCCATGACATTCATTGGCTTCCATCTGCAGACCAATAATAATGGTGGCATTGATGCCATTAATCCCATGAACGGCAACATCATCAAGAAAGATGTAATGACTGTACAGCTGTACAAGGGATTGGTACTTCAGAGAGTTCCCTTCAATATTAACTTCGATCAGTTGCCCAGAAGTGAGAAGCTAGAGAAACTTTGCTTGGTTTTGGGAATCCAGTGGCCAATGGACCCTGACGAAACCTACGAGCTGACAACAGACAATATACTCAAGATTTTTGCTATTGAGATGCGATTCAGATGTGGCATCCCAGTTATTATCATGGGGGAAACGGGTTGTGGGAAAACGAGGCTTATAAAATTCCTGTGTGAGCTGCGCAGGAGTGGTGTTGATGCAGAGAACATGAAACTTGTGAAAGTTCATGGAGGCACAAGTGCGGACATGATATATGCCAAGATCAGGGAAGCAGAAGACATTGCTATCTCCAATAAGCGGCAACATCAGTTTGACACAATCCTGTTTTTTGACGAAGCCAACACTACTCAAGCTGTCGGCAGCATCAAGGAAGTTCTGTGTGACCACACAGTAGAAGGGCAGCCTTTGGCCAGTGGCTCGGGTTTGCAGATCATTGCAGCGTGCAACCCTTACCGTAAGCACACAGAAAAGATGATTCAGCGACTGGAGTCAGCTGGTCTAGGCTACCGTGTAAAAGCAGATAAGACCAAAGATAAACTTGGCTCCATTCCACTGAGGCAGCTTGTGTACCGTGTCCATGCTCTCCCTCCAAGCATGATCCCTTTGGTGTGGGATTTTGGGCAGCTGAACGATATCACTGAAAAAATATACATACAACAGATCGTACAAAGACTTACTGAGTCGATACAAACATCTGCAGCTGAAATTGGGGTAATAACAGACGTGCTTTTTGTCTCTCAGAGGTACATGAGAGGAAGAAATGATGAATGCAGCTTTGTCAGCCTCAGGGATGTGGAGCGCTGTGTAGAAGTTTTCAAGTGGTTTTACAGCCATAGTGAGCTTCTGCTAAATAATTTGGAGCAGCATCTTGCAGAGAAGGGGTCTGATAAATGTAAATTAAAGAGAAACAGAGTCATCTGGTCCTTAGTACTTTCAGTTGGTGTTTGCTATCATGCATCCTTGGAAAAGAAAGAGTTGTACAGAAGTGTTATCTGTGAGTACCTTCCAAAACCTTATGATAGCCAGAAAGGGATTCTGGAAGAAATCAGCCTAATGCAAGATCTGTTCTTGAGTGGCGTGCCTCTGAGAAATACCATAGCGAGGAACTTAGCCTTGAAGGAAAATGTCTTTATGATGGTCATCTGCATTGAACTTAAAATCCCTCTGTTTCTTGTTGGAAAGCCTGGGAGTTCCAAATCTCTTGCCAAAACCATCGTGGCTGATGCCATGCAAGGGCAAGCTGCTTATTCTGATCTTTACAAGGAAATGAAACAGATCCATTTGGTGTCCTTCCAGTGCAGCCCCCACTCCACTCCTGAGGGAATCATCGGTACCTTCAAGCAGTGTGCTCGCTTCCAGGATGGAAAGAACCTGAAGGAATATGTCTCTGTGGTGGTGCTCGATGAGATTGGGCTAGCAGAAGACTCTCCAAAAATGCCTCTGAAGACCCTCCACCCACTCCTGGAAGATGGTTGCATTGATGATGTTCCACTTCCTCACAAAAAAGTTGGTTTTATTGGGATCTCCAACTGGGCCCTGGACCCCGCCAAGATGAATCGAGGGATCTTTGTGTCGCGCGGCGATCCCAGCAACAAAGAGCTCATAGAAAGCGCAAAGGGGATCTGCTCTTCAGAGCGCATCATCCTGCAGAGAATCGAATGCTACTTTCCCATCTTTGCGGACGCATACGAAAAGATTTGCAAGACCCAAGACAGAGAGTTCTTTGGGTTGCGCGACTACTACAGCCTCATAAAAATGATTTTAGCTTTGACTAAGGCCTCAAAAAGAGAGCCCACAGCTTGTGACATAGCACAGGTTGTTCTCCGTAACTTCAGCGGCAAAGATGACATCAATGCCTTGGACATATTTACATCTAGGATCCCCAAAGAAGGAGAAATACACGCTGACGATGTCAGCACCATTGATCTGGTCCGGCAGAACATTTGCAGCGACAGTCAGGATGGTGAGTGCAGATACCTGCTGGTGTTAACTGAAAATTATGCAGCGCTGCAGATCCTCCAACAGGCTTTTTTTGCCGAAAGACAGCAGCCAGAGATTATCTTTGGCTCCAGCTTCCCCAAGGACCAAGAGTACACCCAGATCTGCAGGAACATCAACCGTGTGAAGATCTGCATGGAAACAGGGCAGATGGTTGTCCTCCTCAACCTGCAGAATCTCTATGAAAGCCTGTACGATGCCCTCAACCAGTATTATGTGTACCTTGCTGGCCAAAAGTACGTTGACTTGGGCTTGGGGACCCATCGAGTGAAATGCAGAGTGCACCCAAAGTTCCGTTTGATTGTGATTGAAGAGAAAGAGGTAGTGTACAAACACTTTCCCATCCCACTGATCAACAGGCTTGAGAAGCACTACCTGGATATCAATACCGTCCTGGACAAAAGGCAAAGAGACATTGTGGAGGAGCTAAAGAAGTGGGTGATTGACTTCATAGCCTTTGATACAGAGAAGCATCTCATGGGCAGGCAGGAATATAGCCCTTCTGACGTCTTCATCGGTTACCACTCTGATACCTGTGCCTCGGTCGTCCTGCAAGTGACAGAGAAGCTGAAGCAGAGGTACCATCCTGATGAACTGATGCCAAATGTGCAACAAGAAGCCCAGCTGGTGCTGCTGAACTGTGCAACACCAGATTCTGTAGTTCGCCTGGGCAGTTCACGGCTGAGCTCCTGTGTGGCAGATCATCTGGCCAACAAATACTTTAAAGAGCAGCAGCACACCTCGCTTGTGGATTTCCTCCAGGCTCACATCCATGCAGAGTCCAGACATCGCACAGTCTTCACTGAGGTGAGTCTCCCGAAAATTTCTCTCTTAGGTCCACAAACTGTCCGTGCACTAGGCTTTTGAATTCGCTTTGTTGGTATTACAGTATCAGTTCAGGTGGGTAGGGGTAATGTGAGCCCTCTCACTGTTTCAAAACCCAGATCTGCAGTTCTAGTGATGTGGGGTGAAAGGTTCATTTCAGTGATCGTGCTGATTCATCCTGGAGCCTTTAATCTCTGTGTGGCCTTGGCATCCATGAGGTCGTATTCCCAGATGCTCTCTAGAAGGAGATTTTCAAGGGCACAAATAGGAGTTAGCTGCCTAATTTTCCTTTGTAAATATCCCCCTCTAATCACTCAGCCAGAAAAATAAAATAAAAAATGAGCCCTTACCAAGAGCTCCAGATGCAGGTGTGCCAAGGGTTTCTGATACAGGAGAAAAAGTAATTGAAATGAAAAGGAAAACTGACAAAGGCACATCCTCTGCAGCATTGTTGTAGCCGTGGCAGGCCTAGAATATTGGTGTTCCAACTACACAAAGCTCTTCCTTGAGACCTGCTCATCAAAGCTTGTCCCTCTCGCTAACAGAAGTTGATCCAATAAAAGATATTATCTGACCCACCTTGTTTCTAAAAGCAGTATATGCTTGTGCCATGTGAGAGATCTAGGTTTAGGTGTCACTTGTAGATCTTAACATCTACAGCCACACATGGTGGGATGGGATGGGAACGACAATTCCACGTGTGTAGTGCAGGGCTCAGAAAACAAAATTGTTCACTCATCAATTTTATGCTGTGAGTTCTGAGCAGCAGCAGAGGCAGACAGTGGGGTTATTCACAGGAGAAGACGACTTAAAACAAACAAAGGCTAGTGGAGGTGTTGTGGAGCAGACTTTTTTTTCCTTGTCCTTCCTTGCAGCTGTCAGAGGACTTCAAATTTTTCAGACACTTACTAGCCAGAAACTGGGTACAAACAAAGTTTATGCACAGGATCCAGGGCAGCACCCTGGTAAAAAATCTTTGCACCCCCTCCTCCCACTTTCCAGCACTGTGGATGGAAGGATGGTGGGCCTTCTAACCAGGGCGTTTATTGCCTCTAGACCCTGCAAGTCAGGGCCTCCTGAACACTTGTCTTTGTATCTGTCTCTGGCTAGTAGGTTTAGTCTCCAGCTAGTCCATGTGGAGCCTGAAGACTCTCAAACTTCAGGGGCACGTTTTAAAAAAGCAAAACCAAAACACCCCCTTTAACACAGTTCCTGAGATCAGCATGTTGGCTTTTTTTAAAGTGTAAACACAATGCAGTTGAGACCCAAGGGTCAAGAGCGCTCCGAGGAAGAGCTCTAACAGAGAGCAGCTTACAAATGAGGGCGTATGGCATCGTTCCAGAGCATAGACAGGCAAATGCTGTCATTCAGTTGCTACTTTCCTTGTTCATGTCTGAGCTAAGAACTCACATTGCAATTCTTGTCTCTAAGATCACCACTTTCTCCAGGCTTCTGACAGCCGCTGACTCTGAGCGTTTGGAGGCAGAAGTGCAGGGTAAGGTTCAGAGTCTCGCCATCCGGTCCTGGTCCCTTCAGCAGTTCGACACAGAGCACTCGTTCCTGAAGGAGATTCGGTGAGTCTGTCTGCCTTCTCCTACTCTGAGGAGCGGACAGTCTAGGTTAAGTTCAGTGATGACAGATCATTAGGACATTAAATAAATACCAGACCAAAGAGAGGGAGGGAGCTGAGGAGAGGTGACTCAGAGCACAAGTTGTGTTAATTCCAAGTTGTTGGGGCAGGGGGATTTGTTTTTAAAATTACACTATTCTTACACGGGTGGATGTTTAATGTCTTGTTCTCTCTGCAAGAACCCAAAGCTCATATGGAACCATTTCCTCCATTTTCTTTCTGTCCCCAGGAATTTCCTTGATTCTACGTCGGGAGATAAAATCCTAATTATTCAGATGGACTTTGAAGATGGTTCTCAAAGTGCCCAGCTCATTGCCTCAGCCAAGTATGTCACGCGTGAGAGAATTGCTGACTGTGGTAATGTCTTCCCCAGTCTTAACTTAGAGCATTATTGGAGTGTCACTTGTTGGGGCCTCCCACTCTGCAATCTACCACTGGTGTAGATTTGATCTAACTTTTGCAAGGGCCAACCACACTTTGGACAATGTTAAAAAAGACAAATCAGAAACTGGTGCACAGAGCGGGGTTGACTTGTGCTGCCTCTCGGAGGTAAGATTTATATTTGAAAGCTTAGAAATGCTGAGGGAAGCAGAGGATGTCTACCAAAGCAAAGTTATTAGTGACAGGGTCAGGACAGCCTGCTGAAGGTCTGAGAGTCCCAGTCCAGGTTTGTCTCCTCCTGGAGGAGAGGGGAGGAAGAGCATCCAGTTACCTTTGACCAGTGTTGTGGAAGGAGGGAGTACGTGCCTCAGGGTACTGTACTGAACTTGTCCTCAGACATTTCCCTTCCCTTGTAGATACTCAGCTGTTAATGAAATCAACAAGGTGGAGTTGGGAGAAGTCTCAGTCTTTGTCTACTTTATCACTAAACTGTCCCGTATAGAAGGTGGAACCTCTTACGTGGGATTCCATGGAGGTAAGACTGGCATTTTCAGAGCTCAGCAAGTTTGGTCATTTGAACTACGATCAAAAAACTGTAGTGATTTCCATTGGGTACGTTTTTTGCTTTTTTAAAAATCCAGTGACAGTGCTTCCTGAGGCTTACCAGAGCTGCCACTGCTTGCTATAAGCAGCACCCCACCTGGATCCTCCCCTGCCCCCAGTCCTCCTAGTCTCTTCTGGAAGGATCCCTTATTTCTGTACTCAGTGCTAAATAAATGCTCTTCCAGTTTCATTTGAGAGAAACACAGCTAGAGCATGACCCTAGCTGTGGCCCCTTCCCCTTCCTCTCCTGGCTATATCATGAATAGATCCCAGGGCTCTATTTTTCCCAGCAAGTCCTCCATCAACCCTGTTGTGCCCTGTGGAGTCTTTAATTGCATTCTCAAGGCCCCCCATAACATGCTTATCCTTCCAGTCGAGGAGAATCATACACTACCGTATCCAGAGCAAGTCACTGCAACTCTTTAATTGACAGGAAAGATTAACTATTCAGTGATACAAGAATCAAACCCTGGCAGTTCAGAGCATAAACCTGTTGGACCAAACCTCTGTTTGTTGTTTTCTGTGGAAGAGCATGTTACAGGCCTGAAATGTCTCGTTCTCTGTTTCCAGGGCTGTGGCAGTCAGTGCACATTGATGACCTCCGCAGATCCAAGGACATGGTCTCTGATGTGACTGCCCTGAGGAACCTCACTATCAGCCAGCTGTTCTGTGAGGATGTGGACAAGCCTGAACGTAAGCCACATGCTGGGCATGGCAACAGGGGTGGTGGTGTACCCTAGGGCAGCAGGATGAGAGGTTCATGCATCTCAGACGTACTAATGTGTGGAGATCAGAGTCTCGGCAGAGGAAAGAAAAACATCCACATTAAGCACAGAGGTTCTGATAAGAACTTTCAAGTATAATAAGAGTTTTCAGTACTGTAAATCCGAAGTAACTTTTGTACACTGGGCAAAAGCTATTTATTTCTGGTAGAGCAAATCCATGTTTCTGGGTATACGAGACATAAAATCTCAACTTATACTTTCTTTGGAGGGTGTTGAGCTGGCTACAGATGATGCACTTGCACGACCTCATCATCTTTGAAGATCTCCATTCCAGTTGCAGGCCATCTCTTTCCTTCCCGAGGGCCTGCAGGATCAGCATCGTAGCTGAGAACCATACTCAGCAGACATTTAGGTGATCTGAGACTCTATGGAGGATCTAGTGCTTTAGTGTCCAGTCTGTATTAAAACCTTTTATCCCATTGCCCTAGCAGTGAATTGCTTTTCTTTCTAATTAGAAGTTGTGTATTGTGGTTGTAGCTATGGTAGTGGATGGAGAGGAGCAAGAGGAGGAGATGGAGGTTGAAACAGCAGCGTCTGAAGCAGAGGAACGTGATGTAAGTTCAGAATCCATTCCTTTTACTTTCAATTACTAAATATGCCTCTCGATGCTCTCTGATAAGGTACATGACCCGTTTTATACCCAAAGTCATCTCTGACCCTTGCAACTCTGATGTTATCCCACTGTTGTTCACATCAGAAATGCTGCTGATTGAAAATAACCATTAAAGGAATGATTCCATACATCATTCCGGGACTCACCTTGGCTACTCTTTGTCCCTCACTTTGAGTCTCTGTCAGCTGTTTTAAAGGCCTCCGAGTTGTTTGTGCCTTTCAAGCTGAGGCCCACGTTTCAGAACTCTTAGCTTTAGTCGTTTGCCAGTGTGAGTTGGTATTTGCAGTTAAACCATGTTAGTATCGAACTCCTGTCCATCCTGGTGAGGGAACCTGTGCAAGAACCTTGGTAGTGCTGGCTTGTGCTCACCATATTTACGTGAACTCAAAAGAATGTGTAAATGTCAGCCAGACTGTGACTGTGTCCTGCTGAAGTCTGCGTTTCCCAGGTTGTCTTGTTGCAGTTCCTAAGTTAATATTATCACTTCCACTTCTGGTTTCTGAGCTAGCTGATTATCCAGTGGGAATCTTGTCCTACCTTTCAGTTAATGTTAGGTGGCGAGCCAGTTCACAGCATCACAGGAGGAGTATGTCATGTCAAACGTACCCTAGTGCAGAAAAGGCTGTGAACGTGAGTCAAAGGTGAAAGGAAAGGAGGAAGACAGGAGAAAAGTTGCATATTTACATAGGCACGTTAATGAGAATCTAGCTGTAATTGAAAAAGGGGAAACATGCACAATCGTAGAGTAATACCAGGTTTGTTTTCCTTCTGCACCTGGAAAGACCCAAGTCCTGGACACCACCACTCTCCTGAGGAGCTGCGTGCAGAGTGCGGTGGGAATGCTACGGGACCAAAGTGAGGTCTCCTGCCGTAGTACGAAGAGGATCGAGATTCTTCTTGGCTGTCTGTCTAAAGAAGATGATTTGAAAGGTACGAGTTCCCCAGGGCCTTGCCCTGGGTTTGTAAGGTGGGCTGAACTCCCTTGTGAGGCCCTCTGCTGAGTGACATTCACCTCATGGGAACTGGATTCTGCCCAGAGATGAATCCACTCTACAGTTCCAGGGCGGAGAAATATTGGAGAACTCTGCTTTGCTTGGTTTAAGGTGGTGGGTAATGTCCTTTCCCCTTTTGGATTGGGAGCTTTTCTGAGACTAGGTAGCTGGATCCAGTGGAGAGATCCCCAGGACCCAGTAGTGTGTGCACATGGTCTCCAGAATTATGTGCACCTCACTGGAGTTTGTCTGCATATATTTTAATTCCATCCTTGGTGATAATGCCTTGCCTGGGGTCTCAGATCCTGGACAGCAGCCTCAGGAGGTGCTATAAATTGGCCAGCTTCCTTTGTTGACTGGGTTGTGGATGAAAATTTGGAGAAACTTTCTGTTAGTCACTTTAGCATTTGGCCTGTGTGCCGGGGTAAGGAAAAGGGGTTGCTGAGCTCTGTGCTCTTTCCAGCCTCCTTCCTGAAGATAGTGAAGAATCGTCTCTTCAGCCTCTTGAAGAAACAAGAAGAAAATTCCTTTAACTTGAAGGACTGGGTGCTGCGGGAGGCTTCGAACCTTAACGCCCTCCAGGAGGCTGGGACTTTCAGGTATGGACAGCAGCTAAGCACATTACCACTTGGCAGCTTTTTAAAAATACCATCTGTATACATGGAAATGATAGCAGAGAGGGCACCTTCATGTGCTCTGAATATTGGATCTATTTAAGAATGGTGTAATAGTCTCAGCCCAGAGCTGGTAACTCTCTAGTCCTGCGTTCCCTTTGCTTCAGAGGGAGCATGGCTTGGGCATGCTTAGCTGGATGGGCAGTGCCAGGGGAGGGAGAGCATAAGTGCACTGTTACACTGAATGAAAACAACAGAGAGAAAACCGCATGCCAGAGAAGCCGGTGGAGAAATGCAGGATTAGGTCGGTCTCTCCCTTGTTTACAAATGTAATTGAGCAGATTTCCTCTTGGAAATGTCCCGCAGTTGACTTCTGAACATGCAGATCAGCAACGCTCACTCTCTACTTTGTCTGCATCCGTCTCTCTGTCACCCACAGACACACCCTGTGGAAGCGAGTCCAGAATGTGGTGACTCCGTTCCTGGCTCATATGGTGTCAATCACAGACAGAGACTGCAACCTGGAGTTATTGGTCAGGCCGAATACAGAGGGATGTGTGAAAAATCTATGGATGTTCATCTTCAGTGATTTGAACCTTCTGAGCATCCCTTACAACGTGGGAAACAGCAGGTGAGCTGCCGAAAACTGCAGTGGGAGGGCTGGGGTGAGCAGTACTGAAGGGCGATCAAGTGAATGGCTCTATATTTGCATGGAGAACTAACACACAAGTTATTTTCTCTTGCAGCATAAGGGCCACGTTGCAGTTCTTGCTGGGAGGATGTGTAACCAGCAGGCCCTATCAACACTGTTCTGTGATAGGCAGGACGGCTTGTGTTGTCCAATCCTACGATTCTGTATTTCCTGGCTTTTGGCACTCTGTCCCCAGCCACCTGCTTGAAACTGACCAGAGCCCCCCGAGTGATAGCACTGAGCACTAACTGCCCACTGTCTTCTGTTTTGCATGTGCCCCCGCTCAGCTCTCAGACAGAGACGATTCTGGTGCAGAATGACATGAAGGTGTCTGCACATGCTGGCAATGAAATGCCCTTCAGCTGGAGGATAAAGGATTATTTGGAAGAGCTGTGGTTGCAGGCTCAATACATCCCAGGCACTGAAGGTGAGAGCCCAGTTTGAGCTCAGTAAGCAAGAGCATTGCAGCTAATTCCTTTGCTGAAAACCCTGAGTTGTCACTGCAACTATTTATTTTCTTACGACCAGGAGGCTGCTTTCAGTGTCCTGTCCCATGTAAGACACTAGAGTGCTGCGCATCTAACTTTAGCTTTTTCCTGGTCACTCTCTCGTTTTCTGTGCCCCCTATATTGGAAATACCTGGGAATATCAGGAGTTGATGTGTCAGTGGACCCCAGTACACTTGTCTTTGGGCCAGGTCCTGCCTTCAAGTCTCTTACCAGGACATGGGGTCCCATCCATGGCAGACAACAGAGTAATGTGCTAGAGGAAGATGGGGTGTTCTAAAATTACTCAGCTGCTCCAGTGATGAGCATAGACAGATGGTCACAGAAATGGGGAAATATGGTGGGGTGGTTTCTGCTCACATCGGTTGTGCTGTCCAGGTAAACGTTAAAAGATCTCTGGGCTCTTTACAAAGGCAGAGAGGGGTGATGTCAGTGCCTGACCAATACTCCTCCTCAGTAAAGCAGGTGGCAGTCTGAGGCTGTGAGGGGAGGTAGTGCTGAGTGCATCACAGCTGTGTGTTTTGCTGACACTGCCACGCCGCTGGTTAATTCTGTTCTGCAAAACCCCTTTGGGAGGGGTGCTGTATCCAACTAATTTTCCTTGTAACGTAAAACTTCCTTTTGCATCCTGATGTTCCAGGCCATACAGAGAAGTTTGTGGGTATCTTCCAGAAGACTCCACTGGGTGAGTTTATTTCAGGTCTGGCCGAGGAAGAAAGGAACATGCTTTTCCACTGCTATGTCAGAGACTTCATCCACCTGACTATAGGCGTGTCCTCCTCTGAGGAGTTACAGGTCAGTGTTTGAACCAAGGACCAAGAATAATTTAGATGTGGGGGAGCAGAACTTATTTCATTCATGATACTGAAGAACGTACACTAGAGCGTTCACCTGGCCTCTTTCTCAGGGGACTCAATCCGAGTTCCTCTTGTGGAGGTGCCTAACAGTTGGATGGCAAAAGGAAGATACAACTTGCCACTGGAACCGCTGAGTCCAATGGATGGAACATGACTTTCAGAAAGTCACCTGGTCACCTCCGGTAGGCGCACATGGGGACACTGACATGCTAGCATATTTACCGAATCCACTCAAAGATTTGCTCAGTAAAAGCATATTTTAACATATTTTAAAGTCATAGCACTGATTAATTCAGGACTGTTCTTGTAGCCATTTTGGGGCAGAAAAAACTTTTTTTTTCTCTTAAATGTTCAGTTTCTGCAAATCGCCTTCTTATCGTGCATTGAGGAACTGAAGGCAGCATCTATAGGCGGAGAGGAAAAGATGCTTTCCCTGCCCTGGGTCCACCTTGGGTATCATCAATTTAGGAGCCGGCTGCAGAACTTCTCCAGGATCCTGGCTGTGAACCCGAGTGTCCTCAATAGTCTTCTCTACCAAGCTGAGAAAGGAAGCACTTCGTCATCTTCTGAGATGGTACGGTCTCACTCTGGCATGATGTGATTCTTAGCCCTGGGAGGAAGAGGCTCCAACTAGCACAGCTCCCCTAGATATGGGGATATTTAATACCCTGGATATTCAACCCATTATCAGATCTGCCCTGTAGTAATGGCAAGGAATAAATAATTTACCACACTCCAGGTTAATCTATGCGATCTGCTAATGACCTGAGCCAGGGGCACTTCAATCCTGGAACTCCAGGAATGTGAAGCAGTGTGCACAGCACTCTTGAGTAATCCTACAATAACAAACCAGAGCCCACAGCCCACTACTCACAAGTAGCTGTGAAACTGAGCTGGGAAGAGGATGTCACCTTTCCAGCTGCCAAGTTATACTAAAGCCTATGTGTGCATGTGCCTGTCTAGGTTCTGGATGTGTTTGCTGCAATGGCTTGTGCTGAGATGCTGGAGGATCAAGTGTTGAAGTCCAGGCCACAGATTTGGCTACAGCAGGTGAAGAATCTTCATATGCCCATTGAACTTGTCTGCATGGAGAGCTGTTCTAAGGATAGTGGAAGTCAGTGCCATCAACTGCTCCAGGAAGTCAAGTAAGTAACAATGACCCACTAAGAATCTCAGTCTTGAAAGACTCCTTGTATCCTTCAAGGGGACGATGTCTAGTATGGACTGAATGTATCTACAGTACTGTTGTTCTCAGACTAAAACTCTTTTAACCCCTCCAGCATTACTGCTGGGCTGCATTGATTGTCATTTCCCTAGAACATGTCTGTTCTGCATTACAGGGCTTTCTCTATTTTCCTAAGTCTGTGTTTAAAAAAATAAAATAAAATAATCAGCAGCAGCTCCCATTCCAAATGGGATCCAGGATGATTTTAAATCTCTGGATGAAATCACTGGGTGGGTCCTGGTGCTTGGTAGACTGCCACCGTTGAAGTAACAGCTCATCTCCGCATTAATCCCTCATGTACACTGACTCTGGCAGATATTTGGAGCTTCACCCCAGTCTTGCTTCCTCTCCGAGGATGGTCCCAGACAGTTTAAAATTAACTAGTGTCTTAGGAAAACAGGAGCAGGTGAGGGTGAGGGGAAAAACCCTGTAGATAGTGGAGATCTCTTATTAGCTCTGTGATATAGGAATCAAACCTGCATAGGGTTGTCCATATCCACAATCCAGCGAACGTATTGTTGTTGTTTACTCGTATGGCGGTACCACCTAAGAACTCCACTGTTCTAGGCGCTATATAAAGAGACAACAAAAAGGCAGTTTTTGCCCCAAGGAACTTGCAATCCTAAGTATGAAATGAGAGAATAGAGAGAGACAAGAAACGGCGAGAGGAGCACAAGGGAACAATGAGACCATGTTTGTCAGCATGAAAGCAGTGGTCATATCACACTGCTCTGACTTGATCTTCTGATGTTGCCTTTTCCCTTCCTCCTCCCTATTTCAGCCCAGGAGGCTCCCGTGTGCTAGCATTGTAACTGTGCTCTCTCTCTGACAGGCTTCGGTGGAATCGGGTCTTCTCTATGTCCCTCTTTGTGGAACACATGCTGCTTGGGACTGAGTCTCTGATTCCAGAATTGCAGGATCTGGTAAAGAGACACATCTTGCTGCTAGGCAATGTAAGAACATCCTCATTAAGCAGCATCTGGGGTTGAAGTAGGGATCTCTCCTCTCTTTCTGAACGATTATTTGAATTTGCTGAAGGAGTGCTATCCAAAACCTGTTCCTGGTCACTAGTCACAAACAGAGCTGGGTAAATCATTGAGAACAATGAGTTCTCAACACATCTCATCTCTCCTTCTCTTCATGAATTGCCTGCAAACATTGCAATTTCCTCAAATGGTCCTTCATAGCCAGTTTCACAGATCCAACAGCGTAGCTATAGGAGGCAGAACCAAATCTGTGGACTGGGTCTGAGACCTGCTCTCTGAAAAGGCCCTGCTTGTTCTGTTCTGCATGCAGAGCTGCAGCCAGACTTGCCATTTGCAGCCAATCAGAAATCCTGCCTCAGATAGTAAGAATCTCTTGCTTCCATAAGTCAGTTGTCATTCTGAGCTGCCTGTAGGAGCTGCTGAGCTCCCTGCTGCTTTGCTGAGGCTTCCTGGTTATTTCCTCCCCTGAATGAAGGATCCACGTCCCAACAGACCCCAGCTAGAAAGGGATCACCCAGGCCTCCCTTTTCCAAAGTTGAGTCACAGAAGCAACAGCACCCAGAGAGGAGCCACACAAGAGTGGTGCTTGAAAGGCCACCCTGTCCCCTGCTCCCACAGCTCCTGCAACATCAGAGGCCCCTGACTGCTCTCAAGAACCGTCGAGCCAGCTGCTTTTCCCTGTACCGTAAAGTGTGGTGATAGACTGGTGTGCTAATGTGAACCAAGAGATATGGGCAGTGCTGGCTGCATTTGAGGGTTTTTCCTTCCTCTTGCTTCTCCTGTCTCTGGAAATCTCCATCTAAAGCAGCAAAGTAGAGTCACTTACTGTTGCCCTCTCTTCCAGTGTCTTCAGTGGGACTCTGACATCAAGACTCATAAAACGTTCAGTGCGGTGATGAAAGTGCTGTGCCGGTGTAAGGAGGAAGCCAACGCAACTATTTGCACGTAAGGCCATTGGGATTGGCGTGTTCCTGAAAGGGTGTGTGCACAGGGTTACACTAAGCATTTCAGTGTTCTGCATTGAGCCTGGAACAGATAGTGTAGCATGCAGAGCGTGTGGACTCGGGGTGGGGAGAACATTGACCCAGGCTGAGCCTTGGGAGATAGGAGTCCCTACAGAGCTTGTATTTTCCCAAGTGTTTTTTCAACATATTATTATGCACTAGGCTGACTTTCACGTATCCTCTCGTTACTTCCCACTTCCCTCTTCCTTCAGCAAGCGCAAGGTGGCTCACTCATGAGCCTAGGAGCTTCAGCATAGGTTGAATGAACGAAATTTGTTGCTGTTGTGGGAATAAAGTGCAATGGGCCAAATTTATCCTTAATGTAACCCGTGACCGTGGGCAGCAGGTGAACCGCGGGCTTGGGGAGGCTAGCCCCCGGCTGGCCCACCTCCTCTGCCTGGGGCCCCACCCCTCCTGCCCCCCTTCCCCCGCTGGAGCCCAGAGGGCACCCCCACCAGCTCCAGGCCTCCTGAGCATCTGCCCCTCACCCCGCCCCGGAGCTCCTTGCGGGTGGGCAGGCAGCACGGCCCCCAGCCTGAGCCCCGGAGCACCCGGCAGGTGGGCAGGCCAGACCAAAAATGGAGGCATGGGGGGGTCCCTACCCGAGGTGGAGGCGAAAGCAGCCTCCTGCCCATGTCCCAGGCCCCCTGGCCTGGCAGGTGGAGGGACCCAGGCTCCCCACAGTGCCCAGGCAGCTGTCCTCGACCCAGCTCCAGCTGGCGGGAGCCACAGCCCAGCTATGATAAGAGCCGGGTGGGCAGCTGTGGGGAGCCGCAGTGGACCCTCTACATGCCTGTGGAGCGGGGGGCCCGAGCAGCCCCCGCCCGTGTCCCCGCCCGCCCGGGGCAGGTGGAGGGTCCACGACTCCATAGCTCCTCGCAGCTGCCCGCACGTGACTCTTACTGTGGCCAGGCTGCGGCTCTGAGGCCCCTCCCAGCCGGAACCGGGTCGGGGAGAGACGCGTGGGCAGCTGTGGGGAGCTGGCATGGAGTCATGGACCCTCCTCCTGGAAACGGGCCAGGGTCTGCTCTCAGCACCCCCCGGGCAGGTGGAGGCTAGGCCCATCCACTTTCAAAAAGGGCTGTGGCCCCCAGGTTCCAGTGCCATTGGCCCTGGGCCCCAGCCACATGGGAAGGAAGAGCCGCGCCTGCAGCAGAGCATGGCAGGAAGCAGGAGGGAGCCTGGGGGTGGAGTGTGGGTGGGGCCACGCAGGCAGTTTGGGTAGGCTGAGCCTTCCCCTGCCATTGATACCCACCGCCCATGCTAGGGACCTAAATACGTGGGATGAACTTCACCCTTACATCCTAGACCAGGGGTCGGCAACCTTTCAGAAGTGCTGTGCCGAGTCTTCAGTTATTCACTCAGATTTAAGGTTTCGCGTGCCGGTAACACATTTTAACGTTTTTAGAAGGGCTCTTTCTATAAGTCTATATTATATAGCTAAACTGTTGTGGTATGTAAAGTAAATAACGTTTTTTAAATGTTTAAGAAGCTTCATTTAAAATTTTAAATTAAAATGCAGAGCCCCACGCCCCCCACCCCCACCCCCCGGACCGGTGGCCAGGACCCGGGCAGTGTGAGTGCCACTGAAAATCAGCTCGCGTGCTGCCTTCGGCACCGGTGCCATAGGTTGCCTATCCCTGTCCTAGAGAATCTGCCCTGTGGAGCAGGCCAGCTGGAGTCTCTAGGTCACTTGAATTATCTGTTTGAAAACGTATCTGGGCAGGTGGATAAAAAAGTCCTTTTGGTTTCTTGGCAAAGGAGAAGCCAGTGATATTTGTCGCAAGCACTTTTACATGCTAAGCTGGGAAAATAAGAGAATAAAATGAATAGATTATTCCATATGTTGCCTTAATTTACCTTGTGACCTAATTTTGGTGGGTGCTTACAAATGCCAGTGCAGGGTTCACACTGAACTGTAGCAATTAGTTCTCAACCTGTTGGATGTTCTGTGCTGTAACCTGGAATCTTATTCTTGTTTTATGCACCAACAACTTTCTGGTGTATGGCAATTTTGTATTCATCATGGTGAAAGCTGGATGAATAAAAACAACTTGCCGCCTTATCCTCTTCCCTGACCTTGAGAGACCTGCCAGTGAGACCCAGGTTCCCCCTTCTGATCCTTAATCTGAGATGCAGTAGAAGACTCTTTAGGCTGTAGCTTGAGTGCTTGGATTTAGTTGTGTTGATTGGATTACAGATATGGTCTGAAGCCATGTCCGATCTGCCTGGAAGACCCTAAGGATCCAGTCAACCTGCCTTGTGATCATGTCTTCTGTCAGAGTTGCATCAAACAGTGGCTGACACCGGGGCAGATGTTCTGTCCATACTGCAAAGTTAACCTGCCAGATGACTATAGTGTAACCATCTCCCAGGAGCTCAGGTATTCCATCCTTCCTATGACAACCCTGTGTCACTAACCCTGCAGCAGGAGATAATTGGCTAGTTGTGTTGGGAGACCCTGACCCTCAGCACTGAAGGTCTAAGTACCAGAAGAGTTGGTAGGATAAATTATACTGGTCTCCCTCTGCCCTGTGTTTAAAGGTCTGGTGAGGAAGTTCCCTCATTCCATTTGAGAAGTTTCAGATACTCTGTAAAGCAAAGTGCATGAATCAAGTGATTAATCTACTCCTATCTTGGGTCACTGTTTTCCGCTTCTTAGCGAGAAGTCAGCGGTAACAGTGTCCTGGGTCACTGGCAGTAAGATCACAAATGGCAGTGGGATACAGTCTTCATAGATAATAGTTCTGAGAAATGCCTTGTAATAATGTCTTTGTTAAAACTCTGGTTGTCGATATAGAGTCTCGTTTTGCTGATAAATCACCCTGTTGACTGGGCATCTGAGCTTTATCCACAGTGTCAGGCATAGAGTTTGAGGCCAGAAGGAATCACTAGATCATCTAGTTGGACCTGTGTAGCAATGTCATGCAATGTAACTGGTTCTGCAGTTGTCTGGCTACCTTAGTGATTTCTTTTCCCACCGTTTCCTCAGTGTTGCAATAAAGAGGAATGCCCAGTTCCGTCAGATGTGCAATAGCTTCTTCATAGACCTGGTTTCCACCATGTGTTTCAAAGATAATGAACCCCCGGAGAAAGCAGTGATCCGGGAGCTGCTCAAACTGCTGTTTGTTCACCAGGAGCCTTTGAGAATAGGCCCAACAAGTAAGCTCAGTTCCTCCTGCCTGTGTCAACAACCTGATTGAATCTGTTCTCCTGCCTCTCGCTAGCCCAGTGTTTCTCAAATGTGGCCACCAGGGGCTTTTTATGTGGCCACAGTCTCCGGAGCTGTGCCGTCCCCGCCCCCCCCCACACCCCCGAGCAGCCAGCAGGGGTTGGGCACGGCCCTCTTCGGGAGCCACAAACGCCAGAGGAGCAGGCAGCTAGTGAGTTCCCCACCCTCTGAGGATGGTGGGGTCAGGCTCCAGCCCTGGGGTGGCAAGCGGCAGGTTCCAGCTGTGCGGCAGCAGGCTCTGTCCCCCAGCCGCAGGGCTTTGGGCTCCGGCTCTGGGCTCCAATCATGGGGCTCTGGCCTCGCAACGGCAGGCTCCGTCCCCCAGCTGCAGGGTTTGAGGTTCCAGCCGCGAGGCCACAGGATCCAGCCCCGGCCGCGTGGCTGCAGGGCTCCCGTCCCCGGGCTCACTCCCACCCCATCACCCTGGCCCTCGCTGTGACCTCTGGCCCCAGGTTTTGGCCGCATGCTCCATCCCCCTGCCGTGTGGCAATGGGTGCCGGCAACGGGCTCACTCCCCGCCCCCCAGCGCTCCTGGTCCCTGCTGCATCCTCCGTCCCCGGCCGCAGGGCTCTGGTCCCCGACTGTGCGGCTGCAGAGCTCCTGTCCCTGGGTGCACCCCCCTGTCGCCCCGGCCCCCGCTGCCTCCCCTGAGCTCACCCTCATCCGTCTCCCGCATGGCCCTGCTGCCTCATTACCCCTATCCCCATCCAGGGCTGTGTAAGTCTGCTGTGAAAAGTGACATTTGTAATGTTTGTTAATATCACTTTTCACTGGCTTCCAGCTAGCTAGCAAGTCCGATTCTGTGAAAAGTGATATTAACAAACATACAAATGTCACTTTTCACAGATCAGAAGCATCCGATGAAGTGGGTATTCACCCACGAAAGCTCATGCTGCAAAACGTCTGTTAGTCTATAAGGTGCCACAGGATTCTTTGCTGCTTTTACTTTTCACAGAAACAGACTTACCACCTAGCAAGTCTTAAAAAAGCAACCAAAAAAGCAAAAGAAACAACAACAAAAGACAAAAACATGCAAAGTCCCTTATTTGTTTCTGTTCTGTTTAGGTCCAGTACAGAATAGAGACAACTAAATTATTTGTATTACTGAGTCTGCAAAAAAAACAACCACCCCAACATAAATAAATGACGATTTGGACGTGTGTGTGCGCATATTTGTTGTTGTTTCCTAAAATCAATTAAGTATTTTAGGAAAAATTGTCCAAGTGGTCACCAGCAAGCGTAGGTGGCTGCACTCTGAGGCCACCAAAAAATTTGTTGTGAGAACCCCTGCCGTAGCCCATGAGTCAGTTTTTCCTCTGTATTCAGATCACCGCACCGTATACACAAAATTGCTGTCCCCATTTGACGACGTGGTGGATAAGACTCCTATCATCCGCTCAGTGGTGCTGAAGCTGCTTTTGAAATACAGGTAAGATCAGTCAAAAAGCTGATGAGTGAGCGTGGGTTACATGCCCTCCTTAACCTGTTCAGCCAGGCTAGCTTCTCTCCCTGCTCTTTAGTTATGTGCTAGTCACAGAATGAGGGAGAATTTTAGCCAAGTTCAGAGATTTGAACCTCGTCCTGTGAAAGCCAATCTTTGCCTCTGCATCAGCACCAGTGTCGGGTTGGGGGTGTATTTGTTTGTGCACACAGTATCTTTTTGTATGCCGACATTAGAGAATATGTATCCATCCAGTCCTGACCCATATGTGAGCTAGTTGGGAGCTACTCCGTACCGATATGTGAGAGAACTCTTAGAAAAGCTAAAGAGTGAAGCTGACACACTGATGCACAAAGAACACTGGCAAATGAATATTTTATAAATCTTTAATTTTCTAACTATATGATGTGAGGGTTTTGTGTTTAAATTACTCACTCTGTACTGTACACTTGTCACACAAAGAGATTGTCACATCCAGAAAAGCTGCCCTTTGATTAAGTAAGCATGTCTGAGGCTTCGGAAATGTAGTTATTGGTGTCTCTGTGTACAGTAACTCACTTTTGGCCAATCCAGGGTGGCCACATACAGAGGAGGAATTCCCACAAATGATGCATGTGCTGGTTTCTCCAGTGCTAGATTCAGAATAGAAAGTGAGAGGGCTTTTCTCTGTACAGACATCAGTCCTTGTATATTATGTATTTGTGTTTCCTCTATGGCTGAGGGTCTCAGTTAAAGGAAGACGTGAGAGTGCCTCCGGAAATGGCAAAGGAAACACAGCATAGAATTTCTCAGTTTCATTTGGAAGCTGAATTAGGTTACCATGTTACCTGGCCAGCATTCAGAGCCTACTGGCTCTCAGAGCATAGGATAATAGAGGTTATATAGGACCGTGCTGGAGTGTGATGGCACAACATTGTTGCCCCTAGCACTGGTTCTTATCACCATGATAGCCTTCTGGTGGATCAGAGGTCCCATGTGACTCCAGCTATCACCTGTCTTGACCTTTGCTTCCCTCTCAGCTGGACCTGAAGTGAACTTCTCTGTCATGTGGCCAGAATTTGCAATTTATGTTCTAAATAATGATTAGTAGCCATCAGCGTTGGAGTAGTTGGTAAGAGGAGGTTTCTCTGTTTCATAGCTTCAGTGATGTGAAAGCCTACCTGCAGGATTACCTGGCGCAGGTAGAGCAGTGCCAGATCCTGGACAAAGATGACAAGACAGAACTTTACACACTTTTTGTCAATTGTTTGGAGGTAGGTCTGCTTGCCCTATCGCCTTCGTGTCAGAAGTGCTGTGCAGGGATGTCCTGGCCCAATAGAATCCATATAGCCATGTTTCAAGAATACGGCTTTTTCTGTAATCCTGCCTGAGCTCGAGCACACACACTGACTATGTGGGGAGGGGTCTTATCCACCTAGAAAGAAAACCATGGCTCTGTTCAGCAGCAGACGGTCCTGCTTTGTCAGATCCCCAGAGAAGGCTTGTGCTGCAGCATTCCATGAGCTCCCCTGCTTCCGCATCCCCTTCCTCTGCTTCAGGACGCTGGGTGTGGTTTGAGCATGATTAGATCGGGCTAGTAGAGGCTTATACTCCAGCAGTTGGGTTTGGGGCACCACACCTGAAATCAGACTGATTTTTCCCTTTGCAGGATTCAATGTACGAAAAGATTGGAGCCTGCGCTCAGGAAGACCAAATCAACCATCTGCGGGAAGATGGACGTTTTCTGGAGAGCTATCTGAAGAGGAACAACCAAGAAACCCTTCGGGAGTCCTCAATTGAGTACCTGCAGGGAGTGGCCAGGGTCCGGCTGTGCCTGGATAGGGCTGCAGAGCTGCTCTTGGAAACGCAGAGACCTAAAGGCAAGTTGGGCTCTGCTGCCGTCAATGAAAATGCTAACGTGTCAAAGGCTAAATCCAGGATACAGGCCCCTCTGATTGACTTGCTAGACATGTTCCGTGTCTCTGCATCGCTGTGCCTCACGCCAGTACGTGCACAGGGGGGAAATCAGCCTGTCTGCTTTTTCGTTCCTTTTTGTACAGCTTTTGTTTTTACTCCTGATCTTTGGTCGAGAAGCTGCATTAGATCCGTATCTGTCCCTTTACTGTGCAGTTTTAGGGAGTGTCTGTACAAACACTTTACGACAAGTTGGTGTGTAAATCCACCCTGTACTAAGGATCTGTGCAGACCCTTCTGCTGCTCACTAAAAGTTCTCTGTAATCTGCTCCCATTTCAAAGCCAGTAGATCAAAGTGCACCATGGAATTTTTAGTGCATGGCAGCAAGAGCCACATGGACGCTTAGCGTGGGGTAGGTTTGTACCTCAGCTTGCTGCAAACTAAGTATTCATATAGACAAGCCTGTCACAGAAGCCAACCTATATTGAATAGCCAAACCTGTGCCTTGCGACCTGCAGACGAAAGTAATTAAATAGAAGCCATGGCTTTGAAATGGAGACTTATCATCTCAGCATTGATAATAGAATTATTAATGAAACTTAAATGAAGTCACATAACTGAAGCTCCTCTAGTCTCTTCCTAGCTCCACTGGAGTTTTGCCACCTAGTTTTGGGGTAAATTTTTCAAAAGTGCCCAGAAGTGATCGGGTCCCTGAGGAGCCAAAGTCTCACTGAAAGTCAATAGGCATCAGACCCTTAACTCTGTTAGCTGCTTTTGAAAATGTTACCCTTAGTCTAAAGCTAAGACCATTTGCTCTCCATCATAGAAATGCTCATATCAAGATTTCTTTAGCCACAGGATAAGGGCATTTTGATCTCTGTATATTCCTGGGTAAGCACATCTGAAAAGGAGGGGCCACTAAGATCTCGAATAGTGGATCAGATCAGGGAAATGGATCCCAATGCCGTGGACAGTTCTGACAGCAACAGCTGACCAAGATAAGAAATTTTGACTTACTTTTATTCTTTCTACAGAGTGGGATAAGGCAGTGGACAAGCAGCAATACCTTCTGAAAGTAATGAGGTTCTGTAGGCTGGCTGGGAATGACTGGTACCGAGTTTACCTGGTCCGAAAGCTGGCTAACCAGTATGGGATGGAGTTTGCTCAGAAGCTTTCGGGTGAGCGTCAGTTTCATTGGGTATTCCCAGTGGAAATCATTCAACAACAGGTAAAGCAAACATGTCTCCCTGACTCATCTTTCCTTAACAATTTATGTTTCTGAATGCTTTCCTCCTCTTGGCGTTTTTTGTATTTGCATTTTTTCATGTGTCTGTTGGTGTGTGGCTCTCTGGTACTGTCATGCGGGGCTGGAGCAGGTAGGGGTGGGAGTAACCTACTCCAGTATCCCTGCCTTCCGTAGAGAGGAATTTCTTCTGACCTGCAGAAAGGCCATTATTTTGCTTGTGTCAAAGCCTGGCTCCCGGAGCAGTAACATCCCAAGCAGAACCAACCTCCCTGTCTGACTAGCAGCCTGGAAGAGGCGACACCAAACAAACACTCACCCTAGCTGGGAAGTCAGAGCCCTTCTCCCTGCGTGCAGCATTTTAGTTAAAATAGAAATTAATCCCATCCCCCAACAGACAACGCGGATGCTTCTGTGGAATAGTTTCCCACTTGTAAGGTGACATTCTTAAAGTCCGCCCAGTATTCACACTGTGGGTGGGTGGGTTGGTTGTTCTTTGTTGCTACAGAGGGACCAACCTAATCAGATTGATCGGTACTTGGTATGTGGCGAGAACTACAGAGTCCTGCGTGATGCTGTGGGAAAAGCAATGATTGAGTGCAAGATGAAGGGCGTTGCAGAAGCACAGAAGGTAAGACTCCTCTTCTCCCCCGTCAGCACAGATGTTCCCCTTTGGGTAGGACTTAGGGTGATCCTTTGCAGAGATTTAGAGGGCACGTGGTTTAGCTCTTAATGCTTTGCTGTTAGCCATTCCCTCCCCTCTCTCTCACATGCCTGAGGTGGAGATTTTTCTTTGCTTGCTGTTATTCTGATGGCTTTTAACTGGGCCTGATCTTTGTTCTCTGTTGACATGTGTCTCGACCACTGTGTGTGAGATTTGGATGATTGTCCCATCTCCAGTGCTGTTTGCCAGTCACATCATCCTCCCTACCACTCTCTCTCCTTTTAAAAATGTTCTGTGAAGCATTTCTTGAATAACAGGCTTAGGCTCTGTGCAACCAACTGGCTGAGGGACTAAGTGGATTTTCCATGCAGGCTGTGCTTCCTTTCACTGCCTTTTGATACTTATGTAATTTCAAACCTTAATAACTATACATGTGTCGTGAAGTAGGTGAGCATGTAAAACATGCTGACAGATACTATATACATTTAATTGGCTCCTTTTTTCCCTACCTCTTCATACATTGCTTGTTCTCCTTGATTGTGAGCTGCTCGGGGAATGACCTGTGTCTTCCTGTTAGTGCATCACCTCCAGGGCCCCAGTTGTGATTGGAGCCTGTGGATGCTACAGTAATATGAACAGTTAATAATAGCTTTCAGTGTGGGTTAAGTGTGTACTGTCTAGTTGGGGCAACAGATGAGTGGCAGGTTGGCTGGACCAGGGAAGTTCAGAAGATATTTCTGGTGGATAGAAAAAGGGTCTGCTTGACTGGTGGTTCAGATACCCAGTGAGTTTTTACATTGTGTTCAGGACAGTGGACTTCCCTGCAAGCAGGTTCTTGTGAGGCTCTGACAGGGAATGGTGGAAATTCACATAAACATAAACTGCTCCCTCTGCAGAGGGGGACTTTCTCAGAGAACGCTGGGCCAGGACCGTGGCTTTTATTATGCCATGGCTTCTCAAGTTTGAATAGCCATTTCCTTTGCCTGTCACCATCTGTGACAACGGGAGAGTGACATACGTCAGGGCTGAGGGGAAATGTACGTGTCAGTTACTGAGCGAAGATTGCAGTGACAGCTGAGGTAGCACAGATGTGTAGCCCCTTATCCTCTGCATAACCAGTTTCTCTTGTTTTTCAGGCATGTAACAGCTCTGGGTCTGCACAAGCTGTTCACCTGCTCTTGGCTATTTTCAGGGAACTCACTGCTCTGTATGGATGCAGGAACACAAGCCTCCACCCCAAAAAGGAGGTGAGATAGCTTGCACCATTGGCAACTTGTAGACTGTCAGGGAACAGACCTGTTTCCTTCTGAGAGAAGAAGCTTTAGGTCACAGATGTGAGAGAACATCCGTTACCCTTCTGCCCAAAGTGCAGTTCTGAGAGCATCTGGCAGAGATCAGCTGAAGAGAAATCCGAATGTCTTCCAAGGGGGGAACCTGCTCCCTATCTAACCTAGGGCTCTATCGGACCCTATTTACTGTAGTATCTGAGCACTTCAGAGTCCTAACACCCCTTGTTCAGTAGGGAAGTACCATAGTTACAGGTAGGGAATGGAGACCGAGACTAAGTGTCTTGCCCAAGGTGTCACACAGTCTGTGGCAGAGCAGGAAATTGAAACCCTGATCTCTCACATCTCATGCCATTGTCCTAGCCTAGCCATGAACCATCCTTCGTCTGCATACACTGAAGGACCAACTCCAGTAACTAGATAGTCAGTTACTTCAAGGCACTGAGGGTATCACACTTCACTAGATTGTGTATAAAGAGCTGCTGGTGTCTGGTTGGCAATCGGGTACTTTATTTTCCCTTTTGTAATGTTTACCTTCAGCAATGTGATGCTATGAACAAGTTCATCCAAAGCTCCAAAGCCCTGGATTCTCCAGACCTGAAGCAGTTTGCAGCATCTCTTGTGACAAACAGTCTCCCATCACTGGCAGTGAGTCCGCAACACTTCAGCCCCAGCGGGGCACTGATTGAAATAGTCGTTCACACTGCAGCCCTCTTACTGTGCGGGCAGAATCGAGTCCTCAAACCCCTGAGGAACCTGGCCTTCTCTCCTGCCACCATGCAGGTAAGGAACCTGGTCTGTCCATGGCATCCTATATCAGAACCTTGAAACCAGGCCTCGGATTCAGCCAGTCCATGCTAGTGCTGGCACCTCTTTCATGCTGCCTTCTTACGCTCCAGAACCTGAGTTTCATTTAAAAAAAAAAAAAAAGTATCTAACTATTATTGAAAGGTTGAGATACTCTCATGTCATGTTTTCAAGGCTAACTGATACAGTGACTTCTGCCAGTGTTTGCAGACTCTGAACCAATCGATCTGAGGGGTCCCATTCATCTCCCTGAGCACTAACTGGGATCCCCAGTGCTAACTCTTGGATTATTAATTATTTCACGGTTCATCCAAAGCATGCAGGAAAGGAGTGGGAGGGTCATGCTATGAAGATCTGCACAATCTAGTCTGAGTGACAGCTCGTTATGGCCCCATGACTGAGTGGGCTTAGGAGAGTGCCAGTTTTTCCTCACCTCCTAATCAGGAAGGATTTAAGGAGTCTAGCAGTGTTCAGCAGGATACAAAAGGGAAGCCAAGCTCAAGAAACCCAGAGAGCATCATCACCTGCCCAGTCTACTGGGAGTGGTGTCTCACAGGTGGACCATATTTTGTGAGCACCTGGAAAAGTAACACCACCTTTGTTTTTCTTTTAACCCCAATGTGACCCCTGCCTTAAAACTATCCCCATTCTGCTTCTCCTACCTTCCTGGCCTGGGAAGACTGGCCAGGAATCCCACTGTAGCCTGTCAACCTCCTTCTTTAACTGGCTGGAGGGTTTGTGGAGTAATGCCCTCTTCCCTTCTTAGGGTTGAGCCTGCTGCGTCCTCAGCTACACATCATATTCAAATATGAAGTTTTCTTACTTTTGAGTAGAATTCACCACTTGTTTTTGCCTCTCCCTTTCTCCTGATTTCCTTGCACTGATGAGCAATTGACAATCTGCCACAGCCTTAATGTTCTCTCATGCTAATTTAACTGGAAAACAGGTGTGTTGCTGAGCCACTGCTGTAATCATGTATTTATTCATGTGAATGTTTTCTAGCATTCTTTTCTGCCCACAATGCCTGAAGATATGATGATTCAGGCTGTGAATTGGGAGGGAATGAAGCAGCTGCACTGGTATGGTAAGTATCCCTGAGTGGATTTGGCAGCAGTGTAGGAAGTGCCATTGCCTGAGAATAACTGTTCCAAAAAGTTCAACTAGGTGTCCATGGAGTAGGAGTTTAGTATATATATGATGCCTAAGAGGAATTTCATATTATTTTTCATGCTTACAAAACCCAGTTAGTATACGGTGGGAAAGTCTCCTAAGGATTTCTCTCTAGTTTCTTTATATGACCTAGTCAACATAGAGACAGAATGACCTCTGGCGTCTCTGTGGGCAGCTAATATGATTCCTATGTGTTCCAAGAATTTTACTACTTTCCACTAGATCTGGATCTGCAAGTGTGTGTGTGTGTGTGTGTACACAGAGGGGAATGTGTGGGTTTTATTGGTTTTAAAAATGCACCTCTGTCCTGCTCACAGTACCATGCTGTTGATTTCTTTGTCTCACAGTGTGTCCAAATGGCCATCCCTGCACTATTGGAGAGGTAAGCATTTGGGCTCGGGTGGTGGTGGGTTATTTATTTAAAAGCTGCCTACGCTATATTTTATTTGCTATTTAATTACATCCCAAAGTTAAATGCAAGCAAGCTGCATGAGCAACCATTACAGCATTGCATGGGGACTGTTGGAACAGCTACTGTGCTCCAAATGGTAATACAGCCTCTTTCAGTGAGTGACAGCTTTCCAGTTAGCAAGTTGCATGTTGCATTCAAGTGTTGGGAAGTTGCTTCTCTCTTCATAGGCCTGTAAAATGCCCCGCCCCCCTTAAAAACCATCTTTTTTGACAGATATGACAATATCCTGGACAACCCTTATTGAATTGAAACAACGAAGAGTCCGGTGTTACCTTAAAGACTAACAGATTTATTTGGGCATAAGCTTTCTTGGGTAAAACCCCCCACTTCTTCAGATGCTGTGTGGTAACTTGTATAACTGTGGTAATGACACTGTGTACTATCTCTGAGGAGAGAGGCAAAGGACGCAGGCTTAGACAGTCTGGGAAAATCACAGTATAGTTAGGGACCTTTGCAGCCTGGAAATACACTGGTCAATACCTCAAGAGATGCGATGGCTGGGGAGGCCAGAAGTGCCCCCACTGTACTACTGAGGGGAACTACAAGTGCAATTGCCCTGAACCATCTTTTCACAGTTGTACCCGCGTAAAAGCAATGACCCACATGGACAGGTACCTCACTGTGTGAGGCCTGGACTTAGAACTAAGTCGAGCCAAGATTGCGGCTCAGAGTCTGAATCCGCTCCATTTCTCTCGGTCTGAGATGCTGCTCCTTTGCCTCTCTGGGATTCATTAATCTGTGTCACTTCTTCTCCCTTTGCCAGTGTGGTCGTCCCATGGAACAGAGCCGGTGTGTTGATTGCAATGCTCTGATCGGAGGTGTACAACACATTCCCGTCCATGGCTTTCAGGGAGTCCGGTAAGTTTTAATTACTTTAACTTTTTCAATGCTGACTTATGTAACACTTACATTCCGCCCAGAAGCTATACAGACGTGCCCCATCCTGGTGTCTCAACTGAATCAATGTTCTCTTGAAAACTGCTACTAGCGCAGACAGTAGTGAAGGGGTTAACCTGATCGCAGAGGCCAGTCGAGGTCTGGTTCTGCCGTGACCAGCTAAAAGCTGGGGTTTGTCAGTCGAGCGTCATTCTGCTTTTCACCTCTTCAGTCCTCCTCGGTTGTGCTGTTACTCTCTTTCCTGTACAGTTCTTAACTACTGTTGAATTATCAGCTGAATTTTCTTTGGCAACCTTCGGTTGACATCCTACACCTGACCAGCCTGCACAGAGCATGTAATCTATTAGAACGCTTTAGGGCCTGTGATTCATGGGTTCGCCCCTGGCCCAGCCAGGTTGGCATTTACCGCCCTGACGTGCTAATGTTATGATCATTAGCGCTAACAGCGGCAGTTTCTGACCTGCCTACCACCTAGTGGCTAATCCTGACTCTTAGCGAACAGTGGCTGTATGGTACCTCTTCGTAGAAGATACATTTAGGGAAAGATGCCCTGTGGAGTAGGGTGGGAGCTGCCAGCTAACGAGGTAAGTGAATCAGGCTATCGCAGTGTGAAACCCATCTGTAGTGATCAGCCTTTTCTTTCCACCTTTCCAGTGCAAGAGCCTTAAATTGCAGCATGGTATCAATAGCAGTTAGATATGGAAAAGATTCTGTTTGTGTTTCGCCCCATCTCTCTTGTTTTTTCACATCAAGACAGAAAATTCACCGTGCATAATTTTATACAGGGGTTTCACAGACAGAACTCAAACTGGCCACGTGCTCGGGGATCCCAGAAACAGAGAAGCAATGGTAGCATCCGAGAGGGAGATGTCCCCGGTTGTCTTCATTGTGATTCGCTTGCTCACTCACTTGGCAATGCTGCTGGGAGCTACAAATGAAGCACAGGTATTGGAAACATGCACGTTGTCTGAACAGAGTAAATTCCCATGTGGAGTTTTGGTAAGACTCCTCATACAGTCAGTGCTGCCAAAAACCTCCAGCTTCTTCCCAGTGCTTCCAGAGGAGCGATTACTAGTGCATGCTGGCAAGACAAGCTGCTGTCGTAGGCACATAACTTTAAGCCCCCTCTCTAATTTCAGAACATAAGAACGGCCACACTGGGTCAGACCAAAGGTCCATCTAGCCCAGTGTCCTGCCTGCCGACAGTGGCCAGTGCCAGGTGTCCCAGAGGGAATGAACAGAGCAGGGAATCACCAAGTGATCCATCCCCTGTCGCCCATTCCCAGCTTCTGGCAAACAGAGCTAAGAACACCGTCCCTGCCCATCCTGGCTAATAGCCATTCATAGCCGGGGGAGGGATAGCTCAGTGGTTTGAGCATTGGTCTGCTAAACCCAGGGTTGCGAGTTCAATCCTTGAGGGGGCCATTTAGGGAACTGGGGTAAAAATCTTTCTGGGGATTGGTCCTGCTCTGAGCAGGGGGTTGGACTAGATACCGCCTGAGGTCCCTTCCAACCCTAATCTTCTATGATTCTATGATAGACTTATCCTCAGGAACTTAGCCAGTTCTTTTTTTGAACCCTTTTATAGTTTTGGCCTTCACAACATCCGCTGGCAAGGAGTTCCACAGGTTGACTGTACATTGTGTGAAAAAATGCTTCCTTTTGTTTTAAACCTGCTGCCTCTTAATTTCATTTGGTGACCCCTAGTTCTTGTGTTATGAGAAGGAGTAAATACATTTGTACAAGTGATAAAACCCAGTTTCAAAAATAGCGTATTTTCCAAGCACAGTGTGTCCGGTACGTTTCATTCACAAACAGGGGTTAAAGAGAAGGGTTGTTCCATCCATTCCCCAAAGAGAGGTGAAAGCAAGAATCCTACTTTGTAGTGATTTGTTGGGACCTTTCAGAAAAGCTAAAGTCTATTTTTCCAGACAGTGGTGTCACATTATAATGGAGGCTGGGGCAGAAACATATCGCTGTCTTTCCCCCAGGTTTGTAGTGAATAAATGATTGAACCTCGTGTGTGTAGATACCTGCATATAGTCCTGTCCCAGGGGTAGGTCTTCTCTAAGATGTATTTAAGACTCAAAGATGCTGGGTTTGCTAAAAGCGACAGAGTCCTGTGGTACCTTATAGACTAACAGACGTATTGGAGCAAAAGCTTTCGTGGGTGAATACCCACTTCATCGGATGCATGCCCGTGAATACCCACTTCCGACGAAGTGGGTATTTATCCATGAAAGCTCATGCTCCAATACGTCTGTTAGTCTATAAGATGCCACAGGACTCTTTGTCACTTTTTACAGATCCAGACTAACACGGCTGCCCCTCTGAAAGATGCTGGGTTTGCGTGCATCAGACTAGGGTTTTACACTGCTTCTTCTCACCCTTCTTGTTTTTTGTTCAAGGCTTTGCGAAGAATCCTAAAGCCGCCAGTGCAGGATCCAGTAGGCTTCCTCCAGCAGCACATTGAGAAGGACCTGGAGCAGCTGACAAAAACTCTGGGAAAGAGTGCTGATGAGACCATCAACGTCGTTCATCTCATCCTGTGCAGCCTCCTCAAGGAGCCCCACCAGCACCCAAACCAGTGTAAGGAAAAGTGCACTCGGATGGAATGTGGAAGGCAGCAGGAGGACAGTGTCCTCATTCTAAATGTAGCAGTTGTGTGGTTCCGCCACTGATAGCACAGCACCAGCTTGGGCAAAGCATTTCAGACTGGCAGCAGCAAAGCCAATTGGGGAGATCCAGAGCTTTAGTGATACCTATTTCCTATTCCTGCAAGCAGATGATTTGACTAATCATCTCTCCTACTGCCCGGGGCACTGGGGTTTAACCTGGTTTAGTAGAATCCTAGACTATCAGGGTTGGAAGGGACCTCAGGAGGTCATCTAGTCCAACCCCCTGCTCAAAGCAGGACCAAACCCCAACTATTTTTTTTTATTTGCCCCAGACCCCTAAATGGCCCCCTCAAGGATTGAACTCACAACCCTGGGTTTAGCAGGCCAATGCTCAAACCAGTGAGTCATTGCATAACTGACGGGATGCTGTATGGAAAGGATTTTCAGCTACAGAAACTGATGAGTTACTCAAAGAATGTAACAGTTGCATAAATCTCAACAGATCAGGTGTAATGGTTTATCTGGCACCTTCTAAGCTACAATAGGAAACCGTCAGAGAGAGTAGGATATGACTCAGGATGATTCTCAGTAGAATTTGAAGGTCTGAATCATGACACAATGGTCTTGCAGCAGATTTTATTATGGGGTTATTTATATGGAGGAGCTTGGTCTTAGTGGCTAGAGCACTGAACTGAGAGCCAAGATTCCTCAAGTTCTGTTCTTTGTGCTGCCACCGACTCATGGTGTGACGTTGGACAAGTCACTTCATTTCTCTGTATTTATGTTTGAACATTTGTGAAATGTCTTATCTCCCTTCAGATGGGATTGAGGGACTGAATTAAAGTTTCTTAAGCACTGAAAGGTGGTAGGGTAGGGGAGGGGGGGGGGGTAAAGTGCTCAATTGGTCGTGCATTTTCTCTCCAGTGAGATCATTTAACATGGATGCCTGCCTAGATCTTAGGACCTCTGAAAGTGTAAGTGGCTCATCACACACTGACTGCAACTCACAAGGATGTCATGTTCCCACGGGGAAATCCTAGGAGTTCAAGGAACCCCAAGTTCATCTTCCACTGACATGTTGTAAATGTAACACACTATATATGCCCCTGTTGCAGGGCCAGTTCGCTTTGATGACGCACTCTCCACTAAGGAGCACAGAAATGAATGGGAAAGAATTGTCGCAAACACCATTATTATTCCTGAATTAAAGGTGAGATCCCACTGGACTTTCTGTATCTGACTGCTAACCTAAAAACGAACTTGAGCAGCCCAAAGACCACTTGGAATTCCGAACTGCAGCCCAGAACTGTGCTGATGTACAGACCCACCAATCCATGAATCCACTCTGCTCCATGCTCTTGAAAAGCACTGCTAATCCAGGCAGGTTAGCATTCATCTGTGCTGTCTAACCACTCCCTGGCACAGCTTCCACATCTGACATCATACCCTGGGACAACCACCTTACTCTGCCTGGGCAAGAGGTAGAATCTGGGACCAAGAAGGGACCGTAGAGGATTCTGATAGACAAGTAGAAGTATCTCTTGGCTTTGGGAGGGATTGTCAGGCCGAGTTAGCAGCATGGAGTCAATCACATCTGACCTTTCCTGGTGCGCTATGTAAGGAACAGAGGACTTTAGGGATCATTGGGGTTGAGTCAGAGTGTGGAGAATAATTTTCTAGTATCAGTGGCTGTCCTGGCATGGATGTTAAATGCCCTGGCTATGAGCCCATCAGTGTTGACATCCTCCTGTGGTAACTGGCCATTAAACTACCATGGAAATGTGGCAAAGCTGTTGCAGAATTCTCTCTTTATACCGCCATCAGCATATTCTCCCTCATAAATCCACCCACCCCCCGTTTCCAAAGAGATCCTTGTACTTAATTATATGGCACCACTGTTCCATTTTCCTCTGTCCTCAATGGTTTTGTGAGTGGAAGGGGTTGTGTTTCTGACACTGGGTCTTTTTAATGCAGGATTTGGACAAAATACTTACAAAGTTAAATAAACAAATCAGTGAGGATGAAAGAATCTGTTCCAACCCAGTGGCGAAAATAGTGTACGGTGACCCCGTGACCTTCCTGTCCCAGCTACCCAAGGACAGCACCATGCATTGCTCGCGGATGTGGAGCTGCAGGAAGAGGATCTCAGTTGAGTACCTGGGGCATGTAGTCCAGCAGAAGGATGGCAAGGACATTGTGCCCATCCTCTGGAAGTTCCTGCAGAAGGTGAGTGTGCCGAGATCTATATCTCTGTCTCAGGACACACTGATGAGTGACTGCAGGTTCAGAGATCCAGTCCCCAGCTAACACATCATCATTAACAAAGGGGAAACTCCAACAGACAGCTTCATGTCTGTCTTTTTCTTTTCAACTATTTATGAATGTGATGCCTTTGATCTGAGAATGAAAACTGCTGTCAGCTACTTGTCAAAACCTGAAGTACATCAGTATGCATCAAGAACCCTTTGATATTCTAAAATCACAGATAAAGCATAAAGGTAGTTTGTGTTAGTGTCTGTGAAGTGAAATCCATCAAGGGACCAGAAGCTAATTGGCCTCCCAAAGCCACACTCTCTGGTTCAAGATTAAACTGTGGTTTGTTAGCTGTTATGTCCCTTTAAAGAGTGAGGAGAGCAAGTATGAGAAGAGAGGAAAGGGCAATTGAGCCGTTAATGATACTGTGGGATCATTACTTGCATCACCTAAGCTCAACCTGGGTTCTGTCAGCCTTTGTTTCCCTGCGGAACACAGCTCTGCATAGCATGAAGCAGGCCAGCTGGTAGCTTGTTCCAAGACAATGGAGGGTTAGTAGTAGAGAGATTGACAGTGCAAGATTTCGGATAGTGGAGTGATGTGTTCAGACCCACTTAGTGGGTGCATTGCTGCATGCAGGACCAGTTTCAGTTAGCAGGTGGCCTTCAGGGGCAGCTCCCAGGACAGCTGTGCAGAAGTCTTTTGAGATGGCCTGGGTCCCCAGCCATGAGGCGAAAGGGCGGTATCCTGGTTTCATTTCTCATGTCTGCATGGGGGTCAGCAAGAAGCTTTCAAAAGTATGGCCAAAGAAATGTCCTAAAGCACAAGATGAGATTACTCTTAGCTTGCATTGATAACAATAATATTTGCTCATGGAACCGATGCAATCTAATCGTGACGTTTCTTAAAGTAAAATGGGAATCCCTCAATACGTCTCCGTGCAGGAAAGTGCAGTTTGGGTGGTGTTCTCTCATTGCCACTAATGTGCTTCACTCTCTATATGAATCACTACCTAAGAGAACCTCCCACTCTTCCCCCTTCCTCCACCTATCTTTGTGACCTTCACTGAACAGGCAGCCTGGATATTACAGACTCTGGAGCAAGTGTCCTGGAGGGATTGACCACAGTGGTGACTTCCCCAGTGACAAAGCACCGATCTCTGGAAAGCACCTGAAAACAAGCCAAGTACTTGCTTCATTGGCATATGTAGTAAAATCAGACTGATATGGAGAAGGAATAGCATGAGCCCCTCTGCAAGGAGGATGCTCAAATTCAAGACATTCTCCATATTTTTATTTACATAAGCATTGTCTAGAGCATGGTACACTCGATGAGTTTTGCACGTGTAAAGCACTGTGCTTTTTGTCATTAAACATTCAGAAATAGTTTAAATAAAAGCACACACCAAGTCTGCAAGTCTGTGTCTCTTGCAAGCCTGTCCAACCCTTTGAGCAGTCTCAGCACCTCCGGTATGATCTGCCTTCAGATAACTACACCATACTCCTGGTGCCTCTCCCACTTTCTAGGAAGCTGAACTGAGGCTGGTTAAGTTTTTACCAGACATCCTGGCTCTGCAGAGAGACTTGGTGAAAAGATTCCAGAATATTACAGATGTGGAACACCGCACAATCAGAGACTTTGTCTCTAAATTCCACTCAGGTAAGACTGGCATGGGATGGTCCAATTTTAGTATTTCCAGTTTGTCATTAACAAAAGCGCACACAGTGCATCAGGCAAACGGTGTGAAGGGCTTGACACTCCGGGAGGTTCAGTGTTAAAGGGGACACGTCTCCTAAGCTTGAAAGCAAAGGCTGTGGTTTGAGCTCTGACTCCCATTAAAGGGAGTGACACACCCTGACCCCTCAGCAGTCCTGGCCCCAGTGCGTGGAAGGCTATGACTCCGCTACAGAGCTTACAGCTGCTCAAATGTAGCTGTAGTGCTGCTAGTGCAGATGCTCTAAGCAGACGGGAAACAGCTCTCCTGCCGACTGAATTACTCCAGGCCCGTGGGTGGCAGTAGCTCTCCTGCCGACAGCGCTCTCCACACTGGCGCTTACATCGTTGTAACTTATGTCGCTCCAGAGGTGGCTTATTCACACCCGAGCGACCTAACTTATACTGACTTTAGCTGTAGTGTGTACGTAGCCCAAGAGTCATCAGCTAGTTTGAGAGGACATGAGCACATGAACATGGAGGGTTTGCTTGAGATCTATGTTGGATGAATTACTGAAAGCTCAAGTGATGGTGACATTTTAGTACAAAAATTGCCCAGTGGACAGGATGGATCACACTCTGGTAACTACAGCAATTGCTTACAGGGAAAATTAACATTAGGAAAGTATTTAATGTATCTTTAGCTTTCATGCTGTTTAGAAGCTGCTATCCCAGGAGAGCTGACACTCTGACCATCTAGCTAGTGTTCTGGAGTGCACTTGGAAAGCCTGTGTATTATGAGATTCAGAGGTGTGGTGAAGGCCAGCAAAGGGTGTTTCAAGGATACCTGGTTTTTGTGTTCTTCAGATGAGATGAGGAATCTGTGGCAAATCAGAGTGAACACATTTCTCTCTCTGTGGAACAAGTTGAGAAGATCGTTAGATACCAATGGTGAGTGTGCTGGGTACGCTCTTGCCATTACTGGAATGGCAGGACTGGGAGGTCACTCAGCACCGGGTGATGGAAGATTCGCCCCTCATTACCCTTTGGTAATCCAAGCTCCTTCCATCACTGATGCAGAGATGTACCTGAAAGCTGACTTTAGACATCAAGGTGTTGACGAATGGTGTGGGTGCAAGGGGGGAACTTGTTTTCCCTTCCAATACTCTTCTTGCCCCTACTCACCACCCCTTAATACTTCGGATGAGCTGCAAAAACAGCTGTGCTCTGGCTCCCTCTTCCTATGGTACAGCCCATCCTAACCTGCCAAATGACTAGCTCCCTGTCCCAGCTCGGGAGAGGGAGCTCCACCTCTGGGGCTGTGAGCCTGTTGTGAAAGACTTCTCTGCCCTGTTGCAGGTGAAATTAAGCTTCCCACAGGCTATTGTGATGCTGACTTGACCCTAGACAGCGAATTTGAGACCCTCCTGCCACGCAGACGGGGTGTGGGCCTGTGCTCCACAGCCTTGGTCAGCTACCTCATCAGCCTGCACAACGACTTCATCTACACAGTGGAGAAACACACAGCAGAAGCCAACCGGTATGTTAATGTGTCAGCTAGACACGCCACTGCTTCTCTTTGTTACCGGCCGTCCCCTCAGCCTCCTCTTCCCCCAGCAGTGGGTCAAGACTGCTCATCACTCTGTAGCTCTGACTGTAACATAACGAAGCTTCCTCCTTTCCCACAGCTACTCCATCAGCCCTTCAGAGGTGGCTGATCTGCACGTGATCAGTTATGAGGTGGAGAGAGACCTGATCCCTCTGATCTTGTCCAATTGCCAGTACAGCGTGGAGAAAGGCGGGGAGACTCTGCAGGAGTTCAACCTGGAGAAGATCCAGCAGCAGGTCACCAGCAGGTTCCTGCAGGGGAAGCCGCTCATCACCCTAGTGGTAAGGAGGATGGGAGCCAGTTGCAGCCTTTTGCAGACAACTCTTCAGCCAGTGTTGGTGTTCATTTCACTGCTGTGCAGCTGGCATGTGCTACAACAGGGGTGACCAAAGTGCATTCCACCAAGATCGACAACCTGCAGGCCTTATCTCACGCCCGTGTGCGCTCTCTCTCTCTCTCTCTCCCCCGACAGGGAATACCCACCCTGGTGTACAGACATGACCGGAATTATGAGCATCTGTTTAACGACGTAAAGAGCAAACTCAGTCAGGTGAGTCTCTGAGATTTAAGAAGTAGCAGGACAAGCAAGTGACCAAAGGCGCTTTCTAACTGGATAAAAATCAGGATTTACTCCTCCCACATGCACCTCTTGGGTTATAGGGGCCCATGAGGAGGACACTCAGCTGTGCCTCATGTTTTAACCCATTTGTGCCTTAAATGCACACAGACCTAGTGTTCTCTCCTCAGTACATCCTGATTCAGGAAATGGAGGTAACCATCTTTATCTTTAGCTCCCTGTACTTTGAGACTTTGCCCTATATGGGGCTCCAGCAGGTTGGGCACCCATACGGCGCAGGTCTTCACTGCGTAATGAAAGGGAAAGATGAGGAATGCTAAGTGGTGACACTGTGTTTCCTCCAATTACAGAACTCCCTCCCCAACTCTATGATCAACATGATCAGTGGGGAACTGCAGTCCTACAATGACATCTGTGAAGCTCTGTCTGTTGCTGAAATCACGCTGGGATTCCTGGCCATGGCTGGAGAGGACCCAGATATGCTTCTGACCCATTACGTTGAAGTTATTTTGCAGATGGGGGATCAGACAAGCCCTCATGTGCTGAAGGTGAGTCGAGTGAGCAGATTCCCTGAGTCTACAAACTCATAAACACGTCCAGTCAGACTGCTCTCCAAGCCCAACAACAGCCAGCTTTAAAAATTGGTAGTAAAGACCCCATGTGCCCCAGGGCAAGTGAGGTGATTTCATCTTTCCTGCACACACACGTGGAGGGAGGGTCTCAGCCAGCCAGCTTGTGGTGTTGGGTAGCGCTTTGTAACGATGACAGCAGAGCTGGGGCAGGAAGTGTGATGTGTCAAATTCACTTGTTCTGCAGATCCTTGTTGTCCTGCTAGGATTCAGGAACAAGGAGGGGAATCCTTGAGTCAGGTGATGCAAGTGCTGGGTATGATGTGGCACAGAGACCAAGGGAAGCCTCCACTGAAGAGGCAGCTTTCACTGGCACAGAACTGAGTATACTCCCCTTATCTCTTAAGGGTGGTGGTGGGGTTTCTCTTCTCCCACTGATGGGAGACTGTTTCTGGGACAGAGGCAGGGGCGCAACCTGCTCTCCAGTTGCTGAAATCACGCGTTCCACCTTCACTTTGCCCTCCCTTTGCACAGGTGCTATAGGGATGAGCTGCTGGAGAGAGACGGAAGTGGGAGACTGCCTTTTGGAAAGCAGGCCTCCACACCCAGGGTCACAGGGCTGGGTGAGCTCCAGCTTGGGGAATCTTTGCTTTGTTTATGGTAATATGCCCTGATGTTTACTCCTGCTGATCACTGCTGTTTCACATCTGCTGGGTCACCCCACCTGCTTGCACCAGCCTTCCTGTGCTTACTCGAGTGTACAGGAAAAACCAGAATAGTCTTAATTGTTTTAAGCCTTTCCATGTTCTGCTGCAACACAGACCAGCGACGACGATGTGACCAGCAAGGTATTCCTGAGTGCATCCCTCCCATACAATTCTACTTCATTGGTGTGTTTCTCTTTCAGGCCCTAAGCCGATGTCGCCTAAAGCACATCATAGCCCTGTGGCAGCTCCTCTCTACTCACAAGTCTGAGCAACTGCTGCGTCTCAAACGGGTAGGAAAGTGTCTGGCCTCAGCATTCGGTTCAGTGTCTTTCCTTCTCCCCAGAGGAAACTGCTCACATGTGCGTGTTCTTGCTGTGCCTTCTAGGATCCCTTTGTGGATGTTGATGCAGCCTATAAAGCTGAACTCAGTTCAGAGAACACCAAGCTCCTCAACACCTTCCTCATTCAGGCCGGGTTGGAGACCTTCCTGCAGGAGCTGCACGAAATGATCATCCTGAAGTTGAAACATACCAAAGTTGGAGATGAGTTCAACCCCTTGTGGAGGTAATGAACTGCTCAGCCCAGAGCTAACTACCTTCACATGCTCATTTTTTATTTCTGTCATTTACATTGCAAAGGGGCCAAGAATTCCCTTAGTTTTTCCTGCTCAGGTGGACACAAAGCACAAAACACCAACTGATTGAACAGTGAAAAGCTTCAGCCGGTGCGAAGAATGTTTACACAAACTTTGGGGCATGTGACTTTCCTACATAGCCGTACGACATGTCACAGATTCCAATGGGAATTGCAGGGTTGGAGTGCTTAATGGAATGCTAGCACTGGGCAAATCCAAGCGTAGCACAGACCAGCTCGGTTGGCTTTCCATACACGACTTTGCTCCTGCTCCTCAACCTAACCTGCAGCACTTCCCACGTCTCTGTTCTTGAGCTTCCATGGGGGTCGCCAATGTATCAAGCCTGACCTGTTGCACCATTTAAGCTATCTCACTGTAGAGTGTGGGGGGGGGAATCCTGTGTAGGATGCATGTGGCATACTGCAATGTTGTTATTAATGGTGTTTTTCACACTCTATTTTCTAGCCTGAAGGATACACTTCTTTCGTACATTGAAAGGAAAGGGAGCAGCGTACTTACAGAGCTGGAGGATATGTTCCCAGAAGAGATTCTGCTCTCTCACTGTATTGCTGCCTGGAAAGCTGCTGCTGTCCTCAAAAGAGATCGTAGACTAAGTTAATATAGTAGAGGATCCTGCAAACGCTGCTTTTTACGTGAGGTCACTGGAGGAGCAGCACTGGGTCTATGTAAGCCCTGCTCATTGCACTGATCTTCCTTCCTGTCCAAGGTGCCACAAACACGCCATGTCAATGAGATCATGAAAGTAACCTCTCTCTTACACTGGACTCAGGACCAAAATGTGATGCACAAGCATAAAGGATTTTATGCATCAGAAGCAGAAGGACTGGGGGGAAACAAATGTATATACAAATATGTGCTATTACTTGAGTGGGCAAAGCAGAGATGGAAACACTGTTCATAGGGAGGCGTGGTGAAAATTCATGTATCCTTGAAAGATAAAAAAGCCATCATCCTTCAGTGACCTGGGCAGGGTGGGGGTGGAGTTGGGGGTATCGAAGTGTCCTGTGAGCTACTTGGACAACCCCAGTAGAGGCATGCTCTGTTCTCCATGTTTTCTGTAGGCACTGTTCCAGTTCACATGCTCCCTTACTGCCAACCTTTCCTCTTTAGCTGGATGAAAAACAAATGTAGTCCTCCCTCATCCAGGTCTCATAAGCTTCCCTGCTGCACTACTACCCAAGCTGCCTTCATATGTCTAAAGGGTCATATTCGCTCTCTGAGCATTATACCTTTATTCCTGCTCTACCATTCCATGAGTCCAGGGGTATCAGTTACCAGAGGTCAGTTAACTTCCTCTTTGCATAACACACACAAGAAAAAACAGGACATTTCAAAGCTCACCACAGAAGTTGTTCTTGTAGCTGCCTTAAAGTAAAACATTAAAAGGCAATGTGGCCCAAATCCCACACCACAGGACAACCTAGGGGTCCTGAATTACTACCTCCACTACTCCTCCCCCTCGAAAGGTACCGTACATTTGCATCAGAATGGTGCTCCCAGGCTATTTCTGGCATGTGTGTAGGCAGACGTGCACGTTGGAGTTGAGAGAGCCAGTTCACTCTTGTGTCTCGGCACGTTTTCTGGATAGCATGGACTCTCCATTAGGGATTTAGTTGTCATCTTCTTAGCTGATATTGAACAACCATAATCAGACTATTAATAGGGAAAACAGAAATGTAAATGTCATTGGTCTGTGCTACTTTCCCCATATACATTTCTTGTGTGTCTAACTTAATACTTTTCAGTGTTGCCTTTCTCTAGCAGAAAGCATCTGCAACTGTCAGTGCCACTCTGCTTTCCTGATATCACAGCAGAGTCATTTACATATGTAGTTAGGACCATGTTTCCGTTTAGAAAAGTTCCTTCTGGGCCAGAAGTTTGTACTTTATAGCCAGAATTTCACTCAGGAGCAAGTTTCTGATCAAATGTAAGGAAATCCAGATCTTTGCTTATGTACCAGATAAGCAACAGGTTGGTTTTTTTTTAGACACACCTTCAAAATGAGAACCTTTAATGACACACATTTGATAAATTTGATCCCATTAAGGTCTGTCTAATAAATAGTGCAGGTCCACAAATCTGGATTTCACTAGGTGGATAAATATGCATCCTAAAAACACTGGAATATGAATTCTCACTAGGAAAGGGTTTCCCCCCCGCTCCTCTTATCGAGGGAATTTACAAGCTCTGCACTCCCTCTGTTCCCTGCCATTTATTGATCTGTTGCAGCATTAATATTTTAACAAATATTTGGGATAATTTGAAATGTAAAGTTAATCATGATGGTTTGCCTATTGGAAGCAGTAGGGATTCCATTTACATTTGCAGTATTTCCATCTCTTACTGCACAGTTAATGTTTTCAAGTTGCCTTTTAAAAAAAAAATAAAAAAATAAAGATACCTCAGGGTCTCAGTTTGGCCAGAGCCCAAACTAACTTCCTAGCAGCAAGCATTAGGTGACCTTTTCTAGTCACTGTTTTGTTGCTGTTTCTAGCTTTAAGGTGCCTTAGCTGTAACAATTTACTTAGAGGGAATCATGTTAGATGTTCTTATGCTTCATTGAGTTGCTTTGTACGAAGGATTTGATTATTTTTTGTATTTTTCATTTAGTCTTAATAAACTTGATCAGAAAAGTTACGACCAATGTAGAAGTGTGCACCTATTTCAGGGCTTTTATTGCTGAGGATTTTGAGGCTTTCTTCAATAAATGAATTATTTGCTGCTAAAGATTCCTTAGCTGTCAATAGCGATGCTTGAAACTGTGTCTTGAAAAGCACCCAATGCACAGTTTTTGTACTATGATGAATCTTGACATTTTAAAACCCTTGGCCTCTTTTGTCTTGCAAGCTGCTAATTATGCAGAAGTGCACATTTGGACAGAGTTAATGGATGATTGCTGTACTCAATTCCACACAGTCGATGTAAAACGGGAGCAGGGAAGCTTGCCCTGTCATTCCCTTCCCTTCCCTTCCCTCCCCTCCTAGAGGGAGGAGAGGTGGTGAGTTTCTGACCCGAGAGCACCAGCAGTGGGCCTCTTGTCTGCTGCAAGGCCAGCAAAGTGATGGTGATTTCACTGCAAAGCTCAGTCGGTCCCGCCTTTCCCTTCACCTAGTTCAGGGATTCTCCAACTGGGGTCATGAGGTTGTTATGGGGGAGGGGGGTTGTGAGCTTTCAGCCTCCACCCCCAAACCCTGCTTTACCTCCAACATTTATAAGATGGTGTTAAATATTTTTTTTAAGTGTTTAATTTATAAGGAGGGTTGCACTCACAGGCTTGCTGTGTGAAAGGGGTCATTAGTACAAAAGTCTGAGAACCACTGACCTAGTTTCTGCCTCAGCCAGGTCTTCCCATCACACTTTGCACTGCAAATCAGGCTGGGGTTGGACCCAGACCAGAGTGAAATGGGAGGCTGGGCCCAATGGGCGGGGGGGAATAAGTCTGAGCCCCGCAAGCTGGGCTGTTCCCCTCACAGATGTCGCCACGCTGTGGGTGCCACGAGCCCCAAGTCTGGCCCTGCAGTGCCCTGGCTCTGAGCACGGGCAGACCTAGGGTTGCCAACCCTCTGGGATTAGCTGGGAGTCTCCCGGAACGAGGATCAATCTCCAGGAGGCTACTGAAACCAATCCGGGCGATTTTAGGCCACTAAAAGTCTGGTGGCGCAACACGGCTAAGGCAGGCTCCTTGCCTGCCTGAGCTCTGCATGGCTCCTGGAAGCAGCTGGCAAGTCCCTCTAGCTCAGGGGTTCTCAAACTAGGGGGTCAGGACCCCTTGGGGGGGGTCACACACTGTCAGCCTCCACCCCAAACCCCGCTTTGCCTCTAGCGTTTATAATGGTGTTACATATAAAAAGTGTTTAATTTATATGGGGGGGGGTGGCACTCAGAGGCTTGGGAGTCACCGATATAAAAGTGAGAGCCCTTGCTCTAGCTCCTAGGCAGGGAGGCAGCCAGGGGCCTCTCAGCCTGCTCCCCGAGCGACTCCACAGCTCCCATTGGCTGGGACCCGCGACCAGTGGAGGGTGGGCCTGCAGGCGGGGGCAGGACGCGGAGCCGCCTGGCAGCCCCTGAGCCTAGGAGCTGGACGTGCTGGGCCGGAGCCTGTCACCCCATCCTGAGCCCTCACCCCTGCCCCGGCCCAGCCCCTGAACGTGGGGGCGGGGCCTGGGAGAAGGGGCGGGGCGAGGGCGTGTGGGTTTCTGGGATTAGCAGTTGGCAGCCCAAGACCGGCCTGCCCCTCCCCCATACTGAGACCAGCCCGCCACGGGCCCCTAGGAACGAACCCCTCCGCTCCGTGTTCCCGGCGGGCGGGAAAGCCGCAGCCCCACCGGAAGCGGCTAGCCCGGAAGTGGAGTCATGGCGTGCAGCGAGACGGAGCCGCCGGAGCAGGAGACTCTGCGCCGCTGGGAGCGGTAATGGGAGCGGAGCGCGGCACGGGCGTGTGAGGGGCCCCGTAGGAAGCCCGTGCTTCCGGTTGCGGGGCATGCTGGGATGTGTAGTCTTGTAGCGCTGAGCGGCGAAAGCGTTGTGCGCATGCGTCATACTGTGGCGTAATGGGCGGGCTTCTCAGGGGACCTCCCCCAGCCAACGTCATCAGTCCCAGGGGTCCCCAGCTTTTTAATCCCGGAAAACCAAGCGCCTTTGCTCTGCCCCTGCTCTGAGGCCCCGCCCCTCGCTCGCTCACTCCCTCATTTTCACAGGGCTGGGGCAGGCTCTGGGATGGGGCCAGGGATAAGGGATTTGGGGTGCTGGAGGGGGCTCCAGACTGGAGCCCAGGGGTTTGAAGTGTTGGAGGGGGCTCAGGGAGGGGGTTGGGGGTGCAGGCTCCGGGTGGCACGTACCTCAGGCGGCTCCCAGAAGTGCCTAGGAGCCGCAGGGACAACCAAGGAGGTTCCACGCGCTGCCGTTGCCCACGCTATGGTTGCTGGCCAATGGGAGCTGCGGAGCCGGCACTTGGGTGGGGGCAGCGCATGGAGCCTCCCTGCCCACCCTTGCGCCTAGGGCCTGCAGGGACACACTGGACACTTCCAGGAACCACGCGGAGCCGGGGCAGGCAGGGAGCCTGCCTTAGCCCCGCTGCACCACTACATGGACTTTTAACGGCCAAGTCAGCAGTGCTGACCAGAGCGACCAGGGTCCCTTTTCGACCGGAACCAGACACCTGGGAACCCTTGACTCCACTGGGCTGGGGCATGAGATGAGGTGGCAAAGCCTGGCCCTTTTAGGCCATGCTGAGCTGTGGCCCCTGGTGTCGCTCAAAGGTGGGTCCCCAGTTCTTTGAGTTGTCCTGACCTGGTGGTAGAAGTGGGTACCATCCCCACATCTCTCCCTTCCCAAGGGGCAGGTGCTGTTTGTCTGAGTGGCTCTTGGACGTCACACCTGTGCTGATTCCTCATTAGGGTGACCCGATAGCAAATGTGAAAAATCTGGACGGGGTGGGGGGTAATAGGTGCCTATTGGACATCTGGTCACCCTATTCCTGATGCTCTTTGGGGCTCTCCCCTGTGCTCCGTGTTAGTGGGGTGTTGTCAGGAGAGAGTGACTCTGTCCCAGTCTCTCCTCTGTGCTGCAGGCAGTGCAGTCATTCCTTCGTGCCCCCCAGTGTCCCCCTTCAGGTTTGTGGTCACTAACTGAGCTTGGTCAGGGTCTGCCTTAGTACTGAGGTGAGGTAACTCCTTGGCCTCACATGGTAGGTCTCTGCAGAGATCTGGAGCCAGCCAGCTTGTCAGCTTTGTTTGTTTCATCCCTTCCCATCCATCCAATGAAAAGCATCTGTTCTGGCACAGGATCTCAAATGCTTTCCAGTCAGCCCTCGTGAACCCTGCTGTGAAACACGGGATTTTTATCAGCTCCATTTTCCAATTGCAGAAATTGAAGCACACAGGTTTGCCAAGGTCACTCAGAAGCACTGACAAATCTGAGACTAGAACCTCGGAGTCCTGATGTTCTGCTTCAGTAACTAGACCACACTGCCCAAAGGAATACACTGTCCACCTGCCAACCCTGTCGTTCCTAAACCAGCAATCTTGTTGAATGGAAACCTGCTGAAATAATAGAATAACACGATTTTGCAGGATGCCCGGACCAGCCTGCTTCTCCTGTGATTTCAAGGTGTTGTGTATGGAGTTGGGAATAAAAAGACACTATTTTTGCCTGTGGTTATCTTTCCTTAGGGAGCAGGCCCAGCTAAAGGCAAATGTGATTGAGGAGGACACTGAGGAGTGGCAGAAAGATTCCACCTTTGCAGGACTGGAGAGAGTGGGAGGGGTGGACCTGTCTTATGTCAAAGGAAACGACACAGTCGCCTGCGCTTCCCTGGTGGTTCTCAGCTACCCAGATCTTGAGGTAATGGCCCTTGGGTGGTCTCATGGTTGGGTTACCTGTAATGTAAAGGCTTTGTAGAAAACCAACCTACCCCAAAGGGCATCATGGACTGTATCTCAGCATCACAAGGCTGCAGCCAAGTATCTGACCCGCATGTTCACCAAGAAAAGGCTTTCTGCAGAGAGCATGGGTGAGGAGGAGAGAACAGGAGTGATGGTCTCTGGTATTACCTAGCAAAATTAATTTGGAAATACATAGTTTGGTCACTTCCTGCAGAGAGAAGCTTAGAGTCCAAGAGTTACAGAGAACTTCTGGAGGCCTGGGGAGATTGTTCCAGTGTGTGGCAATTGCTCAGGAGTAGGTCAGAGATGATGATGTTGATAAGAAATAGCTCATAAACTGGCTTTGAAGATTTTGATTGAATTAGGTCAATGATGGAAATCAACAGTTTCACCTATCCAGAAACAAACCGCAGAAAGGCCATTGTTATTCAACATTTACCAGGAGAACAAGTTAAAACAATGTGACATTTCTAGACAGATGGTGCCTTCCTTGTCAGATCCCTCTGGTAATCAGTCAATATGAGATGTGATTTACAATGGCACTTCCAAATCTGTTGTGAATCTCCCACATTCTGCAGTCATTAAACTTTGAATTAATAAAGATTTATCCGAGTTTATGTACAGATTTCAACTAATGTAAAAAGTTGTCACTAACTAAAACCCCTGACAACAAATATGGAATTTAACATTGATATCCACTGGAAATCACAGAAAGTGAGAATTAGATCGTGCCACAGTTCTTAGAGACTTTCCCTAGACGGCTGTGTAAGTTAATTCACCTACTATCCTTGATCAGTGTCCTAACAGGCTTTCTTCTGGAATCCACTTGCTTTTCCAAATGCTGAGTGAGACGCCCTTTGATCAGGCATTGATTATAAGTCAGGCTAAGATTTTGTCACAGATATTTTTAGTAAAAGTCACGGACAGGTCATGGGCAAAACAGAAACATTCAGGGAAGTCATGACCTGTCCCTAACTTTTACTAACAATATCCTTGACAAAATGGGGATCTGTGGATCCCCACACTACTTCAAGCGGGGCAGCTGCAGAGACTAGGAGCTGCCTGTAGCAGCTGGGGACTGCAGGATGTCTCTGCCACCTGTAGCTCTGGGCGTCCCCCGCTGCCCGCAGGGGCTGGGAGCTCAGGGTTTCCCACCACCCATGGGGGCCAGGAACTGCCATAGCGGTAAGGAGCTCATCCCTGCCACCTTCAGCGGCCCGGAGCTTGAGGGTTCCCAGCTGCTGCCCACCAGGAGCTGGGGGGTACTCCACTGCCCCTGGGGCAGGGAGCTCAGGGGTTTTCCCACCGCCCCCAGCGGCTGGGAGCTCAGGGGTTCTGCTGCCAGTGACAGGGAGCTGCTGGGGTTTTCCCCGTCGCCACCACCGGCAGCAGGGGTACCTCACAGCTTCCTGCCCCAGCGGGTGGCAGTGGACCCTGCAGCTCTTGACCACCGCAAGCTGAAGTCATGGAGACCACTAGAAGTCACAGATTCCATGATCTCCATGACTAAATCGCAGTCTTAATGATAAGGACAGTGATCTCCTGCTATTGCACACTCGAATGGGGCCAAAGCATCCCTAGCTATTGGCAAAGTCCCTGCACTCACTCAGGGTAGGGTAGTGTAGACGAGCACTTCATCGCTCGTGGTACAAATCAGCCGGAGACCTCTTACTTTGCAAAACCCAGTGTCCTTTTATTTCCCTGTGTTCATTCCCACCACCATCTATATACAACTGTGTACAATTCAATAGGAGTTAGGGAGCCACCCTGGGGACAGCTAGTTCCTGTTGCTAGCTAGGAGCAGTAGTTCCTTACTCCTGTTCCTACTTCCTTCCTGCCAGCTTTATAGGCCTTTGCCCCAGCAGGCTCACAGGTGAGTACTCTCAGGCTCCTTTAATGAGCCACACCCTGCCAGCTCCAATCAGTTCCCCTTGATGGGAGCTGCGCTAGCAGTTTCTGAGCTAACGGGCTGGTTCAGTGCCTCTTAGGCCAGCACCCTGTTACAGGTAGGCTAGGGTATGTCTGGTCATTTTCCATCGTCTGCCCATCACTTCTCTCCCCCCACCCCCACACTCACACTGAGGGGACAAGTTGGCATGAGCTAATGGGCAGCATTTGTGTTTAACTTTGGGGGAGTGGCCCAGCAGGGTTAGGGGAGAGTATTGAAGCGAGCAAGAGAGAGAGAGAATATAAATCCTGGAGAAGAAATATCTGAGCTGGTCAGGATTAAGCCAGCTATGGCCTAGGTTCAGCACACTGATCCTAGTGCCTGTTGCATTAAGGTGCCTCTTGCAGACATGAGTCTCTGTTCTCAGCACTGTCCTTGTTTTGTCCCAGGTGCTATATGAGGATTGCCAGATGGTAACCGTGAGTGCCCCCTACGTGGCAGGATACTTAGCTTTTCGAGAGGCCCCTTTCCTGGTAGAAGCTGCTCAGAGACTTCAGGAGCGAGAGCCTGGGCTCAGGCCTCAGGTGCAGCATGTTCCTTTCTCTCATGGGGAGATGTCCCTGGGGTGCTGGATGTTCCTGAAAAGAAACCCTCCCTAGAGGTTGCCCTGCCAGCACCTCTGCAGCAGCAGGGCAGGGTGCACCCTAACACAGCCTTGTTGTTGTGTGAGCTTCACTGTCTCTGTGGGGATGGGGAAAGCGAGCCAGTGGCCAGCCAGACTTCACCGTGTCTGAGCAGGGAAGGCGAGATGCAGGGGTGACTCCCATCCTTTCTTTAGTACTATGGGGGTGCAGGGCACTGGGCTGCAATAGAAAGATCAGCTCCCTACTCCCGGGGATGTTCCTCAAAAGGGGCATGAAAGAGAGAGTGGGGCAGGCAGGGGTGGGGCGAACCTGGGTAAAGGAGCTGTGGGGGTGGGGCAAAGGATTGAAATGGAGCCTTCTCCTTCCTCACGGAGCTGGCCTCGCTCCCCACTTGTTCAGGTCGGAGGTGTGTTCGCTCAGCTGGAGCGTTCCATGGTGCTTGGTAACTAACACATCACTTGGTGGTTCTTCCAGGTGCTGCTCGTAGATGGGAATGGCGTGCTCCATCACAGAGGTATGAGAGAGCGCTGCCCTCCGATGGAGGAGCCCCCCAGGGCCTAGGAGAGAGCGCTGCCCCCCGACAGGGGAGCCCCCCAGGGCCTAGGAGAGAGCGCTGCCCCCCGACAGGGGAGCCCCCCAGGGCCTAGGAGAGAGCGCTGCCCCCTGGACTCCCAGGGCCTAGGAGAGAGCGCTGCCCCCCGACAGGGGAGCCCCCCAGGGCCTAGGAGAGAGCGCTGCCCCCTGGACTCCCAGGGCCTAGGAGAGAGCGCTGCCCCCTGACGGGGGACCCCAAGCCCTAGGAGAGAGCGCTGCCCCCCCGACGGGGGACCCCCAGGCTCCAGGAGAGAGTCCTGCTGTTCACTAGGGTCCAGAGAAGGAGACATTAAATAATTATCATCTAGCAATAGGCTAATTCCCCTCCCCCAGAGGCATTGATTGGGTTCTGATCCCAGCTGGAGGTTCTGGAACCTCCAGCTTTGGGGTTGACAGACTGCCCCTCTATGGAGAACTCTGTCCCTGCGGCACTGGTCTCCCCATCTGCCAGAACCACCCACTCTGCGCTTGGCTGTAGTGTTGTCACAGTCTTACAGACATACCCGGGGCTGTGCCTTCTGAGGAGGGTCACCAGAACAGGGTGGAGAACCCCATTGCTGGCCTCTTCCTGTTTCCCTTGACCATCTCTTGGCTTGTTCGGCAGGGTTTGGTGTGGCCTGCCACCTGGGGGTGCTGACGGGCCTGCCATGTATTGGTGTGGCCAAAAACCTCCTGCAGGTCGATGGCCTGGCCAAGGATGAGCAGCACAAGGGGCAGGTAAGGCCAGCGTGAGCATCCCTCCCTCCTGTGCCAGTGGGGGAAATGGAGTAAGAGCCTTGGTGAGAGGGAGCTCCTAGCGGCCCCCTTCCTGGCCTCTCCCACCATGAGGAGCTGGGGAGCCACATGCTGGCTGGTAAGGGGCAGCTCCCGGGTTCTCCATCCCAGCAGGAAGTGCTGGCGGTACAGTATTACGGGAGCCTGTTCAGACAAAGAAGGGAAGTTCTGGAGTAGGCTCTCCCAGACCCTCCTGGAACTGGTGCACTGGAGCTCTAACCAGCTGCCCTTGGGTGCTTGTTTTAGATCCGCGACCTGCAAATGGGAGGAGACGTATTCCCTCTGAGGGGCACCTCCGGGAGAGTCCTGGGCATGGTGAGTCATGGGGAGTCTGCTCTGCGTGTTGGTCACAGCTGGGCCTTCTCCATGTTCCCTAGCCTGGCTCAAATGGGAAGGAGGGAGGGGACAAAGTGTGGTGCAGCTCTCTGCAGCCCAGTGACAATAAGCCAGGAGGGCAGGATCTGAGTAGGCAGGGCTAACGCTCACTTCCCATTCCTTTCAGCCCAAGGCGTGGGATCCCCTCCTGGGATGCACGGCCACTTTGTCGTATGTGACAGTGGTATGTGAGCTGCCATGTCCTGGTCTATCTGCCAGTGTCCTGCGCCATTACAGCAAAGGGCAAAGCACGGGCAGGAGTGTTTTCTGTGGCAGGTCTCCAGACTGTGAGACAGGAGCCTCTGCAACTTGGTGGAAAAGGCAGCTTGGGAAATGGTGGGGCTGGCTGGGTCCCCACTCAGAGCTGGCAGGTGTTGGCTGCCTCCCTCGCCTGGGTATATTCTCCACTGAGCAAGGTCCCTTGCTCTGAGCAGTGTGAAATATTGGGGATGGGAGTATAAGGAGCCCTAGGAGACAGACCCTCCCTGTGATGCTCCCAAGCAGAGAGGAACAGTAAAGCCCGGGGCTCTGAAATGTCTGACACCCCCCAGCTCTCCCATGTGTGTTTGCAATCACTGACGTCTTGCGTTTGTTTTAAACAAGCCCCAAAGCTCTGGTCTGTCCGGTTTCCCACCCTCCAGGCCCTGCGCAGCTACAAGAAGAGCACGAAGCCCATCTACGTCTCCGTGGGCCACAGGACGTGCCTGGAGTCGGCGGTGCGCCTCGTCCAGTCCTGCTGTAGGTACCGGATCCCAGAGCCCATCCGCCAGGTGCGAAGGCAGGGGCAGCCAGGGGATGGGGAGCCGAGCCTGTCGCGGGAGACGTGGCCGGTTAGGTAGAGAAGGGGTGACAGGCAGCTGTGAATGACAGGGCTGCGCTGGCAGGTTGGCCTCCCTTCCTCAAGAGCAGCGCCCAAGTCTGCTGGGCCGTCCCCTCCAGCTGCAGGCTACAGCCGATCCTGGCGGCTCTGATCTACCTGTCGTCGTCTTTATAAAACTGCTCCTTCCCTTTCTTTGTCCTCCTGACCTGTCCCTGACACACGGTGCATAGAAGCACCCGCAGCCCTCAGTGCGGCTCCAGCCTGGTGGGGCTCTCTGCTCCTCTCTGCAGGCTGGCTCTGGGGTTAATAATGCAGAGGAGCTGGAGGTGCAGCGTTCCCGCAACGTGGAGCCGAACGCAGACTGCAGTGTTCATCCTCTGGGCTATGGGGTCTGCCGCACTCCGCAGCAAGCTGCAGGCTGCCGGTTCCAGATGTAGCCTGTAGGTGGCAGCACTAGATCGCATGCAGTGCCTCTTGCTGCCGGAGATTTTATAATTAAATCACAGCAGGGCTGGAGAAATGAATCTCAAGAAGTGTGAAGCCGTTGGGATTTCTAGCCGGAGAAGAGCTTCCTTCTCCTCAGGATCACCCTGCCATTATCAGTTCAGGCAGGCTGCCCCGCTCAGCATTCGGGGAGCAGAGTCTGTTCTGTGTCCCTTTTGTAACATCACCCAGGAACACTGAGCATTCGACTGCTACACCTCGGCCTTCGTCCCGTGTCTGCCAGCCCTGGCTCTGCTGCTTTCTGAGCAGTATTGAGAAGGCTCCTACCAAGGCCAGTCGCACAGGCGCTGGAGACAGAAGTTGTTCGTTGGTATTGTGATATTTTCTGAAAATTGAACCGTGTGACACTGTTTCGTTGTAGAGCGACCAGCAAACCTCAAAGCAAAACTGCCCATTGGCGTCTCCCGACCAGAGCTGATCATGGAGTTTCTGATCCCATATCTCGCCTCCTGACAGACTGGAGCAGTCTTACAGGTCATCTAGTCCCATATCTCACTGCCGGCAGGGCCAGCACCCAGTGCGTCAGGAGACAGGCTCTCACAGTGGCACTTGGGGGCGTGTTAGGAGGGAAGGGGAAAAGCCTTCCCCAGGGGAAACATGCCCGTAGATCTCTTGGAAATCATTTTGACCCAGGTGCCCTACTCCTCACAGCTGCTTTCTGTCGCCTTCAGCCCCGTTCCCATGCCTCTTCTTTGGGACTGGCTGCTAGACTCCTCCAGCTGACCTGGGGCATTAGTTAAAGGGACAAAATGTATTTGCTGGTGACTCCTTCCAGGAGAAGATTTGAGAACCATCTCCAAGGATTAGAAGGGTGTGAACCCAAGGAGGGAGAGGAATTGTTCAGCACAGGGGTTCTTGGACTTTTTCATAGTACGGGTCATAACTTCATGGAGAGTGTGTCATAGACACTCATATGGACCTCACCAGCTCACCAGTTCACTATCTTGTGGAACCTGCCCCTCATCACACAGCCTCCCAGGGGTTATGACAACAATCACCTACAAGAAACAACTTTAGTAGCAAAGGATGTAACTTCTTTTGATGTGATTTAGTGGCTGGAGGCGAGATAGCGGAGCCGGCACCAGCTAGGTCTCCACAGATACTGTAGCTGTTCCCCCAAGCAGAGTTTGGGAAGCCTCTGGTTTGGGTGGTCTAGGGAGGAGGAATGGGATAAAACTGAGTAAACAATGAACATTCAACAACATTGGGCAATCCTTTTCCTGAGATCTAGCTGACAGAACAGGGATTAGCGTGTGGTAGGGCTGAAAGCTGCAGCCCTTTGAGTTAAAAGTGGGCTGAGTAAAGCACCAGAAAATAGAATGTAAGGGTCCTTCCTGCACTAAGAACAGGAGTACTTGTGGTACCTTAGAGACTAACAAATTTATTGGAGCATAAGCTTTTGTGGGCTAAAACCCACTTCATCGGATGCATAGAATGGAACATAGTAAGAAGATATATATACATACAGAGAACATGAAAAAGTGGAAGTAGCCATACCAACTGTAAGAGGCTAATTAATTAAGATGAGGTATTATCAGCAGGAGAAAAAAAAACTTTTGTAGTGATAATCAAGATGGGCCATTTTAGACAGTTGACCAGAAGGTGTGAGGATACTTAACATGGGGAAATAGATTAAATCTGTGTAATGACCCAGCCACTTCCAGTCTCTATTCAAACCCAAGTTAATGGTATCTAGTTTGCATATTAATTCAAGCTCAGCAGTTTCTTGTTGGAGTCTTTTTTTGAAGCTTTTTTTGAAGCTGTTGCAAAATTGCTCACCTTTAAGTCTGTTGCTGAGTGACCAGAGAGGTTGAAGTGTTTTCCGGCTGGTTTTTGAATGTTATGATTTGTGTATTTCTCTGTGGTGAGCCTGCAGGTTGTTGAGGAGATGTGAAAGGGGAATGTCCTACAGCAGGTTTTGCCTGGGTAGTGCTGTATGATCGCAGCTTTTCTGATGCCCAAGGTGAACCTTCAGGGTTGTCAGCCCTTGAAGCTTTTCCTGGTTCTGAAGGTTCTGGTAGCTTCAAACACGCGCAGCTCACAGCTGAGCTCAGCTCTTCCATTCCCTCCTTCGCTGGGCTATGGTGCTGTCTTACATGAAGGCAGTGGCTGTGTAGCTGCTGTGGGGACATAAACGTGCCACCTTGCTGGAGGCACAGCTGACCCCATCCTGCACTGGGGTACACATGGCTAAGTTGTATGAAGTGGATGCCAGACATCATCTCGGCCATGGACGCAGTCGTATTTGAATTTGGAACAAGAGATGGCTTTGCTGACTCTGGGCAGGTGTCTCAGATGCAGCGAGTGTAGTGAACTTTCAGAGGAAGCAGAGGGAAATTCATTGTCTGCTACAATAAATATTTACATCTTGCTTGGACCTCATTCCGCAAGTAAATACCAGGCCGAGGCATGAGAACTCTGTGTGTGCAGAGGTAGCACTCTCTCTCCTCTGGCAGGCTCATGAATATCCCAGCCAGAGGGACCTCCCAGGTGCAACCCAAACAAAGGCACCCAGGTGAACATGAACCAGTTTCCCACTGCCACAGGCAAAACACCCACCTGCAGCTACTGGTGGCATGGCACTAAATCTGCCTGAGCTGCCCCTGGTGTCCCCAACAAGAGCCCCTCATGACCTGTCTGTGGGTGCAAGAATTCCAAGCCTGTCCAGATTCCAAGCTCCACACGCATGGGGTATGGAGTGGAGCCTTTTAGCAAATGAGCTCCCAGCCTTTGACTCCCCAGGATGGAACAGGACCTGCACCAGGATAGGCTTTGTTACGCTGCTGCCTTGACTTTCTGCTTTGCTGCCCATCAGACTCCTGCTCACTAGATGACCCTTTTCACTCCAGCTGGCAGCTTGCCCAGCAGAGCAATCTGTGGGGCATCCCTGGCCTGCCTCAAAGCAGCAGAGAGGCGAGTCTAAATTGTTGCCCCTGGATGCTGCACTTTCAAGCCACTGCACCTGTGCTGTTAAACTCTCCTCCATCAAGGAACTGGAACACAAGCTATCAGCTCTGCCCTGCCTGTTGCATGTTCCTGCTATCCAGCGGGGGCTTGCCAGCTGAGGGCCAGAACCCCCTACTTCCTGAGACCTGACCCTCCTTTCCCCTCCATCAGCATGCTGTGCCCACATGTGCCACTGCCGCCCATTCACAAAATAGACAAGGTAGAAATTCCAGACCCCTAATGCCAGCACTAGTCCCCTCCGAAAATAGAAGGGATTATTACAGCACAATGATCCATCTTATTGATTAGCCTCTTGGTTAATAAGCTGGGTTAAGCTGTGTCTCAGCACAGCATTAGAAGTGAGGGCTGGCAAGTAACTTGCTGCCTAATCAAGCCTTAGCTGTGTTATTGGGCGAACTTGGTTTGGGGTTTTTTCCTCCTGCAGAAGAACAGTAAGTGAATGAGGCTTTTGCTACTTGGGCTCCCAGCAGGCATTTTATCAAGCAGTCTGTTTCCCTTGTTATGAAATTCATCACGTAATGTCTTATCCTGAAGAGTGATCAGAGTTATTTGTCAGCTGAGTTATGAAACTGTCCAATTATGAACAGGGGAAAAAATTCCTCCAAACAAACTGCTCCTTATGTAACCGTATTTCATTGTCTGGCATATGGAGTTGGTGAGTGGCTCTTAAGCAGCATCTCCAGCACAGAACTTGCAGGGAGGCGTGAAGCGAGCTAGTGGGGAGTTGGGTGCAGGAATTTGCACGACCAGCACAAACATGTGAGTTACATCCAGGGCAGCCTCGGGGCGTTTTATTAATCCACCTCACTAGTCCTGGCCTTGTATGTTTATCTAGTTCCCTTCAGCTGGAAGGAGCCCAAACTGCTTCAGAGGGCGGTTGTAGCATGAAGCCATCTCTGGCGCTGTTCTGAGCTACCATCATGCAGTGAGGTTTTTAAGGGAGGAAGTGAAGAATGACTTTCCCAAATGAAGCTTTGGGGGAAAATTAGCCCAGAACTCCCACCATTACCCTTGTTGAGGTGGCTATGGCTTCTTTAATGACCACAAAGGGTTGTATCTCACTGGAAAGATGGCCCCTTGCACCACACCAGGCCACTGGTTCAGCAATGACTCTGACCTAGCACCAGTGCTGAGTCACCAGCAGCACATTCCATAGCTCTCTCCGTTTTCTTTGGAGGCCTCCCAGCCAAATACTGAGCAGGCCCTGCCCTGCTTAGCTGAGGAGATTTGACAAAGGTGCGTTTTCCTCCGTGGATCACACACCTGAGAACGAGCTGTGCTCTGGGAAATGAAGCTACCTGACTAAGAGTTTGCTTCCACCAGAATTGCTCCTTAAGGATTTCATGTGTCACATGGAGGACCCTTGGTTCATGACCACTTCTAGGCATCCTCGTCCTGGGCTGCCAGGGCTGCCACAGCGGCACTGGGGCAGGCCGATGCAACTGGCTCAGGTGTGGGCTGGTGTGTGACCTCACCCTGCAGCCCAGAGCAGGGGAGGGAGACTCATTCCCAGAACCAGCCTAGCTCTCAGTTGGGACATGGAACCCTTTGCCTGTAGGTCACCAGTTCAAATCCAGCCCCAGGCAGGTCATTCCCAGCTGTTGGCTGGCCTGTGTGCAATGAGTTGCTGGGTCTCAGCCTACTTCCTAATGGACAGGTGTCTGCATCCCTATAGCCACTGCCACTGCTGGCACCAGCGGGGCCCTGGTCTCACGCTCAACCGTGGGGCCCAAGACTGAACCAGCCATGGAGACCAAATGACCCACTTGCCTCCGGGCAGGGCTGCCTCCTGCTGTGGCTGAGGCTGCTGGAGGGGCAGTGTGAGTAGAGTTTGCCCTGCTGCTGCAGCCCCCTGTGTGTGGCTAGAGGGAGGGGTGTGGCCATGTCTACCTTGGCTGGGGGGACAGTGCATTCGTTGACTGCTGCAATGGGGGAGCGAGTGCCACTTCTGCCGTAGCCCAGCTCTGCCGCCCCTTCGCAATGCTCCTCCCAGCAGCAGGGTGGGAACGTTCCCAGCACGGCTGGCTCGCCCCGTAGCAACCCTCATGCTGGGAGTGGCAGGTGGGGAGGAAGCTGAGAGGCCAGTGTCTATAGACAGCGAACGCCTCCACCCAGGGGCGACCCTGACCCAGCAGCACTCGCTGCCACTCCAGGAAAAAGCAATTAAAACACTCAAGCCCTTCCTTCCCCGCCTCCCTGTTTCCAGCACAGGGAGGGAGCTGCGAGCCACACAGCCAGGTGCTGGGGGGGTAGGGATAGCTCAGTGGTTTGAGCATTGGCCTGCTAAACCCAGGGTTGTGAGTTCAATCCTTGAGGAGGCCACTTAGGGATCTGGGGCAAAAATTGGTCCTGCTAGTGAAGGCAGGGGGCTGGACTTGATGACCTTTCAAGGTCCCTTCCAGTTCTAGGAGATTGGTATATCTCCAATTATTACCAGGGTGAAATTGTGCTGCTGGTCAGACTGACGTGGCTCCCAGCAGCTTCCTGCAGGCAGAGGGGCACTTGTCCTTCCCTCTGTGGCCAGGCCCAATGGCTGTAGCAAGGGGGGGCAGTGAGCACGCGAAGGTGCAGCAGTGTCCTGGACTGAAGCAGAGGCAGCTCCTGCCCAGGCCAGCGCCCGCTCTTCAGGCCGGGCTAAGGCAGCGGTGTCAGAGTATCGGGGAGCAGCCCCTCAAAAGAGCTTTCTCCCCCTCCCCCGCTCCCCTGCCCCTGGGATCACTAAATACCCGTCTCTGAGGGGAGGGAGACTGGCTTGCTCTCTCAGGGACTCTAACCTGCCGTTGGGGTTCTGACTCCTGTGTTTGTGCCCCAATAGGAGAGACACCCTGGGTCTGAGGCCTGGGGCTGCGCAAAGCATCACTCTTTCCTGCAGTTACATTTGGGGGGGGCTTTGCACCCCCATCGAGGAGGTTCTTGTGGACAGAGGGAGAAGCCAGTTGGGCTGCTTTAGGCATGAAGGAGTGTAGTACACCTTGAAGGGACAGGTTGGAGCCTGTGGCTAAAAGGGAGAGTACAGCGGGTCATACTGAAAGGTGAACTGTCAGGCTGGAGAGAGGTTATTAGTGACGTTCCTCAAGGATCAGTCTTGTTTAACATTTTCATTCATGACCTTGGCACAAAAAGTGAGAGTGTGCTAATAAAATTTGCAGATGACACCAAGTTGGGAGGAATTGCCAATATGGAGGAGGACCGGAATATCATACAAGAAGATTTGGATAACCTTGAAAATTGGAGTAATAGAAATGGGATGAAATGTAATAGTGCAAAGTGCAAGGTCATGCACTTAGGAAGTAACAGCAAGAATTTTAGCTGTAAGCTGGGAATGGATCAGCTGGAAGCCACAGAGGAGGAGAAAGACCTGGGTGTATTGGTCTTGGGGTAGAGTCCGGACTCTAGGACCCTGTGAGGTGAGATGGTCCCAGAGCTCAGGCTCTGCGCCCAGAAGTCTGCACTGCAATTAAACAGCCCTGCGAGCCCACGTCAGCTGCACGGGCCAGCCACGGGTGTCTGATTGCAGTGTACATGTACCCTGTGAGTCTGAGACAGCCTGGGGGGTAACCAGAGGCCCTGCCCTAGGGCTGGGCTGTGGTAGCAGGAACTCGAGAGAGAGAGAGGGAAGCAGAAGCCGGCAGCTGCAGTGGGTGGCATTATTTCACCAGGCAGAGCAGCCTAACCAGAGCCTTTGCCCCGAGGTGAGCCCCTTACACCACAGGTGAGGCTGCTGGGCCTTTCGCTGGAATTCTGGGTCCCACCCCCTCTGCCTCTTTGCCCAAGGTGCAATCCAGGCTCTGCTTCCAGGTGTCCTGCCGAGGGGGGGGGGCGTGCAGTGCCCCTGCTGCTGCATGGGCTGGGTGCAAGGGCAGCTGGGAAATAACTCGGGCGGCTCCCCCTTCACCTCAGCCATTGCCAGGGGTCTGGATTCACTCCGCAGGTCAGCATCCACCTCCTGCTTTGCCTCTTGCCACCATAAGTGGAGACTGGCCTGTCATGCCCCTGCACCACATCTGAGGGCATCAGAGCCGAGGAGGAGAGGGGGCAGATGCCAGCCAGGTGAGGGCTGGGTATGGTACGAGCTGTGCAGAGGCTCACGGGGAGGCATGTTAATTGTATTTCTACTGGACATCCCAGGCACTCGGGTCTCTGAGAGGCCTCTGGCTGAGACCAGCTGAACTCACCAGAGCTCCTGGACTGTGCATCGAGAGCTGGAGGGATTTGATGGGGATTTGCTCTCCCAGCTGAGCTGCCTGGCTGTTACCCCTGGACTTTGTTGCCTGTTGCCCCCGCCCCCAGTGCTTGGGAGAGGGCCAGGGCTGAGCTGGCCTTGGCACTGACTGGCGTGTGCCTGCTGCCCACTCTGTGCCTTGCCGTCTTCTGTTGTGGTAAATGCAGAGTTGGGGAGCTGGGCTTTAGGAAATCTCATTTCTGCTTCCAAAATCAACCGTGCTGCAGCTAAGGCTGCCTGGGCAGAGACCCTTCTCCTCCATTTTGTGTCTTTGTCTTCTTGGCCCATGTGCAGTTGAGGGCTAAGTGGAGCGGGATAAGGTCAGGGCGGCAGGTGGGTCCCTCCTTGTGTGGGAGCCCTACCCAGGACTGCCGGCCCTATGCTGCAGGTAGCTTGGGGGTGAAGGGGGCTGAGCCTTCACGCCCCTCTCACTTGCAGAGAGGATGAATGCTGTGCTTAGACTGGGGATGGACAGCGCACCAGAGCCTTGCGGAGTGACTCCGCCTCCTGCCCTGTGCAGCTGCCTGAGAGCATCTGCTTGGCACAGTTCTTTAGAGGGCACGGGCAGTCTGACCAATCAAGTCTTGAGTCTTCTCTAATCCATCTCCTCCCCAGTTGCAGGCTGACATCAGATCCAGAGAGTACATCCGGAAGCACCTGTCCTCCCCACTGGGGGGCACATCTCCTGGGCCAGGGAGGTAGGTGTGTGGGTGGTCTAAGCAACCGCACATCCAGAGGGGATCTGCTCATGTAATGCTCTTGGGTAATTGCATTAAAGGGACAGTTGGGGTAACAAGGCGGGATAAAGGGCAGCAGGGTGCATGCTGCCCCCGCAGAGCAGGAGATTTCTGACGGGTGCCGTCTGTGCTGCACCATGTGTTCCCGCTGAAGGTGCAGCGTCCTGGGCTGGCTGGACCATGAGACTGCAGAAGGTCACTGAGGATTTTGTCTGTTTCCGGTGTACATGCTAAGCAAAGTGCTAAGGCCCCTGTGTGTGATGTGAGGGTGGACGAAAATACCCTGCAAGGAGCTGGCCTCTGTGCCGTAATGAATAAAGAAAGGGCCAGGCCACCTCATTCTTTTGTAATGCAGGGCTGGATTCGGCCCTGGTATATTGGTGTAAATCCAGAGAAACCCCTCTGGTGTCTATGGGATTTCACTGGTGTCAATCTGGAATAAGTGAGATTCTCTAAATCATTCTCTTGATATCAACCCCCTGTCCCTCCAGGTCCTTTTTATTTAAATGTAGAGGCAACATTTTCAGCACAGTTCCTGGCAGCTCATAGCTGGATTCTCTCAGTCCTACAGTCACCTGCGCAAACAAGGGGCTGGAGAGATACAGGACAATAAAACTGAATGAAGATTAGCCTGGTTAGTGATGGGCAAATTGCTCCCAGGTCTCCCAGGCTGATCCGCCTAGAGGGGATCGTAAGGACCAGAGCAGAGCTGTGGCGTGGCGTGGAGGTTGGTGCTGGTTAATGTGATGCTCTGATACTGCTGATCGGAGGCAGGTGTGATGTGGGGAGGCGATGTTCAGAACTCGCAGGAACAACCCTACCTGTGCCCTGCTCGTGTCGTGCCTGGCCTGGCACCTCCACACAGCTCTGCAATGCGCCCTACCAGCACTGCGTGCTAATCCAAGCCTGAGATCCCCACACCCAGGGCTTGGCTGATGCCCCTCAATCCCAACTTGCAGCACCTTCCTGCTGGGCCAGTCCTGGGCGGATGCTGACAGTCCCATCGAATGCATGCCCCGAGCTGAGACCCCACACTCATGCATGAGATATCAGCACCAGTGTCTCAAGATGGTGCCCAGAGTTCCCGTAGCTCCAGCTCCAGTTGAGAGTAGCAGGGAGTCACCGAAGTTGGTTTGGCTTTTTTTACTCCTCGTGACCTTTCCTTGTTCTTGTTCCAGGAAGGAAGAGGCTGAGCCCAAGCATTAATTTGGCCCCAGGAAGACACTGCCCAGCCCCAGTGTGAACTTGAGCCTTCCACCCCCTCTGGGATCAGCTCCGAGAAGTCTCTACAGGCAGCGTGACTCACCGTCCACACCAGGAACTCAGGGTACTTCATGGGGTGAACAGCCAGGATGACCAGAGATCAACCAGGAGACGGCTTCCCCCTGGGCTCTGCTAATGGGGCAGGAGTCCCAGCCTTTGATGGGTTGTAAATTCTAGAGAATATTTTATATTCCAATTTTGAAACCACACACTGTAAAACTCAATTCTCCCCAGTGCTCGTACACTAACAAAGCAGGTTTGGGAGGCAAGGGAGGGATTATTTGCAGCAAGACTGAGAGAATTCACTTTGGGGGGTTTCTTAACAAACGAGTTAAAAACAGCATGAAGCTCCCAGTTTGACACTGGCTTCTTGCCAATCCCTTTAGTGACACAGTCTCATGGGCTCCCTGCTCCCCATCCTCCTTTACCCTTTCCTCCCCCCTGCTCCAGCCGGTGTGTTTGTGTCACTTCACACATCTCAGGGGAACAGAAGCCCAATAACTAGCTGCTGCTAGTCCTGACAGACGGGCAGAGGACGCCGTGTTTTGGGTGGGCGTGTAACTCACAAGGGAGGTGCGGGAGCCAGCAATCTGCTGCATGGTTTGGAGGAGGGGAGCTGCTAGGCACTAAGTCCTGAATTCGGATCCCTGGGAAGCAAACAGGCTCCCTGGTACACAGGTCATGCAGTCCTTGGTCCGTCAGCTCTCAATGGCTGCTGCTCTGCCTGCTGTCAGTTACCGAACCTTGGCGGCCTTATGCAAGAAATCATTCCTCTGTGTAAATGGTGCTGCAGGTTTGTCAGTCTCCATGGGACCTGCACGGTGAGCCCTGCTAGGAGCAGCATCCACACAGCATGGCGGGTTGATTCACATTGTTCTAGTGACCCTCCTCACAGCCAATGGCATAGCCGACCCTTCACAAAGAACTGAACAGAAGTGGCATTCCAGAGCAAGGAGCCAGATAACGCCCAGGCAGGGGGTCCGATAGCCTGAATGCAGTAGGGCCATTGGGGTCAGGTTACTGGGACAGCTGCTTGCTGGGTAGCGAGCTTGGACAGACACCAAGCAGCCGGTGAACCTTCGCATTGGCTACCAAACAAAGTCCGATTGGTGGAGTGGGAGCCTCTCGCTGTAGGGCTGGGTTCGGGGGTGGGATTCAGCAGTTTGGTGGGATCCACAAAGTCCCATGTTTAGGCACTACTGCAATTCACAAACTCCCCCACAGCCCCCGCCACACACTGCAGGTGCCTCAGCTTGCTCAGCACAGGCGGTTTTGCAGTAAAAGTTCCCTTGTTGCCTGTTTCTGCTGCTAAACAGCCTGCACCCGTCTCTGTAGGCACCCACCTCTCACCTGAGCCCCAGAGCGAGTCATGGACCAGGGGAAGACTGCTGGCTGGCTGCCCGCCCAAGTTGCAGGCAGGGCCTGATCTGGTCAGTGTGCTCAGAGGCTGTCTGACTCCACAGAACAACTGAGTAGGGCCTCCTGTATAACCTTTAGCCTAGTGGTTAGGCACTCCCCTGAGATGGAGACCCCCAGTTCAGGTCCCCCTCAAAGCTGTCTTCAGGAAATGTCCCCGGGTGTGGTTACTTCCCAGGGAAGGAAGTGGGAGCTCTCTAGTGGTTGCAGGGTCAGAACGCCTGGGTTCTGTTCCAGGCTTGGCAGTGCACGTTTACCCTGCTGTCGTTCTTTGTCGTTCTTTTCTCTCTCCAGCTGGGCTAAGTTTTAATAACGAACAATCCAGCCTCCTCTCTGGGTGAGCGCAGCACCCAGCACCGTGGGGCCCTGGCTTACTTACCCTGTTAGCGCTGAGACAAGCGAGAGCAAACTCCTTTCTTCTCCCCAGGAGCCTGGGCTGGGGTGACCAGATATCCCATTGTTAAAGGGACGGTCCCATATTTAGGCCCTCCTGCAGGGGTCCTGACTTTTTCTTAAAAACTGGCAAATTGTCCCATATTTTCTCTCCCTGCCACCCCCATCAGTACTGGTGGGTCCTGCTGCTGGCCGGATCCCTGGTTGCCCACCTCCTGCCCACCAGCAGTGAGTCGGGGGGTCCAGTGGCTGACTATGGGGGTGGGGGTGCAAGGCTGATGGTAGGGCTAAGCTGCAGCACGCAGGGATGGGACGCTCCATGCCAGCCCCACCCACCCCTGTGCTTCAGAGCCAGGCTGCACTCCTTTGATCACAGTGACATGTGTGGGCACAGAGGGGCCAGCAGACAGAGAAGGAAAGAGGGCAGCATTTGATTTCGTATCTGACCCCATCACAAGAGGGGGTGGGGGAGGCACCAGGAGGAGCGCTGGCTGCAGGCTGTGCAAGTCCTCCCAAGCCACGCAGGCAGCGCCACGCCTCATCCGACAGGCGCAATACTGGCTCTGACACCGCCATGTCCCCAGGGAACAGCCCCCCGGACAGCTCCTCCTGAAAGCCCAGGACCAGTGCTGAATGCCAGCTTGAGAAGCCAATGAAACGGCTGAACAAACACACCACCACTCGCCTCCCCCGCTGCCGCCTCCTCGCTGATCCTCCACTGAACAAACTGCGAAAAGACCCAGAGCTGTCAGGGGGCCAGCAAGAGCTAGAGGCCTTGCAGCTGGCAGGGCCACCTGTGCTCCTCTAATGCCGGCCAAAGCCATTGCTCAGACTCACAGGTGTGGGGGGGAGGAGGGGGTGGAGAACTCGACCGTGACTCAGCATCGGAGTGGCTGGTGAGGGGAGTGGCTGCAGCTCACACACAGTTACAAGGGAGGATTATTATGAGTGTAATTAGCACCCGTGGAGATCTCTCTGTGCAACAGCAAAGTCAGTCGGGCTTAACTATGAGTGCCAGCTGTGCCCAGCGGTTGGCATGGCAGTGCTGCCAGATGGGGAGCTCACCCCATGGGCTAGATCCATCCAGCTACCCACCCACATTCTTTTCTTGATGCCCATCACTGTGAAATCTGAGTGCTTTCCCCCAACGGTGCATCAGACCCGTTTGAGGGAAAGTCTGCAGCACAGCAAAGACGGGCTGGTTGGTTTCCCTGCCCTGCTCTGCTTTGCACTGTGGCTGGACCTGAGATGGGAAGGGCTCGAGAAGAGTGAGGCCTTGTTCAGGCCTCCCTGTGTACACTGGGTTGACAGCTCTGAAGCAGGAAGCAATCAGCTCTTGACACCCCCCAGGTCTGGCTGTGTCCTGGGCATTAGCAGAGCGTGAGCAGTGAGGGTGTTTCTTAGGTCCCCTCCTTGCATTTCTCATGGGAGTTGCAATGTGCTGCCCATGCACAATCTCGTCATGGATGCAGCCCTGGGGGCATTTCAGCCCCAGTACGATACTTGCAATAGACACTCCAGGTTTCCAGCGTCCAACTGCACATGCACAAAGCTTGTCCCCTTGCAAAGTCTGGGGAGTCCTGGCGGCAGACCCCAATAGCACTTTCTCCCCTCACCTGCCACAGACTCCTGGCTGGGGCTGGAGTGGCTGCTTCCCTGCCGAAGGGAACAGGTGAGGCACCTACAACTGATGCTGAGGGGGGCCATGGGCACAGGGAATCCAGGGAAGAGTCGATGGCAAGTAGCCTGTTAAGGAGGATGAGGGGGGAGCCCTCCCATATGCCTCAGCCTGGGCTGCAGGTAAGGGGAGCGGTACGGCTCCCCTGGGGGCTCTTGGCACAGAGCTGCCTGGGCTCCACCCCAGGGGTGGGCGCGAGGAGCCAGTCAGCACGCACGTTTCCTGCTGGCCTGGCCAGGTGGGGCCCCTGCCGTCCGCCTGAGATGGGCCTGGCACCCCCGGGGTGAGAGGTGGTCGTCCTGGTGAAGGGGGTGATGTGTCATGCTGCAGCACCCAGGCTGTGGAGCTCCATTCCCCAGGGGCAGTTCCAGCCGTGCTATCACGCACCCCCTGGGAGTCAGAGAGAGCTTAATTCAGGTGGGTCACTAACGAGCTGTTACCTGCTAGCAAGATTCACTGACTTCTGATTTGGAGCAATGGCCTAGCTGGGCCACTTAGGGGGAGTCTCAAAAGTGCCTAATGGTTGTAGGAACACACATCCCATTCAAAGCCAATGGGACATGTGCTCCTAAATCCCTTAGGCAGGATAGGAATGGAGTTTACTTTGGCCCCTGAGCCAGCCCCACCAGCATGCTGAGCTTTTCCTCACTCAGGAACCAGGGCGCGTGTGAGATCCCAGGTGCTTCTCTCCAGCTCTGCTTTATCCCAGCATTTCATTGTACAGTCATCTCCATGGGGATTAATCTCTTCACTTGGACCAGTTATGCAGGAGCCAGAGAACACCAGGAGTCACTCAGGGTGAGCCAGGTGCACTGGCTGGGGGGAGGAGGACCCTGGAAATAGCCCCTGTAGGTTAGTACTGTGATTGCAACAGCTGGGCCCCTCCCTGTAAATCACCCTCTTAGAAAGTTGCTTTGCTGCCAGCCTTTGCCTGTAACTTCCTATCAGATGGTGGAACCGCAGCTCTCCCGGGCCTGACTACGCAAGAGGAACGAGTGAGTGTCTGAAAGCTGCAGTAGTTAGGGGGTCTCCCAGCACCTGCAATGTAACCCCCCATGGGACGGGGCACAGGCCCTGCAGGGAGGGGGCGTTGTGACGGGCTTGCTGGGGAATCCAGCCTCAGGGATTGGAACTGGGCTCAGCTGGAGCTAATGTCTCAGCAGGGCAGGACCATGAAAATCCCTCTGCTCTGCTGCCAGGGCTTCTGGGAGTCTCCTCGGCTGGGTTCATCCCAGTATCACACAAGGGCCTGCTGAGCCCCTAAGCTGGGCCCCAGACTAATGAACCTGGGCTGCTGCAGGCAGCTGCATTGCTCTGGAGTCAGGGAGCTACGGTCTCTGTGCTGATGTGCTCAGAGCCCTGAGTCTGCTCCCTGAGAGGGACCTGCCCCTTCACCACTTCCCCCAGCTCCCCGCTATCTTGGGTGCAGCTGAATTCCCTGGAGTCGTGGGCTCTTCAGTTAATGCCCCCGATCCCCAGCCTTGTCCTTTGTGCTAAGATGCTGCAGTTGTCTCTGAAACGCTAATGGTGTGAGTGCCTCCCCTACCCCACAACCGTGGTGGGGCAGCTTGGTTCTGTACCTGTGCTGGGCACTAGTTCTTTCAGCTGCCAAAGCCTGAGAGAGGTTAAACGAATCAGATCCTCAGTGGGAAAATCTCTGTGTTTGGTTACTGCTTCTGGCCCTCTGAATGCAGTGGGAGATTAGCCAGGTCTTTGTCTAATTGGTTTATAAACTAGGGAATTTAACTTCAGTATCCGAAAAGATAATGGAGCAAAGAATCAAGCAATCGATTTACAAACACCTAGCAGATAATCAGGTGATAAGTAACAGCATGGATTTGTCAAGAACAAATCATGTCAAACCGAGTGGATAGCTTTCTTTGACCGGGTAACAAGCCCTGTGAATGGGGGCGGGGGAAGCAGTAGATGTGGTATATCTTGACTTTAGTAAGGCTTTTGATACTGTCTTGCATGACCTTCTCATAAACAAACTAGGGAAATGCAACCTAGATGGAGATACTATGAGGTGGGTGCATAACTGGAAAACTGTACTTGGAGAGTAGTTGTCAGTGGTTCACAGTCATGCTGGAAGTCCCATAGGTATCGGTCCTGGCTTCTGTTCTGTTCAATATCTTCATCAATGGTTTAGATAATGGCATAGAGTGAACACTTATAAGGTTTGTGGATTATACCAAGCTGGGAGGGGTTGCAAGTGCCTTGGAGGATAGGATTAAAATTCAAAATGATCTGGACAAACTGGAGAAATGGTCTGAAGTAAATAGGATGAAATTCAATAAGGCCAAATGCAAAGTTCTCCACTTAGGAAAGAACAATCAGCTGCACACATACAAAATGGGAACTGACTGCCTAGGAAAGACACTGTGGAAAGGGATCTGGGGGTTGTAGTGGATCACAAGCTAAATATGAGTCAACAGTGTAACGCTGTTGCAAAAAAAAGTCATTCTGGGCTGCATTAGCAGAAGTGTTGTAAGCAAGACATGAGAAGTCATTCTTCCACTTTACTCTGTGCTGATTAGGCCTCAACTGGAGTGTTGTGTCCAGTTCTGGGTGCCACATTTCAGGAAGGATGTGGACAAATTGGAGAAAATCTAGAGAAGAGCAACAAAAATAATTAAAGGTCTAGAAAACAAGACCCATGAGGGAATGTTGTGGAAAATTGACCACACAGTTGGTTTTGGATCAGACAGCCTGAGGCTCCTTTATTTTATATGAGCATCTATGCAAGGAGAGTCAGCATGGCCCCATGCAAGGTGGCAAGCTGCTCTGGCCTCCTTAAATGTTAGCTAGCTTATAAAGATTAAAACCACAGACAAATTACACATACTTCCGTATTAATTACCTTATTTGGAATACATTGCAAAATTAATATAAGCCAAAAGCAAAAACAAGCGTCTCGCCCACTAGGCCCCCCCCCCCCATTACTCACTGTCCATTCTTTTGTGGTCAGTGACCTTTCTAACACAACTGTTGTGGTTCTATATTTCATGAGCCTGGCCATTGCAACTTATGCTACTTGGGGACTTTATCACCCTGCCCCTCATGCCCTTTATACACACGAAGCCGTTGTTCCGTTTTGGGAACTTTCCACTGTGACTCCTTTTACCTCTTGACACGCCGAAGCAACTTTCCCTCACTCTTTCATCACTCTGTCCCCCTCCTCTCTTCCCCTTATCCACAGAGACAAGCTGAACCAAAGTTCAACACAGCCTAGAAATGAGCTTATCCAAAGTTTAGGCCTAAAAGCCTGGCCAAAGTTGTAAGCCCACCGTATTTTCCCTCACAGAAGATTGGAAAAAATTGGGTTTGTTTAGTCTGGAGAAGAGAAGACTGAGGGGGGACATGAGAGCAGTTTTCAAGGACATAAGATTGTCACAAGGAGGAGAGAGAAAAATTCCTCTTGTTAACCTCTGAGGACAGGACAAGAAGCAATGGGCTTCAATTGCAGCAAGGGAGGTTTAGGTTGAACATTAGGCAAAATTTCCTGTCAGGGTAGTTAAGCACTGGAATAAATTGCCTAGGGAAGTTGTGGAATCTCTGTCATTGGAGGCTTTTAAGAGCAGGTTGGACAAACACCTGCCAGGGGTGGTCTAGTTAATACTTAGCCCTGCCATGAGCGCAGGGGACTGGATGACCTCTTGAGGTCCCTTCCAGTTCTATGATTCTATGCAATAGCTTTGTAAATGCATGAAACTTCCTCAGAGTGTGGAACTGTGAGTCCTTCCTGAGTATATTCTTGTGTATCATCCCCTCTCTAACCCTCTGCCTGCTAGAGCTCTTGTCCTCGTGGCCTGTATTCCTTCCCTTTCCCCTGTGCAGCCTGTTATCCGGCTGGTGTGAGGTCTGTTCTTCCGTCGATGCCCTGGAGAGTTCTTTGCATATCTCTTAGTAACCATGGGGGAGTTTCTGCATCATGCTCAATGTATGAGGATTCCCCTGGCCCGGTGGGTGAGCCAAACCTTGGGACGGGCTTGCTGGATGGTGAGTTGCAAATTAGACTTCCTATCAATGAGAAGCAGTGATGCCATATAGACCTGCAGTGTCTGGAGATCCCACTCCCTTCTGGCTTCCAGGGCGTGGGAATTACAAATACGGAGCTGGCCCTGGTAGGATCCATCTCCGATTTCACACAAGGCCCAACGTGTGCCAGGGCAGGTGCATAGCGGCCTTCAGCCAGTCTGGTGCATTTAGGAAAGTGGCTATCTGGTAATATTCCTAACGAGTCATTAATTCAGAGCTCTCAAAGAGCTGAGCCAGCAGGGCAGGAATGTGTGAGAGAGAACCTGAAATGGGGGGTAGAGAGTCAGGCGAGCGCAGGTGGAGGAGATGGAGTCTCGTTCCTCTGGTACACTGGGGATCTGCTATTTGCAGCCAAGTTCCATGGGGAAAGGGCTGAGGCTTTAGCCACAGGGGCTGGTTCTTTAGTCTCCCAAGGGAGAGGAGCTTTGTGGGGACAATTCAGACCTTGCACCTCCCCAATGGGCCCCCCTTTGTCCCCTGAAGGTGGGTTGGGAGGAAAGCAGGGGGCAGATTGTCCTCACCTAGCCTGTGCTACCACAGAGCTCAGCTAATGTAGGGGCAGGTCCTGGACATGGCTCTGGAACCAGGCTCTGGCTGGTGTCATCCAGGCCACGTTATGAAATCCAGAACCCTTCCAAATGTCTCCAACTCCCTGCGGCACCTTCAGTGCTAGATTCATGGCTCCCATTGAGCCTTGCAAACGCTACCAGGCTGGGGGTGCCTCTGCAGAGCACAGCTGAGTCTCCTCTCTGCTCCATGTGAGTGGTTTTTGGAAAGCATCACTTTAGTCTGTTCTTGGAACTGATGGGCTCCACCTGGCCTGCCCCCGCTCCACCTCCCATGCACATTGTCTGTGCAGGGTGCACGGCTGGGTGGTTTTCAGAGCCGTGATATTCACAAGCGCCTCAAGGGCCCTCCCCCAGGGGAATTGGTAATTGAAGTAAAGACTAACTCTGGGATCCAGGCAGGCGGGTGGCCATTCACCCGGCTGGGCAGCGCCACACTGGCAGTTCTATTGCACTCCCTGGCTGTGCCGCTCCTCAGGCTTGTCAGCACTCACAGGAGAGACCAGGACCTCAGGATCATAGAACCCCTTAGTTTAGTTTTGTCACAGGCCTGGAGCCTGAGGAGACTTGATGCACAAATCAGGCAGCCGAGTTTCCCCTCAGATTTCCAGTGTGGCTGTCTCAGAACAGAGGGAGTTAGTGTCTGTCTTCGTGTCCGTAGCTTTGAGACGCTGGCCCGAGACCTCAGCAGACCAGCCCTGGGGCGCTCTGTTCCCCATCAATGCCAGGAAACAGCGACTTCTGGAACGATTAATGGTCCAGGCGGGAGCCACCTCGGTGGTGACCCAGTGCACAGCAAATGGAGCTTCCCCTTGGACCGAAGTCTCAGTCTCCAGCATTAGGACCAGACTACAGCAGTTAAGTGTTTGGCCAAGTAAATGAGACCTGTCCTTGCCACCGCCCAGGCGCCAGGGAAATCATGTGCAGCTCTGGGTGGAGAGGGGTCTCCTGCTCTGCGTGGTTCTAGTTGGAGTGTGTGAGCTAAGGAGGGGGGTACTGGATGGACCAGGCTATGCAGCCACCCACCTCCAGCTCTCCAGCCCAAGTCTGAGCCAGGTTAGTATTGCCTGCAAGTCCCCTGCCTCGGAGAGCTCCTTGGTGCCTAACGGGCAGGCGTCCCTGTCGCTGACATCCGCTCTTCTTAGCAGAGAGGTGAGGGCTCAGCCGGATGTGGCGTTAACCCCCTTTGCCCAGGGAGGGGCTGGGCCAGGGGGCAGGGGCTGGGCTGCCCCTGCTCAGTGGATAAACGGCCCTGGAAAGTGCTGTCTGTGAAGCCAGCTCCTTCCACCAGCACTCGCATCACGCTCAATGGAAACTGATCTCAGCTGCCTGGCATTTAATTAGACTCCTGGTTAGCTGACAAGCTGCTTCCATGCAGCCTGTCGGTGAGTGGCGGGCAGGTTGGCACTGGTTTACAGCCCAGGCGGTGGTCATCTCTGAGGCAGTCGGGATGGCTGCTTCGCCTTGTGGTGTCTCTCCCACTCTGATCGCTGCTCAGAGCCACCCCCCGCTGCCTGTATTTCTCCCCAGGGAGGAGAGGGCAGGGCCAGGCTGTAGCAGGGTCCAGATGGGCCCCATAAGGAGTTTCTCTCCTATCAGCAAGGAGAGGTTTCTTACCACGTCCTGGAAATGCCAGTTCAATGGTAACGCACCATGCTAGCACGCTGGTGGTTACGTCCCCCTGTGGCTTAGCAGGGTTTGAACCCAATACCTCCAGCACTCGGAGCATGGCCCTCCACCCCTTGCCCTAAAGCTGTAATCCCACTAGCTGGCAGCAGTAGTTGGCACTTATCTGTGTATGTGGAAAGCCCTAGGAGAGTACATGTAACACGCATGGAAACCGTGGGTTGGCTCAATGCCGAGGCTGGTGACTCTACACCTGCCGGGTGTGTCTGCAGTACAGGGCAGCCCCTGACCTCTGACACCTATGGGGGAAACAGGGTTTATGTAACCAGCGGTGCCGTGCGTGGGGCACAGGATAGACTGGGGAATGACCGGCCTCTGGTTAGTTCAGTCTCAGGTTAACTGGGTTATTTGGTCCCTGAGAAACAGAAAAGCTGCTGGCAGGTCTGTGCCTTTTCCAGGCTCCATGTTCCTTGCTGATTCCCGCTCCCCCAGTGCCAGCCTGGGCCAGAGACTCGGTTGTGGGGCCTGTCTCGGTGTTAGCTCTGTTACTCCTGCCCGAAGCGTCCAGCTGCCTCCGGGGTGGTCTCAGCTGTGTCTGATTTCGGCACGTCCAGTGTAACGGGCCGACAGGGCTGCGTCTGAGTGGTGAGGGGAACTGTGCCTTGCCTTGCTGGTGTAACCTGTCCTCTGTGCGCCTGGAAACAAGCCGCCTCGAGCCTGCTCTCCTTGCCTGGCCTGGAGCAGGGGCCAGCCCTGCAGCTTTATTTTAAGGCATGTTAATTCAAGGCAAATTAATCAAATTTCTCTGACATCCAAATTAATAGCAAATGAGGTAATTACGTGCGGTGCCATTAGTGTGATGGAGGAGCCTGGACTGGGCTCGGCCGAGTGGAGATTGGAAAGGCCAAAAGGCTTTATTTTATTCTTTGCAAAGGAGAAGGGGGGAGCCCCGGGAGCTGAAAGGACTCTCGGCTGGCGGCTGGGGAGCCTGCACGTGTCCCTTCCTTGGGCTGGAGGGGAGAGGCTCGGAACTGCTCTGGGGGCAGTAGGAGTCAAAGCACATTGCTAGCAGGATGGCCTAGGTGGCAGCTCCCCTCCGGGCCGCGGGGCGGTATGGATGGGCTGTCCCACAGCAGCGCCGCGTGAGCAGGAGGATCGAGGGCTGCAGTAATAGCAACCCCAAGAGACAGAGGGTGAGAAACCAGCCTGCCAAGGAGCCTGTTACTGTCTCAGACATGGCCATAAACCTGTTCCCAGCTGCCTGTTTCCACCAGATAAAGCAGCAGGACAGGTCTCTGCGGTGGCTGGGGACCAGGCAGAGAGCTGTGGCCGTCGGCCTGCACAAAAGCCACTGCGGCTTATCGCCCAGCCATGCCCCTTGCTGCCAAAGCGGCTGCTCCCTGTGATAAAGGTTACAATGGGCCTGAGCCAGCCCTGTGCCTGCTCGGCAAACCCGCTTCTCGGTATTGGCCCCCTTTTGTGCGCAGCCTGGAAGGCAGGCGAGATTCATGGGCAGCCAGGCAGCAGCCGATAAGGAGTGTGATGTCCAGGCTGACGATGAGGCTGAGGGAGCAGGCTGGCTTGGGAGGGAGGAAATGGCTCTTGGCCACGGCTCTCACCCCAGAGCATTTCTGTGACCTGCAGCTGCATTACTGTTCCCTCTTCCACCACGCACCCATGCAGCACACACCCCCTCTCGCAGCGCACGCATGCACACTCGTCACACGCCCTCTCACATCGCACGCATGCACGCTCATCGCACGCATGCACTCTTACAGCGCACCCATGCACACGCTCCTCTCACGCACACGCCCTCTCACAGCACACACGTGCACACATCACATGCACATACCCTCTCGTGTCCACGCGTGCACACTCACACGCACACACTCTCACAGTGCACACATGCACACTCTTGCACACACACTCCCTCTTGCAGCGCAGGCATGCACGCTCATCACACACACACTCTTGCAGCACACACATGCACACTCTTGTCACACGCACATGCTTTCACAGCACATGCCCGCACACTCATCGCACGCACACACCCTCTCGCAGCACACGCATGCACACTCATTGCACGTACACACTCTCTCGCAGCACACGCCCTCTCACAGCGCACATATGCACACTCATCACACGCACACACCCTCTCGTGTCGCACGCATTCACACTCATCGCAGCACATGCCTTGTCCAGTGGGCCCGTTGGTTAGTACCGAACGTGACTGTCGGAAAGTCTGTGGGTGACAAGCTCTCGGTTGGGTTTCCCTCTCAAGAGCTGGTTACCAAGTGTTGCCTCAGGAAGGTGCTTTTCCTTCCTCGCCTGCGCTTGCTGCTTGGCTGTTGTGCCCTTGCCTGTGACGCCCCAGCTGTTCTCTTGCCTGCGCGCTGGTTGCATTGATTGTTTGTAATATAATATTTATTGAGCCCTCCTGAGAAACTCGCACGTGGCAGGTCCTTGGTGAACATCCGAGAAGTTTGGCTTTTCTCCCTGATGCAGCAGGCTTTGCTTGGGGGAGACGCACCTTCAGGCTAGTGGTTTGTGCAGGGCAGTTTTCGGACTCGTGCAGAGCATGGTGAAGTGGTTCAAGCGTACCACTGGCGAGTTTGAGAGGGGAACTAGATGTCAGTAATCACATGGGTTCAGGAAGCAGCTAAAAGGGAAGAGAGGTCACCCTGGGAGCCAACCTGGTTGTCAAGTCATCACTTAAAAGAAAAGCCCTTTTGTAAGGAGCATTATTGCCAGCTAATAAAATATCAGACAAATTCTTGAGAGAGCTCTTAGGATCTGAAAGTCTGTGATAAATCTGGTAGCTGTGTAACTCACTTGAAATTACAACGTGTAGCAATGTGATTAAAGCTCCCTGTTTAACACACAGACCTTGTTACTGGCGAGCAGCAACAGGATGCTTGGGGGAATCGGGCTGGTGTGTAACAAGGCTTCCATGACAAATTACTTAGGCATCAATTAGCTGACTAGGAAAATGGCACCTGAATCTTTTTGTTTGCAGTAAACTGGTCTCCAATTAACCTGATGTGGTGATTGTCTGTAAGGGATAGTAATGCACTCAGAAGCATCTTACTCGCAGGAGGGATGAACACAGGCATAAGGACACGTGCATCCCTGTTTCTAACGTGCATGGTTTCAGGGCTCTGGAGAAGAGGCAGTGAGGCCAGGGTAGCCTGGACTGAAGGCATGAAACTAGAGCATGAGCCCTAGAAGTGAAACCTAGATCGGCACCCGAGTTAAAAGAATGTGCCGCTGAGCAAATGAACACAACCCCCCACCCTCGGGGAATGTCTTACGGGCCCAGGTGTGTGTAGTTACAATTCAGCAGCCAGATCCTCAGAATAACACGTGTGTCTAGAACAACTTCTACTGCATAGGTTGGAGGTGATTCCCTAGCTGAGATTTGCTCTGAGAATAGGACAAAATCCTTCTGGTTTGCACTTTAAACTCTGGCCAGGACTGGGCGGCAAATAGGAGGGTGCACTTTGGACTGTAGCAAGAAATCCCTGCCTGAGCCTCTGTGCCTGAAGCCTGGACAGGGTGATGGGACCCGGATGGGGCAGAGCCCTGGAGGGTGGGCTGCCTGGAAAGCCCGTGACCCATCTACCTGGGTGGAACACCCCAATGTGCTCTCTGCAGTGGGGCAAGGCTGGGCTGCCCTGACTGTGCCAGAGGCTGGGACTTTAAAGGCAGAGCACATGGTCTGCCCCTGCCCCTGTTGATCCAGGAAGTGTGCAGACAGGCTCCGTCCTGTCGCTTGGGAGGAAAACACCTGCAGCATATCAACCAAGGTCCCCGCTGTCAGAGCTACCTTCTCATTGGGGCTTGGTGCCCAGGGCCAGCTGGTCTTTTCTGGAAACCAGGAGTCAGTCAGAGAGGCTGAGAGGAGGAGGAGCAGCCTCTGGGGGGGCGAGGGGACATCTCCCCAGCAGGGCTCTGCTGTTCTGGGACACTCCCCTCCAGCGACGGGGCGGTGGACTGGAGGTATCAAGCCACCAAAGATACAATCTGGGCTAAACCCACGTTAAATACAAGCATGTCCAGATGCCAGGGGGCAGCCTCCCATCCGGGCCCCCACTGGGTCCTTGCTCACCCTTTCCATGCGTGCTGCTGGGGGGTGGAGAAGGTGCTTGCTATTCTGTGGCCTGGCTGTGAAGGTGACAAGGGGACTGGGGTGTGCACAGGTGTTCCCCAGCACCCATTCATGGTAACCTGGTGCTTTGGCCATCCTGAGGTGCCCCAGGCCTCTGCTGACTGTGCCGTTGGGGGGAGAGGGGGTGCTCACCTGCCTGGCCTTCGTGCCAGCCTGGGCATGTGGATAAGGAGCCGGGTCCTGTTCCCTGAAGGGAAAAGCTTGTCTCAGTCCTCTCAGGGTTTGAGCTGGGAACCCTCCAGAATCCAGCCCTGGCCCTGTGCTGCTGTGGGTGCAACCAGGCCTGGGCCAGGAAGACCCACAGAGTTTGGATATAAGGTTCATGGAGAGGGTCCATTGCCAGAGAGCACTGGGGACAGGGCAGCAGGAGGGAGCACTGGCAGAACAGGGAGCAGGGATGCCAGGTGCACTCTGGTTTGCTGGGTGGCCCTTTGGTCACATTGGCTCTGGTCTGCATTAGGCTGAATTCACTGCTGCTCAGAGAGAACTCGGTTGATGTGGCTTTGAACTGAGGCTTGTGTCCCTTCTTCAGTGGAAATTACAAACCACCAGCAAAGGCTCAAGGGGTTTAGACACCCTGGTGCTTGCTGGCCCTGGAGCTGAGAGATCAGCTGCACCTGCTGCCCTGGTTCTCTGGGGGTTCTGCATGGCTTGGAGTCCAGCACCCCAATGCAATACCCTACTTACAAGACTGGCATTCATGGGTTATTCTCTTTGCAGCCCAGTCTCGGCGCGCGAGTCTCATAAATATTAATGACACTGACATATGGATGATCCATGGGAGGAGGAATGGAGGGAGAAGAGTAAGTTGCCAATTGTGAAAGCACAACTCATCCCAAATCTAACATCAATGCAACAAAACAAATCCAGTCTCCAAGCGTAGGAGTGGGGAGGGAACGGGAGAGCTGCAGAGAAGCAAAAGGGTCAGGTGAATTGGGGATGGGAGTGGGTGGCACAGAACTTAATCACTCGTCTTTCATGTCTGGAGATGAGTTCAAATCCTGTCTTGCCGCACGAGAGAAATGTAGCTTGATTATCACAGACCTGACACGCAGCTTAGCAGTGCTGGCCGCTTTGGATCAAGAGAGCCAGGACTGGAGTAGCTGTGGGCTGGGGATTAGCGGCTTCGGCAGAGCGGCGTGCATAGGGCCTAGGGCTGGGCTACCGGGTTGGGGCAGAGGAAATGCAGGTCAGGGCTGAGCTGCATCAGAGAGCTGCAAGGGTACACGTTGTCTCTGCAGCTGATGCTGTTAATTTGCTTTCATAACCGTTGAGTTCACTGCTAAAATAAGAGCCTGGATCTCTGATTTTTCTGGGGGTTGCAGGTGGGTCAGGCCTTTCCTTCACCTGCAGATGCACCGGTGCAGAGCCAGCCCAGACCGAGCCCCCACCTGGGACTGCCCCATGGCAGCAAGGAGTTACATAAGCGAGTCTCTGCAGCAGAGGAGCCAGGATGATAAATGTGGAAGTCTGCTGCAGGCTATTGCTGACCTAATTTCAGATATCATTGTGGCTCTTGTCATCTGTTGCTGCTGTCTCAGTGCAGATGGGCTGACAGTGAGCGAAGTGTGGGAGGGAGGCAATGCCGTGGGAACGCCACGTGGTTCCTGGGGGCTCGTGGGGGAGCGGGGAGAATCTGCAGACCTGGCTCAGGTAAAATATTCCAATTCAGTATTTGATTCCCAAAGATGAGGCTGGGGAAAGGGTCCTCAGGCAAACCCAGGGCATGTGCAGGAGGTGCTGCTGCTGGGGCCTGACCCTCCCGTTACTGGGATGATGCACATGAGATATTCAGTGTCCGGCTCAACTTGGTCCCTCTGCATTGCTCCCAAGCTACGAACACACGCCAGCTATGCAGTGTGCTCAGTGTCAGTGAGACGCTGTAGCTATTTGTCTCTGCTTGGGAAGAGACACCCTCCCTCTGCCCTGCAGCTCGGGCAGGGAGCTCAGCGCTCACCCCTCCCATGTGGTCTGAGGTCCCACCACCACCCCGTTTCCTGGGCTGCAAGAAACTTCCCCTTCAATGCACCCAGCAATGAGGCATGTTCCCCTAGAAGATCTTCTATGGGGTCTCAGCAGCTCCTGCTAGGATCAGTCACTCTAGAAGGCATTGGTGACAGACTGGAAAGAAGTGGAGAAAATCAGCATAACTCTGTTCAGGTAGCATTAAGAACGCAGCTGATAAAACCACTGGAGAAGGAAACCCAGGAAGATTTGCAAAAATGTTCCAAGGAGCCTAGCAAGCAGGGCCAGTTCCAGCCTTTTCTAGACACACCTCTCTCTGCTGTCTCTGGGCAAAACATGCTTGCCTGCTACTGATGGAGGACAAATCTCATTCCTAGTTAGGCGAGGGTGACTTCCAAGAAAGCTGCAGAACCTGGAAAAGCAAAGTTGCCTCTCAAGTTGTGTGTGTAAAGATGGAAAGTGCTGTAAAAATCCCAGAATCTGCTGCAGCGTGATCCCCCTGTGTCACAGAGTCCCCAGGCGATGCTTTGGAACTGCTCCCCACAAAGCCAGTCAGGACTTTGGGGAGCCTCCTCTCCCTTGGAGCAGACTGTGTGCAGGGCAAGAAGCTCACACGGCTTCACCTCCTGGGTCTGACCTTGGAGCATTCAGCATGTGCCCCTCCGTGCCCTTCCCACAGTGAGTCCGCCCAGGTGGGGCCCTGGGGAAGCCAGAGGGTCCTGCCCCCCACTTTGCAGTCAGATGTGACTCTCAGCCAGCCAGTAACACAGAGGTTTATTTGATGACAGGAACAGGGTCTAAAACAGAGCTTGTAGGTACAGAGAACGGGACCCCTCAGCCGGGTCCATCCTGGGGCCCAGCGAGCCAGACCCCCACGTCTGCCCTCACTTCCCGTCCCCAGCCAGCTCCAAACTGAAACCCCCTCCAGTGCCGCCTCCTCTGCTGAGTTCCTTTCCCAGGCCAGGAGGTCGCCTGATTCCTTTGTTCTCCAATATCTTTAGCTATCACCTTGCAGGAGGGAAGGGCCCCAGCCATTAGTTGCCAGGAGACAGAGTGTTGACCATTTATGCACACTGGCCTTTATCCCACCCCCTAGAGACTTAAGAAATGCATAGGGGAAACTGAGGCACCCGTACACTATTCAGAGGAAACATTAAGAACAGCCCCACTTCCTCATACCCTGCAATCCTAATCCTGAGCAGGGACATTCACCACTGAGTCGGCGGGTCTCAGCCCAGCCTGTCACCCTCATGATGAAATCCCCAGCCTGGCATGCACACAATCTCTGGGGTGGTTCTGCAGGCTAAGCTTGAGATGCGTGAAGAGAGCTGTATTTAGAGGCCCGGAAGTGGCATAGCCGAGGGAGCGGACGATGAGGATTGAGTGGTGTTGGCAGCGGTGGGGGCGGGGAGGAGCCCAGGAATGGAATAGCACCTGGCTGGGGCAGATAGGGGAGAAGCTGCACAGGTTGGGATTGCAGGGCATTGGCCGAGCTGGGAGGTGTAGGAGTGTAAGTAGCGGGAGGGCTGCAGGTCTGGACTGAGAGCATCAACAGAGCCGCAGAGGAAGTTTGCCAGTCACCTGCTCACTATTCCTGAATCTCCCCAGAGCCGTCAGCGGCCACAATTCATTATATCACTTTTTAAAATGAAGCTCCACTAAAATTTGAGACTTCCGGGCAGCGAGCTTGGCAGGCAGAGGCTGCTGCCCTGCCCGACCTGGCTGGGTGCCACTGACGTCCAGGGGCTGGCGCCATCGGCCCCCTCTGCTAATGGGAGAGGAAGTGAACCTTAAAACTCTCCCGTATCCCTGACACCAGCTTTGCTTAAAAGGTAAATGCAGCCTGACGATTTAAGTGCCTTTGTTATTGCTGCTCTGGGGATGTCGCTCCCACTCCTCTCAGCTGCCAGCCTGCAAAATGGCCTCTGATTCCATATTACAGCCGCATGGGCCTGGCCTGCCTAGGCAAAGACTGAGGGCTGCGGGGGCCCACCTCCATGCAGAGCTCTTCTAGGAGAGGCCACTACAGTGTCCCGCTAGCACAGGGGCCTGTCTGCCTCTGCCCAGTGACAGCCGGGGAGGGAATGGCTCCACCTGGAGAGATCTGAACGTTCAGCTTTGTTCCATGAGTGCGTTAAAACGAATCACCCGGAAGGGAGATGCACAGTAACCGGGCGCGAATGAGGGGGAGACTGGGAACAGCCAACGCTTAAAAACTGTAAGGAAACTATAAGCCCTGCAAAGAGTTAGCCTGGTTCCTGGAACTGAGTCATTGTTCTGGGGAAGCTCGACTTGTGGGGTATGTTAATCCCCAGTGACTGTGCCGCTAGCCAGGAATTCAGGGAAGGAGCTAGGAAGATCTTTTTTCCTTTTATGTGAGGATGCTTCATTTATTTCATATTTTAAAGGGATGCTGCACAGAAATGGGCCGGCTGAGTGCAGCATCCTCCCGCTACCACAGCTGGCTATTTAACCCCCTCTGCCCAGGCCTCCTGGGGTTAACAGCACTCCTGTGCCTACCCCCCTTGGAGGTGTGGCAAGGGCATTGCCGGGTGGCAGATCCTATGATGGAGGAGCCAATATCCATCCCGACGGAGGTATTGTCTCAGGGCCTGTCCTGCCTCTTGGTCCTGCTCCTTTACTCACCTGGGCCTGATTCTCAGAAGTGCTGAGCAGCCAGAACTGGAGTCAGTGGGATCGGGGGCGGGGGGGTAGGTGTGTGTGAAAACTGATAAATTGTACAGTCTAGTGCTTGACCATCCTTTGGGTCATTATGAAATATATTCAGGAGACCAGATAACCCTGACTGATGTGGGTTATTGCTATAAGCCAATAATAAGGCAAAGGTTCCCAGTCTCCGGGGAGCTGTCTCATGCAGCGTTGTTACATTCACCTTATGCAGGTGTGCGTCCAACCTTACACCCCTACAGCCATCTTTGGATACTCTACAGGGCCGGCTCTACCATTTTTGCTGCCCCAAGCAAAAAATAAAAATAAATAAAAGCTGCTCGGACTGTGCTGCCCTGAGAATGGCCGGAATGCCGCCCCTTAGCATGTGCCGCCCCAGGCTTGTGCTTCCTCCACTGGTGCCTGGAGCCGGCTTGCCAATAAAAGGAACTGCAGACATGCTCTGAAACTAGACTTAACCAATCAGCTTTCTCCTTTGTTGTCCTGGTACCATGGCATCCCCTGTCTCTCTGTTCTGAACACGTGCATTCCAAGTACCAAGGGGAGTGACAGCACCTCCTAGGTCTGTACTAGGGTTGAACAACCATATGTCTTGTCCTCTTCCTTTGGGACATTGTAGTACAGGCCTGGGAGAATATCTCCACCTCTGTTGCTATGGTAAAGCACTCGTCTGTCCTGATCTTGACAGCTTCCTTGTTTGCTCAAGCCAAAACTTACTTAAGTGAATACAAGGGGTTATGCAATACTTAGCTTTAGTGAGCAGGGTTATGTTAAAAGCATCGGCCAATTTAGGCTACCTAACTGCTATTATATTACTATTATGTGCTTGATATGAACTGATAGCTGTATGACGGGGTTAATACGTATTGGTGATGTGATAGATAAATGCTGGCCCAGCACAGGAGAGTCAGAAAAGCGCTGGTCACTTCTCCATGTCACCCTCAGTTCAGTTATACAGGTGCCCGTCTGTGCGTGCGGCTGAGTAATGTGCTAGATGTAACAGTCACACGTCACCATAACTTATCCCCATGTTGGTCAATCCCGCACAGCTCACCTGGGGCGCCTGAGCACCGGCACTGCTTTGGCCTAACACCATTACACGCAGTCATTAGGAATCTTGCTGTGCTTCCGTCCCACCCCCTTCGCCAGCTCCAGGAGATGAAACTGGGCCTGTTGACGGAGCCTGGGCAGTGGCCTTTCCAGGCTGGGCTCCTGCAGAGAAGTGCTGCGCTCGCTCGCGTGATGTCCTTGCTGTCGTGCTTCCTCCAGTTCCTGCTCACCCTCCTCTCCAAAGGCCCTTCCTATCCCTGGTGGTGGGCTGGTAGCTCTCTCCTTGGGTGTGTGCTGGTGGGAGTGGACTCCTCGGTTCCCCAGGGCCTTAGATGGAAATGTTCAGAGTCCGTGGGGCTGAATTTCATTCCTACGTCTGTACTTAGGCCGCTGACAATTCCCGGACAGACCAGGCACCTGCAGCTTCTCGTGAGGTCTGTGTGACCTGTGGTGTGATGGGGCCTGGCCCCGGGGCGTTCTCACAGCACACACAATCTGGTCACAGCAAACAGGGTTCAGGTCCCTGTTCCTGAGCTGCCGAAATATCAATTTCAGAGCCCAACTTTAGCCCCCCGTGTTCAAACATTTCAGCCGAATGACTTGTCTGAAGGTGAAATAGCAGCGACGTTGGGCGTTCCTGGGTGACATCCTGGCCCTCTGACTCTAACCTCAGACTGGGCTGGGGTGGCGGGGGATGGGCCTGACCGTTTTTGGCAGTTATGTGGATTTACTGTTGAAACAAACTGCCGGGCCTTGTTGCGTGGGTCTCTTCAGTGCTGCTGCTTTGCTCAGGGGCCTGTACCTGGCGGAAGGGGAGTCTCTCTCACTCGTATTGGCCCCTCAGAGGAAAGTCCATGGGCAGAGAGAGGGCAACGGCTCCTTTACAGGAGGGCTGATGTAACTCTTACTGATCAGGCTTATATTTGGGGGCGAGTGGTTGATGGCCAGTTCTGTTGGGTTTAACCCTAAAAACAGCGTCTTATGCCTGGTGGGGATTTTGTAAGGGGGCAGGTGCCCCCATACGCATGCATTTCCCTTGTACGTCCTTCCTGTGCCACAGTGAACACAGATGTACAGAGCAAAACTCTACAGCCTGAAAAAATGTGCCAAGGAGAGAACCCCAACCAACAGCTTGGGAGAATGGAGAGAACAGGTCTGAGCAGCCTCTGCTGTTAGAAGGGGCATCACCTCTTCCCGCCTGCTCCCTCACCCAAGCTACCAACTGACCATTCGCTCTGAACGCCCGTCTTCCCAGCAGCCCAGGGAGATGCATCCTGGGAAAAGCGTTGGCACTTGGCATGCTTGTTGTGCCCTGCAATGTAATGCTCCAACGGGGATTGTTCTCTGTTCAGTAGGGAACTAGCTGTTAGTGTGGAGCGCATGCTGGTCCACGTTTCCGTTGCTCTGTGCAAATGCAGGACAACAGTGCTCCCTGACCTCCAGCACAGAATTGACAGCTCACGTCCCTTATTCTGCTCTGGCCTGCATGGGGGCAGGGCTGCCTTCACGCTGCTGGTAAGTGGCTTTTCTCCAGAGCTGCACAGAGTGTGACTTCTGACCCATTCATGTAGAAAAACAAGTCTGGACCTTTTGTCTGTTGTTCACCCACTAGGAATTTCCTTGGCTTTAGCATCTGGCCTGTGGTGCCTGTCAACAACCTAATTCACTTCCCAGCATGAATGGGACCTACCCTGCCCAGGGAAGTCCACTGCAGGGACCTGGCGAGAGCTCCAGACAGTGGTAGCACTACTGCACCAGTGAGGCTCGTCCCCACACCCTGGGCCTCACGCTGGTCTAACGCTGCTGGCATCCCTAGCTGGACTAGCATTACGCCTGGCTGGCGTCGGTGCCATCCAGCTCAGAGCCGGGCCCCAGCTGTGCACAGGCTTCCGGCGAGCCAGAGACTCCGGAGGGGGCCCGGCCCGGTCTCGTACCAGTGGCCATAGGGCACTCAGAGCCTGGAGGCAAATGTCCTCGCTGCCTGGTCCCTCTCTCCTGCTGGAAGACGGAGCGTCTGTTGGCAAGAGGTGGCTACGCAGGGAAGAGACCAAGAGACTCTCGTCCTTCCATCCCAGCTGGAGGCGCCCAGAGCTAGAAAGCAGGGACCATGGGGGCAAGCAGGGCATGTCCAACATGAGGAGGAGGAGGGAGCAGCCCAGTTCAGTGCTCGTGGAAAACAAGCGCCGGTCAGCGTTCCTGCAGTGACGGACAATGGTTATACTGGACTCAACCACCCCGCACTCGGCTGCCTCGCGAGAGCCGCCACCCCTTGTTTAGACTTGATGAGACCAGTGCGTATTTGAATACATCCTGCAGGCAGCCAGAGACTAATTAAAATGAGGAATCTGGGTCACTAAAAGGACGTAGTTTCCAGTGATTCACCTGCCAGAAAATCCCCGAAGAAACCTGCACTGGGGCTTTCAGAGCAGAGAGAGACTCCGGCTCCTCCTCTCTTCCTCTCGCTGTTGCTTCTACTGACCTACTTTCTCTGCATGGCACATGTTAACGAGCTGCCGCTGCTCCTTGGGGGAGAGACCTGCCACTCCAGGGCTTTGGGTTCTACCCTGTCCTGGGAGCTAGATCCTCTTTAATCTTGCTGCTGAGATACGGCTTTGAAGAAGGCAGCTGGATGCCAGGGTGATGGGCACCTTTCTAACCCTAGATGGGTTGGAGGGGGAAGGTGTGCTCTTTGGATGGGTCAGCTGAAATACACCTCTGTGCAGGCTGACTCAGGACGGGATGGTCCCAGGCTGGTGCCAGGCTCTCTGCCCTGCAGCGTGTAGCACATGACGGATCTGCTCTGGCAGCATTTTACACACTTGTCTCCACGTCTGCCCAAGGTGCAGGGCAATGGCCCATTTGGTGTGCCAACTGGAGCTAAGCCTCACGTGCCACCAGACTCCCACCCTGTGATTCCGGGTGGGGAAAGAAACCTTCCAGCTCCTCACAGATACAGCCCCTGGTTCCACCAGCCTGCCCTGCCTCTGGCCCTGCATGTCTTGACCAGGGAAACCAGAGTGGCCTGTTTTTAGTGACCCTGGGCACCCGTGTGTGCTCGCTTGCACGCTCTCTCTCTCTGCCATTAGTGATGTTCTCCTGTCTCCCTGCCCCTGTCCAGCTCTCCCTCCCACCTGCTCCTCTGCCATGCTCACTGCCTTGGCAATTAGTCCCTGGATGGAGTCCTTAGGGGAGTTGGGAGCCCTGCGGTGACGTCAAGCATGTCATAGGCAATTAGTCCCAGCAAGTGGAGGTGCTGGCAGTGCCCAGCACTCGCTGAGTTTGTAGCTCCTGGATCATTGCTGAGAGCGGGGAGCCAGAGGACTCTGAGAAGCACGCTCGGTGCTGGTTACAGCTCAGGCATGTCTGTTTCCAGGCGAAACAGGTTGGCGTCCGCAGAGCTGCTGCCTTAGATCTGCTGGAACCTGCAGTGCTTGGGGGGGATTTGGCTTTGGAGCAGGGAAGGATGACGCCAGCACCCCAGGCTCCCAGGGGAGGTCATTTAAGAGCTGAGCTGAAGGGAACAAGGTACTTAACTCCCCCGTCACTGTGACTCGCCTTTGGCAAAATCAAGGCAAAGCCACCTCAGCAGATGGGTACAGTAAACCGCTCCTGCTTTTCTCTGCAACAACCACCCCTCCCTGTACTAGACCGCGCAAGAACCTATTCACACCACTAACTGCCCCTGGGGAAATTTAGCCAGCCACGCACAGGCTCCCTACCATGGGTTGCATGTATATTTAATACAGCTCCCATCACGCCACAGGCTCTGAGCACCCTGCTTTATGACATATGGCGCACATTACACCAATTAATCTAACTGCATTATGAAGCATCTCGCATGCCTTTGGTGTTGTATAAATAAAAACAATACTATGGCCTCGGGAAGAGCTCTGTGAAGGAAGATTTGTCCTTTCCATGGCCAGACACTGGTCCCCTAAAAACACATGACCTGACCTCCCTTGTGTCTTGTATCCTGAACCTCACACGGGTGCAGTAACATTGCAAATAATGCTGAGATGCGTTTCAGAAACCTGCATTCCAGAAAGCGCCAGTAATGAGTGGAACGCAGCTTCCAACACACACACACGCTCCGACCCCCTGGGACAGACGGGAGCCTGGGTCTTTGTTTTCTGCCTGGTAAAGCAGCTTCAGGTTGTCAGGGCTGTGGAGCTAGGACTCCGGCTGGTGGGTCCAGTATCCATCTCTCTTGTTTTATGGACTTTTGGGGGATCTTGCCATAAATGTGGATAATAAAAATGTCTCCTAGTCTTTCCCTCTAATGGCAGAACCAGCTGTGGGGGTTGGGGGTGAGGAATGTCCCTCTAATCATAGAGCCAACCTCATGGGGGAGAGGGAATGTCCCTTGAGCGATACATTCTGCCTTCCACGGCTGGCTCTGTGTGTGGTGGTTTTTTTCCCCACTGTGTCACAGGGAAGGCGGCAGCTCAGGGCTGTAAATCCGAGTCAGACCCTGTCCTTAAGAACACTCCCCAAGGCATAGGTCCTGTCCTCACCCAGCCTGAGCTCTCCATCTGCTCCCTCGCTCTCAAGGGCCCCTGGATTCAATGCACTTGGCACCGGCCAGGGTAACATCCTCCCTTGTTTGTTTCCCGCTGGAATGGCTATTTGCCCTGGCAGTCGCCCAGCATCACTTAAGCAGGGCCGGCTCCTGGAGCTGAGAGTAATCTTGAAGGCTGCTGCAGTCTCTTCCAACCAATAGGCCGGGAATCAGGACTGACGCTCCCCTTCCCTACCAAAGTGCCTCTGGCGTCCACCTCCCTGGTGCTGGAGCTACTCCAATCCCCACCTGACTGTGACTGGAGCCTGGGGCAGCCCAGGTGTACAGAGTGTCAAAGGTCACGCACCTGATTGGCAGGTGGAGAGCACTGGCTGGTGCAGCCTGGTAAAGTGATACAACTGCCCAGAAAAGATGGGGTTCAGTCCAGTGACAGGTCTGTGTGCAGGGCTGCTGAGAATTGTGGCGCCGTGGGGTCACTTGCCTTGCTGTCCTTTCTCACACGGCCTTTGGGCATCTCTGACAAACAAGTCCCTCGGGGCTATTCTCATCTGACTCGGCTTCCCCTCTGCCCCCTGAACTCCTGGCCGTTGGCTCTCCAGCTGGGTTCCTCCCATGCTGCAGTTTAGTGCACTGCCAACTAGCCACATGAGGTAGCAGAGAGACCCTAGGTGCCGGAGAAAGCACTTGTGCAGGGCGTGATGGCATCTGTGTCTGCTGCGTGTGTTCATGGGGAGTGGCAGGTGCCTGTTGTAGCTGAATTCAGAGGCTGGCTTGAGAAAGCCAGGAGACAAGCAGCTGTGGTGTCCTCGCTCAATGGAGGGGAGGGGATGCTCCACGTCCACCAAGGTGTGACCAGGAAGTTCTTTCCCTTCCATGGACAGCCCTCTACGCAGGAAGCCCAGCAGGTTAAGGAGGCCCAAGCAGGTGGGAAGTGGGCAGAAGTGTGCAAGAGGAACAGAGAGAAGGCGGGACCCAAACCATCTCTTTCTCGCTGCATGCCACTCAACAGCTTTTGCCAAGTTCTGTGTTACAGGGAGCCTTAATGCAACTAGATGGGGTAGGAGGAGAATGGTCTGACCCGCCCAATGCAGTCTGCTGTGGAAAGCAGCCTGGTTCTTTCTCCCAAACCCTCTGCACAGGGGCTGGGCTACAGACCATTAGTCTGCTCAGGTCTCTGCAGCCTCCAGCAGCTGGGGGACTGGGAAGTAGCCCATATCTGCTGGCAGACAGTAGGTCCTTTGCCTTTTCCTTACGCAGATCTTCATGTGGTGGGCAAAAGCCTCCATTAAACAGTTTCCCTTGAGCTATTACTCCACACTGGTTGTGCAGCTGCAGTCCGGCTGAAGCTTTCCCAGCCTGATTTACATGCTGATTTGCATAAAGCATGCCTGTCATGCTCCGCATTTGTGTTCTCTATGAAGTGAGTCAGAAACTCTCTTTTCTAGAGGCCGGCGCAGGTAACTCGGCAGAGCCAAAGGCAGGGCAGAAGATGCCAGAGGTAAAAATCATCCTTCGCACCCTGTGATGTTATCCAAGGGCCCTCACACCTGGAAGGAAACGTCCCCTTTATTTCAGGGATGTTATTATTTAATATCTAGACAGTAGCCCCAATAGCCCCCACCCAGATCAGGGATCTACAGTGGTAGGTGAGTTTCCGTGCCTATTAAAGCAAGGTCCAGGGCTTCCCTCCCACCTTCAGCTGCACCAATTTGCTTTGACCCTGACCTCCCCTGCAATCCTCCACTCCCTCTATTACACTCCTACATCCACATACAGCCTTTAACCCTGTCCACAGCACTGCCTGCTACTCTGGGGGGGGGGAGAAGGTCATTTTAATCAGAGCAGCATTTTCCCGCTGCTGGTAAGAGGTGCCTTTCAGTGTGTATATTTTTATTACTTTTAAACTGTAGTGCCATATAAACCTGCAGCTTCTGGTACTGTGTTCCTTTTCTGGACTGGAGGGTGGGCACTGTAGCTTTATACCCCAGCAACTGAAACATTTGAGTGCAACTAATATGATGTTTCCCTTGGAAAGTCTTTGCTCTGAGAACCAGGGAGTGTCTTGGGGAGATGAGTGACTCTGATCACAGGACAGAATCAGCCATAAATTCTGCTAAATAAGAATAGCATTTCCATTGCAAAGATGTAAACTGCTTCCACTGATACTGGGGCTGAGCAGCCTGTCCTTGGAGCAGAGAGATTTTTATAAAACATATGAAATGTACATTGGCAAGTATTGAATTGTCAGGCATGTGACATTGGAGGAGAGGATGTTGGTATCCTGGGATATCAATCTATGCTGTTGTGCGTGTGTTCTTATACCACACTCCTCATTGTAGTAGCTGAAGTCCTGCAAGCAGTGCATTAGCAATGTGACTAAAGCTCTGTCCCGGGGTGTTTGTTCTCCCCTCCTCTCCCCAAGGGGGAGAAGCCTGGAGAGTGGAGTGTCTTGTTTTGCTGGGGAGGGGGGTGAAATATACCAGGTGTGTGTGTCTGTGTTAGAGAAAGCAAGGTCAAAGAAATGAGTCTTGCCGGTGGAGTGGAAGGTGCTGAGGTTTGCGATGGCTCTTAGTTCCTGGGTACGCTTTGTTTTCCAACCTCAGAGCAGCCCCGGAGAACGTTAACACGTCTATCGTAACGGGGGGAGTGTGCGTATGATCTCAGTGTCCTGATGTGACCGTGGCTCCCTGTACAATGCCAAGTCCTTTCACTGGGCTTTGAAGGTGCTCAATTCCCCCCAAATCTAGGGAGAACTTGAGGAATTCGGGATGTGCCCAGAATAAGCAGGACACTAGCAAAGATGGCGACTGGGAATCCATGTGCCCCAGGCTGTTTTTTCTCTCCTCTGCTTCCTTCCTGGATCCCTGTCATTGCCCGGCTGTAACTTCTTCCCCAGCCTCCTGATCAAGGGGTCTTGGATGGGACTCTGCTGGCAACCCATCCGCCCCGTCTCTTTAATCTGCTGGAAACGTTACTATTGAGGGACGTGTCTCACTTCCTGCCTGTCCCTGGGGGGCTGAGCAAATTACTCTGGCACAGGTTTGATATGCTGTATCACTGCACCTTTGCCGCTGGAGGAGTCTTAGGGCTGCCCACTCCCTGCCAAGGGAACCAAATGCTCGTGTCTGCATCTGTTCCAGCCATGGCTGGCTGCACATGCTTCAGGCCTTTATTGCCTCTTGTAGAATAATCCTCAGGCTAGACATAGACCCTGGCTCCCCTAGAACAAAATCAGGCCAGCAATCCAGTTTGGGGCACCCTCCCCCTTCTTCAAGGATTTTTTTTTTTTTACTTGAAACAAGCCCAGAAGGAACAGGGCAGATCAAGGTACCAAACCCTCCTGGAGAGAAAAGGCTTTTATGGCAGGTTCACATGCTCTGGGTGGATGAGAGCTGCTTCCAAAGGAAGCTGTTTCCCTGACAACCAGAAGGCAGAAGGACATGAGGGAGATGGAAGCCAAATGTTTAGGGATGTCCTTAGCAGAGACTGTAAAGTGGATGTAGATACAGCTTCTCCCGAGCCCTGCCACCTGGGATGGAGCAGGCTGCAGCCCGGCAGTGCCCCAGGTGCTCCGCAACAGCAGAAATACTTGGGACTATGATCTTGCTACCAAAGCCTGGGACTCTATATCTTGCTCCCTGACCTGTCTTTCCCTTGCTCATGCCCCTCTTTGCCTCTTTGGTTCCTGTCTCACTGAGATGGGGATTGTTAGGACATTCAGATTTGGCACTCACGCCTTTGCCCTGGCTGGGATGCCCTTACACTGCTGCCACTCCTTGCTCAGCCAGAGAGTTTCCTGCAGAGCAACAGGAGGCCTGTCTCCTGTAGGAGTTGCGGATGTTCAGCCAAAGCATGCACAGCCCCTGACTGAACAGTTGTAATATTCATTTTTGAGATCGGGTAACCAGAACTGTGTGCCGTATTTAAGGTGTGGGCACACCAGAGATTTATGTAATGGCATTATGATACTTTCTGTCTTACTAGCTATCTCTTTCCTAATGGTTCCCAACATTCTTTTGGCTTTTTTGACTGGTGCTGCACATTGGATAGTTCTTTGAAAACATCTGCTCATGATGACTCCACGATATCTTTCTTGAGTGATAAACGATAATTTAGATCCCATCTTTTGTATAGTAGGGAATGTGTTTTCCCATGTGCATTACTTTGCACTTATCAACACAGAATTTCATCTGCCATTTTGTTGCCTCATCACCAAGTTTAGCGAGATCCCTTTGTAACTCTTCACAGTCAGCTTTGGACTTAAGTATCTTGAGTAATTTTGTATCATCTTCAAACTTTGCTACCTCACTGATTACTCCTTTTTCCAGATCATTTATGAATATTGTGAACAGTACTGGTCCCAATACAGATCCTTGAGAGTCCCTGCTGTTTATATCTCTCCATTCTGAAAACTGACCATTTATTCCTACCTTTTGTTTTCCATCTTTTAACCAGTTACTGATCCATGAGAGGACTTTCCCTCTTATCCCACTAGTTTGCTAAGAATGTTTGGTGTCAAAGGCTTCTGAAAGGCCAAGTATGCTGTATCATCTGGCTCACCTTTGTCCACCTGCTTGTTGACTCACCTAAAGAATTCTAATAGACTGGTGGGGTGTGATTTATTTTTCCTTTTACAAAAACTACATTGAGTCTTCCCCAGTGCATCATGTCTGTCTGTCTGATAATTCTGTTCTTTATTATAATTTCAACCGATTTGTCTGGTATTGAAGTTAGGCTTATTCGTCTGTAACTGCGAGGATGCCTCTGAAGCGTTTTTTTAAAAATCAGCAATGCATTACCAATATCTGCCTCCTTAGCATGAAAGGCCTTGTGATAGCTTTAGCATGAATGGTAACACACAAATCCAATGTTATAGGCATATAAATATAGGAACATATCATTTATACACCTCGCTGTAAAAAACATACATGTGCATCATGAACTAATGGTAGAAGATGCAAAGGGACTTTTCCTGCGAATGCTCTGTATCTTATACGATGGTTGTCTTTTTTGGTGACTGGGCTTCTTCAGATTCAATTCTAACAAAAGTTTGTAAGTGACGCTCACCCCACTGTTCTCTCCAGCCCCTTTACCCACACTCAGGTGACTTGGTTCCTGGGGCTAACTGATGCAATGCACTAGGTGTTCAACCACTTGTGAAAGCTAAGGTACAAGAAAAGGTCAAATGTGGCCTGTAATAGATGATCTCAGTGGACAGGCCTGGCATCAGGGAGGGAGTCTAAGTCTCAGGTTAGCTTAGGCTTCAAGGAGCCTTGGACAGAAATTCCTCTAAAATAACAAGCAAGCTGTGGCCAGCCCTGACCATCATCCCAGTAAGAGACCTGTCACGTGGCTAGTCAGGAAAGTTCACAGAACATCTGAAGGAGAGCCCAGTGTCTTTCTTCACTCTTTATTGTGTAAAAATAAACAACAATTCATGTAAATTTCAGCAATAAAATGAAAAAAGCATGAATACCAGTAGAAACAGTGCATTTCCAGAACTGCTGATGTGGATTGTGGCTGTGAGATATATTAATAACCCATTCAAAACCCAAAAAGACTGACAGCAAGTCATAGGAAAAATTTACAGCTTTGGTTAGCAAAATAATGACAAATTAAGATATATTTATTTTCTACCATTCTGTACAGTATATACATAATATCACTCTTTTTGGCAAATCAGATGCAATTAGGACTGTGGCTTTATTTTTTCCAATTATTAGTTTTTCCCGCAGCAAATTGTGCTTAAGCTGCTGATAGCTGAAGCCAACAGTTTCCAGTCAATAACTCAACAAACTGAACTTACAATGTTGGGGTTTTTTTAAGAGCACAGTTAAAATATGCTGCCCTGGGCCACGTTTTGGTATCAAGGTAACTTGATTTCTCTGCATCTCAATGCTGTGTTTTAAAATGGCTGGTCATGTGACCAGCTCTCTCATGGCTTGAGTAGGATCAGCCCTGGAGCGCAGCATCAACCTTGAACTGCTTGTTCCATGTCCCTCCACGTTGCATATTTATTTGCCACATCTTTGGAGTTTGTCACAGAGGCTGGTTCAGCCTCGTGTGAATTCTCTCTGCCTCACCCAACCCTACCACCGAAGATGGGTTCAGAAGCGGGCTAGGCGCTGATCTCCTGCAGACCAAAAGTTGTAAAGGGAAACCATACAAAATAGATCTATTACTTCAAAATAAGCTTCTCTTTATCACCCCCCCCCCACACACACACACCTACACTGTAGAGTCTTAAAGTATTTTTCAGGGACGCTCAGTTAATTTTATATCCTTTTATTTTTTTTCTCCTTCATAAAAATACCTTTTATTGGTAATAAACTTCCTTTTACAGTAAGATAAATAATATCTTGTGTTATCAAAAGCAGAAAGGCTGAAGATTGAGGGTAGCTAAACTTTCAGGGGCCAGGCAAGGCTATTTGACGCTGTCACACGTAGGGTGCCTGTGGCGCTAGGCAGAACAGACACTGCTTCTGCAGTGCTTCGTCTCTTAGAAAAGGACATTACCTGAGAGAGGCGTGGTTCAGTCAGTGCACCAGGGAGCAGCAGGGGCAGGGCGGAACGGACTCGCTGGAGGAGCTTCGTCCTCTCTCCCTTCTTTAAAGTGTTCGGGCATTAGGGGCGCCCAAGGAGGGCAAGGGCCGGGTGACTCCAGGCCCCGAGCTCGCCGGGGCGTGGGTGCGGGGCAGCCTGATGCTGGATGGACAGATCCCAGCGAGCCCGAGCTCGGGATGGAGGCAGGCGGAGCGCTGAAGGGACAGCGGGGCGGGGGGGGGGTGTGCCGTGGTGCTACAGGGACAGCTCCGGGGGTGCTGACGGGACCGCTCCTAGAAGTCGCAGGGCTGCTGGGTCGAAGGCCAGCGGGACCTGAACGTGTTTTGGAGTCTAAAGCCCGGAGCGGTTTAGCTGGAGCGGGAGGAATAACGCTGCCGCCCCAGCCGCGCTCCTGCCGGGACTGCGCCCCCGGGACATTCTATGGCCTGAACATCGCTCGGGCAACCCCCCGCCCGCCCGCCCCCAGCAGCCCCTGCCAGCAGCCCAGGGAACCCAGACGAAGCTCCCGCTGGGATGTCAAAGCCCGCTCACCCCGCCGCCGCCGCCGCCTCTGCGGGAACCCAGGGGTGCCGCAAAGCGGGGGGGGGGGACCGCCCCATAAACAGCCCCTCCTTCCTTTGTACCTCGCGCCAGTAAACGTGGGACAGGAGCCGCTGGGCTCAGAGCCAGGCCAGAGCTAACCCGCCTCCCCCGGCGGGAGAGGGGCGGCTCGGGAAGCGCCTGACCCGAGCTCGGGCACCTGCTGTGGCCAGAGGAGCCAAATCTCCTGCTTTGCCCCCACCCTCGCAGCTCCCCACAGCCCTGCGGGTCTCTGGCTCCTGCGGATGGGCGCTCTGACAGTAAATCACTGGCCAGCGACCCAGCAGGGCCCCCAGGCTACGTTGGCTTCAGCAAGTCAGAGCCGGAACAGGATCCCACATGGCTCCTAGGGGGTCTCCTGGCCCCGAACCCCCAGTTCCTAGGACACAGGGCAGGGCTGTTCCTGGCCAAGAAACGCCCCTGCTGGTCAAACGTTGAAGGGGGGGGGTCAGGCTGGCGAAGGAAGGAGCCTGGGCGCTCGGAGGGGTTTGCAAAGAAAGCAGGTCCCCCTGCCCCGCGAGGAAAGGGGGGGTGAGCGCTGCCCGGGTTTGCGGCTCCGCTTCCAAGCCCAATAGAGGAAGGAGGGGAGGTGTGTGGGTGGGGGGGTGCGCGGGGGGGGCTCCTGCAGAGCCAGTCCAAGTCAACAGGAGTCGCGCCCCGGCACTGAAAGACGGAAGGAGCCTCCCCCCACAAAGTAACGGGGGATCGGAGGCTCCTGCGTCAGCCCCACGCCCCCTGGCCCAAAGCGAACTTGTCGGGGCCGCCTCGTGCTCTGCCCCACCGCCACGGTGCTGAGGGGTGGGGCGTGCGGGTAGGACCGGAGCCGAGAACCCAGCGCCCCCCGCTTGGCTCCCAGGGGACGGGCCGCGGGGGAGGGGAGCAGGGGCAGGGGCAGCGCGCTCTCCGCGCCCAGGGCGCAGGTGAAGGGAGATGCGCTGAGGCGCGGCACCAGCCCAAGGCACGCAGGCTTCCAAGGAAGTTGGCAAGACAGAAATGAGCCGCTTCGGGGGCGCTGGGAGCGGGGACGCCGCGCTCCAGAGACAGCGCGAAGGAGAACGAACCAACCCTCTCACCGCTGGGGGCTGCCCGAGGCGCTGGGCCCGGCCCCCGGCCGGAGCGCGCCCCGCTGGGCCGGGGCCTGGGGCGTTGCTGGGGTTGCCTTTGCACGGACAGACGGACGGACGGGGGAGGGGACAGACTTTAGTCCTTGATTCCTGGCGGGGGGGGGCGCGCTCCAGCCCTAGTTGAGCTGGCGGCAGGCTTCGAAAGTCCACTTGGTGGCCCCCCCGTAGATGTCGATGTTGGTCTCGGACCAGGCGATGACGTTGCCGGCGGGGGCTTTGGTGCTGCACGTGGCCAGGTTGTAGATCTCCCCGGGGCTGAGCTTCCGGTCCCAGACGTTGAAATGGGCCAGTTCGCCCACGAACGCTTGGGTGGCGTCGAAGCCCCCGCCCAGGGTGTCCTGGGAGAGATTCAGCAGCGGGTCACAGGGGCCAGGGCGGTTCGCGCCCCTGCTGCCCGCCGGCGCTGGGCTCCGAGTCCCCGGGAACCAGGGCCCGAGTCCCGCTCGGGGAGCCCAGCTGGGGAACCGGCGCGGGGCAGCCCGGCTCTCCCAAGGCCCGGGGATCAGCGCCAGCCCCTGCCGAGTCAGGCTCCCCTCCACCCCTAAGGGGGAACCAGCCGCCTGCCTCGGCCCCTTCTGCAACCGCTGCGCCGCACTGTCCTTCGCGGAGGGGGGCGGGGGGGAAGCCACTGCCCCCCACCGCAAAGTCTGCCAGGGCGCCCGGCGGGGTGTGTGTGTGTGTGTGTGTGTGTGTGTGTGAGAGAGAGAGAGACACACACACACACACACAATCCCCCTCCTCTCCTTTGCCCTCGGGTCACTCCCCCCCTCCCCTGCAGCCCCCCAGGGCAGCCCCGGCCTTCTGGACCGCGGGGCCCCTGCTGCCTGCGCTGGCGGCACCTTACCTGCTCCTGGCCCAGGACCAGGACGCCCTGCGGTTTGATGGGGTGATAGGGAGCCAGGTTCTCTCCGTGGCCCCCCTGCGTGCCGTCCTGGTAGGCCTCCCACACGCCGTCCCGCGTGGTCCAGGTGATGCAGATATGGTGCCACTTCCCGTCGTTAATGACGAACGGGAGCTTAGCGACCTGGGGGTGGGACAGGGGGGGTTACTGCAGCCCCAGGGCCGCCGAGTCAGAGAGGTCCCTAGATCGGCCCGAGCCTCCCCCATCTCGGAGCCGAGTCTGCTGCGGGGCAGGGAGCTCCATGGCCCGGAGAGGGGGCCGCTGGGACCTGCCCCCGGCTCCCAGTGAGCTCAGGGAGCTGAAGTGGCGCAGGATCGGGCCCATTCTGCGGACTCGGACAGGGACTCGGACTCCACTGGCTGCACCAGCCCCAAGCTCCGGCGTAGGGCGGGTCTTATCCGAGCTAGGGGCCAAGCGTTTGGGTTTGTCAGTCCTGGGCCTCCTGGGGCCTGGCTCCCCCGGGCTGTCACTGTCCCCAGTGCACGGGGAGCGGGGTGAGACACGCCACGCCATCCCCGTGGGAGCGGCGGGGACCCCACGCGCGGGGAGCAGGGGGCTCTGCGGGGGCCCAGCCTACCTTGTCGTTAATGAGGATCTCCATGGGGTTGTTGCCCCACTCGATGAGCACCAGCTCGTTGGCCTGGCCCGGCACCGCGTAGGAGAAGGGCGTCCCCACGCCCGGCGAGGCGCTGGACTTGATCCACATGGCCACGGAGAAGGCGTACATCTCGGGCAGGCTCCTCTTCACCTTGGCGTACATGTAGTTGGTCCGCAGCGGGAAGGTCAGCTGGAACCTGTCGGCCGGCCGGCTGTCTTTCTGCCCTGCCCGGGGAGAGCGGCGGGGGGTCTCTGCACGGGGCCCGGCGGGGAGACAGCTGGGCCGGGCCGCCCCTTGCTCAGGACCAAGGCTAGCGGCGCCGGGGGCTACCCAGGAGCCCTTCCTCTCCTCCCACCCCCCGCATCCTCCTCCCTCCCTCCCCCCGTTATGTAACGAGCCTTAAGATGGCACCGTCCCAACCCCGCCAGCCCGCTGCTGCGCGCAGTCCGGGCCGTTGCACAGCGCTTGGGGAGCTGGGGTCCCCCCCCCCAGCCCGCTTCCATCTCCGCCGGCCCCAATCAACCGCCCGGGCAGGGCCCCAAGGCGCAGCGAGCCGGGACGGGCAGTCCCGCAGCCCGCTGGAGGTTGGGAGGCGGGAGGGCGCCTCGCACCCGCCCCAGCTCCCCTAGAGCAGAGCCGCGCAGAGGCGCGGGACCCAGGCGCGTCCAAAGCGCGATGGTTTCTAATGGGCCAGTTGCGGGTTTTCTGGGGCCAGGACACAACGCGGCGGGGTTAGGGCGCTTCCCGGATACCTGGTGAGCGAAGCAGGCCCCGCGGCCCCGGCCCCGGCCGCCAGGTCCCGCCACGGGACAAGGAACCAGACTCGGGGTTTAAAACGGGGCCCCTGGTTGGAGAGATCCCGCGGCTCGCTGGCTGGCCTGGGGGGGGGGTGATGTTTTTATCCCGCCCTCGCTAGGGTCTGGGTTAGGAACGGCCAGCGGCAGCCCGACCCGTTACCTTTCTCCAGGTCACTGATCCGCTGGTGCAGGGACGTGAGCGTGGTCTCTATTTTGCTGCGTTCCTCGGACTCGTTCTTCGTCAACTTTCCTTCCTCCAGGCTGTTCACTCGGGACAGAACTTGCTTCTCTAAATCGTCTATTTTATTCTGAAGCACGTCCCGCAGGTGGTTGGTCTGGCCCGAGGAATTGATCCTGCTAAACTGCTGCGGGGAGCACAGGGAACAAGGGGATTGTTACAAACCACATTAACCCCGAGCGGGCTTTACCCGGGACACGCTCCGCCGCGCACCAGCGGAGAGTTACACTCATTGAGCTCTGACCAAACAAGCGGCCTCGCTTAATTAAACTAAAGCGAACGCCGCCGGCGGAGTCGCGGTTTGGGCTGCGCTGCACCTCGCTGCATTCGCCCCGCAGACGGGACAACGCGGCACCATTACCGCTTACCCCGGGGCTCAGATGTGCACCGCGTAGAGGCATAAGTAGGATCGTCCCTTCCCCCTCTGCCTAGCGCTAAGGAGGAACAGAAAATGCAGGTACCTCTAGGTTTTCTAGCCTCGTCTTGAGTGACTGCAAAGTTTGCCCCAGTTGGCTCAAGGTCTCCGCCGCTGGCGCCCGGGACAGATCCCCCATGGTGTTTTTGGACGAGCCGGGCTGTTTGCGGCTGGATCCCCCGCCCGCTTTGGACTCGCTGGGGCCCGCCTCCGGCAGGCTCTGGCTCTCACACCTGCCCAGCTTAGTGGTCAGCTCCCTGATGGTCTCCTTGTGGTTCAGGATGGTCTCCTTCTGCTGGAGCACCGTCTCCCGCAGCTGCAGGACGGTGGTCTGCAGCTCCTCGGCGCTGCCGCTGCTCGGCAGGGAGGCGGCGCACATGTCCATGTCCACCGGCACCGAGGTGCAGATGAAGCGCGTCGGGCCGAAGCTCTGGGCCCATGCCCTCAGCAGGAGGACAGAGGCGAAGAAAAGGCTGCACGGGGCCCCCGCAGGCATGGCTGGGCCTGGCGCCACGTTCCCCCCACGCCGAGCCCCGTCCTTGGCTTCAGCACCCGGGAGCTGTCCAGCGAACTGCCGAGCCGACGGCGCTAGGCGGGCTGCTTTATAGCCCGCGGGCGGGGCTACGCCGCCATCGACGTCACGACGGGGTGGAATCCCGGTTTAATTGCCTGGCTGGCGGCGCGCGCTGGGGAAGGAAGCCCGGGAGGGGGAGGGTCCTGCCCGCTGGAGCTGGCGGGGCTCCCGCCTCCCTCTGCGGCAGAGCCCACGCACGGACACGCGCTCCGTGGGACAGTGCCTGGAAGGGGGGGTCACTGGAGCGGGGGTAACCAGCGTGCGCGCGGGAGCAGTGGTGTGTGTGGGTGTGCGCGCGCACGCAGGGGGGAGTGTGTGTGTACACACGCAGGGGTGTGTGTGGACGCACGCGGAGGGAGTGTGCGGAGCCGGGGGGGAGTGGTGGGTGTGTTTGTACACGCAGGGGTGCGTGCTGAGCCGGGGGTGTGTGTGGACGCACGCGGGGGGAGTGTGCGGAGCCGGGGGTAGTGGTGGGTGTGTACACGCAGGGGTGTGCGGAGCCCGGGGTAGTGGTGGGTGTGGGTGTGTACACGCAGGGGTGTGCGGAGCCCGGGGTAGTGGTGGGTGTGTACACGCAGGGGTGTGTGTGGACGCACGCGGGGGGAGTGTGCGGAGCCGGGGGCAGTGGTGGGTGTGGGTGTGTACACGCAGGGGGGTGCGGAGCCGGGGGGTAGTGGTGGGTGTGGGTGTGTACACGCATCAGGGTGCGGAGCCGGGGGGGAGTGGTGGGTGTGGGTGTGTACACGCAGGGGGGTGCGGAGACGGGGGGGAGTGGTGGGTGTGGGTGTGTACACGCAGGGGGGTGTGGACGCACGCGGGGGGAGTGGTGGGTGTGGGTGTGTACACGCAGGGGGGTGCGGAGCCGGGGGGGGAGTGCTGGGTGTGGGTGTGTACACGCAGGGGGGTGCGGAACCGGGGGGGGAGTGGTGGGTGTGGGTGTGTACACGCAGGGGGGTGCGGAGCCGGGGGGGGGAGTGGTGGGTGTGGGTGTGTACACGCAGGGGGGTGCGGAGCCGGGGGTAGTGGTGGGTGTGGGTGTGTACACGCAGGGGGGTGCGGAGCCGGGGGGGGTAGTGGTGGGTGTGGGTGTGTACACGCAGGGGGGTGCGGAGCCGGGGGTAGTGGTGGGTGTGTACACGCAGGGGGGTGCGGAGCCGGGGGGAGTGGTGGGTGTGTACACGCAGGGGGGTGCGGAGCCGGGGGGGAGTGGTGGGTGTGTTTGTACACGCGGGGGGGGGGTGGACGCACGCGTGGGGAGCCAGGAGAGAGGTGCCGCGGGCTCCCGTGCGGGGCTCAGCGCAGGCTTCTCTCCAGCACGCCAGCCCCTGGCATGGGTTTGGGGTGCTCCTCCCGCCCGCGCCCGCGGAATTAAAGCCTGCCGGGATAAGGGGTTGTTAATCCGGCCTGCGGGGGCGGGCGTTGCCGCTGGGCTCCGGCCCGCGCTCCAGGGGCTCCGCCGGGGCGGGCCAGGCGCCCGGCTCTGCCGGGAAGCGAGCGGCGTTCCCAGGCTCGGAGTCCCGGGGCGCTAGCCTGGGGGCGGTCACAGGACGGAGTCCCGGAGCTAGAACTGGAGACTGGCGCATCCTGCGGACCTGGCTCGCCGGAGCAGCGCTTAGTGCTGCCAGGGGCTCGCTGAAGGCGGGAGCTTTCCCAGAACCCCCCCGAGCCCAGCGCCTGAGCCAAGTGAAACGCTCCGCTCTGCCACCCGTGTGAACAGCCTAGGCCAGAACCTGGGCCCTGTGCTGTGGGCTCCGGCCATGCACCGCTGGGGCTCCCCCGCTGCAGAGGGACCCCTGGGGGTACCCAGCTGGCTCTGAGCCACCTGCCCCTGTGTACAGAGTGTCTAGCACAATATGGGGGAGGGGCTGATCCCTGATTGAAGTTCGGGGCCCTCCCATCATCCAACGTTAATAGTAACGATCATAATTCATAAAAGGGTGTTCCTGGGGGCCGGGGTGAGTGGGGGTGTGACCAGGAAACACTGGGCACTGGCAATCAGCCCCCGGCCTAGGCGACTCTTCCTGCTCTAGTGCCAGAGACCAAATCAGCCTCCAGCTGGCACCATCAGGGGAGCCCGAAGGTGGATTAGCGCCCCCAGCTCAACCCCACCCCACCCCCAAGTCCTGCCCTAAGCACAGTTGGTCTAGACTAGGCATCTGGCTTTGTCGGTTTCAGGAACACAGGATTCACATTTGTAGCACAGTGGTGTTGACTTGGTTGTGGGTGTGAGAGAGAATTTTTATTGAAATGGGGAAAACAAATGAACTGACAAAATTAAAGGCCTTGGTGAGGGTACTTGGTAGCCACGGTTACTCAGAGAAATTGCTGCCTTTTTATCTTCAGTACTTCAATCAAGGCTGACTATTATTCAAGTCTTCAGAACTGAGGATGTGGCGTTTCTGTTTGTATTCATTCCCCACCACCCTTCCCTTCAGATGGGAACCCACCGAGCTCCTCTTTGAATGGAAGTTGTGAGATTTGCATGAGAGCATCGGGGGTGCTTTCAGAGTGGTACAGACTGCTGCAAAATAGAATAAGCTTCTTTATGGTCCATGATACATATCGCCTTGTCTAATCTAGATGTGTTATTGTTTCCCGTCTCCACTCACTAATAAAAGGTTATACCAGCTGGTGAGTATCCGAACATTAGAGCGGAATGTGTTAGGATGAATTCAGATCTACCTATCTATCGTGTTTTTATGATGCATCCATCACTGTCATTTCCTCACACATTTATGGAGGCCTACAGATAAAATAATCTGCATCTCTTTCCTCCAGCCATTTTGCATGGTTGGTTTGTTTGTTTCCTTTTGTTATGGGCAGAAAAGTGGGGTTTCCCCTCTGGTGACCTTATGGTTCAATGTGCACGTTCTGACTCTCCAAATGAGTCCAGTCCTGGGTGCTGGAAAGGAAAATGGCTGGTAGTCGTTCCCATTGATGACATTTGAGTTATTGTTTGCCCAGAGCCCCTCCCTATATGCATTGAGCCAGCTCAGGGGTCCGGCCACATGTCAGTTTTTTAGGTAACAGAACATTCAGGGCCAAAGTCTGCCCTGGTGTAAGAGTCCACTGATTTAAATGGAGTGAAGCCAAGGAGTGGACTGAATTTTGATTAGTGAAGTGGGTGAAGGGATGCAAGGACTTCCAGTCTGGGAACACTGTACTGCAGAGAAAGAGTATTACATAACTTCCCAACCCCTTCCTCCTTTTACCTCCCATTGCAGGCTGCTATCCTGGCCTAGTAAGATCTCTCCAGGAGGTGGAGTAGAAAGAGAGCCTTTCGTGCTGTTCACAATAGTTTGCATGTGTGACAGTGTGAATCAGTTTGACAGAAGTTCTGATGCAAGCATTTAATTAACTCCAGCTGTCCCCTGTGAGTCTCATTACAAAAGACTGAAACATTAAAGGTTCCTTCTCAGAAACCATTCTTATCTATCTCTGTGCTTTCCTCCTAGCTAAGCAAAGTCCAGTAGATTTAATATGAGAGTTTAGACCCAAAGTTTTGAGTTTCACCTCATGCATGGGGGAAAATATATGATAGTTACTGTTCCTCAAGCAAATGGTTTCTTCACATTTGGGGAGAGGGCATGGTCTTTGGTATAAAGGCCTGGTGAATCCCTTGCCATATTCCATCAGGTTCTGTAACTTCAATCAAAAGCTAAGGAAAGCAACCAAGAACATAAGAACAGCCAAGTCAGACCAAAGGTCCATCTAGCCCAGTAGCCTGTCTGCCAACAGTGGCCAATGCCAGGTGCCCCAGAGGGAATGAACAGAACAGGGCAATTATCAAGAACTGATCCATCCCCTGTCACCCATTGCCAACTTCTTCAGAAAAGTTGCATCATGCACCAGGGTCTGTTCTTGCTTTTGTGGATTTAGTAGGTGTATAGGGCAAGCTCTTTTTATTTTTAAACATTCTCTCCCCACCTCCAAAGAGCGGATTTGCCTTTGTAACTGAGGCCTGCCAGACCCCACTGGCTAGGACCCCTCCAGATGACTTGGTGCTGAATATCAGCCAGAGGGAACACTGTGTGCATGTGGGGGGGTGGCTAGAGGGGAGGATATTACAATATTTCAAAGCAGTTCAAGCTGCTCCCTCAAGGGACTGAGATTCCTGCCTTCATAATAACCTTTGCCAAAGCCCACTGCCTGAGGAAGTGGTAATATATGTAAATATTCAATCTGTCCAATGCTAACCTTTGGGTGAGAACAACAGAATTACAAATATAAAAAGGATTTTAAAAAAAGTGAACAAATCTCTTTAATCCTGGAAGCTGGAGCCCCAGAGAGCAATGAGCTGCAGAACAGTCTCTCTTGTTCAGGAAGTCTGCTGTACATAAAGCACCCTCCTCTGGGGTAGTGTTAATTTCACAGATAATTCTCCTCTCTGCAGTGGGGACAGCACAATCCATTATGGGAACAGGGAGCTTTGAGATGGGATATCATAATGGTTAGGCTTCAATTAGTGAGAAATCCCCGCCCCTTTTGCCTGTCCATCAAGGAGGAGTCAGCTGATAAGTAATTTAGCTGTAGATTGTGCTAGTGCTATCTTTAAGGATCCAGGAGGGAGCAGAGATTCCCTGATCCCTGTTTCTATGACCCCTGGATTGTATGTCTATAACTCATCCAAAAATGTGCTTTAGGGTGGAACTTGGCACCTGCGGGTTATTCTGAGTAAGAACACAATGGGGAAAGGATCTTTACCCAGGATTACAGAGTAATGCCGTCTGCACCTCTTGCTAGCCATGTCCCACAAACAGGGAGAGCTGAGTTCCTTTTACGAGTCTTTAAGGCATAGGATGGGACAAGGAGCACTAAATGAGCTCAGAATGAGCTATTGCTACTCCATGGCTAAGTTTGCTAGGCGGTTTCTGTTTAAAGCTGATTTCCCACCCCCCCTCTAAAATCCACAATCCATTGTAAGATCAATGTGAAAATTGGTACGGTGTGATAACTAGAAAAGACATTCTGTGCTTTTAAGGTGGAGTGTTCCTTGCCATAGCAGGCAGCAGGCAAACATTTCGCACTGGAGCTCTGAAATTTGCTGCATTTAGCTGCAGTCTCTCTTTGCAGATCGCTCCCTTTCTCTGTCTTCTCTCTTCTTTCTCTCACTGTTCCTGGACCCAAAGTCAGTTTTCTTTTCTGTGCCTGACATTTACAGCCAGTGAGGATGAAAAGGTGGTTCTTCAGACTAGCTAGGTCTCAGAGATGCTATAGGGACATGGATTCTTTCATTACAAATAATTAATTTAGCTACATATTGCATAACATTCTGAACAGCTTTCTGGGGCAATCTCAGCTAGCTGGATGCACAGCCCCTATCAATATTACATTACATTTGGGTACAACAGTTATGAAGCTGCATTAAAAATTTAATTTGTGGTTTAAAACTGCAGCATTCCCTTAAAAGTGTAACAGAATTTTTGGTGCTTGGGGCTGGATCCTCCATCAGCTGAAATTGCAGGGGGAGATACACAAGGGGCTCAGATACCATGACGATGCATTCTGAATAGAATGAGTGAGAAAGGGAGAGATGACACACACCTGAGCGGCTGTTAGCCTTGTTGTCCCTCCTGGTCACTGCCAACTGCCACAGGCATTTCCTTGACTCCTGGAATGAAGCAGGATTCCTTGTGCACCCATGTTTGGCAGCCAGAATTAGATGGAAGGAGGCCCACCTATGGCCACCCCTCAGCCATTTACCTGATCATCCTAATCCCCAATGTTCCCAGAATTTCTCACTCACCCATTTTCAAAGAAAGCTAAGTGTGAATTTGAAGATGGCGAAAGGTGCCCGCTCCCAGTGCTAGGACATGAAGCTGTGTCTTTATCCATTAACACAGGGTGCTGGCAATGCCAGCTGCTTTACTCTGCTCAGCCTGGAGCTGGAAGGGGCCCCTTGAGGAGTGGAGAGCGGTGTTCAGTCTCTGTGGCCCATTTGGTTCTTGGCCTCTTTGCTGAGGCTGCCCACAAGGGTCCAACCTGTGATTGTGGCTTTAGTGTTATAAAATCCATACTTGTGAGGGGCCAAAACTGCAGTGCCCATAAGAGGAGGGAAAGTCTCTTCGTAATAAGGAGTAGGTGCTTCCGACGTAAACACAGGCTCAGAGCCTGCTTTAGGCATCTGCAAAAGCTACACTCCTCTCCATATAACACCCCCACTCCAAATGCAGCCGAGTCTCCAGCTGCTGTGAAATAGAATAAACGTTTCAATGAAAAATTAAATAGAAAATTAAATTTTTTTCACTGACTTTTTAATTGAGAAAATATCCCAGCTGTATTTCACGCTTACGATCAGCATGAATGTGTTCAGAGCCCATTGGTGTCCTTGGCTGGCTTCTTCAGAGAGCAGAGCTACTGCGCCTGTGTCATTTTCCTCCTCCGTCTCCTTGCTCGGGTCTGATCCTGCTCTCATTGAAATGAGCAGCGAAACAATGGAGAGAGCTGGATGGATAGGTCTGGGCCTAATTTTCAGGCGTGTGGCACACCAGCAGTTCCCATTGATTTTTAACTGGAGTTGTGGGTGCTCTGGAAACCAGCCCCATAGAGAACTGGACTATTATGATTTGTAAAACACCTACTGCATTCCAGGCAGTGCTCTGACACAACCAGAGACTTAGGCTGAGATTTTAAAGGATTTTGGCATACAAATCCCAGTGACATTCAGTGGGAATTGGGTGCCTAGGCTCCTTGGACAATCCCAGGTTTAAACCTCAACCCTGCAAGTGGCTCTGCCTCGGCAGCCCTCTGCATCCACATGGAGCTCGGTGTAAGACTTGGCCTGAGTCCCTGCTGCGAAGAGCTCTGTAACGGGGTGCGCTCACCACTCTGGCGCCTCCTGATGGCTGTCTTGGGAATTAGCTCTGTGTGTTAGTGCGCCCTCTTTGGGTGGTGCCTCGCCACCATCACTCCTGCTCTAGGACTCACATCTCTCCAAGGACTGTGGTGTCCTCTTCAGCGACACAGCCCTCAGGCCGTGCCACACACTGTGCTCCTGGTTTCTGGGGGACATGCAGTCCACTGTTCAGCCACTTCCCTTAGTGGCAACTGCAGTGTAGTGTCTGGCCACTTCCTTGTGGCCCCAGCATCCTCTTTGCCCTTGCCCCAGGGCCTCAGCCTGCAAACCCCAGCAGCCAGGCAGGAGCTGTCTCTTACTCCTCTGGTCTCTGCTAGCAGCACTGCTCTGCTTAGGGTGCTGGCAGCTCTCTCAGCCCTCCAGAGACCTTCCTCCCTGGGCTCCCAGCAGAGAACTGCCCTTCTCCCCCCTGCAGCTCCCTTTTCATATGGGCCTGCTTGGCCCTGATTGGCTGCACCCTTCAGCCCTTCTCTGGTTGGTTGCCTCCTGCACAGCCTTCCCTAGGGCTCTATTAACCCCTTAGAGCCCAGCGTGGGGCAGGTGCCCCATCACAAGCTCACATTCCAAAGAGGGAGAGACGGGACGTAACAAAAGCCAGTGACTGAGCAATGAGTGTCAGTGCCATGATTGTTCTACACGTGTGAATTGTTCTTGCACTCTCTTTCTCACTGATCCCTATGTTAACGCTATGTGGCAGGGAAGGCGAGGCTGTGCCGGCCTTCCAGGAGAGTGGCGATTATAGGAGGGATTCAAAGAGGGGAAAGGGGGAGTCAGGTCAAGATGGGAATTCCAGGGATGTCCAGAGAAGGGGCTGGCTAGCCTACGCAGTGCCTGCGTGTATATCGCATGGTACACTCCCATTTATCCAAATGCCTGGGGAGACATCTGAAAGTTTTGGGTAACTTGGCGGTTGGATAAATGGAAGTGCTGTTCAATAACACAGGCTACATGAGGGGGGGGGGACACACTGTGGATTTGGATAACTCGGATTGTTGGATAAGGGAGTTCAGATAACTGGAGTTATACCATATGCGGTACACAACTGAACACACAGAAATGAAAAGGGATGGATTTTAAACACTTGTTTAAATGTTCTGTTGAGCTGGGGCCTTTATATATTTAGGTTATTATTTGTTTGGCCTGTGTGGCTCCCCTTTGCTCCTTCCTCTGGAATTCTCACAACACCCCAAACTTGGGGAAAGTACTTTTCCTTTTCTTCTTCTACATACACAAAGTAACAACATTGTCAACATATACTCGGTGGGCCTCACCCCACTTGATGCCAGTCTAGTGGTTCAAATCAGCAGGGTTACTCCTGATTTACACTGGTGTAAATGGCAGCAGTGTCAGGCCCTGGAGTGTGTGTGTGCTAATATCAACATTCCCAGATCACATTTGTTAACTGCCTTGTTAATTATAATGAGATTAACCACAGAGGCCAATTGAATTCCCACAGCTCCAGCAGCTTGCTATCAAGTTCACATATCATCCTCAAAACCCAGAGAAGGAATGGGAAGTAGGTTTCGATCATTAGGTCACTCTGGGGAATTTGAAATTTGAAAAGTGATAGGAAAGGGAGAACTGTTTTAACTGGTACATTTTGCCAAAATGGTAAAGAGGGGACTAGAGATTATACAGATTCCACAAAAAGACAGAATTTCCATGGCTGGCTAGAGTGGAGAGAGAGAGGGTTTTTTTCATTCAGAAGGACACTAGCATTAATTTTACAGGGACCAGAAAATGTTGCTTTTTTTCCATTGAGGACTTGTTTTATTTGGACATGAGTCTCTTGGTTGTTGTCTTTCTTTTTTTTATTGTACATCATAAAACCAAACATTTTAATGGTTCTGATTATGGAGCAATCTCAGCAGCATCATTTCTAAATGCTGCTGCTGTGGAATAACTTCCATGTTCCTGAGCCCACAGAAATCTGAGTCTAAGATTCAGAGGCATTTACCCCAGTAATGCTCTGTAAAATTACTTCTTCCTGTTAGGCAGCTCAGTTCTGGATAGACAGAATGTCAAGTCCAGCCCACCCTCCTTGGTAAGGTACATTTGACATGGTAACAGCAAAAAAGACATCCCAGAAAATAAGGCACTTGGTCTGAGTGCTTTGCACAGGCTCAGAAAGAGCTGACAGAATTCACTGGCTTCATTTCCCATAGTTTAGGAGCTGTTTTGCCACTGAGTCACAGCAGATACTGATCTATTCTATAGTACCTGCAAATTGTTCAAGGAAACATTCCTGCCCTTATAAATGAGAGAGCTGGCTAATATCTGTTAGGAGATAATGATGTCTATAACAGTACGACTATTGTTTATTTAAATACACATACCTTGGTGACAGAGAAAATTATCAGGAGCTGCAAAGAGGCACAGAGAGATAATGATAATTTAATGAATGATCTTACATGTAGATAATGCCTTTCATTGGGATGGATAGCCAAGTGGTTTGGGAACTCTACTCACTGATTGTACAAACTATCAAATCTTTTGTATCCCCAGTATTGTTGAGTACAGCTCCACTCACGTTTTATAAGAAAACCACCTCCATTAGGCCAACAATTTTCACCAGTCCTGGGAGTGGTCATTTAGGTGAGACTTCACTGTGTGTATAAGTATATATGAATCTTTACACCCATCAGTGAAGTGCAGACACCTGTTTAAAAATCTCTATTCACTTTTATTTTTTATGCCACCTTTCATCCAATGATCTCAAAGTACATTAATTATCATCCCCGTGAGCCACAGATCCATTAATTGACTGGCCCTTTCATAGTAAAGCAGTGGCAAAACCATGAACAGAAACCAGAAGCCCTGATGCCTATCCCCTTCTTCTAACTGCTATATTATGTTCGTTCTCTCCTGCTCACTGAAATACCTCTCCTGATTGCAGAGCACTTCTGCCACGTAAAGTGTGGTGAGAGATTTTGACCTAAAATTTATCCTGGCCTGAAAGAGGAAGATGAAATTCTGTTACTCCATCTAAGGCTTTGTCTACACTGGCAAGTGAAAGACAAAACTTTTGTCATTCAAAGGTGTTAAAAAACACCCCTCCCCCCCCAAAAGACAAAAGTTTTGTTGATGACACGCGCTGCTGTGAACAGCACTTTGTCGGCAGGAGCTCTCTCCTATGGACAACGCTAATGCCGCTCGTTTGGGGTGGAAGTTTTTTGTTGGCAGGAAAACTCTCTCCTGCCAACAAACAGCAGCTACACTGCACATCTTTTAGTGGCATGGCAGTGTCACTAAAAGCTGCGTAGTGTAGACAGAGACTTATTCTGGGATAAGTGCACCTCGCAAGTGAGCACAACTGCTGTAACTCTCAGGCCTCCTCTCTCAGGACTTGCTGGTATACTATGGCCCTGGGTTCTGGCAGTTGTGCTAAATAGGAGAGACATGATAATGGCACAAATGGGAAAAGGCGGGGGGGGGGTCTTACAAGTCTCCCCTGCTCTATATGATGAGAGCATCCCATCCCTTCCTGTTGTCTTTGCACCTCTTTGATTGGAAATCTGCCAGAAATGAATAGCTAACGAGCAGGGCGATGGCCTTGGAGGATATCACCGACCCACCCTCCTCTTGGGCTGACGAAACTCCCAAGATCTTACTGCTAACCTGAAGTGCCCCTTACAAGCTCCTGGAGGCTTTTGGTGCCAGTTGCATGAACAAGTGTGTGAAATATGCTTCTGTCACAAGTCATCATGCCGGTGTTACCTGAGCAGCTGACTTTGAACCCTTCTACTTGGCAACAAAGAAGAGTCCGTGTGCTCGGGGGAAGGGAGCAAGTGGACAGGGAGCAGAGAGGGAGAACATGAGCCTGCACGCCAGCATCTTTTTGCTTCAGAAGCTTATTGCCAGGTGAGATCAATCCGCAAATTGAACATCAGGGGTCTGAATCTCCCCGTGCCATACACCGTATGTTGTCCCTTCCATCTGGGCAAAGTGCCCCTTGTGCTGAGCTGTTCCATTCCCGGCCGTGGCACAGGAACGGGGAGGTGTAGGGATGAGGGGGGCTTTTCACTCAACTTGTGTCTCCTGCATTCTGAGGCTGTACTGCCTCCCGCCCAGCCCCAACAGTGAATTATAGCAGCTATGGGCATTGGAGAAACACACTCTGACCATGTCCCTCCCTCCTCCTAGGTAAGCCCAGAACTTGGCATTACTGCAGTCAGACATTTTGGGGTCCAGCCACTGTTAGCTGAAAACCAAATACAACTAGGTAGGAATAATCTTAGGCTCTGAGAGGCAAGGTCAGACAGCTGCATGATTACAGTTCCAAATGGGAGGATGGGATAGAGAGTTCACGTACCATGAAGGGTTGGACAGCTGACCTTGGCTTTCAGTGCCCCTGGCATATAAGTTTTATTGTTGTTATGACTAGAAATACTAGAAATGCTTTGATGATATGAGATGAGTAATTTGCTGAAATTAGGCGAATTGGTGACCCCCTAGGGGTTGTTATGGTGACTCACTAGGAGTCAATATGTGTTACATGCTTTGTTTAAGTTAGCTATAAAAGATTAAGCAAAAGAATACACTTGGGAGCAGTCCAAGGAAGCGCTTCTTCAGCCAAGGAGCTGACACCTAAACTCTCCAACAGCTGGACAGAAGGAGGGCCCCCGAAGCCTGGCTGCTGATCACTCAAAACCATCTCAGACTTTGGGTAAATATAAACATTTTGGGATGCTCTGAACCTATTGCAACAGCATATATTTGAGTGTGTGCTTTAGACCTAATCAAAAAGTGATTTTAGGTAAAAGCACTCTTGTTTACCAATCATTTATCAGATGGAGGAGCTGTGTCCCCATTGATTTATTCCTAACACTGCCAGGAGAGAAACAGTTAAGTTACCCCTGCTCTGGGTTCTGAAAACCCTGGGTAACCCCCACAGAACATCCCTGGAGCTAGGGGCCAGGCTGCCAGTTCTATGCCAGCTGTGGAACTCCCTTATGCAGGGGCGAGGTATTCTCTGAGGGCTACTTCTGGCCTTCTTATGGGCCCTTTATGCTGCAGAGGGGCAAAAAGGGGCTGCGGGATGGCAGACATAGTGGAGAGACCCTAGACTCTGTGTGTGTGTGTGTGTGTGTGTGTGTGTTCCCATCTCTGAAAGCAAAATGAGCTGAAATAAGACACACTATCCACAGCTGTTTAAAAATCGTGTCGTTATCCCCTCCCTTTTCCCTCCAAGTTTGACTCTTATCCTGCTCTCTTTCTACCCAGCTAGGCCGCATCTTGGGGTGAGAAAGCTGCAGCCTGGCTGCTCCCCCGGTGCAGTGTGTAACCTGCTGAGATGGTAGAAGCCAGGCTCCAGCAGTAACTGTTTATCAGATGATGCTTTGTACTCCGGTGCCTTTGGCAGGCAGCCTGAAGGACGCTCTGTTAAGTTGAGTCTGACAGGTTTAATGCTACAGCTGATCTTTCTCCAAAGCTCCATGTTGGGGAGAGAGAGAGAGAGAGAGAGAGGTTACCATGCCCTTCCGAGCTATCTCAGCCTCTCTCAGAGAGGCAGGTGTTACTGGGCGCTGCAGGGGAAGGGAAAGTCAGTCTTTTGACTCAGTGTGAGGGTGCACATTGAATCTAGCATGTAGCAGCAGCTCCTCCTTCTCACTGTCCCTCCCCCCAACCCCAAAACCTGATTCCTGTTTCCAGGCTCCAGTGCTCTGATTCACAGTTACTACAAGGAGACCAGCACTGAAAGCTGTGCACTGCGGACACATAAATAATAGAACTGAAATCATCCTTAGTTAAAAATAGATATTCTTCTTAATAAATATTTTACATACTGTCTTTAGGATATAAAACTCCCCCCGACTGAAGTGTTAAAACACACCCTGGTGTTAGACCCTAAGTCAGACCACTCCTGACTTTACAAACAATGCTTGTTTGGTCGAGGGTTTTATATCTATAGAAAGACATAAAATAATTCTAAAACATTTACGTTTTTAGAAAATAGGGACAGATCTCTTTGGCTAAAAGGCAGCTTTTAAGTCTGTGGGTAACTTGGTGACTTTTGAATTCAATTGATGCAAATTAATTTTAAAATACCTCTTGGATGTTTATGAATATTTTTCTCCTCCCCAAATCAGAGGAGCTGGAATTAGCTGTTTGTAGCTTGCAGCAGGGCCATGGGGTGACCAGTGACAGGGGGAACTGAGTTGAGGGCATCGGGTGGCCACTGTGACTGAGAGTTAGGTAAAGATGATACACAAGTAGGAAGAATTTAAAGAACCTTACAACATTCCACATGTCACCAACGGCCGTTAACGTGGCTCTGTCAGCACAGAACTCACATATTAGAAATAACTTTCCTTATCTCTGTTGCTAATAGCTCCTTAGATTATTTGATAGAGTCTTATCAGCTTGATTTTCCTTTGCGATTTATGCTGGGGGTTTCTACCATTTGCTTGTCACTCAGTTTGGACAATAAAAACAGGTTGGCCAGCTTCTCTTGCTTTTCCTAATCAAGTTTACTATCTGGTGTTCATGCACTAGGACAAGAGCGCTGATTTGGGGGTCACAGCACTGTACAAGATTGTTTCAATTCCTCTATCTGCTTACACACACACACACACACACACAACACAACACACACACACACATAACTGATTCCTCTCTTCTAAATGTCTGTTGATACTAGTTTTTTTAAAACCATTAAAAAAATGTAACTGATTTGCCTAAAACTAGTTGATAATATTTTTAATTGACTTTTCCTGCTACTTACCTTTTCTTTTCTTTTTTTTTAGTGCTGAATGGTGATGCCATAAAAAGTAGATGGTAGCAAACTGAATGAGCTGGCTGGGCAGGAGGAGGAGGCTGATTGTGGAGGAGCTTTTTACCCATCTACATCTTTGCAATCAACAATGATGGGAACTAGAGGAAAAGAACCCAAGTATTATATGGGGTTTTGGTAAAATATGGGAAAGTTTGCCAAAGTGAGAGTTTCTGGTGATCTTGCTGCAGGTGATCCTGTCTGATATCATTTGACACATGCCTGCATGGCCCACTCTGACATACTGTTTCCTTTTTCCTTAACTACTTAGAAATGGGGGATTTGCAAGCATCAATCTCACCAGCAGCTGATTTGCTAAACCAAGATTCAGCTTTGTAAAAGTGAAGGTCTAGGACTGAAACATGTGACTCAGAGATACAGACTCAACCCCTAGCACAAAATTCAATAAATGAAGTGTGTGTGTGTGTGTAGGCATATGTATGAGGGCAGTAAACAAACACACATATCAGGCAATGCACTTCTAAGGAGAGCAATAGCTGGAGTATCTCCCTTTATTCATAATTATAGTTGTTTTGATGTTGAAAATGAAGAAGCCAAATGTGTTTTCAGTTACAGGATTTTGAGTCACATTGTCAGGAAACTTAATATAATTGACACTTCAGACTGAACAGATTTGTAATTCCGATTGTTTTGGAGACATTTAGTTTCCTTGGCAATGGAGAATATAGTGATTATTGTTTTGTGGGGACAGGAGGAGTGAGGGGCTAAGGACAAGAGATTGCAGCTGGAGAGGCTGGTGCATTTGGACTTCTCAGTTAGCACAAATAATGTTTTACCCAACCCTCCTTGCATTTCATCTATATTTCCATTTCCATCTTTGCTGATCGCTGAGGGCCTGATCCACTTCCCATTGAAGTCAGTGTAAGTCTTTCCACTGCTTTTGATGGAAGATGGATTGGACCCAACAGTTTTGATGCATTAGCAAAAAACATCTCCTTTCTCCCCAACCTGTTCTTCGGAGTCATGTAATGTTTTTAGAGTTCGTGACCTCACAGTGGCTATGAATTGTTTTGTCACAGATGCTGAATGATCCAGGCAAGAAGAGTGGGTGTTTTTATTAACTACTTGACAATTAAATATCTTGATAATCAGCAGGCATGGGAAATGGAATACACATGGAGCCCAGAAACATCCCTATGTAACTTTAGCGCCCTCGTAGCCAAGATGGAGTCTGCTCTGCAGGCAGCTCTGGCCAAGAGACAGCGCGCGCAGGAATGCAGCAGGAGAAATCCCTTCCACCCCAGGGGCACCTGTTCCAAACCCCCCAGATTGAACACACACACCCACAGGAAAAGTACAAGGGACATAACAAAGGGAGATATTTATTTACAGAGGGCTGGGAGGAGAAAAACAACAAGGAGAAATATAGGGGGAGCAGTAAAACAGGGCTGCATTCAAACCAAGACCCCACGGACCCAGTGGTAGCACAGTCTGACAGGACAGACACTAAGCAATGTGTCTGCACACAAAGTTCAGGAGGCCTGAGCAAAGTTCCAGTCCGGTGGTGAGTCTTGGGTGCTCCTGGTCGTCTTCGGCGCCAGTGAACTCTCCCCAGCAAACCCCTCCGGTGCCCTCTTCTGCCGCTCTCTGCAAAGCCACACAGAGCGGCCACCTCCCCACTTAACTATCTAACAGCCTCCCTCCTTATTCCCAGTGCAGAGTCACAAGCCCCAGTACTCACAGCCCCAGGCAGCTCCGGGCAGCCGTGATACTGGGTCCAGCTCCGGCCTGTCCTCCTCGGGTGATTCCCCCCGGCACAGGGCTCCTCCTGGCTCCTGTCCTGGGCTGTCCCCGATCGGGCCTGTCCTCCTCAGGCCTCTGGCAGGTTCTCTCTGCTTCCTTCTCCAGGGCCAGCCATGCTGCTTCCTCTCTCTCTCCCTCCAGCTCCAGCCCTGCCCCCTGGAGTTTCCCTCCTTTTTCTTACTCTCCCCCTCCCCCTTGGGAAAAAGATTTAAAGGGGCCATGCTCTCTAGACCCCAAAGGGGTTACACTCTCCCCCCCCCCAAAAGAAATAATCCTTGATGTCCCCATCAAGGTAGGCAACTTTAAGCCATGGATCCCCAGCAGGAGACCCAGGGCCCCCATTCATCAGAAGCATTCCCATCATCCATCCCACAGAACCCCGAGGGGTGGAACAGGTTTCCCATGAGGCAGCTCGCCCCCCGTGGCACCCCAGGAAGCTGTAGGTCACTGGGTTCCCCTAAACGATCATACGTCAGCACACACCTGGGCTTCCCTTCCCTAGAGGAACGTCTAGGCTGGCTGTCGGATGTTGGCTGAGGTGACACCACCGGACATGGAGGCAAGATGATGGGTCCTTGAGGCACGAATTCAAGTGCATCTGGGTTTAAAGTGGCTGTTTGGGGTACAGGGTTCTCTGCCTGCACTGAGCCTTCCTCATCATGTTCTTGGGGGGTCTCCACAGCTTGGGACAGTGAGGCCTCGGGAATGCTCAGTGTGGGGTCTTCCCCTTCACCATCTCTTTGCGTGACAACAAAAGGATCCATTAGGGTTAGGTCATTCCCAACTGGATGTTCACCAAACCCTATTTCATCCTCACTCTCCGAGGAGCTGGGTGTTTGCAGAGGACGGGTATATTTCCATCGTTGGGACCGTGTCCGACTTGCAGGTCCGGGAGTCTCAGAATCTGTGGAAACATCCTCACGGGGAAACAATACTTGTCCTATAGGTAACAGATGATTCCGGTGGAGAGTTTTGGTGGGGCCACGACTGCCCTCAGGACGTATGCGATACACTGGTAGATCCCCAAGTTTCTTCTCTATAATGTACGGGTGTGACTCCCAACGATCTGCAATTTTGTGTTTTCCCTGTAGTCCGAGATTTCGGGCCAAAACTCGGTCACCAACCCGAATCTCCTGTTGCCTCACTCGCTGATCATATCGGGTTTTATTCTTTTGATTCTGGTGACCAGCTGCTTGCGTCGCTATTCGATATGCCTCTTTCAGTTGATCTCTTAAGCGCGCCACATACCCCAAGTATGTTTTTGGGAGTGCCCCATCTGAAGACACTTCAAAACAGAGATCGATCGGCAACCGGGCCTCTCGACCGAACATTAACATGTATGGTGTGAACCCAGTTGCATCGTGTCGAGTGCAGTTATATGCATGAACCAAATGCTCTACGTGCTGGCTCCAGTATTTTTTCTGCTGAGGCTCCAGAGTTCCCAGCATGTTCAGTAGTGTGCGGTTGAATCGTTCTGGTAGTGGATCCCCTTGGGGATGATAAGGGGTGGTACGTGATTTTTTTATCCCCATGATCTTACAAAGTTCTTTTATTAATCGACTTTCAAAATCCCGTCCCTGATCTGAGTGTAGTCTGGCGGGCAACCCATAGTGGACGAAGAACTTTTCCCACAGGATCTTGGCGACCGTGGAAGCTTTTTGATCTTTGGTGGGATAAGCCTGGGCATAACGAGTAAAATGGTCAGTGACCACCAAGATATTTGCAGTACCCCGGCGGTCAGGCTCTAATGACAGAAAGTCCATAAAGACAAGCTCCATGGGTGCAGAACTTGTGATGCTGACAAGAGGAGCCGCCTGCTTAGGCAGAGTCTTTCGTTGGATACATCTGGTGCAGGTGCGAATATGGTGGGCGATGTCAGGCCCCATTCGGGGCCAATAGAATCTTGCCTTAACTAGGGCCTCCAACCGCTCGATTCCCAGATGCCCCATTCGATCGTGGCAGGCCTCTAACACGCCTTGCCGGTACTTCTGCGGTAGCACCAACTGCTTATGGTGAGGCCTCTGAGGATGCTTCTGCCCTCGGTAAAGTCGTCCATCCCGAACCAATAAGCGATCCCATTCTTTCAGCAAAAGGGCCTCCTCTGGGTGACTCAGTCGAATAGCCCTGGGATCTTTTCCCCTTTCCAACGCATAAAGGATGTCCTTCATCCGTGGATCAGCTCGCTGGGCATACTCTACCTCTCGATCCTTTAGTTTGGGCAGCTGTGGGTCCTGTACTCTAGTAAAACTTGAGTAGGCTATGGGTATGGCTTCTGGTGGTGCACCCAGACAGTCAATTGCTCGTTCTCCATTGGCTGTGGATTTTTCCTCCACAATGGATACCCGTTGGCATAAAGCTCTCAGTGCAGAGGTCCCCACATTCATCTGATCACTGGGTAATAAATCCTTAGAGTGAGGTTGCCGAGACAAGGCATCTGCATCCACGTTTGTTCGACCGGGTCGATACTGCAGAGTGAAATCATAGGCAGAGAGTGCCGCTAACCACCGGTGTCCTGCTACGGATAATTTTGCTGTTGTCTTGATGTATGTCAAAGGGTTATTATCAGTTTTTACAGTGAACTTGGCCCCATAGAGGTAGTCATGGAACCTCTCTGTGATGGCCCATTTCAATGCCAGGAACTCCACTTGATGTGCAGGGTAGTTTCTCTCAGGCGGTGTGAGACCTCGACTTGCAAATGCTACCGGTCGGAGTTTGCCCTCACGCTCTTGATAAAGGACAGCGCCTAAACCAGTGTAGCTTGCATCAACATGAAGTTCATACGGCTGGGTGGGATCAGCGTACACCAAAACAGGTGCTTGCGTGAGCTGTTGAATGATTTTATGGAAAGCTTCTTCACACTCAGCAGTCCACCGTTTTCCAAAAGGTGCACCCACATTGAAGTATTTATGGCGAGGTGAGTTCCCCTTCTTCTTATTTGTGGGGGGGTATCCCTTGGTGAGCTCTGTGAGTGCATGTACGATGTGCGAAAAATTCTTGATAAACTTGCGGTAATAGCCACAGAATCCCAGAAATGACCTTAATTCCTTGAGAGTTGTGGGCTTCGGCCAGGTAGTTACCGCCTTCACCTTCTCTGGGTCTGTAGCTATACCATCTGCAGACACTATGTGTCCCACATACCGCACGGATGTCTGGCAGAAGATGCACTTGTCTAAGGATAACTTGAGGCCAGCCTGTTCCAAACGATCCAGGACTTTGCACAGCCGAGTCTCGTGTTCTTCTAAAGTGCGCCCGAACACTATAATGTCATCCAGGTATACCAGACACTCCAACAGGTGCATGTCCCCTACCACCCGCTCCATGAGTCGCTGAAATGTGGCTGGAGCTCCAGATACTCCTTGAGGCATGCGATTAAATTGGTAAAATCCTAAAGGGCAGATGAATGCTGTCTTCTCCCGGTCCTCGGGTGCCATGGGCACTTGATAGTATCCACTGCGGAGGTCAAGGACAGAGAACCAGCAGCTACCATTCAAGCTATCCAAAGCGTCATCCACCCGGGGCATTGTGTATTGGTCAGGGATCGTCCGCCGGTTCAGAGTGCGATAGTCGATGCACATGCGCACCTTTCCACTTTTCTTTCGTACTACGACGATCGGCGATGCGTAGGGGCTCCTGGATTCCTCAATGATACCTGCTTGAACCAGTTCCTGTAGGTGCTGCCTCACATCTTCAATATCAGCGGGGGCTAATCGTCTCGACCTCTCTCGAAAAGGCCGACCATCCTGCATTTGGATATGGTGCTCCACATCATGTGCACACCCAACATCCCATTCGTGTATAGAGAAAACAGCCTTCCTCTTGATTAACTTCTCACACAGGCGGTCCTTCCACTCAGCAGGAATGGGGGAATCCCCAAACTGGAAACTATCCCTCCCAAAAGGCCTAGCCTTGGTCTTCTCTTGGGATGGGGGCCCCCTGGCTCGCTGGTATGCAGCTTTACATAAAGCATGCATTGGCAGCTCCTGCAGATAGTTGTTCCCTGCCATCTCACGGCATTTCCACGCCAACCTCTGGAACAGGTTTGCATTTGTCCCTAGGATTAAAGGTGCATACTTTCTTCCCTTTGGATCTGGGCAGACCAGTGCCAAAGTTTCTATTTCCTGGTTTACCCCCGCAACGTTCTTTGGGAACTGAACATTTAACAGGATATATCCCCGATAGGGGCAGGAGTCACAGCCAATTCCCCAGACTGTCAGGCCAGACAGGGGACGCAGGGGCAAGTGCTGCAGGTGTTCTCGGTAGTAAGATTCATAAAGTATGGTGACCTGTGATCCACTGTCCAGCAATGCCTCACACAATCGTCCTTCTATACGAACAGGTACTATAGCCTGGGGGCCTATCAGCCCACGTGGGTAGCCTCTGTTTGTGGTTTTTCCTGGGGAGCCTTGTCTTGGGTTGCTCCTTCCCCAAGCCCTGTGGGTGTTTCCCTGAAGCCTCCTAATGGTCTGCTGCAATCTCTGAGATACCCTTGCATGATCTGTCTTGTTTTGACAGTCGAAGGCATAGTGACCATCTCTTCCACAGTTATAACAGAAACCTTCACGCTGGCTATCACCCCTCCTGCTACTCTCCTCTCTTGAGGATGGCACAGTATGTCCCTGAGCTTTCATCATGGCCACTTCTCGGGTCAAATCTCTCAGTGCTGCTGCCACTGATGGGGCATCTTCCATCTCTCCAAGCACTGTGGTGGTGTGACTCCCTGCCGTCTTCGGCTGCAACACTGCATCCGCTTGCAACAATCGCTCCTCCTCCTCACGTATCTCTCGAATGAGCTTGTGGAATGGGGGTGGGTCTTGGGCCCGCTCCCTCAGCTGCAGTTTCCACAACATCAACCCATCTTGTCGGGTGCCCCGGAGGATTTGGTCCAATCTAGCGAAATCAATGCGCTTGGTGGGGATGCCCTCCTTCCGCACTACCTGCTGTAGCAAATCCTCTAGTCTCCTGATGAAATCAGACAATCGTTCGTGGGGCTCCTGATAGGTATGGCGAAACCGATAATACAGGTCTTCACTGCTATCAGTAGCACCGTAGACACTCTCAAGAGCGGTTAAATAGTCTTGCACTGTGGCGGCTGGTTGTGAGTCTTTCAGGGCTCGGATAATTCGCATGGCAGGTCCCCTCAGACTCTCAAGCACCCGTTTCCGCTTCTCAGCATCAGAGCATTCCCACTCTTGGACAAGTGGCACCGTAAAATCCCTCCAGGTTTCATAATCATCCTCCCCTGAGGGTACAGGTGACACCCCCGAGAATGAACGTAACCGCTTGTATGGAGCATTTTCATGTACCGGCTTCAATGCATCTTTGAGAGCATTTCCCAGCTCTTTGGCCCATCCCACCAGGCTGGGTGCTGCAGGTGTTGGAGCCCCTCCTAATGCTAAAATTAATTCTTCTCTTGTCCGCTTCTCATCTACCATCAGAGCTTGCAATTTCTGTGCTAAAGAATCCACCTCAAGTGACTCAGGCACACTAGGAGGGGACTGCTCTGCCCCGAGAATTGTCCAGGGGATACCTTCTACTTTCACCTCTTTGGGCACTTTGTCAAGATCTGCTTCCTTGGAGTGAGTACATAGTGCTACCATGCCCTTCACTTTGCGGTTGTAAATACGGGTGTGGACCTTTACCCTCCCCAGTATTTCAGCTGCATCTAGGCTTTCCTCAATTTCATTTGGTTCCATCTCTTCTGGGAACCCCGCCACCAGCACAGCTTTGGTTACTGGGAGTCGTGCCCCTCGGCACAGGTCTTCTAATAATCCTCTCTCCATTTTTTTTTTTTTTACTGAGATGAAAGTCACTCAGGAGTTTTTTTTCTCTGTGAAGAAAAAACCCAGGGTGCGCAACGTAGGGGTGTGGGTATGTGTGTGTGTGTGCTGCAAATCCCCGTACGGGCCACCAAGTGTAACTTTAGCGCCCTCGTAGCCAAGATGGAGTCTGCTCTGCAGGCAGCTCTGGCCAAGAGACAGCGCGCGCAGGAATGCAGCAGGAGAAATCCCTTCCACCCCAGGGGCACCTGTTCCAAACCCCCCAGAGTGAACACACACACCCACAGGAAAAGTACAAGGGACATAACAAAGGGAGATATTTATTTACAGAGGGCTGGGAGGAGAAAAACAACAAGGAGAAATATAGGGGGAGCAGTAAAACAGGGCTGCATTCAAACCAAGACCCCACGGACCCAGTGGTAGCACAGTCTGACAGGACAGACACTAAGCAATGTGTCTGCACACAAAGTTCAGGAGGCCTGAGCAAAGTTCCAGTCCGGTGGTGAGTCTTGGGTGCTCCTGGTCGTCTTCGGCGCCAGTGAACTCTCCCCAGCAAACCCCTCCGGTGCCCTCTTCTGCCGCTCTCTGCAAAGCCACACAGAGCGGCCACCTCCCCACTTAACTATCTAACAGCCTCCCTCCTTATTCCCAGTGCAGAGTCACAAGCCCCAGTACTCACAGCCCCAGGCAGCTCCGGGCAGCCGTGATACTGGGTCCAGCTCCGGCCTGTCCTCCTCGGGTGATTCCCCCCGGCACAGGGCTCCTCCTGGCTCCTGTCCTGGGCTGTCCCCGATCGGGCCTGTCCTCCTCAGGCCTCTGGCAGGTTCTCTCTGCTTCCTTCTCCAGGGCCAGCCATGCTGCTTCCTCTCTCTCTCCCTCCAGCTCCAGCCCTGCCCCCTGGAGTTTCCCTCCTTTTTCTTACTCTCCCCCTCCCCCTTGGGAAAAAGATTTAAAGGGGCCATGCTCTCTAGACCCCAAAGGGGTTACACCTATAAAAACTATGGACCAAATCCTGAAATCTTTACTCCGTTTTTACTCAGACTCTACTCAAGCCAAACTCTCTTTGAAATTGATAGGGGCCAGCCCTGAGTGAGTGAGGAATGTGTGAAAACTGAGGACATGATTTAGGATTTGGTGTTATATATATACAGGATGGTTGAAATGAAGCCACTTCTTGACAGAGCGTGGCAGCCAACTCTCATACTGCACCTTGTGGTAGAAAGGCAAGGAGATAGTTTCGCCCAAGAACACAAGGCCAAACCTTGGCTCATACAAAAGTCATGAGATGCAGGCTATTAATTGACTGGAGAGACGTCACAAAGGGAAGGTCCCGTAGAATGCTTTGTCAACAGGTGTCCTTACCAGAAGAAATCAGGAAAATTCTTTTCTTTTGGAGGAATTTATTGATTCCTGGGGGCAGATCTCTCAAAGGATTTGCAGCACTCGGGGATCCCTGATTCACACAATTGCCTCATCAGGAAACCCAAATGGGATAGTGGCCCCTTCCCGTTTGCCTGAAGGTGTTTAGACCCATTGCATCTTGGGCAGTCATTATATCAAATTTCACAAGTTAAGTAGGGTTGGTCCAAGTCAACACCAGGGTGGGAGCCCAAAGGAAAAACAAGGTGGTACGACCTCAACAAGATGTCTGTAATTCAGTAGATGGCATTCTTCCTTCAACGTCTAATGCCCCAGCCTAGCGTCAGGGGACACTGTGACACTGGGAGTGTCACCTTTTTGATGAGATGTAAGACAGTAGTCTTGACTAATCATGACAATTTAAAGCTCCCATGACTGCCTTTCTCCACCTAAAAAAAAAAAATCACCTGATGTTCTATCCTAATACCAGTTTGGGTAACTACATTTTGCCTCTCTACATTTCCTTTGCAGTTTAATTTGTATATGGGATTCTTCTTCTCTTCTTGTCCTAAACTATTGTGTGTTGTTCCTCTGTACTATTAGAGATGTCACATTCCATCCCAGAGATGGCTGCATTTTTCTTTGAGTGAAATGGTGCCTTTATCTATATATTGGCTGTAGAGCCTTTTAGGATCATTTTCATAGAAAGATATTAATAGAAATATAAAATATTATTATTAGAGAATGAAATATGAAGAAGGAAAGAGATTAAGAGAGAAGTGGGGAAAAGAGAAAAGGAAGAACATTAACATCTCATGGTTTGAGGCAGGGTTTGGCTGAAGAAACACATGGAGAGTCTAAACTGTAATCTAGGGGCACTGGGCCAAGTTCTGTGGTCTATTGACATCAGTGAGAGTTTTGCTCCAGTAAGGACTGCAGAATTTGTTCCATTGTGAGAGAATCCTGGATCTGACCTTGGACTCTGGACTGCAACAATAGGAACCCTGGGAAAGGAATAATTTCCAATAGCAAATTTTATGGGGTTATAAATGGGGATTATTTATGGTTCCCTCTGTTCCTCACTCTATGGATATGAAATAAGGTGAGTAACTCTGGGTAATGCATTCAGCTACAACCGTCAAGGAGAGGCCATGACCACTAGCCTGAAGATTTTCATTATCAGAGATTGGATGCCATCAGGGCCAAGTTCCTGGCAGTGCTATATTTGAATAAATCAGTTCATTTTGATCTTGATGAAAACTTGCAAAAATTAGGAATTCAAATAGAGACCAGGTCCCTGGTGACCTGCAGTATCTGTCCTTTAGAAAGGGCAATCTGTGAGCCTCAGCAAGAGGACTGGTAATGTAAAGATTTATTATTTTACCTTTGATATTTACTGGGTTTGGAGTTCAAGACTCCCCAGTCACAAATTTCCTAAAAGTAAATGCTGTGCCCTTTTTATCATGCATAACAAAAAAAAGTGTGTATTCAAAACTGTGATTATGTCATCCCGGTCAGGTCCCAGAAACTATCATAACAATGGCAGCATCCTTGCTTCTCCATTCATTGGTGCTCTGAGGACTCCTGTGCTTGTACTAGTCAATGAATTGCACTGGTGTAGAGACCAATGGACATGTGATGTGTTTCCCCTGTCCTGGGGCTTCCCTAACTCGCAACCCTGCTGCAATGACTGCTCTGGGCAATTGCAGGCTTGCTGAATAGCTGACGCATAGGCACACACCGAACTGCGCCCTCTCCTGCCCTCAGCCTACTCCTGATAGAGAGGCCACCTGTGTAGAGGGTAGTCCCTGGATGAGGAACCTTATGGCTGCTTTATAGCCTTTAGAGCTGGCATAACAGCCTTAAAGGGGCTGTAGGGCATGTTGTGATAAGTGGGCCTACAAATTTACTCTAATTGTTGGACAGTGCCTGGGTTGTGTAAACACCTTTGGCCCATAGATTCCATCTAAAGTAACACAACAGGTATGAATTCCCCGCTGCCGCTTAAGTCGATAGCGTTCAAGCTCTGCACCTTGTGTGATTCTGTTGCATTCCACTGTGAACCCCTAAACAAAGCGCAACTAAATGGAATTTGGACATTAACAATATGTAACAAGGGAGCTGGTGGGAATGGAATCCTCATCCTCCAATGGGAAGCAGGATCTGGGGTTCCCTCACACTAAAGCCATGTCCAGGGGGAATGTAGCTAGCATAACATAACACTCTCCTCTTAAACAGGTTTGTAGCCATGTGGATCTGCAGCGCACATAAACCTGCTGCTGGCAACACCTGTTTCCACAGTTAACTATGTGGTTTTTGCTGGGTTTTTTTTCCCCTGTAGGCTAGAAATCCAGATGGCCTAATTCTCTGTTGCCCTGTTCCTTGTGTAGCCATTTACACCCAAAGCAAGTGAATGTAAAATGTTGCCAAGTCGGAACGTGCCCCTCACTGGCTCCAGCAGGCATGTACACGTCCAATACGTTCTTGGTGCAGGTGTAAATGACTACATGGGGTGACGAAGTGGGTATTCACCCACGAAAGATTATGCTCCAAAATGTCTGTTTGTCTATAAGGTGCCACAGGACTCTTTGTCGCTTTTTACATGGGGTAGGGCTCCTCTTTGAGCCTGTTATTCTAAAGCAAAGTGAGTTTTTAACGTTTCAGTTTAACACTTATTGTTTACCTCAGGACCTGGAGTCATAGGACTGGCGCAGCCAGAGAACTGAAGCAAGTTGACAGGGCTGCGTGCTGCCTTAGGCCTGGAATAACCGGTGATGTGAGTGGTTCAGGCCAAGCTGTGTGGGGAACGTGGCTGGGATAATAAAAGGTATTGCGGGTCAGGACTGAGATGCATTAGCAGAACTGTGTGAAAGGAGTTTGCTGCCAGTCTGCCTCCACCATGACTGGCTCTTAGCTGTGCAGTCAGCCCTCCCTTTGGCTGGATTTTGAGGTTGGTAGTCTTCAAAGCACTGCAACCTGGGGATACATATTGTCCTCCAGTACTTGTCAGTTCATTTGCCCTTGGCTTTCTTGTGATTACCTCGGATTGCTGATGAAACTACAGCCTGCCCATTTCTGGGGACAGAATGGGCATGTTTAGCTTTAGTTTTTACATAGCTCACATATGTTCAGGTAATTACTCTTGACAATTTACTTTAAGTAGGATTTATGTTTCCACAGATGTGGAATATAAACAAGGGGACAGACATTAGGTTTGCAGGGGAAGAATGTAGCCAACACATGGTTGCACCATATGCTTAATGTGGATTTAAGAGACTGGAGTTTTATTAAAATGGGATATTTTAAAAATCTATGCTAACATTGTGGAGTGATGCTGACATGTTGCAGGCTGTGGTTATATTGCTGTCTCGTGCAGAGCCCAATTACATCGCAGAGTGAAGCTGCAGAAGAATTCCCTAGAGGGAACCTGGGACAAATTCAACAGGCAAAGACAGTCATTGGATTACAAGGACTGGCTTGAATGGATTTCTCCTGTTGTGCATTGAGAATAAGTGCAGGCTCAGGTGGTCTAAGCCCTCCTAAAAGCAAGATGTTTTCCTGGGTGTTTTTATTATTATGTATGAGGATGTTACCCTAGCATTTATAATTTTATTATGACAGGAGGTAATTAATTTATTATATTATTTAAATGATAATAAATACCTATGTGCCCTAACAATTAATTAGACTTACAATCACATAATTATGATAACCGATCAGCACTAAATAATCAGATACAAATAAATAAATTAGCTCACCCAATCAATAAATCAAAGCCACAAAAAAGCCCCTTTAGCCGTCCCAGAAACTTAGTCTTTCCAGGAAATGTTCTTGTTCCAGCCATTTGTTGGCAGCATGCTGGTATATTTTTTAAAATGTAGCTTATGAATAAAAATATAGCTAGAATCTTAGAACATAAGAAAATAAGAATGGCCGTACCGGGTCAGACCAAAGGTCCATCTAGCCCAGTATCTGTCTACCGACAATGGCCAATGCCAGGTGCCCCAGAGAGAGTGAACCTAATAGGCAATGATCAGGTGATCACTCTCCTGCCATCCATCTCCATCCTCTGACGAACAGAGGCTAGGGACACCATTCCTTACCCATCCTGGCTAATAGCCATTTATGGACTTAGCCACCATGAATTTATCCAGTCCCCTTTTAAACATTGTTATAGTCCTAGCCTTCACAACCTCCTCAGGTAAGGAGTTCCACAAGTTGACTGTGCGCTGCGTGAAGAAGAACTTCCTTTTATTTGTTTTAAACCTGCTGCCTATTAATTTCATTTGGTGACCCCTAGTTCTTGTATTATGAGAATAAGTAAATAACTTTTCCTTATCCACTTTCTCAACATCACTCATGATTTTATATACTTCTATCATATCCCCCCTTAGTCTTCTCTTTTCCAAGCTGAAGAGTCCTAGCCTCTTTAATCTTTCCTCGTATGGGACCCTCTCCAAACCCCTAATCATTTTAGTTGCCCTTTTCTGAACCTTTTCTAATTTTAGAATATCTTTTTTGAGGTGAGGAGACCACATCTGTACACAGTATTCGAGATGTGGGCGTACCATGGATTTATATAAGGGCAATAATATATTCTCAGTCTTATTTTCTATCCCCTTTTTAATGATTCCTAACATCCTGTTTGCTTTTTTGACCGCCTCTGCACACTGCGTGGACATCTTCAGAGAACTATCCACGATGACTCCATCTTAGGCAAATGCAACATGGCTTTATTAATCAAATTATATGTAAAAGCATTTAAAATGCAAATATGGGTGCAGTTTGATTGGATTGCCGTCAAAGGGAAATGCTCTCAAGAATGGGGCAGGAGAACCCCCATTTAGAGCAACATTTGTGTTTTGGGCACCATTTGAGAATGAGGAGTAAATCCAGTTTCTCCATTTCCCTGCATTTTGCACAGTTCTTTGCATCCGTGCAAAGCCGATGTGAGTGGGTGTAAAACACTGTCACATCAGATTAGTAACAATGTCCACTCACATTGCACTGGGGTACAGGGCAACAGAGAATGGGGCCCAACAGAGTCACACTGGTGTAAAACTAGTCAGGCCCCATGACTTAAAATCACAGACAGATTTCACTTTACAGACTCTTCTTATGTGAGGGTATCAGGAACGTAATTTGTACATTTTGGTGTAAACTTGTCTGAAAAGCCTGCTTTGCGATCAGTGTTGTGGTGAGTCTTGAGTGATAGCAATGTCAATTGTGTGGTTTTGGAGTGTGTCTGCTTTTAGGGCGCCAATGGTAATTGATGAGCTAGTCTGTTCTGTGTTCCGTGAATCCATATCATTAGAAGAACACAGAGAGCATCATGTCTAACAGCTCCTCCCGAAGAGGCTCACGCTGAAAATACAGTGTGGTTAGACAATTACCAGGAGTGACTTAGAGTCCCTGGAAGATATATTGGTGGGTTTGTCAAAAAGTCTGTGCTTTCCCTTTCATTCCCTCATTTCCTCGCTGAGAAAAAAGGGGGACCGCAAGGTCTTACTTGTTTCCCCTGGAGCAAAAGACATCATCATAAATTTGCTTTCTTTTGAGGTTGTTTTTTGTTTCATTAAATAATTTTCTGCACAATTTATTACAAAAGTCTGAAATATATAAACAAATCCCAGCACCTTTGAAAACCTCAGGCAGAAAACTTCCTGGAAAAGTTGTAACTTAAAAGTGCTGTGAATATAAAACCCATCTCACCTCCTGACCAATGTCCTATCTGCATAAAATAGCACCCCCCTACACACACTTTGTGACTAACTTATTCCAAAATAATTATACACAAATTTCCACTTTTCTAAAACTTCAGGGACACCTTTATTTTTAGACCCATTTCACCTCACCACAGACAACCACATGCCACAGTGAGCGTTCTTTATTGCCTTCAGTTATTGACATAAAAATGCTGACTTGCCTGAAATGCTGACCGAGACTCAGGGAAACTAAGGTCCGGTCTACAACTAAACATTAGATTGACTTGGCTGTGAAAAAATGTATGCCCAATGTGACTTGTTAGGTTGACCTAACCACCACTGTAAATGCAGCTAGATCCACAGAAGAATTCTTCCACTGCCTTTTGGAGAGATGGATTATCTACACTGATGGAAAAGCTCCTTCTGTCCATGTAGGAAATGTTTACACTACAGTGGCACAATTGCAGTGGTGTAGCTGTGCTGCTGTAGTGTAGACATACCCTAAGGTTATATAGAAAATGGAACAGTGACTCTTATGCCAAGCCCAGTACCTTCCTTCTCCTCCTCTTGGGTTAGATAGCGTGGTGCCCTTTTAGTGTAAATGGGCTTGCTTATGGGTGTGCTTCTGTCTCTTGTGGGGCTTTGCTGGGTGGGGATTTTGGAGGGTGATTTTTTTGGTGGGTGTTGAAGCAATGTTTTGGAGGTTCTGGGGAAATTTGGGGGGCATGTTAAGAGTTTTGGGGTGTTTGGAGGCTGTTTTGGGTGCTGTGGAAATTTTGTTGGACAGTATTTGTGGGGCATTTAAGGGCGTTTAGAAATCTGTTGTAAGGAGTGGGGATATTGGAGCTGATGTAATGAGTTTTGAATGTTTTTTGGGGGGCAGCAGTGAGGAGTTTGGGATGTTTTGGGGGCTTCAGTTAGGAGTTTGGAGCAATTTGGAGGGTGCTATGGGGAATTTGGGGTATTTGGGGGAGTGTGGTGGGAGTTTGGAGTGTTTTGGAGATGCTGAGGGAAGTTTGGAGACTTAGAGAATGCTTTTGGAATAGTAGGGTGTATTGTGTTCTGGAGTGCTGTGGGGTGTTTTGGGGGCTGTGTGTGTGGGGGGCTCTGGAGAGTTTGGGGAGTATGGGGTCTTTGGGGGTGCTGTGTGGGATTTGGGGGAAAATGGGGGGCTCTGGGGAGTTTTGCAGAAGGCTGGGGTATTTTGGGGGTGCGGTGGGGAATTTATAGTGTTTTGGGGGTGGTGCTCTGGGGAATTTAGGGGTACTGCGGGGTTTGGGGGGAGCTGAGTGGGATCACCCGTGACACCCCCACACCAGGGATTGGGCAGCGCCAGCAGGCGGAGAGGATGCTCTGGTAACCCAGCCCCTCCTCTCCTTGTAGTTGCGATCCCGAACGCGGCCGGCCTGGTTTGTCTCACGCGGCGACCCGTCCCCGCGGTGCATTGTGGGCCACAGCAATATGGCCGCCTCCTTGGTGTGTTGCTGAGGGGAGTTTAATTCTCCGGCGCCGCAGGACGGTTCCCCTCCCACGGGGGCCGAAGCCAGCCCAGCCGCCAGGGCCGGTGTGTGTGAGGAGGAGCCGGGGGAGGGCGCGATGGGCCGAGCTCGGCGCCCGCCGCAGCAGCCGGGGAGCGTGCACTGCCCGCGGGGCTAGAGGCCCGGTCCCCCCCGAGTGCTTCTAGCGACACCTCAGCCCTCCCCGGGGCCGAGGAGAAGCCGCCTTCTCAGAGCCCGGCCGGGGCTGCTGTCCGCGGGCGCCCCCGAGGAGGAGACTCGCCGGCGCTGAGCCCCCCTGCAGACACCTGGGACGGGGCCCGCTGTCCCCCCGGCACCTGGGAAAGGGGCACGCAGAGCTCCACCCCGAACAGCCCCCTCCTGGGATAGGGACCGCACCGGCCCCTTCCTCTCCCCGGTGTGTGCTGGGCTGGAGATTGCGGAGCACTTGTTGCCTGGCACCCTTCTCCCCCGATGGAGTCTGAGATGCTGCAGTCCCCTCTCCTGGGGCTCGGGGAGGAGGATGAGGCAGACCTGTCTGACTGGAACTTGCCTCTGGCCTTCATGAAGAAGCGGCACTGTGAGAAGATCGAGGGCTCCAAGTCTCTGGCCCAGAGCTGGAGGATGAAGGACCGGGTAATGCTCTGGGGCAGAGGTTTTTGTGGGGGAGAAGGGGAAGGATAGGAGGAGGTTCTGGTGTTAGTCCAGGGTCTGCAGGATGCTTTTGGATGCATCACTGAGTTTATTTGTTCCCAGGAGTCAGGTTTGCTGTGGTCCCATGCACTTGTTGCACGACTACAGTGGAAGTGAACATATTAACAGATTATGAATGTTGGTTACAGTTCCTAATTATATGCATTTTAAATAGCCGCATTGAGTTTCTTTGAAACTAGTGCTCTCCTGACAAAGTAGTGGAATTAATGACGTCTTAAAATAGACTTCTCTGGATCAGGTTAATGGTAGGGGTGGCCAACCTATGGCTCTAGAGCCACATGCGGCTCTTCAGAAGTTAATATGTGGCTCCTTGTATAGGCACCGACTCTGGGGCTGGAGCTACAGGCGCCAACTTTCCAGTGTGCCGGTGGGTGCTCACTGCTCAACCCCTGGCTCTGCCACAGGCCCTGCTCCCTTGCCACCCCTTCCTGCCCCCTCCCCTGAGCCTGCTGTGCCCTTGTTCCCTTCCCCCCCAGCCTCCTGCATGCCAGGGAACAGCTGATCAGGAGGTGCGGGGAGGGAGAGGGAGGGCTGATCAGGTGAGCGGGAGGTGCTGGGGGTGGGGGAGTTGATGGGGGGGCTGCTGATGTATTACTGTGGCTCTTTGGCAATGTACATTGGTAAATTCTGGCTCCTTCTCAGGCTGGCCACTCCTGAGTTAATGGTGTGGGCAGACAGTGCAGTAAATGCAGACATTATATTTTGTGAAGTTGTCCTGTGGGGGGGGGGAGGGGAGGGTTTAGTCCCTCTTTGGGATGTTGCATGGAATATATGAGTAATGCATTCTTACCCGAACAGTATTAGGATCATAATATTTTTGAGATGGAAAATGCCTATTTGATCCTCAAACGTGTTTACCTGCCAAGCAGGATATTGTCCCCTGACCAAATATCTTTTGAACATTAAACTGATGCTGTACTAATCTTTGTTACTAAAAGGCAGACCTTTCTGTCAAGCCTATGCAATCCTTTGTAGCTTGTATGCTGCAGCTAAAGTTTTCTGGTTAAATATAAATCTCTAAATGTTGGAAGGAAAAGGGTGTGTACTTGATCTACTCTCAGAAGCGGCCGTGAGCTATAGAATTTCTGAGATCTTGGGCGTATACTGCCTTTGTGTGTGTCTGTGTATGGACACCTGTTGTGTCTCCAAATCCACAGGTACCTGACACATTAAAAAACTAACACTCTCAATTAATTATTATTGTAATCTTGAAAATTGTATTGCAGGAAGCAATTCTGCATTGGGCCTATAGAGATGGACTAGATGGGACCTAAAAGGTCGTCTTATTTTTGGTTTTCTTGATACTATGATAATACAATTGTGATGTCAGAATGTTCCATAATTGTCATGACATTCTTATTTAATAACCACCCCTTCAAAGAACCTCTCCAAATTTCCACGGACACTTCAAATCTGTGGGACTATTGAGACAATTTATTAAACATGTTTGTGACAGTAGTGCCTAGGGATGAACCACGATTGGGGCCCCAACTGTACAAACAGTGTAGCACAATCCCTGCCCTGAATAATTTAGTCTAAATAGACAACATAGACAAAGGGTAGTTGAAAGGGATCTAATGTACAAGTAGAATGATCAGAATGATGGCAGCAGTCATGTTAGTTCCACAGTGTTTATGGAGGGGGAAGGGGTGTTGGGGTATTGGCTAAAGAGAGAGGGTGCATGGGACAAGAAGGCGAGGAAGGGGGTTGGTGTAGAGTGAAGCTGAGGTAAAGAGACTGGGCAGGAGGAGGTTGGAGCAAACACCCAACCAGCACAGGTAAAACCAAGTCCAGTCAGAACTGTAGAAAATATCCTCTGTTCCTGCTTAAACTGTTTCTGTGTCTGCTTTGCCTACTTTAGTTTCTGGCTGGCTCCTCCCTGAAGTTTTTTGCCAAAGGCCAGTTGGCTGGTGGGAAGGGAAGCACTGCATGGTTCCTATTGTCCATACACAGTTCTGGGTCCAAGGGACATTGTGGGGGTGGATGTAGCCATTTTATCCTCTGGACCTGGTGCAATTTCAGCTGGATCTGAGATGCTGGAGGTTCCAGTTTACATAAGAGACTTCTCTGTGCTTATGAATTACTCCATTGCACACTTTTTCTTTTGTACAGCTTGGGTACATAGCAACGACTACAAATTTATATCTAGGTTTGATAGCCAGCACATTGCTGCAGCAGTGAGCTGGTGAATGTCCTTCAGGCCCCTGGTGAAAGAACGAAGGGAACTCTCAGATATGATGTGCTCCATCGTTTGTGGCTGGTGACCAAAGTCGCATACAGGTGTTTGCCTCATTTTCCATTTAAAGAGGGTTTGTCCATGTCTCCCATGGGATGTCCTGATGCGAGTCAATCCGCACCAGTCTTTCTGACATAAATCAAAACCTGGTGGTTCCTCGGCAGGGTTAATGACAAGCTGTTTGTTTTGAGTGGTTGAAACGCTCCATGTGACTCTCTATCGAGCCTCAGCGTCGAAGTTTGGTGTAAGGGTCTTGATGCGGTTCCATAGAGGGTTGCAGGATTTTAATCTTGTCTTTGGCAGATTCTGCAGGTCATGGTGCGGTGGGATCTTCGTGTTTGCATTGACATGGTCATTTCATACTAAGAATCAGAGTGTTAACTCATGTCCTGCCCAAACTCTGTTTTTCATGCACAAAAAATTAGCTGTAGTTTCAGTTGAATACAGCGTTCTTAATTTCTTGCGCTAAACTGTTGTGTGCTGGTATTGTGAACTATATAACTTGCACAGTTAGTAAAATGCATGAAGTGCTTTGGAATGGAAGATGCTATAAGAAGAATACAGGCTCATATGCTTGTCATTCAGCAGTGCTTATATGCTTCTGTTTAACTTTCACTTTTATATGAAAAGTCTAATTGGGAAGTAAAATGTCGCAGTGAAGCTATCCAAATTAAAAAAAAACATTAAAAGCTGTTATAGCCACGTGAAATCCTCAGCCCTATGAACCAGAGAGAGAATGAGAGAGTTATCTTTGAAAACAAACACAAACTAAATGCCTGCTTAATTTGGGCATTGTGATGGAGTGGAGAGTAACTTCTCATTTTTTGAATCCCTTTTCCTTTCTGATCTTTCTTATCCTCACCTTATCTGTGAGTTCTTTATGCCAAAGAAGATTTTTAGGTAAACGGAATTATACTTCTCATTTTACAACAAATGTTCTAGAAGTCACTTAAAAAAATAGTACAGTATCAAAGTGAGATTTGTAAAAGCAGCAAAGAGTCCTGTGGCACCTTACAGACTAACAGATGTATTGGAGCATGAGCTTTCGTGGGTGAATACCCACTTCGTCGGATGCACAAAAGTGAGATTTGTTTCATTAGAAGGATGTGATGATTGTTTCTGGCCCAAATCTTAACCTACTGTAAAAATGCTACTTAAAAATAAACAAAACAAAATACACATCCACTATTCTCCTGATCCTGAAAAATCTTATCAGCTCTTCTAAAGAAGGCTGCATCTTAGACAAACTTGACATGTCTCTGCTGTGCATGTGGGTTATCATTAATGACAAACAGGTGGTGATGAATTCATGATCATTCAGGTTGCACTTGGTAGTTTGCTGCTTGTGCCTGTGCACTCAGTTCTTATGAACAGGCAAGGTATAAAAAATACAAGAATCCTGTCTTCCTGCAACGCCTACAGACAAATTTTTTGTAAGTTTCCTACCTAGTTTTCTCACAAGTTGGCGCAGCGAGGCAGTATGACTTGCATATTTCTGTAAACCAAAACACAGCTGGATGGTTTTTCTGTGCCTATCTGCCTTGATGTTCTCTTTAATAAAACATTTTGTGCAACTTCTAACACTAGAAATATAGTGCAACAGCACCAAGTTATTGTGGGATGAAAGTATCTGTTAGTCTAGAATGGGTAGGCAGATTAAAGGTATTCTATACATAGTACACTTCTAATTTTGTGACATTTTATATTTGAACAAGCAGAATGTAATATAAAAGGAGGTCTGTACTTGTAGTCTAAGATTTTAGGTTTTTTAATATATATACTTAAGTTTCACTACACCCATGTGTGGGTCGACTCAGCAGAGAAGCAAAGGACTAAATGGCCTGTGGAACCTGAACTGTTTTGCACTAGAGGATTTTTCCAAGTCAGAGTTACTGTGTATTAACAGAACAGTATGTGAAAAGCTTGCATTACTACTGCCCGTGCTATGCCAGGTCTGTGTTTGAACTAGAAGACTTTGATTTCTAGTATTGTCAATTGGACACCTTCCATGAGCACTAAATTTAATACTTTTAAAAAATATATATTTTTTTATAATAAATGCATATGAATGTCCTTGTGGAAAATAGTTTTTAGCCTTCATGGTGAAGGCAGAAGTTAGTAGTTCAGCATGTATGATTAAAGATGAAGAGTCCATCAAAATACAAGCAATTACAAAGAGTGGTGATTCCCCAAAGAGTCTCTGAAAGGGCAAGTCAATTTTTAATGTTTAGTGCTAACCGTCACAAAGTTTGAAAATATTTTTAGTTTGCCTTTTTTTCTTGTCAACTCTGGGTTTTCCCTCCCTCGTATTGTTAAACAAAGCTGGAATTAAGCATATTGCTGCCACTAAATAAAAAAAAACAAGTTTTATGTAAGCATCTTTAAAGCCCTGCGAATATATGGATATCCACATCTGGACCATGTTTGCAGCTCTCAGATTGGATGCGGATACAAATTTTATATCTGTGCAGGGCTCTAAGCATCTTGTCATACCAAAATGTTTGTACCCCAGCATCCTCTCTTTTGAGAACACAGTACTGGGAACAGAGTATGTCAGTTAATTTCTACAGAGCCAGTAGAGGGAATACACAGTTTTTGATTTTCAGACTGAAGAATAGCAGGTAGGGTTCTTGAAGCTGTCGGAGTCACCTGCTGAAATCTTGGTTTGGCAAAACAATAATGGGACTAACGTTCAGGCTAAAATTAGAATCCAAACTAAATCTGGCACAGAATGTAAAGCTCTGCTTGACCCAGCTGAAATCCCACTGTGCATCTTAAATGAGAGAGTAGACAGTTCCGTATGTGTTTTATTTTTGAACTGAGGTGTATGATGACTGTATTCCTCTACTTGGATTCTCATTGACTACTGTTCTTTTATGAAACTTCTACTTTATCTTCCTCTCCTGCCTGAAAAGTTCTCTTGTCAGGGTTCAGGAATGAGACTGACCTGATCAAGGCTCCTGAAATCCATTCTCATTGATTTATAGTATATGCTCAAATAAGAGTGGCTCCAAATCCAACTCTGTTTCATCAGGTAGTGATGTATACCAGGGGTAGGCAACCTATGGCACGCGTGTCAAAGGCGGCACGCGAGCTGATTTTCAGTGGCACTCACACTGCCCGGGTCCTGGCCACCGGTCCGGGCGACTCTGCATTTTAATTTAATTTTAAAATGAAGCTTCTTAAACATTTTAAAAACCTTATTTAAACAATAGTTTAGTTATATTATAGACTTATAGAAAGAGACCTTCTAAAAACATTTAAATATATTACTGGCATGTGAAATCTTAAATTAGAGTGAATAAATGAAGACTTGGCACACCACTTCTGAAAGGTTGCCGACCCCTGATGTATACTGTAGTCACAGTGAATGTCTAATTTTATTGAAAACTGTTTCAAAATGGTTACACTAATTGTTGTGGGCCAGATTCTACTATCCTTCCTTATGCCAAGTGGCACCTTCCTCCTCACTGAGAGGCCCCATTATTTTCAGTGGAGCTTTTCATGGGGCACGGTGCAACTCAGTCTGAGCAAGGCTGGCCCTGTGTGAACGCAACTGCAGAATTATTGTTTATCTTATGTACTGTTTCTTTAACTGAAGAAGACAGGAGCAAATCTTGAACCATCAACTTGGGCAGTAAAGTTTTCTGAACCATAAATATCCATAGATTCCAAGGCCAGAAGGGACCATTGTGATAGTCTGACCTCCTGTATAGCGCAGGCTGCAAAACTTTTATTGTTGGTGCATCTACATTGAACTTTGTCACTTGTGTCAAATGAGCTTTTCTTTGTCTTGGGATCTGTGGTGTTTTGTTTTGTAGCATATAGATGGGTGTCACTGTGAATCTGATTAACTTTATCAGGTATTCTTTGCACACATCTGCCATTCATATGTGTCTAGCCGCTTTTCCTACTAGAGTATAGGGATATACTGTGAACAATTAAAATACTGGACAATTTAATTTAGAAACTATTTTGTTTGTTGTCTTCTCTATTTTCTTTATCTCCCTTTGTTACCCCAAATCCCAGTAACTATTTTTGGTATGTTTTTATTAGATGTCTTCTGCTTCTATTGCTTTTTTCCTACCTGTGGTGTTTGTTTCCCCAGCAACCAGCTGTGATCTCACAGATGCTTACTATGATTTCATGTAGTGAATAAACACCAGGAATGGATCTTAAAATCTAGCAGGTGCTTTATTAAAGAAATTGACGTTTATTAAACATTCAGTCATCCCCTACCATTCAGCTAACTGAAGTCAACTCCACCCTGGTATTCTGCACATAGATTAAAACAAAGTATAAACAATTGTAGGTGTATAGAGGGTAAAAAATACTGAACCAGTTCTTATTGCCAGTAACTCTCGCAGCCCATCAAAAATGATCATTAAAGGTTACTGGTTTATCCAGAAAAGCAAGTAACTTTATTTAAATAGAGACCAGACAGGTATTATGTAGAACACCTTTTCTGTGTGGACCGTTGTGAGATAGTGGTGTGGTTAATATACAGGGAGATATAGCAACTGTTACAAGCTTAGTAATAGCTCATGTGTTGTTGGACTTAAGAACCTGCATTAATGAGAGAGAGAATGATGGCTGGAAGCCTGTAGTTATCCCTTTTCTTTTCAAGAGGCACCAAGGAATTTTAGATTTCAACGTTGTAGAAGGGATCTTATTTTTAATGTGTTTAGAGCAATGTGTATGAGCGCATATGCAGGGGAGTTCTCAGTTTAGAGGGGTTTAAGTGGTGCATACTGAAGGCTCCAATTTTTTTTTTAATGGCAGTTTTGTTTGGGAAAAAATTCTAAAGTAGAATTTTCCAAAATTCTTAAGTCCCTTAGAAAGCCAAATCCCATTGACTTTCAGTGGAGTTCATGCTTTTAAGTCACTTGTTGGAAGCCCATATGAAATTCCGACCCAAAGTCTTTGCTTAATTTTTTGAAGGCCCTACCAGTGCTAACAACAACATAATATAGCGTATAGGACACACGTGTCTGCCCCCATGACAGGTCCCAATATGCTAATCTGATAGTTCTCTAAGTTATATGTTTCCTTGAGAGCCACATAATGTTTGCATCTTTCACTTGAAAATGTTTGGATCCATGTAAAAAACAGCAATAAAGGAAACAGTATACATACTGTAGAGTTGCTGCTTTTTTTCTTAAAAGCAGATTCATTTCGAACAGAAGAGCAAAGTTCACTTGTTATATTTCTGTATCCATTAAGTAGATCATGAAAATGGAGACCTATTCCAGGAGTAGTATATTAGTATCTGAACTAGTGGAGGTAATACCTGTGAGGAGGTGGGGTATCCAGAATAACCAGATTATTATGGCATTGGGGTTATAGGTAGAATCTGAGAAATTACAGCCAATCAAAGGGAAACTACCTTTCCAGTGATGTAAGGCACAACTTTCAACTAGTCTCTGAAAGTTCATTTCTGACTATTATAAGTTTAAGTAATTAAGATAATAGGGCTTCCCCTACTTCCCTTGGGAGGCAATTTGACTGTCTAGTAGATTTCCCTATTAAGAAGTGTTCCCTGATATTCTTCCTGTTTCTTAATTTCATTCCATTGTTTTGTTATGCCTCACATACTACCCTAATAATGTCTTCCCATCCTTTTGTGTCCTTCAGTGATTCCTGAAAATCCATTCTCTCGCTCTTGTGGTTTTTTTTTTTTTTTGGCTTGCTGAGCTACAGAAAACTATCCCATGAGGGTTTGGGAGTAAGATGGCATTCTTTTTCTTGCTGTATAAGGCTTGATCTCATGGAGGCCTGAAAGGGAAGTTCTTTGGAAGAGAGGAATTGGGTAAGAAGGGGAAAGCCTCTATTTCCCGATTTTAAGAGTGATCATTGGTAAATGTAGTTAAAATGACTGAACATTGTCACGTTACCCCTTTCATCAAGAAGGCCTGCTTTTGCAGAGGTTTTATTCTTCCTGCTCTGGTTCTATGGAATATGTGTGCCAGCAGAGTGACACTGCTTTTGTCTATTATTTATTTAAAGAATTGTTTTATCAGAAGGAGTTGGGAGTATGCTTTGAATGTTGAATTAAATCACATAGCTTTGGTAGCAAGTGAGTCATGAAACTTTATTAAAATAAAAGCATCTCAAATATGTTGGATTTTTTACTGACAAGATGCTACTAAAGTCAGAACATTTAAATTGAGCCACATTTTACTTATATTGATTTCTAAAATACACAGAGAGCAAAAGAGTTAGTTATAGTGGTTTTATTTTAACAACTTTTTTTTGCTGCTTTATAACCTGCACAATGAGAATTAAATCCTGCTTTTAGGAGAACCGGCATAGGCAGACAATTGGTTTTCTACAGAAATGTAGATTAACAACAGTACTGCATAAGAATGCTCTTAATTCAAATAAATTTGTAGAGCTTAACTGCTTGGTTGCTAAACGTTCCATGTTTCACAGGAATATTAATGGAACATGGCAGCATAATAAGTGTAGTGGAGGGTTAGCACTGAATTTACACTTTGACTCATGTTTTATGTATGGTCATATTTAAATAATCTAATAGACGATGGTGACCATTACTCCAGCTTGAAATAATCATTGTAAGTCTCCTTACACTAGGTCACATTTGTAATCAAACTGTGCAGGGTTTGCTCGCTGTGATTACTGATTGCACAGGTGATCATGGAGTGCCAACGGTGTGCAGAATTTAGTAGGCCTGATGCTAGTCAATTAGACTGGGATCTAAATCCAAATGACTCAACTGTCTCCGTTAAATGAAGACAAACTCTGGATATTAGGAAGAAAACACACCAGAGTACTGGATGGCTCTGAGGACTGCTAATGATTTGAATTCTTTCACCTCCAGGCTAATGGTTGAAATCCATTTTAGTTCAATTATGGCCAAAAGTAGTTATGGCTCTTCAGTGACATTTGTAAAATGATTTGGTGGGTGAGTCAGGTTGCTAGTGAACTAACATCTATATCACAAAAGATCACCCCCAAAACTGGCATTAATGGGGAGCCTTGTTGGCAGTCTCATTATTGAAGCTATAGATTGAATCTCCTCTTCTCCATAGACATGATCGCTCCAACATGCCATGTTTTGCACTGATGGAGTAGAGTTGGGAAGTTTGCAATTTCTGCTTATGTCTACACGCATTTTGTACCTAAAGAGAGAGAGGACTTCACTCTTCAATCAGAGTAGTTAATTTACACGTTTTAGAAGAAAAGGGTCTAATCTTGATATGGTAGTAGCAATTCAAACTGGATAATCTCTGTCACCACCTCTAGAATTTTCCCAGTTTAATTGGGAGTTTGTGGACATACAAGTTTGAAAATTACTAAGTCTATAATCCATAGTTCTCTCATGCATTTTGTTTAACATTTCCCAAGTACCCCATCCTGTTGTTTGCAATATAACCAAAATTCCCTAGAGCTAGGCTAATGGAAGAGGTTTTTTTGGTATTGCAATAAACCAATACGGCAGTTTTTGTTTTTTATCCGAGGCTTAATTGTCTGCTTCAGCTGGAAAGTCATGATAACTCCTGCTTTAACCTGTATAGATTTCTCATATATAGGGCCCTACCAAATTCGTGGTCAATTTCATGGTCATGGGATTTTAAAACTAGTAAATTTCATGATTTCAGTTATTTAAATCTGAAATTTCATGGTGTTGTAATTGTAGGGGTCCTAACCCAAAAGAGGGGTTGTGGTGGTTTGGGTTTTTTTTTTTTCTTCAAGGTTATTGTAGGGGGGTTGCAGTATTGCCATCCTTACTGCTGGTGGTGGTGCTGCCTTCCGAGCTGGGCCATCAGAGAGTGGTGGCTGCTGGCCAGGAGCCCACCTCTGAAGGCAGCGCCACAGCCAGCAGTGAGGCAGAAATAAGGGTGGTATCGTGTAGTACTGACACCCTTACTTCTGTGCTGCTGCCTTCAGAGCTGGGCTGTTGGCCAGCAGCCATCATTCTCCAGCCACCCAGCTCCGAAAGCAACAGTGCAGAAGTAAGGATGGCATGATATGGTATTGCCACCCTTAGTTCTGTGCCGCTGTTGGTGGGGCACTGCCTTCAGAACCTGGCCAGCAGCCGCTGCTCTCCGGCCACCCGGCTCTGAAGGCAGTGCAGAAGTAAGGGAGACAATAATCTTGTGACACCCCTCACCCCCCAGCAGCCCTCTTTGGGGCGAGACCCCCAGGTTGAGAAATGCTGGTCTCCTCCTATACTATAAAGATTTCACGGTCTGTGACACATTTTTCATGGCCGTGAATTTGGTAAGGCCCTACTCATATAGGAAACATAAGGGAATTAATTTTCAAAATATGTATGCACAATTGTAAGTGGAAACTGTGTAATGGTATGCTTAAGTTGTAGTTACGCTGTATGCACAATCATGTATTGAGTATACAAGTTAAGTGTGCAATTGTGCATGCCTTTTTCTGCATGGTGTTTAAGATAAATCCTACTTGAAATCAGCGTTTGAACTCCATAATTAGTAGAGGGTCCTTCATGTGTTTAGTATAATCAGTTATTCATGTCAGTAATGGTGATGTAAAGCAACACAATTTTACATTGAAATGGTTGAAGAAAATGTTCTGCTACTTTCAAACTTCACACCACAAATGATGTTCCCTTAATTTTGAAGATATTAAGGTTACCCCATCTAGCCCTGTTCAACAGCATTCCTTCCCCCTCTCCCCCAACCTTCTCTCTGTGGCTGTATCTCTGTGTTTCTTTGTTTTTTTAATTTATGGCATGTTGGTAATTGCCAAGTAAAAGTGCACACAGTGGTACAGTTATTCAGTCCCCTTGCTCTGATCACCCTTGTTCTCTAGTGTCTTGCATGCCCAGCAAACATTACGGTGAGTTTCTTCTTCTACACTAGCAGTTTGGAGTCAGATCAGACCTTTGGCTGTGCATTGACTTAGGTCAGTCTCTCAGTATAACGATTGACAAAATCAGTGACCAGCTCTTTGATTTCAGTATTTCAGCTCCAACCAATGTGGAAGGGGTAAAAATGTAATTTTTAATTTACCAAAATCACTTGTTTATTGTACAGAAATGGCCAAGAGACTTGTTCACTTAAACAGCTCCATGAGGGTACTTCGTTCTAATTATGCTTGCACCAAGAGTAATAAATTGTAGAAATACAGTATTAATATGATGAAAATGAAATCTACATTAATTTGACGAGGGGCAGTTTGGAAAGTGGAGAGATTTTAAGTATTAGTGAATGGCATGACAGCAAATTGTTACTGTTTCGTTTTTTCATTCAAAAGGGTATCCCTTTCTATTATGAGCTGTGTGAAACCTTGTTATGGGTTGAGTTAAAATCTTGTTGATGGGAACAGAAACTGAGAGAGACTGAGGCAGGAAGAAAGCCACGCTGACCCTGGAAAAAGCTAGAGCAGGGGTTGGCAACCTTTCAGAAGTGGTGTGCCGAGTCTTCATTTATTCACTCTAATTTAAGGTTTCGCGTGCCAGTAATACATTTTAATGTTTTTAGAAGGTCTCTTTATATAAGCCTATAATATATAACAAAACTATTGTTGTATGTAAAATAAATAAGGTTTTTAAAATGTTTAAGCAGCTTCATTTAAAATTAAATTAAAATGCAGAGCCCTCAGGACCGGTGGCCAGGACCCTGGCGGTGTGAGTGCCACTGAAAATCAGCTCGCTTGCCATAGGTTGCCTACCCCTGAGCTAGAGAGAGCGAGCTTTTGGGTCTGCTGTTGGCTAAAGAGGCTTGGGGGCTATAAGTGATGAAAATGCTCCTTTTGTTCTTGGTTCCTCCTGTACTTGGAGAAGCAGGACTTTTTACATTCATTACATACATTTCTCAGATGCAAGAAGATTGCAGCAGAGAAAATATCACACTCCATACATTTCCACTTCCACCTTGAACATCTTCAGGGCACTGAAATTTGACTAGCAGCTAAGTTCGAAAAAGGGAAACAGGATGTTAAGTTTTTGAGAGGAGGGGAGCATGTATTGTGTGTGCAGAATGTTTAATGTTTTCTTTTGGAGAAAGATTAGCATAGCTGATAAAACCAACATTCCAGCACTGAAAGTAAATGAACATATGGCAGAGTGGAGTGGAGTTGTGCAGTGTTATTGCTGCTTAAAATCACTGATGTCTGTTTTGGAGTAGGTTGCTAGTGCCCCATCACATGTGTCTACAGAAACCTAAAATCAGTATAGAAGTGCTGGACTATAATTGTAAATTGCATATTTTAATTAAAATGTCTCTCAGGGTGAGAGTTTTTTCCTCTTGTTTCTCATGTGTGGCAAATGTTAGTAAATACCGGTAGCACTCTAGTGCAGTGGTAAACAGCCAGGTGGTAGTGCGCTGTGTCACATGAAGCTCTTCTGGAGAAAACTGGGAAACATCTGTTCTTCTGACAACTACCGCTTTTTTTTATGTTGGCATTGTGTACGTTTTGGTAGTTGAGAGACAGGAGGTTACGTGAACCTTTTTGAAATGCTTTGTAAATGCTTCTCTAATTCTCTTTCTTCCCTCTCTCCCTCTCCCTACACAAGTAGGGAATTGGAAGGGTGGCTCACAGATTTCTTCTAAGTATTGACTTTGCTAGTCTCCAACATGGGTCACACACGTTTTCATTCTTTTTTGGACCTGAGAGTTTTGTGAGCTGGGCGCTGAGTGCTTGCTGTTGTAAAGACCCCTCTACTCCAGTCATTCTCAATCAGGGGTTCGTAGGCATCTTCTAGAGGGTATATCAACTCATCTAGATATTTGCTTAATTTTACAACAGGCTACATAAAAAGCATTAGCAAAGTCAGTACAAACTAAAATTTCATGCAGACAATGACTTGTTTATATTGCTCTCTATACTATACACTGAAATGTAAGTACAATATTTATAATCCACTGGATTTATTTTATAATTATATGGTGAAAATAAGCAATTTTTCAGTAATAGTGGGCTGAGACACTTTTGTAATTTTATGTCTGATTTTGTAAGCAAGTAGTTTTTAAATTAGATGAAACTTGGGGGTACGCAAGACAAATCAGACACCTGAAAGGGGTACAGTAGTCTGGAAAGGTTGATAGCCACTGCTCTACTCCCTCAGAATTTTTTCTAGTGTAACTTGAAATCTATTCTATTCTGTGCTGAAAACGGAGGAATATTTACTGCTTTTAATTATGTAAGTAGCTCTTAAGTGCAATTAAAGAATTCCCCAGTAAACCTGCCACACCGAAGTTGCTTATATCATGTTCCACTTGACTTTTTTAATGGGGTGTCAGGAACATTCTGTGAACTCCTCACTTCTATTAAACCTTTTAATTTTAACAAGGTGATGAGTTGTACATACCATAAACACAGACTAGACATGGTGACGAGACCTGTCTTTTTGCTGTGGTCTGTGATGCTGATTCAGTAGGTAATGGGGTATGCCCAGGGCCTGAAAAGCTCCTTGACTCTTATTCAGGTGGAAGGTACTTGTGCTACCTCTTAAGCTACGGCTACACTACAGAGCTTACAACGGCGCAGCTGCACCGCTATAGTGCAGATGCTCTAAGTGGTTCTTTCAACTTGTGACCCTGTTTTAAGGGGGTTACCAGGGCTGGCTTGGGCTTTCTGGGGCCTGGCGCTGAAGCCCAAGCCTCATCGCCCAGGACTGAAGCCAAAGCTGGAGGATTTCAGCCATGGAGCTTAGATTACAGGCCCCTTGCCTTGGGCTGAAGCCTTTGGGCTTTGGCCCCCCCAACCAAGGTGGCAGGGCTTGAGTGGGCTCAGGCTTCGGTCCCTCCTCCTGAGGTTGTGTAGTAATTTTTCTTGTCAGAAGGGGGGTGCGGTACAGTGAATTTTGAGAACCCCTGCAAGCCCCCGGGAGAGAGCTCTCCTGTTGACTTAGCACTTTCCACACTGGTATACTTAGGTCAGCGTAATTTTTGTCTTCAGGGGGTGGCTTATTCATACCCCTGAGCAACATAACTTGTACCGACATAAGCTGTAGTGTGTACATAGCCTTATTAAGGCCATGTCCCTCAATACACAACTACTTAACTTAAACTGTCATGTCTTTTCTCTCTCACCAATTAACTGCGCTTCCCTCCCGCTTGAATCAGTTCTTGCCCCCTCTCCTGCTCCCTCCAAATTGTGCATACTACTTACTGAATTTTAGCTAGTGCATTCTGGTCCTCATACCCTCTCTGAAGGGCTCCCCTGGGAGTTGCCACTCTCCTGGGCTCGTAGGAAGCCCTTGTTATAGTAAATCTTTTCTTTATATGGGCTAGTCTGTTCCCTGCTACCCACTCCTACCAGAAAAGTGTGACAACTGTGGGCACTCTGCTCCTTCCTTCCCTTCTCTTAAAGGACAAGAAGCAACACCTATGTTGGTCTCCTTCCACTCCTCACCTAAAAAACAACTCAGTGACTCCTGGGTTACTTTGCTTCTCTTCTGGACCCTTACCTAGAGAGAAGAAGCTAGCAACTCCCTGGCCCCATATTCAGCCCACTTGCCCAGGCATCCTTTCTACTCTTCTTGGACAGTTGACCTTTTAAAGAGCTGGATATGCATGTTGAAGACCCAAATGGTGTTTCCTGTGATGCAAGGAAACCGAAAACCAGATTGGCTCTCTAGTTCTGAGTTGACTCTGTTTTTGGACTTTACCTTTCCTCTGTAAGTTCCCTCTTGTATGACTATAGCTATTGTACGATGGATTTTCTTTAACTAAAGCCAGTTTGGTCTGCAGTTAACATTCTCCTCAACAGAAGCTTTTGTGGATGCTTTTTCTTTAAAGGATTATGAAACCTTCCCTATAAATGTTGTTCATGTCCATAGAGAAGTAATATGGTGCAATAACCGGCTCCTGTTTTATTATACAAGGAGGATTTACAGTTGGTAGAGTAATAAGTCTGTATCACTGGCACTTGGCAAAATGTGTCCCTTCTTAGTTTTCTTGTCCCAGTGGTTTTGCCAATGACACCTCAGCTGGTATTTTTAACTTGTGATTTTTCGCTTAGTTTTGTGTTAATATGAGCTACTGCAGGAAATAGCTGCTGTTAATGTAACTGGCTATACAGTCTGCAGAACAGCAAAAAGAAACAATCTCCCAGGAATGTGTAAATTAGGGTTTGTGTTAGAAAGTGATAATTGGAATGTTTTTCTTCCTCTGTATATGTCTTGCTGTCTGGAGCATGATTTGAGAGCTGGTACAAGGGAGCAATGTGCAGCATAGCTTATGCCTCCAAAAGCAGCACATGGTCAAGTCAGAACTATTCTTCCTTTCTCTCCTTCCTTCTAGTGGTAGGTCAACAGCAGGAAGTTAAGCCCCTTGAAGTGCTCAACGGCTTGTGTGTCATTTGGGAGAAAGGCACTGTACAGTCCTGGGGAGCTCACTCAGTCATCACTAATTTTCTTCCTCTCTACTTCCCGATTTAAGTGCCTGGATTAATTTGGGATTCATGCCTTTCTCCTGTTTGCTCTCCTGAGCTCAAAATACTAACCTGTCATTTAAAGAACTAGGCACTCCCAGCTATGACTCGGGTTCTCATCCAAGAGGATAAAACAGTCCCTGCTTCACGATGCTTCCTGTTCCCCATGAAGTCCTGTGACATTGTCAGGGATATAGGGAGCAGAGAAAAAGTGTGGAGGATAAATTAAGATACTGAGTGCACCAGAAAGGAGATAAGCATTGGAAGGCTAAATGAAAAGAGTGGGTTTTAAGGACAAAACTGAAGAAGGAAAGGAGGGTTGCTTGACACACAGGAAGATGGAGGCTATTCCAAACATAATGGGTGATATGAAAATGGTTCAAAATTGACTGAGGCAGAGACAGAGTAGTAAAAGCAGAAGACTGAGTGGAGTACAAGACAGAGGAAGAAATGTGCTGAGATATGGACATGGGAGGGGGATGGTGTAGCCCTCAGAAAAATAAAGATTCATTGATTATAAGGCCAGAAGGGACCACTGTGATAATCTAGTCTGACCTCCTGTATAATACAATCTGAATTTATTTCCAATCTGAATATGTCTAGCTTCAGACACTGGATCTTTTTACACATTTCTCTGATAGATTGAAGAGCCCATTATCGATCTTTTGTTCCCCATGTAGGTATTTTATCAGTGATGGTTTTAGATTTTCTTCCAGGTCATTGATAAAAATGTTAAATTGCACAGGGCCAAGAACTGCACTGCAGAAGCCCACTAGAAACCTACCCACTCAATGATGATTCCTCATTTACAATTACATTGTAGCTTGAAAGCTTGTCTCTCTCACTAGCAGAAGTTGGTCCAATAAAAGATATTACCTCACCCACATTGTCAGACTTGTTAATTAGCTTGGTTTAATCCATTTAATGCGTGCAGTGTTAATTTTGTATCATTCTAGTTTTTTAATTAAGATTCTGTGCAATACCAAGTCAAATGTCTTACAGAAGTGTAAATGACACTGTGACTTTTATCAACCAAATCTGTAATCTCAATAAAAAACCCAGATTTGTTTGATAGGATCTTTTTTCCATAAACCCGTGTTGATTGGCATTGATTATATTACCCTCCTTAAATTCTCTAGTGATCGAGTCCAGTATCAGTCATTCCAGTATTTTGCCTGGGAATGATGTCAGGCTGATATGCCTATAATTATGTTGATTGTCCCATTTACCACTTTTAAATATAGACACATTAGCTTTCTTCCCATCCTCTGGAACTTCTCCAATGTTCCAAGAGTTATTGAAAACCAACTTTAATGGTCCAGTGAGCTCCTAGGCCAGCTCTTTTAAAACTCTTGGATGTAAGTTATCCAGACCTGCTGATCTAAAAATGTCTAACTTTAGTAGCTATTGTTTAATGTCCTCCTGAGTTACTATTGGAATGAAAAGTTTCATTATCATCATGATACGAATACCTCATTTGATCCCCCCCCTCCCCAATACAGAACAGAAATATTTATCTCATGCTTCTGCCTTTTCTGCACTGTTATTAACAATTCTACCATTTCCATCTAGAAGTGGACCAATACTATTGTTAGGATTCTTTTTGTTCCTAATAGTGTACTTTAAAAAAAGCTGCTGCTGCTTGTCCTTAAATTGTTGGTCATAAATTTCTCCTTGTGTTCTTTTGCTTCCATTATTAATTTTCTGCAATTCCTAGCTTCTGTTTTATATTAATTACTATCTGCTTCTCTCTTTTCAATTTGTTTTTATATATCCACATCTATATATAAATAATGTACTTTTTATAGCTGCCCTTATTTCCTTACTAAGCCCATTAGTTATTTTTTAACTAGTGTGGCCTTCTTTTTGATTGTGGAAATATGGCTTTTGGGGCATCTAGTGAAATGTTCTTAAACAATTCCCAATTATTATTCACAATTTTCCGTTTAAATTCTTTCTCCCAACTGATTTGACTCATCATTTCTTTCAGCTTTGTGAAACTGGCCCTGTAAAGCAACACACACCCACACCCACACCCACACAAAAAATACCAGTTTGGACTTCATTCTGATTGCACATAACAAATGTGATCGTCTGGATCACTTGTACCTATGTTATTGTTAATTTTTAGTTCTGTCATCAGTGCCTCTTTAGCTGCCCAGATGAGGTCCAATTTAAATCCCCCCCCCTATTGGATGCAACACCCTTCGAGTTAGGAAATTGTCATCTATAATATGTATACATTCTGAGGCTGTTTTAGTAGTGGAAGCATGAGACCTCCAGCATGTCACTCAGATATCTGGCTCCAAGGCTTTTTGTCCATGAGAGTAATGAACTCTTTCACCCTTATGAACGCAGAAGATTATAAAAATTGTGAACAATGTCAACAAGCTTTGTTGCAAAAGTTTAAACTTTCTCTGAAGCATCTGGGAGAAGGTTTTGGGGGACTCTGAAAAAAGGGGACTGCTGAGATTTCTGTTCAAATTAGGGATTAAGTAAGAAAATGGGGACCTGGTTGTGAGGAGGGGGCAGTTACTGTCACACTGCCATGAATGCCAGTTTCAGGGCAGAAACCCCAAACTGGTTCTATAATTAGCTTTCACTAACGCAGTAACAAGTGTGAACTCCTAAAGCACTATAACAGTCTTCTTGTGGAGTCACAGACAGTCCCCTTGGGCATTCCAGTCTGTCTTGCCAGCCTGGCAAGCTGGACTATGTGATAGATGGTTATTTTTCAACAGTGATACTCAGATGCAGGCTCACAAGATGCACGTGGCTCTTTAATGCGTCTCCTGCGGCTCTTTGCAGCACATGATATTGAAACACTGTGTGATTTCATTATTAACCAATCAGGGTGCTTTTACTATGTTATTAACCAGTTGTAGTTGATAAAGTGACTGACCAAGTATTATTATTTTGCTGTAAGAATAATATATATAATAACTAAATATTTCCCATCATACTGTTTAAATATGAATATATAGTACTATAGTAAATGAAGCAATGAATTCACACTACAGTGGGTCTTTTGGGTAATGCTGATCACTAATTTGGATGGAGTACACCACTGCAACAGGAGTTTTGGACAGTTCAAAGCTAGAGCAGGAGAAGCTGCAGCAGGAGAGGGATGGAGTGCATCTGGAAATCCAGCAGCTTGCAGACCAGGAGCAAGATGGAGCCATCCTCACTAGAATAAGTTGAGAGACTGCTGCAGGGGCGGGGTGGGCAATGGGGTAGAAGACCCTGCCTGCCTGCCTGACTTACTGATGGGACACATATGATCTTCCAAGAGAAGGTGAGCTAGTGAGGGACAATGGGTTTGGGATGTTGCATTGTTTTGTGTGATCTGAACTTTCCTGCGCACAATTAAATATAAAGAGCATAAAGTTGGTAGATTAAACAAGGTGTGTTTGTGTTGACTGCTTCACAACTACTGTGTGCCCCAGGGGGAGTTAAATTGTAAACCAGAGGCTCCATATCTTGGGATGGAATTCTGGGAGAGGGATGCTCAAGTACTGGGGAGTCCGAAGAGCCAGCACTGTGCCCAGAGGGGCTAGGGGGCTGGACCATGGGTTCCAATGTGTGAGGGGAGGGGGACACCTGATAGGTGTGTGCCTAGGGATCCTGAGTGTGGGGGAGTGGCTGGACACCATTCAGGCTCCTGGAATTTGAAACACTCTTGGGAATCCAGAGCAAGAGGCTTGGAATTCTAGAGCGTGACCAGGAAAAGGTGCTCACTAGGATCTGTGACTGATGCCATCCAGACTGTACAGCCTTGTGGGATGGGAAGGGTATCCAAGAAAAAATAACTTGGATTATCTTCAACATCCTTCCAATTTCCCTGACAACATCCATAATCTGTGAGATATCCCATAATGCATTGTCTTTGGTGCCGATATACACCATTACTGGTGGATTCTTGCCTGCCGACTTCAGAAGCCTCTCCAATCTTAGAGTGATGTCTAGGCTCTGGGAAGACAGCTCATCATCTTGTAGTCTGGCTGTTCCTTGCAGAACATTCTTTTCATTCTTCTTAGTATTGAATCCCCAACAAGGATCACCTGTCTCCCTTGTAGGATTGAAGATCTCTTTGTGGGCTAGCTTGATTTTCTTATTGGTTGGGCCGAGCAGCCATCCCCAGGTCTGTACTGTACATCTTTCCATTCCATTTGACCAACTGGATCTTCAGAGAGATGTTCTGCAATTTCCACTTTGAGGCCCGATGAGAAGCTTACATTTCATACGCAAAAAGAGAGAAAACCATTGCAGTGAACCAGAGAGGGGGATGATGCAGTGGAAGATGTCTTTAGCTGTGTCATTTTGCATTTTGTGTAAAGGCTAGTGGGGAAGTGTAAAGACTGAAGAGCAAGAGATTGCAGTCATCAAATATTAACTTGTTTCATGCTGGTTTCTTTTCCTCACTGGCTGTCACATCAGTTCACCAAGAGCCAAGAAACACCAATTTGCTATTACTAGACAAAGCAGTGTCATAAAAGCATTGAGAGTTAACTGTGCCCAAAGGAGTGGATAAGCCTCATTGACACTGGAGTTTTTAATCTTCAGTTGAGTGGTTCTGTCATGCATGATTACCTTGGACTTCTGCAGGCACCTTCAGAGTCTGAGCTCAGTGGTCCACATTTTATTGGTTAATAGTATTTCCTTATGTTCAGAGCAGGATCTTGCTGAACTCGGAGCAAGTAAATAGTTTATAAGTGTATGTTGCATATCGATTTCTGCTGCTAATATATCTATAATACCAGTCCAGAGAAGTGCTTATGAAGTAAACTATCAGTCTAATAGTTAAAAATCTATTTTATTATAAGCTTTATTTGCATTAATGACTGTCCTTGAACTTTGCTTAGTAGCTGTTTTCATTGGGTAAATAAAAGCACAGAAGTGGGGAGCGTGTTGGACATGGGTACACATCTGATGAAATTCCATGCTAGAAGTGCAGAAAACTGAGGATAAAAAAGAGAAACACACACTCAAAAGGAGCCGATGCAGGAATCTAGCGCATGCTGTCACCACAGTCTCAGCAAGAACTGACCTTTTGGGCTACAGATGGCTGCAGATTACCGGCAGGGGCATATGAATTATTAATATTAAACTTCAAGTTTTTTCTTTGCATTCTATTAAATTTTATCTCCCCAGAAAAATAATTTGTTCATAATTTTATATATGATTTTTCTCAAACTTCGTATAAAAGCCTCCTTGAAACTGAGAGCTGTTTCCTTGAAGAATTTCTTTCCCTTGTAAATACAGGTGAGCTGGAGAGGCTTTGTGAGGGTTTGCATGTGCCCCTTGTTAATTGATCTGACCTTTAGGCCACATGAAAGAGACTCTCCATTATAAAACCAGAATAAGGGCCAGATTCTGCCTTGGCTTGCGTTTTTTGCGGTCACTCACCCTGGTGCAAGTGAGTGTAAACTGCTACCAAATCAGAATGGCAGCATTTTGTGCTCATTGTGCTCTGGCCTAAATGACTGTACTGGGTGCAGGGAAATTGAGAATTAAGCTCTAAATTTCTAAGTGCTCTTTTTTAAAAGAGGGTTGGAAATTTAAACCAACTGCTGGGACTGGAAGGAACAAGCAGTTGGGTGAATCTATGTCTGCAGCAGATTTTCCTTCCCCTTTACCCACTCTTGATTATAAAAATGAGTCAGTAAAATCTGGGGTGTCACAACGAATCATCTTGTTATCCCTCTTCGAAATACTTAAGCTGGCTTTATGCATGATGATGGAATCGTGGTGACTAAGAATTGCTTTAAAATGGGGATGGGTAGGGAAAGAAAAAATGTTTCTTTCCCCTCAGAATGCTACTTGTCTCTGCTTGTTACAATTTTCAGCCTTCTCCACAGCTGCCTGACGGGTACCCCCTTCTGCATTCCTCACTCATGTGCTAGGAGCTCACAAGTGGACTCTGCCACCCACTCCTGCAGTGTGAGAAGGCATTGGGACCAAGGTGCTGTTGCACTGAGTAGGTGTCTAAAGATGCTGCCTGTCCAGTCTTAGCTCAGAGCGTAAAGAACCTGTATTGAGGGGAGCTTAGAGATCACCACCACAACCACCCAGGGCAAACCCAATATGAATTCTCCCAACTTAAGAAGCAGTAGGGACCCATTCTTCATATCAGACATCAGTCTTGCAGCCAGAGGCCACAGGGCAACCCCCTTGCCATACTTGCTGCTTGGAGGAACTTCTGTCAGGTAGGGGAGTCTCTATGAGGTGCTGGGGAAGAGAGCATTATTGCTTGAGAGTGGTGTGGAAGGATGAATTGTAAGGGAAAAAGGAGGGGCTTACTGGCTTTTTATTTACTTACTTATTTAGAGAAATTGCAGTGTGGATGGGGCAGACATTTTATGTAGGGAAAATTTCAAATATTGCCCACTCTTAAACAAAATTTCAAGGAGCTGCTTAATAAAATTTTGGTGACACATCACCACAGAGGCTTGTTGGAGAGTTACTCATGGAAAGCTTAGCTATTCTGGACTTCTCTGTATAAAATATCTGCAACCCCCACCCCCCAACTTCGCAACTGTATAAATGGATATAAAGAGAAATGTCATGTCATTTTCCCTAAAGCTTTTTCTGAGTGTTATGCTCATGGCATACATACAGAGAATTTTAGATAAAAATATAAAGTACTCTTTCTAGAAGGTTGCAACCTAACACACTTTGTCTTTAGAATCAGAATCCTAACACAAGAACCAAAAACAGACACACAAAGCAGGCCCTAAGGCATAGAGGCATACCTCCCACCACCTTGCTCTAGGCTGGCTGTTGCAGACTGACTGCTGAAGACTCTGCTTGATGCTTCTCTAAACAGCCCTCTAGCCTGCAAGTAGGACCAGGAAAACCCCATAGAATTTAAAGCAATAGTTTATAATTTTAACATAGGTTTCAATGCACCACATTGGGCAAGTAGACAGACTAAACTTTATAGGATCATGCGGGAGATCCAATTTGGGTGGGTCCATGGGATGTCTTATGTTGGAAATTAATCCTAACTTGTGTACTTAATGTTGGTATGGGTGCCCATAGCTTTTTTAAAATAAATTGTCAGAATACATTATTTTTTGTGCACGTTGCACTTGCTTATTTTAGTTAGAAATGACATTTTTGTTAATTAACTTACTGAGACGAAGGAAAAAAATCAATCTCTAGTTATCAACTCTTAGATGTTTAGCTTTATAATACGATGGAGCCTGTGATTTGAAACTTATTCTAGTACACCTCTACCTCGATATAACGCTGTCCTCAGGAGCCAAAAAATCTTACCGCATTATTGGTGAAACTGCGTTATATCGAACTTGATTTGATCCACCGGAGCATGCAGCCCTGCCCTCCCAGAGTGCTGCTTTACCACGTTATATCCGAGTTCGTATTATATCAAGTGACATTATATTGGGGTAGAGGTGTAGTGTTGAAATTTCAGATGTTTTGGTATGTGGTCAAAAAAATGCCCATTCTGAAATTTTAAGTGGAACCCTAACTTAAAACTAGAAATTCCATCAATAAATTTGACACTGACTTGCTGATTGCTTTACTGAGGCTACATGATAAAGCACTGTCAGTCCTTTTTAAAAATTTGTACTTATGACATAATAAGTCATACACTGCAATTAGGCACCTGCAGCTGGTCCATGCCAGCTGACTTGGGCTCGCCAGACTCTGGCTGTGGGGCTGTTTAATTGCAATGTAGCCAGTGTATATGTTCAACCCAAGTTCTGGGACCCTCCCATCTCTCAGGGTCCTAGAGCCTGCCTTCCATGCTGAGACTGGACATCAACACTGCAGTTAAAAAGCCCCATAGCCTGACCCCAGTCAGCTGGCACAGACCAGCTGTGGATTTTTAATTGCAGTGTAGACATACCTTTGGGTGGAGTGGGGGGTGTAGCTGTCTCTGAAGTTTTCATTCTGAATAGGAATTGCTTTCAGGTTTACTAAAGCAGAAAAAGTGAGGCATCCTTGTCATGATAGTCTCTGCTCTTTAATCATACTCATTTTTATTAATTACATTAGGGATTTCTGTAGCTGAAAATTACTAGTAGGTACAGTAACTTCAAGTAGTAATGGATTTGCACTAATTTTGGTGGAACTGATTTTAGTTCCAGAGCCTTCAGATAGTTACAGGCAATGTTAGATAACTTTTCTTCATCTGCAATTTTATTTTGTTTCAGGGCTTCTATCCCACTTTTATTTCAGAGCTTATTAAGAGGTGAATGCAAAAGCTTTTTAAACTATGTCCCAAATCATCATTAACAGTATCTGTAAACATAAAAAGGCAGAGAAATGCAGTGCAAAAAAGTCAGGTCCTTTAAGTACCTTCTTCCTGAAACACTTTATAACAAAGCACAGTTATGAATTCTCCTCTCGGTTTCTGCTTTCTGTTTTCTAATTATTTTGACAAAAAAATATTTTTTAATGGAGTTAAATGTTTGAGGGGTGGACAATCTCGAGTAATAAGAGAATATTCGCTGTCAGGTCTTCGTGTGACCTCACATGCTGCACAGTATGCATAGTTGCAGCGAAAGAAAATGTATGTAGCGTGAAATATGGAATTAAACTGCTTGACAAGTTAGTTCTGTCTCTTTGCTTTTAAAATACCAAATATACAAAACTGACTAAACTATTAGTTTAGTTGGTAAATGGCCTGTTGGTTTTGTTGTTTTGCAAGGGTTAGAGTTAATGATAACCCATTGGGGAAATAGTCTGCCTGCAGCAAACAGAAAACTTTTACTTTTTTAGGGGCTTAATGAGGGTGTGTGTGTCACACTTTTATTGTAGTACATAGAGTGGTATGAATGACTCCTGTTAACAATAGATGTTATGACTGCACTGTACTGTAAAATACAGCCCTTTGATTTCAAGAGGGAGTTGCTTAGCCTGCGAATTCATCTACTGCCTGCAGTAATAGTCCATTGTAGATACTTGCAGCATGATACTCATGCATGTTACTGGCTGACGTCAGTGAGACTTTGCACAATATCAGTAGGCTTCACTGGCACTTGGGTTCCCTGGTGATGCATGCATTAACAATACATAAGCTATCTAAATAGATGTATAGCTAACCTTGTAATGGTTCTGGGACTGGTTCCTTGCTTGGGGCTTACTGCAATTACAATACATTGTGGTAGTTGTTTGTTTCACAAAAGGGCATGATCCTCATCTGTGTGAAATGGGTTTGTTTGCCATGTTCCCCAAAGCCCATATTTTAAATAAAGCTGCTAGTTAAATACTAAAAATTGGGGGAAGGAGTGTAGTCTTTAACAAATTCTTTTTCTTGTAGAATTAAGTGGTATCCTGTATATCTCTAATTTCATACAACTCTTTGTGTATGATATTCCATAACTGTGTGGCTTTGTGAGAGGGAGGAGGTGGTAGAGAGAGAATCCACATTTATTTAAGATTGGCAGAAGGGTACATTGCTCGGGTGTAAGTAATGGTGCCAGGGAGTGGGGAACCAGGCCCGTATGAGTGCCAGGGTGCACACAGGCCCCTCATCCCACAGAATGAACTGGTACTGTGTCCTTAGTTTTGGTCTCTGTTTTGTTACATTTTTCTCTTCTGATACTTAGAGGAAAGTGTCCTGGATGTCATAAATAGGTCAAGTTACACTGAGGGTGAAGTGAGGATTTATGTACTTGGGAGAGAGGAGTCAGTACTAAATAGCTGACCTTTTCTAGAGTGTTAAAATGGAGAGAAACGCACACAGTTCTGAGAACACTGGATGTTTGGAAGGCCAGTTTCTTATTTGGTGCTTGACAGGAATTACAGTAACTGAGGTAATAACTTGACTGACACTCAGAGGAGATCTTACATGGACAGGAAAGCAAGCTATAGCCCTGGGATTAGTGGGCTAAGTTCTTTAACTCTGTGGATGCTGGCATTTATAAATTTGTAATGCTAATTGTGTCTGTCTTTGATTGTCACCTAGTGTTTGGAAGTACTTTAAATGTAGGCTATGTCTACACTGCAGACCTTACAGCGGCACAGTTGTACCTCTGTAGCTGTGCTGTTGTGAGGTCTCCCGTGTAGCCCCTCTGTGCCGGTGAGAGAGAGCATCTCCCACCGACATAGCGCTGGCCACACCGGCGCTTTTGCTGGTGAAACTTTTGTGGATCAGGGGTGTGTTTGTTTTTTTTCACACCCCTGACAAAAGTTTGACCCACAAAAGTGCCAGTGTAGACCTAGCCTTAGATGGGTTTACAGTTATGCCTGTCAGCATTTTCTGCGCACATTGTAGAGGTCAAGACATGCCAAAAAGACACTAAAAAGCAAACCTTGTTAAAAAAACAAACAAAACCTAAGCTCCACTCCATTATCTCTCTTCCCTCTCACCTCTCTCCCAAAAAGCTTAGGAAAACTGGTACCTCCTTGTGCTTAAGACTGAGGCTTTGTCTACACTGGACTTTCGTTGGTAAAACTTTTGTCATTCTGGGGTGTGGAAACTCCCTCAACACCCCCCCAGTGACAAAAGTTTTACTGACGAAAAGCGCCGGTGTGAACAGCACTTTGTCGGCGGGAGAGCTCTCTCCTGCCAACGAAGAGCAGCTACACTGCGCACCTTTTAGCGGCATGGATGTAGTGGCACAGCAGTGTTGCTAAAAGGTGCTTAGTGTAGATGTAGCCTGAGTTGATTATAGTCTGTTATTCCCTGCAAGTCCCTGTAAACTGCATTTTACATTATTTCAACTTAAGTTAATTTAGTGCTTATGTAAGGTGTTAGACTGATAGCACTAGAAAATGAAATTGTTTTACTGCAGAACTGATGTCACAGTGGCATTGAAAAATTCTTGCGCACTCATGTATCTCAACCTGTTTTGCAGAGGCCACTTCTAGGGATGAAGGTAGTTCAGTCTCCATGCGTCTCTGGGAACCTGGACTTGAAGGTGTCTTTATGTCACATGTGAAAAGGAGTCTGGAGTCCCACTTGTCTCTAGTGGATTGTTCTAGTGGATTTCCCAGTGCTCATAAAGCCACCATGGGGGCTCTGCTTTGCATGATTGGCAGCCCCTACTGAAGGGAACCAGTATTGTTTCAGAGGGAAAATTAGTAGAGCTTTGTAGGGAAAGGGTATTGTAACCAGTGGTATCAGTCCTCTTTGCTGAGCACAAAACATTACCCAAACAATTAAATTAATGATTAAAATGGGAATCCAGGATAAGAGAGAAAACACTTTTTTTGTGCACCAAAATATCTGTGGCTGTTTATACTATAGAATACAAGTCGAAGGTGGACATAAGACATGGTGCTGGATTTTGCTCATATAATTGCATTATGATCCTACTGTAGTAAATCACTGTAGCTCATTAATATAAGCAAGTCTGCATTAGTCATACACCATCACACTTTTTGTTAGTAAGAATGAACAATCGAGTTATAATTTATTTGAGTGTTTAATTAAAAAGCGATTAAGCTGTAATGCTGCTTGCCTTCTCACTGGCATGGTCATCAGACAGTGGCGCATGGGAGGCTATATGTAGCTGGGAGAGACATTATTAACTGACTTGTTTCTGAATAACAAAACACTAAATCTCTGGTATCAGGGTGGGAGATGATATTTCCTGCACTTCTAGTCTTCCCTCCTCCTTCCTCTATTTACTGTTAATTGTCATCACCTGGATAGTGGATAAAAGGATAAACTTTTTGCTGTAAGTCTTTCTGGTGAAGTGTGTTTTTAGGTGACAATGGCAATCTAGTGTTAATACTGAAGATGTAAGTATGGAGTGAAACATGGATCACAAAAGCATAAGATGTCAACATCTGTTCTAGCAGAGAAACAAACATGAAACATAGATCCAGTGGTTTTAAGGGCATGACCCACCTGCATAACATATAGAACTTTATCCAGGGATTCCTATATAAAGATCAGTAATTTGTTGCTGAAAAATGTTCCATTCTTTATCCCTAAATGTGTTTTTGGCAATATGGCTATATTTGTATTCGGTGTGTGTGTGCTTTTTACTCAAGGTGCTTATAACATTCTTCATTGGAGCTGGCAGGTAGGGTGCAATAGATTTATTCGGGGGAGGGGGGAAGCCCAGAGCTACCTTATACCAAGAAGTACTTCCTTTCCTTAGAGCTAAGCATTGTTTTATTACATTGAAAATAATATTTTCAAGGAAATGAAACTATTTTTTAATAATCTTGTAGTAACCAGTTCTCAGCTTGGCAACGATTCTGTCAGATGAGTCTTCAGAAAGTAAATGAATCGATGATATAGATGATAAAATAACTCTTTATTACTAGTAGTGCTAGTTGCAAATGAAATATCACATGTATTCTACCTTGAATTAAGGGAATATTTAAAAAGCCTTGCATAGTAAGAAACTCTTGACAGAGGTGTGGAAACAGAAGCAGATCAACAGTTGATTCAGATTTTTGACTGTGATGAAATGGTTTAGTTGACATTTGTCAGTGATGTATAAAAAGGTCACCTCTATGTTTGCTTGGAACCTGATTGAAAGGAACATTTTAGAAGAATTCTTGAAACTTTTTTTTCTCTGCATGCGTAAAGAGTGAGAAGACTTCCACCCTTGTTCTTATATCAAAGGAAAGGGAACATTAAGTTAAATGTGAGGGTAGCATATGCAATGCGTCAAGATGGAGCTACATCTCAAATGTATGTGAAAGGTGGAATTGCTGAAAAAGGAGCCACCTGCTAGATGAGCTGGTCTTTCTATAGAGAGCCTAAAACACAGGAGTCAGCAAACAGAGCTGAAAACAGCTGAGATCTGTCGGAGGAGAAGGGAGCCAAACCCCTGTTCCTTAGGGGCAGCAAGTCAGTTCTTGAGAGAGAGAGAGAGAGAGAGAGAGAGAGAGTGAGTGTGTGTGTGTGTGTGTGTATTTTGCTTGCTGATTTGTTTTCAGTTTGAAAGTCTGGTAGGGGGCAATGTGTTGTGAGAGAAGCAGAGCTTTTGATCACATCTGAACCTTGATTTGGGGACCCTTGCAAAGGAAATTCAACCCAACAGTAAAAGGTCCTTTAGCCATATAAATAAAAAGAAAACAGGGAAAGACTCGGTGTTTAGTGGTCCCACAGCTTATGTGGTGCAGACTAGGTGTTGGGCCATACCTAGATTATCTTTAAACAAATACTTTACCTCAATTTTTAATAAGGGTAATGAGGAGCTTGGGGCAGTGGCATGGGGACAAGGATATGGAAGTACAGATGACCACATCTGAGTGGAAGCCAAACTCAAACAGCTTAATAGGACCAACTGGGCGTGGGAGGGATGGGTAAACTCTATCCAAGAACGTTAAAGGAACTGTCACATGAAGTTGCAAGCCCAATAGCAAGGATTTTTAATGGCTCCATAAACTCAATTTGACCTCAGCTGTATGGAAGGTCTGAGAAATTTTGAAAGAGAGTATTTAAGGATATTAGTTAATGTTAATTGGGATAAACTACAGCATGATTTTACAAAAGGTAGATCGTGCTACACCAACCTGATTTTTCTTTGAGAAGCTAATAGATTTTCTAAACAGAAGAAATGCAATAGATCTAATCCAGTGATTCTCAAACTTTTGTACTGGTGACCCCTTTCACACAGCAAGCCTCTGAGTGCGACCCCCCCCCCCCAATAAATTAAAAATACTTTTTTATATGTTTAATACCATTATAAATGCTGGAGGCAAAGCAGGGTTTGGGGTGGAGGCTGACAGCTCATGACCCCCCCTCAGGTAATAACCTTGCAACATCCTGAAGGGTCCCAACCTCCAGTTTGAGAAACCCTGATCTAATCTAATTAGAGTTCAATGAAGTATTTGATGCAGTCTTATGTGGGAATTTATTAGTTAGAGAAGATGGGCATTAATATGAGTATTGAATGGTGGGTAAGAACTGGTTAAAGGGGAGACAACAAAGGGTCATATTGAAAGGTGAACTTGCAGGCTGGAGGAAGGTTAGTGAAGGAAATCCTCAAGGATTGGTCTTAGGACCAAGCTTATTTAACATTTTCATTAATGACCTTGGTGCAAAAAGTGAGTGTGTGCTAATAACATCTGTGGATGACACAAAGTTGGGAGGTATTGCCAATATGGAGGAGGACCGGAATATCATACACGAAGATTTGGATAACCTTGAAAACTGGAGTAATAGAAATGGGATGAAATGTAATAGTTCAAAGTCCAAGCTCGTGCACTTACCGGCTAACAAAAAGCATTTTTGATATAACCTGGGGTTGTATCAATTGGAAGTGACAGAGGAGGCGAAAGACTTGGGTATATTAGTTGATCACAGGATGATTCTGAGCTGCCAGTGTGATGCAGCCATGTAATAAAATCATAGTATGCATCAGGCGAGGTATTTCCAATAGAGATATGGAAGTGTTATTACCATTATACAAGTCACTGGTGAGACCTCATCTGATGCTAGGTCCTCTCAGATTAGTAGAAGGTGCTGTCAGCAGGTATTCTTCATAAGGCCCCTGGAGTTCTGGAATGTTCGCCTGCTTCAGTCAAAAATACCCCAAAGTTGCCAGCACTCTGCAAGGCCCATTTTTCTTGTCTGCTGTTTGAATTAGCAGAGTGAAATGCTAGCCAATTTGTTTGGGAGTGTTTTGTATGGAGAGCTGTTTTTTGGCAGAAGGGGTGAGCTGACTGAAATTGACATTTGATTTGTAATTTTATAGAATTTGCAGGGTGCTCAGAGACTGTGCATGGGCACTTTTTTAGGCTCTAAATTGAAGTAAAATTAAATTTAAAATACTTTTTCACCCAATGTACAATGCACCTATGGAACTCATTGTAACATAGTATCATTGAGGCCAGGAGCCTAGAAGATTAAAAACAAATTAGATATTTATATGAATAACGAGAACATCCAGAGTTAGTCAATATTAAACAAAGCAAAAAACCCTCAAAGGGTTTGGAAAGTGAAATAAATCCATTTGCTTCAAGACGTAAGCCAAACTGTAGCTATTTGGGGGTTCCCTTTAGAGAGCAGTCTGAAATTGTTTGACGTTAGATGGGATCAAAAACAGTTGTATATAATGAAGATCCTCATCAACATAAGAATTGTCATAATAGATCAGAGGAATGGTCTATCAAGTTAATTCTTCCATCATTAGCTGTGGTTAGTATCAGCAGCTTCAGAGAGAGGTGCAAGAAAAACTTATAGCAAGATGTTATGGATAATCTGCCCACAGAAACCCATCACTGGCATATTCATGCATGTCAGCTTTTGGATGGTGTACAGATTATTTCTCAGTTGCAATATTTTGTTTGATTTTTCCCTTTATTATGCAATTCCCATCCATATCTTTTCCTCACCATTTACTATGGTACACATTGAGCATTTCTAAGGGTCCTTTAGATCCCCAACGTTGATACTGTTCCAGAAGTTCCTAAACATTCTGTGTGATAAGGTATTTCCCAAGGGAGAGCTGACCCCGTGGAACAAAGTCTCTTTTTTAAATGTTCTAGCCTTCTCATCTGTCAGGATGTTTCCCTGGCTGTAGTGTTAATCAGAACATTTTATTATACAAACATAATACAGTTATCACTTATTTATATCAAATCTGATTTCAGTGGTTGGAAACAGTATCAATCACACCTATTCGTACCTCTCTGTTCCTGAGCCCCTTCTAGTTCGAACCAGGGATCACACGTCTTCCGAGGATAATTGCCAGATAACCCCACTGTGCTCCTATTCATCTGGTTTGGCTTACTTTAAACCTGGGATCTGACAAGTGTCCCAGATTTTTAAACATGCACTACAAATATTCAAGGGGTCATTCTCAATGAGGCACGGGCATGCTCTTGGCATGCATGTTCATAAATGGAGTTCAGCAACAAATATATTTGTTCAACTGATCCACATGCATTTAACAATGAATTTGGATTGGACTCGTGTCCCTTATTCTGTCCTAGAATAAAAGCTTAATATATAAGATCTCTCTGAAACCTCTGCTTCTTACTTTAAAGTGTATCATTTCCTAAGGGCTTTTCAACCACGGGGGAATCTCCAAGAAATGCTGATAAGGGATTCTTGATTGTGCTGTTCCACCTGTGCCCTAGAAAGCAGGATTTAATGCTTGTTAATGTAACATGGTGATAGCTAACTTGTACTGCATCCCTGATTGCTGCAGTGTTTTTTTTTTTATCAAGGACGTGGCTTGGGATGCAGTCCAGGAACCAGGAGGTAATTTTCCTGCTAATTTTCTGCAGCAGAGTCTCTAGGATAGAAGCAGGAATCAGTAGAAGCTGTAGAAATTTTATCCTGACATACTGGGTTTTTTGTTTCCTTCCTAGAATGTAGAGTCTCTTAGCCATGTGCTCCAGTTTCTAGTTTTCTTTATAAATTATACATTTATATGGCTCCAGCTTTGCAGTAAGTTTTTTGCCTGCTGTTCTGAATCTTAATGAGCACCCCGGGGATGTGGAGAATGCGGGTGGCTTTGGTTCAGACAGGCAAGGGAATGCTGAACACTTCTGACATAAATATAAAGAACCACATTGCCTCTTTTGTTTCCTTTCCCTAGTTTAGGTATTGATATGGAGAAGAGAATGGGCAGGAGGGAAGAGCTGCCAAATGCAATTTTTAAGCAGTATTTTTGCCTGACAAAAGCACTAAGTAGCTGGTGTAGTGCTGGTCCTAGGTACTGATAAAGTTAAGATGCTATCGGGTTTGGATTTCATACATTTGCACTGCCCCTTGTGGATATGGAAGCAAGTGTGATGAATGTGCTGCTTGATCAGTTTTACCTTGTTGCTGTCAAATCAACAGCCTTAGGCAAGACTAAGGGCAAACAAGTGGTTTGTTCCAAACTGAAAACATCACGCATCCTAGGTAGGTACCACAGACATAGTACCTCAGTATACTTTAAAGCCTCTTTTGAGGCTTTAATTTTTTTAATTTAAAACACTTTTTTATATTAGATGTAAGCTATCATGAATATACAGAATAGGAAAAAAACCCTTTAAAACGTAGTGACATGTCTGTGCTTAATTGTAGCACAAAACTGGCATATTTAATGCAAAAATGAAGTGCATTTTTAAGGTTACATATATAAAAATTGGTATTTCTTAACTCTGTGGAGTTCCAGTACTAAGGCACAGGAGTAGAAAACACTACATAGTTTGCTACTGGAATGTTAATTTCTTGACTTGTTATTTTAATGGTACAAACTTAGTCTTGCTTTAGTACAGTTTTTAAATTCAATTTCCTTGTCTGTGTTCTTTTGAATAAGTGGGGGGCAGGAGGGAGAAGAATCATGAGCTGTTTAGCTTACATAGTTTACGAGTTTTGGATGCTTTACGAGTCGAGCTGGAAGTTCCTTATATTGAAAAATGTGCATTCAGTAAATGGTATGTGGGGAGAGTGCATCTTCGTGCACACCTGTAGGCTTCAGGAAATCAACATGAGGTTTTAAATAGCCACATCTTTCAGTCAAACCAGTTTTTTCAACCCAAGACACTAGACTTTGTTTCCAAACAGAATGTTTGAAAATTCTGGCCTGAATCCTTATCCCTAAACCAGTTAGTCTAGGGACCCAATCCCACAAACAATTAAGCACATGTATAATTTTATCTGTAAAAGTAGGATGGGGGCCTAAATTAGAACAAAAACAAGAGATGACAACTTGGGAGCAGGTGACCAAGGTGAAGACAATATTGATCCTAGAGTTTCTGTCGAGAGTAAAATGCACTTCTTGAAGATTTGAGACTTACATATGTCAGAGTCTACCCTCACTTGAAACTGGGCGGTTTCAAAGTGAGGACCCGCATGCCACCATGTCAAGGTCTCACCCCCACTTGGAGCTGTTCGGCTCCAATGTGGGGACCTGACTTGGTTTCCCTCTAAACTAAAATTCTAGTTTAGATCTAGTAAGCTGCCACCATGTCATGGGATCTCACCCCCACTTTGAGCTTGTGGGTTCAAAGATGGGGACCCGCATGTATTCTGCCACCATGTCCTATGGGATCTCACCCCCACTTTGAGCTTGTGGGTTCAAAGATGGGGACCCGCAGGTATTCTGCCACCACCCTAACCCTTAGGGTGGGGTTCCTTCTCGCTGCCACCACTCAATTAAGAAATGTGAATTGAGACACAGTCCTTCCCCAAAATCCTAGGGGATTCCAAGAGCCCCAAATCCATGGAGTTCTTACACCCAGGAGAAACAAACCATTTCCCCTGCTTCCTCCCCCCTCCCTTTTCCTAGGAGAGATACCGGGATCCAACTACAGAGGGATACCTCCCCCTCCCCTTTCCCTGAGAATCCACCCAAGGAAAGACCAACAAGTCCTTAATAGAAAAGAATTTATTAAAGAATAAAAAGAAAATACAGAATCTCTATGAGCCCAAGCTGGACACTCATAGGGTATAACCTTATCAGTCTCTGGAGAGAATCCCCTCTCCCCCTTTTTCTCAGTAAAAGCAATATCAGCAAACAGGAATAAAGCATTTCCTTTAGCAAACACACAATTGCAAATATAGAAATCAAATCATAAGACTAATTCGCCTTTCTAATTAATACTCACTATTAATTAGTAGAAACTACTCCAGGAGAACTTGGAGACATGACTGTCCTCTTTTAGATTCAAAAACAGTTCTCACAAAGACAAAGGCTTCCCTCCACAGAGATTTGAAATTATCTCGTCTCTGATTGGTCCTTTGGTCAGGTAGTCACCAGGTACTACATGTTAACCCTTTCCAGGGAAAAGAGACCTTAACCCTGATCTGTTTATTTATGACACGCCCCCCAAATCGCAGACAGTGGGGGAACCACACTGGCGGTGATTTCCTTCTAGAACTTTAAAATAAACAGATTAACAAAACACATGCACTATTACATATACTACTAAGTATGTAAACAACAAGATATTTGACACTGAAGAACACTTTGTATGCATTTGAGCGGACATACTTGGCAACGTCCTTGCCCATCCCCTCCCAGTGGAAGGAATGTTTTTAACCTGTTTTTGCTTTGTTGACCCCAGAATGCCCACTGGGATGTCAGGGCCCAAGCTTAAGAGCTTGTCCCAGTACTTAGTTGGAACTACCAACTGTCTTTGAGGATGCTGGCCTTCCTGGTGTTGACCAGAAAGAATGTCCTTATATAAAAGTCCTTGTTTTACAACAAACTGGAATTGGGTAGAAGAGCTGAGAGGCGGTGGGTTGCTTCGTGCCGCCGCCCAAGCTTTCTTAAGGCTGTCATTGGCTTCCTGCTCTGTCTGGAACTGTTCCCTTGAGGCGGGAGACACCAGTTCCTCTGGGAGCGATGTAGGTGATGAGGTTGTTTCCATTGACTGTGGACCGCTCTCCGCTGGTGCACAAGGTGATATTTCAGGCTCTGGCTGAGCCTCTTGGGTAGAGTTGTCTGCTGCTTCTGCCAGTTTAGGCCCGTTGGCGCCCCCTGGCGGTGGAGTTGCAAGCGCTGGCGTCAGTGCTGGCGCTGGTTCTGCCGCTGGTTGCTTTTCCAGTTCCGGTTCTGGGACTGGATGTACTATGGCTGCTGTAGTTGTTGGCATGAGATCCGGTTCCACCACCTCTGTCTGGGTCTCTGGTAACACAGACAGGGTCCTGGTGGATGGCTCAGGAACAGGGATGGGAGTGCCTGCTTGTTTGGCCTGGCCGCGGGTGACCACTCCCCCCCTCTTGGCCAGCTGCACATGGTTGGCCAAGTCTTTCCCCAATAGCATGGGGATGGAATAATTGTCATAGACAGCAAAAGTCCACTTTCCTGACCAGTCCTTGTACTGGTCTTCAGGGATGCTGTACCCATGGCAGGTCCTTTTAACCTTTTTGACTCACCTGCCATGTAGGTGGGAAATTTCTTGGGATGGGGAACAGTGCCTTCTGGTGCTGGCCACACCCCTCTGCAGTCAGTGAATTTTATGTGTGGCTTGCTGATGTTGCTCTTTGGTGCTGGCCACACCCCTCTGCAGTGAGGGAATTGGGTTGCTTGCTTCCCAATTCCTAACCCTTTCTATTCCCGAGAGACTGAATAGAAAAGAAACAAAACCTTTTCATTTGCAAATGTGTAGTTGCTGTTTGCTGATATACTGAGAAAACCAAAAAACAAAACAAAACCTGGTTTGTCCTGTTTCTAGCAACTTGCTAAGTACCTCACAGTGGGGGTCCTTCTAACAGCCTGTTAGAAAAACTTGCACCTCTTCCCTAGCTGTTTTCAAGCAGACAAAGAAAAAAGAAAAAAAAGAAGCTGGTGCTACTTAGTACCTGCGAGAAAAGTCTAGTAAATCCTCTCAGGGATTTGTATTCCCTGGCTCCAGAGGATTTCAAAAGACACAGGGAAAAAAAATGTGGCTGGAGGGTTTGTGTCTCCCCCCCCCAAACCTGTTTTCCCCACTGGATGGGAATGTACTTTGTCGAGCACTTCCCCCCACCTTAGGAATCCTGAGTGATACCTGATATCACAAAGGAAGGACACACCTCTAGGGAAGAGTTTTTCCTCAGCATAGCCAGCAGAGAAAAAAAACTCCTCCTAACCCTGAAAACTGCTTGAAACTGCCTTTTCCTGAAGCTGCCTGTCCAAGCAAACAGAAGAAAAACTGCTTTCAACAAAGCCTGCTGGAACTTAATTTCCTCCAGCCAACCTGGCTGAAACTGTAAACTCCCTCTTCTCTCAGGTTGCTTTCCTGCTCTAGAAGAAGAGAATAGCTCCCTTCAGCGTAGCCCAGCTGAAAAAAACTGCTTGTAACAATGGGTTCGAAACTCCGCTGCCACCATGTCAGAGTCTACCCTCACTTGAAACTGGGCGGTTTCAAAGTGAGGACCCGCATGCCACCATGTCAAGGTCTCACCCCCACTTGGAGCTGTTCGGCTCCAATGTGGGGACCTGACTTGGTTTCCCTCTAAACTAAAATTCTAGTTTAGATCTAGTAAGCTGCCACCATGTCATGGGATCTCACCCCCACTTTGAGCTTGTGGGTTCAAAGATGGGGACCCGCAGGTATTCTGCCACCACCCTAACCCTTAGGGTGGGGTTCCTTCTCGCTGCCACCACTCAATTAAGAAATGTGAATTGAGACACAGTCCTTCCCCAAAATCCTAGGGGATTCCAAGAGCCCCAAATCCATGGAGTTCTTACACCCAGGAGAAACAAACCATTTCCCCTGCTTCCTCCCCCCTCCCTTTTCCTAGGAGAGATACCGGGATCCAACTACAGAGGGATACCTCCCCCTCCCCTTTCCCTGAGAATCCACCCAAGGAAAGACCAACAAGTCCTTAATAGAAAAGAATTTATTAAAGAATAAAAAGAAAATACAGAATCTCTATGAGCCCAAGCTGGACACTCATAGGGTATAACCTTATCAGTCTCTGGAGAGAATCCCCTCTCCCCCTTTTTCTCAGTAAAAGCAATATCAGCAAACAGGAATAAAGCATTTCCTTTAGCAAACACACAATTGCAAATATAGAAATCAAATCATAAGACTAATTCGCCTTTCTAATTAATACTCACTATTAATTAGTAGAAACTACTCCAGGAGAACTTGGAGACATGACTGTCCTCTTTTAGATTCAAAAACAGTTCTCACAAAGACAAAGGCTTCCCTCCACAGAGATTTGACATTATCTCGTCTCTGATTGGTCCTTTGGTCAGGTGGTCACCAGGTACTACATGTTAACCCTTTCCAGGGAAAAGAGACCTTAACCCTGATCTGTTTATTTATGACAACATAGCATCTTAAAGATGGTATCTGCAGAAGTACAGCAGCAAGATGGGGCATTATTTCATCTGTGAAAGAAGGAAGAGTAATCCCCAATGAACTGCCAGCACTTCCTGCAGCACCTGTTTTTCCTTGTTGATCTCCCATCCAAATACTGGCCAGGCCTGACCCAGGGGAGTGTTGAGATCACTCCCTGAGGTACCTTTGGCTGCACCATGTAATCTGGTTAGCTTGAAAAGTTTTTAGTTTTGTTATATTACAAAATAGGAAGTGCTTTCTTTCTTTGACTTTTTTTTGTAAAGGTCATTGCTTTGAAGGTCTGTAATTCAGTTCTGGTGTAGTTTATTGAGTTAGGATTAGATGTTCAGTCATGTCAGGTTTCTTGCAAGGAGGCTGTTTTTAAAGGAAAGTGAAATAATGATGAGTGCAAGTCTAGGACCATTATTGTATGCATTGTAGTTGTAGCCATGTCGGTCCCAGGATATTAAAGAGACAAGGTGGGTGAGGTAATATCTTTTATTGGACCAATTTCTGTTGTTCTTCACCAAACAAGGAGCCTCCACTGGAGAAGTAGATAGCATCATGGAACTGGTCACCCGAATACCCAGAAAGAACCTGCTTCAATATAGAAATAAAACCCCCTTTGACTGCACACCCAGGAGCGGCTCTAGCCATTTCGCCGCCCCAAGCACGGCGGCATGCCGCGGGGGGGCACTCTGCCAGCAGAGCGCCCCCCGCGGCATGCCGCCGCAAGCACGTGCTTGGCGTGCTGGGGCCTGGAGCCGCCCCTGTGCACACCACCTGTTGTCACCTATCATTCTGCACTGGAACCGCTACAGCTACAACCAATACTGAAAAAAATCTTTCCTGAACCTGCATTTCTTGCCTTCAAACACAACACCCTCCACCCCCAAATCTCTCCAAGCTCACTAGATGCAAGCTCCCCATAGACCAGGACACCAACGGAAATGGATGATACCAAGCTGTGAGGGGTTGCAAGTGCTTTGGAGGATAGGATTAAAATTCAAAATGATCTGGACAAACTGAAGAAATGATCTGAAGTAAATAGGATGAAATTCAATAAGAAAAAATGCAAAGTACTCCACTTAGGAAGGGACAATTAGTTGTACACATATAAAATGGGAAATGACTGCCTAGAAAGGGGTACTATAGAAAGGGATCTGGGGGTCATAGTGGATCACAAGCTAAATATGAGTCAACAGTGTAATGCTGTAGCAAAAAAAGCGAACATCATTCTGGGATGTATTAGCAGGAGTGTTGTAAGCAAGACATGAGCAGTAATTCTTCTGCTCTACTATGCACTGATTAGGCCTCAACTGGAGTATTGTGTCCAGTTTTGGGCACCACATTTCAGGAAGGATGTGGACAAATTGGAGAAAGTCCAGAGAAGAGTGACAAAAATGATTAAAGGTCTAGAAAACATGACCTATGAGGAAAGATGGAAAAAATTGGGTTTGTTTAGTCTGGAAAAGAGAAGACTGAGAGGGGGAAGTACGTAAAAGGTTGTTACAAGGAGGAGGGAGAAAAATTGTTTTTCTTAACATCTGAGGCTAGGACAAGAAGCAATGGGCTTAAATTGCAGCCAGGGAGGTTTAGGTTGGACATTACGAAAAACTTCCTGTCAGGGTGATTAAGCACTGGAATAAATTGACTAGGGAGGTTGTGGAATCTTCGTCATTGGAGATTTTTAAGAGTAGGTTAGACAAACACCTGTCAGGAACGGTCTAGATAATACTTAGTCCTGCCATGAGGTGGTGGGACTGGACTAGATGACCTCTCAAGGTCCCTTCCAATTCTATGATTCTTTGATTCTAAAGTGGCACCAGACCCTGTCAGAACAGCAGATGCAAAACCTGCAGACATAACTCCACCACTACAATGATCAATGCAGGGATTTGGAGCAATCAAATTTTTGAATTGCTCCATTCCGGCTCTGCTCCAGCTCCGGGCATAAATGCTCCCACAGTACACCTTTCAATGGATCCCTCACATGTCTATCACAACATGTGGTATACCTCATCCAGTGCACTAAATACCCCAATAACAACTATGTGGGTGAAACCAGACAATCACTGCATTCTGAAATGAGCTCACAAGAAAATAAGACAAAACCACGCTCTCAACTGTGGGTGAACACTTTTCACAAAGCAATCACTTAATATCTGATCTATCAGTCCTTATTCTCAAAGGAAACCTGCACAACACTTTCAAAAGATGATCCAGGGAGCTTGAATTCATTACTCTGCTAGACATTAAAAATCATAGACTGAACAGTGAGATTGGATTTATGGCTTATTACAACAACCTGTAACCCACTGACTCCTTGCTTTTGTCCTATGACTGCAGAGGTGTTAACAGGCCATTCTACCTTGAATGGTCCCTTAGAATATATGCTAGCTACTCATGCTAAACATTTGTTCCACCTTGCATTTAGCTGTTGCACTTGGAGTACCTTTCTCAGACCTGAAGAAGGGCTCTGTGTGGCTCCAACGCGTGTCTCTTTTATCAACAGAAGTTAGTCCAATAGAAGATATTACCTCACCCACCTTGTCTCTCTAGGGGTATGTCAGAGTCTACCCTCACTTGAAACTGGGCGGTTTCAAAGTGAGGACCCGCATGTCTTCCCCCACCCCAAAATCCTAGGGTAGGTCTCCCCTTCGGCTGCCACCACCCGGTCAATTCCGTGGGCCGGGACACCCCTGTTTCCCCCCTTGGGAACACAGATCAATTCACAGAGGAGGAACCTCCCCCCTCTTCCCTCTCTCCAGCCTGCTCTGGAGACAGAGGTGCCTGGATTCAAACGCCTTGAATCTCACACACACAGGGAAGCAGCCCACTTCCCCCTCCCCTTCCCCTGAATTTCCCCAAGGGAAGGAATTAACCAAGTCCAAAGAAAAGAAAAGAATTTATTAAGAGAACAAAAGAAAATATAGAATCTCTATGAATCCAAGCTGGGCACTCATAGGGTATAACCTTGCTAAGTTCTGGAGAGAATCCTCTCTCTTTCTCAGTACAACCAGTACAAGCAGAATTAAGAATAATCAATAACAAACACACAGAATTGCAAACATAGGATTATTAGATAAGGACACAAAGTATCTTTCTAATACTCACTATCTTGACTAGAAGAAATTAGTTCAGAAAGGTGGAACTTGTAGGGACTTGATTAACTCGTCTGGTCTCTTGAACTCCAACCGGCCAAAGACAAAGACCCCCCCAAACAGAGGGAAAAGTTCCCTCCTAGGAGTTTCAAATTCTCTTCCCTGATTGGTCCTCAGGTCAGATGCCCACCAGGTACTATGCTTTAACCCTTTACTAACTATTCATGACAGGGTACGTCTACACTACGGGATTATTCCGAATTTACATAAACCGGTTTTGCAAAACAGATTGTATAAAATCAAGTGCGCGCGGCCACACTAAACACATTAAATCAGTGGTGTGCGTCCATGGTCCGAGGCTAGTGTCGATTTCTGGAGCGTTGCACTGTGGGTAGCTATCCCGTAGCTATCCCATAGTTCCCGCAGCCTCCCCCGCCCCTTGGCATTTCCGGGTTGAGATCCCAGTGCCTGATGGGGCAAAAATCATTGTCGTGGGTGGTTCTGGGTACAGCCTCACCCTTCCCTCCCTGAGCAGCAGACAACCGTTTCGCGCCTTTTTTGCTTGGTGAACTGTGCAGACGCCATAGCACAGCAAGCATGGACCCTGCTCAGCTCAATACCGCAATCGTGAATGTTTTAAACACCTCGCGCACTCTCGTGCAGTCTATGGTGAACCAGGACCTTCAAACCGAGGCGAGGAGGAGGCGGATACGGCAGTGCGGCGATGACAGTGATGAGGACATAGACACAGAATTCTCTCAAACCGCGGGCCCCTGCGCTTTGGAGATCCTGATGGTAATGGGGCAGATTCTATCCATTGAACGCCGATTTTGGGCCCGGGAAACAAGCACTGACTGGTGGGACCGCATTGTGTTGCAGGTGTGGGACGATTCCCAGTGGCTGCGAAACTTTCGCATGCGTAAGGGCACTTTCATGGAACTTTGTGACTTGCTTGCCCCTGCCCTGAAACGCCATAATACCAAGATGAGAGCAGCCCTCACAGTAGAGAAGCGAGTGGCGATAGCCCTGTGGAAGCTTGCAACGCCAGACAGCTACCGGTCAGTCGGGAATCAATTTGGAGTTGGAAAATCTACTGTGGGGGCTGCTGTGATGCAAGTAGCCAAAGCAATCACTAAGCTGCTGCTACGAAAGGTTGTGACTCTGGGAAACGTGCAGGCCATAGTGGATGGCTTTGCTGCACTGGTATTCCCTAACTGTGGGGGGGCGATAGATGGAACCCATATCCCTATCTTGGCACCGCAGCGCCAGGGCACCCAGTACGTAAACCGGAAGGGGTACTTTTCAATGGTGCTGCAAGCACTGGTAGATCACAAGGGACGTTTCACAAACATCCACGTGGGACGGCCAGGGAGGGTTCATGACGCTCGCGTCTTCAGAAGCACTACTCTGTTTAAACGGCTGCAGCAAGGGAATTACTTCCCAGACCAGAAAATAACAGTTGGGGATGTTGAAATGCCTGTCGTTATCCTGGGGGACCCAGCCTACCCCTTGATGCCATGGCTCATGAAGCCATACACAGGCAGCCTGGACGGTGGTCAGGATCTGTTCAATTACAGGCTGAGCAAGTGCAGAATGGTGGTGGAATGTGCATTTGGCCGTTTAAAGGCGCGCTGGCGGACATTACTGACTCGCTCAGACCTCAGCCAAACCAATGTCCCCTATGTTATTACTGCTTGCTGTATTCTCCACAATCTCTGTGAGAGTAAGGGGGAGACCTTTATGGCGGGGTGGGAGGCTGAGGCAAATCACCTGGCCGCTGATTACGCGCAGCCAGACACCAGGGAGATTAGAAGAGCACACCAGGAAGCGGTGCGCATCAGAGAAGCTTTGAAAACGAGCTTCATCAATGGCCAGGGTACAGTGTGACTGCTGTGTTTGTTGATGAACACCCAACCCCCTTGATTGACTCAGTCCCTGTAAGCAACTCCCCCTCCCCCTTCGAGTACAGCTTACTTATGCAAATAAAGTCACTCTCATTTAAAAAGCATGAATTCTTTATTAATTCATTATAAAAAGAGGGAGAGAAGTAAGGGTGTGGTTTGGGAGGAGGATAGGAGGGATGGAGAAGGCCATTAAAAAAAATTCACAGTAACGACAGCCTTCTGGTTGGGCTGTCCACGGGGGTGGAGTGGGCGGGTGCACGGAGCCTCCCCCCACGCGTTCTTACACGTCTGGGTGAGGAGGATGTGGAACATGGTGAGGGTTGAGGGTGGTTATACAGGGGCTGCAGCGGCACTCTGTGATCCTGCTGCCGTTCCTGAAGCTCCACCAGACGCTGGAGCATGTCAGTTTGATCACACAGCAGCCCCAGAGTTGCATCCCGCCACCGCTGATCTTCCTGCCGCCACCGCTGATTTTCCTGCCGGTCTTCCTGCCGCCACCTCTCATCTCGGTTGTCCCTCCTGTCCTCACGTTCATCCCTCCTGTCCTCACGTTCACTGGCCTCTTTCCTGTAATTTGATACCACGTCCTTCCACTCATTCAGATGAGCTCTTTCATTGCGTGTAACTTCCATAATATCCGAGAACATCTCATCTCGCGTCTTCTTTTTCCTCCGCCTTATCTGTGCTAGCCTTTGGGATGGAGGAGGGATGGTTGAAAAATTTGCAGCTGCATGAGGGAGATAAATATTTAGAAAGATACATTTTACAGAACAATGGTTATACTCTTTCACAGTGAACAGCACTATTCACCTAGCACATGTGATTTCCCTACAAGGTCGCATTTTTCATCTTAATAGTGAGTGCTTGCAGCTCTGGAGTTACAGATCTCACAGACACAGGTCCAGGCATCAGAATTCAGCTTGCATGCGGCCATGGTAAGCCACTGTCTTTCGGCTTCTGTAGTGATTTACCCCTCCCCCCCAACGCATGGCTAATACCACGCTAGCTCCCTGCTAATCAACAACCTTCCCACCCCCCCACCCACTGCGTGGCTGGTAGCTTGGGGAAGATCGCCGGTGACCAAACACAAAAAAGATCGGCATTTCACTCCTCCCCTCCCCCCGCTTCGCTACGTGCAGGAAAGGTTTTTTTTTAAGCTGCTGCAGTCCACGAACCCAGTAGAAAAATGGCCACCCCCCTTACTTAAATTCCTGATTTTTAACCAGGTTATCCTGAATGATATCACTTTGCTGAGGATAACACAACAAGATAAAGAGCGGATGCTTCTTGAATGCCAGCAGTCACCGGGACCATACGCTGCTGTGCTTTGCCATGCAATGATACCTGATTACTTGCTACATGCATGGCGTGGTAAAGTGTCCTACCATGGTGGGCGGAACAAGGCTGCCTTGCCCAGAAACCTTCTGGAGTACCTACAGGAGCGCTTCATCGAGATGTCCCTGGAGGATTTCCTCTCAATCCCCGGACATGTTAACATCCCAAGTCCTCAGGGCAAATCAATCATTAAAAAAGGCTTGCTTAAAAAACAATGTTTGCTATTTGCAAAGGTACACTCACCAGAGCTCCCTTCCATGGCGTCATTGTCTGGGATAGTTGCTTGTGAGGGCTGGGAGGAGGGTAATTCCGTCAGGGTGATAAAAAGCTCCTGGCTGCTGGGGCTCACGGAGTGCTGTGTGCTCTCTGCTAGGTCTTCCTCCTCTTCTTCATCTTCATCTTCCCCGTCTGCATAATCCTCAGCCATGGCAGAGATTACAACCCCCACCTCGGAATCCACAATCAGGGGTGGGGTACTTGTGGCGCAGCCCCCTAAAATTGCATGCAGCTCAGCATAGAAGCGGCATGTTTTTCGACCTGCCCCGGACCTTCCGTTTGCTTCTTTGGTTTTCTGGTAGGCTTGTCTGAGCTCCTTAACTTTCACTCTGGACTGCACTGAGTCCCTGCTGTGGCCTTTATCCGTCATAGCCTTAGAAATTCTTTCAAATACTTTTTCATTTCGTCTTTTGGAACGCAGTTCTGTTAGCACTGAATCCTCTCCCCATATAGCGATCAGATCCAGTACCTCCCGTGCAGTCCATGCTGGGGCTCTTTTTCGATTCTCAGGAGACTGCATTGTTACCTGTGCTGATGAGCTGTGCATGGTCACCTGTGCTGATGAGCTCTCCACGCTGGGGAAGCAGGAAATGAATTTCAAAACTTCGCGGAGCTTTTCCTGTCTACCTGGCCAGTGCATCCGAGTTCAGAATGCTGTCCAGAGCGGTCACTGGTGCACTGTGGGATACCGCCCGGAGGCCAATACCGTCGATTTGCGGCCACACTAACCCTATTCCGATATGTTAATCCCGATATTAGCGCTACTCCTCTCGTCGGGGAGGAGTACAGAAACCAATTTAAAGAGCCATTAAAATCGATATAAGGTGCCTCCTAGTGTGGACTGTTGTGGCGTTAAATTGGTTTTACGCTCCTAAAACCGATTTAAACGCCTAGTGTAGACCAGGCTTAGGATTATTAGTCATAGGTAGCTGCATAAGGGTTAATATTGTCAGAAGAGTTCCATTAAGAGTCTCAAATTTATTTGACAACTTGTCAGATGTGGTGGAGTCTTAAAGATGAACTGTAAAGGAATTTTAAAAAATAATGAAAAATTCCAAGTCCTTCCCAGAATATGTATTCTAGAGTTCTGGGGGCTTCCCTCTCTCCCCATGCTCCAAAAGCTGGAGACAAACTTCTAAAGGGTAAAGAATGCAGTTCTGCTATAGGTAATATCCCGAACTCTGCTCCTGAAAAGTTTAATATTTAAAAAAAAACAACAAATTTTTCATTTGTATGTTTCACTTTTTAAAAAGTTACATCAACACCTCCAATACACCCTCTTTTTAAAGAGAGCACTTTAAAGTGTACCTCAGGTTGCCAACGCATATTAAAGGTCTTAAAAAAAAAAACAGCTAAACAAAAAACCCACCTTCTAGGCCACTGATTTTTTTTAATTTTTTTAAATTTTTTTTGTCTCTTGCTTGAGTGATCACTTAAGGCAGGGTTTACTATATTCTGATATTGATCTGGAATCTTGAATAGTGTGTTCACATTACTTTTTAATAAAGCATTTCAGTTAGACATTGACTAATCCAGGATGCTTGGCAGAAATCTATTGGCATCTGATCTCCATAATGTACAGCAATATGGGCCCTGGAAATGAAGAAATCTTAGCAATGCAAGACTTAAGTAAAGCTTTATTAAATTTCTTCTGAGAACTGGAGTGAGCCTGCTGGATGTTTATGAGAATTCAGTGAGATTGCAGATTAACAAAGTAAGAATTAACGCAGTTCTGCTGGAACAAAAAGAGAACTTTCATAGCTTTCTTATCTCCAATTTTTCTTCCCACTCTTAATAGAATGCTTAAAATGTTGCTTGTTAAGGGATGGATTAACAAAGCTGAACTTGAACTCTTTGTGAGAGTTATAAGGTAGCAACGAGAATTACAGCATCAATAATAAGTGGTGAATTTTTTCGCTAAGCATTATTATCTTCTCTTGTTTCTAGATGAAGACTGTTAGCGTTGCCTTAGTTTTGTGCCTAAACGTAGGTGTTGATCCTCCTGATGTGGTGAAGACAACTCCCTGTGCGCGTCTGGAGTGCTGGATAGGTAAGCTTATTGAATATCTTTGGGAGCAGTTTGGAAACGTTGCTTTGTCTCATTAATGTTCAGGTGTATGAGCTCATTGCAGCCCCACCAGCATGCCTTTCCTTGGCTAAAGGTAGGTTGAACAAAAGAAAATCTGTGACATCTGATTTGAATATGTCTGTGTAAATAAGTCCTTGCCTACACTACACAATTAGGTCAACGCAAGCTGCCTTGTGACAACCTAGCTGTGGAAGTATCTTTACTTAAGTTTGGCTCCTGCCGACGTAAGTGCCTTTCTTTGCTGATTTAGTAACACCACTTCCCCGAGTGGCATAGAGTTATGGTTGATGTAATTAGGTCGACAGTGTCAGTGTAGACACTGCGTTGCTTACGTTGACTGTAAATGGCCTCGTTGAGCCATCCCATAATGCCCCACACTGGCAATTTGATCGATACAAGCACTTCTGATAAGGATGCGTACTACCAATATAAGGAACCAAGTATGCACACAACTGTGGTGGCTGGATGCCGATATAAGTTAAGTCAACATAATTTGGTAGTGTAGAGATGGCCATAGGCAATTATTTCCCCAACAGTAAGTGCTGTGGTATGCTCTTCTTCCTGGTTTATTCCAAAATGCAACATGTGGAGGAAAAAGATGATTCTGTTAGCTGTTTATTTTTTTTAGGCTTGCAAAGAGCCTTAAAAATACCATGTCCTACAAAACTCTTTGGCTACTTTGGATTGGGGGCGTGAATTTAGAAGTTAAGGATACTTCCCAGAAACTGTCCTGCTGACAGCCCTTACTCTTACGAATGTTTGCTTCATTACTGTGGTGGTGGATACTTGTCCCTGGCCTTTTAATTGAAAATGGGGATTTCCCTTATGGTTTGGGGACAAAAGTTAGATTGCTGTCAAATTTGTCTGGTACTAATAATGTTAGGATGTGAAGTATTTCTCGTGTGCAGGCTGTCTAACAGCTGTGTGTTTTCAGTAAATGAAACCTAAAGCCATGCCCTCTAGAACATGCAATCTTGGTGCTTACAGCAGACTGAAGCAAATTCTCCATTGTACAGAGTTCCTGGTTTTCAAAATTGGCTATCTCCTGTTCCCACCTTCACTGAAACTGGTATTCAACTTTTCTTACCAAAAATGTTACAAATGCTGAAGATGTTGTTGAAGGAGGAGGGCGAGGGATAGCTCAGTGGTTTGAGCATTGGCCTGCTAAACCCAGGGTTGTGAGTTCAATCCTTGAGGGGGCCACCTAGGGATCTGGGGCAAAATCAGTACTTGGTCCTGCTAGTGAAGGCAGGGGGCTGGACTCGATGACCTTTCAAGGTCCCTTCCAGTTCTAGGAGATTGGTATATCTCCTTTTATTAGTTAAAAAGCACTGAACATGCACCCACAAATGTATCCAAATGCAACAGTTGTATTTGGTGGAATGAGCAGTTTGTAGCATTAATTTCTTGAGTGAAAATGAAATTCACCAAAAACTAAATTGGGTGGGGATAGGACAAAATGAAGAACAATCAGGACTCATCCAGATATGATAATTAGTGATTGACATCAACAAGAAAAAATTAGTGCAGTTCTTCTGTTTTAATTTAAAATATATAAAGTGCCTTTTAAATTTTAACGTAAATTTAAAATAGTCACATAAAACCTGTACTGCAATGTAGTTTTGAGATAACAAAAGCATGGATTATGGTAACAACTTCTGGATATGAAAGACTCCTTCATAATATTTTAGCCAGATGCAGGTGGAGGGGAGAGAGCTGTCCTGGGTAGTGATGTTATAGGGCCATTTAACAGCAGTTATGAATTCTAGCAAGGTGAGGGATTGGTGTGCATATCTCTTGTAATTTGCCCTCAATGAGCAGAGAAACACGTTTGAACTTGTTTTCTATTTGTCTTCGTGAAAGCTAAGGTTAACCATTAGGCCTCTACTCCAGGTAATACACACAGTTTCCATAATGCTTCCTCTCCTTTCTAGAGGAATGACACCTGTCCTTTCTTCTTGTTTTGTTTTGTTTTATGGTCAGACATTAAATGCCACACCAGTAATGAAGAAAATGCCATTCTAGAAGATGCATGCCCTGTAGCATGCGAAGAAAAATCTCTGTTTAAACGTGGTATAAATGAGCCGAATGCTGAACAGGGGGAAATGTAATTCTACAGAAATCTCTTTTTATATATACCACCTAATAGAAGTTGTGCATCAAAGCAAGGCAGGAGTATGTAGAGAGGTTTGTCAGGGCCTTGTTGGGAAATGCATTAACTATAAAGCTGTGCTTGATATACATAAAGAAATGCCCATTTTCGTCCATTTATTTAAAATGTCAGAGCATGTGTCTGTAAAAGTCACAAGAAAATGAAAGTGTTTCGCTTGAGCTCTTTATCCCTCCCCCCTGCCAAAAGTGCTGCAGCCATTGGGACTGCCATGCAAACTGTAAAACTATCATTGCTACAGTCTTAATCAGCTTTAGTTGTTGGTCTTATTTTGTAACTAAATGGAAAAATTACTGCCTCTTCCCTATCTCAGTAAAGAGAAAATGTAATATATTGACTTATTCCTGTATAATAAATCAATAACTAAAATTATAAAGAGGTCCTATTAATCGCTCCACAAATGCCACTCCCTATGCACATTGCCATCTAATTAGTCAAATTCTGCCAAGGATATTGCTATTTTCAAGCTTTAGTGTGAGATTTGATAATGAAAGTCCTATTCTTGTCCAGCATGAAATCCTCTAGAAGGCACAGGTTAGCTCATAGCAGCCTTAAGAGTGGATGAGTAAACTTTTAAAAAAGTTACTTATTGAATGTGCCTATTCTAGTCTCCCTGGTTTCCAACCTCAGGTTATTAACACCTTCGTTCGCTGGTTTTATAGAGTGACACCAAGTTCATTATTTTTGTATAAGGCTCTGAAAGGGCCTCATGAAAAATGCTAGTACCCCTGAGGCGTTCCAAAGCCCACAGTACACATTTCTTCACTGAGTGAAACTGAAGTATTGTTCATTAGCCTTTTTATGCATTTTACTAAATTCAGCTTGAACTGTTAAGTAATCCTGTACAATTGCCACTGTGTTTTGTTTTTTAATCATAGGGGTACTGCGGTAGCACCTTTGTGAAGTTAACTTGCTATCAGCATTTCTATGATGAAATCTGAGGGGCTTTTGAAGATTTATTATTCACCAGTTCCAAAAGGCTTGTGGTTGAAATTTGGCTTAAATGGCAATAGGCCTACTTCAGTTTTTCCACAATTTGCTTGTTTTCAGAAAAGTGGCAAAAATACATTGTTGCAGTTTAAAATAGAGAGTTTTTTGTCTAGAGACTATATTGGTGACTGTTGGAACTGCAGGATCATTAGTGCAGAGTGCCCTGCTTTTGCATTAAAGGAGCTTTTGCATTAAAGGACTGATCTTCCCCAAAGAAATAAATGGCTAAATGTTCATTAATTTCTGAATAGGGCCCTATCAAATTCAAGGACCATTTTGGCCAATTGCACGATTATAGGATTTAAAAAATAGTAAATTTCATGATTTCAACTATTTCAATCTGTAATTGTAGGGGTCCTGACCCAAAAAGGAGTTGTGGGGGAGGGGGTCCACAAGGTTATTGTGCAGGGGAGTTGCGGTACTGCTACCTTTACTTCTGCGCTGCTGCTGCTGGTGGTGGCGCTACCTTCAGAGCCGAGCCGCTGGCAGAGCTGCCACCAGCAGCAGTGCAGATGTAAGGATGGCATGGTATGGTGCGGTGCTGCCTGCAGAGCTGGGCCCTCCGTCAGCAGCAGCCACCACTCTCCGGCCGCCCAGCTCTGAAAGCAGCGGCACAGAAGTAAGAGTGGCGTGGTATGGTATTGCCACCCTTCCTTCTGCGCTGCTGCTGGTGGGGTGCTGCCTTCAGAGCTGGGCACCCAGCCAACAGCCATTGCTCGGCAGCTGCCCAGCTCTGAAGTCAGCGCAGAAGCAATACCATGACCCCCCCTAAAATAATCTTGTGACCCCCCAGCAACTCCCTTTTGGGTCAGAACTCCCAATTTGAGAAATGCTAGTCTTCCCCATGAAATTTGTATAGTATAGGGTAAAAGCACATGAAACACTAGATTTCATGGTGGGAAACCAGATTTTTACATATTTTTCATGGCTGTGAATTTGGTAGGGCCCTATTTGTGAAGCAAGGCTTGACCTTAGTTTATGTAGATAGCTCTTCTTGGATAAAACTGAATGGGAGAGCCCATGGATTTTCTTCTCTTTGTATCTCTTCCAAAATCTCAGTCCTTGCAAAAGCATTAATGATTCACCTCCCAAAATGCTTAAGAAATAAACCTTTCTATGAAGAAAAAAATGGTATATTTAAACTTTAGTGTTGATTTTTGGTATATACTGCTATCCTGCTGCCCACCTTGGCAACTGTTTGTGTACACTGTTGACATCTGCTTGGCAATAGCCAGAAAGAGCTTTGAGGAGCTGGAGTCCTACCTGCCATTTGACTTTGACATCTTGGCCAAGAACTATTTGAAGTGGCGACAGAACCTAAATGTGTTCTCCATCTCACCAGCCGGTTAGCTCATTTACAGCTACAGATCTTTCTGAACAATCAGCCAATCATTTTTGAACTGTACCCTACTTATTTGGGGATGAAGCCTGACTGCTCTGTCCTTTCAGTAACACATCAAGAAGATATGCTAAAATCCAGTTTAGATTCGCACTGCTCCGCGGGCTTGCCAGCTACTCATGGGGCTTTAGCGCTGCACCTTTATAGACATCTACCAATTTCCTCATTATTGTGTCTGTTGAATACTGTGCAGCAGCTTGGGGCTCCAATAGTCATTGTGCAAGTTGGACTCGATCAACCCTGCCCTTTGTATCCTTACTTTTGCCATGTGGACAGTTCCAGTCTCCTGGCTAGCATTGCTCCCCCGATGGTTAAATGTGAAGGCAGGGCCCTGGCCACATTATTGTATGCAGCCAATTGTTCAAACAGCTTACTTCACAACTTCATCTCAAAGCCATGTCAAAAAACTGGCTTGAAGTCAGATGCCCCTTTACTGGAATAGTTGAGCCTCTCAAATGGTATGTTGGACACAACCTTTCTAAGGAACAATGGCAACAGGTGATATGGGACTATATTTTGGATCTCTGGTGCATTTCTTGGCAGATAGACAACTCAGATCTGCATCTCCTAGTCTCTCCAAATCAGATTGTGTGTGCCCCTCAGAACAATCATATGACTTGAAAGATTGTTCTTGTTGTTATAACAGAAGATGTTGTGGTCGCAAGTGGTGTAACTTACATCTTTACTGTTGGGGCTTCCTGAACTCCGGGCTCAAGAACAAACAGTGTGCCATCTGGCTATGAACTGCTCTATCATCTTGTTGATGGAGGGTGCACTTGATGGGTCCAGATGCTGCTGCTGTGTTAGGGGCTACATCATTTTCTTAACATCTAGTTCATTGTTTTTGCTGTTAGAAGCCATATACCAGAAAAAGCTTTTGGTCTTTTAAGAAAATCTCAGTAACCATAAAAAAAACCCCTTAGCTTCTCCCATACTTTATAAAGTGGTGTTATGAAATTCTGGTGCTGGAGGTATGCAATGGAGTATTTATGCTAAAGAAAACATTTAAAATAAATATGACTTCATCAATTTTATGAACCTTGCTTTTTTAATCAATAAGATTCTACATTAACTGGTCAGTACTAGCTTCTAGATTCTTGATACTCATTGTGGCCAGTTACACGGCCATGGGCTTTGAGTAAAGCAGATAAAGAGCAGCTGAAATTGCCAAGTATGTTGGAACAGTGACTCTCCACTGTCTAGGGAGATGAACTTTGTGCTCAAAAGTATAAAAAGCTTTAAAAAGGAGTTAATCACATCACTGTTGATAAACCAAGTATATCCAAGTATTAATATAAAATCTAGGTCCTCTCACTGCCATTGTTCCCCTCACCCCCGGGATTGGTGTATTTTTTTTTATTGTTATCGGCTCTTATTTATATTTAAAAACCTAAAGTTACACCTCACATTTTTCCTAAGAAGATTTTGACTTCCCACTTTGAGAAAAAATGTTCTTATTGCAAGTATTGCAAACATTGCTGCTCTTCAATTCTGTATAACAGTAGATAAACTTGGGGTCAATTCCTGTGGATACTGCCCTTAGGTAACTATGGTGAAAAGCTTTGTGAATGAATTTGAAACTGATGGTTTTACTTTAAAATAAATACCTTGAATCATGAAAGAAGCCTGTCTTAGAATATCATGAACATATTTTATCACATGCACTAGCCGGGGGGCTGAAAGTGAGGAAAACTTTATTCTCTCTTACAAAGGTTGTAGATCATACTTTGGCACAAATAGTGACTACCCAGATCATTAATTTTGTCATCTGAGTTCATTTTGAACTTGATAGAAACCTAGCCTGGAGTAAGTGAAGTTGGGTTATGGAGTCAAATACTCATTGAGGTGGATTTTTTTTTTTGGCGTTGTGCAAAAGCAGGCAATTTAGTAGTGATAAAAAATACTCATTTATGTTTTCTATTTCTAGATCCTCTGTCAATGGGTCCTCAAAAAGCTCTGGAAACGATTGGTGCAAATTTACAAAAGCAGTATGAAAACTGGCAGCCCAGGGTAAGTGGATGTATTTGTTCTTGACTTTCCCCACAGTACCTGTCCCTGTAGACCCGATACTATTACGGGAAAACTGGCTTAGGTTAAAAAGGAAGTTATGCATCTATTATATAACTGAGTGATCTCACAGCCTCCATTCCTTGCCTGTCCATTCTCGTGGACAGGCTCTCAAACTCAGTTAGCTTTATGCTTCATGTGTCTCTTGGCTAACGCTTTGTTTAACCATGTCAGGGGTAATTGTTCAAACTCTAGATGCTACATTGATATATTTATTAATTTTTTTTTTTACTATTAGTGGACGTTTTGGAGAATTTTAGACCTTTTTTGCAGATCATGGTCTCTTTTCTGTAGTGATAATGTTCTTGGTACATTTATGCAACCTCAGCTAGTTGGAATGTGTATCTCTCGGCTCCCACGTAGTAGTGCATTTCTTAATGTTTTAGATGGAACAAACTAATAATCTTGTAAGGCCCATAGCTAATAGATGTTCCTGGTTTTGTTGAGAGAGGTACTTTTAAGATTCAGTCACTGACTGTTAACTCTGCCTAATGCATTGGTTCTCAACCTGTTTACCATTGTGTACTGCATATGCAGCTCTTAGTGTTATGTGGGGTGCATCCACATTTTATCCATCCATCTATCTATCCATCCATACACTACCTGTATGGCTCTGAGGATGTCACATGGGCTGCAGCTGTGTACTGATTGGGCCGCGGGTTGAGAACCACTGGTCTAATGTATGGCAGGTATATATTTTTGAAATGAAAATTTAATGAAGATTTGATCATAATGCCATAAAGCAGGTGATAAATAGCCAGCAGCTTACAGCTGTCTTTTCATTCCTTACTTTAAAATCACTTTTGAACCTTTGGTAAATTTCTTTGCTTCCTGATATTTCAATGTTCAACATTTTAGGAGCCTTGTTAAGGCTCACAAAGATGGAAGTTTATCATGTAATTTTAAAAAAAATAAAAATTTAAAACCTATTGAATTAACCCCAGCATCATTAATTTCCTAGTTTGTCCTGTCTATGTCCTTTTCTACAAGTCTTATCTTAGACTGTGAGCTATTTGGGGCAAAACCTCTTCCTGTACTGTACAGCATTGAGCACATTGTCACTATTACAACAGTAACTTCTCAATATGAAATGCATTTTATGTGACCTGGTTTGATCAGAGGAGAAGTAGCTTTACCAGTTGGGTTTGACTAAAATATATGTTGTGCTTTTATATCCTATACCGGAGGTTGAAATTGTTTTATTTCCTAATGTTTGTGAACTTATATTCTCCATTTAATGAAGGACTAAGGGAAAGGTTATTGTTTCATCTTTTCCTTTTAACTTACATTTTCAATATTTTGATCACCATCTTTGAGGTTCATATACCTTGTATGTCAGCAAGGGGACTGCTGTGCTTCCCGCCTGCTATACTGACAATCTCATTGTTTCATGTACAAAATTAATCTACTATTTTTTCTGGCTGAAATCTTCATCAGTGGATGGTTTAGGAGCATGTCCTGAAATCTGGAAAATTTCTTTGGTATTTTGTTCCACTCAAAGCAGCGATGCTTGCTGAGAGAGACTTTGCTTTGGTTTTAGCAATGCCCTCAGCTAGTTTTAATCAGTCATTCTAGTTAAAATCTAATTGGTTATGCGTTGACATGAGGATGTTTCATAATTAATTGTTTCTATATAATTTATAAAATCAATATAGATAATAAATTTTGTTTTTTTGTTTGGTCCTTGAGCCATGAGGCACCCAGTCTTGCTGTTATCATGGCAGGCATCTCTTCCTGAAGACATTTTTGTTCTTTGTAAGGTCTTTGTTCAAGCTGATAGGTATCCATTAAGTATTAGTACCTTTATCGAGCATGGCTTTGGTGATGGGGTATTCTTCCATTGGAGCAGAAATGGTTCCCTTAGAGTACAGTTGCTGTAGGAGTCCTATTCTGTCCTGTCCTGTCCTCTATAGGTTCTCATACCACTCTCCATCACCATAGTATGTGAATGCGTTTCAGTAGGGCATTAAGTAATGCAATTAAACATCTATCACGTGGCATGATTTCTCTCATTGGGTATGTCTACACTGCAATTAAAAACTCATAGCTAGCCTATGCCTGCTGACTTGGGCTCAGGTTCTGGGGCTGTTTAATTCCAATTTGGACTTCCAGGCTGGGGCTGCAGCCTGAGGTCTGGGACCATCCCACCTCACAGCATCTTAGAGTCTGGGCTTCAACCCAAGCCCAGAAGTCTACACTGCAATTAAACAGCCCCTCAGCCCAAGCCTTGCGAGTCTGAGTCAGCTGTCAAGGCCAGCTTTTGGTGTCTAATTGCAGTGTAGACATACCTGTTGTCTCCCCAGGTGAAGAAGGGTGTGCAGTCTTGATTTGCAGCGTTTTTGGTAGGGTGGTTTCTTGATTTTAAATATACAGGTGTGTGTGTGTTGGAGAAGGCAAAGTCAAAGAAACTCACTTTGCACCTGCAGTGAAAGATGGTGAGGTTTGTGATGGTCATTCATTCCTGGGCTGGTTCATTCCACAGTCTTAGAGCAGCCCCCATGTAAGTTGTCTCCAGCACAGAAGATCTTTACCCTTATTGTAGAGAATTCCATTGTGTCAGAAGAGCAAAGTTATTGACCACAGTCTACCTTTTCTGATACACTAAAGAAAAGTCACAAGTTTAGTAGAGGATGTAGAAGGTGTAGTGAAACTAGGCAATCTTTCAATCCATTATCATAGTCCCTACATTTTCTGTCTCAAAGCCAGAGAAACAGTAAAATTTAAGCAGAGATGATTAATCTATTCAGAGTAGTCTCTACCTGTTAATAGCATTTAATTTTCCTATTATTTCATGGTGACGGGATGGGAGCGAACAGCCAGATTTACAGATCACTTTTTCTATACAACTGTTTTCAGTTAAGTATTTAATGGATGTGGTGTTTTGCATCAGCATTTCATTCTTTTAATATATATTTGTTTGAAGGCCCTGTCCTAATTGTAACGCAAAACGTGTTTAAGACAAGTTAATTTTCTTTTTGCATTTTCATTTTGGGTATACCGGAAACTTTCTCTTTTGATTCCCCTTTTTCAGGTAAAGGGTTTAATAATTTTGTGTTGCACAGAAAACCCAATTTCATAGGCCTCTTCCTTTAACTGTTTTCTTTGAGCTCTTATGTAACTTGTAGTATTATAAGGTTACTTAAAGGGGGTGTGAGAGACAGCTTTGAGTACAAGATCCTCCTGAGTACTGACAAGAGTATACCCTGTGTGTGAAACATCAAAATAGTTGTAATGAGTGACACTGGTTATTACACATGATTGCATTTATTAAATTTCCTCTCTTTCAGCAAAATAAGTTGGTCCAATAAAAGATATTACCTCACCCATCTTGTCTCTGCATTTATTAAGTAATGGAATTTTAAATTTTCATAGTACAGGCCATGTCCGGTATCTTCCATTTCAACAGTAATTGAGGAAATTAATGCTCTGGAACACATCTGATGTAAAACTCATAATATACTGTGTGGAATCTAACATTATAACAGTAAAACACCTTGGTGCACAGTAAAAACAAACGTGTTTCTATGCTGTTTTAATAACTGAGCCCATGGTACTGGAGACTGGTGAACAGGCTTCTGTAGCAGCAGGTACTCTGTGTGTGGGCAGACCTCATGCTGCCTTGTAGAGTTTGCACAAAACATGAGGCAATTACTGAGCTCAGATATTTGTGTGCAAGGTGCCTGGTTCTTAAAAGTAAATCACAGCCCTTTGAAACATTGCAAAGCTAAACACGTACCACTTTATTGCACTCTACAGGGCTCTTGAGTTTTCTGCAGTAATAAAGAGAAGTTGATGTAACATCTGCAATAAAACAATAGGAATGTTATTGAATTTCCTAGATCTTTGATGTAAATATTAATAGATCTAGTTTTGTCTCCTTTGCTGTTTCTGACATGGCTGGAGATTTGAGGGAGGGAAGAAGACTTGGAAAGGGAAAAATTTGGCAATCTGAAATGAGGCCAGGTCATTAAAACCTTCTAAGAGAGCTAGCTTTGTGGAGCTGCCTGTGTGAACTAGGAAACGCCTGTCAATATCTTTCGTATAGTGCAGGCATGAATAGTGCTAATTAATTGTACACTGGCCACTGAACACCTAGGATGGTCCTCACAGTACAGTCCACCCAAGAATTATCACAGGACATCACTGCCAGTGCAGTCTTGTTTGTCTGACGTTCTTCATAGGATGTTGTTTGAATCAATGTCTAGGAAATTATTGGTTTAAAATAAAAAATACAAATACACTGGGCAGAAATCCTGAAGAGGGGCAAGCTTGAAAATTCTATTTGTTTCGGAAAGCTCCCAGGCTGTGTCTGATACACATTTCCTTGCCAGGTCTTATTGAGCCCCTTTCTAAATAATTTATCAGTTTGCCATTGCTTGAAGTATTTCTTCTGATTAAATTTAAGACTTTGCTTTATTGCTGTGTAGCTACATAAATTTGTGTGCTGCAGGAGGGGGAAAACACTTCAGCTGTTGTTTCATGTGCAAAATACTGCAGTTAAATAACATTTCAGTCATTTCATTGCAAGTCTCAAATGAAAGTTTTATTGGGAAAAGGGAGTAGGAGATTACAAAGCTGCGGGCATACAGTGAAGAATTTCTCTCTCTGAAGAATTTTCCTAACAAATTAGAATTTTGGCAGTTCAGCTTGGAGATAATTTAGGTGGTGGTGAAAAAAATGAATTGGGGAAAAAGCAGCCTTTTCTATACACTGCCACCCTCCTCTCCTGGAGCAAAATACTTGATAGGTTTACTTTAGAAATTCTTCATGTACTCAGTAAAAATATTTAGATGAGAGAAACTGATTAAACTTAAATGGTATCTATCAATATGTATTCTTCCCTTCCTTCTCCTCACAGGATACTGACACCATCTTAAATGTAATGATAGGGAATAGTCAATTACACCTGTAGCAGCTTGGTCTATGTGTGAGGACAGAGTGTGGTGAAGGTTTAAATTTTGCTGAGTGAGATGATGATTGGTGTTTCTGTTGGCAACAGTGCATAAATACACCAGGAAAATCCATCATGCAGTGCAAAGGGGATGAACTTCCCTTAGCTTAGTTCCCTGTGTGAAAAACCAAGAGACATAGTTGAGCATGCAGTAAAGTGGGAACAATAGACATCTGATTGTTGACAGCACTACTGCAGTGATGTGTTTCACCAATATGCAGACACGACTGTGGCCCCCTTCTGTACAGAGTCTGCTGCTACATGAATCAAAAATTGGAAGTTCATCTAAGCACAGCCTGAGGCTTGAGTTCTTGTTTAAATGTTTTGAAGAATTTTTGTGACAGAGAGAGATGATTGTGGAGCAGAGGGGGTCATGTGGGAGGGTGAGAAAGAAGGGCAGCTTGCTACAGTCATGCTTTACAATTTAGTATTCCTTTTCTGATGCCCTTGCTTGAGAGAACACAAATGTTTTTCTGCAATGTCTTGGCTGGAGTCCTCTGAATCGGGCTAGAACTGCCTGGGTATAAAAAGCACTAATTCCCCATTGTAGTTTGGCTGTTAAGCATGTAGCATTATACAGAAACTGCATTGTAAAAAGTCTTCCCGTGGTCACTGACAGGTTCTCATAAGCGTGCTGAATATCACCGCTTGCTCTAGTTGTAATGATCAGATCTTCAGCCTCCTGGCTTCTACCCTTCCCTGGACGCCGAGGTCTGCTTACTTCATATTGTGTATGTATTTGTGACAAATTGCAAATGAGGATGTGTAGCCAAAGGCAAAATTGTAGGCTGGATGGCACACAGTTTACATAATTCAGGATCTGATGTGAAGTAGTTTGCAGCATATGCTCATTAAATTTGCATGAATTTAGATTTTTTTTCTTTTTGATTGACTGTGGTTTTTGACTTTTTTTTCTTTTAACTCCAAACTGCTCAGAATACTCGGAGTAATGTTGGCTCCAATATATGTTTTGTTTGAATTTCACCCTTGTTTTAACAATGCTCCTTTTCTCTCTTCCCACCCTGCACTTCTGCAGTGCAGTCACTATTCAGAGTCACTGAACTGTGCTCCTGAATCAGAGGCTTCTGCAATACCATACTTTATTCTCACACAATAACTTCCTCAACTCCTTGCAGGCCAAAAAGTGATGTTTAATAAGTGTTTCTGAATAAAGGTCAGGTTAAGAAACCTAGCTTAAAATAATTCTCCACATTCCTGCACTGCCACTGCGTCACATTAGTGACACACAGAAAATGAAATCTCATATCTGTGTGCTCCCTTATCATAACTAGACTGAGCAATTTGACCTTTTAAGAACTTTATTTTCTGTGTGTGTGTGCGCGCAGTGTGGCACTCATTACTACTGTGCTGAGTACCCTAAATGCTACAGCTATATACTAGTAGGGCTTTGCACAGCCATCTGGAAGACTGAGATTCAGGAGTTTGTGCAATTCCCTCATGTACTCCCTGGCAATGATGAATGTACAGCAGAGGCAGTAAGTTTGATCAAGCAGGGAAGAGTACTCTCATAAACTCCAAGGCCAGAAGGGATTTTCATGTTCATCTAGTCTGACCTCCTGCATAGCACTGGCCATAGAACTTCCCCCAAATAATTCCTAGAGGACATCTTTTTGAAAAACATCCAATCTTGATTTAAAAATCAAGTGATGGAGGATTCACCATGACCCTTGGTAAATTGTCCCAATGGTTAATTATCCTAACTGTTAACAATTGACACTTTATTTCCAGTTTGAATTTGTCTAGTTTCAATTTTCAGTCATTTTATACCTTTTTCTGCTAGACTGAACAGTCCATTATATTATTAAATATCTGTTTCCTATGTAGATACTTACAGACTAATCAAGTCACCCCTTAACCTTCTCTTTATTAAGCTAAATAGATTGAGCTCCTTGAGTCTGTCACTATGAGGCATGTTTTCTAGTCCTTTAATCATTCTTGTGACTCTCCTCTGAACCGTTGGCAATTTATCAGCATCCTTCTTGAGGGTGTTGTCCAAGAATGGCAAACCCTTTGGAGTTGGTGTTGACCAGCTTGTTGGCCAGAATGTTGTTATAATTTAGGGCCTCAGAAGCAAGGAGATGGAATTATTCAGGCAAACCGATTTTGTAGAGGTTGCTTTGCTGATCTTAGCATCATGTTTGCAACGCTTAGACTCCACTAGTTCAAATCCCAGCAGGTGACTCATCTCTTTGTTCCTCTTATTGAGGTCCTTTCCGCTCTGTATGCACGCTAAAGATCCCATGGTGGTATTTGTAAGACGAGGAAAATTTCTTCCTTCATAGATTTTCAGTATCTTGATTGCTGCTCTTTATTCCTGAGGTGATTGCATTTTACTGGTGATATATCTACATTTTATTCTGTGCTTGTGTGTGGCTTTTTATTCTTTTTTTTTATGTTCTGCTTTGTTTTTTGAGTTATGTTTGGTTTATGAAGGTGCTAACACTTGGTTTATTACGTATGGGAAACAGTCATGCTTGAGTGATATTTTTAGTGCCATTGTTTGCGGGTGGTTTATTTAACTTTGACATTCTTTTTAATTTGATACTTAGCGACCATGGCAAAAATAATTGTGTATAAATAAAATAACTGTGTGCCACTTTGGGACCCTTCAGGATGAAAGAGTCTACCAAAATGTTTATTTTTTTAAAAATGTCACATGATTGAATAAATGAACCAAAAATGTGTTAACTTAGTGGTTCTCAGTGTGTCTGGAAAAGGCACCTGCTGGGAGTGACCAATGGAGAGCTGGTAGTCACATGGTTCTGAGTGTTTTCTTTGTTTCCTGACGTTGCTTTTGAAGTTGCCACACAGAGGTTAATGTTGACTGTCAATGGGAAGGGAGTTAATGGAGATATAGTCTTGGGACTAAGATGTAGACTACATTATGAAAAAAATTGAGAGCCTGTTAACTTACAGGTTGGAAATCACAAGTAGTAAGTGAGGAAAGTCAAACTTGGTTCACTTTCTTTTTATTCACCTGGAATATAAAATCCCCAACTTTCCTTTTTTGGTAGAGGAGTGTGTGAAAATTCAATGAGCAGAACTGATTTAGGAACTCTCCGTGTTTCCTATGCAGTTCATCCATGTACTTGTCTTCCTCACTCTTTTCCTGTTGGGCCCACAAGTTTTTCTAGGCAGTGACTCTAAAGTTGCAACAACTCTAGCCAGCTTTAGACACCTTGTTTGTTACATTGGCTTGAAGCATCTCTTATCTCATCCAGCAGTAGTAGTGCAGAATTCTGTGGACTATGAGAATTCTGTGTTTGTGTTTTACTTTAATCACCAATATGAAGGCATTAAGATAACCAGTATTCATTTTGATCATGCTAATACAACAGAGACCGTAAAAGCAAAAGCTCGTTGTCCAACCTCAGAGAGAGAGAGCCCATCACACTGGGCTTTGCTTGTGATTGCAATTCACTGAACAAATAATGTATTTAACTCCTGGACGGTCTAACATCAAACTGCTTTGTAACAATTGCACTGCAATATAATAGCCTATTGAAAATAACAGAATTTATTTTTTATTTAGCTTGTGGTTACTGTTTTTTTGGCTCTCTCAGGAAGTTTAGCATTTTTAGCTCCACACCTAGTCGTGTGTGCTTGGTATTCTCAACGTGGCTAGAAGTACAATCTGTATTGCAGTTGGCACTAGCAAGCACTTTACTTGACAGACTCAGAAGCAAGGAGCCAAAGATTGAAATTGTACTAACCTTTTACTCCACAGTTGGACCAACTGGAAGTGGGTTGAGTCATGATGGACAGGGATAGAAGTATCTGAGCATGTGGGTGCAAGAGAAAGGAATGGTTGCATTGCCTCTGTATCTGTTTTGTGGATTGAGGACTCTATCTGCCATAGTTCACTATCACTAACTTAATGTACAGATTTCAGAACAAAAATCAAACCTAATGTGCATTTGAGCCTTGGTATTTCCTGTACATTGAAGCTAACTGCAATGGCGCCACAGTTCAATGAATGTTCTACAATCATTGTTAGAGCGCAGAGCCTGAGTGTGTGTGTTTTCTAAACGAGCACTCTTATCTCTGTGATGTGAATAGACATTGGCCCACACTGCTTGAGCCTTGGAAGCGAGCCAGTGAAAGGTGTAATGGTGTGAAGCGCTCAGCAAGCGAACTGTTTCAAGTGAGTACACTGAAAAGTGTGCAGATGAGCTGCAATCATCATGCTGTCCAGCCTCATGCTTCATTACTCTGTTACTCGGCTGGGAGAATGCCAGAGCTCCCCAGCCAACTCTTCTCTCTCACAATGGAAACGTGTGTGAGCAGCAGCCTCACCTCGTATTCCAGCTGTAGCAGACTTTGCTTCAAAAAGAGTCCAGCAAATAAATAGATTTAGTGTGTATCAAAAACAAAAGGGCTCCACAGTGGAGAAAGGAGTTTTTTGTGTAAACATGGTAAAGGAATTGACCTGGCAAAAGGATCAAGTTCCAGGGCTTCGAGGTGAAATACAATAGGAAGGTGACCTCATCTGAGGATAGGTGTGTCACACAAGGTCACTTTCTGTCAATCCAGCCAGAGCACATTTAGTAAAACTAGCTGTGGAATGAGTAACAGGGAAAGGCCAGTTGTAAAAAATGTGGTTTTATTCCTTCAGTGAAAGTGCGTTTGTATAAAGGACTATGGCAAAGGTAGTTAAAAATGTTTGGTTTTTTTTTTTTTCATAGTCTGCGTTGATTTGGGAGAGGGAGAAAGCTGGGGTCCTGCTATGTTGTCATGGTGGCATCTCTGCCTTTGCATAGAGATTAATACTGCTGCAACCGATAGACAAAATTTTGGTGTTTCCATTTAAAGGCCTTTCTTGTATTGAGTTCAGCATTGTTTTTAAATCATGTACTAAACTGTCTGAATCATTGTAGGGAATAGGAGATGTTAACCTGTCCCTGGGTTTCAATCACACTAAAATCTGTAGCTTGTCATCTGTGGAACATGTATCCCCCCCCACCCCCTTCTGCCTTGTGAAGCCAAGAGCTATGAGGGCCTTTCATACTTCTCCTCATGATAATGAACAGTCTCAAAACCCAGTCAGTTTAAACAAAAAGAACAGGAGTACTTGTGGCACCTTAAAGACTAACAAATTTATTTTAGCATGAGCTTATTTTAGCATGCTAAAATAAATTTGTTAGTCTTTAAGGTGCCACAAGTACTCCTGTTCTTTTTGCGGATACAGACTAACACGGCTGCTACTCTGAAACCTGTCAGTTTAAACACTGCATGCAAAAAAATTGATTTCCCCCTGCTTTTAACCCTGACTCAAACATGTGGAAGTCATTGAGCACAGTATTGATTTTTCTGGTTCAGGTGCTACAATGTAATCACCTTCCTTCCTGATTCCCCCTTTCTCTCCCCTCATTTCTTTGAGATATTTACCTTCAGTAACAGCATGGAGATATTTTGATGCTGAGGGATCTGTATTGAATATTTATTAGAACTACACCTGATTGACCTTCAGTGGAGGAGGAATTGCCTGTGGCAGCCAAGAGTGTTAATCAGGGCAGAAGTGTGGTTGAGCTCAGAGGACCTGGAAGGCAGAAGATAAAACTAGTTCTTAATAATGGCATTGGGAAGGGTGGCCTAGGCCAAATTTTGGCATTCAAGCACAACTCTGGATCTTCCTTCTCTTTTTAATAATCATTAAGGACTGTCTGTGGTTCAGTATTACTAAATGCTGAAGACAGTGTTGCTGCCCAATGTCTTCAGGTCGTTTGCCTTATGCTGTTCCCATGTAGATTCTCCGTTACTCTTGTTACTGTGGTTTATTAAAGGGCAGACAATGAGATCTCTGAACTCACTTGTCTGAGAGATCTAGAAATGTTATGGCCCTTTACACTCTATTTGGCCTGTATACATTTTATAAATATATATTTAATGGCTTGTGCCCTCTTGTCATTGAACTCAAGTGGGTGGCAAGACCAGAGGGAACAGAGAGATGGGTAAGAAAGGAGTGTCAAGATCTAAGGGGTAGACTCCAGCACTCATTATTGAATTTGTAGTAGAACAGTGGCCTGAGGGAATTGGGGAAATCAAGTGCTAATCCCAGGTATGCATTGCCTGTTCCTGTTACACTTTACATAAAATGGAAGTGACAAGGTGGGAGTGAGGTAATTATTTTTCATTGGACCAACTTCTGTTGGCGAGAGAGACAAGCTTTTGAGCCACACAGAGCTATCAGGTCTGTGTAGCTCAAAAGCTTGTCTCTCTCACCAACAGAAGTTGGTCCAATAAAAGATTCTACCTCATCCACCTTGCCTCTCTAATATCCTGGGACCGACACTGTTACAACTACACTGCATACATAAAATGAAACAGTCAATTACAGTAATTTAAAATAGTTGACATTTAATCTTTTCTAAGTGACCTGTGCCCAGGAGAGAGATTCTTCAATAGCATCTGTCTGTCATTGCACTTAACTGTACAATTTTTCAGGGAAGGTTTTTGTAGCCAGTATCATATGATGTGCTTTGTCTCTTGGAACTGGCATCTACCAATGAATCAAGGTCTTTGGGGAGTCAGGGGAAAGGAAGCAGTTGCTCATATAGTACTGAAAAATTGCATATTTTTTGTGTGCCATGTCTCTCAAAGGAAACAGTGATGCTTTTCCAAGTATGTCTGCAGTTGGAGTTGGGCCTGATTCCCAGCTCGCATAGACGTACTCGTGCTAACGCTCATTGAGCTAACATGCTAAAAATAATATTGTAGCTGTGATAGCATGAGCTAGCCCCCTCCCCCCAAGTATGTACCCAGAGGGACCAGGCAAATTGTACTCAGGGCAGCTACCCAGTGCCACAGCTCACTGCTGCCCGTGCTGCTGTGCCTACACTACTATTTTTAGAATGCTAGCTCAATGAGAGTTAGTGCGAGTATGTCTGCATGCGCTGGGAATCGCATCCCAGCTCCAAGTATTAGACATAGCCTCTAATCAACCCAGGTTTCTTCTTTGTCTCTTGTGATCCCCTGCCAAACAGTTGTCTTAATTTTAAAGTTAATGCAGCCAAGATATTTGAAGCTGTATCATTTACCCCTTTCTCCATGTAATCTGTTGTTGATGCTGTTGTACCCATCATTAAATATCTCTGGACTTTGATATGGTTTCTGAAGTTTCACTCTCCTTGTGTTGCTTCCCTCTTCCTAATTAACTGGTGTGCTGCCTACTGTACATCAAAGGCTGAGCATTTCCTGACGAGTAACTAGTTAAGCATGAAAGCTAATTGAATACATGACCTAATTATTGGGTCATCTCCAAGTCATTGCTCTTCCTTTATTTCTGTAGTGTTTTTCTTTTAAAACCACAGCAAACATTAACTACTATTGCAGGAGAAATCCTGGAGAATTCCCAAGGGAGAAAGTATATGGAAAAAACTTGCCTTTCATCTCCCCAGTGCACATCCTGGGAAAATCTGATTTTGTTAAACAAGGTTCCCAGTTATATACCTTGGTCTGCTATCAGATGCTGTCACAAGATTGCAAAGCTTTTATTATTTTATTTGCTAAAGGTCTATTGAATTTAGAGAACATGATGAAGGCATTTATCACTAATGTAAGCTCTGGTAAAGCTTGACAATATAGACTATTGCTGTTTTGCAAAAGGTTTGAGTTGTCAGCGTAAACTGATACTTTCTGATGAAAAGCTTGCCATAAGAGTGCAATCAACAGATATGGTTGTCAATAACCATTTTACCCCTCTCCTCCCATCTGAAAAATTGTCTTGGTACTAATCTGAACCTTTGATTATTAGCTGTATGCTACTATTTTTTTTTTAACCAATTTCATGCTGGCAGAGTTGATAGCCAAGAATGCACAAATCATGAGTAGCATTGAAATATGAGCGGAAAGATAACTGAATCCCTTCTTCTATCTCTTGGGAATGTGCTGAAAATTAAGGATAAATTTTAGTTTGTGAAGATTCAGTTTGAGCACAGCAATAGCTGTTCACTCCACAGGCCTGCCTAAATGGAATGTCTGACTTGTAATTCCTTTGTGTAAACATACAGTAAACACTCTCAGCTGTTTCCATGCATTTGTTCTATATAGTTGCCAGTGCTGTGTGGATTTTGAATAGGTAATACATGAGGATTCTACATTAAATTAAATTTAAAAGTTAGGAATAAAGTAGCCTATGGCAGAATTTCTTTGCCATTGTTTAGAACCATTAGGAATACTGAACCACTTATGCCTGATGCCTTGTCTACATGCACAAGTTATGCCGCTTTTATATACTAGGATGGTTTAAAGCAGTACAACCCCCTAGTGTGGAGACGTTGTTAATCTGAAGGTACCTTATAGCTATCTCTGTAGGGAAGAGGCACCTGTATGCTGATATAAGTGTATCTACCTTAAGAGTTATATGGATTTTAACTATTTTGGTAGAAAAATAACGTAAGATAAATTTTGAATATACTTAAAAATAAAATCACTTGGACACTATAGAAACAAACTACAGAAACATGCACTTTATGCATGTCTCTGGATCTCTTGTGAAGACTGGAATCTCAAAGCAAGAATCCAGTTAAGTAGATCAAAGATGATGGAGGATGCTTCTTCCACAACAGTACTGAGAGGAGCTGTGGAGGCAGAGAAGTGTCCTCAAGCTGATCTTTGTACTATTCCACAGCAATGACCTGGCATCCTGGAATCAAGTCAACAAACTTGCAAAATCAGTTTAATGGGAAAATCCTCTTGGTCTTGCCATGCTGCTCTCAGCTGCAAATACTGCAGGCAATGTGACCTTGACATAGAGAAATCTGGGACAAAGGGGAAGTTGGTACCAAAATCTTAAAAAGAGCCCAGAAACCAGTAAGGAAAAGGCAGCTTTCTGAACTAGAAGATTAATTATATAAGCATTTATTACAATAATGAGCCTGTTTAAGTTAAAGCAGCTTTTTGAAAAGTAGCAGACTTTCCCAGTCACTAAATAACTCAGCCAGTCAGCTGTTGGACAATGCTGACTGCCTGTCATATACGTTCTCTTTAGAGACCATAGCTGAGTCACTGCTGAACTGAGGATCTGAAATGGTCTAGTGCTATTCTTGGACAATCACAAACAACTCCTTCGCAAATAGCACATTCTTTCAGATTTGCATTTTAAGAAGGGTTCACTTGGCAAGGAAAAGCTCAGAAAATAATCCACTTCTTCCCATTTGATGTCTTGGTAGCTTACTTTTGGAGAAGAATGGGTCCACCTCACAGTGGTGGGGGATTGAGGCTTAATTAATGTTGATAAAGAGCTTTCAGTTCATCAAATGGAGGTGGATTAATAACAAAATAAAGTGACTAATTTTGGAATGCTCTATCACAATGTGGAAGCCTAGTGGCCCTGCATGTCTCTTGTTTTGTCTCATTACTGACTTTGACTTTCATATGTGAAGGCTCCATCTTCAGTAAGCAATAATTCTTCTGGTAGGATCTCGGAATCTGAGAGGAACCAGGTTTGGGTTGTATCTATGTCTGTGCTGATGCTAGGCATGTAGCCCAGCACTCAGTGAGCAAGAAGTCAGCACCTAGCCATACATTTTTATTCGTTTACAATTTCACTGGAACAATGGAAAAAGACAAGAATCAAAGGCTAACAGTTAAGGGTCCAGATCAACTTGAACTTTGGCCCTTTCCACACACCTCTGTTTAATTTTGGAAGGACCCTCATGAGTTACCGTTTGAAACACGAGTATTCCCTATTGCGATTAGATGCTGTTTACTTGGAGGACTTTACTGGGGTCTGTTATTAGTGGCTTGGATAGTGAAGTAAAGAATATGCATATAAAATATGCAGACATCAAGCTAGGAAGGGTTGCAAGCACTTTGTCAAGGTCATTTTGAATTCTAATTCTGTCCTCCAAATTGGAGAATAGGTCTGAAATCACCAAGATGAAATTCAGTGAAGACAAATGCTTCTTGGCCTCATGGCTAAGAGGGGTGAAAACATTGTTATATTTAGGAACAAAAAAACCAAGTGTCATTTGTAAGACACAAGAGAATTGTTCCACTCTACTTGGCATTGGTGAGGCTTTGGCTAGTGTACTGTGTCCGATTTTGGGTTCCACATTTCAAGAAAGAGGTGGAAAAATTGGAGAGAGTACAGAGGAGAGCAGAAAAATGGTCAAAGGTGTATCATGACCTATGACTAAAGATTTTTTTTTTTTTAAATAAGCATGCTGAAAAAAGAAGACCGAGGAGGGACCTCATAAGTCTTCAGATATGTGAAGGGCTGTTATAAAGAGGACAGTGATCTATTGTTCTCCATGTCCACTAAAGGTATGGCAGGAAATAATTGGCTTAATCTGCAGCAAGGGAGATTTAGGTTAGAAATTAGGAAAAAAATGTCTAACAATTAGGATTGTTAAACACTGGAATAGGCTTCCAAGGGAGGCTGTGGAATTCCCATCATTGGAGGTTTGTAAGAGCAGGTTAGATGTGCCAAAGATGGTCTCGGTATACTTGGTCCTGTCTCAGCCCAAGGGGCTGCAGTAGATGAGCTCTCAAGGTCCCTTCCAGCCTTATATTTCAGTGATTTTATTTTTTTTCCACCAACAAGGACCCCAACTTCATTCTGTGCATGTTCTTTTAACATAGTTTTTAATTTTTTCAAACTTTTTTAAAAAAGCAAATAAAAAACCCACAAATTTCCATCATGTAGAACCATATTGACCTCCACATGGATAACAAGCGGCAATAGAATCTGGTATCAGAGGGATAGTCGTGTTAGTCTGGATCTGTAAAAGCAGCAAAGAGTCCTGTGGCACCTTATAGGCTAACAGATGTATTGGAACATGAGCTTTCATGGGTGAATCCGTAAATCCACAGCAAAGACCTCCGCCACATTGAGCTAACAAAGGCTTGCATTCTATGAACAACTACTTCTGTCTTCTAGCTTCCTTTATTTCCAATGTTTTTAACCGTGGTTCTAATTGTTCTTCATTCAGATGTTGAGGTTTTTATTAACATAATTGTTCTAATGCTTCAGATTTAGCTATATTCAACTCTGACGATTTTGTATGACAATTTGTTAGCTTTTTGAGATCTTTTATACCCTTGAAGCTTGGAAGAATTGGTAAAATACAATTTGGGGGACATATGTAGAGAGACAGGTCTGGGACTTCTACAGACTTTATAAGCTGCATGTGACTCTCAGCCAGTGCTCTCTAACATAGTGGTGCTCAAAATGTTAGGGCTCAGTTCTTCCATTGAAGTGGTGACAAGCTCAATTTGACCCCTAAGCAACTTTTTCATTAACTGCTGCATATGTCAATTTAATTTATCTTTCTCCTTATGGTCTAGAGCAGGGGTTTTCAACCTTTTTTCATTTGTGGATCCCTAAAAATCTCGAATGGAGGCATGGACCTCTTTGGAAATCTTAGACATAGTCTGCAGACCCTCCACAATCTGTGGACCACAGGTTGAAAACCACTGACCTAGAGATTGCACCTATGCTAATAATACCAGTTCAAGTTGGTTTTAAGATGGCACTGGAAAAATATTAGAATCCTTAAAAATCATACTCATCACTTTTTGAAGTGTCATATATGCAGCTTTTCTGGACCACCTTAAACAGTGCCACCCCCCTGTGGCAGGGGAGCATTTCTTTGGACATTAGAGCAGTGATAAATGTCAGCCTTAGAATGCAATGTATCTTAGATCCTTAACTGTGGAGTTGCTATTGTGATTCTATAACACTATCAAGCTGCGGCAAGGGTTGGCAGACGATCAGGATTTTCACGTCAAAGCATGTTTGTAGGACCATTGAACTCTTGATGTTTCTCTGCCCTAATACAAGACATGCAAAAAGACCTGTTATCAGAGAGGTTTCATGAAAGGGCTAAGCAGCTCTGCCTGCTCAAATCTGATTGTTTTTCAGTAATTACCACCCAGCCTCTGCTTGACCTATTTAAAAATGCGTTGTTTTTGTATTCAGTGAAACATAGTGAATCAGATTAGGGGCAGAGTAGAGCCCGCTACAGATCCACTAAAAGTGACTGGGGTGCTCTTTATCCAGTAAATAACACTGAACATTCTCTGAACAAGAATTTGATAATTGGGGGTTGGACATGCAAATTGCATTTAATGAAGACATTTATTTTTTCCTCTAAATAGTTTCAGAAGCTTTATATCCAACTCTGGTGCCACATGGGGGAAATTGGAGAGTTATATTTATTATCCTGTTCATTTCCCTAGGATAGAGTGGAAGAGTCAAGATACACTTATCTTTACACCTTCCCCTTTTCCTATTCTACTTCCCTGTTACTAATCTCCACCTATCACACCTTTCTGCTATTCTTTCTCCTTCCTCACAGCCAGTATTCTATTCCTTGACCTGAACACTCTTGCACTCTTGATGTGCAACCAGCAGTCTGAGAGCACAACTAGCACTGAATGTCTGTTAATACTGAAAGATACATATTTTTCTTGCCTCTAACATGAATACCTGTTAGCACATGCGCTGTCCCAGGAGATAAAAATTATCTAACGTTGAGTTGAGTTTATGCACCAAAGTGTGGTACTGCAGCCTGAACTGAACCTTGAGTAATGTCTGAGTTTATTTTTAAGAAGCTAGGAGACACATGCGGAGTCTGAAATTTTAAAGAGCTCTTAAAATAGAGGTTAAGGGGAAAAGGTACTAAAATAACACAGTTGTGTGGCAGTTATGCGGTCTATTGATTAAGAAAGTTTTAAAGTTGTGTCCCGGTATGTACTTAAAATCCTGTTACACCATTTTGTGATATGACCCATCAAAGCCACCAAACTATCTTTGTAACTGGGGGTGGGGGGGAGAGAACAGAATTTGTTCCTTATTTTCTAGCTTTTACATCATGTATCATTTTATTTCGTTGCCTTCCAAAAATTAAGAAAATTGGCAAAACTAATATTTACTAGATCATTTCACAATGGTTCTTTCTCTGGGCAAACGGAGCAGATTCTTATACAGTCTGTGTAAATTATACACATACGATTCAGCACTGAAGTGTAATTGTGGTGGCTTATAGTGTAATTACAAGGTATGACAATCTCTTGGCTGGCGTGTATTAGTTATTCCAAGTGGATGCTCTCCATGTCAACATCTAGTTCTTATTAATAGATTTCTCATTAGTTTTTTGGGGAAAGTGTTATGTGCATGTTAAATTTCAGGCTGGATTGATTTAAATCAGTGATTTAAATCGCCAATTTTAATTATGATTTAAATCAGCAAGAAGGAAACCTTGATTTAAATTATTGATTTTAATCTTAGGTTGCATTTATACTTAGTTATTTTCCTAAAGGAAAGATTGATTCTCTTTGGTTGACAACCATTAAAACATGTTAATTTGTAGCCTTTACACTCTATTTGGTACCTCTTTTTGTATATCTATACACTATACCAATACATATTTGTTTAAGCATTCTTGGCATTAAGTTGAGTTCATTCAAGTGGTGGAAATGAGGTTTCTCCACAGGGTGGCTGGCCTTACTCTCCGAGACAGAGTGAGGAGCTCGGCTATTCGGAAAGGCCTCGGAGTAGAGCTGCTACTCCTCCGGATCGAGAGGAGCCAGTTGAGGTGGTTCAGGCACCTGCTAAGTATGCCCCCTGTGAGGCTTCTGTTAGAACTCTACCAGGCACGTCCCACTGGGCAGAGGCCCTGAGGCTGACCCAGGACACGCTGGAGGGATCCTATTTCCCTGCTGGCCTGGGAATCCTGGGGAATCCCTCAGGAGGAGCTGAAAGCTGTTGCAGAGGAAAAGAAGATCTGGCCCTCCCTACTCTCCATGCTGCCACTGCAACCCTCACCAGGAAAAGTGGCATAAAGGAAGAAGAAGAGAGAGAATTTTTTAAAGCAATTATATAGCTTAATGAAGCAGCAAAGAATCCTGTGGCACCTTATAGACTAACAGACGTTTTGCAGCATGAACTTTCGTGGGTGAATACCCACTTCTTCGGATGCAAGTCTTGCATCCGAAGAAGTGGGTATTCACCCACGAAAGTTCATGCTGCAAAACGTCTGTTAGTCTATAAGGTGCCACAAGATTCTTTGCTGCTTCTACAGAACCAGACTAACACGGCTACCCCTCTAATATATAGCTTAATATATGTTGAATCGGAATCTTATTTTACATTTTTTTTTATTTTAGAAAATGGTGAATGATGTATTATTTTCTAGATTAATTTTTGCTCATGATTTGTGTCAAGCTGCATTTGGATGGAATTTGGAATTCAATGAAATATATACAAAAACAATATTTTAAAATGTTAGTTTAATAACTACTTTAATAATGTTTATCAAAACATATTTTGCATTTAAAACTAAGTGATTTATTAAGCTAAGGAGGTATTATCTGTAGTTAGTAATTAAACTGTTGGAGTGCTTCAATATTATGCATAATTATTACCAGTATAATACTTATCTGTACTTGTTATTCCTAAGATCATAATTAAAGCCAAGGTTAACACTGCACTATTAAAATACAGTTCATACATCAGAATTAAAATAGGCTCAGCATTTAAAATGGTGATCCACTAGACAATTTAAATAGGCTGATGCAGAGTTTTTATATAAAGATGTATTTCAATTTTTTGCACCATTAGTTATTCATTTCTATATTATTAAATTGTATAGTGAGAATACTAGGATTTGTCAGGCACTGTTATAAACCATTGTATAAACCATTATATGAAAACATCATGTTAATGAAATTTGGCTGCTGAGACTGTTGCATTTAGAAACTGATCTTGCATAGTACAGATAGATGTTAAAACTGAAAATACTTTGTGTGGCAAATGATTTTTTTCATGCATGATTAGTGAAGTTCATTTTCAATACTGAGTATAATGGAAAAAATGTCAAACATGGTTTGTGATGCTAGTACTTTTATCACTGTTTATCTAATAAAGGTATGGGGAAGGAAGTGTATAGCTCAGGTGAAAGTACTTTGATTTCAGCAATAGTTGCAAAACTATAACAAATTGTAGTAATAAATGTGATATTAGGTCATGTTTAGTGAGGCTGAATCTCTCCAGAACAGTATGGTTTAAAAAAAACAACAACTATTCCTTTTACCTTCATTTTGCCAGCACATATTGTGGTACAAATTGTGGTAAAGATTTTATGGAAGAATGAAATTCAAGACAGTAGTGTATATGTGTAGGTGTCTACATACAGACTTAAATTCCATAATGACATCCAGCATTTCAAAATAATTAGTATTTTTTGCTCTTTTCTCTTTGAATTACTGTATACTCAAGAGTTCTTCTTTCAGCAAAATTCATTAAGCTAAATACAAACTCTATGCAATCAATCTTCCAATGTGGTATCTTACTTCCCGGACACTGGTGCTCTATTCTTTGGAAGCCTTCTGATAAAAGGTGTTACATGTTTTTATATGCTTCCAGTGTGTTTAGTATCAAGAAAATAAAACTCTGATATTGCTCTCTGCTGCATTACACAGCATAATCACTCCACTTTGTGGCTGTGAAATTGTTTTGATGGTGTGCATATGGATATTTTGTATGTCTCTTATGGAAAATTTGTTCCAGATTTGCTGAGGAACATGTTACATCAAACTGACAGTTGCCTCCTGAAGTGGGGAGTCTGAATTCATGCTGCTGACGTTGGTTTGAGTTAGAGTTAAACTTACATGCAGAACTGTTAGTGTTATCTCTTCGAACTGAAGTTCTGCGAAACAGTGATGTATGGCAGGCTGCAATTTTCTTAGTTTCATTTTTTCAAGAAATTTGATTGAATTCACTGTCATGAAAGTGGGAGATTAACAGCTGCTTTTACACACACTGTAAGAACTGCTGTACTGGGTCAGACCATGGCCCATCTTGCCTAATATCCTGTCTCCACTGGTGCCTTGTATCAGAGCTTCTGGGCAAATGTACAGAACAGGACAATTATGGAGTGATCCATCCCTGTGTTCCACTCCCAGCTTTTGATAGTCAGACCTTTAAAGTCATCCTGAGCATGAGGTTGGCTAATAGCCATCAAGGGGCCTGTCTTTTGGCTATCACAACATCCATGGCAATGAGTTCCACAGATTAGTTGTGTATTGTGTGAAAAAAATACTTCCTCTTGTTTGTATTAAACCTGCTGCCTGTTAATTTCATTGGGTGATCCTGGTTTTTGTATTGTGAGAAAGGGTAAATAACACTTCTCTCTTCACTTTTTCCGCACCATTTTTATTATATACCTCTATTGTATCCCCCCTTAGTTGTCTCTTTTCTAAGTTAGAGCAACAAAGAATCCTGTGGCACCTTATAGACTAACAGACGTTTTGCAGCATGAGCTTTCGTGGGTGAATACCCACTTCTTCAGATGCAAGGGAAGAAGTATTCACCCACGAAAGCTCATGCTGCAAAACGTCTGTTAGTCTATAAGGTGCCACAGGATTCTTTGTTGCTTTTACAGATCCAGACTAACACGGCTACCCCTCTGATACTTTTCTAAGTTAAACATCCCTAATATTTTTAGTTTCTTCTTGTATGGAAGCCATTCCATATGCTTGATCATTTTGGTGAACCTTTCCCAGTTCCATCATATTCTTTTTGAGATGGGACAACTTGAACTGGACACGGTATTGAAGGTGCAGCCACACCATAGATTTATATAGTGGCATTACATTTTCTCTCTTATTTTCTATGACTTTCCTAATAGTTCCTAACATACTGTTAGCCTTTTCAATCACTGCTATGCTCTGAGGAGAAGTTTTCAGGGAACTATCCATGACGACTCCCCAAGATCTTTCTTGGGTGGTCACAGCTAATTTAGAAACTACAGCCCCTGGCATTCTAATATTAGTATTCCCATGAGCAAAATCTAGGAATTACACTTAATCATGCAGTGGCTTTTGCAGTTTGCACTCTTGCATACTAGTGTGAGATCCTCATAGAAGTGAAAATGGGTGACCTATGCCAGGAACCCAGGAATTCAGAGGTTGCCGCAGAGTCCCCCTGCCTTAACACTAACAAAAACATTCATCTTTAATACAAAGCTTCCAGTTTCTGTAGCCATTTATTCTGCTTCCTTAGAACTGAGAAGGAGCTGATGGAGTCTGCTTTCTTTCTGAGGTCAGCTTCACTCGGTCCCTGCCACAACACACCTTCCTAAGGGCTAGAGCTCTTGACTTTTAACCTTCAACAAGCAGTTTATTTTCAGCTGGGAGTAGGTCTGTAAGAACCTCTCTACCCTATATTTTTCCTTCTTGGAGCATCTTATGAACTTGTTAAACCATTAGTTTCAATCATCACTTCATAACTCCCCTCCGCCGTCCTGTTTCCTCAGTGTGAGATGTGGACATGATTTAATCATCATCCTCACAAGTAATGTGGTAGTAATACCCTAAGTTACTGCCATGTGCAGCTGACATCTATTGGGTGATCTTATATCAACCACTAAAACTCAAGTCCTTAGTGTGCTTAAAGAAATGCAAATCCAACTGAAAGTCATGGAGTCACTTACTGGCTTATTGTCAAGTAAAACATTTGCATATCAATAACCAGTATTAGTTTATAGTTAATGGATTTAAATCCTTGGTGTGGTTCTGCCTATTTACCCAATTACATATCCTCATAAAATATACACACGGAAGGTGGCATTATGGAACAACTAATTTTTAGATTTTTCATTATGTCAAACCTATGTGGGGAGCAGGGATCCTCCTTTTGAGGATTTCCTCCTTTGTGCCCTCTATTGGTTGGTAACTGCCTTTTAAAGGATCCACACTACAGCATCTGTTTTAGGGTAGCGATGGGACTATAAAGCCCATCCTAACTGATCCTACATTTCCCAGTGGGTCCTGTCATAGCACAAAGTGGTGATCTTTGCTGCTTCTACTCCTTTTGCTGAGAGCTGAACACTCTGCCTTCACAGGATGTCCAACCCTGCTTGGCCCGTGGAACTGGAAAAGAGGCTTAGGCTGTAACTTTGGTCTCCTAGGTAGTTTAAAAAAAAAAAAAAGACAACTTCAGCACCAGAGTTACGATTAACTTTAATTCTGTTTTCATTATTCCTTAAACCAATAGATTCTGTTCTGTTTGGTACAGCGACAACATGTTACATCTGGAATAGCCAAGTGCTAATTATAATTAGCAAAACGTGAAGTCTGTCATCAGCTGAATGGAATTTCTCCTTTCCTTCCCTTTTAGGCTGTGATGCAGACTTTGAAACGCTTAAATAGAGCTGCTGATCTTGATGTACTTCACTTATTCCCCCTGTCAACTACGGTTCTCTGATCTGCCATCACACTGTCTTTTACATAAAACATAAAATAAATAAGGGAAGCATCACTCAAGAACTTAATTTAGTGAAACTGCTGTATAAGATGGCGTTTGTCGTCTTGGAATAGAGTGCTTTTGTTAGCTTTTTTGTAATATCAGAAATAAGCAATATTTTGAAGCATGGTTTGAAAATCATTTTGATTATCTGATATCTTGGATTTCACCCACCCTTTTCAATGCCTTTCATCATCCCTTTCCTCATTATTTAGTGTGTCCCTTTCTTAAATAGGGTATGGAAATTCAAAGACCTCTAGCTTGGTTTCGTCCTAGAGTCTTGCTGGCCTTTTTCTTTTCTAGAAATCTGGGCAGAACTGTTCATTGGTAAATTTTGTGTGGAGTACAAAACCTATACACAGGCAGTGCTGCTGATATTAAGGAAATAGGTAGAATCTAAATGATCATTGCAGCTGAAATTTAATTTCTAATGCATATCCCATGGCTCTTCCCTCCCTGGCTGGGTTCCATGGGAATCTCAAACCGTGTAATATAAAGTAATTCTTTTTGGTGACATCTTTATACTTGAGCAAACTGGGGCAAAAGTCATAACTTTGAACTTGCTTGGTTTTGTGGGCATAAACCTTAAACAGTGCAGAGATCTATCAGTAGCTTCATTTAGTAGGTTTGGCTGGCAAAGAGAAAAAATGGTGGCCCTCAAGCAGCTAATGCTCTGTTATTTTACAGTATAACTTAGTACAATACAACTTACATACTACAATAATAGATGCTACAGAAAATCCTAAGCATATATTGGATAACTTAGAACTGAAGCCTACTCCCTATGTCTATACTCTTAGGTACAAAAAAATTAAATTTCCCCTGTGAATTTCAGGGCAAGCATCCCACAGGTGGTAGTTTGGTGTCTCTCACCTGGCAATGGTGTGTAGATTAGCTTTGGGTAGAGCTGTATGCTAAGATAATATGCTTGGCTCCTTATCTTGTGTCCTTTACCAGGGTAGAATCATGTGATTTTCCCACTCTGACTGATCTGTAGTTCCCTGTGATCAACTATGACTACCTTTTGGAAGAACTGGCTTTTCATTTCCATTTGAGAGTAATGACAATGGTAGCCAGTAACTAAACAGGCAAAGCAAAAGTATTATTTATTTAGACCAAAAGCATTTAAGAGAAAACAGATTTTATAAAATAAATAAAAATAAACCAATCTATATGCATACTTGCCAGCTACTAACGCTTCCCTTCCCTTTCATCTTCTTTGGGGGAAAGTCCAATTACTAGAGACTTGCTATTTTTCAGCCTGTCTCCCTGCATGGTGCTGACAATTGACCATTGTAAGCAGCTTTTTAAGAAGGGCTCCTGAGAAGGGTTTTTAACTTTTGAAACAGAAAAGCTTCAAAAACAGACTCCAACGAGAAGCTGCTGAATTTGAATTAATATGCAAACTAGATACCATTAACTTAGGTTTGACAGAGACTGGCAATGGCTCGGTCATTACACTAATTGAATCTATTTCCCCATGTTAAGTATCCTCACACCTTCCTGTCAACTGTCCGAAATGGGCCATCTTGATTATCACTTCAAAAGTTTTTCTCCCCTGCTGATAATAGCTTCTCTTAATTAATTAGCCTCTTACAGTTGGTATGGGTACTTCCACCTTTTCATGTTCTCTGTATGTATAAATATCTTCTTACGGTATGTTCCATTCTATGCATCCGATGAAGTGGGCTGTAGCCCACGAAAGCTTATGATCAAATAAATTTGTTAGTCTCTAAGGTGCCATAAGTACTCCTGTTCTTTTTGCCGATACAGACTAACACGGCTGCTACTCTGAAACCTTTTTAACTTAGTGGTTTTTTGATCTCTAGGCTCCTAGTATGGCAAAACAAGGTGGGCATCTTCAATGGAGACCGGATATAGGATTCTCTAAGCTAATAGTTCTTATCTGGGGAGCTGTGTTGCCTTCCTGTTTGTTCTTCCAACAGCCCCCAATTAATTAACACAATATAGGCATATAATAAGCATTCCATTGCCTCAATATACAATAACTTCTCCTCTCTCTAAGGGCATATACTGTGTTCATAAAATAAAAGTTAGATTATTATATAGCAATTCCACATCCGCCGCAGCTAGGACAAATAATTAACTAAATTTCTTAATCTGAATAGGCCGGTCACTTGTGCTGGGAAGTGTTATATTCTGTGTGTTTAGTAACTCATGCTAGTAAAGTTGTATCTTGGGACCCCACCCTGTGTGGCTTATTTTCTTAAATCATACAGCTGGTGTGTTTTTTTAAAGCCAGTTGTGTCATCTTTTCTCTGCATGGTAATATTGATTTCTGGGGAAGGATGTATCACTGTGAACAGTGGGGTCAGATTATTTTTAACTGATCAATAACCCAGTTTTAAACTTTTCCTGAGGCACTGGAGATGCCCAAGGGAATCTGTACTTAAATACATGGCAATAGTCATGTAGATATTTGTGGATGATACTCTGTTTCAAGGTATGGATGAGTAAAGCCTCTGGGGAGGAACATGGTAAAGTTCATTAGAAGTGATCTCTGCCTTCATGACAAAAGTTCTTCCTGATAAACTGTCAACAGTATCACTTCCTGGTTTAAAAACCAGAAGAAGTTGTTTTTGGGACTGACACATACTTACCATTAGCTGGCAGTTTCAGATGGAACTAAGGACTCAATGAAGAGACTGCACTACCATCTCACCCCTCCAGGTCAGGGCTGAGTCGCATGGTGGAAAGATTGCACTGCCATTATTGAACAGAAGGCTTCAGGCTCCAAGTCTGTCAGTCCAGTACCTTTGTATCAGTGCACAATTCATTATAAAGGAAGAGGTGAAATCTTAACCTTTAAAAGAATGTTTTTTGAGGATTGTTTAGACAGGCAACATAAACTCTTTCCTCAAAGTCTTGAATTTCTGAAACCAGCCTGAGGGATGCATTCAAACTCATACCTACTAGTAGTCTAGTCTTGGAAAGCTTTCAAACATAGTTAAAATGAATTTATTCCTGTTCCACACCGGGGGAAAACCTGCAGTAGTATGAACTCTTTTTGTAAAATCTGTTTTCTTAACATTATCTTTTTGGTAGGACAGTTGTAAGCATTCCTCCCTTCCTACCACAACCACATCTTATTTTTCAAGGAATAATGCCAACAAAGACACTGAGAAGTGTCAGTATAGCTTCCAGTTGTATTGCATCTCATTCTGTTATCTTTTAGCACTGACCTGAAATATCTGAGTTCTTTTGGAATCACCTTGTGGATAAGTGCTTTTGCATTACCCTGTCACAATTCTGCTGCTTCAGCATTTCTCAACTCATTCAACTCTTGGACTTTCAAAAATAAATTGTTGACTTCTTTCCAAAACCTTCCCTGGTTGTGTACGTTTCACCCCCCCCCCCTTCACCCTAAGCCTTCTTTCATGGTGCATTTACTCCCTCTAACTATGTCTGTACTAGGCCATTTCTTAGCTTTTCGGGTTGAGTGAGAATCACTTCAGAGAATACTTTTACTTGATCTCTTTAGCACATCTCTTGCTGGTTAGATGTGATAGATTTATCTAAATTTGAAAGTAAGGGCTTCTCTCATGTATAGTTATTCAGGAATGCCTTCATGTTTGGACACTCTCTTATTCTGAAAAAGTGTGTTTTCTTCTGGTTTAGTTTGGATTAAACTAAACTGGAATAAATGTCCTCACATGGAGTTATTTAGGAATAGCTATTCTGCTTTAAATTCAGACCCTACCTTAATCTGAATTAAGTTGTAGACAAGCCCTTAGCAATAATCATGCGCCGTGTTAACATATATGCATTTAACATTTGAATTATATTACTGATATATCATCCTTAATGTTTGTACAGGAGGCCTCTCTATTTTGGAGTACTGGATTTTTACATTAGTCCAAATAAATATAAATGTGGAACATTTTGTAAACATGGTTTTGGTAAGGAATGTTACATGGTTCCTCAAACTGAGCACACTGTATAAAGAGAAATGCAGCTGCTTTACTTCATTCACTCAGATTTGCATTTTTTTGGCAGTCATTAGTAACAAATGAGGCTGCAGTTTAATTTTTGTTATTAAAACCTGAAAGGACAGACTCCTTGCCACACCAAAACAAATCCACTCATCTGGAGTAGCATATTTGCTATGTTTTGTTCACTTAAATCCCACTTACTGGCCACTTGGAATGAAAACTGTGTTTTGAAAGAGGTGACAATAAATAAAATTTTAACTTCCAAAACAGTGAGATGTTTCTGAATTTAGTTATGTGAAATTATTTTGCTTCCGCAGGCTAGAGTTTACTAACAGAAGACATGAAAAGTAAAGCATTAGTAAATGTTTTAGCAATTAAACCCTCTATTCTATGGATGCTTTTCTTTCATTAAAAGCTTTCTATTAATTCAGCCCTTGAGCTCTGCCAGTGATACCAGCCTTGATTATCCTTTCACCTGTTTCCCCAGCAAACATCTTCATGCTGTTTTTCCAAGCCGCACCTATTCCTGGAGTGCCCTCCATGCTCTGCTCTGCTACGCCACCACTCTTTGGGTGCTATCAAATAATAAACAATGTGAGTGTAGTCCAAGGAATAGCTCCTTTAAGACCATCACAGCCACTGCACTGAATATGGTGCTGAGTAGAAGTATGACGGAGTGCAGAGCCATCAGACTATGAATATTCTCTTATGGGTATATTACCTTGTGGTTTCCCTTCTGCATCCAGATTCCCTACCCTTGTAGTTGTGTGTCAATTGAATCCCAGGTATGATCAAATTGGTTAGGTTAGCGTCGGTCAGCAGGCCCTGATGCATGCACCTACGGTTCAGAGAGAACATCTATGTCAGGGGTCGGCAACCTTTCAGAAGTGCTGTGCTGAGTCTTCATTCATTTACTCTAATTTAAGGTATCGCATGCCGGTAATACATTTGAACGTTCTTAGAAGGTCTCTTTCTATAAGTTTATAATATATAACTAAACTATTGTTGTATGTAAAGTAAATAAGGTTTTAAAAATGTTTAAGAAGCGTCATTTAAAATTAAATAAAATGCAGAGCCCCCTGGACCGGTGGCCAGGACCTGTGAGTGCCACTGAAAATCAGCTCGCGTGCTGCCTTCAGCATTCGTGCCATAGGTTGCCTACCCCTGATCTATGTGAAGGTCCCTTGGTGTTTGCACACCATCATGGTCTGAAACTACCAATGGCTTCTTTACCTTTTATTGAGTTTCGAACCTATACTAATTTCATTGTAAGGGACTTGTTCCCAGTACAAATATATAAACACTCTGTAGATGTTTTATCTGTTTCTCAAATTCAGGTAGCAGTTTTAGGCTTTCTTTCAATAATTAGGTAATTGATCCCTTTTATCTATATAGTCTTAAATAAGCTGCACATGCCTGGGTAGGGTCTGGTGTTTAATATCTTTTCCATTTAGACATATGTTCAAATCTGACCCAAGGCACAGCACAGCCACTAGAGGGCATATGTCAAGACCACATGATATCACTCTGTATACAGAAGAGGCCTACCTCTAGAATAGTAGAGTTGTTTGCAAATCAGGATTATATTCCAGGACAGTTGCTATGGGGATACACTCTGACCAGTCAGGCATTGTTACTGCATGCATGCCCTGTAACCCTGGATGCGTTTGTGCTGTGCAACTTTTGTTCAAAGCCCTGACACCAGCAGCATGTTCACAGCACAAGAGCCTCACCCTGGCTTCCATCAACGTGATTACTCCTTGCGGGGTGCATCAACCGCCTTTCCAGTCCTGAGTCTCCCCAAAACCGTCTCTTTGGCAGTGTCTAGTCCCTTTCACTGAGCACTCACAGAAGTTAAGTTCACTGCCTCCAAAGAGATAGGGTACACATCAGCCTGTTAGGTTTGCTGAAGACTCATGTTTACGCCAATACAACAGCTCTGAAATGGTTTGTAGAAAACTAAGAATATATTTATTAACAAAGAACATAGATTTGAGTGATTTCAAACAGTGAAGAGATGCATGAGGATTATAAACGAAACAAAAATAACATGCTTTCTAGTGTCTAAAACTCAATTCTAGCAACAGATAGCTCTGCCTAACATAGTTTCTTCCTTGCACCAACTTGTTAATATTCTCCAGCATGGCTCACTGCTCCAGCCATGACCCTATCCTCACAGAATCAAAGAGTTGGTTTCTTTGTTCCCTCAGGAGATGGATACCCTAAAGCATTTCAGCAGGTCCTTATATCCTCAAAGTTTATCTTTGTTTTCAAAGTCAGGAAGCCCTTCTGGGGCTCAGCTTTCTGTGTCCACCAAGGAGTGGACACCATATTAATTTTTGCAGTCTCATGTGATTTTGCAATGCAAATGAGCTTTCTGTGATCTCTGATGCAAGTGAATAGTCCATTGTTCTTGGTCACACCAGGCTTGATTTGTGATTGGGCTGAAGAGGTGTTGGCCATTCGCCTCTGGAAAAAAACTGTTTTGTCTCCTTGGTCTGTTTATATACTTCAAAGCATATCAGGCCTGGTCTACACTGGGCGGGGGGCGGGGTGTCCTAAGTTACTCTTATAATTAAACTATACGGTCCTTTCTTAGGGTACGTTTACACTTACCGGGACGGTCGACGCGGCGAGTTCGACTGCTCGGAGTTCGAACTATCGCGTCTGATCTAGACGCGATAGTTCGAACCCCGGAAGCGCTAGTTCGAACTCCGGTACTCCACTGCGGCAGGAGGAGTTGCCGGAGTCGACCCTGGAGCCGCGGAGTTCGCTTCCGCGGCGTCTGGACGGTAAGTAAGTCGAACTAGGGTAGTTCGAATTCAGCTACGTTATTCACGTAGCTGAATTCGCGTACCCTAGTTCGACCCCCGAGCTTGGTGTAGACCAGGGCTTAGTGTTCTGGATGGCAGGTAACTGTGTCCTCTCTGGCCTGAAGTGAATGAGACATCCAATAGTTCAATTAAAAGCACCATCAGGAATCTTTATAATTACATAGACATATACCTCCAGCTATAATCTGCTTTACTAATATCTCATGTAGTCTTGTTCTGAAGATTTGAAGAACAGGGATATTTATAGCATTAACAATTCCTTGTTTAACAACCTTGTCTTCCTCCTTTTTTGCAGTTCAAGTTCACTTTTATTGATATCTTTCTAGGCCTCTGTATTGCACTCTTCACCCCCATAGTGGAGCTCATGCACTTTGTGCTTTTACAATATGTGCAATGTTTTGGGGGTGTCGAGGGTTCTTCTCCTGCAGTGCGTGGCTTGTGTTCTCAAACATGGAAACTCTCAACACCCCCCTACCTCCGGTCAGCTTGCTTTGATCTTGGTTGGTCCCACAGTTGAACTGTCCCGGCCTGCCACAATGAAAACATGTCAAAGGGATCATATATCGTAACCCCTTCTACCTGGCACTGCTCACCAAAAATGCCTCATGCACCCTCTGCCAGCCATCTGATTCTCCCTAGGCTGGGAAACACTGCCTTAAGAAACAGATTTACAGCCTTAATTATAGTTTAACCAAGTTTTACTTTTTTGTATTTTTGCAAATTTTCTTACGTTTTACAAAGGTGGAGATCCAAGTTACATGAGGATTGAGCTTGCTTCACCCCCAGGTAGTTTCCCCAGCTGCTTTCTTCCCTCTGTCTGTTCAGATTGACACCATGAGGAGTTAAGATCTCTGCAGCTTAATAATAGTTGAGGAAATTGCTTCTAATAATTAAATTTCCCTATGGTCTCCCCTAAACTATCCAAAAGCACCAGGCCTCCTTAATACCAACATATTAATACAATGTGAAGTTTCTAGGGTAAGCCATTTTGGGATTGTTAGAAGTAATCACCATTGCAAAATAACTTCCCACTTGGAGACTGCATAGACACAATAAATCAGTATAACAGGATCACAAAGGGTTCCCAGTAATAGAAGATGAATGGTTTTGTGTGTTATTATTCTGCCTACAGTAATAATGCAAAATTAAAGTAATGTAAAGTAACAAAGGCCAAATAAAGGCCAAGCTATTTATTTACAGCTGCTGTCTTTTCTACTCTTCACCCAAACTATATCCAGGTATTGCAGCTTTTACTGTTGTGCTTTTCTGTTTAGGGCTGGGATGGGAAATGGCATGGCTTCTCTGCCCTTCCTCAGTCCCTCTGGTATCTAGCCACACACACTTGTGGTGTAACTTAGTGGAGCTTTTCTTGGAACCAGAATTCCGGTCTTAAGCTGCAGGGAAATAGGTGATCAAGGCTTTAATCATGCAACTTCATGACAGATTCTGTTCCCTCTTAAATTTCTCCTTTTGGAGGTTTACTTTTTCCTGATGAAAAAGCAGAGGAGTGCCCTGGTCTCTCTGTCATCACACATTGTGCCAGTGACTGCCATCCAAGGATGGGAACCTCGGCCAAGCTCTGAGGCCTTTCTTGCCCTAGTGGCCTATTAATAGCATTAGCAACCCAAAACAACTCCTTCCCTTAAACTGTCACCTTCAGAACGCTCTCCTATTTAACTACCCTAGGCTCCCTAAGCTCAGCATCTGGCAGGGTTGACCCACCTGGGGAACGAATCTTATCTCCTAGGTGGCAGCCACAATACTTTGTTGCACAACTGCTGAGCTGCTGCAGTTCTCACCACTCTGAGCATAAGACAATGACTCATGGCAAAGGGGCTGCTTTAACTCTGAATTTCCTGACTACACTTGATTTATGCTTTGACTCTATTAAAAGTTTTTAAAAAATGTAATTAGGCAAATGATTTCAAAGCAGAGCATTCATTCAAGTGCAAAAAATCCACGGAACTGCAGGATTGCTCTGTGCAGCCAATAAATATTCCGACAGTTCCCAGTAGGGTAGAAATTGAGGAATCCAGTGAATTGGTTTTTCCCCTCTAGTGAAACTCATCTTTGTGAGGTTGGTGTTTCACCTGTAGATGTTTTATTTATCCTTTGGAAGAATGAAATCCCTCATGAAATGTATAGAATAACCGGGGAAAGGCAGTAATGCTTGTGCTCCATCATTACCTCATTTGCTGTGGTTGCAGCACCGCTACCACCAATGCAGTGCCTTTATCTAAGGCTTATTAAATTAGTGGCTGTGCTGTTACCCACTGAAGGCTTTCGCCAGGTGTTGTCCCTGACCCGCTAATCATATTAGTTGTTGTGTGGCTTAGTCATCATTTGGTATGCTGAAAGGGAAATCTACACAAACACAAAACCAGACTTACTGATCTAGCACAGGAAGCTTGAGAGGAAATGACACTGAAATATTGTAGATCCAAAAGTCAGTGCCAAGCCCTGGATATGTAACACCACAGCATTGCAGTTTTCTTGAGGCGAGAAGTATTTGTATGTGATCTGTGTGGTTTTGATGTATGAAACATACAGTCTCTACAGATGTGATCTCTTAGAGATTGATTTTTCATGACAGTGGTAAAGCCGCTAAATCAATAACTTCCTGTTACTGCCCTTTCTTATGAAGACTGAACCTAAATATTAAGTTGTGTACATAAAACAGAGAATATAACCTCCTTCCCTACCGCCCCCAATCGAAAACCTATTGATAACATCAGTCTGAGAACATCCCTCGTCCCCTTCTCCATTCCTCTCCTTTGCAGACAAGATTTCTACAAGACTATTAATTAAGGAATCCTGTTCCTGAAATTACTTTGTGTGAGGCTTGAGATTCAAATGTTTATAATAAATGTTGTCCAATAACTATATGCATAGGGTTGTAGGGATCCATAGGACAAGAAAATCATGTTATTGCCAATATATGTGGCAGGTGGATCAATGTGTATGCATCTTCCTTTTGCCTTTCTTACCCTGATTGTTTTAAAATAAACCAGCACTGTTGCAGAGGCTATTATAGGCAACATCTGGCGTCCTCACATTTGTAGACCCCTTTTAGTCTAGGTCTTAATGGCATGGCATGGAGATGATGCTAGTCTTATCAGGAGATTGATTAATGGTGAAAGAGAGTATCCATAAGTATTCTTTCAAATCTTTCCTTTGCCTTTGACACCTTGGCCATGAGGTGATCTTGATGCATCTGGAGACCCTGACCTGCTAGTTGTAATTGTGTTGCCTGCTAAGCCTGAACTTGTTGATCTCCAGGACCTGTCGCAAAGCCTGTTTGCTCAAGACTGTGTGTCTGGTTGGGGGTACCTAGGGTTATTCAGAGGGTGTTTAAAATATTTTATTAGCATTGGCAAATTACATTGTCAGTTACATTAATGACAGGTTTCAGAGTAGCAGCTGTGTTAGTCTGTATCAGCAAAAAGAACAGGAGTACATGTGGCACCTTAGAGACCAAGACATTTTATTTGAGCTTAAACTTTCGTGGGCTACAGCCCACTTCATCGGATGCATAGAATGGAGCATACAGAGAGCATGAAATCACATTACTGTGTATTATGTAATGAAATACATTTTGAAATAGTGTGTGCACTGTCCTAGAGCATTATAATAGTTGCATTGCATGAATCAAAAGTTAACTAAAATTATAACCATTCAAGCTGTCACCCTAACTTTCTCAGCCCTGTTAGCACTGTCCTTCTCTCTAAAGCTTCCAAGGTTGTGTACGTTTTATATGTTTAAATCCATTCACTTTGCGGGTGACTGACTCTCTATATTTCTTGTTTTGACTGGCAGTACAGCCTCTATGACTGAAGGGTAGTGGCAGATAATATGTTTGCATTTGTAAATTATTTATGCTGTAGGGAAAGCGGCCTCTGATTTCTCAGATAGGATGGGAGCTCCATATTTTGAACACTGGAAGGCTGGTTATGAATGTCTTTGTGGTTTGTCATGAGGACAGGCACTCTGTCATTTACTGGAAGCAAAGGATGACTGACGTGTGTGTGAACTGTATATAAGATAAAGTATAGATGCTTAAGACTCTATTTAAGCATATTTTAAAATTGTAAATATTTAAATATTCAAGCTTTTATGTAAAATTTCCTAAATACGTCAATAACTAACATTTTTCAAGTTAGTTGCTAAACATTTACAAATACGTAACATTAGCTTAGACACCACATACTTATATCAACCAGGCACCGTATTAATTTTTGGAACGCTGGCAATTTTTTCTAAACAATTTTTCCTTTCCAGATGTGATTTCAGGGATCTTCCTCACAGGGTAACTGGTAGCATCATCAATCAAACCAAGACTGTAAAAATGTACTCCATGGTCTGTTTTTCTTTTTGTAAAATTGTTTCTAGCCCACTTGGTTTTTGAGATAGACTTGAAAATGTGAGACTAGTAAAACAATGTAATGTTTTCTTCCTGAGTCTGCAAACAGCCTGAAACAAGTATGAAATGCTCCCTTTCAATGCAGCAACTTGGAAACCCAAAGATGCTTTATTAAATCTCTCTTTTAACTGTTTTGCTGTTAGGCATGCTATAAAAAACATCCAGCTAATGCATTTAATTTATAGTCTAAAACTGCTTTCCATGCCTTCTTCAGTGCCAGAAGCTGGAACTGCCCCCACTCTAGCAGCCAAAACTTCAGCTTTCCCCTAACAATGTCTTCAGTGCAGTGTATTGTCAAATACTGGAATATGTGGCATATTGAAAACTAACAATTGTCGTGTAGGTGGTGGGCAACATTAAAATTTAAAGTTCACATAATAATGCGTGTAATCTGTTGATGATATTCCTAATCATGCTGACCAGTAGTCTCATTGTTTTCTTGCACGACCCCATCCGTGAGGCTCCATCTATGCTCTTTTCTTTATACTTGGATTGTAAAGTCTTTGGGGGCAGGGACTGTCATTTTGTTCTATGTATGTACAGCACCTAGCACAATGGGATCCTGGTCCATGACTGGGGCTCCTCAGCACTAGGATAACACAAATAATAATAATTAATAAAACTGTTATTACTGTAATTAATGTATTATTCAGTTTCTCATTTAGTTCATTGAAAAATCAAGTTTTTAATTTAAATTAAGTTACTTGGGAATTTCCAGACTGCTATATGGGAGTGCCACAGAATTAAAGAACCTTGTTGCAGAAATTAAGTATAGCTTGATTTGTGGAGAATGCAAGACCTTACTTAAAACTCTGCAGGGATCTTCACCTATTACACAACTTCAGATGCGTCTGCTATCCTGAGCTGTAGCATCTGAAATACAGAGTTCTAGACTGAGTAGTTGATTTTTAGGTAACTATTTGGTGTGGGGAGAGGAATGATTTTCAATTTCTGCTTTAAAATGTGATGTTAATGTTTAGATTCTGTTGAGGTTTTGGAACTTAGTCTCCAGCATTTCAGTTTGCTTTGAAATGGAATCTTAAGCTAATCAGTTAGAGTAAATAAGACCTGATCATAGATGGTGATGTACAGTTCTCAGTGTGAGAGTGTGGATATTATAGTGTGGTAATATTGCATAAATAAGCAAAGCTTGTAGCTGTGATTGCATAAATAGAATCATCAAAAGACTGTCCAGATCAGGACTCCCCAAGGTTATTGCTCTTGAGTCATTAAGGTGATCGAAAATCATATTCACACGGTAAAGCCAACAGACATCACTTTCAGCAATTTCATACTTGTTCATCAGTGCCTTTCAGCGTGGCATTTTGACAGCTCTAAGGCTAAATTGTGGCATCAGCCAGGAACGACAGATATAGCTGGACAGCATTTGCAAAGGAATGGAAATCCAAATTGTCCTGTCTGATAGCTGTGACAGGAGGCAAAGGCTTCTTGCCAAGGACTAAAGAAAATTATTCCAACAAATATTATAAAAGAAGAAAACTGTACCAGGTATGCCAGTGCCCAATAACAGTAATAGAAAATTATTATTACCTCTTGTTAACAACTAGTGTAAGATAAGAGAGGCCAGCATGGTCTTCAGGTGCTGTAACAATCAGTGGCCCAATAACTTTAAAAAATAATTAATGACACTTTATTTTAAAAATAATATAAACTACTATCTGAGTAGTGGGTACTGACCTAAAGCCTCATAGAAACTTTTCAGATAATTGCTTTTAGCGCAAGGGAGTGTTTTCTAACATCCTGAAAGAATGTATTGGGCAAGAGTAATGTGATGGAAAATAACTAAGAGAGAAAATAATGACAGAGGACAATGCAGCATGGAGAGGGATGAAAAACACCTGTGCAGAGACAAACTAACTCTAAAGATCTGGAAGAGCCGAGAAGGAAATAGGTTTAAAAGCTAAAAGAAAGACATTAAAAACAAAACCATGAGTTAGAAAAGGTACGCCTTCCCAGTCAGAAGTTGAGGTAGAATTCTAGGATCAATGAACACTCCTCGACAGCAAGTTAATTAGTATGTCAGCGTTGTTCAAAGATTTAATGCACTCTCCCAGTACCTGGAAGAAACGACTGTCCAGGGTTAGTGCATAGTGATGCATTTCAGTCCACTTAATCTTAAAACCAAAGGTATTATGATTTTATATACCAATGCCCTTGGCAAATCTTTTTGAGAAGAGGGTAGTGGCTGTGAATTTGTAAGCTGCAAATTTGTAGGCTATAAAGTTGATACAGTTGTGAAGCAAGTGCGCTGGGCTGACTGTGGGAACAAAGATATATGCTGCTTTGTTTCTCAGAGCTGTGAAAACTGAAATGTAAATAGTTCAGTGCAAAACAAAATAGATTCTACAAAACAGTATAATGAATGAGTAGTTGTGGCTTTTGATTAGCAGTGTGGACCTGTACCCCGATATGTCTAATGTCTTTAGCATTATATGTAGAGCTGAATCAAGAGACCTTGATGGGGGAAGCATGGGAGATATCACCCTACTTCCAGTAGATTCATCAATGAGTTTAATTGTCTGCCTACATCCCGCAGGCAAGCCGCTGAAGGCAGCCTGCCTGCAGTGCTTGGGGCGGCAAAATACCTAGAGCCGCCCGTGACCATGTAGATCATTGTTGCTACCAGTGTTATATAATTGCAACAAATCTTGTACAAAATATGTCAAGTAAGGTGTCTACAGAAAGGTTATGATTTGCTGAATATAATTATGCTATTTGTATGCTTGTATCATTTTTGTATCTGAAGTTATGAATATTAACTATGTACTTGTATTTCAAATGTAACACCCACATGGTATTCAGCCTGCACTTCTCGAAGGGACTGTTCAAGTGAAATGGCTCGTCAATTAACACTTAATTCACAATGGGCCATGGAAGACACCTATCTACACTTAATGGACTTTCCTGTGATGGCTTCTGCTATGACTAAGTGAAATCATGCATGGACATGTGACTCCAAATATCATCTTGTTCCCTGTAATTTTCCTCAGCTAGAACAATGGGTTTCCCTTCACTTGGCAGAAGCTGTAAAAGGCCCTGGAAACATCTCCATTTTGCCCCTTTCCTGCTCAAACCTCTGGACTATGAACCTATATTAATGGGAGCATTCTAACCAATGCTCCCATTTAGAAGCAACCAGAGACTTAACAAGCCAGCAGTTTATTCCATCACTGCTACAAGACTGATCCAAGAACTTTGCAATTGTTGTATGTATTTGATTCCTTTAACCAATTTTAACTCTCACCTTTCTTTCTTTCTTTTTATAAATATACCTTTAGATTTTAGATACTAAAGGATTGGCAACCGCGTGATTATTGGGTAAGATCCGAGTTATATATTGACCTGAGTATGTGGCTGGTCCTTTGGGATCAGAAAAACCCTTTTGTTTGATGAAATTAGTTTTAAATAACCACTCATCATTAAGTCTAGTGTCTGGGTGTTGAATCCAGGACTGGAATAGCTAAGGAGACTGCTTTTCTGACTTCTTGTGAGCCAGTGTATTGAAACAGAAGTTTACTTTTGTTGCTGGTTTGGTATATCTTATGGGAGAATAACCACCAGTTTTGGGGTGTCTCTGCCCTATTTCTCAGCAGTTTGTCCTGAATTTGGTATTCTCAGTTGTGACCCATGGAGGCATGGTGCCACTGCATCCCGAGGAAAATGGTCTTTCAGTTCCCACCCAAGGATAACCTGTTGTCAGCAATCTCTGAGGCTGTGGCTACACTTAGCGCTTCAAAGCGCTGCCGCGGCAGCGCTTTGAAGCGCTAAGTGAAGTCAAAGCGCCAACGCTGGGAGAGAGCTCTCCCAGCACTGTCCGTACTCCACCTCCCTGTGGGAAATAACGTACAGCGCTGGGAGCCACGCTCCCAGCGCTGGGGCTTTGACCACACTGGCGCTTTGCAGCGCCGCAATTTGCAGCGCTGGAGAGGGTGTGTTTTCACACCCTGCTGCAGCGCTGCAAATTTGTAAGTGTAGCCAAGCCCTAAGTGTTTATAGAGCTCCCTTCACTGGAGTTTTTGTAGAAGATTTACACAGTTTTGTTCATGAAATTAACTCTGTTCCATGTAAACTGCAGCTTCTGTCACCCATTCAAAATTTGCTGTTTCTAATCTAATGGTTTGGCAAAGGAGATAACATCCATCATGCAGAATACAGTTATGTCTTCTAGGCTACAGAACTATTGGTTGTGCTCTCCTTTTAATGTGTTTTGTTGCAGAGGGGTACTCTTTATTTTCTTTTACTTACATAGAAATGAACATGCACTATGAAATATTTCAGTTTTACAGGATGGGCTTGAGCAGAGAACACTTCAATCTCAGCTCTTCCATCATTCCCTAAATGGAGCTTTGTTCAGAGTTTAAAATATTCCTTCATGGAGAACAGAATAAAATTGCAAGCAATAGATGCAAGATTTCGTAGAAAGATAGGGATGCCTGTGTCTTAAGACACAAAGCAATCAAAATGCAGGAGAGCGTTTGTTGGAAAGGAGACTTTAAGCTGCAGTTTCGTTAGATGAGTGATATGTATTTTTGGTCTGGATTCCTGTATCCTTATTTACTGTTTGTACAAGATTTGAGCTGTCACCAATACCGGACAACAGCTGTACACTGTATTTTAGAGAATTCACTTTGGCAATCTAACATCTGGTAAAATAACTAAGAGTAAAAAAAAATCTGGTGTTTTCACATTCTTCTTTGTACTCCAGTCCCCCACTCTCTGCCCTCTACAGACTTTGCAGTAGCAGTTCTGGAAAGAGAAACTGGTGCAATTATCATCTTATTATGAATGTTAACTCCCTCACACTACCACCCCTTATTTTGCCACCCCTTCCCTCCCTCAGTGAAATAGTAAAAAGCTGGACTTTCCTTGTAGTTGTTTAAAGGCTTATCAAAAACACAAAACAAATGACTGGTTATTTTTCTCATCATGGGTAAAACTAATAGATATTGGCTTGTTGTAATGTGCATCAGAATAAGCTGAGTAGACTGATGGCTAAAAGTCCTTGGCTGACAGGTAGGCGTTTATCTGCTCATTTACAGGCTCTGCTGCCCCTCCCGCCCTCTCCTCCTGCAGCCCTGTGTTTATAAATGTGTAAATGATATGTTTGTCTCAGATCTGTAGATCTGCAGGCTTTTGTTTTAAAGTATGCATTCACCTTCATGAATTGTGAGCTGTATTTAATATTTATGCTAAAAGGACGTGAGGTGTATTTCAATGAGTAAGTTCTCAACAACAAAAAAAAGAAGTGGGAATTGAAAAATTACCCACTACTTGAGGGCTCTGGTTATAGTGTCTTGTAAAGGTGCCAACAGGCAGAATATGATTTAAGATGCACATTTTGCAAATCAGCACCTTCATAATAATACTATAAGTGAGGAGAGAGAAGGAATAAGAAAGAAGCCAGTGCTGAGGCTGTCTTCCCTTGCCTTTGCCTAGTGAGGAAACTCCTAAAGAACATCTGAGTGTGACAGAACAAGGCCTCTGTTCCTTAACCTCCTTGTTGTGACTGCTGCTGGAATGCTGCACACTCAGGATTGTGCCTTAGAGGGCTGAAACCAGGCACTGCAAGGCATTCTTTTTGCTTATTGGCTTGAAATGCTGAGTGTTAACTTGGTTTTAATGTTTCTCAATTAACACGGTTCTGTTTAGCTGTCTGTTGTGTTCATTAAAGGTACAAAAAATGTAAAATGTTGTACAGGGAGTGGTTATGGAAATCCTTTAATATATTAAAAATGATTTAATTGTCTTCGTAGCTTGCAAAACTGTACTTAAGGTGCACAGTCGAAGGTAAAAAATGTTTTGTATCTGTTCAAGATTGTCCTATTATATGCAGTTCTTGTCTGCTGTAATATAGCAGCTTTAGTTCTTGAGGCCATTGTGATTCCGGATTTCTAGTCCCTTGGGTACGTCTGTTCTGCGTGTCTGGGAGAGATAGAGACTCTGACTATCCAAAGGGCAATTAAAAGGCATTTTCTTGTCACCAGGCTTTGGCGCAATAGTACACCTTAAGTTTGACAAGCAAGCCAGTTTTCACATGGAGGATTCGCTGAACATGTTTGCTTAGATTTCATGGCCCTTGACACACAAGCATTGGAATCTGCATGGTTTTATACAGTGGATGCATGTTTCTATGGTGGGTGGCTTTGTTAAAGTCATGGTTACTTCTAGTTCCCTCATCAAGTCGTTGAGTAAGAATGGTCTTGTAGCATTGATTTTTACTGAAGTTATGCTCCAATGTGGGCTGAAATGCTTTGGGATTTTCATGTTTGTAACGTTGTGTTATAATGTTGTGTTACAATGTAACATTGTAACACAACGTTAGGACTGAGCTGTAGTTGAGATGCAGTATCCAAGGTTATAATAGGATCACCCAGAAGGAAAGTGAAAGCTGCTGCTCCTTTAGGTGTCTTTGTTTCCCATTCAACATTGCTGCATGAACATCAGGTTACAGGTATCCAGTGTGGGGTTTTAGGTGCATGGTTTCTGTTGGAATGTGTTTGTCAGAAAAGATGTACTCTGTGGTGCAATTTGCTCAGTGTTCTGAGTTGTGGATGTCAGACTATGATGTATAATTTTAATATAAAAATCTTGAATAATTTTAATAATAAAATCCTTAGCATATATGGCACATTCAGTAAGCCTGAAGTGCACGGACTCTGGAGTAACTTGATAGCTGATGTTAATAGCTAAAAGTTAGGTAGTCAGCTCCGTCAAACACTCCAGTCTTATAGTAGATTAGAAGTTTGTGACATGACATAGTTCAAAAAATTTGTCTGAGTTAATGGTGAATATCGTTAACTGGTGCTGGCTGATAGTGCAGACATTAGTTTATTTTCCCATAATTCATCAGGCTTATTTAACCTATTTTGGCATGTCCTGGCCACTAGCTGACCTTTAAAGTGACTATATCTTAATTTAGCATTCTTCTAGCATAGTCCTTCATATGTGCAAAGGAGGAGAGAGCTCATTTTGAGACCCAGTAACATTTCTAACCTTGCAGAACTGTTTATGTTAATGAGCTATTGTGATGGAGAAACCTACATAGTTTAAAGTGACGCTATTACTGAAATTGTATATAGCTTCATTATATTTAGACTGAACTATTGCCACAATCCAGCTATTTTTCTGACCTTTATCAGGAGGCATATTTTTTTCTGGCAAAAGCTTTCATATCTTAGGACACCTTCTTTACATTCTCATCTGTCTACACAGTTACTATAGTATTGTACTTGGCCCCTGCCCTGACCTGCGTGCAGTACTTAGCCATTTCCCTCTTCCTTTATGCAAAATGTCTTTGGTATGTTGCTACAGATTTTTCAACATGAAAGTTGTTGAAAACTGCACTTCCAGTGTGTTATATCAGTATGTAGAGAATACATGATGGAATAGTGAAGTATAAAGATTTTATCATGAGTTTTAGGATATCTGCATTACTGTCTGCATTGCACACAAGTGGCAATCCTAAGAGCAGTCCAACCCTGCAAGAGTAATGGGTGGAGGGAGAGAAGACAGTTTGCTCTCTCCTTTTCCTATATCTGCTGTGCCTCTATGTTCAGTCCTGCTGAAACCTCACCGCAGTTCCCCATTCTTCCTAACCTGGAGGCAGCAGTAGCCGTCCAGTTGAGTGTTGTGTTTGGGAGGGAAAAACTCCCTTCTCTTGGCCAGGATTTTCCTGGGTATCAGCCCACCTTGTCCCCACTGGGCACCCCTTCACTCCTCCTGCTATCTCTACTCAGTGCCCAGCAAGCCCCTACCCCAAACCAGCTATGGGTTCTTGGTGTGGCCTCAATCCATCAATCCTTTTGTGTCTGCAGAGCATTTTGGTGGGTCCAGCAAGAAATGGCAGGAGGCTTTTAGCTCTGAGGTGAAAAATGATTGAGACCAACTGTTTTAGATGTTACGTTTTTTTTTACTGGGGCTATTTTTGTATGTATCCACTAGTAAAGAAAAGTGCCTTTGTACCAAGACTCCAACTATAACAGAGCTCAGAAAGGGGAAACAAATTAAAAAACATTTAAACAGTCACCTAAAATAGCTATTCTACACAGATACTTCGGGTCTTTCAAGGTTAGAACCAATATCTAGCCCTGAAAGGTTGCGGAAATAGCTGACCATAAATGTGTCAATAGTGCAAGACTGAATATGGTCAATTCTGAGCCTCGGGGGGGGAATTGTGAATAGGGAAACGAAAACAATGTTGGAATAGGCTGATTTAAAATCAGTAAATAAAAGCAGCTGTTTGAAGTTGTTGAGGCATTTGGAATGCCAGTAGCAGTCCCTGGGTGAAATGGATCAGTGTTAAGGTGTGCACAGGACAGATGAAGTGGTCAAACAGCGGAGAGAAGAAAAGTGGCAGAAATGTTTTTGCCATTCGGTTGTTTAGTAAGCATTCTATGTAATGCATACTGTTTGCTGTGTATTGAAGTGTTTATGCTTCTATGCATCTCAAGTATGCATGTGCACATAATTAACCGTTAACTTATTTTTGGTATCACCAGGCCCGGTACAAGCAGAGCCTCGATCCTACGGTGGACGAAGTTAAGAAACTATGTACATCACTGCGTCGAAATGCCAAGGAAGAGAGGGTCCTCTTTCACTACAATGGGCATGGTGTTCCCCGGCCAACAGTGAACGGGGAGATCTGGGTCTTCAACAAGGTGTGTCAGCTAGAAGCGTGGTTAAAAAGGAGCATGCACAGTGAAATCTGTTACTATTTGTAGGAGAGCAGATTAATTTTCAGGAATTAAAATGACTTCATGAATGTTTGATTCCAGAACTGACATTTATTCTCTTTCCTTACCCACTCTCAAAGTTCTTTCGTTAGAAGAGGCAGTCTTGTCCCTCTGTCTGAGAAGTGCTAAACACTTGCTCTCCCAGAGCCTTCGTTAATTCTTCTCTTAAAATAGTCAGAGGGGACATTACAGAGTAATTAAAGGTGCCAGCTATATCCAAGTTCCTCTACCTTCTCTGTCAAGTTGCACTCCTAGCTCCTGCCAGATTTGGAGCAAAAGATGTAGCTCTTCTCAGATGCTTGGCTTCCCTGCCTTGTGTCATTGGCTTAGTTGTTAGAGTTTATGTTGAGAGTGCCAGCTAACCCTGAATAGCTATTGTTCATGCTATGGCAGTACAATGCATGAGAGACAATAAAATATTCTCAGTTCCCAGTTTTAAAGTACAGAGTATTATGGTGCAAGTGAGTACAGTATAGTAGGCAACTCTTGCATTAAGGTCTTTGTCACTTTTACTGAGGACAGCAAGACTGGCATGATTGAGTATTTGTACAGCTGCTGGTATCACATATTAATACAGAAACTGCTACTCTGTTACATTCGGGCTCAGTTATGGCTAATTAAGTTGAATGTACTTGGCCTCCCTTATAATTCACGCGTATAGCACCTATGAAAGGTAAATGATGGAGAACATAGTTTTATTCCCCTGTTTATTTACTCTCTTGGTACAGTTGCAATAGAGACTTACTGTCAGTAGCTGGAAGTTGCATCCAGTGGAGGGAGAACTTGCTCCCATTTTTATATAATTTGATTCTGTTTTAGTTTTTGATTTGTATTGTGCCAAGAAAAACACTGTACCCATCTCACATCTTTTGGTTTTTTTGTAGTTGGAAAAGAATCCAGCGCTGATACGAGAGAATTGGGGCAGGAGGGGAATATAATTTTATTCCAATGCATCTAAATTGGAGACTTGATTAGCATTCAGCCCACCATTTTAAACAACTCATTTGAAAGCTGAATTTGGTGTAAGAACAAATCGCGGTGACCTTCTTCTTACTTAATGGGCAATAGGTAATAAATAAGATAAATAATGCTGGGCAGAATGTATTACACATGCAAGAGGAGCAAATTATTGCTCAGTGAAGTTTGTGTTACGCCAAATGCATTTTTAAGAACTGACTGGGTATTTGCCAATTTGTTTGCTATCTCAGTTGGTGTAATCTGATAAGGACTCTACTGGTGATTAGGAGGAGGGGCCCCTTCTGATTTATGGTCCAGTCTAGGGAGAAAGATTTGATCTGCATAAAGGAGGTTGAAATTTAATAGCCTTTTTGCAATATGTTAACAAACGTTGTCTCCCTTTTGGAAGGGAAGGCAGCAAAGTGACTCTTCCCACTCCCTTATTCAAAGGAAGATTTTGGAAAAATATGATAAAAATAGGGAAAACCAATATTTTTTAGAGACCATTTGTAGGGATGTGAGTTTTTGGACTGGGTAGAAGCTAATGAGGCTCAACATGTCTCTTTCCTCCTTTCTTCCCCCCCGTAGTTGAAATAGCAGATCGGCTGAAACATACTATTGATCTTTAAAATCACACTAACATATGTATCCATTTCTCTGTGGTCTGAAATAGGCCTATAATATGTACCACCTGGAAGACCTCTGCATACCACTGGTTGAGAACCATTGACTTAGGGTACGTCTAAACTGCAACGTAAACCTGGGATCAGACTAGAGCCCAAAATCTCTTTTGGTCTATACACAAATCTCTCAGACTCGGGCTTGGACCTAGGTCCTAGGACCCAACCAGGCTGGAGGATCCGAGCCCCGTCAGGCTGTGACCAAGGGTTCAAGCCCTATTGCTTTGCAGTGTAGACACAGCCCCCCTCACCCCCACCCCCCCGACTTGGGTCCTGGAAGTCCACCAAAAGTATCCCACAGTCCCATGGGCCAACTTCCTTTGTCCTTCTATCCCAAGAATCTCCAGTCGACTCCAGTGAAAACAGGAGCAATTCCCCTTGGTGTACAGCAGCAGCTCAGTGAGTCAACGTTAACCCTTCCATTGTCTTCTGACCACTCAGCTGCAAATGCACCATCAGAGAGCCTTCTGTGTTTGCAGTGGAGACTGAACAGCAGATGCCTTTTGCAAAGCACGTTGCTTCATGGTTGTGGGAGCACAGCCAGATTTTGGTAAATCTCTGGTGCAAGGCCAGCAAAACTCTGGACTTTAGTGAGAGTACTAGGAATGACTACGCATACACAAATAGCGAAGAAGCTGGCAGCTTTGCACATTTACCAGACCAGTGGCCAGTGCAGGGAACAGATGAAGTGGCTCAAAAGTGGGTATTGGAAAACCAGGGACCAGAACCACTCCTCAGGCAACTCGCCAATGACATGCCAGTTTTATGAGGAGTTTGACCAGCTGCTGGGCATTGTGAGCAGCTGCTGGGCATTGTGACCAGCATGGAGCCAATGGTGGTGGTGATGGCGACCTGGTCAGCTGGTCCCTTGCTCGCCTCAGAATCCAGCATGAGGACTGATAGGAGCCAGCAGCAGGCACCGAGGGAGGACAGTGGACTCACTCTGTTGCTGGAACCGGTCCCAAAGCAGCTTTGGAGCAGGAGCAGCAGCAGCAGCACATTCTGGGCCTACACTTGAAGGAGCCATTTGATGTTCCCCAGAGAAACCACCCACTGAGGAGCTGATAGAAGCCACCCCCTGAGCCTGGTAAGTTTCTGGCTCCATGTCAATGTTTGTTAATACAGTAATGGGAGGGATTTCTACTTTATGAATCAAAGCAAAGGTTATGAGAAGCCCTTACTAGCAACGTGTATAAGCTAATGGTGCATTGTACGTCAGTGCCTTGGCATCCCCTTCCCTCTCTCTCCCTACCACGTGGAGTTCAAAGTGACAATTGGGAAATGCAAACGGTAAAGAACATCTTTAATGTGTATTGTTACTGGAAAAGCACAGATTTTTGGTAGGGCCATTCCTGTTTCTTAAAAGCAATAACCTTCCATTGCCATGCCTGTAAGTATGCCACTCTGTAACCACTCACCGGTCTGTCAAGTCATCTAGAAATTGTGTGGGTGTGGGGGAGGTGGAAATGTGCTCAGTTTTACAAATCTGGTCCATTTCAGTTATAGGTAGTCCCTGCAGTCCACAGGTGACAAAATCATTTGTCCCAAATATGACTGGGGTCGGAAACTTTGTCCAGAAATGTGCTCGGGGGAAGAAGTCTATGGCGTCCTGTGTGTTTGCATGCAGCCATGACAGAGTAAGCCGTGTGGAAGCTAATGCAGCATCCTGTTGATTTTTCTCATGAATTCTGACCCAATCCTGGATGCTGATAGCTGCAAACTTTTCCTGAAGCAGGAACTCCAGATAGGTAGTCATGTTTTGGGGAAGGACATATTTTCCAGGGACACCTCAGTAGCTGACTAGCCTGTCCCCCTTATTGAAGTACTGTTCAGTTACTATATGTTTGAATAGTTAGAGTATATAAACTGCAGGTTTCCCACCGGCAGCTTGGAATAACTTCTCCCTTTGCCAATCAGGCACCAGAAGAACTATTATGTCCTCCAAAATATGGAAGGACTGCACTGATAGAAAAAGCTTTTGTTGCATAGCTGCTGATTTCTCCCCTCTGCAAAAACCCAAGTAGTTCTGCAGTTTTCTAAAATAAAAACAGCTTTGCATTTTTAACTAACAATTGTGTCTGGACATCTTTTGCTGCAATTAATTAGGCTGTGTCCAGGAGCTTCTGTGGTCTGAAGCCAGGGCCGCCCAGAGGATTCCGGGGGCCCGGGGTCTTTGGCGGCGGGGGGCCCTTCCGTTCCGGGACCCGCCGCCAAAGTGCCCCGAAGACCCGTGGCGGGAGCCCCCCGCCGCCGAATTACCGCCGAAGCGGGACCCGCCGCCGAAGCGCAGCCCGGTCTTTGGCGGTAATTCGGTGGCGGGGGGGGGGTACCCGCCGCGGGCCTTCGGGGCACTTCGGCGGCGGGTCCCGGAACAGAAGGGCCCCCCCGCCGCCGAAGACCGGGCTGTGCTTCAGCGGCAGCGGAGGGTCCCGGTCCCGCTTCCCCCCCCCCGCCCCAGCCTCTGCCTCTTACCCGAGCGCGTCTCCGGCGGGGCCTGAGCTCCGTCCCGCTCAGAGCCGCGTGGTGAGGGGGCGGGGCTGGGAGCTCCACGCCGAGCGGAGGCAGCTGCCCCGCCCCCTCCCCACGCCGCTCTGAGCGGGGCGGGGCTCAGGCCCTGTTGGAGCTCCCAACCCCGCCCCCTCACCACGCGGCTCGGATCGGGGCGGGGCTCAGGGGCTCGGCTGGAGACTCGGCGCTTGATGCGCTGAGGCTCCAGGAGAGGGGCGGAGGCGGAAGCCTCCGCTCTTCTCTTGGGGGCCCCTGCGGAGCCCGGGGCCCAGGGCAAATTGCCCCCTTTGTCCCCCCCTCTGGGCGGCCCTGTCTGAAGCATCCCTCTCACATTATATTGAAGTTCTGTTTGTGAAAGTATCATTTTATGTCTTTGAAATTCCACCAGGACTTTTTCTGTGCTCCTGCACTGAGCTATTTGAGACAATAACCCGCCGTGTCTTGTCCTGTTCCAGGCCCCTTGACTTCTACGGATTGCAGCATCTCCACAGCTAGCTCACATTGCAGCAGAAGCCTGGGCCAATGGACCTTCATGGACTATTCCAAGAGGAAGCGTTTCCATGATGAACTTGTGGTTGAAGTTCTGGAGAGGGCCAACAAGCAGATCCTGTATCAAAGACAGAGGGATTTGTGGCTAGAGGAAAGGCATGGCAAGAGGCTGGAGGAAAGGCTCAGGATGGCTGCACATCTTGAGGACAGGGTTTCAGCGCAGGAGCAGGCACTTGCTTTATAGTTCCTGGAACAGGAATGGCAGCCGAGGGAGGAAGACCAAGCTCAACAGAAACAACTGTTTGAGCGGCTCATGCCACTAATGACCGCAAGAGTAGTGGCTCCTGCTGCATCACCCCCACCACAACCTGAGTTCCCTGCATGCTACCTACTCTGTGCTGCAGTCCAGAAGCAGCTTGGAAGACTCCCAAGGCTGAGTGGTACATGCAGTTGGGTCTCATGAGCAGCTGGACAGGGCAACCTTGCCCCATGCAGCCCTCCATATTGACCCTCTCCCCCGTGGATGCCTGCACCCCACTTCCTACAGTGCCAAGTGCATGGCAGATGGGAAAAGAAGGAAAAGGAGAAACAGGTTGCCAGGGGACATGCCATGGTAGGGGATTTCTGTCTTCTGCCTGGGCTACACTAGTGGGGGGGTTCGAACTAAGATACACAACTTCAGCTATGCTATTTGCGTAGCTGAAGTTGAAGTATCTTAGTTCAACTTACCTGGCCGTCCTCACTGCGGCAAGTCAACCTGCATGTCTCCCCCCCTCGACTCCGCTTACTACTCCTGGTGAGGTGGAGTACGGGTGTCAATTCGGGGATCGATTTATCGCGTCTAGATGAGATGCGATAAATCGATCCCTGATACATTGAACACTACCCACCGATCCGGCAGGTAGTATAGACGTACCCTTCCACATGGTTTCAGTGTTTGTACTGTCTATATGCATTTTGTTATTGTTTTTTTCCCCTGTAAGATTCTGTCGTTACTGGTGTTTTGGTATGGTAATTGGGGCTGGCCTGCCTGGGAATGGATGAATATTGTACTTTTCTAATACATGTTTATAAATAAATCTTTTTATTTCATCAGGAATGTTTATTGCTCTCATTGCTTCACATCATGCAATCTGTATTCAAAGTAATAAAGATAAACACATGATCAGGGATAATTAAGAATTAGTGTGCAAAGACTGTCCCTCAGTAAATTATCTATAGCAATTCCTACTTCAATCACTTCCTTACATCAATCCATACTATGAATAACCCCCACCCCCTCTTTCATAAGTGGTCATGTCATTCATAAGTATATTGCATGGCACTAAACTCCCCACTCCTCCTCAGGCACTGAAACCACGCAATCAATGAGCCCTCCCATCCTGTTCCCACAAGCATATTCATAAAGTACTATTCCCCTTTTCCCATTGGGTCATTCAAGTCGATAAGGTGGGAGCGCAAAATATCCTTCACTATGTTGCCCAGGTGCATCCACTTCCAGCTGTGGTAGATGGACTTTCTGGCGGAGTGGACTGATTCAGTGGCCCCTCAGTGTCATAGGTTCATTCAGGGGGAAATGGCTCACTTCTGGCTTCACAAAGATTGTGAAGAGCACAGCAAGCCACAGTGATACGGACAGCATTGATGACACTGGAATCCAAACAGGTCTGTAAATAGCTGCACTGGGATTTCTGCCTGCTAAATGCACATTCAGCAACCATTCTGCATATCCTGAGAGAGTAATTAAACCGTCTTTTGCCAGCGTGTCTGAAATCAGGGTACAGTTTCATAAGCCAAGGCAAAAGTGGGTATGCGGGGCCCCCAGAATAACAGTGGGGACAATAACTCAGTTTATGACAATGTCATTTGGTGGGAATAGTGTCCTAGCCTGTCCATGAATGTACGCTCCCAATCGGCGAAAAACCTGAATTTTCCCAATGCAGCCTGTGTTTATGTTCATAAATCACCCTCTGTGGCTCACGAGGGGCAGCGTAACAATGGAGCAGTGCCTTTTGCAGTATTTGTACTCATGCTCCCTAAGGGAGGCAGACAATGGGCACGAGTCCAGTTAGTGGCACCACCACAGCTTGGAAACCCCATTCTCTCAAAGCATGCAATTACTTCAGGAATAACGTTTATGCCCACCACTGTGGTGTAAATCACATACCTGATTGCCTCAGAAACCTCCGCCACCACTTTACCCACGGTCAACTTTCCAACATCAAACTGGTGCAATGGACTTGTAGCAGCCTGGGGTAACCAGTTTCCTGACAGCTATAGCAACCTGCTTCTGGACCAGCAAGGGTCTCTTTATGCTGGAGGGTCAGAGCAAGTTGCTCACAAAGCTCCAGAAATGTAGCTTTCTTCTTTTGAAAGTTCTGGACCCATGGTTGGTCATCCCAGGTCTGCGTGATGATTTGAACCACCAGTCTTTGCTTATGGCCCTGCACTTACACTGCACTGTAGACATACTGTGATGGGCTATACTCTGCATTGCAATATGGGAGATCAAAGTTTGACTCCTGGATTCTTACTGTGGAGTCTGAGATCCTGAGAAGTGGAGGGTGTTACAACTTGAGATGTTTGGTGGAATGCCTTTATATTCCTAGCTAGAAGCCCTTTCCAGGAAGCTTATTAGAGAAGCCCTGCCTTTCTCTCTTGCCAGGGAGAAGAGTGAGGTTGAGGCCTTAAGCTGGGGGAGGGAGGAGGAGGATATAAAATGAGGGAAAAATTGGGGGAACCTGAAAGATTGACAGAGTTGGAAAGCTACCAGTGGGGAAGGAGGTAGACAGACAATAATCTGATAAAATACACCACTTCTTGGTTCTGTCAGTATGTACTTTCAGGCTTTTAACTGTGCTCCGTATCTCCCCTTCTAACCTCACAGGTTTCTTTGGTCTTTTTGTTGTTTATCAGTGGGTAGATTCTGGTAAGATGCTAAATAATGAACTGGTGCTTCCTGGACCTTAAATTTGTTGCCAAAATACCCCATTTCCTTGCAGACTTCATTTTAATAGCAGGGAAGCATGTCTTGGATGCCTAGGCGCATATTCAGGGTGCAGACCCTTTATGTAGCATCCCATCCTGAGAGCTTAAACCATGCAGTTCATTCATTGGAACCAGGGCTGACACTCCTCAGATATCCCCTGTTGCTTAAACACATCTCCCAGAACTCCACCCAAAGGTGTGAGCTCTGGTTTCCATCTTCGAGGGGCCACGGTAGGTGTGGCATGTAGTGCATAGATTATTTCTTTTCACTTAATTACTAGGGCTGTCGATTAATCGCAGTTAACTCACGCGATTAACTCAAAACAATCATGATTTTAAAAATTAATCATGAGTAATCGCAGTCCTAATCACACTGTTAAACAATAGAATACCAATTGAAATTTATAAAATATTTTGGATTTTTTTTACATTTTCATTTATATTGTATTAGGTGTTGTAACTGAAATCAAAGTGCATATTTTTTATTATAAATATTTGCATTGTAAAAATGATAAACAAAAGAAATAGTATTTTTCAGTTCACCTCATACAAGTACTGTAGTGCAATCTCTGTCGTGAAAATGCAACTTATAGATGTAGGGTTTTTTTGTTACATAACTGCAGTCAAAAACAAAACAATTTAAAACTTCAGAGCCTACAAATGCCCTCAGTCTGTCTTCATTTTCAGCCAATCACTAAGAGACAAACAAGTTAGTTTACATTTACAGGAGATAATGCTGCCCTCTTCTTATTTACAATGTCATCAGAAAGTGAGAACAGGCATTTGCTTGGCACTTTTGTAGCCAGCATTGCAAGGTATTTACCTGCCAGATATGCTAAACAAAAGTCTTAAAAGAGCAACACTCTGATGTGGAAACTACAGAACCCGAACCACCAAAAAAGAAAAACAATCTTCTGCTGGTAGCATCTGACTCAGATAATGAAAATGAACATGCGTCGGTCCGTACTGGTTTGGATTGTTATCGAGCAGAACCCATCATCAGCACCTGATGCTCTGGGTAGATTGAAGCTGTTAAGTTGTAAGGAAAATACCAATTTTATGTACTAAATTACCCAGTCTGTTTCTGAAAAATGAGATCTTCCAATGGTCCTCTTCTGTAGTTGATTGAAATCCAGTTGTTTGGTACAGTCACTGGCAATTGAATTGACATACTGTTGAGTGTGTCCCTGGGATACACTGGATAACACTATTCCAGTTCTGCCCTTTCTCTAACTGTAGTATTGCAACTCCCTGCCAGGCAATCTGCAAATTATCTATTTATCCTTCACCAGGAGACAACAGAACTTGCAATGGGTCCGTGTGACTCTAAGAATCCATCATTGTATGGCAGTGCTATATTTATGAGAGATTAAGCATTATATATTCTGATATGTAGATTAAAAAGGATAAAGCCTTCAGGAAGTATTATTTCAACCTGATTCACTTCAGCTACAAAGCCAAATCTCAGTGGCTTTCTTTAGTTAAACAGAGTTCAAATTCCACAGGGAATTGATGTGAAACCGAGAATGTGGCACAATTTGGATAAGACACTGAAAAAGCTAATAGTTAAATTAACTTGCTGTTTAAAAAACAAACCTGCCTTCCCCTGCACACACATTTTCTGTGAGTTAAATTTTTCATAACTCTTGTCATGTTGTGCTTGCTGTGGTATAAGTTCCTCTGTGGTTAGCTTAATCTTTCAGGGCAGCCTTGTGAAACAAGCCTAGTTTTTTGATGTTTAATCTAGCCTGACAGATAAAGAGGATCATAATAAATAAATAATCTGAAACCCATCTCTGTTTGTTTATTTAGAATGAAAACCTGGTCTTTTATGTGTTCAGGAGGAAAAAAAAAAGACAATCATGATGTGCCCCTCTGTCTGTTCTGTCCTGCGTTAGGGAATTCAGGGTAGAATGTAGGAAGGTGCCCACTCTACCCTCACTTTTACTAGGATTGCTCACACTTCAGAAAAGCATTCAGCTCTGTAATTTGTAGAGGGAGAGAGTTTTACAGTGATACCTGTCTGGGGCAGAAAACGGTTACAGTTGGGATAATCTTTCCTCCTTTCTCTCCAACTGCAGCATAAGATGGTTCGCTGCAGTGTGATAAAATGCGGCGTTACTCTGGGCAAGCCTTTGAAGGCTTGCAATGCTTTAATTTTTCTCTGCAGCTTGACAAACAAACCATTCCCTACGTGAGGTGGCTGATGAGATAATTATACATATGGAAATAACTGGGGATGGGTTCCCACAGGGTGATCCCCACAAGGCTCTTTTCCTGAATTTTACTGAAAGATTCCATTAGGTTGTGAAATCCCAGGACAGAAACGGAACATAGGAACCTGCTGAAGAAACATTCTAGCTTTCCGGGAATTGATGCATACATAATCTTCAAACGCTGTCTTATCTTTGATATGAAGTGGGAAGAGAAATGGCACCACGCATTGGAAGGAAGAATTATTTCTTTAGAGCTCCAGTTTATTTCTGGATTAGTGGTTTTTATTATTTTTGCAAATAGATGCATGAAATGCAAGCACTATAGCAGAAGCCAGAATTACATGATTAAGCTCTTCAGTAATACGAAACTTGTGAAATCATAAAAACATAAATAAAAAACAAATGTAATCATGTTCAATGCGGCTCTTATTGACTCGGTGTTAAGATCTCCAAGAAACTGGACTGTTTCTTAAATTTTTAGTATTTATTGTTGTTCAATTGATTTATAATCTCCTCTAAAGTTGCTAAACTAAGAAGACCCACATGCCATTCAGTGAGGTTAATCTGGTGTGCTGAAAGATTTGTTAGAAACTGGAGGTCAGTGATCGTGATTGCCTTGAGTATTGAAAACTTTATTATAAAGGGAGCTGGAAGCGACACCTAATATTTAAGTTGCGTAACCTTTTCTATTGTAAAACAATCTTCTGAGCTCTGAAAAGATCTAGCACCAACATTGCTGCAGCAAGGGAAAAGCCCTCTGAGTCTGAAAACTGCCATTTCTTTGTCCCTTTAAATTCTGGTCAAGTTTTGCTGAGAGAGAAACCTTTGAAAATTGCCATTCCCTTTTCTCACTTCCATTGCCAATGTTTTCATGAGGAATCTGCTGAACACCTAAACATCAATCTTCTAGAGCAGCGGTTCTCAAACTGTGGCTCAGGACCCCTGTTTTAATGGGGTCGCCAAGGCTGGCGTTAGACTTGCTGGGGTCTGGGGCTAAAGCTGAAGCCCAAGGGCTTCAAGCCCTGGGTGACGGGGCTCAGGCTTCAGCTTTGGCCTGGGGTGGCAGGACTCAGGTTACAGGCCCCCGGCCCAGGGCTGAAGCCCTTGGGCTTTGGCTTTGGGCACCCACCCAAGGCGAGGGGGCTAAGGCAGACTCAGGCTTCAGTCCCCCCTCCTGGAGTCGTATAGTAATTTTTGTTGTCAGAAGGGGGTCACGGTGCACGGAAGTTTGAGAACCTCTGTACTAAAGAATTACTTTACCGGGAGTGCCTGGGAGCACTTGAGTGGGGAGGGGGAAGCTGGCCTAGGGACCCAGGGCTGCCAGGTGTCTCACACATCACAGATCTGTCACACCCAGGGCTGGCTCTAACTTTTTTGCCACCCCAAGCAGGGGGAGGGCACCGCCCCTCCCATAACAACCCCCCCCCCGAGCGCTACCCTGCCGAAACAAAAAAACCCCAAGCACCGCCCTGCTCTGCCAAACCAAAAAAAACCAACCCCAGCACCGCCCCACCGAAACAACCCCACCCAGCGCCGCCCCACTGAAACAAAAAAAAAACCCCAAGCGCTGCTCCGCCAAAACAAACAAACAAAAAACCCCCAAGTGCCGCCCCGCTGAAACAAACAAAAAAAATCCCCGAGCGCCGCCCCACCAAAACTAAAAAAACCCCCAAGCATCGCCCTGCTCTGCCAAACCAAAAAAACCCCCCAGCGCTGCCCCACCAAAACAACCCCCCCGCGCCGCCCCGCTGAAAGAACCCCCCCGCGCCGCTCTGCCAAAACAAAAAAAAAAACCTGAGCGCCGCTCTGCCAAAACAAACAAAAAAACCCCAAGCACCGCCCCTCCGAAACAAACACCCCCCCCGAGCGCTGCCCCACCAAAAGAAACAAACAAAAAAACCTGAGCGCCGCCCCACCTCACCAACCCCCACCCAAGCGCCGCCCCGCCGAAACAAACAAACAAACAAACCCTAGCGGCGCCCTGCCAAAACAAACAAACAAAAACCTGAGCGCCGCCCCGCCAAAAAAAAAAAAAGCCCCCGGGTGCTGCCCCGCCGAACCAAACAAACAAAACCCCAAGTGCCGCCCCGCCACTGGCTGCAGTTCACCGCTCCAGGCCAATGGGGGCGGCGGGAAGGGTGGCCAGCACATCCCTCGGCCCGCGCCGCTTCCCACAGCCCCCATTGGTCTGTGATGGCAAACAGCGGCCAGTGGGAGCCGCAATCGGCCGAACCTGCAGACGCAGCAGGTAAACAAACTGGCCCGGCCTGCCAGGGTGCTTACCCTGGCTGGCCGTGTGCCAAAGGTTGCCGATCCCTGAACTAGAACATCTCTTGAAGAAGAGTATTCTTCAAAAGGGTTTTGACTTAATGATATCCTGCATTTTCAAATGCAGCTTGTTCTTCCCTTTAAATGGCTTATCACTTCAGACTTTACACATAGGTAAATGTTCATAGAATCATAGAATCTCAGGGTTGGAAGGGACCTCAGGAGGTATCTAGTCCAACCCCCTGCTCAAAGCAGGACCAATCCTTAAGAATGTGCTTAAGAATTTGAGCATTAGATAAGTTAACTGTGTTTGTGGTGGGTAATTTAAATCCCACTGAATTTAAATGGGAGTTATAGGCCTGATTGTCATCCTAATGATGTCAGTGGTAGTTTTTGCAATTAATTTTATGGGGAGCAGAATTGGACACTGTACATGTGTGAGCATGTTGCCCTCTGGCTGCAGTTTAGAAAGAACATAAAGCTATGTGATGCTAGGAAAGATTTCTGTAGCTCAAGTTTTTTTGGAAGTGAAGGATTAGGGTTACAGTCTCAGTTCTGCAGCTCAGTGTTTTATATAAAGAGGGAGTATAGCTGCTCCATAGCTAAGGCTGCAGTGCATATCATATTTTAAGGCTCTTTTTATAAATCCCTCTTGTAGCTCAAAAGAAATAAGACCCACATGCCTTCAGTTTCTAATAGAAAATGCAGCACTTACCAATTGCAGAAGCTGAGTTTATGGGAGCTTCATGTAGTTAGATAGGCTTTGTAGGATTTAACTTCATCAATTAATTTTGAAAGAGGCACAGTTGTTGTAAAGGCTGCAATAAAACAGTGAAAGGGTCTCATTAAACCAACACTAGAGATGTCTGCTGATGGACATCTTTGCTGTAAGCAGCCATTTTAAGTTATGTCCATAAAGTTTCCAGTGCCAAATATATTTGACCTTAAATTAAATTAAAGAGCAACCTATTTCTGAAGTTGAAGCTTTTTATGACTTCTTACTTTCCTTGTCCTGCATCAGTATTGCAAGGGCCTGAAATGAACATACACTGTTGAATGTCAGGTTACACCTGCTAACATGATTCAAAGGAACCTTGAAGCAGATTTTAGAATTTGTAAACATTCAAGCTCAATTTAGCAGGCAAGTAATATGACAGAATCTGTTTGCGTATTACATTCTTGAGTGGGGTTGTCATGTAGAATTAGCAATAGGCCCTGAACACATGCAGACTTTCATTCTATGATTTCAAAAGTAGAATTCATGGAATGCATATTTCAGTGCCTCAGAGACAAAGGCTCTACCATCAGTTGTCATTCTCTTCATGTATATAATGTCCACTTTTTATTTTGTTTCCTCTTACAGAACTATACTCAGTATATTCCACTATCCATATATGACCTGCAGACTTGGATGGGCAGTCCCTCCATTTTCGTCTATGATTGCTCCAATGCTGGCCTTATTGTCAAGTCATTCAAGCAATTTGCGCTACAGAGGGAGCAAGAGTTGGAGGTGAGACCTTAGTGAATTGCCAAAATCTTCCTGTGGCTTCATTTCTCTCTCTGCTGGGCATTCAGGGTCTGATCTTGCTCCCCATTGACTTCAGTGGAGACAGGTTTGAGCCCATTATGAGACAAATATTTAAAAAAAAAAAAAAGTTAAAAAGCAAATTAATTTGGAAAAAATCATGTCACTCCAGTGCAGTCTTTCTGGCTCTGTATGCCATTCTGTTATAGTCAGAATCATTTTTATTGCAAGTACTAATTAAGTGATAACGCTAATAGAATCAGTTTGTGCCTTAATAGTCTTTGCTGCTGAGATGAATGCTGAGGTGAAGCAGAGCCATTTATTTTAGATGCAATTGACCAATACTGATTTGGATTCCAGTAGTGTTTCTTGCTGTTGTACCAAATACATAAATGTTAAACTAAATGATTTAAAACTGATAGACAAAAGGACCTATTGTTGATCACTTTAGCTTGACAGAATACAAAAGTGTAACCTTGTGTTTCTAATGAAAAGACACTTTTCATTATAGTTTTAATTTGAATTTATTGGAGTAAATATGAATTGTGAAGAGGAATATATGAAATAACTTTAAGGTGCTTTCCCGTTGTGCACTAGATGCTTAGTGCAGCAGTGTGTCAGAAACTGGATGTTGTAGGCAAGCAGGTGTATGATTGGATGTTCTCCCTAAGCTTTAGCCCATTTGAAAAGCAGCCTGTTAAAGATTCATTTCTTATACTTCCATAGCACTAAGTCAAATACTTTTAAAACTTTCAATATGTTTAACAGGGAATATTGGTCAATCAGGCAACTGGCTGGTTGTTACAAACATGATTCCATGACACTTATTGAGGGTGTGCTTGGTTTTAAATTTCTTAAATAGAATGAACCCCAGTGTTGAATTTTGCAGTGACTTTCTGGCAAGTAGAGACTCTCTCTTTCCCTCTTAAAGAAACATGCCAGTCTAGTAACAGTTTAAGACAGTTAGGTCTTTCTCATCATCCCATCTCTTTATAAGTAACGCTACCAGTCAGTGCGCAAGTGTTTGCAGGTTCCTCACTAAGGAAGGACATGACACTGAAAGGCCCAGATCTGTATTGGCAGAGATGTGTGTTGAGTGTTACCATTTTTTCAGAACAAAAAATGGAAGAAGTTGCCATTATGCCCTGTGTTCCTCTCATCCTATAGCTTTTTTTATTCTGCTGCTTGTAAGCCTCACTTCTCTCATGTTTATCTTTCAGCCATCACTCACCCTGCCATATTTATTGCTTCTTTGTTTTTCTGTGTATAGATTCTGTCCTTCTGGGTGTTCTGTTTTTCTTTTTTCTTCTTCTCTCTTCTCCCAGAGCACAGGCATACACTAATTTAGAAAGATGCCTCACTCCAGCTCTTTTCTTTCCCCAGTTCTCCTTTGGTTTTCCTTACCTCCCCTTCCCCTGCATTTCTCTACCGACTCTCGGTTCTCTTTTGCTGCCATTGGGCCCTAGAGTGACCTGAAGATATTCTGGGTGTAGGGTAGCTACTGTTCTGTGTAGGTGAGATGGCTAGTGTGCGCTAAGGGGACGGACAATGCAAAACTGCTGTTGGGTGTTGATGGGATTGCTGCTATGCAGGACCTTTCAGCACTGCAGTACCATGGCAGCACAGGTGGGTGGCTGGGCAAGCGCATGTGACCATGTTCCGAGGGGCTCTAGAACTCCAGAATAAGTAGAGTGGGCACAAAGACAAGGGCTATCCTTCCAAACCAGGATATCTGGTTGTCATACACAAGTTGTTGAAACAGCCACAGTTGGAAAGTGTAGTCTCTGCTATCCAACAAAAATGCAAAAAGTTTGTTTGGCTTTCAGGATTTTTTTCCTTCTGCCAAAAACTTGAAAACCCAAACAACAAAAGTGTCTTCAGATGACTCTTCTTTAACTGACAACTTTCTCCCTGTACTGTAATTTATTTAAACATTTTATTTCCCAGGTTACAAGTCCAACTTTTCTGTCCTGGTAACTTAAGTACTCTAGGTGTGTGGTGAGCACTGCTGAGGATTAGTTTACTAAGGGAACAGTTTTTTAATTTTATACAAAGTACTCAGAATAGAAGACTTTCATATGTCCTATCTAGAAAAATATAATACCTGCAGTTTCTTACATATTAAATTTTAATTCTGTATGCAGAAGATAAAAGTAAGAATTAAAATAAAGGTTATTTCAGGTGTCCAGTTGGTGATGGTGTAATTTTACATTATGTTTTGTAATTAGCTTAGTTTTTATCTTGGTGCTATTTTTAATTAAGAATTTGTTTTTCCACTAAGTTTAATGTCGTTGGCTATTGTTCAGATAGTCCACTGCATAAATAGTGGATATTAAAAACACACAATCAGTTCATAGTTAATATCTCAAAACATTTGTTAATTTCAGTACGTATTGTAATTCCAATTTTGAATAAAAATTATTCAATACATTGAGGACTGAAAACGTGAGCTGCATTCGTTTTCTGCCTGTTAAAACTATTTATATATTTGTGTCTTAAAAAATATTGACCTACTATATTATAGATTCATGAAATATTTGACATACTTTTTTTGTCTGTGATAGTAACAGAGATTAAGGGATGACCAGATGGTGTGTTGAGCTAGAAGATCAGAGGAAATGGTATACGTAGTGCTTAAAAAAATGAAAAAAGTAGAAATTTGAAATAAATAAATGGACAGATCACACAGCCTTCTATAAGAAACATAAATGTAGATGTGAGCTCCTGGGAATACCCTCTATTTCAGGATATAGTCATTACTTTTACATTTCTTTTTTAGTGCAAATTCTTCTTGCTGAACGTTGGTTATATTTGAGATTGTCTGAGGAGTCCAGATATTTATACTAAAATTTCATTTATTTACCAAAAAATTTTTAATTGACCCAGAGCTTCCTACCAGGGGCGGCTCTAGCAATTTCGCCGCCCCAAGCACGGCGGCACACCGCGGGGGGCGCTCTGCCGGTTGCTGGTCCCGCGGCTCTGGTGGACCTCCTGCAGACGTGCCTGTGGAGGGTCCGCTGGTCCCGCAGCTCCAGTGGACTTCCCGCAGGCACGCTTGCGGATGCTCCACCGAAGCCGTGGGACCAGCGGACCCTCCGCAGGCACGCCTGCGGGAGGTCCTCCGGAGCCGCCTGCCGCCCTCCCAGCGACCGGCAGAGCGCCCCCCGTGGCATGCCGCCCCAAGCACGCGCTTGGCGTGCTGGGGCCTGGAGCCGCCCCTGCTTCCTACTTATTCACATTGTTAGACAGTGTAGACATGTGTTTATTATTGCTGCTCTTCTATTCACTCTCCCATTTCCCTCTTATTGTTTGTCAAAATTCATTGCCTCTTTTCCTAAATTAGATGCCAGTTGTGCAATGAGCTGTGTGTGGGTGGATCCTTGTGCAGTGCCCCAGTGAAGTGAGTTGGACTCTGTATGGCTGCAGGGGTCTGCCTACACACAGCCCACTGTAAGATTCATTCTCAGAGCTCATGCCACCTGGTGTGTTTGTATAGGGCCCAGCATATTGTGGCTCCAGTACTCACTGACTGGGATCTCTGAGCAGTATTGTAATGTAAATATTATACACACACACGCAATTTGCCGAAGGAACATTATTAATATTCCAAAGTCAAGCACTCAAATGTTAGAAAATGCCAGAATTAAGGTTGCCTGTGCAACCTTAATTTAGCCCTCTAATGTGTATGCATTATAATAGTCTTTAATTACATGATCACATACTATTTTATCCACAGCCGACTCTGGCCTTCCCCTTTGGCTCTTCATCTGATCTCGGTCTCCCTTATCTTCCTGCTGTCTCCCAGGGCCGCCCAGAGCATTCAGGGGGCCTGGGGCAAAGCAATTTCAGGGGCCCCTTCCATAAAAAACAGTTGCAATACTATAGAAATACTATATTCTCGTGGGGCCCCTGCGAGGTCTGGGGCAAATTGCCCCCCTCCCCCTCCCCCTCCCTCCACTGGGCGGCCCTGCTGTCTCCTAGTCCCGATGCCGCTGTTTCCATTCCCTGCTCCCAGTCCCAGTCTCTTTCCTTCTCACAACAGCCTCGAGCTCCAGGCTCCCTCCCCTAAGCTCCTTGCTCTAGTTTACTCCCCCCTCAACTCACTCCAGCTCTTGTTCCCCTCCCTCTGCATTCAAACCAGGCAGCTTCTGCCTAAATGCTTCCTGAGTGCCATCTGGGGCAGGGAGTGGGAGGTATCACTGAGGCACATTCCTGACAAAAAAGGCCATCCCCTGAACAACACCCAAATTCAAAGCATGGGGATGCTTGATCTTTTTCAAACTAACGGTTGTCAGAATTTTTTAGCATGGGCAAAAAAAAATTTCTCCTAGCCTCTTCCTTGGAAATGGCAAACATTCTCTGAAATTTAAAACAAACAAATAAAATAAATAAATAAATAAAATTGTGTGGCATGGACACCTAGCATGTAAAAATTTCAGACCATGTAATTAAAGTTTTTGGCAAAATGTTATAAGCAATGGAAAGCAGTGTCTTGCGATGGGAAATATTGAACAACCTTAATAATAAGTTGTGCTGCCAGCTCTCTGTACTATCCAACATAAGCACTGGGAATTATCTAGTGAAGGAAAAGGCCAAGGCATAATTTAAATGATTACAGAAAATTCAGACCTGTCACGCAGAATGTTTTAATATTTTCATTTGTGCCAGCTTAGTTTGCAGTTTTGAATATTGAATTATTATGTTTAGAAAATCAATGGGGAAAAAAACCTAGACTCATTTTTTTTTAAATCAACACTTTTTAAAAAATGGATAGATCTGATTTTCAATTTTCTGAGGCCATGGGAGCTGCTGGGTGCTCAGCACTTATGAAAATTAGCCCACCTATTTAGTTGCCTAAAATGGACTTCCGAGTGTAACTTTAGGCCCCTGTTCTTGAAAATCTATGTGAAGATTTATTGGTATGAGTGTAAGAGTTGTTAGCAGGGCGTTGGTGTAGCAGATCCTTTTATGATACAGGTATTTGGAATCTGGTATCTGCCACTGGAAGAACTGCCAGAAGGATGTCCCTGTCATCCAACAAAGTGGATATTCACCCAAGAAAGCTCATGCTCCAATACGTTTGTTAGTCTATAAGGTGGCACATAACTCTTTACCCCTATCATAACTGTTACTGCAGGAAGTGTAGAGGTAATGGTGGAGTTGTTCAGGAGGTAGCTGTAAGATGTTACAACTCCTTCAAGAGTTACAATTAACCCAAACAAATTTTCTGTACATATATTATGTGCCTTCAGTTCCCACTTCATAGAGTGAAACAGTAATTCATAATAAGTTAATACATTTCATCTATTTAAATAAAAGTTAACGTTAATGCTTTTCCAACCTCTGCTTTCTTATACTGGAAGATGTAGGGTAGTGCAGGAGAAAGGAGGTTATTATGCAATGCACCTTAGATAAAGCTAGGTATTGGAGTATTCTGAGATGTTTTAGGAATGAGTTGTTAGGTTACTTTCCTGGGACTATAAGAATTCTGTATCTGTGTGTTTGTTTACTCGTTAAATATTTGTCTTCAGTTAACTTGTCTTGATCCATAGAAATTCTCCTTGTAAGCCTATGGAAGTGTATATTAGAGGAGATTCTGTTTGCATCCATTTAGTTCTGTCTTGTTGATTTTTTTTTTATGCTAGTTAAAAACCATGTGTTAGCACGGTCACTGGCTCTTGCTTTGAAGCAATGCTTCACTCTAGTGTCTCAAATCCTGCATTAACTCTTACAAGCCAACATCCCGTTAGAAGAGTTGTGTTTGAGTTTTAAGCCTCTTTTCAAAACCAAAGCCTATCTTGACATAATTCTTTCTGTTTGACCCAGACTAAAGCAATGCTGTGTGCTCCCTCTGGTGGCTCCCTGATGTGTTACATAAGTGTCAATTTTTAGGGTTATGTTGATAAGACTGAAAATGTTGGTGCACCAATGGACAAGTGCAATGGCACCATGGTTTCAAACTTAATTTAAACTAAACATAAACTCTCCTCATAGTAGCTCAATATGCTACCTTTGAACTTTCTGTTTACCTTAAACTTATGTTTGTAGCAGTTTACCTCTGGTTCAAGTTAACTGACATTGGAAGAGATTTTGCATGGGGCAGATTTTTCTGAAATGTGAATCTGAAAATCTGTGTTGCCAGTAACCATTTGTGTTGGAGAATGTGGGAGATCCCGCAGACAGAGGCCTTTAATAATCAATGATTAGTTCCTGTAATATGTGCAGCATTATGAGATTGCTTCATTATTCCATTTCGTTGTGCTCATGAGATGATGTAGATGTGTGTGTTAGGGATTTGTGTATGTATTCTGGGCACTTCATTCATAACCAGAGATGAGAGTGAAAACTTAACTTGTCCAGCTCTTTCCTCTTGCAGTGGCAATGTTTTACGTCTGGTGGTAATGCTCTCTACAGCTGCATGGCACCAAAGGGCTTAGCGTAAGTCCATAATTGGCCTGTTTCCTTGTGAGTATGAACAGCGTGAAAATACAAAGTACTCACTAAAGGAAATACATTAGATAGAAATGGCAAGTGGGGGATAGATTGGGAGTGGCAGAAGAGAACATAATCAGGAGAGAAGATGCAGGCTAGATTAAAGCAGTCCAACTTTAGCCACACTCCATTTTTTCCTCCATCCTTCCATCCACTGTTCTCATCTGTTTCCCTTCGGAAGAGAAAATTGGGGGGCTAAGTGCCTGTAGATGTCTGACTGGGCCATTAAACCATTTACCAGGGCATTTTAGGCCAGGAAGTAGAGCACATTTAATCTGAAAGCATAAAAAATTTAGTTAATGGTGGCTGTGGCCAGTATGAATCATCCTGAGAGGTAATAGTCTGAATTCATATTCTGTCAACTACCTTCATATGTTTATTGTGTTGCTTGCAACAGTTAAGCAAACTCTAGATGTGTTTGCTACAGGAGCTAAACAGGCAAAACAAATGATAGTCTCATTACATTCCCAGGAGAACACTATTTTTTGCGTTGCAAGGTGGGTGTTTTACATAGACTGTGACTGTGGTTTGCATATGCATTAAATAGACAATTCTGGCAGATGATTTCTTCATTTCTGATTTACTGATTAGAGAGTCACCGCACTGGCTGTGGAAAGAGAACCTTAATTTGGGTGGGTAATAAGGCTAAATGTAAACACGTACATCTAAGAACAAAAAATGTAGGCCATACAAGATGAGACACTCTCTATTCTGGGTAGTAGTAACACTAAAAAAGATGTGGGTGTCATGGTGGATAATCAGCTGAATATGAGCTCCCAATGTGACACTCTGGCCAAAAGGGCTAATGCAGTCCTGGGATGAATAAACGGGAATCTCGAGGAGGAGCAAAGAGATTATTTTACCTCTGTATTTGGCACTGGTGCTACTGCTGTTGGAATTCTGTGTCCAGTTCTGATGCCAGCAATTCAAGAAGGATGCAGATAAATTGCAGAAGGTTCAGAGGAGAGCCACAAGGGTGATTAAAGCAGGGGTTGGCAACCTTTCAGAAATGCTGTGCCTTGTCTTCGTTTGTTCACTCTGATTTAAGGTTTCACGTGCCAGTCAGTTGTACCTGTGATTTTTAGGGAGGGGGAAAGAGATGAGGACTCTGTTAGGTCTTTCCAATATAGCCTCCTCTCTTAATTTACTAAAAGGCTAGAGTTTGTTTCAAAAGTCCCTTTCTTTTTTACAGTATCTTAAATGGTTTGCAAAGCACTGAATGAGTAGTGCAGCGACTGTGCAAGCAAAAGGCACGGCCATTCTGTGCTCATTGCTGGCTTGCCCACCATCCAGGACATTAAAGACTCTTCTTTAGAAAAGGAGGGCTGCTAGGACGCTAGGGTACTTGACTGTCTTCCAAAAGTGTCTTGTATCAGAGGGGTAGCCGTGTTAGTCTGGTTCTGTAAAAGCAGCAAAGAATCCTGTGGCACCTTATAGACTAACAGACCTTTTGCAGCATGAGCTTTTGTGGGTGAATACCCACTTCTTCGGATGCAAGACTTCTTCCCACTTGCATCCGAAGAAGTGGGTATTCACCCACGAAAGCTCATGCTGCAAAACGTCTGTTAGTCTATAAGGTGCCACAGGATTCTTTGCTGCTTTTACAAAAGTGTCTTGGGATTGTTTAACTTCCACATGGATGGGCAATTAGGACCTTGGTTTAATACCTCATCTGAAGGACGATACAAATAACTCTGCTAAGCAAAACAAGTTTTAATCATATCCAAATAAATACAGAAATTACGTAGTGTCTTGTAGATAAAAAACATCCATTTCTTTATAAATAGCGTTGAAGCCCTGGCATGTTATGCAGTTTGACAAATTCATGTCCTTGGTTTAAATGCCAATTTTAATGATTGATACTGTGCCTTTCTCCACTCCCATTTTGTCACAATCTGTCCTGCAGAAAGCTACATTCCCCGCTCTCCCTAGGCATCTTTCAGATATGGAAGCCAACTTGATCTTTAGAAATTAGATCTGCTGCTGATGGTGTCCTAGGATAATGTCATACCTGGCAACAATGGACACAGTAGTGTTAGTAGCCAGTGAGAACATGCTCAGTTGTAGTGTGTGTAATGGGCTATTTTGGAAGGAGTTGACCTGATGCCAGTATAGGAACATGGCAGGTGAAATGGTGCCTACAAGGCAGGGACTAACCTGTTCAGAAAATACCCTGGGTGTGTATTTCCTTCAGCCGTGATCTCTCCCTGTGGTTTGTTCTGAGAGTAAAGCACCCAGCAATAGCTCTTAATTATCTAATTAACTAGCTGAGTGTATGTAAATATACCACAATTCTGGAGAACTAAGTAAGGTGCTTAAGTGCACCATACTAACTGTGGCAAAGCAATAGGTTAATTTTGATGAATTTTCCTTAGAATTGTGACAGTTGAAACATCTAATTATGGGTCAAAGGAGAAATAGAAAGGGGGGGGGATTATAAGGCCTTCTTTGAGCTGTGCTGAAATGAGGGATGAAACGTCACTTCTCGATGTGTTTTTCTACAGACTATATAATCTTTTTTTCTATTTTCAGCATCTTTTATTGTTTGAATTTCACAGCATTTTACCTTAAAGCATTTTACCCTGTTTTGTTCTCTATTTGTGTAGGAATTAAATTCTGCTGTGGGTGTGCATGTTCCTTTTGCCTCAAATAGGGTACATGACTAACTACTTCTAATCAGAGCTGAGGAACTTCTGTTTTGTTTTGTTTTTTCTCTATCTTGAACTTAAATCTCCAAAAATTAGCTTAATGCCAGAGCAGCAGGATGATTTCTGGCAATGGCATGAAGTATCATGGGGAATTTTCCTAATCCACCATCTGCTGGAAACAATTACTTCTTTTTTGTAGCTGCATTAATGTCTTCTGCAGGGATGAGGATTCTGACAACTGTAGAAATTCTGTGAAACCAGAAGGTCTGGCCAGCATTTGAAATAACTAAAAACTACAATCTCCAGCCTCCATGTTAAGGCAAAGGCCTTCCGTTACTTTAACTTAAACATGCCTATTAATTCATAAAGACCTGTTTTCCTTGCATTTGCCTGCCTGCCAGCCTCTGATTTATGTGCATAAAAGTTTTGAATAACAGAGGTTTAAAATAGACTTATTGTCTCCCTTTGTGTTAATTACAAGTAGTGAGACTTACAAATCTGTTCCTTTTTCCTTCTGGCAAGTGCACCATTCACAAGTGGCAAAACTGAATACAAGTTAACTTGGGCAGCTATAGTTTGTATCCAAAACAACTGATTTGCCATTTCACAGAAGTGTCTATGGATTTCGGTTTAGCTGATAGCTAAAATCTCTATAAGGTAGCAATATTATTGACTTGATAGACCATGGATTTTCCATTGTTCTTTTTACCTATTATGTCATCCCCATTCTCAGTAAAGACAGTTGTTTTTTGTTAGCTGAAGTTTGTGATCGGAACATGCAGCTTAGTATGTGTACTGGGGAGGTGGCATATGAGGGAAGATGGTGACAGCTCAGAAATTAAGGAAATATGAGCCATTATTCTCAGGGTGTTAGGGGTAAATTCCTTGTACTATAACAAAGCCCCGGCATCTTTCTAAGCAGGTCTAGGGTCAATTATTTGCATGCCATAATTAAGGTTAAGATTTTGTCATGGTTATTTTTAGTAAAAGTCAAGGACAGGTCGTGGGAAATAAGCAAAAATTCATGGGAGCCCTGACCTGATGGCGACTCTAAAAGTAGCTGGGGGGGAGGAGAGGGGGAGTAATGACAGCTGGAGCCACATGAGGGGGGACTAAAAGCCCAAGCCCTACTGCCACGGGTGGCGGGGGGGGGAGGAGGAGAAACCATCCTGGCTCCAGCCGCAGCCACCAGGGGCGGAGGAGGTGGAGGGGGCACACAGCCCCAGCTGCGGGGGGAGCTTAGCCCCAGCCTGAGTCCTGATGGTAGCTGAAGACAAACAAGTCACGGAGGTCCAGTGAAGTGATAGAATCCTCCATGACTAAATCGTATCCTGAGTCATAAAGACAAGTTTGCAGCATGTGTCTGTGTTTTTGAGATAGGCTCCTACTAGTCAGCTGAAGCCCATCTCTTTCTTCATGGTTGGTTCTCAATAGGAATGATTGTACTGAGGGACTGAATAGCCCAGGGAATTCCAAAGCTTTCACCTCTAGGACATTGCTTTAAATCTGACCAGGATGTCAGTTACCAAAATTTGATACCCTATATTGGCTTGATTGTTGTTTGTGGTCCAGATTTTAATGGCCAAGAGTTCATGTTATATTTCTCATGATTAGATCCCCTTATTGGGCATCTCTGTGGCGAACTCAAGGATTAAACAGACCAAAGAGGATGAGCTACTCTCCAGATTTGAGAGGCATTGATGGGGAGTGACATGAGAGAAGCTTGCCCTGCTGTTACCCATGCCATGCATACTACATGGCCAGAGGATTTCAGTATTCAGCACATTTCAGCCAGCATAAAATTCACTTAAACATGTTCCTCTAAAGAGCCCATGTACTGAGGATGCCCAGTGCATACATCCTTCCTTAATGCATTAATTATCATCGCTAAAGTTGTTTGGATGCTCTGTATTTACAAATCTATAAAGGGCAAACCTCCTCCATCCTGTCCACTGCCCCCAAATCCCTTAAGAACATAAGAAAGGCCGTACCGGGTTAGACCAAAGGTCCATCTAGCCCAGTATCTGTCTACCGACAGTGGCCAATGCCAGGTGCCCCTGAGGGAGTGAACCTAACAGGCAATGATCAAGTGATCTCTCTCCTGCCATCCATCTCCATCCTCTGACGAACAGAGGCTAGGGACACCATTCTTACCCATCCTGGCTAATAGCCATTTATGGACTTAGCCACCATGAATTTATCCAGTCCCCTTTTAAACATTGTTATAGTCCTAGCCTTCACAACCTCCTCAGGTAAGGAGTTCCACAAGTTGACTGTGCGCTGCATGAAGAAGAACTTCCTTTTATTTGTTTTAAACCTGCTGCCTATTAATTTCATTTGGTGACCCCTAGTTCTTGTATTATGGGAATAAGTAAATAACTTTTCCTTATCCACTTTCTCAACATCACTCATGATTTTATATACCTCTATCATGTCCCCCCTTAGTCTTCTCTTTTCCAAACTGAAGAGTCCTAGCCTCTTTGATCTTTCCTCATATGGGACCCTCTCTAAACCCCTAATCATTTTAGTTGCTCTTTTCTGAACCTTTTCTAGTGCTAGAATATCTTTTTTGAGGTGAGGAGACCACATCTGTACACAGTATTCGAGATGTGGGCGTACCATGGATTTATATAAGGGCAATAATATATTCTCAGTCTTATTCTCTATCCCCTTTTTAATGATTCCTAACATCCTGTTTGCTTTTTTGACCGCCTCTGCACACTGCGTGGACATCTTCAGAGAACTATCCACGATGACTCCAAGATCTTTTTCCTGACTCGTTGTAGCTAAATTAGCCCCCATCATGTTGTATGTATAGTTGGGGTTATTTTTTCCAATGTGCATTACTTTACATTTATCCACATTAAATGTCATTTGCCATTTTGTTGCCCAATCACTTAGTTTTGTGAGATCTTTTTGAAGTTCTTCACAATCTGCTTTGGTCTTAACTATCTTGAGTAGTTTAGTTTCATCTGCAAACTTTGCCACCTCACTGTTTACCCCTTTCTCCAGATCATTTATGAATAAATTGAATAGGATTGGTCCTAGGACTGACCCTTGGGGAACACCACTAGTTACCCCTCTCCATTCTGATTACCCTTCCTGTAGTTATTTAAAATATCTGTTTTTAAAAAGTAGTTATAACATGAGATACTTAAAAGATAAAGTTTAGGTTATTAGAGAAGTGCAGTGAATATGATCAGAAGTCCTAGGATTGGTTTGAGGATTGGTTCAGCTCCATCTAGGATGTAGGGAGATGACATCCATCTTAGCTGAGGACAGCCTATTTGGATTGAGAACAATGGGAGGTGGCAGCCATTTGGGATAAAGGCAAGAAACCTGTATGAATGATGCAGCAGCTCCTGAGATTGAATTAAAAAAAACAACAAAAAATCTGAAACCCCTCCACAACTTTCCTAATGCATCTTTTCTATGCTTCTCTGCAGCAGAGGTGGAAAGTTGTACTGAACTGTGTAGTGGGTGTGTAACATGGATGTACCTTCACAAAGGGCTCTGCTGAGACCACCAAACTGATTTACACTTGTTGATATAAACAAGATTAGAGACTTAGGTATATAAATATTGCAAAGGGCTAGTGTATTGCCTAACTCAGTGTGAAAAAAGTGAAATCCTTCAAAAGCCATTAATCTTTGGTCATTAGGATAGCAGATTTGGATGGATCACTTTTAGAAGGGCCCCACTTCCTTTTTGTTTGTAGTTCAAGTTGTTGATAGGTAAGGCTCAGATTTTGTCACAGATATTTTTAGTAAAAATCACAGACAGGTCACGGACAATAAACAAAAATTCACAGAAGCCTGTGACCTGTCTGTAATTTTTGCTACAAATATCTCCCTACTGCCTGCAGGGGCTAGAAGCTGTGGAGTCCCCCTGCTGCCCGGAGGCTAGGAGCTGCTGGGGGCTCACTGCCTGTTGACCGCTCCAGCCCTGGGGCAGAAAACGTCATGGAGGTCTCTGGAAGTCACAGATTCTGTGGCCTCCGTGACATAATTGTAGCCTTATTGATAGGGCAGTTTTCCAGTCCTGTTCACTCAAGAAGCCTCACACACATTTGGGTCCAGAGTTTTGGATGCTTGAAAGGGTGTTGTAGACACACACAAGCTAGTGTTTGTGTCTCTACCTTTTTAAAAAAGACACTGGAAGGAAAACCTACACTGTCCATATAATCATTTCTCTGAAAAATCTCCCATAGCACGCACCCTTAATTGCTAGTGCCATTGTAATTCTAAAAACACACCTGGAATTACTGGTGCACAGTATTTCCATTTTACAAGATGATGTCTGGACAGACAAATCAAAGGTAAAATGATACAGCTAGATTGTCTATACTTGAAACATTGCAGCTCTCCCACTGCAGCGCTTCAGTATAGACCAGAGGTCAGCAACCTTCGAGACGCAGCCCATCAGTGTAGACCAGACCTTATAAACTCCTTCATACCAGGCTTTGCCGTTCTTTTACCAAAATCCTGCACATGCTCATATGGCATCCTACTATGCTGCTTACCCTTCGTTTCTTTAAAAATTGATTCCCACAAAGGACCTGGAGTGAAGGAATTGAATAGTACGTATGCAAACCCTATTCCCTGGCGGCTGCTGCAGGAATGCTGTTAGCTTAATGTATTCCGCCAGTGCACGACTAGTGTGAAGGCAGCACTGACACATCTGTTAACTCTACCAGTCTCTCTTTGTGACTCAGATTTGGTGGCCGATTGTTCCCAAACCAATCATAAGTTTTAGCAAGGTTGTCACTGTAGACCTAGGAACTAATTTCTTGTTTAGAGCAGTCTGGCATTGCTGACGTTGTTTTAGCTCATCTGGTTGATGCAGAAAAAAATTGCTTTAATACAGTTGCTCTGGTGACTGATGTTCACTGCTCTGGACGGAAGTTGCAACTCAGGGGTATTTCTGGTCAATCCTGGGGAGAGACAGCTGCCTGTCTTCCTCCTGTCTGTCCCCTGCCCATATTCTAATATTGACTTGCATGCTGCACCCGCTGGTACCTTTGCTGACCTTACACCACACACTCCCCTGTCTCTCATTCACCCCATAAGAGAGCAGACGTTTCCTCTTTTAATTTAGGTGATTCTTTTGCATTTCTCCTTTCCTTCGGTAATACTCCTCCTCCTCCCTTCAGCATGGCCTCTATTCAGAAGTAAGAGTTCTTGTGGAAGCAGTGTGGGGAGTACTGGGGACTGTAGCAGTAGATACTCTGAGCTCCATCTAAAGCAGTCAGTCGCCTTTCTTCTGTTCAGTTCTCAGCTATTTCCCCACTTTGTAGTTAGTGAGAGTGGGCTTCAAAAAATATATTTTTTGTTAAACTTTTTTCTCAGGTAGCACAATAGTTCATAAGACTTATTTCTACAATACTTGATTCAAAGGTGGCAGAATCTTGTGGAGTAAGAATCCTGTGAAGTGGTGATCGGCAGTTTAATTTGTGTGTCCCAAGTTGCTGGTTGTATTACTAAATATTGCAATACTACAAATGAGACAGACTGCAAATGTACACTTGAACTGTTCACTCCTGACATAGCTATATCAGTGCCATTACTACTTTAATCATTACTGAATATGGTGATGCATTCAGCCTTGGTAATTCTTAGCCGGTTGTTTTCAGATTTATTTTTCTGGATGGTTAAATCCTCTGATTGATGCCTTTTTCTTTTGATCTATCATCAAGGTTGCTGCAATTAACCCTAATCATCCACTTGCTCAGATGCCTTTGCCCCCATCAATGAAGAACTGCATTCAGCTGGCAGCATGTGAAGCCAATGAATTGCTACCAATGATCCCTGACCTGCCGGCTGACCTTTTCACATCATGCCTTACTACACCAATCAAAATTGCTCTGAGGTGGTAAGTGTCTCACCTGTTATGTGGGGGAAAAGCATGGTCTGCAAACCTTGTCTGTTGAATTGATAGACTTGTTGATCCAGATATTTTATCCACACTAAAGTTCCTCTGCAGTACTGAATTACAGGGATTTGAAGAGCACACCTGGGACAGCATCTTATTAGTCAAAGCCAAGAAGGTGAAAATATTCGTATCTTGTTTATTACATTTTAGATTCCAGCTCGATACTTGGGTTTGCTCAGATTAAGGGATTTACTCTAGTGGAAATTAAAGGTATCTGCTTTTTCACAGGGCAGAAATACCATACAAGACAATGCAACTTTATTTTGTAAGTTATCTTTCATACAAACTACATCCCAAATGTTGCGATAAATAGTACAGTAGTATTAATAGCACAGTGAAAGAAATTAAGAATTAAAAACAAGAAATATGTATTGAAATGACATAGAAAGTTGAAGAGGCAGAGAAATACAAAAGCTTGGTCCAGACAGTAGCAACTGTACAATAGCAAAGTTCTTGCACAACGTTAGAGAGATGATGTGGTGGAACAAAGAAAATATCTGCACTGGACAAGTGCATCATGCGGGGAACTTCTATGAGAGCTCAGTGCCCTGTGAGTGCTGAATGCTCTGATGAATTAATCCACATGAACTGGGTGCCCACCAAAGAACAGAAGGAGACCACCAAAGCTCATTTCCTTGATTCTCCGCTAAGATTCCAATTGCAGCCCCAGAATGAAAAGCCCAATGCCCTTTGATGAATTGAGTTGAAATCAATGTATAGTTAGGAGGACTGGTCGTTAGTATGTTCTACTTTGATCTTTGGTTTTGGTATCAGTCCTTAACCTATTAAGGAAATTAGGCGTCTAGCTGTCCTGTATCATCCAGATAAATGCATTTTGTCTAGAAAACAGCTGATAGTGCCCTTGTCCCATGTGGCCCTGATTTGATCCATGTGGTTCCCTGGCATTTTCTTCCCACTTACATCATTGTGGAGTCGCAATTTATTTTTTTGTTACGGAAGAGCCTGCTGCTTACTTTGAATGGCTGACATTCTCAGGCTTATTTGCGAGGGTGGTAGGGAAACTGTTCACTAGAAATGCCACTGTAATGGCTTAGCCCAGCCAACAGGAAGTGTGTGATGGATTTGGAGCTGCTGTGTAACAAGTAAAGAATTTTCTTTGTCTGGTTTTACTGTTCTAAGGAGGGGTACTGTATTACTATAAGGGGTTAATTCAGATTTAGCTTCAGACTGCCACTCATTTACCCACTTGAGGAACAATACTAGACCCATCCACTTTGAAGTCCCATCTCCAAACCCTGTTGAGTTCAATAGGGTATCCAGGGGTAGGATCACAGCTGGTCACTACAAGAGCACCCAAAGCCCAAGAAGCAAGACTAAGAGCTTCTGGGGAAGACAACATAACATTCTTAGGGAAGGGTGAGGGCGTTGTTGGGAGCTGCAGATGAGAAGTAGGTCTCACAGACAACGACCCCAGAGGCCAGGGGTCTGGAGCAAAGATGGACTTTCCTAGTGTGTCTGCCAAGAGATGGCAAGCCTCTAGGTCAGATACACGTGCATATAGGCCTTTTATTGTTTTAAAATCCTTTGTCTTATGCTCTGCTGTGTTCCATTTGGTAAGATTAAACTTTACTTCATTTTAAGAAAGCCAAAGGTCTCTATATTAACCACTGGCCACCGCTTCTGAAGGGAAGACTTTAGGGTGCCAGGTCCAGTTGGGTCTGTTGAGTTGAGACACAGGATACTATAGCTTGAGTTCCAGTCTAAGTGGGAAAACCACAGGTTTTCCCCCCAGGACATGGGAAGGCAAGAAGCTGAACTCCCAAAGGTGTGACTTAGTGAGACCAGAAGAGGGGACAGAAGTGTCCCTAGCCAGGTGATTGACAAGGTGCTTGCAGATTGGATGACTGGGCTATCTAGAAGCCTCATTACTTTACCTGCCCAGATACTGAAGTTCCATGGATACTGCCATCCTGGATCTGGTCTCCCACTGTCAAATTCAAAGGTTGCCTGTATATATTTTTCTCCCTAAAGGTGAAAAAGAATGTTATGTTGTGAAAAGTAAGTCTCTCTCTGTATATAAGGAAACCCAGAGAGAAGCTACAGATTGTGAACAGAAAAATACAGTTCCAAAGAAATATTTTTAAATGGTATTGCTATTAACCGATAATTGCTGTCCTGAACAATAGGACACCTGGCATGGAGAGGAGGAGGTTTGGATTATACCACTTCAAAGTGAGGCATAGAATGTTGACTGTAAAAATTCATATTCATTGATGCTAAACCCTGTACCCTCAGAAATACATTGATTCCTGTAATATAGTTGAGTGGTATTGGCATGCTCTGTATAAAACATACACAAACCTACATTAAAAGAACATTATTAACATTGCAAAGTCAAGAACCTAGAAGTTAGGAAACACCCTACTTCATTGCATGTGGATTCAGAGGAGGATATGGTCCATATTCTGCAGAGAAGTTTGCTGTTAAAAGATTTGTGATTCTGCAGGTCAATAAATTTGGAAATCCTGTATTTGGAAGAGACATTAAAGCAATGTCTTAAAGCTTTAATGTGTATAGAGGATATGGGAAGAGTACATAAAAGATGATGGTCTTTTGTGTGGAGCCTTTCGTTCTGAGCCTTTAGAAAACCATTCAGCCAGTTCCAGCACATATACTTACATAGGCAAGAACAGAGACTATTTGCAGTTTTAGTCACTTGGGAGCTTTTAGTACACTTGAGTTATTAATGTAATTCAGCAAAATAAATTTGGGGTAAAAAATTTACAGTTTTTCCTTTTTTATTGGTTAGTGTGGGAAGAAAAATTGCTGCTTGCTGTACCTTAATGTCTTTATGCACCAGGGCTCCAAATGATTTCCATGTCTTATCAAGAAATATAACCTACAAATCAACTGCAGTGTGGTTTTTCCCCTGCTTGTAGCTTCCTATAGTACTTCTGAGCATTCAGTGTGACTTCCTATGTAACCTGTGTGTGTGTGTGAAAGCTACAGAGTGAGGTGCATGTTACCTGAATAGGGGTGTGCACAGGAGAAAACATATCTGAGGGCAAACTTGGATCATCTCCTCTACTGGAACCCAATAAGGTTGCAAAAATTCATCACATTTTCAGTTGCGAGTTCTTTGGGACCCAATCTGATGCACACTGTGCCAATATATCAGGAGAGGACTGCCCTCCAGAGGCTCAACCATCCCTCCTTTCCCTGAGCTGGCTGGACTTCGGGAGCATTTTGGAAGCAGCATGCTCAGATCCATTTGAAAGCACCATGTTTTGTTATCAAGAAGTTTCCCCTACCTAATAATATATCATCTTAGGGTTGTTTCTGTGGCATCTGCCATCCCAAAATGCACTATATATATATAGTTCATATATATATATGAACCACTTCACCCACCGCTGAAATATTGTTATGATCATTAACAATTCAAACAAGTACCCAGAGAGTAAACACTCTATAGGATGGAAACTGCAAGCATTATTTAACAGACAGGGTAACTTCCCAAATTTGGCAGGACACCAGAGCAAACAGCTATAAAAGTGAACATGTCACAGGGTTTTTTAATGACTACAAGTGGTAAGGGCCTGCTTTTATATCCTCTGAAAGATGGTACTTCTGGCATCATGGTGTCACCCCCAGCATGTTAAAAAACATGTTATAATAGCATGAGTTAGACAGTGCATCAGTCTTTTCCTTGGAATGCTGTCTCTTTGTGCCACAACCGTAATAATTTGTATGTGATTTAAATTTGTTTTGACAACATCTAATGTATGAGAGGTTAGCAAATAATACAGGGATGAGTATGAAAGCCTGAGTCAATAGCAAACAAACCATAACAATATTTAAATTTAGTTTCCATATTCAGTGTTTCAAACAGCATGTCATTGGGGGCATATTTCTGTAGTTCAGAGAAAACTTTGGGGACTGCAGCTGCAAGTGCATTTCATGGTATGCAAAACACATTCTTGAAGGCTCAATTTCTCCAAGCTGTATGGAGATTTCTGAATAGTTAACTTGTTTTGAATATGGGTGCAGTTGGGAGGGAACAGAAGGTAGGTGAATAGAAAAGATAAGGCCTCGATCCATTAAGATTACTAAGTATGGTCTTTTAGTTGGCACATGCTGAATTTTAAATAGAAGATCTTTTCACAAATGTATTTTTGCTCTGATTGATTGAACAGAGACCGAAATCAGATTTCTGACGTATTTCCTCTGTTTGCTTAGCTTCCTCTTGTTATACTATGATTTTACTCTGTCTGTGCCCACTGCAAAGTGGTGGGATTTCTAGCAATGGAAGGAGATAGGATATCTGTGTTAAACACAAGTAGCTTTGCCATTTTACAAAATGGTGTTTGATACAGAATTGTTTTACCCACTTGCTGACTGTGATCCAGTGAAATCCCAATAACTAGCAGCATTCGCTTCCCAGGCAGCTTCCTCAGTGTGAATAGAATACCCACTGAAAAGAGCCCCCAGAATTCTTGTAAATAAAATAACTTATAATTCTTCCAGCTGGACCGTCTCACATGTGCGTATCTTGGTCTGTCAGTGTCAGAATAAATTACCTTTGGAGTAGAGCTGGGTAAGATTTTTCTGACAAATGGTTTATTTGCCAAAAAATGAAGTTTTGAGTCAGCCAAAGCTATTCACTCAAATAGTTTCAGATCCCCCCACCAAAAAAATTCAGGATAGATTCTCAAAACCACTGGAGGATGAGGTGAAGGGGCTGCTGTCCCTGAGTAGCTCAGAGGTTAGGGCACTCACTTGGGAGTGGGAGACGCAAGTTCAAATCCCTGCTCCAGAGCAGGGATACCACATTTTCACTCCTCCTGGGAAGTGCCTGAAGCTGTTGGGTGTTCTGGCATGGATCTTTCTCTGTCTCGCCTGTTGAAGTATTCTACTGTGTGTATAATAGTTGGATAGTCATTGGGCCAGAGAGAGAGAATGGCTTATAGTGAGTGGTTAGGGTACTTACATGGGATGTGAGAGATCCAAGTTCAAGTCCTTGCTCTAATGAACATTTAGTTATTTATACAAAGTGTAACCACTTTAAGAGGAGAGATGGAAAGAGACCTACCCCAAAACAGCCACTAGTCTGGTAGCTTGGTCACTCCCTTGGGGATGGGAGAGACCTGAGTTCAGGTTCCTGTTCCAGAGTGAGGACTTGAACCTGAATCTCCCACATCCCAGCTGACTGCATTGGACTGCTAAGTACAAACACGCCACCTCCTCCTGTTCTGTGAAACTAGCCCGTCACTTCTGTTGCTTTCTGGTTTTGGTGCCTGAAGTGAATGTTTGATATGTGAATTGAAAATGGTTTTGATTTATTTCTGTACCTTGGTTCTTAAGTTGGCTCCATGGTATTTGAAATGTTTTGCTTTAAAAAAGTATTTTAAATGCCCTTTTTGATGTTGCTTTGTAGTTTGCATGTATGTAAGTATAATGTGAAACGTGTTTTACCCTGTAAATAGACAACCGTAACTATTCTCTTACAGCGTGATTTGCTGTTAATTTTTTGGTTTTTGGTTTTGCTTCCTTATGGCAAGTGTAGCCATGCTGTCCCTTTGCTTTTGCCAGCATTCTCTAGGTGAGGTCCTGTTGCACCACCATTTCTTAATATGTTCTTCCTCACAAGAAAGCTGTCCTCTGCATATTCTGCTTGTCACAAGAGTTAAGAGGTCTGTTTAAACTCCACCAGGCTGAAGTACTCATATTTAAATGTCAGCACTTGTCACATGGCCACATGCAAGCCCATTAATAATATGGGCAATAGAACCTTCAGTGCTTTGGTATTAAATCCTGAATCATCACTTAAACTTCATCTCTGCCAAAAGTTGGTCATGAAGATATTGCGGTCGTAACACAGAATAGAGAATTCTTTACAAATCAAGTAGTGAGAGTAAACTTTTAAAACTCCTCTCTTTCCCTCTAATCAGATGAAAAGAACCAGTGGCAGTCAAGCTTTTGAATGGGCCTAACAGGACACAAGGATCTCTGTGTGTGTAATGTTTCTGTGATTAAAATTCTGCAAAAAAATTAAGTGTTTTAAACAAACTTCCTGAAATATGCAGCCATTGTGCCATTCACTGAATGAGAATCTGAAGTGAGATTGATAAAGCACTGACTAAATATATAGGAAATAGACTAACTTATTTGCATTGACCAAGCTGAAACAAACTAAACAACTTGCCTACTTTAAAAACAAAGTGTTTAATAAGGTAATGAGTTTCTAGTAATACAAGTAAGGAAACTAATTTATATTAATTTAAATCTGACAGTTTCCTTTAAAGTGTTCTTAAATCTATAGGTGCTGATAATGGGTTCTGATGACTATTCAGCACCCGCATGAAGCATTTTCAAGCATCTGTGCAAACCAACTTGCTGCAGAGTGAAAGCCAATTTCACATGTCTCCTGCTCGTCCACTTGTGTCCCACTGCAGAGTAAAGCCCTTTTCCATTCTGCCACTGTTCTTGATGCTGAAGGGACTATACCAGGCAAGTTAGCAAAGGCACTAAGCATTGTTAACCTAGTGAATCTGCCCCCAGGCTTCCTTGGCATCATATAGGTTTATTTTTTGTTGGATTTGCTCCATTCACTCACTAGCAAGGGTTGATGGGTATCAGTACTGTGACTAGTCCCCCATACTCACTTTGCAATTCCATTGTGTGCAAGCAGCAAAATGAAGCTGATTAAATCTCGGAAGTGCTGCCTCTAGAAACTGACATTTTCGTACCTTAGGTTGGATTTCTGTTTTCTGAAGAAACTCCACTAATGCCACTCATTAGTGGATTGTGGGGAGAGGGGTACTTTCCAAGAAGTACTCTGTCTAGCCTGCCAGGTCAGGGAAGACTAGGATTCAAAACTGGGCTCTTGTGCTGCAGTGCCCAGCACTAACCAATAGGCAGCGGTTTTCAAGCAGATCCTTTTTTAAAAAGGAGGGGGAGATAGAAGGAACGGGGAAAGCAGATTGGATTGGTTAGATAAACTCACTGGTATTTGAGGGGCAAAGGGAGAAATCTAGGAAATAACTGGTGAAAACCATTTGACAGGTTCACTTTTCATGGTTCTGGGCAGTACCAGTACAACAGTATTGATTGCCTTGCTTCAGTTTAGGGCAACAGTTTTGGCACAAAACCTATAGGAGAGGAAAGGGATAGTGGTGATTAATCTCTCTCAAAAGATTGGTGAATAGTTTGTGGGAAGCTGCAGTGTAGGCTGCCAGCCTGTAGGACCCAACTGCAGTGAGTTTTTTCAGATGTACAATCACAAGTGTCAGTCAGTTGTTGGAGCTGCACCGTGTATAGTCAGCAATGCAGCAAAAAAAGAAACGAGTGGGTTTTTTTTTTTTTTAAGGAAAAGATAGCTCCACAAAGCCAGCCCCTTTATGTTACATTGGGGTTTTAAACTGAAAAGCTACAAGGCTCCTGTAAAACACATTCCCTGCTCTGGATTGTGAAAAAATTGAAGACAACTAATTTAAAAACATCCAAAATAACACCCACATTGCTCCCAGTGCCAGCAAACTTCTCTGTAGTTGGTTCAGCTCTTGAAAATCTTTTTTTTTCTGTTTAAGAATGTAAACAGAGAGCCAGATAATCTCCTGCTTTATTTCAAATGACAAGAAATTGCCTTCTCTCTTATAAACCCTTCAACTTGTATGAACAAAGAGAGATCCCTTACATATGGAAGGAGGAAAGAAAAAGGAGTGTTTACGTCAGAGGGCCTTTGAAAGTTTCGTGAGGTTTATAAATTGGCTCTTAAAACAGTGACTGAAAAAACTGCAGAGGAAGATTGTGCAAGAACATGGATGTTCCCCTTACTAAATTGAGAGAGGCAGATTTTCAAAGACAGATCTTATTGTAACCAATTACTGTTGAGATGAGTTCCTGTCTGCATCCTGTAAAACTTGCCCATACCAGTATTGCCCTGGCCTCTTCTTTTGTCATTCAGTGTTGAACGCATTCTAAACCAATATGCATTTCCTCACCTTTTGGGGGTGAAGCCAGACTTTAAGGCACCTGCTCCCCTACATGGTGTAAACTTTGCTTGTGCCAATCAGAAACGAACACAAACAGGTTTTGGGCCCCGTCCCCTATGACACTTCTATGATGTCATTGTGGGTACTTTATGGCCTGCCTGCCATGTGCAGGCAGAGAGAGGAGAAAGAAAACGAATCCTGTGTATACCCGTTAAATTAATTATTTTAACCCTCCAGGAATGCAACAGCTGAATTATTCCTAACTTTCTTGAAGATATGGTTGCCAAGCAACAGAAGTGCACTCTTTGCTTCTTATTCTAACCACTAACTAATATTTGTAACATGGGCTCTTCTTATTTCCATATAGCAAAGTTTTAAAATAATGTTAAATATAAAGTAATGCAAAATTCCTTGTTACCGAATTAATACAATACATTTGGCAAATACTAATATATTTTTATCAAATTTATGCTACAAGTTTTAAATAAGGTAATAATTTGTTTATTCAAATGTTTAACCCTTTTACTTTTTATTTTTGGTTGTGTTATTTTGTATAAATATGAATAGAATTTTGGCGCCATTTGTTTTTAATTGTAAGTTTGTTCTGTATGTCATGTGTGTGTGTTGTGTCTATGTTGTGTGTGTCACGTGACTATTTTTTTTTCAAAAAAATTATTTTTATTTTGTTGCAACAAAAGTCAATTTTATACCCTTTTAAAAATATATATATAAGATGTGGTACCACACTATTTTAAAATCATGGTTGGGGTGTAATCATAGTATATTAACACCAATTTTTGTGCAAAGTTCAAAAAGGTTTCAGTTACAAATATATGTACATATATTTCTGCCTCAAGAAATAATGCAATTGCAAACAAAGGAATTCTCTTTTATCAATCACAGTTTTGTTTTTTAAGTTTCTTTTTTTTAATTTGTTATTAAAAAAAAGTGAGGGGAAACCTCAACATTAAGGTAAAGATAATATTAACAAATGTCAATTTCTTGTTTGGGCTTTTTATAAACTTGTTTGCACTTTTAATTATAGTTATAAGAATGTCATAACCAAAATGTTTTAAAATAACAATTTATGCATAAAGCTAACCCAAACAATTTCAAAAAGCATCATAAAAGTATACCCTCAAATACCCTCAAAGTATTTGCATGTATCTGTATTTAAAATTTATTTTGGTTTAATTTTATAGTTGGTTTGTATTTGTTATACTGCTCTCCCTCACAACATCTTTGCCCACTGCTCTCCCTCACAACATCTTTGCCCACTGCTCTCCCTCACAACATCTTTGCCCACAGAGCCCTTAGGAGAGGGTGGACTACAAACTTGGTTTGCCGCCTACTGGGTGCAGGAGGTCAGCGAAAACCAGTCCCTGTCAGCACTGAGTCCAGAAGATTGTCTTGTTTGCTCCACTCAGTTCTCACCTAAATATCCATTACCCTTTCAATTTGTACCAATAGTTTATAATTTTTCTTCATTTAATATATCTAGTGTAAATTGTTCTTCCCCCTATGTGCAGTGGGCTGCTTTTACTGTTTGTAATAATTGTTCTTCACAATTTAATTCTTATGTGTTTCCAGTTCTTAATGCTTCAGGTCGAAGTGATCATAGCTTTCCTTTAATTGAGAGTATTAAAGTTCCAGCATCTCATTGTTGGGTTTTTGTTGGTAATAGTTTAACCCCAGCCCCTACTTGGGTTGGTACTTATTCTAATTGTTCTATGTGGAGTTTCTCTTATGCTAATACCTCCCTAACTTAACCCACTCTTTTTGGACTTGCAAACAGCAGCTTCCTTCCTCGCCTCCTCTATTGTTAGTTTTAACCCTGTTGGTTATATGATGTTACGTGATCAAGTGCTGTTTCAATCCCTTGCTATTGAAATGCTTGCTAATACTACAGGCAAGGGCCTCTTCTTAATTAATCAGCAGTAAATACATTAATGATTCAATATTTGTTACAATCTTCCGCAGATTTTCAAAGACAGATCTTATTGTAACCAATTACGTTGACGAGAACTGTTTTGTATCTTAATTATAATCGGAGCTGTAGCACCGCCTATAGTAAGCTGCCTGACACTTCCCAATATAAGACCCAATCTTCAGTTGCATATAACTGTGCCAAACTTAACCATTTGAGCTGAAATACCCATTTTGGGTGTCTGCCTCAGGATGAATTTTGTTGGAAAGTTTCAGCAAAATGCAATAGCGGTTTACGAGAACAAAATTAGGGGAAACGACATTGTTTTGCCTGTGTTAAAATTTTTTAACAGCAGTTTTATTGAGAGGTTCTAGTGCATCTGTGCTTTAGAGCAAGGCCTTGCACTGTGACAGGGGTACTCCCTAGTGTCAGGGATGTACCTTTTGCTGTTCCTGTGCAAAATTGCCTAAATTTGGCCAAGTTATAAGCATTTGAAAAATCTTTGTTTGCACATGCTCAGTAGAGACTTGCTACTTTGGCAGCTAAACTCTGGGAAGATTTTATGTGCACTAAGCATGTTCTAGCACAGGGATGCAGGGGCTGAGCAGGAATTTCCCTGAAATTGCTGCTCCTGGTGCTGGGCACAGTCACTGAGAGCCAGGAGATTGTCGTCTCCTGCGCTGTTCCACCTGCTGGTATCCAGGCAGCGAGGAAGAGAAAGACTTGAATGCAGAGGGACAACAGTCAGAGTTGGGGATGGGGAGGTTGGTGTGAGTCGTGGTGGAGGGAGTAGAGCTGGGGTGAGGAGTCTGGGACTGGGAGTTGGGCAGAAGACTTGGATTGGATGATGCTCCTGGAGGCAGAGTTTGTGTGGGAATACTGACAGACTGGGATAATGAGGAGGAACTGGAAAGGGAGACTTGGAGGAGGAGGAGAGACAGAACTGGGAAGTGCAGGCTGTAGGGGTTGGGGTAGAGGTCAGGCTTTGAGGGAAATGAGTGCAGAAGGATCTGGGATCACTAGAACTTGGATAAGAACCCAAGATTTGCATCCTGGCATTCCTCTGCTGTCACTAAATATCTGTGAAACCCACTGGCAAGTCTCTCTCTCTCATCCCCCTCTAGTGGCCAGTCCACCTAGAGCAGTGGTTCTCAGACTTTTTAGTACTGGTGACCCCTTTCACACAGCGAGCCTCTGAGTGCGACCCCTCCTTATAAATTAAAAACACATTTTTTATATTTAACACCATTATAAATGCTGGAGGAAAAACGGGTATTGGGGTGGAGGCTGACAGGTCGCGACCCCCCGTGTAATACCTCACGACCCCCTGAGGGGTCCCAACCCCCAGTTTGAAGAACCCCTGACGTAGACGATGATAACCTATTACAGCCATTGGTACTAGCCCAAGTGGCACATGTCTGTTCTGTGGATCTAACGGTCCCAACGTTGCTGATGACCCATGTTAATGTCAAAATTATTCCATGTGGTGGAATTTCTGGTTTTTTCAGTGTGGCTTTTTAAAAACTTAGGAAATTACACACACAAAACAAGTTAAAGGAACATTAAGCAAAATTTTTGCAACAGCAAGTACTCAAAAGTTAAGAAATACCAGAATTAAAGATGCTTGTGCATGTGGGGACTTCCTGAGGTTTACAGGGTGACTTCCCAGCTGTGGCTCTACAATAGTGATCAGAGAGAGAGAGAGAGAGAGAGAACGCGATTCTGACATTGGTAGTTGGTTTTTCTGGATATTCTTGACTAATTCAAAGCATATTTGCATTGATACGCAGGAAGTCCAACAGGGACACACAAAGACAGTTATATGTGCGCACACACCCCCAGAGTTGGAAGGAGTTCTGAGGTGTATCTTTTGTGACTGCATGCGTACTGTGAATCCGCCACTATGAACTATTTTCTTAAAACTGCTTATGCATGAAGTAATGTGCGGTGTTGATGTTGCAAGAGAAATTAATTAGTATCTGTCAACCTATAGAATCAAAGTGCACTGTAAGGCTGTTCTTGGGAGCCAAATTACTGTGTTGTTAAGAGTTTCTGTCAGACTGAGGAATCAAAAAGTATTTGTTACTAGTACTCAGATATTCTTCACTAGTGACCAGAATGTGCTAGGCATCGTACAGACCTATAGAAAGACACATCTCCTCCCCTAAAGGTTCACAGTCTAAAATGTCTTCATTCCCAATTTCAACTATTTGAGCATGTGGTCTTAATAGTATGTAGGGCTTTTAGAAGCTCCTCTTTCTACAGCCTTTCCACTGGGAAGTGGACTCTGACTACATCTTTGGACTCAGAGAAAGTAGAGAAGCATACAGAGCTGTAGGAAAAGAGTCCGAAATGTAACCTGGACACTAATTTGACTGGACAGAAATGAGAGATCCCAGAGTGCTGGGTCAGGTAACCTTTTTTTGTCTCAAGGGCCCTCTTTTCATCCCTGCTTGAGTGCATAAAGCTGTTAGGAGTCTGTTTCCATTCAGCACTCATGCTCTCTCTCCATGTTATCCACCCAGAAAGTGTGGTGGGTTGGGTCTCTTTCCCAGTGTCTGGTAACATCAGGAGAACAAGCTGGCTGAGTCTCAGTTCAGAAAAGGCTGATGGGATGTTGGCAGGTTGGAGGACATAACCAGAGGATATGGCAAAAATATCCGCCCCATAAGGGCATATGTCTGCCATTTGATAATTGTCAGACTCCCAATTGCTTTTAGATATACATGTATCTATAGAGACCCGGCTGGCTTTTTTACAGATGCCCCTGATCAGGAGGTTGCGGTCCTTTCACTCTGACACAGATCTCACTGCTGTCATCCATGCTTTTCTCACTTCAGGATTAGACTATTGCAATAGGTAGGGCTACACCTTAAATCAACTTGGAGACAGAGGCTAGTGCAGAATGCAGCTGCCTTCTTGTTTAAATAGTGTATCTTGCCATAAACCTGAGACTGCCAGTTCCAGGATCTTTACTGGCTGTCTCTTGGTTCTGACCTTCTGAAGTCCTTAATGTCTAGGTATCTGCCTGCCTGAGAGCTACTTCTCTCCTTATGCAGTGATAGCACAGGTGAGTTCTGTGGAGGCTCTCAAGCTGGAGTTCCTTTGGTAGGAGAGAATGACTGGCATGGGCCTGTCCATGATGGCTCCTTGACTTTGGAATTCTTTCTCCCACTTCCATAATAGCCCAAATCTGTAGTCCTTTAGGAGGCATCTCAAACCCTATCTACTGAAGAAGAGTTGAGGTTTCGGTGGAGCGTGGATTTTTATTTAGTGGGCATTAGGGTTTTACAAGAGCTTTGGATATGTGAACTTTTATAGACTGAAATAGAAATAACTAAGACTAAAGAAGACCACTTGCTATATAGCACCTGGACAGTAAAGCTCTCTGAATAGTAGTATTGGAACAACCCAGAATTGTTTCTAAATGTATTTGGCCATGGGAAAGGAGAGCATAGCACTTGGAAGAACAGATCTTTGCCAGTAAAGGATGTTTTTTAGATAACTTGAACATGGGCAGGGTTAGAAGGAATTAGTTTTATTGTTAAGACAATGGCCTAAAACTCTGAAGATCTTGACTTGGACTTTGTCTGTGACCTTGCCCTCAAGGTCACTTAATTTCCAGGCCTGAGTTCCCCATTTGTAAGAAGTGGATGATTAATACTTCCCTACCTCACAGGGGTGTTGTGAGGATAAATCCATAAATGCTCAGGAGGAGCTTCGATACTAAGGTAAATGGATGGATATAGATCAATTAATCTTTGGTCAGAAAGAATGTGATAAATACAGACAGCCCAGCTCTGAGTGGCATTTTGATATAGGGAAAAATCCAATGGGATCTAAAGGGAAAGATGAATGAATGTCTACATTATTCAAATAAAATCTGTGAAATGCACCGGAGGGTTTTTTGTTTGTGCCTTTTGATTACAAAAGGAGTACTGGTTCTTTTGGCCATATCTTACTTTCTCCAATCCTTCTTAAAAAAATTTTCACCTCTGCAAGAACCAGGATAAGCTGATTTCTTCTTTTACTAGCATTATGGAAGGAGAGTCAGGACTTGGTGTCATGCCACCATTCAAAGTTCTGCAGTAACATCAGATCTCTCTAATATGGGCAGACTGATTTTGGAAATGATACACGTGAGGACACTTTGCATGGTTTAGCAGTATAAAATGCACATGAGCAGACTGTTGAACTCCTAAGTGATCCTGATCTCAGCATGATTCCATAATCCTGTATTTTTAAAGAGAGTCGACTCTGCTAAAGTTGTCACTTCTGATTTTAAAAAAAAAAAAAAAGGTACTTTGTGCTGCTCTAACATTATTCTTCGTTTCCCCCCTCATTCAGTAGTGCAGTAGAAATTGGTGGGCTGTTCTTCCCTTCCATGAATTTATAATACGAGGGATTTTTATAACTCATATGAATGCAAAAGATGTTTGTTTCTGACCTTCCAGGAGAAATTGCTGGGAGTGATCCAGAAAACTTGCATGTGTCTTAAACAGGAAAACTGGCCCTTTCAGATACTGAGAGAGGTTACCTACTTAAGAGAAGACCACAACAAAAATGAAAGCATCAGGAAACTGCAAATGAAGCCAAAGGTTTCATTTACATGTATGTTAAAAGTTAAACAAAACTTACAAAATAGTGTACATTACCCAGGGTTTGGTTCCATTTTTGGGAACAATACTGGGTAGCAGAAGAAGAAAGACAAGTGCAGGCCTTGGGTTTGGCTGTTGTAGGACTGGTGTTAAATAAGAAAAATTTGTTCCAATTCCAAATCTTCAGATCTTTACAGTTAGCCTATATTTATCTGTAGCATCTTCCATCCTAAAGGATCTCAAACTCAAAGAGATCAACACGGTGATCTCTGTACTTACCACTAAAATGTAGCTAGCTCTGGGGTGAAGTGCTGCAGCTACATAATATCTCACAGCCACACTACTGAAGAGTTTTATGCAGGACAGAAAGACAATATTGTATCCATTTGCAGTGGTAGGGGGAATTTACGGAAGCCAAATTTAATTGTCTAGTTGAAAAGAAGACAGGACATCCAGAAGAACACCACCACTTCTCTTTGAAGTAGCACCAAAAGATCTTTAGGTAATTGGTATATCTCCAATTATTACCTAGCTCCTAGAACTGGAAGGGACCTCGAAAGGTCATCGAGTCCAGCCCCCTGCCTTCACTAGCAGGACCAATTTTTGCCCCAGATCCCTAAGTGGCCTCCTCAAGGATTGACCTCACAACCCTGGGTTTAGCAGGCCAATGCTCAAACCACTGAGCTATCCCCTCCCTATGATGGTAGGTGGTCAGAACGTTGATTTTGACTTTGTCTTATCTAAAAGATGTGAATTCCTATTGTGCCCCTTAACACCATATGGGGGTATTAGATCAATACTGAATCAGAAGGAAAAGTACAATCACTTCCTACTGCACCTTTCTTTCTGGTTTTCCTTGACGTTTCCCAGCCGAACGCTAAGCAAATCAGACCCTGTTTGTCAGGAGAGATCTCTTGCAATCACTGCACTAAGTGGTAACACTACGATGAATTAAAACACGCATACAGAATGTAATTTTTGCTAAGCATGCTGCTGGTTTTTTTAAAACGTTCTGGATAACAGTAAACCTTTAGAGCTCCCATCACTCTTGAGCAAATTTACAGGGTAGTGTTTTGCTAAAAGTCATTTGACCATTGTGTGCACCTTTCTGCCTTTCCTGTCTAATCACCAGTGGTTACCAAAAGATTTATATGCAGTGACTTTCCCCTCTAGCCCATCCTGATGGATTCCTGCAGTGATATCACAGCTGCTTGTTCGAGACATCGTGTTTCAGTGCAATGGAAGTGATTGTGAGATTGGTATTGCAGATAGAAACAGAATGTTCCGTATCCTCTACGCATATTTTCTGGGCAATCACTACTTTTAAGTGAGGAAATAGAGAGAGACCATTACTAGTTTAAATGGGGGTTTGGTAAACTCGACTGCCTATTTCAGAGTTTGCAGGGAAATGGTGGGGCCTCATTAAAAGAGGGCTCAGAGCATTCCCTGCATTAATCTCCTCTGAAGTACAGTGGCAGTGCTGTAGCAGTCCCAGCTCTGTATACATAAAAGCCGCAAGCGCATGCTGTGCTACTTCCCTTATGCTGAATACCAAACAGATATGTGCTGCAGGGTTGTGTTGGAGAAAAGGAGTTTCCCTTACTAATCAAATGCAATCTGCTTTTATTCATTATTCAGTTGCCTTTGAGAAGCCGAAGGCACCACTGAAATATCTGAAATCTGAAGCTTATTTATGTCTTGCCCATAGTTAATTGCCAAAAGCTCCCAAAGGAAGTGCTTAGTGACAGCTTCGTAATGTATGTCATTTGGGGAAATGCCTTTTACAGCTGACCCTCAAAGGTGAGCTTTATTTTCCTAGTTTAGAAATAGAAGGAAACGCTTGACACAGTGATAATTTTTCCAACGCCACTATCCTGAATACTTGGGGGCATGGGGGAGCCATCTGCCAGAATTCCTTGCAAGAAAGGAAGCTGAAGGATCCGTTTGCCTTGTGGCAAGTGACCTGTGCTGCTCGACAAGAAACTGTGGTTCAATTCTTGGTCTCCTATAGTGTATACTGTAAGGGGCTGGGAGTGCTGAGCACTTGTACTATCTCTCAATGGCCTGCAGCTAGACTGCGTTATTCTGTGATCCTATTAGATTTCACTAACTAAGCAGGGTTAGTTCCCGTCAGTGTTTGGATGGAAGACCTCCAAAGAAAATACCTGATGCTGCATAAATTGGTGGTGGTGAGTCAAAAGGTGACATTCTTCTTTCTGATAAAGTAATGAATGAATGCACAATGGCTGCAGCATGTCGTTAGGGAATGGCCTGGTCATCTTTTGGATGAGACATAAATCGGAGGCCCTAGCCAACGTAGTTATAAAATCCCATGGCACTGTTTATATGAATGGGGGCAGTAAACCAGGTCTCTCAGTCAAATTCCAGCTCTGGCTACATTCTGCCTCCTTAAATTCCCCCTGCATTTTGGAGATGGTGTTTTTCTTCACTGTTGGGCAGTATTGCTGTGCAATTTCACCCCATAGGGATTAATATTTCAGCAATGGGTGTAGGGGGTCTATCAATTTAAGGTCCTTTAGGATGGAAGGTACAGAATATCAGAAACAACCACTAGCTGACTGTGACACCATTGAGCTTTTCTGAGCCTTGCCCTGTCATTGGTTAGAAAGAGGGTGGCTGCAATGCATATTCTGGAAAATAGGGTGTAAAATAGGGAAAGCTGAAGGGTTGTCAGAACTCCACCAGGTACTCCCTGTGCATCAAGGAGCACAGATATCTGGGGGTTCTTGCTCGCTGCTGTACCATGGGGAATTGGGCAGATACTTCCCCCACTTATTGGGGATGAAAGTGGCACAGCCTTGGATTGGCTTGGAAATGGAGGTGGAGGATTCTCTTCCCTGGCGCCAAAGGAATCTCTCAGCACACAGCCCTGCTGCTCAGACAGTTGTTGGAAAGAGGACCTACGCCTTCGGCAGTTGATCCCCTATGGTTTCAGCTGGTCTTCAGATTCAAGGTCCCATTCAATAGGTTTTCTCTCCAATCACAAAGGCTAGAAACTTTTTTTAAAATATGAACTTGTATTCTGCTGGAAATGATTTGTGAAACTCTGCATGAGAGGACTGGGGATGTAGTGGAGTCAGTGGAGGAACTCCCCCAAGAAGTCTGGGGAGAGGGGGTTGATATTTGAGAATTGAGCCACCTATCTTCTTTTCCACCTCAGATTAGCTAGTCTTGGAGTCTCTAGATATGGCAAACCACAGAGTTAACTGGACTCTGTATTTCTCAGTATGGGCAGTTGTGAAATTGTGGTGCCTTTAATTGCTGGAGAAATGGAACCAATGTTTTATATTTTAAAATTATATTACCTAGGTGTTTGATCTTGACACGTTGCTCTCACGCTGTTTCTTCCCTCCCCCCTGCTGTGCCAGGTCTCTTCAGGGAAACCCAACCAACGCAGATCATTCTTTCACGAGCGTACACGAGCTCTGCTTTATTTAGTGTCTTGCTCCCTCTCTCCAGGGACTCTGCTGGATGACTGCAAACCCTTTTTTTCTCTCCGTGTGTTGGGAAACTTGTCACTGTGGCAGTTGCAATACCACAAGCTTGTCACCGTGACGATGGAAATCACTGCACAATCATGAGTGCGACGAATGTTGAGAGCCTTGTTTGATTCTCATTATGCTGCGGCAAAGTTTTCCAAACCCAATGTTATTTTAAAAGCAAAAACACTGTAATAACCGTCTTCCTCATTCTTTCCACAGAACCTCCAAGAGTCCTGTCATTAAATATTTAATTAGTGTGAATTATTTTTCTTCTGTTCTCCACAGGTTTTGCATGCAGAAGAGTGTCAGATTGGTGCCAGGAGTCACGCTGGATTTAATAGAGAAGTAAGCAAGATTTTATGACATTAAAACTACTGCTATCCTGACTTCCATTATTATAGTTGGTTTGATGGGGAGGGGAAATTGCTTTTTAGTCACATTGTCCTCAAGATCCCTTCATTCTGCTTGTGGGCATGCACCTCCTTGGGGTGCTTCTGTTGCCCAAGACTCACTTGGGGGTACCAAGTTTCCCTCTGCTCATTTTTCTTTGACTATCTTACCCCGTTAGTCCTTTGTTTTGCATTTGTTCTCATGCCGATGGGTGTCTCATCATATTGTCTTTACCACAGGCTGGCAGAACAAGCGGTGACTATAGAAGCAAGAATTCATGCAGGGAACACTGTTTAGATGGAGTCTTACACTTGCCCTAGAGCTTTGCTCAGACCTTTTAACTTACAGGTCACGTAGGTCTCATTCGTGATACGTTGTACATACTCTAGCCTGACAACCGTCAGCCCAGAATCCAAACTTCAGTCACCTTTTTGGCAGTCAGTATTGTCAAGCCACCTAACTGGTGGTTTGGGGCACACGTTGCGAGAGCTTGTCAATGGGGATCAATGGAGATGTTAGATAATGCTCATAGCCTTCAATTTCTGGAGTTACAACTTCACACACATTAAGGTCACATGTGAAAGTAGTTTAGTACTCTCAGCCTATACCCTAGCTGACATAAAACCATGTGGCAAAAGCCTCTGCTTAAGGCAGGCAAAGACTGCTGTAGTAGAGAATGTCTAAAGTCAGGCAGTGAGGTGCATTGGTAGAAGTGTATGGGAGCACAGAACTGAAATGGTTCCTGCAGTTCTGGTGTTTAGATGCATTGGCAAAGCTGTGTCCAGGGGAGACTGGGACTGGAATAGCATGGCCAGGATTGGGATGCACTGGCAGAGCTGTCTTGGGTGTACAGTGCTGGAACTCTGCAGGGGTAGCTTTCACAATACTTGTCTGAGGTGTGAATGTCTCTCGACACAGCTATCATTTTCTTTCATGACCTATAAAATCCATTCAATACCCTGTGTGTGTGTGTGTGTAAAATCAGAAAAAACAAGACATGTTTTGTCACTTCCTCAGCACACTGTAGTGTTCTTTCTATCTAATAATGGGATTATATTTTAATCCTTAATGTCATGGAAACCTATAATAATCCTTTCATCCAAACAATACTTGACCATGACTACTGGCTAATGGACAGCCCAGGGCAAAATGATGGACTAAGTAAACTCTTCTCCAAAACAAAGTCCAGGTTATGCAAGCCACCCAAGCTATTGAAAAACTAAATCATAATTCATCTATTGCATTCTTTGTTTTAAAATTTTTTATAGGAAGGTATTTTTTGCCATCAGGTGAGGTAGTACATGTTTGTGTGGATGGTCTCTGAGATCTGCACATGGTTAATATTTTCAAGCTTCCTATTCTTAGAACATTGTGTACCCAAGTTAAATTAGCTTGGAACAATTAATAAAAGATAATTCAATTTCTGAGATGTTTGCCGTGAGAAACGCTCATTGTCAAGATTAATTAGAATAGGCCATGGACTTGGACTTCTGACACGTGAATGTCTAGAGCCAATTATCCTCTTTCAGGTCTCCAGGATTAGTGTCATTCATTCATTCCTTCAGGTGAAAGGCATTCTCTGTGGTGTTCAGAGGGGTTGGGTTGGGGTATTCAATCAGTGGGTACATAGTAGTAGTGTTTTAATGTATTATTTTTTGCTTTTTTTTAATAGGTTTCTGTAGAATACAGTGATTTGCAGCTATCATTCATTGCTCCCAGACTGCCAGTAGCAAATGATATTTTGCAACCGTGGTGATGAGTGTAGGATTCCATCAGCTAAAATACCCAGTTTAACGTGCTGTCTTCTCTCTTGGCTTATTGAATTGTTAAAGTAGATCCGTGTTGAATAACCTGCCCATTTTAACCCCAAATAAATTTCAAAGTATAGTTGAATGCCAGGAAAAGTTCTGTGTAATGTATTTTAGGAGATAGGTCTATATCGGGCTCTTGAGCAGCTTTTAAGTGTTTTAACCATTATGGAAGCCATGCTGACATCACACGTTTGATCTATGTGAAAATGGGTCCAGCATCTACAATTTAGGTAGGAGAAGCCAAAGTGTGATTCTATTAACCTTAACTTCAAAGGCAGTAATGCATCAATGGGTTCAGACCATGTCCAAGAGATCCAGTAGACAAAGAACAGGCTTGTGGTATAAAGGAGGAGGCTGAAATCACTGAGGGTCCCTGATGTGATCCTCAGCTGACATGAAACTGTAACTAGGCAAAGCCCTGCTGGAACGGTTTGAAGACTGGAACCTGCCAGGGGCTCCATGTGGAAGATGGGTGACACCTGGTAACCTTGGCATGCCTGTAGATTGTTTGTTTATTGTTTTATTATATGCTTTCTCTGTAATGTTTTTGTCCTAAATAAATGTGAAGGCTGGCTGGTCACTGGTAAACACATTCAGACCCTGGAAGAAAGCAGAATGGCTGAGGCCGGACAAAGGTCAGATCTGCTGGGATAAGCACAGTGAATTGCTGGGGACTTGCAACCTTAAAGCCCTTGTTAAAGAGAGTGATGAAGGTCCCCACGCATAAAGAGGTGATGGTTGCAGACCGGAAACCTAAAGGGGGTCCATGAGCAGATGACAGAGGGAGGGGGCAGAGTGCATTTAACCCCAGAACTGTCACAGCACTTATTCGCTTCTTTCTGAGTGAGGATCCAGCCCAAACCATTGACTAAAACTGGCAGAGCAAGGCCCTTGGGTAGTGACAGATTATGCAGGAAAACAAAGAGGAATCTCTTCAGCTCATCGGCTGTGAAAAAGAAGCCGATGCAAAACAGGGTCAGAAATCTGTTTGCTAAAGTAAATAAAAGAACTAAGAGAATTAATTCAGCTCTTTCATCCGTCTCCAGAACTATTTTACATTCTCCATCCCCTAATTCATGAGCCATGTTGAGTTTTTAGGTTTTGTTTTCATTACACCAGCAGTGAACACATTTGATTTTTCTTTTCCTGTTTGCAATATGCTTTGTGGATTTTTAACTGAGGTTTTCTAAGTATCACACTGCACATTGCAGCAATATTTATGCTGATCCGTCCTAGCAATTGCTATAAAATCTTCATGTCTTTGTATAGATTTTTGAATAGTATGGATTTTTAACTAATGTACTGTGCAAGGTGCAGGGAAGATGGACCAGAGTTCCTTGTAATCTGTGAAATATCAGAGGGGTGGCCGTGTTAGTCTGGATCTGCAAAAAGCGACCGAGTCCTGTGGCACCTTATAGACTAACAGACGTATTGGAGGACAAGCTTTCGTGGGTGAATACCCACATCGTCAGACAGATGACATGCTCCAATATGATTTGATGATTTTTATCAATTCTTATTTTTAAGATTGCTCCACCAGGAACACGGCCTTCTCCCACACCTTGTATTGCAGAGATCAGGTGTCACCCACCCTGAGGCAGTGCGGGAAGCCCTCTGCAGCTTCACAATCACAGACCTACTCACTCACTCGCATGACAGCAGGGCTGCCGAGGGTTCCCTGCACGGCCACAGGGCTGGTGACTGCCGAACATGTCATTAATGATAACCTATTGCAAATATGTGAGTACCTCAAGGTGAAATGGAGGAGAAAAGTTGTCTCCTTTGAAAATCGGTTCTGTTTCACTGCTAGGTGGGAATACAATGTGTGAAGCCCCTAGCTCAACTTGAAAATGCAGGAAATCTAGGCTGTGTAACTGGGCAGCTATGTGTTATAGTGCTTATAAATAGGCAGTGGGCAGAAGGGTTCAGAATATTCTCAAAGATGTAAAATCATAAACTAAGGGGCTGGGGAAAGGGATTAATCATTAAACCGCTAAGTATTGACAAAGCTGTCGAGCTGGCTGCCAAGATGGGTTTCTTGATTTATTGTGTATTTTGGCTGGGTGACATACACTTGTCCTTATTGCGGTCATCTTTTTGTGTTTTCAAGGCAAATGAGGCTAAGAGTCCTTGTATAACTCTAAATTGAAAATGACAAAACTGACATCTCTACCAGTGGGTGAGGTAATATCTTTTATTGGACCAACCTCTGTTGGTGATAGAGTTGAGCTTACACAGAACTCTTCTTTGGGTCTGGGAAACATGACTACAAAAATGCTGTATTCTCTACCAGTGTCATTTTAAACCCACCTGGGCCACTTGTATCTTCTACTTCTCCCTCTGAATCTGTTTCATGGCTGTTGCAATAGCAGCATTTTAAGCAATGGAATAAGAAAAGTCAGAGTATATTAAAACAGGCAGATGTTGTGGGAACGGGGGGAGCGGTTTACTTTGTTGGCTTTGTTCTTTAGTCTGAACAAAATCCTAAGCACTGTAAATTGGTGACATAATCAGTTACTAAAATCTTTCTGTATTATCTAGAGCAAAGTTATATAAAAATTGTGGCCAAACAGATGTTATGAGTCCACATGATATAAAAGCATAACATTAGGAGAGAGTTAACATACGTTACTGATTTTACTAGATTTATAATAATTCTAAATACTTAAAGCTAGAAGAATTTGTTTCAGCAAGCTGTATAGAAATTGCATGAAATTGGTAGCTGTCTATGCTGTGGTCATGTTAGTAAATGCTCTGGATTGCAGTAAGCTATCCAAACAACAGAAGCAGAAAAATAAGTAAAAATGGAGGTGGCAAAATAATTTCTTAGTTTTTCTGACTTCATTAACCACAGTGCTAAAAAATCATGTCTGGTCAAGTGACAGATCAATTAGCAAAACCTATCCTGTCAAACCTTTCCGTCTACTTAGCATGAGACTCCAGAACCACATCTTGTTTCTTAAATATATTAGAAACAAAAAGAATCCTAACAATGGTATTCATCCAACACTAGATGGAAATGGTGAAACTGTTAATAATAATGTAGAAAAAGCAGAAGTGTTCAATAAGTATTACTGTTCTGTGTTTGGGAAAAAGCCACATGATGCATTCATGTTATATGAGGGTGATAAAGTACTTTCCATCCAACAGTAACTAAGGATGGTAAATAGCAGCTACTAAAGCTAGTCATTTTTAAATCAGCTGGTCTGGATAACTTGCATCCAAGAGTTTTAAAAGAACTGTCCAAGGAGTTCCCTGTAATGTTAATGCTGATTTTTCAATAAGTCTTGGACTGTTGGAGAAGTTCCGGAGGACAGGAAGAAAGCTAATGTTGTTCCATTATTTAGAAAGGCACGGTAGACGACCCTCATAATTATAGGCCTATCAGCCTGACTTTGATCCTGAGCTAAGTAATTAAATGGCTGAGATGTGCCTCGATTAATAAAAAATTAAAGGAGGGTAATTCATGCCAAACAGCATGGGTTTATGGAAAATAGATCTTGTCAAATTAACTTGATTTTTTTATGTGATTGCAAGTTTGCTTGATAAAGAGAGTGTTGATGTAATATACTTCTGTAAGACATTGACTTGTTACTGCACGACATTTTGATTAGGAAAGTAGGATGATACAGAATCAACATGGCACATATCACATGGATTAAAAACGGGCTGATAAGTCTTAAAATGTAACTATAAATGAGAAATCATCATCAAGCAAGTTTCTAGGAGGTTCTGCAGGGATTGATTCTTGGTCCTATTCTATGTAACATTTTTACCAGAGACTTAGAAGAAAATATCAAATAATTACTGATAAAGTTTGCAGATGATAAATTGGAGAGGATTCAGAGAAGAGGTTTGAGAATGATTAAACATTAGAAAACATGCCTTATACTGACAGACTCAAGGAATTCAATTGGTTAGCTTCCTGGGGTCGTGTAATAATTTTTGTTGTCAGAAGAGGGTTGTGGTGCAATGAAGTTTGAGAACCCCTGATCTAGAAGAAAGAACACAATGGTAGAACCTAGAGGAGCAAGCTAATGGATTTTCCATTTCTAATTTATTATTGGATTTATTAATTCCTTCTGGGTGTCATTAAGTAAGTAGTTTTTAGGAGGTGAGGGTAGTGGTTTGGTGAACTGTGATTGGGAAGTCATTGCATGTATAAAGGTTGCTGTAGAAAAAAGCTCAGAAATGGGAGAGGAAAATTAATGGGACATCAAGCTGGGCATCACCGGCAGAGCAGGTATGCAAAAGATCATAGAATCATAGAAGATTAGGGTTGGAAGGGACCTCAGAAGGTCATCTAGTCCAACCCCCTGTTCAAAACAGGACCAATCCCCAGACAGATTTTTACCCCAGTTTCCTAAATGGTCCCCTCGAGGATTGAACTCACAGAGGTAGAATTCTCCAGGGTCCCTAGGGTGACCAGTTAGCAAGTGTGAAAAATCGGGACGGGGGTGGGGGGTAATAGGAGCCTATATATATATATATAAAAAAGCCCCAAATATCAGGACTGTCCCTATAAAATTGGGACATCTGGTCACCCTAAGGGTCCCAGAGTTGAGGATGAGAAATTATAACTCAATACTACTGACTCGTGGGAACCAGTGGAGGCAGGTTCATGGTCCGGTCGAATGAGAAAAATGATGATTGCACCAGGAATTCTGCATGTACTAGAGAGGAGCCATATTGGTTTCAGGGAGGTCAGAGATGGAGGAGGTTGTTGCAGAGGTCAAGGCAGGAGGTGACTAGGGTGTGGACAAGTGTTTTGGGGATAAGTGGGGAAGGGTCAGATTTGTGAGATATTGTGGAAGGAAAAAATGGGGGGTAGGAGTCAGAACTCCACTCTGTAAAGTCGGTTGTCCTTCCTAAGGCTTGCTGGTTTTGCTCTTGCTCTTGGACCTCTTAGCCACTTCGGATTTTATGTAGCCATTGGCAACTATGGCTCAGTGCAGGTGAACCTCTGCTTTCCAGTGAGCTTGTTCTTTGTTACCCAGGTTTAAGGATCAGTTTGCCTGAAACAGATGACTGATGACTCTCCCTAGATCAAAAAGCAAAACAGTTGCTTGGCCTTCTAGTCCTTTGCTCTGGCCACCACACCCTGCTTAGTATATTTCTTTTGCTGTTGCTGAGACCAGAAATCAAGCGTTTCTCAGTATTGCACTCAAACGCCTCACAGTGCTGTAGGGGGTACTTGTTACAAGAGTTTTTTTCTGAGTTCTTGCTCCTTCTTGATATCTCCATAACATACTTTTTAGAAGAGCTGCCTTCCTGAAAAATGTTCTGAATAAAGGTTCCTGAGGATAGCAAACATTAAAACCTTTTCATCATAATCTGATAAAGATATCAATTATAGAGAACACATGTTTTTATTATAGTCCCATGACAAGTCTAGCTAGACAGTAGCGCATACTGTAATTTATAATTTAGCTGTCTTTAAACCTGGGAAAGGAGTTTGTTTTCTAATTAAGATGATGAGTTTAGGAGTAAATTACTCTGCACCTTCCTTGAAGAGCCCAGATTTCTAATTATCTAGGCTAACCCAGCAGCCTGATGAATAAGCATGTTGCTGCCTCTACAGTACATGTATATTATCAATTCTTTGAGAGGGAGCCAAAATAATCCATATTTTGGAACTAATGCTGGAGTTAAGTAATACAATTTTTAAAAGGAACATACAGAATGTGAGGAAACCTGGGAAACTCGGGACTGAGAATGACGTAGAGTGCTTTTTTCCAGCGGGGCCATTTGTTGGTGTCTGGTACAGATAATTAGTGAGCAGAAGTCCCTCTCATCTGATCGCTGTTCAGTTTTTTTGTCTGAAATGAGTTAATGGTTACAATCATTTGTATTGACCAAATATCCATGGTAAAAAAAAAACAACCATCACAATTGACATGAATCATATTCCCTTGCCACCAATGTTTTGTTACACCTCTTAGCAGACATACCATGTTATCTGTGGGACATGGACAGTCTTCTAAACCCTATAGTCCCTGCAGATCAGGGTTGAGTCACATAGGCAGGAGCAGTATAGCTTGCCTTGCTGCTGCCTGTTCTGTAGCTGTTTTGAGAACACAGATCTCAAGTCTCTAGGTCTGACAATCAAGCACCTTTCAACAGCGCAAAATTCACTTTACAAAAATTACTAGAAATAACAAGTTTGGTACTAAAATTACCTTTGTTTCCATTATAACTATTATGGCGTGTCACAGGCTGGAAATCAGTAATTCATTAGTGTCTGTCAGTCACTGATAAGATGAGTAATGATTCACAAGGAACTAATTTAGAGATGAAGTGGGAAAAACAAAACCCAAAGAGACTGCACAGCAGAAAGAATGTGAGTAATTGGGAAAAATGTAGAAATCATGCTGTAAAGTAACAAAATAACAAATGCCCAGAGAATCTTAATTAGTCCGAGTTGCCTTTAGAACTGTAGATTGGAACGGAGGCAAAGTAGTGTGATTAGTTAGTTAATAGTAGTTTAGTTTTTCATCTCTGGAGATCCCAGTTCAAACTATGAGTAGGTCAAGGACGCTTAGTAATTTTTAGACATCCCAAACCAACACACAATTTGTTGGGATTAGCAAGTGTCTATTCAAGAAAGACCCAGGACTGGACTGAGATGACAGTGGCCAGGTCACATGATATACACCCACTGGCAGATGTCTGAGGGGAAAATCTACGCGAAGGCAGATGTAGTGCAGAAAGTCAATCAGCATGAGATTCACACACTCAACTTAAGACAAAACCGAACACATTCAAAATAGCCTCTCATCCCTTCCCCTCTCTTTCTCTTCCCCGCTTCCACTCCATTAGGGAAAATTCAACAGAAACAGAAAACCAAGAAACCTGGTCGGAGAAGGGAATGAAGACACCTTTTCTGCAAGGAACTGTAACAAGCTCAGTTTCAAACATTTGGAGCACTAATTTCCTCTTATTGTATGCTCAGCTGATCATGTACTTTGGCGTTCAGAATGTGATCATCCTTCCCTTTAACAGCCTTTGATTTTGTATAAATTCATTTCCCCTGGTGCTGGCTGCGTGCTTCCTTGGATACCAGCATGTATTAGCCACATGTCAGTAAGGAAGAACGAGGCTTTATGTGACTCGCACTTCCCCTTAGAATTCCATGAAGGGCCTTTTACAGTTGTCAGAATCAAACTGTTCTTCTCACGACACAGCTCTGTTCTCAGCTCCCTTCCATTACTTTTGAAATCAAAGATAATTGCTTTTATCACGTTTCTTTCCTGAGGGTTAGCATGTCCAGCAAGTTCTTGCTCATCTATTTAAAGCAAACTCCATCCACCTGTTGCCACTTTTGCTCAGTAGCCATTAGCAAGGACATTCTTTCATTCCAGCTGAAAGCGTCAGGGGGATCAGACCCGTTCATGTTTTGATAAGAACGGCACTGGCTTCATCCATTTTTAAATAAAATTGTTGCTAACACTAAACATGATTTTTTTATATAGTATGCCCAGCATGACTTTGTAATCTATTCCAAAATTTTCTGACGACGCTAGAACTGGTTTTGGGTTGTTTTGTTTTGCAGCATGGGAATAGCCAGCAAGGTGCATATCTCAGTGTATGGGAAAGAAATATTATTGATGGCATCAGTAGTGTGGCTTGGTCTATAAGGCAATGAGATCCTTGCCCCAAAGACCCTTCAATCTAAAATAGTCATGAACACACCGAATAAAAACAGTCCAAGGTGTGTAGGAAAGGGAGAGAGAGAAACGGTGGGGGAAAGTAATATTGACTTGGGAGGAAATATAATTCTTAGTTCACTTTTGAAGACTGCAAACTTTGGACCAAAGCTGGGCAGTTCACAGCCCTGGAATTCCTTCTAGTCAGTGTAATGGAAGACCCCAAAAATTGGCTTTAAATATATTTTGAGATTTAAACATGTCGGCAACCAAAGGATAGTAGTGACAATTTGTCATTATACTTAGCTGACAAACGTGGCTCATTAGTACTTGAGTTGAGGGGTGGGGAAGACTTTTAGATTGTCTTTAAGAATGATGATCCAGAAAGTTTTATCTTTGGCAATGAATCATTTCTTATTGAAATGGAGCACTTAGTTTTATCACCATTGTTAGATAAAGAGCCAGGCGCTTGTTTACTGCAAAGCTTATTGTGTATGCGAAGTAAAGATCATACTCAACAAGATGGTTTTCATGGCAACACCGTTCCATTGCTTAATAAAGATAGATGGCAGGACTGAAAACAAAGACACAAAGTTTTAGAACATTCCAGGATAAATGCTGTCAGAACTTTAACTCTTTTGTTGATTGTCTCAAGGAGATGGGCTAGGTTTCAGGAGGTAGCCAAATCCGTTAGAATCATGTCCTTTCTGTATCAGCCGCGTGATTGTATGGTAATGAGAGAAATGCTCCCTTTGAATGAACTAACCATTGACGTGCAGATGTATCTTTCTAGCTGAATGACTTACACTGCAAGATTCTGGCACTTGTGTACCCTTTGGGCTTCCCCTCACGTATGCTCTTTGAGACACAAGTAACAAGGAAGCCCCAGAGAGCTAGTAAATATTAGCATTGGTGATTGGAGCCCAGCAGAGAGAGCTACCATACCTACTGCCTCACCACATTTCCCAGATCTTAAAAGATAGGCAGGAGAGTGATCAGTGGTTATACTAGTGGCAGGAGAAAATGGTAAGAATTGGACTGAGGACCTAGCCGGGAGCAAGTTTGTAGATTTGGATAACCATCCCAACTTTGAACTTTCCCTTTCACTGCTTATGAACGCATCAGAGAATATTAACTATAACATCTTGTTCTAACATGTAAGCCATACATTTTATGTAGTAACGGGAAACAGAGACGGTGCTGCAGAGAGGCGTCCTAGGAAAGTCCCGGACCTTTTCTTTTATTCCCTTTCTTACAGACAGGTTACTCATTACTACATGATTGACATCAAACAGGTTACTCATTACTACATGATTGATATACTTGTTTATTTCCTACTAATTGGTTAAGGCTGGCTTTCCTCAATGGGCCATTGTCTTGTGTCTTCCGTGTAACTAAGACTTGCATAACAGAGTGTACCTACTGTACCGTACTATGAGGGGAACAATACCAAGGTTCAATGCAGGGACAGCGTGGTTTGCCAACACTTGTACCCACATCTCCCCCTTTTTGTTTGTCTGTAAGAAAGGGAATAAAAGAAAAGGTCCGGGACTTTCCTAGGACGCCTCTCTGCAGCACCGTCTCTGTTTCCCGTTACTACATCTTTAATGTGCATCTCAATTTTATACACATTAGATGTGCAATAGTAAAGTTAATGCGGTGAAGCTTTTACCAACTGAGTGGGGGGAAACCTGGCTTCCTTTGAAGTAAATGTTTCCATTGTAATTAAAGTGATTCACAGGATTTTGCTAAATTTCTGAGGACATTGACAGTTGCACCTGGCACAAGTTCAGTGACCTTGGCATTTCGTAGTCCGCACTTTTCACAATATACTGCAGTGATTTAGGGCTTTGTAAAAGTGACTGTTAGGAATAGTTGATGGAAGAAGCAATGGATACTGTAGATATGTTAAACCACAGCCAAGAGCTGAGGCAGTGTGGCCTCCCTCCCCCTTTTAAATTTTATTTATTTGTTTGTTTATGGCCTAGATTTAGAAATGAAGTCTGCTTGGTCCTTGATGTCAAGGGCTCTCCAGTGATTGTCAAAACATAATATGAAAGACATCAGGAGAAGTGAAACCAGGAAGGCAGCAAAATCCCACATGGGACAAACTCTTTGTGGAGCTTTGCTGCCTTCTGCTCATTCCATGTTTGTTTATTTTAGTGGCCACATACCCAAAAAGGTAAAAAGCATTTATAATATTATGGTCAGAGGACTGCCTTGAAAGACCTTGTCCCACAGTGTGCAAGCAAATACACCGAGAATCTCTGCAAATTGCTTTATCTGAAAAACAATTAAGATACTCACGTCTAAGGAAAATCTGCGTATTCAGTGGAACTCTGCAAAAATAAACAAAATGAAAGCTAACTCTGTTTTCTGAAGGGGGATGGAAATTAGACTATTTAATGTAAGCAATCAGTTTTTTATTTTATCATAAAACTGTGAGAGAGGAAATAAGAAATGCTTTACTTTTCCTCCAACCTTTTATTCCATATTTTTTTCTGTAGCATTAGGCAGCAGCTCCCATAAGTAATGGGTACAGGCTGATACTGCTGAATTTCAGTGCAGGTTGATTGAGTTTCTAAGGTTGGTTGGTGATGGACTTACTCAATTTTTGGCTGATTAATTATCCCTATTATTGAATTGATCTTTGTTTAAGCATCTGAGAGTTGAGAATTGCTCCTCCAGTTCCCCTCTGAAGTTAAAATTTGATTCCCAGGCAAAGATGAGATTGACTGTTATCAGATCGTATTCAGATAAAAGCCCTTTCCCCAGATCATTCAGCCTGTCATCCAGGCAACACAAGCAGTTTAATCTTTACTGCTGTCACAGGACAGGAGATCAGGACGTCTCATCTAGGAACAGAAGCATTGCTGACTTTTTTTTAATGCAAAGATTTATCCTGCTAATTTTTCCAAACTTAATTGAGTCTCTGTGTAACATGCAGAATAACAGTGCCGTCAAATACCTTCTAATGATGTTTGATAGCTGCAATTTAAAATCTATAGGCCCTGGTATATGTGTAGACAGACATTATTCAGAATACTGCCTAAGCACTTATGTACCTGCCTTCCTCCCAGGGCTGGCTCCAGGCACCAGCGAAGGACGCAGGTGCCTGGGGCGGCCAATAGAAAGGGGCGGCACGTCCGGGTCTGCGGCGGCAGCACTTCGGCAGTGGGTCCTTCACTCCCTCTCTTCTTCGGCGGCAGCTCAATCGTTTTTTTTGCCGCTTGGGCGGCAAAAAAGCTGGAGCCAGCCCTGCTTCCTCCTGTTCACGTTCTCACCCAATAATAATACATAACATTTATATAGCACGTGCATCTCCGAAGCACTGGCAGACCTTAATGAATTTTCACAACACTAGGAGAGGGTAGGCAAAAGTTTTATCCCCATTTTATGCATGGGGAAGCTGAGGCACATGGAGAGACAATTTACCCAAGGTAACATAGGGTGTCAGAACAGGGGGTAGGGCCAGATAACTTCCTATTTCAGCCTGTCATTCATAGCTAAGAGCACCAGCCAAAATACACATCTCTGTGCATCTCACATTTAATAAAGAGAATTAAGTGTGAAATTGTTCTTGGAAATCTCTCTCTCTCTCCCATGTGGACCGAAATTTGGTATTCTGAATTCTGCTCTGATGTGAGTTCTTTCTACTTGCTTTGAAAATTAAGTTAAAGGGACAGACAAGTAGCTTAGGATCAATATTTGCCCTACCAAAAAACCTGACCAAGGAATGCTTTTGAATTCCAGCTATACTAATATAACTTCACTATTTTATTGTTGAGTATTGTCTGGAATGTAAGTGTATATTTATATGGAACCTTCACTGAAGAAGTTATGTTCTCTTGTGTTCCCTCTGCGGCAGCAGTTAAACACGATTTCTAGAGATGTATATTTTTCCTCTCATTCCAAACCAACCCAAGATTTTTCTAAAAGTTAATTTCAAGCAGCTTGAGAAATACTGAGTTACAACAAGGGAAGACAGACTCCTTCTGAATCCTGCACTGGACATTGTGGATCCCTTCCCACATGTTTGTGTGGATGATCTGAAGATGGCTGGTAACAGGCAAATGATAAATTCACCTGCATCATTTAGTTTTGTCTCCAGACTTTTCGAGTCTGAACGAGTGTTACAGAAGTGTGATTGGGGTGGATGAGGGGAATCTGTGATGATAGTTTGCCCAATTTGGGATGCTAATTTTGCCAGGATGATTTTCTTCATGCTAAAGGATATATGTATAATCTTTGAGAGGTATTGAGACTGATCATGCAAAGTTGAAAAAGTAATGTAGTTCCTAAACTCAAGGAGTGAGAGAGAGCTTAGCGGTTTTTGTTTATGTTAAAATGACAGATTGTGAACCATGTAGGAATTACTCATTTTATTATAGAAAAACATACTGAAGAGTAATCTGAAGACACTTGAATGGTAGCAGGATGGGGTGGGTTATTGCTGGCTTCTGTTCTGCTTTTGGTTGTCTATTATGTTGGGTTTTTTTTCTGGATCTGTGACTCCTCTCTGGTTTTGGGTAGTGTTTTTTTATTTTGAGACTAGGCTCAATGGGATTGATATTGTCTTGAGTTATTTTATAGCACCCTAGATTTTCACAGAATACCTAGAAGGATATTTTCCCTGCCGCAAAGAGTTTACAATCTAAGGCCCTAAACCTGCAAATGCTTAATTTTAAGCAGATGAGTAGTCTCACTGAAGTCAAGGCTTAAAGTTAAACATGTTTGTGTTGGTAGGATCAGGGTCTAAATTTTAGGTGTGACATACAGGAGAGGATAAGAGGAGGGTTTTCAAAGGTTCCAGTAACCAATGACACGCTTGCTTAGATTAAGCATGTGCACTTCTTGGTGGGCCTATCAAGATTTTTTGCTAAGTATAAAAATAAAGAATAAGATTATGAAAATTATTAATATTCTTAACATACAGAAAAAGTTAAGGTAAAAGAATTCTCTCATTAGCGCATATAAATAAATACCTAGATAGCAGCATCGTGAAATTTTGCTAAATATTTTAGATGAGTCAAACACTGCAATCCAACTAAATGATTATCATTATTTCAATGGAAAATTAACATTGAATATTGCAGGCGTGGCCAAAGTGCAAGCAGCATGTGGCTCTTCGAAGGGTCAGCTGCAGCTTGCGGAGCAAGGGGCTTCATCCCATGGGGGAATGGGTGGCTTCACCCCACAGTGGGGCGAGACAGTGCTCGCGGCTTCAGCCCCATGTGGGGAGGGGGGCAGAGGCTAGGGTATCACCCTGCAGCGGGGTGAGCCAGCGATTGTGGCTTCAGTCCCGCAGGAGGAGGGGATCCGCTGCTTGATGCTTCAGCCCCATAGGAGGAGGCGAGCTGGTGCTGGGGGCTTCAGCCCTGTAGGTGACACCTAGGTTCCTGCTTCAGCAGCACATGCTCATTATAACAGGAAATCGTGTCACTGTAGTGCTGTGCACACCTCATGTGCTCTGATCTCCATGCGTGCTGCACACTACAGGCCGTGTTTACTGTCCATACGTCGCATTTGAATAGTTTTATATTTGTTAGCCTTACATTAATTTTGTGGATGACAATGACATGTAAGAAATGCAAGTATGAAGAAGAAAACCAAAATTTTCAGCCAGAATGGAAGGAAGATTTTGCATTCACAAGCAAACTGGCAAACCCCTGTGCCTAATCTGCAATGCATTGCTCTCTCACTACAAAGTGAACAACTTGAAACATCACTACAAAACAAATCACAAATTTTTTTGTTTAAGTACCTTCCTGGATCAGAATTAAGGAAAAACAAGCTACCCACATTAAAATTATGCCTCAGCAGTCAACAGACACTACTTTCTGCGTTCAGTAAGGAAGCTAACCCAACAGCTGAAGCTAGTTTTGTTATGGCATGGAATATTGCTTGTGCTAAATGTCAATATTGTGATGGAGAATTTGTTAAGAAGAATATTGCAGAAATTGGTTGCAATTTTAGATCCAAGCAACACCAAATTTCAACGACTAATACAGCAAATTCCAATTTTGTGCCACGTTGTGGAGAGGCAGCGCTCCCAGTTCAGTGCCGATGTTGCAAGCAAGATGCAAAATGATCTAAAGAATTCTCTAGCATTCAACCTAGCTATCGATGAATCCACAGATATTCAAGATAAACCACAATTAGCGATATTTGTTCGTTATGTTTCTGCAGATGTAATTGTGAAAGAAGAAATGTTGGACTTAGTGGTGCTAAAAGAAACGACCTGTGATGTTGACATAAAGAACACACTTGACAAAGCATTGACAAATGCCTATGTACCACTGGATAAACTAGTCAGTGTTGCAATGGATGGAGCACCTGCAGTGGTGGGGGGGAAAAAGTAGGCCTTATCAGACTCTTAAAAAGTGATCCCAAATTTCCAGAGTTTCTCCCTGCTCATTGCATCATCCATCATGACCATCTCACAGGCAGATGCTTCAAGTATGAAAATGTTATGAAAATAGTCCTAGAAATTGTCAGTTTAATCCATTCAAATGAGAAGACTCATTGAGAGTACAAAAATTTCATTGAATTGATGGATCTTGAAGACAAACCTAACGTCTCTTTCTACTGTATTGTTAGGTAGTTATCAACCACAAATGTCTTAAATAGGTTTGTGGAGCCTATCAGTGCTTTCCTTGAAGAAAAGGAAAAGTCCTGTCTACAACTGAAAGATGAGCAATGGATGAGAATCCCTGGTGTTGCAGTTTCTCCGAGTCTCCCAAGACAGGAGAAGTGTCGGCAATAGATCACTGTTTGGAAGGTTACAATGCTAGGAGTTGTTCAGTGTTCTTTTTTCTCCTTTCAAAAATAAAATAAAATTGAAATTTTGGTTCCTCAGCATTTTTAATGTGACACTGTGATGTAGACTCCGTGTGTGTATTGCTGACAAGATCTTCCTGTTCATTGAGGTGGGACTGAACTTCATATCCCAAATCTGGAGGACTGGAGGATGTGAATGTTAACCAAGTGGATTTATGCCACCAACCCACATAGGCCAGAGAACAGCCTGCAGCTGCAGTGGTAATAGCTGCTGTTTGATCATCTCCCTTCATATTACATTAGCAATGCCCCTGATCCTTTAGTGAAAAGGACTTTGTTCTCATCAAAGAATATTAAACATCATGGACAGAAGATTTTTATACTGAATATTTTACTTTGAAAGCAAGTAGCAAGTAGTTACAGCCAGGAGGATTCAAGTGGTTGTGCATTGAACCTTGAGATAATCTGTACCCTAAACGTCTGGATTTGGCTTAAGTGGAACAGGCAGGATGACTTCTGAAAGACCACAGAGCTCAAATGCAGCCAAAGTGGCGGTAAAAGTCATTGCCTCAGCTTGTGGTGTGGTTTTCTGTGTTACTCAGGGCTCCAAAATGCATGCTTTCAGCAGCAGTTTTATGATGGTTTTATTGGCTAGAAGGAGCTTCTCAAGGTGACTGTGTCTGAAAATCTTGAGAGGGAGAAGTTTTTCGGTTGAAAACTATTTAAAAATCTCTCCCTGCTCTGCAACTCTGATAGTGATGAAGAGAATGTCTCTTTCACAATCAAGTCCTTGTGCGATACATGTATTAAAATTTTACACAGTAATGCAGATCTTGATGGCCCAGTGGGTACCATTATTGCTTTCCAGGAATGCTGACCTGTTCATCAGAAAGCCTTTTGCTTAGAGAAACCCCTTCTGTTGGAATAAGAAGCCACCTAGTGAGTTTAAATATTTACCTGACGTATTTTTCAGATAGTTTGTTATGGTGGCACCTGAAGGCTATAGCAATGGATACATAAGAAATATATATCAGAGGGGTAGCCGTGTTAGTCTGGTTCTGTAGAAGCAGCAAAGAATCCTGTGGCACCTTATAGACTAACAGACGTTTTGCAGCATGAGCTTTCGTGGGTGAATACCCACTTCTTCGGATGCAAGTAGTGGAAATTCCCAGGGGCAGGTAAATATAAGCAAGCAAGAAGCAAGCTAGAGATAACGAGGTTAGATCAATCAGGGAGGATGAGGCCCTGTTCTAGCAGTTGAGGTGTGAAAACCAAGGGAGGAGAAACTGGTTCTGTAATTGGCAAGCCATTCACAGTCTTTGTTTAATCCTGAGCTGATGGTGTCAAATTTGCAGATGAACTGGAGCTCAGCAGTTTCTCTTTGAAGTCTGGTCCATCCTCCCCCACAATATTCAGTGACATGGCAAGTTTGTTAGCAAATTCCCTTAGTGCTGTAGAAGGCATAGCTGCTGTTACAGGAGTTCAGAATCTCAGGCATTTAAATCCTCCATTAATTCATATATTCAGGTGATGGAAAGGTGAAAAGCAGCAAACTGGAGTAGGGAACAAAATATGAGGTAAACTGATATGTGGAAAAAGTTCCTACTGAAACAAGGAAATCAAGGAGGTGAATGTGGAGGAACAAAGCAACTTCTCTTAATAAAATTAAAGCAACAGTATAGTGACACCTGTGGCCTTGGGTATGACCTAAATGCATGCATGCATGCATGCATATATATATTTAAATAGTAACATACTTAATAAAAATGTCTTTTTTGTAGGATTCCTGGCAGACTGAATGACAGGAGAACTCCTCTGGGAGAACTGAACTGGATCTTTACAGCAATCACAGACACCATTGCATGGAATGTCCTGCCACGAGGTAGGACTGTCTGGCAGTTAACAGTGCATGTTTTCACCAGGAACAAGTGCTGCCTGCTCAGAGTAGAGGGGTAGGGAAATTAGATAAGGGGATTAATAAAACAAGGAAGAAAGAGAGTCTGATAACAAAAGAGGTGGAGAAAACATGAGCAGAGGTGAGACACCAGAAGAAAGAGTCCATGCCTGGGAAAGGGAAAAACAACAGAAAGGCAGAAAGTATTCATTTTCTAAGTGGAGAGAGGGAAGAGTGGGTGTAGAGCTGGGTGAATAATTGATTTTCATTTGCTGGCCATTCTGAAAAGTTGGGGAATAAATTCAGTCCTGGTCAAACTGAATTAGAAAATGCCAATAAAATAAAATAAAATAAGGCGAATTAAAAAAGTCAGTGTTGGTTCAAAGAAAATGTATAGTACAACCTGAATGTTTTGTTTCTGGGCATTTGTAAAGGGCTAGCTTCACTTTAACTTAGGTCTCACACTTCCCAGGCAAGGGCCCTAACCACCAAGGTATAGGGTATTCTGAGGTGGGTGTCTCTGCATCTCTCTTGTTGAAACTATTGTGCTTTGCATAAAATACTTGGAATGGTCATTGGGCCAAAGAAAGAGCATGAGATTGACTCTGTAGCCTCGTGGTTCGGGCACGCTCCTGGAATGAGGAGACCAGGCTTCAAATCCCTGCTCCAGTGAATATTTATACAAAGTGGATTAGCTTCAACAGGAGAAATTGAGAGAGACGTGGTGGTGGTGGCTAGCGCACTCAATTGGGGTAGGGCCTGAGTTCATGTCCTTGCCCCAGAGCAGGAATTCAAACCTGGGTCTTCCAGATCCACTGGGCCAAAAGTTATAAGGTGGGCTCTCCCACCATCACCTCCCATTCCTTTGTTTTGTGAATCTAGCCTGATTTTTTTTTTTTCTGGCTGAAACTATTCAGCGAATTCATTTCAAATTCACAAATAGTTTTGGTCGACCAAAACTGCATTTTTCAGTGAAGAAACTAGTCAAAAAACTTTGTCCCACTCTAAGTGTGACTTCTCAGTAGAGATGTTGTTGTCACGCTTGTCAGGCAAACTCAGTGCCCATTAATCCTTCTGCGGGTGTAAAGTGACAGCAAAACTATTTCTGGAGGTCTTGGGTTTTTGCTTTTCTGTGTATTTTTTTGTTGGAGGAAAATATTCATTGATCAGCTCTCGTGTGTGTCTGTGTCTGCTGGTACAAAATGCTTCTTACAGATCACTGAAGGTACCTGTGTCACACGCACATTATCTCTCTGCAGATCTCTTCCAGAAGCTCTTCAGGCAGGATCTGCTGGTGGCTAGTTTATTTCGTAACTTCCTGTTGGCAGAAAGGATTATGAGGTCTTACAACTGTACCCCTGTCAGCAGCCCACGTCTACCTCCAACCTATATGCATGCAATGTGGTAAGTCACTGCTAGCAGGGTACCTCTTGCTTTAAAGGCTTTGTACAGATGCCTTGGGGAGATTTCAACAGCCGCTGTCATACAAGGTTGTTATCACCTGAATCTGCGCAGCACTTTCCTGATTAAATTGATGGATCAGAAATAGAAGCGCATGTGGCAACTTAATACCTATCTCCAAATGTATTGCTTCCCTGTGTGTATGATACCCCATTAATATAATTCTGATATAATTCCCTGATACAAAAGCTCCACTTCAGCTAAGTAACATTTCAGCCCAAATAGAGAAACAATGGAGCATTGCCAGCTTTCTGTTTTGCTGGCATAAAGCTGTGAGTGTAAGGGAGAGAACTGGGATAGTTGGGGCTAAGGGAAGAATTCTTGTAACTTTCACAATAGAAAGTAAAAGGAGGTGGGGTTTGTTACAGAGTTCATTTCCTGGCACTCTGCTTCTTTTTAGATGATTAATGGAAATGCAAATGACTCGCATTATGGAAAGCCTTTTAAATGCATTCCTGACTAATAAACAAATGCTGAGTGAATACAAAAGCCCTCCTTATAATTCTTCGTCCTGTCTAATTAAGGCTAGAATTGTACAAAACTTGGCTAAGTGTAACCTGATGGGGCCAAGCTAACAATTTCTGCAAGAGAAAATGATGCCTCTGTAATCTCCGAAAAGTTAATAAAGTAATTGCTAAATGTAATTGAATAGGCTTAATTTACTTGGATATTCAGAAAGCTTTTGATAAACTCCCTCCATCAGACTACAGGGGAAAACAAAGTTTGAGTAGGGTGAAAAGTCATGTCATGGAAAAACTGGTTGAGGTGACAGAAGTCATATTACATGGAGAGAAGTTCATAGTTCAGTATTGGGATCATTGTTAAATACATTCATTAATCATTTGGAGGAAGAAGTAGACGGTGATTAGAAGTTTACTGATGACAAAAAACTGCGTTAATTAATAAAAAACCATGGAGGGACTATGAAAAATGCACATTGGCACCTATAGCCAAAGCTGCTCATATGTGCTTTTAAATTGGAGGAACTTTTGAGGAAAAAGATTTGTCATTGTACATAGCACAATGAAGTTGGCTTGTCACTGTGGTGTAAAAGCAAACAGGTTGTTTGTATGCACAAAAGGGACAGAACATGTAGTATACCAAAAAATGAGTGAGCGCTCATCTGTATGACTGTATCCAATAGTTGCCTCACCTGAAAGGTATGCCAGAGCCTGGAAACCTCCCGAGAAAGACAATGCAGATATGGTTATAGGTTGTGCAGGATTTTTATATGGGCAGAGATATACAAACAAATCTTTCTAGATACTTACCCTGATAATGAGCATGGTATATCTGAGCTCCTTCTGGTTTCTTGCTGGAGTCCTTCTATGAGGCAATGTGGCCTAGTGGATAGAGCGCTGGACTGGAACTCAGGAGATGTACGTTCTATTTCCTGCTCTTCCTGATACTGGATGACCATGGGCAAGTCACACCTTCTGTGCCTCAGTTTCCCCAGCTGTAAAATGGGGATAATGGTATTGACCTTTGTAAAGTGCTTTGAGATCTGTGGATGAAAGTGCTAAAATAAGAGCTATTATTATTGTTTTCATTTTTACTTAGTATTTAGCAAAAGCAGAGCTTCCTTAGGAAAACATTCATCATGTCTGCTTTTACTGACTCCCAGATGGTAGCCCAGAAAGGGAGAAATGAACAGACAGCTCCTTGATGCATATTTTCAGTGCTCTTCCAAAAAGGTAGTATTTAAAATAAAATTCAGGTTGGGGAGACTCTTTATTATTTGTCAGAGGAGGCCCAGCAACATAACAGTTTGAGAAACTCTAGTTTAATGTCTAGTTAAAGATTTTATAAAAAATAATCCTGTGCCCATGTATAGCACCTTTTATCCTCAACTCTCTTAACACATCACAGACTTTAAGCCTTGCAGCCCACCTGTAAACTTGGGAAGGTCCCGAGGCTCAGCAGAAGTGACTGACTTAGTCACACAGCATGTCAGCTGCAGGGCATGGGGGAAGAGAACATGGTCCTGACTCCCTGTCACGTGCTGTAACTCACTAGATAGTCAGGTCTCCCTAGGCCTCACACAGAGCTGTATTCTTAAGCCTTTCATCTGTTTTTCTTTTTTTATTAAAGCAGATCATTGCAGCTGTTGGGAATTTAACCCAGAAAATGTGGTGGAGGAAAGAACCAGAACTTACATTGCTGGGTGCTAGAGACCTATTGGATGACAGAAAGCAAATGTGCACTGCTGAGTACACTGGTTGTCATTCTGCTGTGAGCTTCTCACAGATTTTTGCACCTGGCAGATCAGAATTTGAATGCTTATGAATGTGGGTACTGGCTGTGCTGTCATCCATAGCGATTTGATCTGCAGGAGGCCAACAAGAAACCCCTAGGATCTGCTATAATATGTAAATGGATGATGAGCTCAAGACACTTAGTCCTACAACACAAAGGTTTTCTGCTTCCCCCTACCCTCAGTTCTAGTTACTTTGCTTGTTATGTTGGTTGTCACAGGTGTGTTGTGATGGGGCCTTTCTGCTATTCCCCCACATCCATGCTGAGGCAAGCAGGTATTGTGTGTCTCTACCCCCTTACATTTGATTTCATAGTTTAAAGCCTTCATGCTATTGTGCTGAAGTAGTTCAGATCCTTCCTCCACTCCTCTTCCTCGAGATGCTGATCTCCCCACCTAATCTGCATCCTTCCACACCCAGAAATTATGGGTGATTGGCCCAGTCCCTCCTTGCCATAGACACCACTTGTGCTGCATTTTGTTATATGCCCAGTCACTGGATAAAGATGGAATCCATGCCAAACTCTGTTCATCCCTCTACTTAGCTGGCTGCAGAAGCAAGAGTTTTACCATATGCCTTCACTGTTTAGAAAACTGTCTGTTAAAACTTACATTGTTATAATACAGCCAGCTGTACTGAAGTGCATTATAATTTATCTTGCCGTTCAGATGTGAAGAAACATGATGAAACAAACTCATTGGGGAAGTATGAAATAGCAATTGTATGTAAAACACAATCAAATTTTCTTGTGTTTGTTAGTGCATAGGGAGATACAGGATACACAAGCAAGCTGTAAAAAGGAGTCTGCTTTGGAACTGCATGAGTAATATTGAGTCAAATACTTTCTTCCCTTTCTCCACACCCTCTCTTCTCCTGGTGTACTCTTTGAGATCATTAGGATGTTCTCTGTGTCTGTCTTCCATTCAGAAACAATAAATAATTTTAGTGATTCACTGATTATAGTAAAATATACTGAATGGATTCTGAACTTTGCACATGCTGTTTGCTCCTCCTCCCTTTCTGGGAAACACTGGTCAATTGTACAGTAACGATGCCCTGCACCACACCTTGCAACTCTGCTTCTGTTACTGGAAACATCCTCACTGTCAGTGTAAGAGTGGAAAGAATAGAAAGCATCTCCTACTTCTTGTAATTCCATCAGGTTCCTCGTTTTAACACAACTGGGCTACAAAAACCAGAGTTCGGTGTTCAAGTTTCCCCTTTTTCTCCTTCCAATTAGTGTTATAGAGCTGGGTCTGGCACCTTGTTGTTTCTGCTGCAGTTACATCAGTGATAGAAAACCACAAAGCAGTTGATAGAATATCATGACGGTGTCCTGCTCGGCTACAAGGGTACCACAGGACTGTGCATATGCTGTGAAATGTTTGTCCACTTGACTTGAGCATCACTTGATCTCATGAATAATTATGGCTGTCCCTTTTTAGAAGTTAAACGTAGACCATTTTGCTCTGTATTTTAGTGTATATCTTTGTGCTTCTGCCTGATGGTTTTCTCTAGACCATGCTCACTTTTCACATCATATGAGGATCCTAAATAGATTAACCCTTTTCTGAAAACAGTCACCAGGCTGCCAATGGCATTAGAAGTGTCTACAGATAAGAGTGTTTCTCTCTTCTGTCTTAGTCATCTGGAAGTAAATTCTCTGTGACCAGTTAAATCAGCTCTCTTAATTTATTCTGTAGACCAATGCTCTCTAACGTCTAAATCACTTCTTCTAGCCAGAAGATTGGGCTATAGGGCAAGCCTTGTTTTCTGAGGCCAGTTTTCATCCACTGATCAGCCAGTATTAGGATGCACCCAATAGGGCACTGAACTTGATAGTCAAGAAACCTGGCTTCTGCCCCCATTTCTGCCACTGACTACTGTTTGGCCCTAAATGTGTGACTTAACTTCTCTGTGCCTCTATTACATCTCTACCCTGATATAACGCCACCCGATACAACACAGTAAAGCAGCGCTCCGGCGGATCAAATCAAGTTCGATATAATGCGATTTCACCTATAACGCGGTAAGATTTTTTGGCTCCCGAGGACAGCGTTATATTGTGGTAGAGGTGTATCACTCCAAGCCTGTCTCTCTCATCTACTTAAACTGTAAGTTCTTCAGGGCAGGGACTTTCTCTTACTGTTTGTACAATGTCAAGTGCAATGGGACACAGATCTTAGGTGAGTCCTGTGGGCACTACTGTGGTACAAGTAGTAGTAATATTCATTGAGGGACTGTCCAATTCAAAGCCTAGATGTATTTGTCTGTGGTGTATGAAGGGGGAAGAAACATTTTTGTCCTGCCTGCACGTGGGTCTCCATGGCCATGGATTGTAGTTTATACACTGTGATCCTCAGTAGAAAATTGTAATGATGGTAACTAAGTAAATTGACAGACTTTTCCTAATGTGTAATGTAGGCCATGTATTAAAAACAAGGCACCTTTATTATGCTGTGGCAGAGATGTGTTTATAATAATAATAGAAATATTGCTACAGTAAATATACCAAGCATGAAATTCTAGCTGAAAAGAAAACCATAATGTAACATCCCAATAACAGGTGAGGAGGGAGATTCTTGAGTCTTTGGACATTGTGGGAAGTATTGCAAAAAAGGTGCAAGTCTGCAGTTTTCTTCACTGGTGGATTTAAAAAGGACTTTTCTTTTAGAAACACAGAAAAGTCTTAACATCTCAGCAAGAGCAAAATGACTGAAGGATTTAGGGGGGCATTTGGCTACTCTGTGTTAGCCTTTTATAGGCTTGGGTGAGTTCGTGTTTCAATCAGAAACATGAGGTTTTTGGTCTCCACCTCATCGTTAGAGTCTCTAGTACCTATCAGAAAGGCACCCTCCTAGTTTGATCAGGAAAGGTCCAGAGTTGCTATAGTAGGGCATGGGTTGAGGTCAGGATTGAGATTCATTGACTGACAAGAGGAAGGTTGCCCATTGCTGCCTCTAACTAGCACTATCAGACCCCCATTTTCATGAGCACTGAAATACTTACCAAAGATTTTATAGCTCTAAATGTTTGTAAAAATACATATTTCTGAGTGCTTCCCTCTTGCCTTCCCTAGAGCAGGCTCCGTGAGTCTGTGGTATCACTGTGGAGCTGCTGGCTTCAGACTGATATTTGAAAATTCAGTCAAATAGGATATGCTGCTGAGTTGTAGAAGCAAAAAAACCAAACATGGGACTAACGTGTTCAATGTAGTTGGTACAGACTGAAATGTTTCAGTGTCAGAAATGTACAATTCAATCAAGTATATTTGTGTTAGTCCCCAGAGCACAGATGGCTGAAACTCAGATGCCTTTAGCAGCTCCCCAGAAAATCATCAGCTTCGTTTCCAAAATGAAGGAGCCCAGTACTTTTTTTTTTTTCCTGTGGTGGAATGCAGTCTAATACCAGCTGTTTCCACACAGAGAGAACAGAAGCATAACAGACATCAGTAATTCTTTACCAAAAATGAGATGTGCGGATTAAAAGCATCAGGCACACTGACTCAGCCCAGAAAATTAAAGTTAAATGTAATAAGTTCTGCCTTCATGATCTGCAAACTACTACAGTACATGTAGGTGAAGAAATACTGAGGTGGGTCTCTGTAACTGTGTTTTATTTATGTTGATAAAGTATTACTGTGGGCTTCCACCATGGAACATTTTATCATCTCACATAATAAAATGGTCTTTAAGCAAAGCTAGATGCTCTGTGCTTTCCATTCCCCGCTTAACAGTCCAAAACTTTGGAGCACCTCAGAAAACACAAACTAAAGGCAGTTGGAAGAGATCGGGATAAATTATTTAAAAGGTTATAATACATTTCTAAACAAAATTGAAGTTAAAATACATGAGCACTTCCCTCAAGGGAGGGGAGAGTTAATGACAGAATCCAGGGAGTCCTTTCTTGTTTATTTTTTGATGTAGAATCATGCTGTTTTCCTCAAAGAGAAGACTAAGGGGGGATATAATAGAGGTATATAAAATCATGAGTGATGTGGAGAAAGTGAATAAGGAAAAGTTATTTACTTGTTCCAATCATATAAGAACTAGAGGCCACCAGATGAAATTAATAGGCAGCAGATTTAAAACAAATAAAAGGAAGTTCTTCTTCACACAGTGCACAGTCAACCTGTGGAGCTCCTTAGCTGAGGAGATTATGAAGGCTAGGACTATAACAGGGTTTAAAAGAGAACTAGATAAATTCATGGAGGTTAAGTCCATTAATGGCTATTAGCCAGATGGATAAGGAATGGTGTCCCTAGCCTCTGTTTGTCAGAGGGTGGAGATGGATGGCAGGAGAGAGATCACTCGATCATTACCTGTTAGATTCACTCCCTCTGGGGCACCTGGCATTGGCCACTGTTGGTAGACAGGATACTGGCCATTCTTATGTTAATTTCTGCATTGCTTCAAAGTAATAGCTTCATTTTGTATTTCCAGTGAGGGTGCCTTGTGGGATTGATGGATGGATCAGTAAAGATGGAGGTGTTGTGTGTGGCTGGGTTGCTTTCCTTGTAGACTCCTTCCCTAGGCATGCCCCACTCCATTGCCAGTTTCATAAATACAAATGCTCTTTCCTGTTGGGCATAGTTATCAACTGAGTGAACTGAGCGGAATGTCAGACTAGTGAGAAACTGAAAAATACGTTTCCCAAATTCGCTGGAAGAGGGACAAGACTGGGGGATGTCCTCTAAATATTTGAAGCTGTGGCATCTCTTTCTGCCTCTCTAAAGATTATTGAAAACCAGCAACTTTAATGACCCCAACTTCTTTAATTAGGTTGCACCACAGCAGATCATGGGAAGTAATAGTGTAAATTAACCTAGTCCCATTCCTACCCACTTCCTTGAAGTATGGCTCTATTCTGAGGAGAAGGGCAAACATAAAGATAAATATGTTCCCTGCCCCGCAGCATTTACTGTCTAAGAAACATTTGAATGTGAGATTCATTTGGGGTGCACAATGCAGGCCCACAAAAATAGTGGCTAGGTTGAGCTGCAGCTGAAAATCGTGGTCCAAAAATGTAAAATGGGCTTCTCAGTTTTCCTAAAAACTTGCTTGTTTCCTTGAGGGAAATGTAGGAGTACATGCCACACTTAGCATTTTGCAGCTGAATGGACATTAAAATAGGGGACTATTGTATCCCAAAGGAGGAGTCACTTCTCAAATCTAACCAATTAACTATCTAATGGGTTTGAAAAACCTAACATCCCTTCCTGCTCAGTACCCACCGAGATCTTGTGTTGAACATTGCTGTGATCTTTATCAGTGTGGACATGGGAGCTACTCCTACCAGCAATTACAAAGGCCATCAGTCATTTAATTCTCTCAGGTCTGTTTTAACTTAAACTATAAGACTAAATCTGGCAGATGCCCAACTGCACAGTCTTCATGGCATTTAGTAAAGAGCAGGTGACTTGCCTCTGCTAAGAGGCATTATATCAACTTACCTCATTCACAGAATAAGTAGGGGCAACAGAGTAGGGGCAACATGAAATCTAATTAAAAATATGTTCAGGTAGAATAATGCCTAGATGTGGTAATGCCCAACTGTTCTAGGAGACCACCTTGCAGCTATTGCATCATAGCTTCAGCACATTTCAAAACAAGAATGGATATCTGGATAGTGAGGAAATGCAATAAAAGGGGGGAAAGCATAATACTGAGCTCTTATTCAACCATTTTTGTTCCTAACACAGTGAAAACTAATCTTCAAAAGCACTTTGCAAACAGAAATCCCCGTAAAAAGCCTAGGAAGGAAGGAAGGGTTATCCTGGGTTGGCTCTCATGAATCACTTCGAGCAAGGAATGGACCCCATCCCTGTCCCCCTGCTGCTCTCCAATTTATTTCCTGTTTGTGTGCTGAGGTGTAAGATTAGTTCAGAGAGTGTATCTAAAAATTGCCTGCCTTCGCTGTCCCTCCTGGTAGTCTGAAAACTTCAGTCATTACCTCTTCTCCTTAATGGTCTTTATTTCCCTCCGTGTAGAACCTAAATCTCTCTGGTTTCCCCACCCACATTTAATCACCCATGTCCTTTTATCGGTCTTTTTCTGGACTTCCCCAATGCCCTTTTAGTGAAGTATGTTTCTACCTACAGAGTGGGTTCATTCTCTGAACAAAGACACAAGTAAAAGATTAGAAGAGAACTTGCTGGTGTCTTTTTGGCAATTGGAAGTAATACAGTGCTGGCTTCAGTCCGAACAGTATTGTTTGTATTTTTTTTAAGTTTTAGCAATGACACTGTTCTTGGGAGGGAGGGAGTGTGTTGTAAGTAGTTGAATTGGTTGCATCCATGAAGCAATTCATGTTAATCGTTACTTCTCTAGACTGCGAAAGGCAGTCATATTGAAATTTGATATTGGCGATTTCACTTTTCAGAAAGATTGAATAGTGGCTGATGTGGCTGCATTGATTTTTAATTATCTGTTTTTAGAAGACTAAAAAGAGATTTGGCTTTAATCTGCTGAAATCTCTTTTCAAATGCCTTATAGTTCTTCCCGATAACATGTTTAAAACTCTCAAGATCTGACCCTGCAGGGCTGCTGTGGACAAATTTTATAGAGGTATTAGTGCTCCTTACCTGAAATGACTTTGAGGCACTCAGTATATAAGGCCTGGTCTACACTTAAAATTCAGATCAACTTGGCTATGGTGCTCAAAGGTGTGAAAAATTCATACTCCCCGAGCATCATAGTTAAACTGATCTTAGACAAGGGTGGGTCATCGGATGAATTCTCCCATCAACTAGCTACTGCTGCTTGAATAGGTGGATTACCTACATTGACAGAAATCCCCCTTCCATCCCTGTAGGAAGCATCCACCCTACCCTACAGTGCTATAGGGCACAGCTGCAGTACCATAGCTGTGCCGCTGTAGGGCCTGTAGTTCAGACATGCCCTTTGTGCTGTGCCTCTGCAGCATGATGACCTACGCAGTATCCTTTATAAGCAGCACATTTCAGACAGTTGTGCTTCTCCTCTCCCGACCCTTTTCATCCTCATCTAGTAAACCAGAGTTTAATAGTTCATCTCAAAGGTGCTATGTTTGGCTTCTCTTAATATCTGAGGCTCCGTCTACACATCAATAAAAAACCCATGGCACCGAGTCTCAGAGCCCAGGTCAACTGGCTCAGGCTCTTGGGGCTCGGACTGCAGGGCTAAAAATTGCAGTATAGATGTTGGGGCGCTCAGGCTGGAGTCCAGGATCTGAGACCCAACCCCTTGTGGGCCAGCTGCAGGTCTTTTGCAGTGTAGACATACGCCAAGAGTCTCTTCTCTTAAGGAGGCCTCCCCAACTCTTTTCAGCCCCTACAGTTAGAAATACTCATCCTTTGGTCGGAGTCAAAGAATCCTTATATATAATAATTACAATAATTGACTTTGCTTCTGCCTCAACCAGGAAAAAATATTTCCCTCAGCAGCTCTGTATAACCATTTTGCCTACAGCCTGGGCATTTATTGAGCATGTGGGAACCATTTATTGCCTGTGCCTTGAAGTGGTTTTGATTATCTCCTGATTATCTCTTAATTATATTGATAGCCTATTGCCAAGTGGAAAGTGAACGTTGATGAAGCAGGATGGCAGGGTTGGGCCTATTGAAACAAATGACACGTTTTGGATCAGTGGAAAAAAGGTCATTTTTTAAAAATTCTTTCTTCATCCTGAATGTGTAGATTTTTCTAATTGTAAGCAGCTGGTGGCTTGGCTAATGGAATTGACTCTCTTAGTGAATTGCTCTTCCAGTAGTATCATTGCTTGGTAGTGCAGGGAGATTATTAAGATTTAAGGAGTTATTAGAATAGATAACTACAATCCAGTTTATTGATTATCACCTCTAGTCCTACGTTTGCAAATGTTCCTTGACAAAGAGAAATTACTTAGCCTATTGATGTTAATGCTATGTCCATGAGCCAAGGAGGAGCAATTCTGTCAAGTGAATAAATTAGTTACTGTATAAAAAACTCTTTGGTGGTGGTGCAGCAGTTTAAGTCCCTAGCCTGTCATCTTAAAATTCCTGGGTTCAAATGCTAAATTGAGAAATGTCTTAAATGAGTTTTGAAGAGGGTGGGAGGATAAACATTGCAAAAGTGCCTCAATCCCATGTTTCAGAAGAGACTTAGGCACTTTGGAGCATAAGTTCCATTAACATTTTTAAAAATGGAACTTGGGTGCTTCAGAAAATGTTTCCCTAGCAGAATAGCAGCCCATGTGATAAAACATCAGATAAGCTGGTAAATATTCAATAGAGGTTGCTGTTCTGTATTTGGAGTGAAGAAGGATACCGCCTTTTCATATGATGTTGTGTACGAAATAGAAACTTTATTGCCTGTAATAAAGGAGGGTGCAAGGCAGCATTCGCTACTATTAATTTTTTTCAAATCAACAGACCCCAGGTAACTTAAACCCAAGAGTCGTGAAGGAGCTAGCTGAGGAGCTCGCTGAGCCAACTGCTAATGCTAATTTTTAAGAAATCTTGGAGTACTGGGGAAATTCCAAAGAATTAGAGGTCTGCACATTTGTTTACAAAAGGATAAAAGGGATGCCCAAAGGAATTATTGACTGGCTAACCTGATGTTGATCTCAGGTAAAATAATGGAATGATTAATTTGGAATACTTTTAACAAAAAATTAGTGGCTAAAAATACAATGAATGCCAGTCAGCATGGTTTCATTGCAGGTAGGTCTTGTCAAACAGACCTGTTAATTTAACAAGATTACAGGTCTTGTTGATAAAGGCAATGGTATTGACATAGTATACTTAGATTTCTCCAAGGCATTTGACTAAGTGCTTGTCCACACGGAGACTTAGTGCGCAGCAAACTGGAATGTAAATTTCCAGCCCACTTGGTGTGCTTTGACAAGCTGCTATTTCACAGTGAACTTTTAATGCATGGTAGCAGGGCCATACAGTGACTTAGTGCACTGCAGATTTACACGCTGCCTCTAAGTGGAGAAGCCCTTAGTACCATATGACATATGTATTAAACTTGAATCATATGGAATTAACAGGGCACACGTTAGATGGATTAAAAACTGTCTCGCTGACAGATCTCGGAATGTAGTTGTTAATGAGGGGATATCAGTGAGCTGAGCTGTTTCTGTCAGGGTCCCACAGGAACTAGTTCTTGGTCCAATGCTATTTTATATTATCAACAATCTAGACAATGATATAAAATCTTTGCTGCTAAAGTTTATGGGGGGAGGGATAGCTCAGTGGTTTGAGCATTGGCCTGCTAAACCCAGGGTTGTGAGTTCAATCCTTGAGGAGGCCACTTAGGGATCTGGGGCAAAAATTGGTCCTGCTAGTGAAGGCAGGGGGCTGGACTAGATGACCTTTCAAGGTCCCTTCCAGTTCTAGGAGATTGGTATATCTCCAATTATTACCTATTACCTTTCAGATGACACAACTATTGGTGGTCTAGTAAATAATGAGGAGGACAGGTTACTGTTAGTGATCTGAATCACCCGGTTCAATGGTCACAATCCAACAAAATGTATGTTAATATAGCCATATGCAAGAAAGTACATCTGAGAACAAAGAGTGCAGGTGGTTACTTACATGATGGGAGACTGTGTATTGGAAAGCAGTGACTTAGGTAGATAATCACGTCAGCGTGAGCTTTCAGTGCAGTTCTATGGTGAAAAGGCTAATGCAATACTTGGACGTATAAACAGGGAAATACCAAGCAGAAAAATCCAGGGGCTAGATTATTTTTTGCACTGTGGGGTGTGAGGAGCTCGATGTATTCAGTTTATCGAAGGGAAGACAAAGAGGTGACTTGATCACTGTGTCTAGGAATTACATGTGAAAAAGACATTGAGTGGGGTGGGGGTGGGGCTTTTCAATCTTACCGTTAAAGGTGTAACAAGATCCAGTGGGTGCAAGCTGAAGTTAGACAAATTCAGCCTTGAAATAAGATGTAATTTCCTAGCAGTGAGAGTGATAAAACATTGGAACAGTTTACCAGGGGAATTGGTGGACTTGACTTTCCTTGAAGTCTTTAAAATGAGATTAGAAATCTTTCTAAAATATATGCTTTAATCCAGCTGCTGGGAGAAATTTTATGACCTGTGCTTGGGGCAGCTAACCTTGGAATCTGTGAATCTTTCTGTTCATCCTCATCCTTCGTAGTCCTTTGGAAGAACATGACTGCTTACATTGCCCTTAACATGCTCATAAGACTTGAAGCTTTGCAATAAGATAGCTATAATCAAATCCCATGCTTCAGAGCTTCAGCCAATTGCCTGCAGGTGTCAGGAAGGAATTTTTCCCTTGAGGCACAATTTTTCAAATGTATTTGGGTTGGTGCCTTACTCTGAAACATCAGAGATTGACCGTAGCTGGAGATGGGATGGATCAGTGCTCTGAAGTGGAACAGAGAATCCTCTTTCCTAAATGTCTGGCTGATGTGTCTTGCTTACAATCTCAGGATCAAACTGGTTGCCTGGGAATTTCCCCCAGGTTAGAATGGCAGAGACTTTAGAGGGGTTACACCTTCCTCTGCAGCATGGAGCCTTTCTCTGCTAGGATCCTCTGGGTTTGTCTCACCTAATCAATTCCTTGCCATTTCAGGGGTCTCAGGCATTGGCCCCTTCTAGTCTCTGCCTGTGGCACACAACAGTGTGGTCTCTGTAGGACTGAAATGCTTTAGTCTAACTAAAGTAATTGAGATTAATAGAGGGATATCTGAGTGAACTTTAGTGACCTTTGATATGCAGGAGGTCAGAGTAGATGATCGAGTGGTCCCTTTTGGCCTTAAATTCTATGAAAATATGAAAAACTTGTGAAATCAGCACTTCACCAAGGATGGTATACTGGCAGTTTGGCCAGTGCTGACTTACCTCTTGACCGAGTAACTTGCCTCATTTCAAGGGCATTAATTCCCCTTCTACTACGTTCCCATAAAAAACACTGGATGTCTTTTGAGCAGTTGCTTGATAATTAGTCACTTCTGGTAGATTTCCGAGCCCCTCCCCCACTAAAACTTCTGTTACAGTGTACAATTTAACAAGAATGAGCCCTAAGATCTTTCAGCTATTTCCCTATGTTTTTCCTTGGCTCATTGTATACGTATCACCAGCACAAATGTGTACAACAAATCTCCTTAAACAAGGTAGCCATGCAAAACCCAGATCAGAGTAGGATTAATGCAGATAAGGCCACCCTTCAACAGTACATGTTCTGACAGAATTTCCAAGTCTAGAATTTTGAAGAGAAGCTTTATCATGATCCTGTCAGTGTATCAGTGAGTTGTGACTCACAGGGCCTGTCAACAGGAGTAATTCTTGATGAAGCATATTGGCATGCCTAATAGACTGGAAGCTAATCTTCGAAAGGATGTACTCGGCACCTTAGTGTGTGCTTTAGGATTATGGGTCATGTTGGAGCTGTCCCCTGCTGATGGATATTAATAAGACAGCAATGAGAATTTGATAATGAGAACATGAAAGTTCACTTTAAAAAGTGTCTGTTCCAGTTAAAACGAGAGCAGGCACAGATTGTTTTCTAGTTAAGTAGATAGTTAATATCAACATTTCATGATGAGTTTTGTGTCTGCCAAACCCTGTAAGTACTAAGTGGCAGTCATACAGCGTCGCACATGAGCAACAAGATGCCAGACTCCATTAATGCCAGTGGGAGTTCCATGTTTTTTTACCTTTGAATTGTGCTAGAAATGTGCCAATTAACTACAGGTCTCACTGAGCAGAGGAGTTGTAATGTAAGAACTTCCGCCTACCAATTTACAGTCAATCCAGGATTGTTATTTTTTCAGTTTATAAAAATACACCTGTTGTGCCATATAAACACATGGGCAGAAAAGTAGAACATCAGATAAGTCTGCCTGCCTTTTAGATTAGAAGGAATTTAGTCTTTATGTAGAAGCAGTATGCTCACTGAGATTGTGTGGTGTGTTGTGATTTTGGACAAGGGCTGCAGTCATCACTTCGCATGAGTACGAACTGGCCTCCTGAGAACTCAAGGGCTATTACATATTAACTAAGCCAGTTTGGCATCTCTATAAGTTGTCCATGCTCTAATACTTAGCAGTTCAGACTTCTCCCAGCATTGTATACTCATATCCCAGGATGACCTGTCTTTCACTTGTTTCTCCAGGCAAGCTTGGGACCTCGCAGTTGATATTTGCCTTTCCCAATTACCAACAATCATAGAGGAAGGAACTGCATTTCGGGTAAGTTACTGAGGCATTGAAATGTGCTGTGTCCAGTTTAAGCCATTTGTCAATGTTCCAGCCCATGAAATCTCCTTTTTTTTTTATTGTCTTGAATTCTTGCAGCCAAGGAACTAGGACTGGGCGGAACTTACATTTCCTGGGAGATCATAAACTGCCAATCATCTCATTTAAAGGAGTAGGCTTAGGGTCAGTTTAAAATCTTTCATTAGCATATAACATTTCTGTATGAGTGAATGCACTTGAATTCAGAGACCTTGCTTGTACAGGCATATGGAGTTATATGTGCACTTATACTTTAGAACTCTCTTAGTGAGATGTCATAATTAAGTCGGGGTGAGGGTTTCTTCTGTTCAATGCCAGTTTTCATTGTTTTAAAAATTGGTGGGGAGGAAGAAATTCTTACTGGCAGAAACCTGTAGATTCTAGGTCTGGCCTCTGACATTTCAGATATCTCAGTGAAGTGAGCTTTCTATTAATACAGCACACCATTGTGATTTTACAATTCAATCATTTTTAATAACCATGTAAAAACCTGCAAAAATGAGTTGTTTAATGGAGGTGTTTTCAAATAATATAGAGCAAAGTTGTACTCGGTAACTTTGGGGGTACTTTACACCATTTCTTTAGAACAGGAGATGACTTAGTAAAAGTGGTCTCATTAATGAGATTCACTACATTTGTTGTGACCCTTTCGCTTATCTCAAGCAGTGAAGAGCCTGAATGTTTTAACATGGGTTTCCTATATGGGATTATTTTGGTTTTTGACATGCCTGTAGCAGTTTTCAAATCTAAGAACATAAGAGACTCTGACATCTTTCCCAACTAACGTTTTTGTTTGCTCTTAACCCCAGTTTTCTTTCTCATCTGATTTATCTCCTCCTTTTCCAGAAACAGATGTAGGTGTTTTTTACTTGTTCATGCTCTGTTTCAATGACCTTTACCAATAACTTATCTTATTAATCTGACCTATTGTTTGAAATAGTTCTACCTAAATTCCCTGTCTATTCCTAGTTTCATAATTTTTAGATGATGAATTGATAAATTTAATTTTTGATTAGTGATCCATTGTTGTTATCCGTGTTTAAAAACAAATCTGAAAAAGCACTGGTAAATGAATACCTCGCTCTGTGGTTCCCAGTGTGTTTTTGTATTGTCAGTCTCTCTTGACTGTAAGCTTCTCAGACTGGGAAGGTGATGCCTTTGGTAACATTCACAGAAGATTATCTCTGCAGCAGTTTGACTGGACCTGAGAGGGAACAGGTTGCTGTCAGAAAGGCCAGCGAGAAGGTGGGTTTTTCTGCACTGCAATAAAACCCCCGTGGCTGGCTCGCATCTCCTGACTTGGGCTCACAAGGCACCGACTTTGGGGCTATAAAATGGTAGTGTAGACGTTCAGGCTCAGGCTCATGCGTGGGCTCTGGGACCCACTCCATTCGTGGGGTCTCAGAGCCTGGGCTCCAGCTTGAGCCCAAACAGCTATTCTGCAATTTTATAGCCCTGCAGCCTGAGCCCCAGAGACTGAGTCAGAGGATTTAGACCAGCTGCAGTGTGTTCTTGCAGTGCTGACATGCCTGGAGATTGCTGTAATCAAGACAGAAGAAACAGGATGAGAGTTGAAGTGTTGCAGACAGAGATAAAAAGCCTTGCAGTCTGTCTTCCATTTTCTAGGGCTAGGATCCTAATATAAGTTTATAAGAGAGGCAATATTGCTATATAGCAAACTCTGTATCTCAGCAGGTATAGCAGGATCTGATCTGCAATGCATCCAGATACATTACAGTGACTGGCTGAGAGCCCAGTGTAGATTTATGAGAATAAAGTACTGCATTTGCTAGACTCCTTTTGTGATTGAGCTGGTTCAGAGAGTAACTCTGATGATAATATGCAAATTTGTGTGGTTTTAAACTAGCTATTCCCATGCAAACTAAATGGCCGTTAAAGTTGAAACAAACAATCAGAAGAGAAATCTTTGCCTAGCCCTATTGCAGGTAGTTTGACTTTCTGTACAACCAGTTTGAATAGATTCCAGAATATAACCTCAAAATCTATATAGCATAAATCCATAATAGATTAATGTAAATGAGCACTAGTCAGCCTAGCAAGTGAAATGAAACTGGTATTTACTTTGCCACATAAATGATTTTTTCTAAAACCTTCCATGCAAGGAGTTTTAATGTGTCCTAGGATATGGGTCTTGAATGATACTAAGTATCCAGGGATAGGGTATAATCTTTAGTTTACACTTGTATTTTGGATTTCGGCCTTCCACACACAAGTGGAATAAAATGAGTTTTTATGGTAATGACCTTGCATTCCATGCATATTATCAAACTGTATTTTCCCAGTAGGTTTACTGGCTGAAGTTGTATCCAAGTGACTGACTGCAGCACAAACACTTTGGCTCTTTTGGGGGTGAAGCTGGCAAATGCTCACACACCCTTTAATCCCCTTCTCTTTTCTATACATACTCTGTATTCTAAAATAGCAATAAATGTAATTGCCGGCATTCTGGCCCGCAGTGTCCCCTGCTATTGCAGTTCTGTGACACTGCTCTGATAGTGCACATAATATGCCCCCTGTGGCAGTCTTGGGCATCTGAAAACTGCCTGCCAGTGTGGTTGACTTACAGTGAAGAGTGAGCATGTTTCAGGGGTGAGAAGAGAGAAATATCCACTAGGGACTAGGTAAGAAGCCAGCAAACTCTATTCACTTTATAACCTAAGCAAGACAATTAGAAGTGAAAACAAGCCATCCTCCAAGCTCCAGTCAATGCTGTGTTTTAAGTCTGATATGGCCAAGGCAAGAGGAAGGAGGTTGTTGCTTTGTCAAACAGACATAAAGAAGGTGAAGCTTATTTTTTCAGTTTGGGAGGGGGTGGAAGGGGCTTCGCTTTCTACTGTGAAGCTTTGACAAATCATTGAAATGGAAAGACAGTTGAACATCCTTGATCAATCCCTTGTTTTCTAAATAAACATTCTGCCCTCCAACCTCTGCTTTATATCAGCAGGAAGCATTGTAAGCATTGTATATTGGACAAGGTTAGCTGCTGCCAGCCAATGCTAATCCTATAAGAAATTGTTGTTTAATGCAGGGCGGGGGTAAGTTTTATTAAGGTTAATCAGTCTGTTTCATAACGGGGCTGGCAGAAACAGCAATCAGTGTCTCAGATGTCAAATGCTCTAGTGCGAGTCAGAGGATTACTGAGCTACCATTTGTACTCTGGCCTTTTTGGCCACTGTTGGTTTAGATTCCAGTCCAGCCCTGGATAAAGTAATTGATAATCTCTTCTTCAGGGCTGTTTTGTTTCAAAAGCATATTATAAAAAACATAAGCCACTGACTTCTGAGTATTCTCCTCTAGTCAACGCTGGAAAAACAGGGTTATCTGCTGGAGAGGAGCCTGTAGCCCAGCCGCATTCTTACAGGGAAGAAGCATGTTGGAGTTGTGTGCGCATGCGCACTTGAATGTGCTTTGAAGATTCTTTTTCCCATTGAAGTTCTATTCTGGAAGCTGTTGTGTCCTATAGCTGGCCCTTGCTCTCAGCCCGTTTGTACTGCAAGCCTTACGTGACATAAGGCAAAAGGAATAGTTCTTCCAAGAGAATCTAGAGCAGGGGATCCTGCCATGCTGATGGCAAGTTGTCATGAACCCTTAGTGTCACAGCTGAGTTAAATGGCAATAGGGTGACCAAATGTCCCAATTTTATAGGAACAGTCCCGATTTTTAGGTCTTTATCTTATATAGACTCCTATTACCCCCCAGTCCCATCCTGATTTTTCACATTTGCTATCTGGTCACCCTAAATGGCAATGCATTTTGTGCCAATGCTTTACATCTTCCTGGTCCCACAGGGGTTAGAATTAAATCCCAAACAAATGACTCATTTCCCCTGCAAAGAGAAATTAAGAGTATTGAAAATCCATGAGTGCCAAGATGAACTTGCCCTTTAAGCCTACCCGACTCACAATTATCACGTACAAATTGATAATACCCTGTGCTTACCTTATATAGCATTTTCCACCTGAAGATCTGAAAGCACTTTACAATGAGGAAATGCCACTTCCAGTGTCTCCACTTTCTAAAACTAAGTGTGCCCTGATCTGATCTGAATGAGATTCTCCAGCAGCCATGAGATGCTCCTGCACTTTGTGATGGGTTACTCCCAGCACACAACAGGATTATAGGTTTAGATCAAAGGAGTTGTCTGAAACTGTAGAAAGGTGATTTATAAAGAGGAACTTAGGACTATCTAACTCGTTTGCTTCTTTGCCTCTTGTGATGCATAGTTCCGAACCTCATTCATAAAGCAGTCAGTGTAAATGTATTGTCTCTTGGCATCTCACTTTATATTCTGTACACAGACACACATTGCACTCCGCAATAGGCACCAATAACCTCAGTCTAATATCCACAAAAATGGCAAATCTCAGACTGAGAGTTTACTGTGCATTTCTGTTGAGCTATAGGGATGCCTGGGCGGGCACCCTGTTTATAGGACCACCACAGTAACACTTCCTGCTACTCGGAGTATTTAGCACTTCCGCGGCTCTTTTTTTGGTTATCCTTCCCCTTGTGTCTAGGCTGCTGGAGACCAGCACGGTTCTCACTCCAAATGCTTGAAAAGGGCAGTGTAACTGTGGAATAATGGTCAGAACATAAAGCAGTTGTTCCATTAGCACTCTGTAGCTCTGTGATCCCTTTGAGTAGTTTTCTATCAGAACACAGCCATTCTTATTGTTTGTAAGCCAGTGTATGAATATCTCAGATTTGGAGAACACTCCCCTACATTTTTAGATGTTAATCCAAATGTGATTAATTCAAGATTCCTTTGTTCAGGTTGGTCCTGTGTCCAGTTATGTCAGATGTTTTCCAAGTGCTGAGCAATGTTTTCATCCTTTTTCCCCATAATAGCATCTCCTCTTGGATTCTTGCAGTACTTCGCAAGTCAGTTCCAGGCTTATTTCCCTAACTTGCTACAATCTTACCTGCTGAATCAGGGAATTCATTATTAAGTAGTTGTTTCAGATTCTTCTTGTTTGCATACTTGAAGCCCTTAGATACTCTGCAGATCACCACCAGGATCAGTGGATGTGAGGGAATGAAGGGATTTTGGTTTTTTGTTTGTTTGTTTTGTAAAGAGAAACCCTCCATACAGCCCCAAAACTACATCTTTGAATCACCACCCTTCTTCATAGGAGCTGTAAGACAGCCCAGGGACCATGAGACAGGGGCTCACATCTTTTTCATTCTTGCTTGATTATTTTCACCTTGGACTTGGCAAAGGCAGAGCCATGCATTAAATAAGTGAAACTGCCTCTTTCGAAAGATAAATTAACTGCTGCTCTCTCTACTCTGCATGTGGAAAAACATGTTCAGATTTTCCCAAAACCTTTTTACTCAAGAGGTCTTCTTTGCCCACGTTATTTCTCCTTTCCCCTGCCCTTTTTTAAAACAAATGTTTATATCAGGGGAGTCTGGCATATTTCCTGTGCTTTGTGAGGTTGCACAAGATCGGTGTTTGAGAAATCCTTTTTACTAGTTATGTGCCTTAATTGAAAGGAATAGTTGTTGGGAACAACACACCATACTAGTTAATTGATGCCAAAGCCTGTGGTCTCACTTGGTCTAGGGGCAGACAAACATCACACAGGTGCACACCCTCATAAAGAAGACAGCACAAAATTCACTTCCCTATTCTCGTTCCAACAGCACAGCCCATTCTTTGCTGAGCAGCTGACAGCATTCCAGGTGTGGCTAACGATGGGAGTGGAGAACCGGAACCCGCCAGAACAACTGCCAATAGTTTTGCAGGTGAGTCACCTTGGCACGGGCCAGGTAGTGAGCTAAGCTAGCTGGCACTGCTGAGACTCATGGGCACTCATGTGAATGCGTTTGTGTGCATGTCTTTCCCTGCCTGCCGAGTGCTATGCACTCAGCCAGATGATATTTGGGTATATAAACTACGTGGGCTCATTCAGGACTAATTGAACCTGAGTGTGTGTTTGCTAGACCCTTGCTGATAAAGACACATTTGTCTTCCCTCTTTGTCCCTCCACCTCTACACCTTCAGATAAGCATAAATTCTTGCTGTCGTCTAGTAGTACTTCAACAGCATCAAGCTCCCTCGCCCTCTCCTATTTAGCTGTGAATCAGCAAAGCTTTTTCACAGAATGGTGCACTTGCTGTATTGCTTCCTCCCTTCCTCCCATCATACCTCCTAGGTCCGTGAGGCAGGGACATTGTCTTGTTTCTACATTTGCAAAGCGGGCGCTGCTGCAGTCTAAGTGACTAGTGAATGGTTCCTGTATCTGTCCCCTAACAGGGAAAGAGGGGTCTGGTACAATTATAGGAAAGTGTTCAAAGTATCACACCTCCGGGTGTATTGGGAAGCAGCACAGGCATGAGGCTCAGAAGGCCACTGCTGCTCCTCTGCACTCCTTCCTATCTGCTTGGGCTGGTCTGAGTTCATCTATAGAAAGGGAAAAATACAGTTTCAGAGTGAACCCTGGGGAGCACTAGAGTCTCATCTTAAACCAAGTTTCCTGGGGAGCGAAGGCAGAATGCCCACCTACACCCCCAAATGCAAATCCTTTCCCTTAGGTAGAAAAATATAGATCCCCTCCCACTCAAAGGAATGGGGTCCTAGTCTTCCACATGTCCAAGGACATTTGTTTTCCATCCCCATAATGGGAAAAGACTCACCTTCCCTCTAACAGCCACTAACAGACAGTACCATCAATCTTTTTGAGACCAAATCTTAATTTTTCTGAGCCTCCAGAGGCTGAGATCAGTTGGAAAAAGAGATGTGCTGTTTATCTCTGTCACTGCAATGGAAGCAGGCAGGTTTCTTCTCTGGCAATATGTCCACTGCCTTCCACTGAATTAGTTGGCACTAGGAAGCTCTTCTGGCAATTAATCTTGCAACAGTATTGAGATCTCACCTGGTTCAGGAATATGCTTCCATCATCTCAAAGAGTGAGACTAGGATAGAGCAACGTGGCCAGTGTAAATGTTAAAGCATTGCTATGTGTGGAGGGTAAATGTGTTCACACACTGCTTTATAAATGGGGATTGTTGTTTGAGTCGTGATGTGTCAGTGAACAATTGGGAGGGGGAAGGGTGCACATTTCAACCCCCTCTTGAATGCCGTGTCACATAGATCTTATGTCTACTGAACTGCACCCCTGTGACCTAAAGAGGTACATTGCTGCGAACGTATCCCTGGAGAGGGAGGCATGTGAGTGCCACAGGCATGGTGCCAGACATGTAAAACCTGGTTCTGCCGAGGACAGGAAAACAGTCCTTTTGTAAATGGTCTTTTATTGACTTATAAAAATTGCAGTCCATTTAGAATCACTGCTCTCTCAGGGGAAGATCTGACAAAGCCAGATTTCTGATTCAGAGAAAAGCGAGAGGAGAACTTTACAAAGAGAAAAGTTAGCTGAGAGTCTGAAACAAGCCTGAGCAGTAGATTCTTATTCCTTGCTGAGGCACTTCTTTTCCAGGCTGTGAGAGTGCAGATGGACAGGATTATCACTTGCCCCATGGAGGTAAATAGGAGCTGACGAGGGAGTTTTTGTTTTTGTTTCATGCAGTGTTGCCCTGTAATAATGGCAGCTGCTGCTGCTGCATTGACCTGATTTCCTCGATCCTGCATTACCTCGGAGCTTTAATGCTAAAGCCTGGACCCCATTATCCATAAATTATCCTCCCATGCCTAGGCAGTGCTGCAACTTGCATGCTCAGGCTTCCTTGGCTTTTTCAGATCCACTTCCCTCCTTATCGGCTTGGTACTCCAGATTTGAAAATGCTGCTTGCGTCTAACCTTGAGCAGGGCCCTCTGTTGCGGGACAGCTATTGAGAGTTATGTGTAGTTGTTTGATCTAACAAACCAAACTGATTTGTAATCCAGACCTCCAAATGCCCCTGCAGCCCCTGTATCCTTTTAGGGAATGGAGAGATTACTCCGATGCAGTTGGTATGAAGATGCAGTTCTTATAGCAATAGTTCAGTGGTTTGAGCATTGGCCTGCTAAACCCAGGGTTGTGAGTTCAATCCTTGAGGGGGCAACCTAGGGAACTGGGGTAAAAAAATCTATCTGAGGATGTGGTCCTGCTTTGAGCAGGGGGTTGGACTAGATGACCTCCTGAGGTCCCTTCCAACCCTGAGATTCTATGAAAAATCTCCCTCCTGGTTTCTTTTAAGCTCATATCATTATTGTTACATGGTTCCTGTATCCATATCACTTTTGTCTTCAGGTCATTGTGTTGCTTTGCTTCAGGAAAGTGGATGTGCATAAAAGAGACCCAGATTCTTTTCTCAGATAATGAATTACAAGTTTAATTAAATCTTGGAGATATTTTATTTTATATACGCCTCTGTGATATTAACAGCAGTAAGATCCATTTGCATGCTCATTTAGAAACCCTTTTAAAATTGCATCTAATTTTTTTCCTGTCTTTTACAGAATGTGTGGATTTATTTAATTCTTATGAAAGGGAATAATATGCACAGCCCACCTGCTTTCAGCTTTCTCTGCCAATGCACCTTACACCTAGCCTGCCCCACCCTCTCTTACTCTGTCCTGCCCCACCCCCTCTAATCTCTGCTACTGTCTAAAATAGCGCTCCCTGTTACTAATGCCAGGCCTCTTCTGAGCACACTGCTAATTGTGCCAAATTATATAGAGGTTTTATGGTGTAGACAGAAGCCAGCTAGGGTGCGATGACTAAAGTCCTTTCTCTTTTGACCTATATCGGGATTGGAGCATTATTGAGAGGTGAAAGGTCAGTATGCTCTCTGTAGCCTCACATAAATGCCAACCTTTCCTTCTGGTCCTGCACATGAACCTTAGTGTCACTCTAGTGGGCCACAGTATGAAGCATGACCCAGGCAGTATTAGTTACTGCTGTTTAATTTTTAAAGTGGAAGACCACCAAATAATGCAGGGGAGCGAGGGGGCAAATTGTGGAGCTAGATCAGGGAGCTTCTGCCATGATCCATACTGGGGGATATTACTCGTTTTAAACAGAGGATTAAACATTGCGTTCCAAAATCTTACATCTGGTAAAGAGATTCACATCTGGAGGACTCAATCTGTGCATATTTCATACCACAGTAAATGTAAGCCAGTAGAACTACTCCTTATCGGCATCAAATTCTGTTTTAATAAGATTTTTATTGAAGACTAATGTGACCCCTTGCTTAAATCCTTAGTCCCTTACATCCATTTGCCAAGGAAAGCAAAAACTTATTTCTGCTTCCGAGTTGTTTTGGGTAATGGGAGATCGGGCTTACTGCTCATCCCGAACGCTTCCACTGGATGCCATCCTGCTCCTGCTTTGTCTCCTTTCTTCCCTCTGTAAATCAGGAGAGAACATTTCACAGCCAGAATGGCTGCTTCTAACAGGCCTGTGCTGGATCGCTGCTTCTGTGCCTGAGAGAGATGTGAGCAGATGGCATGTGTCAGAAACCCCACTTTCCTAGAGTTGGGAAAACAAACTGCATTCCAAGAAAAAACATTTGCATATGTCTGCATAAAACTTTTTTCAGTGGGGAGCATTGCTGCATTAGAAGATGGCTGGTACCCACGGAGCGCTGATGGGACAAGACTCCAGCCAATCAGCTTTCTTGCCTTTCAACATGATTCACTTGTTTGAAACTTAAGCCTTAGACGAGGCTGATGTGTCTGAGCGGGGAGCCTCTGGGAGGTCTTGTTATACTTGCCTGGCTGTTACAAGGCTTTCCGTTCATGGCACTAATCTTTGTTTTCCCCTCTCTCTGCAGGTGCTGCTGAGCCAGGTGCACCGGCTGCGAGCTCTTGACTTGTTGGGAAGATTTCTGGACCTGGGTCCCTGGGCAGTTAGCTTGGTGCGTACAATGTTGCACTGGCCCTTTGAAAGGGAGAGATTTTTTTACAGTGTAGACAATATGGTCTGAAGGATGATTTATGAATGCAGGGTGTGGAAAATAGGCCCTGAGTTTGGAGCACTGATCAGGATCTGACAGCAGTCAGATGGCCTTGAGGTCAACATCAATCAGGTTTTGCCAGAGCTTAAGCAGGATTTGGAAGCTGCTAAGAGTCCTTTATGTTTAGTCCACGTCAGCTTTAGTCCACGTTGTCCATGTTTTGCTCCTTCTTTTCCAGCTGAGATTATGAATAGTGATGGCTTCTGCATAGAAGTACATGTGGAGATACAGACAGCATCTAATGGGCATGTGAGACCTATGGAACTAATTATCCAGATGAAATGAAGTCCCTGAACCCAAGTAACAGTCATGAGCATTTCCTTTTGCTAAGAAACAAGTTCACCCCCAGGAAGTTATGGGATCAGACACATTGGTTTCACCTGTCCTTCATGCCTGGGGCAGATGCACTTGAGAGGATGGCAGCTTGGATTGAGGGAGAAGGTCAAACAGCTGGGCTTGGTCTGAACTAGCTATAACTGGGCAAGGAGCAGTTTGGGGGTTGTTGATTGATGTTTTTAATATATAAAATATTTTCATTAACAAAGTAAGCGTCAAAAATGGCTAGGGTTGATAAACTGTCATATAAACTAAATTAAACATGGAACTAGCCAATTGTCTATCATCCCCCTGGTCACTTGACTTGTATGCTGTATCTCTTTTGCCTTGTCCTTCATCCATTTGGTCTTTTTAGATCGTGTGAGCTGTCCAGGGCACGGACAGCCGCCTTCTGCATTTGGAAAGTGCCTAGCACCATGTGGGTAATAAATACGAATGGAACAGGAGTGTCACTTGAAATACAAATGTTAATGATTTCAGGTGCCTTCTGTTATCAGAGGGTGCTGGTGAGACTTTGACAGCAGGGAATGAACAAATCCTGTGATGGGACCTTTGCAGATTTTTCTCTTTCATCCTCCTCCCAGACTTGTTCCCACACCACTGAGGTCAGATTCTGTTCTGCACCTTCCAGAAGCATAGCACAGAAGGCGTAGCCCTAGGAGGGAGGGGGTCAAAGGTGGCTTTAAACTCTCTGGATTGCAAGCTGCTGTGGGGGCAAAACATGAGCAATTCGAAATTACTGTAGCCTCCCTTGTGCTCCTATGGCCTGCATTGTAAGCCAGACTCACCACAGCAGTGTGTGCAGGGGCGGCTCTAGCGATTTCGCCGCCCCAAGCACGGCGGCATGCCGCGGGGGGCGCTCTGCCGGTCGCCGGTCCCATGGCTCCGTTGGACCTCCCGCAGACGTGCGGAGGTCCACTGGAGCCGCCTGCTGCCCTCCCGGCGACCGGCAGAGCGCCCCCAGCGTCATGCCGCCCCAAGCACGCGCTTGGCGTGCTGGGGCCTGGAGCTGCCCCTGAGTGTGTGGTACATCCCTGGGGCCTCCTTCACTAGTTTTATACCAGGGGTAGGCAACCTATGGCACGTGTGCCAAAGTTGGCACATGAGCTGATTTTCAGTGGCACTCACACTGCCCGGGTCCTGGCCACTGGTCCAGGGGGGCTCTGCATTTTAATTTAATTTTAAATGAAGTTTCTTAAATATTTAAAAAACCTTATTTACTTTACATACAATAATAGTTTAGTTATATAATATAGACTTATAGAAAGAGACCTTCTAAAAACGTTAAAATGTATTACTGGCACACGAAACCTTAAATCAGAGTGAATAAATGAAGACTCGGCACAGCACTTCGGAAAGGTTGCCGACCCCTGTTTTATACCATGTTTGGCCTATGGCAGCCCAGTGCAGTGCCTGTGAAGGGAGGAATTCTGCCTTGCCCCCTGTGGGCTGTTTACAGCCCTTATACATCACTACACCACTGGTGTAGCATATAGGTGCTGGAGTAGGGGGACAGAATTCATCCCTTCAGGTTTATTTTGCACTGCACTTGTATAGACTATCTACAGTAGCCACTCAGTAATGGTGAAATGCTAAACAATTTAACTAGCTATGTGTCCTCCTGCATGCTATTAGTCTCTAATACCGTACAAGTAGCTTAGTTAAAAGCCTCTGTAAGTGTGGAAGGCATGTATGATTTCCAGTGGAAGGACTGTAATTAATGAGTTTTTGCAATCTGTTTACTTGTGGGAGCAAATAGCCCCATCTGAGGGAGGAAAGTGGCACGTCATGAGGCGTGAAGAATCACATGCTGTAACGAATAAAAGCTGGTGCTAAATTAACTCTTCATCTCAGTGGGCCAGATATCTGGGGACATCCAGGAATAAAATCAGCGATAAATAACTACTCAGGAGTCCCCTGTTTACTATAAATGGATGATACTAATTTCTACCAGATTTCCCATATGTGCCATAAATATGTAGCATCTATGTAAAGGGTGCAATTCTGACACCTGTCCAGCTCTCCTCCTGCCGTGGGTCTTGGAAACCTATGCTAATTTGCTGTTCTACCTTTCTCCTCAGGCTCTCTCTGTTGGCATTTTCCCTTATGTGCTGAAGCTGCTTCAGAGTTCAGCTCGGGAACTGAGACCACTTCTTGTCTTCATCTGGGCCAAAATTCTTGCGGTGGACAGTGTGAGTAATCTTGAACCATTACTGCTCTTTGTTTGTTTCCAGAAACATCCTTTATTGTTATCTTCCTTAGCCAATTGCTTTAAAGTTAGAGGCAGACAGTACAATCTACTATGAAATGCAGGAGGTTGAATTTAAAACCAATGTATCCATTTAGTAGGAGTTCCCACCTGCGAAGTCACTAGTGCGTTAGTTACCTGCTGAGAATTTCTGAATGTGAAATCCCCATTGATGCAGTGACAAGCCTGATTTGAAATGGCTCATTTAGCTCCCTGCCCAGTCACTGGACTTTTTGCAAGTGATCACCAGCTCATTAAGGAAGTTATTCCGATCTGCATGAAGTGAAATGTCTCTTCTCTCAGTTTATCCCTCATTCATGCTGAAATCTCACTTTACTTGGAAGAAATTCCATTTTTCAATCATGCTTTTTTCTGTGTAAGGGTGACCTACGTTCTGTGGGTACGTCCACTCTTAATAACAACTTGTAGAGTACAGACGCTGCAGGCCCAGCTAGCACAGGTCTAAGTAGTAGTGTAGACAATGAGCCATACCTTAGGTGAGTAGAGTGCTCCGTACACCTGAACCCGCAGGGTACACAGTTCTCTACACGCCCAAGCAGTACCACCTACGTCTACACTGCTGTTTTTAGCAATCCAGTGTCTTGCTGCCTCCCCGCTGCGTCACCCTTTCTCTGCCATAGTGGAAGTCTCCGCCAGCAGGGAAAGGCTCTGTCATGGGGAAGGCAGCGGGGAAAGGCTCCGGCAGCTGTTGCATGTAGCTACATACAGAGTAACAAGTGTGGACGCAGCCTGCTGTCACTGTGCCGTATAGCTACACATGTAGTGCCTGTAGTCTACATTCTGCTGTAAGCATCGCCTATAAGTGCTGTAGGTAAATGTCTGTTACAATGGCTTAGTCCATATTGAGGGCTCATGCTCTGTTTGCTAAACTGGTTGAGAACATTTGGTCAGGCTTTGCCTCCACCCGGCAAGAACAGTCTCCAAACTCATCTTAAACACGTGGTGATCATCAGCATCTCTAAAGCTGTCCTAGAAATAGAGCAAAACTAGTTCTTTGGAGAGTTTAGCTACCAGTGTTGCCCTAAATCTAATCTGGTCTTGTTCTCTGAGCTGCAATGACAGCTGACGTTGGTGGGCTTGGAAGTGCTGAAGAGTTCAGAACGGACAGGACACTGGGCTGCTTCTACACGGCCCATGATTCTGGACTTCTCCCTCTCACGACACACACTGGTACCTCTTTAGCATCCTTCAGGACAAGGCTTAAAACTGGGATCATGATTTTTGAAGATGGCCTTAATAAAGACTCTGGTTTTTGGTAGAAATATTTGAACAGTTAGTTAATTGCAGCTGCAAATGTGCAGTGATACATGTAGTTTCCTGGTTTGACACCTACAATTAATTGCAGGTTCAGTTATTAGTTGACGTAAAATTGCATCAACTGCTTTTTAAAGTTGGAGTCTTCCTGTTTTAATGTTGGTTGGTTGTATATTTTCATGATCTTTTCTCTTATTTGTAGCATAAGGAATGATAGTGGATTTGTTGGAATTCTTTCTCTCTTGATCGAGCACTGTCCTATTTAGTTTTATAAATATATTTTAGTTAACATCTTAAGAAGCTTTCGAATGGCAAAGAAAATTAAAATTATTAATCTTAAAACTCATATTGAAAAGCTTAGTTTTGATGCATGCTCCTCCATGCAGCTTCAGCCCCAGACACCGGTACAATACATAATAGGGATATTGTAGAATCAGCTTAATTAGCATGCACCACAATGGAAACAAACATGCCAGTGAAGGGATTGTCCTGCTTATCAGAGGAAATACTCACTAATTTCAGGAACTGTTTTAAAAATAAGCCTAGAATCATCCTTCCAGCCTGGACTGGGCAGAGACTTGCCTAAATGCGCTTGATGAGACATCTTTGGCTTGTTAAGATGATCAAAAGACTGTGTAATGATTATGCCCACAATAAATATTAAAATCCCTGTAACTTTATAGTACATTTATCTTCCCCCCCATCCTCATTTTCACCCTCATCTCTCTAAGAATAAAAATGACAAATATGTAGTGCAAGACCAATATCTGCAGGATCCAGAAATGAAAGGGACAAAAGGGGTAGAGGTAATGTAGCTCTTAGTCGATAGATACAGCAGTGTGTCGGGTAGTGTTTTGACTGTGCAGAGCGCTCTCCTATGTGAATGTAGTGCTTTCAAGGATAGCTATTTTATAAGATTTATGATGGAAATGACAACTGCAGGGGTATGCCCTGAGAATGTAAGTGAAAGTATTCTCAGATGCTGAAGGCAGTCATGAAAGGCTGTTTTCCATTGTGTTGACTGAAGGATTAATTAGACTGCACTGAATCACTACTGCTACAGTGTTAGAGTACAGCAGGAGTGTGTATGCGTGAGTGGGCAAGCCATGAGAATATTCTCGTATTGGCCACATTTCTAACTGGAACTGTTTTCTTACAAGGGCGGGTGTTACATCGACCATCCAGGCAAAAGCCATGGCTCCCTATTTTCAAACACTTTCCCAGAGAAGCTTCCTCCGGGGTGGATTGATTTAAATCAAAGTTCTCAAAGTGATTTAAATCACCAATTTCAATGATGATTTAAATCAGAAAACAGTAAACTTGGATTGAAATAATACATTTTAATCTAGTTTTTTATTTGTACTTTTTAGTGATTTTTCTTAAAGAAAGGTTGATTCTCATTAGTTGGAAATTCTTAAAACATGTTGATTTTCAACTAAAATGTAGCCTAAATATGGCACCTCTTTTGCTAAAGTGCATATACTCTATCTGTACATATTTATTTAAGCAATTATAAAGCTTAATATACATTTTTACATTCTTTATGATAGAAAATGGTAAATGATGCATTTCTTATTTTACGAGGTGGTTAATTATTTGCTCATGATTTGTGTCAAGCTGTATTTGGCTGGAATTTGGAATTCAGTTAAAATGCACAAAAACAGCATTTTAAAATTTTTATTAGTTAAATATAACTACCTTAAGTGTGCTGGGTACATAAGCAAGACAAAGTTTATCAAAACATATTTTCCATTTAAAACTATCTGTAGTTGGTGTATTGAACTGATTGATTCTGGTCACCATGTCCTTCACAATTTTAGAGCTAGTAAATCTCATCCTCTCACATCTCATTTTTATTCATAGATTGGTAGAGGAAAACAAGCTTTACTGCTTTTTCAACTCCCAGTCAGTTTCTCAACTTTGAACCAGTTATTGAACTAATCTAATTGAATAAACTGAAATGAAGATAATAGTCCCTCTGCACCTGCAGAGGAGACTGCTGCTGTCAAAAGCTGTTTTAGCCATTCAACAAACTCTGGCTACAGGTTCTTAGCAATGACTTCCACCGGTTCAGTGGTATGACTTACTTGAAAATTTTAGAAGCAAAGGTGCTGCTTTAATATTATTTTTTAATTTAATTTAAATGATTCAATAGATTATAGTAAGTTTATACTTTAATATGGGTTTTTAGAATTTGAAATTTTATTTTAAATAGCATTATTTTAAAAAGAAAAAAATTTACTTCAAAATTTTAGAAATCTGATTTTTTATTATTATTATTATTATCCAACCTGCTTTCTCCTGGTTCTAATTTGATCAACACTGTTTCCTTCATCTAGTTTTGCATGTATGTGCGTCCTTCTTTCCTTTCAGGAAATTATTACATTGACATGAGCCGCCAGAGTTAAACTAATTGCTTAATCATGTTTGTTTTTGCTAGTGGGGTATAGTTACCTGAGGCTCTTTTCCTGCCTCTAGTTCCCCTCAGAGGTTTTTGCCTTGTGCTCTGGAGAGCAGACTTTGCTGCTAATTTTTTATTATAGTTTTGGTTTTCTCCCTCCATGCATGAGCAGTGAAACAATAGAAGTAGCCTGAGTGAAAACAGGCAAAGGTGGGTGTGTTCTGCTCTCTTGCATTTGTAATATACTATGTCATAGAATCATAGGGTTGGAAGGGACCTCAGGAGGTCATCTAGTCCAGCCTCCTGCTCAAAGCAGGACCAATCCCCAAACAGATTTTTACTCCAGTTCCCTAAATGGCCCCGTCAAGGATTGAACTCACAACCCTGGGTTTAGCAGGCCAATGCTCAAACCACTGAGCTATCCCTCCCCCTAGATTGATTAGAAGATGCCCTCAATTAGTAACTACCTGGTTTAGGAGTTGTACCTTTGTCATTTAAGTTGCAGGAAAAAGCAATCAGATGTAATAGAAGAGTTGTCTTCTAAGCAAAAATATATCTGTACTGTGAGTGTTCTTAAAAACTTTTTAGTGTCTGAATATATTTGCTTTAATCCTGTATATATGCAGACATTTGCACTGAGGTATTCATTGATGACTCTAGCTATCCAAGGCTGAGTTTTGTTGGAGTGTTTCCAGCCAATCTACCCCCTGTGCTATACAGCATACGTAACTGTATGGCATGCTGCAGTATATGAATAGCAAGGAAACTGGTATTAAAGAGTCCTTGGAAAGGAGGTCGGGCCAAGAATTTACCCTGTGTTAAACTGGTATAATTTGTTGGGCAGCATTCTCCAAATCTTAAATATCTCACTTAAAAAATGCACACTACAGTCAGTGAGAAAATTAACCCCCCAAAATATTGCTCTTCTGATGGAACCTCCAGACTGTCAAGGACAGCCAAGTTACCCAGCGAAGTGTAACTCTGTTGGGATCGTCGACGTTACAACCAGTAACTTTGTAGAAAACAGGGAAGTACTAGGTATGGTTGTGTTAATTTAATCTCTACTTAAAACAATGCAGCAAGAATTCAGTACCCATAAAATGGGAAAAGACAACAGCAGAAAAAGAACTTTAAGTTTCTAAGAGTTTAAAGACAGTGGAGAGTAACAGTGTGAGATTTTCGAAGGGTTGCGCTTTGGCCCTTTAAATGGCATTTTTAACTGCCAGCTGAATGTTCTTTGCTAGCAGGATTTGTGAGGAGCAGTGGCATCTTGTGGTCAGTACAAATGCTCCAGATAGGTATTCCCCAGGGATAATTTTACATGGCTACACATTTTTTGTGCTCTAGCCCTTCCCCCACCACTGGAAATCTTTTTATTGTATGCAAGTGCTAACCTTTCCCACCTACCTACAGCACGTTTTGTGCTTGTGCCTTTATTATTCACAAGTACAGGGTGCGAAGTAGGGAGATGTTATTGACACTGAATATTAATATTGTTCTCAGGCATGGCATAGAGAACATATTAGCAAAGTGTATGTTTAAAGCTATTCTGGAGTTACATGATTTGCTTCCCTCCCTCTGGCCTCAGATGATTGGCTGGTGCTGGCAGCACGTTGGGATGCAGTGAAAGCTGGGCAGTCTTTTCTTAGCTGGCATCTGCCTGCCTGCACACTGGTTTGAGACGACTTTGTCTTTCTAAGGGGCAAAGATACGAAGAAAGCGAAAAATGTTGGGAAGAAGGAAACCAGCTCTCCTTTTGCACAGTGTTACCTATGGTAGCTGCAAATTGACATTGTTCATTCCCTCGCTTCTTTAGTCTGCTGCAAACCGCGTCTTTTGTTGCTTCAGTAATGAAATATTCTCTTGCATCTTTGTCTTTCCAGCCCCCTCCTCTCAACAATTAGTTTTCCTCCCTAGTCCTCCATTCCTGATTAAAAATACATGATGCTGTCTCTGGCATGAAACATACAGCAGAATCGCTGCCACAGGGAGAGTTAAAAGCAAAGCCAGATTTCCACTCAAAATTGTCACTTTAGTGCTATGTATTCTTGTACTCTGACCTTAATATGTCATACCTGGAGCCTGAGATTTCATGCTAGCAAAAAGGGAGCCCCGAGGAGAGGATCCTGGTGATGATTACCAGTATTTGAATCCAGGCTGCCTGCTTCTCCTGTAATACTGTTCCTAGGAGCCTTGATTTCTGCATATTGTGCTGGGGAGAAAGATGGTGGGGTTCATCTGCCAAGCATTTTTTGTCACATGTCCAGAGAGCACGTTACAACATGATAGTGTCCTATCCAGACTGTGACATAGTTTGGTCTTGCCTATGTAGATGAGAGTAAATCATGTTACCAAACTGTGTTCCAGCCCCAGGTCAAGGATGGAATAGGCCAAGAAGAATGGACAGTCCCCCACCCCTCAGAGATCAGCTGTCAATCAGAGTGAAAACTCATTGATACAGGTCACCGTAGGGGGAACATGCAGTGTGCTGAGTGGGAACTTCAGTCTCCAGGATTGTCAGTCCTTGCACCTTTCAGGAGCAGTACCTTCACCTGAACAATATAGTTCCTTGTGGGCATTTATTCACGATTCCAAGCCACCAAATAGGATGTCATTATTAACAGTCTTTGCTCATTAGAAATACAAGATTGGAAAATCAGAGATTACTGGTTAAGATTTGGCATGTTTGGGGAGAGACGTGTAGAGAGAGCTTGCAGAACATCTGCATGTGATATGTTTGCCAGTCAGGAACACTAAAAACAGACAGAAAACTAACACACAACCCTTCCTCCCAGTCTGGGTAGGTAGTTTGTGAAGATGATGTGCTTTGAGATGATGAGATGATCAATGTCTGGGAACCTCTAGGCATTTGTCCAGGACTTAGACTGGCCGTGCAGATGAATATGTAGCTTTATGTGTAGGGGGTGATGTGTAGAAGTTACCAAAACATCTGATCTGCAGAGAGAAATTCAGCTCTTGTTCTTCCTAGGCTGGGACAGCAGCCATCAGCAAACCAGGTGGAGAATTAGATGAGAGACTTTTGAAATATGTAATTTTATTTTGGTTTTGTAAATGTCAGAAATCTGATTCATCAGATTCCTCTTGTTTTCCCTTTAGTGGCTCGTAACTACCATGGTGAAGGTATGCCATGGAACAAAGGGGAGTCGAATGCTGCCTTTCTCTCTAGGGTGCTTTGAAGAACCAGAGGGCAACTTTGCAGTTTGTATTCCTTTCAGATGCCAACATGCAGTGGAACTATTTGCTTTAAATAACACGAGGCCCTGGTCACCTCTTCATACCCAAGAGTCTTTGGCTGCAGTCCTGACAGGGAAATTTGCTCTTACTTTTGTTTCTCAAATGAAAATGGGATTGAGAAAAATGATTAAGACATGAAATATTCATAAATCATTGGAGGCAACAAGAAGTTATCTCCAAGTTATTGTACTCATTGTTTTTCCTTCTCCCTGTCTCGTTTTTCAGTCATGCCAAGCTGACCTTGTGAAGGACAACGGTCACAAATATTTCCTTTCGGTCTTGGCAGATCCCTACATGCCAGTAAGGACAAAGAGTTTTTCAGACTTATTTAAAACTTGCTTAGGTCCTCTTTGCTTTTATGCTGCTATGATGTGGTTGGTGCTATTGGTGGGGATGAAATGGGAACTGTGGGTGTTTTGATAAATGGACTGAAGTGCTATCTAATTTCATGGTACCTTCTGTAGCTACCTTTACTGGTATTCTGTTCAGTATCATCCTACAACAGGATAGCCCTCTAGCAGTATACATTAGGGACTATTCCCCCCCCCCCCCCAGTTTCTCTAGTGAGAAAAGCACACAGCTGTCACAAACATGAACTAAATAGGGCACTGGCCTTTTCTGCACTAATGCTTTTTAAATCCTGAACGTAAATGAAAAATGCAATGGAATACAGAATAGTTCCCAGTCACTCAACCCCATGTAAAATATAATAGGATTGCTGCAAATTATTTCTTTTAAATGGTCTATTTCACTTAAAAATGAAACATAAAGTGGCCGTGTTGCCAGCCTGATGACATAACCAAGTCAGGCATTTCAGAGCTGCAGCTTAGATGTGTGGGATAGCAGGAAATTTCTATCTATCTTTTTTTTTTTCTAAAGCTGTGAAAGTATTCTAGAAACCCTTGGGTCTCTGGCTGCCTCCTTTCTACATGTCAGGCTGTTTTCTGTTAGAATTCTGATTAAAATCGCAGCCTCTCAATAGAGCCACAGCCAAGCAGGCCAGCCATGCTTCCTGTTTTCAGAGAAAGGAGGGGGGCAAGTTTCATGGCCTGTTCCAGACACTTGTCATTAAGCAACTCCAGAACCCAATTATAAGTTTTAGGTTCTCGAATTATCACGGTTTCAGGAGATTCACATCAAAGAAGTCAAGAAGGCCAGCATGGTCTCTCTCCTTTCAAACAGTGCAGCATACAGTCGTTCTCTGTCCTGTTTAAAGATAAAAATTAGTTGTGGGTTGTTTTGTTTTTAAGGCTGAACACAGGACTATGACTGCTTTCATTTTGGCTGTGATTGTCAACAGCTACAATACAGGGCAGGTGAGTCCCAACATCTTGATCTTTACAATGCTTCTCCTAAGCCTGTCTCTGTACTGTGACTTTGCTTTGATGTGTCACCAACTGACGTGCATCAGAGCTTACTACAGAACTGGGAAGTTGCAGGGGGAGGGTGTGGGACTAGGCTACAGAGGGAGTATGTGCACAGCCCCTGGAAATACAGGTTGAGGGCACACGTTGCTGAACAGCATCCTCTGTAAGCAGTACACGGACATATTATTAAAGGAATCCTACATGGTTCTCGTCAGCTGCAAGCCTGGTGGCTGTGATGTGGGTCTTGGGTTGGGAAGGGGTTTAAAGCCAGGAAAATGGTATGAGCCATAAATCATGGGGCTCTGACAGGTGCAAGGAGTATTGCCAATGAGGAAAAAAGCAAGTTTATTGCATTCGGGAAGCATTTGTGACATTAACAGTTGCTTGGCTGGCTGTAAGAGCACACAGGTGACCTCCCCAGACTCTTCATAGCGCACTTGTGCAAAGCATCTTCAATAACATTTTGCAACAAAACTAGTATCTAACCATGGAATAATTCTGTTCTCTACATTGCGTCTGTCCCCTCTCTCAAAATCATTTTGTTGTTTAATGGTGAGAGAGGAAAGTGCCTGTCTTTGAATTGCACTGAACTGTGTTTTAGGAAGCCTGCCTTCAAGGAAACTTGATTGCCATCTGCTTGGAGCAGTTAAATGATCCACATCCTCTACTGCGCCAGTGGGTGGCGATTTGTTTAGGACGTATCTGGCAGAATTTTGACTCAGCAAGGTGGTGTGGCGTGAGAGACAGTGCCCACGAGAAGCTCTACAGTCTCCTCTCAGACCCCATCCCAGAGGTAATGTTTTAAGTGTAGACGTATATACCAGTTGGGCTGGAGCCGTTTTGAGTGAGGGCTACAAAACAATTTAAAAATCAGTATCTTCAAGAAATCTCATGAATTGATAGGTTTCTGGTTTAAAAAAAAAAGCTTTCCATTATTTCTGCAGGAAAGGTGCTTAAGCCATGCAAGATCTGGATCAGGAAAAGCAGAATAAATGCAAAGGATTATATAGTCCATGAAAGAGGGTTTTCAGTGTGATGACTTTAAATCCAGGGTTTATACAAGCTCCACATTTGTTTGCTCACTCCTGTGTCAGAAGCCCTTCAAAACTCTGTTACCACAACTCACTGTATTTCGACAAGTTCTCTGATCCGTTTTGTCTAAATCTAAGAACTGTTCTCAGCCTGGTGGATGAAAAAATGCGATTTTAATGGAATGCATGTTTCACCTTTATGAAAATACTGTCCAAGAAAGACGAGAATCTTGTGCCAACCAACATTGTGATTGACAGACCCTCTGAGACCCCAGTGAAATTATATTCCAACTGGGAGAAGGAAGCTTAGAGATACAGGGCAATATCAATGTGCAGTTATTAAAGTTTAGATTTTCTTCTTTTAGTGATTTAACACTTCCCAGTCTGGGCACCCACAGCCTCCTTTCCTTTTTCCCAGGTTTTTCCCCACCTGCAGATAATTGTCATGCAAAAGATCAGGTGAAGTGTCCTCAAGGCCATCAACTTCTCTTGTCAATCAGCCAGATCAGATCCTTGCTGAGTTATGAGGCACATGCTCCGGAGGCTGATTATGCTGCCTCCACAGCATTCCCAATCTCAGCCAAGGCAGAGAATAAAGGACCACACTTGATCCCAAACCCTGGGCCTGTGTGGGGTGTGGCTGACCCTTCTTCCATTTTTAAGTCATCTGCTCCCTTTCCATGGTCCCATATCAGATGGTTGAAGGTTTTAGAGATCTCTAGTGTAAAGGGGACCTAGGCTCTCAGTGACAATTCCGTATTCACCTTTATGCTGTTAAGCAGAGGGTTCTTGACAGTGCCCATTGAGAAATCACCAAAGGGAAAAGCCACGTGACGTTCCAGGGAATAATACACACTTCTGCACACAGGAGCATTTAGAATTGCACCAGGATAAAACTTGGCAGTGCCCCTATATCTGTTTGTCTTTCTGGTCTTTGGGCTTCTTTCCTGGCCTTGAACTTCCCAACGTAATCTCTTATTCTGCCAACTCGGATCTCTCCAGAGCCAGGCTACTGTGTTGGATAAATGGCGTAGCCTGGCTTTGGAGAGATCCGAGTTGGCAGAATAAGAGATTACGACGGGAAGTTCAAGGCCAGGACCAGGTAGGAAAGCAATGGTGATCTTTTATTTTGTCTCTCACAGGTTCGCTGTGCTGCAGTCTTTGCACTGGGCACATTTGTGGGCAACTCAGCTGAACGGACTGATCACTCCACCACCATTGATCACAACGTGGCCATGATGCTGGCACAGCTCATCAACGATGGGAGCCCCGTGGTTAGAAAGGTACAGCAGGAGGGACATAAGGAAGTGAGGAGGATTAATGCTGGTGGCCTTCACAATAATGCTAAGAAGAGTTAATTGTGTGTGTTGCTGGGGAAGCAGACTCTTTGTTCAGTGGATTTCTTCCTAGGCATTCATGGATTTCATTCATCTGGAAGCATTTGTTCAAGCTCTCTGTCCTTTGGCAGCTGGTATAGATACATACTTCCTGCCCAGGGACAACACACAAACATGGTTCTCCTCAGTGAAAAGAGCAGCGTAAGTGACAGCTGTTGGCCAGGGCTGTAGCCAGGGCTGGGCACGCGGACAGCTGCCCAGGGCGCAAAGCCCCAGGAGTGGAAAAACGATGGGAAAAAAATGGTAGGGGGCACAAATATGCTTGCTTGCCACATCCGGCCCGCGGGACCATCCTGCCCGGCCCCCAAGCTCCTGGCCCGGGAGGCTAGCCCCTGGCCCCTCCCACGCAGCCTCAGCTCACTCCCTCCCTCCGCCGCCGGCGCAGTGCTCTGGGTGGCGGGGCTGTGAGCTCCTGGGGCAGTGCTGCGTGGCCTGGCTCCAGCGCAACCAGCCACTAGTGCTCCGAGCAGTGCGGTAAGGGAGCAGGGAGCAGTGGGGGTTGGATAGAGGGCAGGGGAGTTCGGGGTGGTGGTCGGGAGGCGGGGGGGCGGAAACACGGGGTTGAATGGGGGCAGGCATCCTGGGGGAGCAGTCAAGAAGGAGGAGGGGCTGGATGGGGAAGGGGTCCCGGGGCAGTCAGGGGACAGGGAGTTGGGGGGGTGGATGGGGCAGGGGACAGGGAGTGGGGCCATCAGGGAACAGCGGGGGTTGGATGGGGCAGGAGTCCCGGGGCGGGGGGCAGATAGAAGGTGGAGGCCAGGCCATGACCCCCTCCCCTAACCGGCCCTCCATACAATTTACAAAACCCGATGTGGCCCTCAGGCCAAAAAGTTTGCCCACCCCAGTTTAGCCTGTTGACTACTATGATTGCACGCTCAAAGCTGTAGAAATCTGATAGCTTTGCAGAGTCGTTTTTCTGTAGTTGGCCTTGTAGGTGAGGAAGCACAGGGTTCCCCGTGGGTTTTAGGATCAGGTGGGGGAAGACCAACAAATGGTCAAGTTGACCCACCAACAGTAAAGTACACTTGCTGTTTAAAAACATCGGTCATTTTTTCTGTAAGCTTATCACAGAGTAACTTTTAATGGGTGAGTGGGGCTTGGGGGGTTAGAATGTGAGCGGGTGAAAACTATGCGGCTGCCAACTTCTTTAGGAAACCCTGTGGGGCAGTGTTGTGACTGGCCTTTGTTAGTGGAGCAGGAGTTTCTGTCAGGAGTCATTTCAGCGGGCTGGGGTGCTTTCTCAGCTGCTTTGGAGTTGTCCCTTGGTTTTATAGCTCATACTCAAATCCCCCATGCGCACATGCCCTCAAAAACAAAATTGCCTGGGTCAGTTGGACTCTCCTCTCTCATTTGTAATGGAATCTTTGCATTGTGAAATTGATGACACAGTGTACTTGCTCTCTTGGTCCCAGATGACCTCTTCTCATTGGTTTTCCCTTGTTTTAATCTCTTGCCCTCAGAGAAACTGCTGAGAAGAGTTTCCTTTAGCATACGTGAGACTCTGGCAGCAAAGGCTGCTTCATCTACAAATGGATACCACCGTCCCAATGGAGCGGCATCGATTTCTCCAAATCTCTTAATTAAAAATTCCTTTAAATAATGGAGAGTTCAGTCTTTTGCTGACTATTTGTATTTCTCTCTCCTATCCCTGCTTGCAAAGTTAAGAAACAAGCTATGAAAGGGTTATTGCCCAGAACCTAATGAGGAGCCTGGCTGCCCAATGGCTTCCTGCAAATGGTTGTGTTATAGCTATTCATGTGCTTCTGCTGGTAGTACGGATTCTCTGTGCATCATGGGTTTCGGAATGCCAAGGCCTTTTGTGTCGATGATTTTCTGGTTTCATTTCCTGTGAGGTTTATGTAAATGTCAGTCTCCTCTCTGTTTTATGCTGCTGGCATGCAGAATATAGTTGAGTCTCAGAGTTACAAACACCAGAGTTACAAACTGACCAGTCAACCACACACCTCATTTGGAACCAGAAGTACGCAATCAGGCAGCAGCGGAGACAAAAAAACAAAATAAAAAACAAATACAGTTCAGTGCTGTGTTAAACATAAACTACTAAAAATATAAAGGGAAAGCAGCATTTTTCTTCTGCATAGTAAAGTTTCAAAGCTGTATTAAGTCAATGTTCAGTTGTAAACTTTTGAAAGAACAACCCTAACATTTTGTTCAGAGTTACGAACAACTTCCATTGCCGAGGTGTTTGTAACTCTGAGGTGCCACTGTAAGGTTGTGCTGCTTTCCATAGTCTGCAGACAATACATTTAAACGGGCATGGAGAGCATGATTTGGAATACTGCGTAGCCACAGTGGTGCTGGCCATTGGCAGCTCACTAGATCGTAGGCACATGCCTCTGGGAGCGCTTCAGTGTTCGGCGTTCCAGGGTTGTCACAATGAAGCACTAATGCCATTTGCCATCTGCCCTGAACGTCAGGAAATTCCATTTCCAAGGCTGCGGCTCTGCGGAGTCTCAAGAATGGATTTTAATAGGCATGGCATTTCATTTGCTGTACAGCATGAGGAATCCCCTGGAAACAGAAATGTACATGGTACATAAAACATATTGTGTAACATAATAACCAAATAATAAAAAGACCATATATTAAAACAGGCTAGTTCAGACCACAGTATATTTGCTGTTTAGCAATGCACCATGAGACCAGTTCACCTACCCCTTCCCTGAAGCCAGTGCCTGAACCAGGAATAAATCTGTCAGAGGTTAGTGAACTCATTTGTATGCTGGTTCTTTGAGTTTGAAATCAATGCAGGAGTGGGGGCAGGGAAAGAAGCCTATGCACTTTGGTGTCTTATCCAGAATCCTGACTCTTGAGATTTCTATCTGATTTTGTGACTTCCTCTAGAAACAAGAGCTGTGTTCTGTACGGGTAATGCTCTGCTGTTTGTTACGGTTTTGATAGCAAAGTTTTACATTACAGGACTTTGGGTTTTAAATTAAATATTAAATATTAATTTGTTACTGGAAGCATAAAGTGTATGGCAGCCCTATGGGAGGAAGAAGGGAGGGGCTGGGAGTGCAGTGGAGAGAACATGACAGCTCCATTCAGTAAAGAGACCTTGTTGCTTTCAAAAACCACAAGGAAGAATAATATGGTCTGACTGAGCAGTAATGTCTTAGTCTCTTGAAGTTCACGTGTTCTGACCCTCCATTATACAACAAAGGCAGGTTAACTGCTTGCTGGGCGTCTGGATTGTTCCAGGCAGAACCCACCTGCCAGACACTGCCAAATTGTTCCTGGCAGGATTCACTTGCCAGCAGCTGCTCAATCATTCCAGACATAGCCAAACTTCCTGTTTATTTAGCTGGAATATTAGTTGCACAGCAGGGGCTGTGTTGAGCCAGCAATGAGAGGTTAATTCTTTGTCCTTATTCCACCAACATCTTATGCTTCGGTTTATTCATTGGTGTAACTGTTTTCCAGTGTGCACAGTCTTTGGAATACGTAGATCTCTCTTTTGGAGATTTAGGCTGCAAACTGGTGTTAGCAAGAGACCACAACTCTCCAGCCAGTCAGTTGGTCTGTCTGTCTGGTGTTTCTAAGGGGCCTAGCACCACAATACCTAAGAGAGGGTCTAAGTGTTGATATCCACTTCCCCTCCTCCTCTCTAGGGCTCCCATGTTGGAGCCATTGAGCCAGAGAGAATTAAGCGGGGTCCCTTATCAGACCCCAGCGTCACCCCTACATTAGCCAGTGTTGGTCCTAGTAGATTAATATAAGCCTTGTTTTCTCACCTGGGCTGACCATGCTGCCAAGTGTAGGACTCAAGTTCCAGTGTCCTTCATGGTGAGAGCTCAACAATGGCCTTGGCAGCCTATTGGTGTCTCTCTAGCTGAGTTTAGAGTGAGTGTAGCGCAGGCAGCAGGAATCCAGCTCCTTTCAGCAAGTCACATGTCAACAAATAGTGGTTTGGCCTTTGCCACCAAGAGCAAGAGTCCTGCTCCTTCACACAGTTCATTATTTCACTCCAAGAAACATGTGCCTCTCGTGAGCAGGTGGCAGCTTGTACGTGAGAGGAGGGAGCTGTGTACAAGACTCCAGTTCTGTTCTTTCTGTGGCAGTACATCAGTTTGACAATATCAGGCTGAATCAAAGAGTGTAGGGGTGCCTGGCCAGGAATAAAAGACCTTTTGTTATGAAGAATTCATTTTGAAACTCAGCGCTCTGGCTTTCTTCAGTTCTTTGCACTGAAGTGAAGGAAAAATCAATGCTTCTCCAAACCAAGTATAAAAAAGTGCCCTCATCCCCACTCGAGGTGACAGATGGACATTAATTTTGTCAGAGAGCTGGTTTCACAGGGGCTTTATTCTGCCTTATTTTTAAATGATAAAAAGATGCTCACAGAAGAGAGGCTATTCCCCACCATGTTAGCTCAGAGTAGAGGAAATTTGCTACCTCTGCCATCTTGCCACTGGTTTGTTGGGTTGGGCAGGGGGAGGGAGAGTTAAGAGGGGATTTTGTATATTCTTACTGCTGTAGAGAGAGATGTGCACGCTGGATCTGTCAATAAGCCTCCTGTATCAGCATAGGTCAGGTTCTACACATCACTGTCCAGCAGTTCAGCAAGGCCACTCCATTCTTGTTAGCAGGCTGAGGACTGAAATATACAATTTTCCTGATTTTAAAAGCATTACGAGAACAGATTCTTGTATAACTCCATACCCTGCCTGTTTTTGAGATCTGAGCTACCTCAAAGAAAGTAAAGACCCTGAGTCTTGTTGGCGAGTGACTTCACTGAGAAGCTGCATTGTTTTGGGGGGGGGGGGTTCTTGTGGGAGCCTTTGATGTGGGGAGCAGGAAAATGTAAGTGAATCAGAAGAACAATCGAAAAACCCTGGATTTTATTTATTTCTTTGTATGCAGGCTTACTTGGGGTCTGTCAATCTAGCATTGCTTTCAATGTAAGATAATGCACTCTTCTGCTCAGAGTCCAGCATGACTTTGCTCTAACAGCAAGCTCTCGCTAGAAGGATGCCTCTGTCCATCTGTGTTACTTATAGGACTTTCTGTTGCATTCATCACCAGAGAAGATTAGCATCTCTGAAATACAGCGTCTGTCTACGCTGCAGTTCAAGCCCATGCCTGAGCCCTGGCTTGAGCCTAACCCCCTTTGCGCATACACTGCAATTGCACTAACCCAGGGCTTGAACCCAGGGTCCCAGGACCCTGTGGGCTGGAAAGTCCGAGCTCGAGTTAAGCAGGGACCGAGGGTCTGAGCCCTATTGCTTTGCCGTGTAGACGTAGCCCCGCTTGACTCCGGTCCCAGGAGTCAACTGGAATTATTCCATAATTCCATGAGACAGTTTCCTTAGTCATCTCTATCCCAACAATCTGCAATCCATTCTATTGAAAATGGAAGCCACCCCAACTTTGCAAACGGCAGCAGCTCAGGTCCGCATTAACCCATTCTGTTCTGATCACCAATCTGCAAGCACACGGTCAGAGACCCTCCTCGGTTTGCAATGGAGATGAAACCAGTCAAGCCTTTTGCAAAGCAAGCTGCTTCCCGGTCACATGCAGGGCAGGCAGTCAGGTTTTCCCGCAGTGCATCATGGTCCTAGGGCTAGGGCTAGAGCAGGGCAGGGGGTTGGGGGAGAGCTAGGGACTCTGGGTGATGGCTACTTTGCCTTGGGTCTACACACTGCAGTGTGAATGCCAGAGCCCTAGGTTCGAGCACGGGTTAGAAGAATCTTAACAGAGGGTTAAAATACAATGTAAACACTCAAGCCTAGGGCTCCCTACCATAGGTCAGCTGACTCAAGTCCCACTAACCCTGGGTTTATGTTGCAGTGTAGACATACCCACAGAGGGGCACAGAGCGATCCCCTTGCGTTTCATGGGAGAGGAGCATTTGAGTAGAGATTTGTGCCCTTCAAAAAGCATATTTTGTCCTCTGCAGTAGTTTGTATTGGAAAAGGCAGTTGTAGAATATGCTTTGGATGAACTTAGCAAGTTATAGCTGCCATGTCCTCCTTCGAGTGATAGTCCCTCTGTATATTCCCCATGTGGATACGCATGTGCGTGAGTCTGGAAATTCTTCAAAGCAGTGTCCATTGGCCTGCACATGCGCCGTAGCTCTCCTGGTGCTCCCAACCGAGGGTATAAGAGGAAGTGCGGGTTGACACGTCTCCAGTTCCTTTTTAGCAACGCATGGCCTGAGTCGGAATTGTATCCTCCTTCACTTGGTTGCATAACGTATAAAAAAAAGTTCCTCCCCTAGGGGGTGTCACAGATCACTCCACATGAGCACAAGCTGCCTCCACGGCATCCCTCTCAGATGTTCTGCTGCAGGACATCTGCAGAGTCGCCCCTTGGAGTTCTATCCACAGATTAGCGACGCACTACGCTCCAGTTCATGTCTTGGCTGAGGAGGTAGCAGTGGGATGAGCAGTATTGAAAGTGTCTTTGCTACCAGCTCCCTCGCACCCAGCTCCAGGCTGAGCACTGCTTGCTAATCATCCACACGTGGAATATACACAGGGACCATCCCTTGAAGAAGTGGTGGTTACTTATTCTAACTGGAGTTTCTTCAAGATGTGTGGTCCCTATCTGTATTCCACCACCCACCCTTCGTCCCCTCTGTGCTGGACCCTGTTGGATTTGTGGTAAGAAAGGGAACTAGAGAGGCGTCGACCCACAGTGCCTCATACACCCTCTGTTGGGAGCAAGAGGAGCACGGCTGCGCATGTGCGGGCCAACAGACACTGCTTTCAAGAATTTCCAGACTTGGGCATGTGGCGCACATGCATACCCGTGTGTGGAATACTGATAGGGACCGCACAGCTGGAAGAACCTCTAGTTCAATAAGTAACCTCCTCTTTCATAGGTTGCAGTTTGACAAACTATAGTAGAATTTGTGCAAACTCTGGTGGTCTCATTGGCACTCCCCTGGTGCACGCAAGCCTAATTTACACTCGTGTCTTTGTTAAAAGCCCTTTTACTTTGGTTGAAGCACAGCACAGGAATTCTAAATCAGAGCTTGTTCCCTCTGACTCTTCTTTGAATTTTTGCCGGAGTTCTGTTCCAAGCAGACAGTGGTCCATCTGACTGATGCACTTTATTTCTAATGGCAAATTCCTTGTCAGGCAGTGGTTTCTGCCTAAAGCAGGCTGTTTTTCCTGACAGAAGAGAATCCCTGCATTTTCAGTGAATAATATCCCCTCTGCTTTGGTTGTTGGGTTTTGGTGTTGGGTATCCCTTCTTCTATATTGTGAATTATTCTGGAATGGCCTATTGACCAGGTTGTTCCCCCTCTTTCAGTGATGTCTGTTCCTTGCAGGCAGTTGTTTGTTTCTGACACGCACACTAATCAAAGGTCTGTTTCTCTCTGCTTTCTATCCCCAGGAGCTGGTGGTAGCTTTGAGTCACCTAGTGGTTCAGTATGAGAGCAATTTCTGCACTGTTGCCTTGCAATTTATGGAAGAAGAGAAGAATTATCCTCTGCCCTCTCCAGCTACCACAGGTACATCCTTTCGTCTGCTCATGGCCAGGGGCAGTTTTGATCCTTATATAGTGCTTGGGAACCTTAGCTGAGGAATTTGATTGAATGACCAACAGGCATCAGTTCTAGTGATGCTATGGGCAACTCTCTCGCCTTTTTGGCACTGTAATGCATTTTACTGCAGAACCGCATCTCAGGGAGATCTCCCTCTGAAAAGACTGAGATGTGCTTCTGGCTCACCGGGGAGTCACGGAGACTGAAATCCCTGCTACCCTGAGAACAGATTCCTCCAGGTGCATGTTAAAGCATGTTGTCAGTACAGTGCGGTGAAGCTTGGCCCTTGCTTTGGCCCTGCTGCTACCCATGTTGCACTTGTTGGATAAACAGGGGACTTGAGGCTCTCAGGCTGTTGAATTGATGCTGCCAAGGAGAATCCTCGTTGTTCTGCAGTGAGCCAGTCCAGCTGTTTGTTACTTGAGAGGCTCAGACAGAAGACCGTGAAGACCTTCATATTGCTGTGTCCTGTTGCAGTGGGGCTGCATGCTCCAAAGCCTTTGGTTTGTGATCCTGCTCTTCAGTGCTTGATGTGCTGTTTTTTCCCATTCCTTTCTTCCTTGTGTATTTTGCTTCATTTGAGGAACTGAAGGGTCTAGAGAAACTGTTGCTGGCCCTTCATTTTTTAGAAATTTAAATAAATTGGAACTCACCAGGAATAACAGAACTGTTGCGACAGGAACGTGCAGAAGAGAAGATGAACTATTTCCGCAATGATAATTAATCACTTCTTCGTCTGACGTAGTGAATCATATTAGAGAACTAGTGTCCCCCCATTTGTCCTTTTTGCTGCAGAAAATAATCATCCCTTATAATTCCATAGCACTTTTCACCATCTAGAAGGAGGCCAAAGGACTTTCTAAGTGGGATATTCAGGAAGCACCGCTCCCGTCGCTGTGGTGGAATGGGACAGCTGTTCTGTAGCAGTAACATTATGTATGTGCTGTTAGGAATGGGAATGAAGCATGACTTTTCCAGTTGAAATTGCAGGTATTCAGGGCATGAAGTGAAATTTGGCCAGGAAAACCAGGATTAAATAACCCTTTATTATGAAAAATGTTCCCAGATTGTTAATGAGCAGAAGCAATCAGCAATTCAGACTTAAGGATCTAGAAGATGTCCCCTCCAGCACCATGTTTGGGCATTAGTTTGGTATTGGCTTGGAGGGAAGAATCACCAAAACCACCACCTGTAGCACCCTGTTTTTCTTATTGTCTTTCATTCAGGGACTGACAAGGCTTGGCCCTGCTTAGTGTATGGAATATATAAGGACTACAGACCAAGGAACATGGAGTTTTGTGCTTTGTATGAGCAGAGAGGATTGGGGCAGGGGGAGTAAAGATACCAGCCCTTTATCATAATTTGCTCTTTGTTTAAGGACAGCTTGCAGTGACTGAGCACCCTTTTTATCAGTAGTTGGTTTTAAATTGTTTTAATCATTTGCACTGATCACACTACATTTCTGTGGGAAGGCTGCTCCCCAGTCTCTCTTGTGATGGCGTGTACATTGGTTAAACTTTGTCCCCACAGAGTGTGGGAGTTTGACGCCAGTGCGAGATGGTCCGTGTACTCCGAGACTTCGTTCCGTCAGCTCCTATGGGAACATACGAGCAGTCACCACGGCTAGGAACCTGAACAAGTCTCTGCAGAACCTCAGCTTGAATGAAGAATGTAAGATGGCTGTCAAAATTCTTTCATTTTTCCTTACCTCGTGTCTCACGTGAGACTTTGTTTTATTTTGTCCCTTTGCCAGTTCTTCCCTGCTGTGAAATCTCATGTGGAAAGCATCTCGAGCTGACTAGGTGTTATCACATGGTATCTAGCTGCCAGCCCCGAGGGGAGATATGGGCAACCCTTTAACCTTAACAGGCTGAAATTCTCTGTTCAGTAGTATTGACTTTATAAGCTACTGGAGACCAACCAGGGCACCTTCTGATGCACGGGGTTTTCACCAGCCTGAGTCACTACTGAAACCTTGATGCTTACCCTCTAATTAAATATGCAGTGTTCAGAAAGAGGGCTTGGTGGATTTGCTTTACCAGAGGAATTTCTCTTCACTTGTTGAATATCACAGGGTTCATAACAATCAGTTGATGCTTGAGCAAAAATTGTTCTTTTGGTAGTATTCGTGTTTCAGTTTCTCCGCACTTCCCTTTCGGCAGCTGGAAGCTCTGTTGCGTTTTCTCCTGGGAATCTCAGCACCAGCAGCAGTGCTAGCAGCACCTTGGGCAGTCCTGAGAATGAAGAGTATATCCTGTCATTTGAGACCATCGACAAGATGAGAAGAGTTAGCTCCTACTCCTCGTTGAATTCACTGATCGGTGAGTAGGGGCTCTTCTACCTTCCTCTGGTATTTCCTGCTTTCTTTACCCTCCTCTGATTTTGGTTCTAGATAGATCTTGCAACAGCAGGGGTTTTCCTTATGAGTACATGCCATCATGCTATCTGAGTGGGATTGTATGAAGAAATGAGAGAGGGAGTTAACCTGAAGATCTTGGGGGTGGGGGTAGGGCAGGGAATGGGATGTAGCAATGACATAGCTGCATTTCTGTGGTCATAACTCTATCTTGTGTTACAAATGGTAGGATTCTTGCTAACAACTTGAGCATGAAAAGGGTAGCATCTACTGGAATCTTACAGCCTCTGCAACTTCATGGGCTAGGAAATGGATAGGAGGGCCCTTCATTCTATGGACCTGATAGCTGGGCTCAATGGCATGGACTTCTACCCTCAGTTGCTTTTCATGTAAGCTGGGCTTAGTCTGCTACATAGCACAGTCTTCAAACCTTGTTAGCCTCTGAGGAAGCCTTACCCAATTGATTTTCCATCTAAGTGCATTTGTACATTATTAAATGGGGGGTCAGAAGGAAGAAACCCTGGCTTTGTCCTAATTAGTTGGCAAGACAGCTTGGCATTTCACAGAAATGAGCTCTGAACAGAGTATCATAGGTGATCACTTTACATCCATTATCGCCCCAACTACATCCTCCTGGAGAAAGGTGGGAGAACACCAGCTGCAGCATCTGTTGATCTGCAGAGCACCAAAGCTAAACAGTCTTGTTCTGCCCTGGAGCCTGGAGCTCAGCCCTCTTGGTAATATACCGAATGCTGCAGAGTTGAGATGTTGGTGCCTATAGCGAAGGAGGAAGGGAAATGGATTTGCATTTCCACAGCACATGGTTGATTTGCATGTTGGATGTAGTCTGGCATTTCTTGTATAAAACTGAACTGGAAGCTCTGCACTAAACTAGTTCATTTCTTTGATTATTTTTCTGATGGCTTTTTTAGGCATGTCCGATAGCTACAGCAGCATTTTTCTTTAGCTGATCTTCTTTTTAAACTGGTGTGGTAAGAGCACAGCCAGCTAACATGCAAGGGTCCCAGCGTGGGAAACGGACGCTTGCTCCATGGGCTGGAGAAAGTGCACATCAGAGAAATGATGGGGGAGGCTCATAACCTTCCATTATGGTCAGTTGTGTGGGCCCACGATCTTCTCCTAGCTTTAAAAAAATCCCTATCTACCACTGTCATATGGAGGAGTAATAACCTGTAGTAAATTGGTGAATGAAAACCCTACACATCACACTCCAGTACTAGAAATATTCTGAGATCCTGCTACCAGACAGATCAGTTGGCATCTATTGTAGACCATTAATGAATGTCTGGTCTACAGGCCCAGTCCCTTGAGACAGTTTTAAATGAATCTTGACCCATCCTAATAAAGTGTCGTTAGACTCTTGAACAATCCAGTCACGTTACATAACAGATAATGACCCTGATCTGTGCACAACAGGATCACTACAATGCTGCTGTCCCTGTGGCAGGTTAAAACCTTAGCTCCCTTTCCTTGCCTCCTCTCTGACTTGGACTCTCCTGCCTATCCTTCCATTGGAAATTGCTGCAGCCTGCTTGATGGTTTGTTTGTGTCTCAGAAGATCTTTACAGCACAGTTGAGAAAGAGTCTAGAAATGAGCTGGAGATGAGCGAGGGAAACTTAAGAAAACAAAAAGCGGCTCTCCAAAGCCTCCCTCATTCATATTCAGTCAGGAAGAGCTCATATCCAGCTGTAAACGACATAGCTTATAGAAGTGTTTAAAATTCACAACTTACACGGAATCCCATTACCTTCAGCATTTGCCTGTTTAAAGCTGGAGTTTTTTTCATTTCTGTTAAAGAATTGCAGTCTCCCAACCTGCTCTGTGCTAGGTCCCAAGGGAAAGATTTTTTTCAGAATTTCATCAACTCCGGCCACCGTGTTCGGGCGACCCGTTGCCAGGCAGCAGGCCAGGGGTTGAGTTGACCCTGTAGTGTCCCTCCTTGAACTGACAAGGCCAGCTGGGACGATTGTTAACTCAGATGGAATGTATGGGCCCAAGAGTCAAAGGTATTAACATGACCCCGTTACTGTCCAGTATTAAATAGGGTTAAACAAGGTTCGGGGGTTGATATACAGAGACCTGAGCCTGCTTAGTACCATGGCGAACACATTATTAAATATCCTTTTAACCTTTTACTAAAGATTCAGCAAAGAAGCAAAAACAGTTAGAGAAATTGAAATATAGAGTACGAAGTAAGTCTTTCACTTAGCCAACATTCCTTGTTCACTTTCCCTTTTAATACAGAGTCTCTAAAGGAAAAAGCCCTTGTTTGATACTCTCATAGTAGGTATTAAACATGGTAATAACTGTCTTTTTGGGGAAAGGAGAAGTTAGTTGAGCTGGGCAGAAGCTGGTGGTGTTGCTGATGTTCCTAGAAGATAGCACAAGACAAACATACGTAAGAGGGAAGAGAAAAGAACAGCAAAGACAGAAAATCTGTCTCTTTTGTTGATTTTGCCTTGCAGCCTCACTGCTGGAGAAACACAGGCATGGCAGATGGTCTTATTAGCCATTCCAAGCCCTGGCAAACTTGTACCAGTGTTGAGCTGTTCAGGGCATTGCTTTTATCTGCCTCTCTGGCCATAGACTTACAGCGGTGTTGTAGCCTTGGCCAGTTAACCCACACACTTACTAAACAGAAGGCAAAAGGAGAGGGATAGGAACGAATACAAATAAGGTGGGGAAGGAAGAGAACACACAAAGGGTGTGTGTGTGTGACAATGTCTCTCAACCCAGGTAATATTCAGGATTTAGTCAGAGCCTGTGGAGAGCGTCATCTGAGACCCTCTCTCTGGCCTGGTCTTATACAGACATCATTCAGGATCAGGTTGAAGGTGGTTCAGGGTCCCAGGAGATGGTGGGGGAGGCAGACATAAATGGAGAAATTTGCACCCCCCTTCCTCCTCTCTTGTCTTTGTCAGCTAGCATTTGCATCTGTTTGTCTGTATTTTTTCCCCAAAAGTCTTTTTTATGGACACCAAAAGAGATAGATGGGTGCAATAGCCCATCCCCTCGTTATTTTGTTCACCAACTAGAGCTAATTTCTGATACACCAGCTTTAGTCCATTAATTTCTGGTCTCACACTTCTCTTGTTTACTAGGCATGATCTTAACACAGTGCTTGAGTTAAATTAGTAGAGCTTTTCATTTAGACTAATTCCGTCTTTGTCTCTCTTTAGTCTTTTTTCCCATCAATGTTTGCTGTTAGAGGTTATTATGACACTTTAGAAACTTTCACTCACGTCTCACAGTTGAGTTTACAATGCGGGTCAATTTGTAGGCCCAGTTATTACATCACCATCCTCTTTCTCTTTAGAGCCCCTTTTAGAGGCAGCCAATTGTGTCCATCTTCCTTCTGGGTTATTTCCTTAAATCCTTAAGCTGCAACAAAGAATGGACACCATGTGCAGCTCAGAGGGGTGGGTTTAAACTAAGGAAGGTTTGCTTGTCATCTGCCCTGTCTGAGGAATCACCTGACATTTCTCTTCAATGCCTGCCCCTCTGGCTGGTGGAAGGAGCAATGGGGACTTGTTTTATAGCTGTGGCCATGCCAGGTATTTGAGAAAGGGGAAGAAATGAAAAAGGATTTTTTGGAGGAACAGGTCAAATCCATTAAAAAAAAATGCAGCCCCTAATGTTAAGAAATACAGATCATTCTTGCCTAAAGTTTAACTTTCTGTCCTCTACATTCTTCAGACACACATCCAGCTCCGAGTCATTAGCATTCAGGGGCTTCTTTCTCAATTGCAGTATGTTTTATTAAAGAGTCCTCATTCGCACCCCGTGCCATTTTGCTACAAGGTGCTTGGCATTGACATTTTCCTCTTATTTTGCTTCAAATATCTCTGAGAGGCAATCCAGGAAAGAGGAGTGAGTCCTTGAGCTGCGCGTGTACAGTTCACAAGATGAGCTGGGTTCTGGCAGGTGACTGTCCCTTGGGTAGTTTTGGGCAGAAGAGTCATCTGCTTCTGGCCTCCCATTGCCCTTAAGCTGGCAGCAGGAAGAAGTTTTGGTTACAATAGCTGGTTTGGGGCGGAGGCTAAACCTGTTGCAGCCCTTTCCACAGCCAGATCCACCAGCCGTTAATCTTGCCTCTTTAAATAGAAAAGGGGAGAAATTAGACATTGGCTTTGGGTGCCATGAGACTGAGAACCGTTTTTTCCTACCCAAATGCTATGATTAAAGCCCCTCATTAGCTGTGTCTCATGGTGAAGTGGAGATCATTGCTTGAAAGATAATGCCAAACGCATTCATCAAAGAGGAAAGGAGAAACCTGGAGCAATAAAATGCTGGAGAAGGATTTTGTTTTCTAGTAGGAGAGTTATAAGATTTAATTGGGATGGGGAGAGGAGACTATGCCATGCCATTCAGAACCCCTCCTAAAGGACTGGCTTACAGCAACAGTTACAGTTAGAGATGATTGTGATCAAACTGGGAGGGGAAGGTGCGGGGCAGACCATAGGCAAATGGGAGAGTGAGGGGGCAGATCTTGGGAGTGGGAGCACTGACAATGGACTTAAATTTGCAATTAGACAATTCATTTAAAATCTTGTAAGTGCACATTTACACTGATTAGTAATTAGCTGACAACAATGACCATATTGTTAGTAAGTATAAAATAGTAAACTAAGATACTGACTATATTATATGAAAACTAAATGCCACTGATAGGCTTAAGCAATATTGCACTTGTTTATGCAATAAATATGCTGGTGTGTGTTCCATAGCATGCCATACACTACGTAAAGAATATGGAAAAGCCTAGTGAGATGGGCTGATTGGGAACGGCAGGACACAGGTGTAAGTGAGGAACCAGTGGGACAGTGAGGAATGCCAGAATGGGTGGGGAATGCATGGAGCATGGGAGTAGAGTAGCACATTTTTTTCCCAGCTGTTGAAACTGAGTTGTCTTGGCCACAACCGTGCACCCGATCGAATGTGTAAGGGAGAGGGGGAGTGGGTTAGTGGTGGTGGATTCTGAAGGTCCCTTTGTAGACTGTGCTCGTAACTACCTCCATCCTGAGGGCACGAACCTTTTTCCTCAAGTCTCCTCTGGGATTAGCGAAGCATCAGAAAGCCCCTGCTCTGCTGTGTGGGTCGCTCTTGGGGAGGAACTTTAAACTAGCTTTCCCTGTGGTGCAGACTGCACTGCATAGACCAGTGGGGAAAACCTGGGCTTGGGGCAGCCGTCCTGAGCCCCCTTTCCCCTACATCACTGGGACTAGCCCATTGAGCGTTTTTCTGCATTGCAGTGTATTTTGGGAAGGCGTTTATAATCGATTCCATCACCAGCTTCATCTTAGAGCAGCTTTAGCCTTGGGAACTACTGCTCCTCTGCACTCTCAGAGAGTAGGAGCACAGCAGTCAGAGGGTCCAGAGAGGCTGGAATGGGGAGGTATCCTCAGGATACCCTAGGTATGAGGTTAGGATTCGGTCATGGGTATTTTTAGTAAAAGTCAGTAACAGGTGGCAGGCAATAAACAAACATTCAGGGAAGCTCACAACCTGTGCCTGACTTTTACTAAAAATACCCTGGGGGTGGTGGGACAAACAGAGTGCTGCCGGGGCTTGCCGCTGCTCCAGCCCCCTACTGCTCCTGCAGTAGGGGCTTACCACTGGCACTCCAGTCCCAGTGGGGCTGACCCAACCCCAGCCACTGCTCCGGTGGCCAGGGACCACTGCTCTGGCGGGCCCTACAACTGGTCGCCGGTCAGCTGTTCGGTGGCTCTGGGGCTGGCTGCCGGTCAGCCATTCCAGCAGCTGCTGCTCCAGCAGCCCCTGGGCTGACAGCTGCTCCAGCCCTGCCCCAGAGGAAGTCATGGAGGTCCCAGAAAGTCATGGAATCCATGACTTCTGTGACAGACTCATAGCCTTACCTGTGAATAGACCAAGGGTGCCGCCTATAAGCTGTGTGATCTCTGCAAGAAATGTTAATTCTCCAACTGCTGTCATGCAATATTTTGCCCCTAAGGAGTTGGGCTGCCACTCACACCTACTGAAGTAGCGTTCACAGAGTCATCAGAATTTTAGATCTTTTCTCTATCCGAATCTAGGTCTCACAGGATCTTATGTTTTACTCATGGGAAGAGAAGAGGGAGGTGGGGGATAAATTACAATGCAGAGGTGGGATTAACAGTGACGAGAATTGTGTATCAGAATCCCCATATACCCCTCACTATTCAGTCTGAAATAGTTCAGCTCTATGTGTCAGTCCAAAACTTGTTTTTCACTTCAGGAAGAACATGCAAAAACAAATCAGAGCTGTTGTCTCCAATCGAAAATGCACAGATGCTGAGGTTTTGGTCAATTTGTGGGGTGTGGACTGCATCTCATTTTGGAGCTCCAGGTTTAGAATCACTGCAGTATTTAAAAGAGGCAAAAAACCTGATAAAGCCAAACCAAGGAAAGAGATTAAATAAAGACACTGATGTTTTAATTTGTGTGTGCTGCACAGCTGTGCCCTTGCTGGACTCGGGTTGCAAGGTTGAAGATCTAAACCAATTGTGCTGCCCTGATGTTTGCTGTTAAATTGAATGAAGAGTTACGCACACCCGTACAAAACCAAAACAATCAGTGAAGAAAGGCAATTTCTTTTTGATGTTCATAGCTGAAAGGAATTGTTTTGTAAATCTGTACTGCAAGGTCTATTTAACCAGTGTTGAATCAGTCCAACTAATTACAGAGCTGTCGTTTTAAATTAACTCTCCCCACTTTCCTAGTGCTTTGTCTGTGTCTCGTGGATTTTTTTTATTGTAGTCCATTATGTGAAATGAAACCACTGTTCCCTCCTGCTGTCCGTACCTCCTTTCATTATCACACTGACTCAGGTGGTTCAGGTTTAACAAGGAGCTGTCAGATGCGTCATTCAGCTGAATCCATTCGATGAGCAACACTTTTGTTAGGAAAAAGATAATAATACTGTAGTGAGGGAAGGGAACACACCTCCAAGCACTAACTCGTATGAGTCTAAAAAGCCTTTATAGAAATTCCCTCTGTTCTTTTCAGAAGCTGTTGAGTGAATGAGGAATTGCATTGGTGAAGTCCTCCCCCTCCCCCCCCCGCCCCCAAAGCTTAGATATTTTAAAAATGTCTTGGGGGGTTTTCTTCCTGCTTGCGTCATGAGTGAGGGCGTTATCAGAGGGGCTGGAAATACTGAAAACTAGATTCCCTCCTGCTCCCACATTCCCCCTCCCCCCCTCTGGCTTGCTCTTTCTTTAAAAGAAACCAAACCCTTTAGATTCCCAGCAGCCCTTATGTAACTTCCAGTACAGACCCAAACGCATTGGAGGCAGAAAGCTGAGCAGGCTTCAGGGAGCCTTTACAGCAGTGTTACCTGGCTGGCTGCGTCAGTGAATGGTACACTTTTCCCCCAGGCTTCTATCACCTTGTCTGTCTTGTTTGAGTTGTTTTCAAGGTGAATTTGGTGCTTGTGAAAACTCAGTCGAACAGTGGCCTGTAGCCTGGCAAACACAGACAGGCACTGTGCCATCTTCTTCTGATTATCTTTGGGATTGCAGTCCTGACCTTCTCCAGAGCAGACTTGCTTTGTTTTCTGATGATTTTTCTTTATTTTAAATATGAATAAACAACTTCTAAGGGTGGGGATACATTTTTGCCTTATGGCCAAAGCCAGAATTTGAACCTAGATGTGCAGAAGTGGAAGACATGCTACATTCTTCCCTGTCACTAGCCCTTATTCCCCTAAACTTACACCCAGTGTATCAGTGTGTTGCCTGGTTTTGAACACTTTTGGTTATGGCCTCTGCAAACATAGAGGCAAAATGGAGCATGAACCTTTTTGTAGTCTGGCTCATCTTGCACCTGCCATTACATCATTAAGGGCAAATTTGACATTGTTGCATCTTTGTATAGCCCCAAATTGTTTCCAGGATCGGTGACGATCCTGTGTGAACCCTATGTATTGGAAGAGTGAGGAAAGCTTGTGACAGTTTGATATACTGACAGCCCACAGTCCCACTGGCCAGCATGTTACTGTTCAAAAGGTGTTGTCAACAGTGTAGAGCCGAGAGATCTGCATACGCAGCTCTGGGTAGTGTTAATAGCCATCACTCTGCTAAATCCCTTGGGCTCTGGTGGGATGAGAGGCACTTGAATTTGCAGGTTGTATGAGGCCATGGAAGTTGCGCGCTGCCTCGCAGTTTGCAGAATGCCCTGTCACATCATGGTGAATTTTTCTGGCAAAAGGGAGATTCTCTTGTTTAACCTAGAGAAGCATATGGAAAAGAGCGTCGTCTGTGCACTGCTCAAGCTTGTAACTGCATTCGGCTTCCATTGTGGGCCTGAGTTCAAAACTCAACTGTCAGCGTCTATTTTTTCTTGGCCTGAGTGTCAGGTATAGAAGCTCTCCGAGGAGAGTGCTTGCTTGTCAACCAAGGGACTGCATCTTCCTAACATAAAGCTTTATATTTAGATGCCCCGGGAAGCACATGGGGAAATGAGACAGCTTTCCACACCATTTACAATTCACTGTGACTCATTCGAAAATCCTATTTTAGTTCCCTTTTGTCACTACAGCACCTACCTTATACCTCTCAAATGGCTCTGCTCCCAAGATCGGTGTTATAACCATAGTACATGGCAAATGGTGTAGGAGGTGTAAAAGAAATTGCTAATGTGCCTAAAACCAGTCAAATAAAATGTTCACCAGAGCCTTCTCAATCATACAGAGTCTTATTTATTTGATGTGTAAGGTGTGTTTATCGCTCCCTCCCAGTGCATGTAGTTTGAAGGATTAACTCAAACTTCCACCCTGTAAAATGAATCATAGGACTGGAAGGGACCTTGAGAGGTCATCTAGTCTAGTCCCCTGCACTCATGGCAGGACTAAGTATTATCTAGACCATCCCTGAGAGATGTTTGTCCAACCTGCTCTTAAAAATCCCCAATGATGGAGATTCCACAACCTCCCTAGGCAATTTATGCCAGTGCTTAACCACCCTGACAGTTAGGAAGTTAATAAAGAGCCCTGATACCTTCTTATTAGCATTTAGATGTTAAATACACCTGTGGGATGTATAAAGTCCTGAATGTACCAGCTGCATAGCTAACCTTTAATAGGGCAAAAGGATTTTAATAAATGTATCTGTTCAGAGAGACTCCAGACTTCTTACGCATTGAGTAGACTTAGGACAAGATGGTCAAGTGACTTGCTCCAGGGGACTAGAAAATAAGTATTTTGGATGCTAATTCCGGGCAGATATTCTGTCTGTGTGTCTGTACCCCTTGCAGACTGCCCAAAGGGATCACACTGTGAGAATTTTCTTCTATTTCTTGGACTGTGTTTGAGTGCTTACCTTGATCTTCTCTAACTGCCATTGTAAAGTCCAAGAGCAGCTCATATCTTGGGAGGAAATTAGTCCACATCAGAGGCCTGGGGGTGACTGCAGTTCTGATTTTTGTGTGCTCTCCATGTTTTTCTGTCCTAGGAGTTTCTTTCAATAGTGTTTACACCCAAATTTGGAGAGTCCTTCTACATCTGGCTGCTGACCCCTACCCTGATGTCTCAGATGTGGCCATGAAAGTACTCAACAGCATTGCCTACAAGGTATGACTGCCAGTCTTCATGTATCTCTAAGCTCTTACGTTTTGAGGGGATTTTTCATACTCGGGCAAAGAGTGGGTAGACTGAATCTGCATATGCCCAGTTGGAAGGTTATGGGAAGTGATCGTAGCTCAGTCTAAGCCAGGACAGTACTGGTAGAGAAGGAACTTTAACATTCCAAAATTAAAACACTCAGACAAGCTCTGAGCCAAATAAAAAAGACTATTTGGGGAAGAGGCTGGAATTTTTTCAGAGATGCCATTATTAGCTAGAGGCCTTAAAAACTGAGTTTTGCTTACTTGCCTAGCAAGTAGATCAATCTCTGGGTGATGTCGTACAGCTACTTCAGTAAATTATCCCTATGCAAACTGATCTAGATTATGCAAATGGGACTGGCCTGCAGACTGAAGCCACAATGGCTCTCCAACCCAGGTGAACTAGTACATGTGAGTCTGCATGCAGACACCCTTCCCACTCCTCACCTCTTCAATACTGGCCTTAATCACCATGCTCATCACGTTTCATCCTGCGAGGATGACGAGAAATCCCTGGAGACTGTGGTCACTGGTACTCCTGAATTGCCAGCATAGGGAGCTGTAATAGCAACCCTCACCTTCCACCAGAAACCAAGCACCTGGCCACTTCAGTACTTCTAATCACCAGCAGCCCCCACTGGATTGCGCTGGAACGCCATTTAGACACACTCCTCCCCCCACATCGGGATTCCACCTTCACGGTTGCTCCAACATTAAGACCATGAGCCATTTGAAAGCAAGATATGGTGTCTCTTACTGATTTCTGACTGAGCTCCTGGGTTAGCATGGCTGTAAGAGATGTCAGCAGCAGCATCCACCATTCAGTGTTAAAGACCTGCTGCTTTAAATCCGTTTTTCCCTTAAGAGGATAATTCTTAATTTAAACCCTTTGTTACTTGTTTTGAATACACACATGGGTCAGCCTGCAGACTTCAAGTCTGCGCGCTGTGGTTGTTTGAATATTGAATAACTTCACCCGTTAGGTGATGAACTGAGATCTTCCGTTCGTGACTTAGGTACCAGATAAATCTGTGCATCAGATTGGAAAATCTCAAATTCAGAGATGTGATAAGGGGGCGAAATTAAAGCTTTCAGACTCCCCTTTCTGGACCGCATCATGGTAATTATTAGACTCTTTGCAAAATGAAGCTCTGGTTCTGCTAAAATTATAGGATTGGCGTGGGCATACTGATGATCTAGGTTCTCCTTTTCCTGTCTTCCGTATTTTTCTTACTTTCTTACTCCCTTGCTATAAAAAGAGCTCCATGAGCATTACCAGAGAGGTGGTTGTGTCCTCTAAACATCTTCACTAGCACAGTACAATGCTGCTTAGCCAGCAGGAGCCATGCAGTTTTGAACATTATGGTGTCAGGGTGGGCAATGAATTTTGTGCCAGGACTGGTAAATTTTCATGGTAATTTTTTAAGACTCTGTCAAGTGCCACAGGGCTTAGGTCCAAGTTCCTGTTTCTCTAGAGGCCACAGTCAATTCTGTATTTTGGGGGTTGCTATCCTGGTTTGCTGACTGGTCCCCTATCTTCTGTCTGGCAGTATGCCTAGGACCCCAAAGCCCAGGCATCTTCCGAGGATAGGAAGCTGCAGTAAGGGCCAAAGGCAATTGGAAAAACCTTCTCATGATCATGAGAGCAGCCCAAGTTTCACTGGGCATCAGTGCGTGCACAGCTGATTGAGAAGTGGAGAGCTGCTGCTCAGGAGAGGGCGAAGGAGGGTGAGGAGTCACAGGTTTGTGGAATGGAATGGCTGTCCACTGAGGATTTCGGCAGCTTGAGCGCACAGACCTCTTACATCTCATGCTCCACTTCCCAGGCGACTGCTCTATGGCCCTTGTGCTGTCTCAGAGGCAGTGATGTTTCAGATGGTTTTACACCCTAAATAATTGAAGCATTTGTCTTTGCAAGGATTTTTCAGCTGCAGATACTTGACCTTTTGCCAAGTTTCTCTCTCCCCTCCCTTAGCCATAAGGTTGAGGAAGTGCCAGTGTATGTAGTTCGTTCAGGCACAGATGGCAGTGCTTCAGGCAGCCATGTGGGTAGAGGGAGTTTGGTTCTTAGTGCCTCATGATACTGTGGGTCCCACTCCCACTTCTCTCAATGCAAAATGGTTTCTCTGGTTCCTAAAAAGGAACTTAGCGTATAGGGTCTTATTAAAAACCCATCTAAATGGAGAGCTAAGGCTGCAAATACCTGGTCAGATCTTGCCCTAACTCATTTCATTATGCCCATAAATCCCACCGCAAGGGCTCCTGCCAGGATTTACAGCCTTAACTTCACAGGTCCCCGCTCTTGTGAGTTGAGGCAGATCCTGGAGGCCCTGAAGTTATTTAAATGGAGTTCTTGCCATTGAATTTCCATTTTAGCTTAATCTTGAGTTTGTACCATTTAGGATTTTTAAATGTATTTTCTTAAACACCCGGCGGTGGCTAGAGGTGAGCTGGATAATACCCGGTGAACTCACTGTGCCCTTGAAAATGTCTTGACGTTCAGCTCAGAGAAGATTGTCTGGAGAATCCCGACCCCCACCACCACCACAGGCACACACTTTCTCTCGTCTCTTCCATGGATCCACAGTAGTCCTGGGAGTTTAGGCTTATTTGTCAGAATCCTTAATGTGCTGATCAGAGCTTTGGATGAGCAAAAACGGGCTCCTTTTGGATACTGGATTGCCACAGGTCCATTGTTCCTCTTGAGCCAGACTGTACAGGACAGATGCTAGACACTCATTTCACTGTTGGAAGGCACGTACATAGCACTGTGATGGGCATGGGATATGAACCTGCAGAGAACAGAATACTGTACAGTATTCTGGAGACGTAGGGAGGCATAGTCCATTGAGTGAATGTGGGAGTCACGGGCATGTTAAAGGCACACTCGAAGTCTCAGACTAGGATACTGCCGCGACAGTATTTTAAATCAGAATAATTTTGCTAAATTTGATTTTTAAAAAGCATTGAAATACACAGTGTTGTCTCTGGGGCTGATTAGGCATTGCTAGTACTCATGTTGGGTTGGTTTTAGCCTAGCAATTGAATTTAAAAAATAAATTGGAATTAAAGAACTTTCCTTCCAAACTCCAACTCAGAAAACCCCAAACTTGTTTTCTGGTGTGTCTGTTGAATTGAAAGAATGAGAGCCCAGCGAGTGATGCTGGCCCTTGACGATTCTGATCATGATTAATTAATGAAGCTCCTTCCCAGGTTGCTTCATCCAGCAATTTTCAGTGGAAGGCCGGAGGCTCACTCACCTTGATAGTTACTCCTGTGTAACATGCCCTCCTTGTCAGCCACTTCCGTGCATAAACAAGCAGCTCTCTCTCTTTAGCTGACATTGTTATTCAAAGTTACCATCTCCCCCCACCCCACCCCAAAAAAAAAAGGATGTGATGTGAATACTACAAGAACAAACCTCCAAAAGAAGGGGTAGGAGAGCAGCTGCCTCAAGTCGGTTATTTCAAGCTGTCTCTTTGTATCACTAAACCATGGCCCTGAAATTGGAGGACTTGGTCACTACTTTAGCATAGAGGGATTTCTGTTCCCTTTTAAGAAAAGGGAGGGTCCTTTGTGTAACTCATTTCACTTCATATCCCTGCTATGTACAGCTTGGTCTGACTTCAGCCTCTCTTGAGAGCCAAGCTGACCTGAGTCACTTGTGATGAGGGAAACCTGCCTGCAAAATTCAAGCCATGGACCTTTTGTCACTAAGTTAGTTAATTATGGACTATATATAGTTAGTTAACTAGTTATCTTCTACCTTCCCTCCACTCTCATCATGTGACCTTCTCCCTGCCCCAGATAATGGCTTAAGTGCCAGAAGGTTTTATTTGCACTACAGAGAGGGCAGTGATGTTAGAGCATCTGTGTCTAATGGAGAAGGTGGGTAGCACAGGAAAGCAGCTGTTTCAGACCATATCGGTAGGCTAGCTCAGGTGCCAGGCCTTGTTACTAAGAGCACATAGTGCCTGCTTTATTGGCAGCAGCTGCTCTTGTGTTTGGATAGCATGTGGCTGTACTGTATTGTAACAGAATCGTGACCACTCATGTACCTTTGGAGCCAAATCTGTGACACTCCAGAGGGATTGATTCTCCTAAAAGCAACTGACATTGTGAATTTTCTGCTAGGTCATCTCAGGGGAAGGGAGGAAAGAAGAAAGCTGAGACTGCCTAAAGATCCTCTGGCTCCCTCAAAGAAGAGTGGCAGGACAGAGGCAGTATGTGCTCTCAAGCACGAGTGCCTCAGTTTTGGGTCCACAGTGAATTGTGTGTGTAAAGTGCAAAGGCAGATAGTGCTGCTCCCACTGGGTGCGAGATCTGCCTTTTATGCTCACTGACTGCGTGGATCCCAGCAAACCATGCACACAGCTCTTTCTGTTCACCTGCCTTGTATTTCTATGACTGCCCTGATCTTCTCATGGTTAGCATACTTTCTACTGGATAAAAACCCCTGCAGTTGGGAGGTTCTGTTACCCAGGACCTGATTCTTTTGCCCACTGTACAATGCAGAATCTCCGGGTATTTCAAGAGGTGATAAAAGTCAGTTTGCCCATGTGACTTTTTGGGGATAGCATGAACTGCTGCACTTAGTTCCAGCAGGTTTTTGATGGCGCAGTGGCGCTTCTGTCCCTTAAAAGCACTTCCAGCATGCAAGAGCCAGGTATGTTAAAAAGGAGGAGCAGGAGGGGTCTGAGTTTTGGGGTTTTAAGCAAACTGAAGATTTTTCCTTTTTTTAGAAGAGAGGGTGGTTGTCCTGGGCTGGCAGCATGCTCAGGCTGGAGAAGGTGAGACAGCTGCTATTGATTTCCTCACTGTCCCTCCTCTGGCTGGCACTCGAAGCTACAGCCAGCCAGCCTTCCTTAGCTGGATGGAAAATCATTGCTCTTGCATTTTCAGTTGAACTGTCCTGTTCTAAACTGTTTTTTGAACACTGTTAACCAGTGACCCCTTTTGCTCCAGGGGTGGCTGCATTTCAGTGGTGGATGAAGTGACCTGTATATATCCCTTACCTTTCTCACAGCAGTGTTGTAAGGCTACATGTTTGTAAGGTGCTTTGAGATCCTCTGGTGAAATTTTGTACATGAGAACATAAGAATGGCCACACTGGGTCAGACCAATGGTCCATCTAGCCCAGTATCCTGTCTTCCGAGGGTGGCCAATGCCACATGCTTCAAAGGCATTAAACAGAACAGGACAATCGTCAAGTGATCCCCCTTGTCGGAAAGTCCTAGCATGTGGCTGTCAGAGGCTTAGGGGATACTCAGAGTACAGGGTTGCCTCCCTGACCATCTTGGACAATAGCCATTGATGGACCTGTCCTCCATGAATTTATCTAATTTTTTTAATCCAGTTGTAGTTTTGGCCTTCACCACATCCTCTGGCAACAAGTTTCACAGGTTGACTGGGCGTTGTGTAAAGAAGTACTTCCTTATATTTGTTTTTAGTCTGCTGCCTATTAATTTCTTTGGGTGGACATAAGAATGGTCAGACCAAAGGTCCTTCTAGCCCAGTATCCTCTCTTCAAAAAGTGGCTAATGCCAGGTGCCCCAGAGGGAATGAACAGAACAGGTGATCATCAAGTGATCCATCCCCTGTTGCCCATTCCCAGCTTCTGACAAACAGAGGCCAGGGACACCATCCCTGCCCATCCAGGCTTATAGCCACTGGTGGACCTATCCAGGATGACTCCTGGTTCTTGTGTTATGTGAAGGGGTAAATAACACTTTTTTATTCACTTTTGCCACAGCAATCCTGATTTTATAAACCTCTATTATATCCCCCCTTAGTCTTCCCTTTTCCAAGCTGAATAATGTCAGTCTTTTTAATAGCTCCTTATATGGAAATTGTTCTATACCCGTAATCATTTTCGTTGCCTTTCTCTGTACCTTTTCCATTTCTGATGTATCTTTTTTTTTTTTTTATGGGTAACCAGAACTGCATGCAGTATTCAGGGTGCCAGGGATTTATAAAGTGGCATTTTTATGGTCTTACTGTCTCTCTCTTTCCTAATGGTTCCTAATGTTCTGTTTGCTTTTTTGATTGCCGCTCCACACTGAACAGATATTTTCAGAGAGCTATCCACAATGACCCCAAGATCTCTTCCTTGAGTTTTAACAGCGAATTTAGACCTCATCATTTTGTATGCATAACTGGGATTATGTTTTCCAATGTGCATTACTTTGCACTTATCAACGTTGAATTTCATCTGCCTTTTTTTGCTGCCCAGTCACCCAGTTTAGTGAGATCCCTTTGTAACTCTTTGCAGTCAGCTTTGGACTTAACTATCTGGAGTAATTTTGTATCTTCTGCAAACTTTGCCCCTCACTGTTTACACCTTTTACCAAATCATTTACAGATTTGTTCAACAGCATTGGTCCCAATACAGATCCCTGGGGAACAACGCTGTTTATCTTTCTCCATTCTGACAATTGACTATTTATTCCTATCCTTCGTTTCCTGTCTTCTAACCAGTTACTGATCCATGAGAGGACCTTCCCTCTTATCCCATGACTGCTTAGTTTGCTTAAGAGCCTTTTGTGAGAGACCTTGTCAAAGGTTTTCTGAAAGTCCAAGTACACTGTATCCACTGGATCACCCTTGTCCACATGTTTGACCCCGTCAAAGAATTCCGATAGATTGGTATGGCATGATTTCCCTGCACAAAAGCCATGTTGACTTTCCACAACAAATTGTGTTCATCTCTGTGTCTGATAATTCTGTTCTTTCCTGTAGTTTCAACCAATTTGCCTGGTACTGAAGTTAGCTTATTGGCCTGTAATTGCCGGGATCGCCTCTGGAGCTTTTTTAAAGAATTGGCATCACATTAACTATCCTCAAATCATCTGTTACAGAAGCTGATTTAAATGACAGGTTACATACCCCAGTTAATAGTTCTGCAATTTCATATACGAGTTCCTTCCGAACTCTTGGGTGAATACCATCGAGTCCTGGTGACTTTTTATAGTTTAATTTATCAGTTTGTTCCAAAACCACCTCTATTGACTTCTCAACCTAAGACCGTTCCTCAGATTTGTCACCTAAAATGAATGGCTCAGGTGTGGGAATCTCCCTCACATCCTCTGCAATGAAGACAGATGCAAACAATTCATATAGCTTCTCCGCCATTGCGTTGTCTTCCTTGAGTGCACCTTTAGCATCTTGATTGTCCAGTGACCCCACTGATTGTTTAGAAGCCTTCCTGCTTCTGATGTACTTTAAATATTTTTGCTGTTAATTTTTGAGTCTTTTGCTAGTTGCTCCTCAAATTCTTTCTCAGACTGTCTAATTATACTTTTACCCTTGACTTGCCAGAGTTTATGCCTCTTTCTATTTTCTTGAAGAAGATTTGACTTCCAATATTTTTGCTTGTAACCAGTTCTTTTACTCTGTTTAGCCATGGTGGCCTTTTTTTTGGTCCCCTTACTGCTCAGGGTGTAGAAGTTCAATATTATTATGCAGGACCTGGAAGTGGGCGAGGAAAGAAGATAGGAGGACTCTTTGGGTAGCAGCTGTACTTACAGTGAAAGCTCTTACAGGAGTGTGAAATCTGGATTGGAACTTTTGCTTGAAGGAGGGTAAATTTGGAGTATGGTAGGAAATCCAGCACTGCTTTCCTGAGATGAGAGAGAGAAAAATCTCGTTGCTGCAGGGTAACCCCCGAGTTTGCTATTTGCCCATTGGCAGCTTTTTACAAATGCTAGTGCAGATCTGAGATGGTAATTTAATTATGGGAAGGGATTCCATGTCCCTTAAAAGCCTTTCCCAGTAAATAGCAGAAGGACCTTTTCGGATACATGTTTCCTGACTGACCAAGTGATTTAATAATCTAATAGTGATTGGAGGGGAACTGTTCAGGAGCCATTAATATACGTTTTCAAACCCCACTGTCTTAAGAGTTTAACCACATTTAACCGGAGACATGGGATTTTATTAGAGAATAGATAACTGCAGTTGATGTTTGCACCCTCTCAGTTGTGGAATATTTTGATGTTTCCTAGGCAACAGTAAATGCCCGCCCCCAGCGCATCCTCGACAGCTCCTCCCTCACGCAGTCTGCCCCAGCCAGCCCTACCAACAAGGGCATGCACATCCACCAAGTAGGGTAAGTAGCCTGCTAAACGTTGTTCCCTTGCCAGTTGCAGCTGAGTGGATTTGGGCACTCGCTCCCCACCACACGCCATTCAGCCACCCCAGTTAACTGAGACCGATGGGACACTCGCAGAACTCTTTCTGTCTGGTCTTCCTCTAAACGTTGGTGAAGGAGAAATCCCTGTAAGAAGCTGGGGATTTCCCTCTGGCGCCCTCATCAGGACAAGGAGCAGCCTGGCACACTGACTGCAGGACAAATCCTCGTGCTCTCATCCCTCATTGGTTTGATCTGAGGTAGATGGGACCTACATTTCCCTATAGAGCTGATCTGTCTGCTCTCCACTTGGAAATGGTGAGACTGCATCTAAAGTGATCCAGAGCAAGAATGACATGGGCAAGTGGGCTTTCAAAATGAGCTGCTGTTGTGGTTATTCCCAACTCCAGCCTCTCTCCCCGTGGAAAACAACAACTGGCCATTTGGACTTCGCACCCTTGCAAACGTCATGCCAGAAAACTTCCCAGCGGAAAGGGGACACAAACATGTAAAGATTCTGTAGCCATGTGTTTGTTACTGGTCATGGAACAGGGAAAACATCAGGTTATCTCTGCCTTATACTCTGCAGCGTTGTCATGAGCTGACATGATCCCTGAACTCCTTGGTGAGCTAGAATCGCTGTTAACATGTCTTGGGTAAGGTGCCACACCTGTGTTCATATGAATCATTGTGACCATGGCAACCTCAGTGTTCCCCAGTGAGCATAGCTGTTTAAATCTCTAGACCTGAATTTAGGTTTGGCACAGCAGCCAAGACTCATTTTTATTTTGGAGGGAGGTGGCAGTGAAGTATAAAGCCTAAAAAACAAAAGAACAAACCTGTACCTTTTAAAATTAAAAAAAAATTGCAAGGAAAGATGCAGAGGTGGCACAGTTAGTGATTTTGAGGGCATGCCCTTCTCCAGCACCCAGGTTTATACTCTAGCCTTAGTCTTCCCCCGATAGATAGATTTTCCACCTTGCTCACTTTGTAGGAAACTGGTCCTTTCTCAAGGGTGGAAGCCATTATTTGGTTGTATTCTACCCCGGAGAAGCCTGAATTTCAGTGGATGTTCATCAGCTTGGTCAGAAAGTGAGGGTGAGTCCTGTGTTCATCCCTGTGTTCTTTCCCAATACTAGAGGGTCTCCTCCAACTACCAGCACGAGCATCTCCAGCCTGACAAACGACGTGACAAAACCGCCAGTCAGCCGGGACCTCCCATCTGTAAGACCTTCAAATGTAGGCAGTCTTGGGGTCCAGTACACCCCCCACTCCCACCAGTTCCCCAGGACGAGGAAAATGTTTGACAAAGGGCCAGATCAGGTAAAATGGATCTTTCTACTAGCCATGACCCCTCTACCTTGTGTACTTTTTGTCACACGTCCTGTTCTTTGCTCTCCTACTTTCTAAATATCCTTCTTTGCTTTTTGCAGCTGCCAGTTTAGTTTCCTCTAATCCTGCCAACATCAATAAAGTAAAAAATGAAATTGATTATTTTTCCTCGTCTCCAGGATAAATGTCGCTTTGTGGCTCTTGTTGTGACATTACTAGTTGCTGCTGCCGCTTCAGAGAAATGTTTAATTGGAAAAGGTTATTTATTGTCCTGTAAACATTGTTACTTTACATAAATTGAGGCTGCTACCTCATCTTAATGAACAAAGTTTCAGAGAAATTCTCAGAGGCCAGGAGTCAGTCGCTCTCCTTTACTGCAGGAGAGAATGTCAGATCCTTTCAACAAGCACCTTTAGTGTTGGTGGGCCCCACAGGAGCAGCCCTTGTCACACAGTTGTAGGTCATGGTGCACTCAGATCTTCATAATCCCTCTGCTACTGTCAGAATATGCATGTGTTCTACATCAAGTCCATCCAGATAGAAAGAACAACAGTCCATACTGGCTGCAGTGGAGAAGCACACAGGTCAGAAGCATCTAGTGTTTTCATTGTTCAGTGCCAAAAGGGTTTATTGGGTTGATGCTCAAACAATACTTGATCCTTATTTAGCACTTTTCAAGGCGAGCAGGTGTAATTATCCCTACTTCACTAACGGGGAACCCGACACACACAGGTGGTGACTTGTTCTGCATCAGTGGCAGGAGCAGGGAATGCAGCCCATGGGAACACAGTGGAGCTCCTGCCCCCATCCCATGCTAGGTCCATTTGACCAGAGCTGCCACCCCTGGGAGAGGATGCAGGAGTGTTTTAGTGTCTGACTGCAGAAGGAAGCCCAATGGGTAAGAGCTGGGGTCAGGGAGGGATTTACATACTGCCAGCACTGGCTAGAGCCAGGCAGATGCTAGGCATGTTTTCACACGTCATTTCACGAAGCCAATTCATTTCACTCTGAACTTGGATCTCTAGCCCTTGGAGGCTCTTTCGCAGAGGCTGCCAAACTGTACCACATGTGAGAAAACCAGGGGGAAGGACGAGAGCCCCACTCACTGGTTTGTGCAGATAGCGCTGTTCGAAAGTGCCACATGGTCAGACCTGGAGACTGAATTCCTCTCTGCACCCAATGCAACCCAGTCAGCAGCATTACAGCTTCCCTGCCCTAGCAGGACCAACCACCTCAGGAAGGAGAGGGGAATTCAGCCTCCATGGCTTGTTCAGTCCTTGGCCTCTCTGCCAAGACTGCCAACTGGACAGCTGGCTGCTAGGAATTGGAGTGGCCCCCAACAATTCACTTCCCATAAGCCACTGCACAGCAGTCAGGTGGTAATGCCTTTGGCACACTACCAGGCAGGAGGGACCAGATTCAAGTCAGCAGCTTAGAGCTGAAACTCAGTGTATCCCATTACGAAGCCACCTCGGCCATCCAGTCCCAAAGACAGACACATCTTTAATGAGCTGGATGAGGTTTGAGAGGGGCCTTTCCCTCCTTCTCCTATATGCCTTTCCACCCTTTTTATGCCTGTATGTATGCTGGCCCCTGTTCTGAGGTTTGGGCCAATAGTTTTTTCTTGAATCATTTTCACTAACCCCAATTGTGCCCTATGCTAGACTCCAGACAGGCCATGGAAAGGAGCCAGTGCTATTACTTCATACTTACAAAATAGCTGTGCCCAGAGGCCCTAAATATTACTGGAGCCCATGCTATGTCCTGTGTAGAGTCTGAGTGCTCTCCCTGAGGAGCTAACAGACGTGTTCTTCCAAAGCGTGGTGTGCACAATCTCGTATCTCGGCAGCGCCTTTCAGCATCTATCTGCTCAATTTTTCTTCGCGGTTGAAGTCGGCCTATGATATTAGTTGTGTGTGGGCTCTGGGAAGAGAGCCAGCACTTTGAATGGCGGTGGACAGCATCATTAACAAAAAATGTTTACCTCTGTGTTCTCTTCTTGGGCAGACCACTGATGATGCAGATGATGCTGTTGGACACAAAATCTTCATTTCGGCCACAATGCAGACAGGATTTTGTGACTGGAGCGCAAAATATTTTGCTCAACCAGTCATGAAGGTAATATTCTCCTTCCATTCGTGTTTCTTGAATCACAGCCCTGGGATGCTGACCCCTGGAAATGTGGGTGCAATGTGCTCTCTCTTCCCTCCTCATTCCTTTTCTGTTCATCCTGTGGAATGAGAGTGTTGCTCTCACACCACCCTCCCTGCTACTTTGTTGATCCACATAACCACCTTGCCTGTAAAATGTGGGCAGAAGAACAGAGAGGCGATCAGAGGGCGGGAGGACTTAGTGGAATGTTACCAGAGAAAGGGCCCCACAGTATGAAGTAAACGCTATGCCAAGCCCATGTGAGTAGGAGTGCCGGTATGTGGGGAGGGTCTGCTTGTTGGTGCCACTGGTCCAGTCAGCTGAGCAGCGTTGCCTTACTGTGAAGATTAAGCATGGCTGCAGCTTCCAAAGCATTGTATTATCCATCAATAACTAACATGCTGATGCTGTGACTGAATTGTTATGCATCGCACAGTGGCAGTTAGGTGCTCCAGTTACATCCACCACGAGAAGCACAAGTTACATACACAACTCAGAGTAACAAACAAAAATTCAGTCTCCCACTAAACAAAGTAACTTGGCGATGGACTAAATTCTGCAGCGCTGATGCCCCAACAGTGAGGACAGATTCTAAAGCAGGGGAGGGGGGGCCCAGCCCCTGGTCATGAGGCTTTCAGCCAAAGGAGCTTGACAACAGATGTCTCCTAGATTATGAGGGCTTGTTTCAAAGCAGCAGAGTCCATGTCATATTAAGTATTTTGTGTGTTTTCCCCATAACTTTCCTTACTAGTTACCTGAGATATTTGTGTTCAAAAGGGGGGTTTCTCCCTCCCCACTTCTTGCTTAATTCTGTAGCAAAGTTATAATGCTGAATTGTCACATTGCGATCATTTCCATAACAGATACATGTCGTAAGCAAAGGAGTGATGTCATTACACTGGAGTTAACACTTCCCTAGCACTAGGTGTACCTTGCAAATGTTAACTGATCCTCACAAACATGCAGGATGGAAGTCCCTCTTTAAAAGCAAGTTTTGTTTTGTGTGTGCTTGTGACAACAAATGATCTTACTCTGAGCCAGGCAGCACAGGGGTGTATTCAGGTTAACTTTCCTGGGAAAATGCTGGAGATTAATCATTCTTCCCTGCCAACCCAGAGAACAAGAACAATGAAAACAACTTGTTTGTTACAATAAACGTCACTCTCCTTTTGCTGTGTAATGAAGCCCCTGTATTCCAACAGCAAGGGCAAAGACGCGGCTTTCTTCCCACCTTTGCATTCTGGCTGTGCTGATGCTAAAACAAGCGGAGGAAATCGTTGAGAATGCTGCCTTAAATGAAGATTTAATCCCAGTGTCAGCAGAGCATGTCCTCCACTCCAAGTTAGATTTGACCCTGCTTACTTGAGTGCAGCTTGAGAGCTGTGACCTACTCACAGGCATCTTGTAAAATCTCCTTTATCTCAGAAAAGGGGGGTTGACAGCAACTGAGGATCTGAAATAGTTCCCAGGAAAAACTCCCGCAGCCTTGGTTACTTAAAAGAAATTACAATTACAGCAAGGAAAGAGGGTGGCAGTGGAATTTGTTGTGATGATGAATCTCCTTTGAGATGCATGGGCAGGAGACAGACAGAGGACTTTGTGTGTGGGTAGGTGAGGGTGTGGGCACAGGGAGAGGAGTTGTGGCTGCAGACGGGGCGATAAATTAGAATGGGTGGTTGGCAAGCCTCAAATTGTTTGCTTGGGAAAATCAGTATTTTCTTAGCCCTGGAGTGTGGAGGGGAGATGGCTAATGCTGATCTCAGGGCAGATTAACATGGTGTTTCCAAAGACACGTCATGCGGGGGTTTGGAACTGACAGCACAGGTATTTTGACTTCTGAGGGGAAAGAAATGTGTGCTGCCAGGACTGCCAGCGCGTGGATTCTGGGGAATTCCTGGAACACAAGGTTGCAGACGTTTGTGGGAGAGGAAGGACATGGGAAGTGCTGGCTACAGACTGATTCAGGCATGAAGAGGTAGCCTGTGTTGGCATCATGTTTTGCCCAATCTGTGGCATCTAAGTGCTGACTTCTAAGAGGTTGTGATTTACCAGACACTGTGGTGATTCACTTGTGTGGAAATGATCTGCCCTTTATCCCTGCTGTACACCTCAGACAATGTATGAGAGCAGATTTGGACAGTATCAGAGACTTGTGTCCAGGGGCTGTGATAGTTTTCTCTGATTTGGCCGAGCATCTGAATAATTGCCACAGCGACAATATGAAAGCTATTAATATGTGTCCAAAGAACATTAATTGGGAAATGAGTGTGTTCATGGCTGGCCAGAAAATGTGTGCGGTATGGCATAGAAACATTACGAGCTCTGACACCTCAACATCTATTGGTAGGGCCCTACAGAATTCACAGCCCAGAAAGATGTCACGGACCGTGAAATCTGGTCTTTTGTGTGCTTTTACCCTATACTGTACCCTATATATACTCACAGGGGAGACCAGTGTTTCTCAGATTGGGGGTCCTGACCCAAAAGAGTTGCAGGGGGGGTCACAAGGTTATATTAGAGGGGGTCACAGTATTGCCACCCTTACTTCTGTGCTGCTGCCTTCAGAGCTGGGTGGCCGGAGAGTGGTGGTTGCTGACTGAGGGCCCAGCTCTGCAGGCAGCAGTGCAGAAGTAAAGGTGGCAATACCATACCAGGCCATCCTTAATTCTGCCCTGCTGCTGGCGGCAGCTCTGCCTTCAGAGCTGGGCTCCCGGCCATCAGCCACCGCTCTCCAGCTGCCTAGCCCAGCTCAGAGGCAGCACCACTGCAAGCAGCAGTGCGGAAGTAAAGGTAGCAGTACCGCAACTCCTCCCTACAATAACCTTGCGGACCCCCTCCCCCACAACTCCTCTTTAGGTCCGGACTCCTACAATTACAACACCATGAAATTTCAGATTGAAATAGCTGAAATCATGAAATTTACGATTTTTAAAATCCTATGACCATGAAATTGACCAAAATGGACTGTGAATTTGGTAGGACCCTATCTATTGGTTAGGTCTCAGAGGATCTTTCAAGCATTAAGCTGTCAGTATTTTGGAGCAGAAACCTTGTCTGTGATTTCTCTCGCCAGCCTGACACAAACTCCAGCCTCCAGCCATTGTGGAACATAACCAGGAACACCATTCCACTGTAACGTAATTGTCCTTTGCTCCAGGCACCGGATGTGAGTCGGTTTGTAAGAGGGAAGAAGTAATGGCAGTAGAAATGTTTGTATGCCAGGGAGTGAAGATTTCAGGGAGCTGCGTTCCCTGCTTGTGGTCGAGGGCTCCTGGATACAGTAGTGAGGAGGGAGCCAGGATGGATGGGGGAATGCAGTGAGTGGGCCAAGAGCATGGGTGGGGAGGGAGGCCAAAGCAGGACAGGTGGGAGCCAGGTAATGGGAGTGTGGGGGAGTAGTGCAGGCTGGCTGGCTGGCTCAGTATGCAAATTCCAGGACATGATATGTATAGCTGTCTAAATGATTACCAACTCCTCCCAACAGCACATCTTTCCTGTTCAAAAAAAATGGGAAATTCAATAGCAAACATATCTGTTAATACAGAGTTACGGTTGCTTGCTGGTACATAGTCCCCTTGCTGGTACGTAGTCCCCTTGCAGGCAAGTTTGAGCAAAACTCAAACTAGGAAATGCACAGGTAAGGTTGCATCTTAACTCTGCTCTCTTTCCGCAGTGCCCCTGGGTGCCCGTTAACACATATACCTTTGCTTTGCCAGTCCCACCATGGCTGAAATGTACGAGCTCTGCACTTCCTTTTACAGCCCATTCACTCTCACCCACAGGATTCCATCTAATACAATTAAAGAACAAGGTGTGGGGGGGAGTTTGGCAATTCCTCATTCCCTCTCTTCCCTGGAGCTGGGTGAAGCCCCTGGGAATTATTTGTAGACACTCTAATGCAGTCAGGGTGTTAGGTGTCCCACACTAACTGGTGGAGGCAGAAGGTGGGCCTGCATGGTAAAGGGTTAGTTGTGATAGGAGGACATGTGGGTTACTTTGAGATATGTGACAGAGCTGTGACTGTGATATGAGAGGATCTATATTTTGCACCTTCCAATGTGTGTGAGCAATGGAAGGGAGCAACATGTGTACCTTCACAATGCAGTGTGCAGAATTGTGTATATTATATAAAGAGCAGAGCACCAGGGTTTAGTAGAAAGGGAATTGTCAGTAGTAAGCTGGGATAGGAGAGCAATTTAAGCATTTATTACCTGCATGCACTCCAGGTAATGCGAGCATGGTCAGTGTCAGATGTAGCTGCACTGAATGGCAGAGGCAATAGTTAGCTCTGCTTGGTAGAACTGTGTGTGTGAGCTCTGTGGATTATTTTGGGGTGTGTAACAGAGCTGTGATTGTGATATGAGGGGGGCTATGTTTTGCATCCTTGCGTGTGAGAGCAAAGGGAAGAGGTGCATGTGTACCTTCAAGATGTAGTATGCGTCATTTCTGTGTAGGTTGTGTCAGTAGCAGGGCACAGGGCTTTTATTACCAAGGATATTATCAGCAGTGAGGTGGAATATGAGAGCATTCTAACGTGTTAAAGCTGATTAAGTGAAAGTGTAGTTGAGATGGTATCCTACGGGTAAGTGTGAGGGATTTGTAAAAGGTTGTGAAATGTTTCTTAAATTGTAATGTGTGGTATTCTTTCTGGGGAGCTAGCTCTGTGTGTGTGTACACACGTGTACGTACACCAGGATCTGGAAGCTCCTGAAACTTATGTTGCCAAGGACCACTGTGAGTATGTATGTATTAATCCATTGCTCAAAGAGGGTAGAGGGAAGATGTCATGAGCAACCTTTGCGGTTGTTTTGTCCTTTTTGTCTTTTAATTGTGTTAAATAAAATCCTGTGAGTGAGAGTGAACGGGTTGTAAAAGGAGGTGCAGAGCTTGTACATTTCAGCAGTGTGGGGTAGAAGAGAAAAGGGCGTGTGTATTAAGAGGCGTATTGGGGGATTGCCGAAGAAGAGCAGAATTAACGTTGCATGGAAGATCTTACCTGTGCATTTCTTACTTTTCAGAAGTTTGTTTTGCTCAACTCAGTGTTCTGCAGGGGAACAGCATACCACCAAGCAACCATGCCTCTTAATTACTTTGGGTTTTTGCCATTGAATGACAGTGTGTGTCTGTCACACAAACCAATAATATGATGGTGCTCTAACAGGAAAGGAATCGGAGGAATACTGCTGGGTGCATACTTATATAAACATCTACTGGTTATTTACGTTTTTCGAGTAGATGGAAAAATTGTATTTCACATGTAGGAAATTCCTCCCATCCTAAGCAATAACAATGAGGCATCCATTACTGCTCATTCTTGAAGCACATGGTTTGTTTTGTTTTTTAAATATCAATATAGGGTAACAGTGTGAGCTAATTGGCTGTGTGTCTGTGTTTTATGAAACTAGTTACACTGTAGGCAGGTTTCCAAGTATCTTAATTTTTTTTTATGTGAATCACTAAGAGGAAATAAAATCATTGGTTCAGTGCTTCATCAGCTCTACTGCTAGTGTAAGTAATTTTCTCTTGACAACAGCAGCAGCAAAGCCAGTAATATATTGGGAAATATTTCTGACCTATGGGGTTTAGTTGCCAGATTAAACTTCAAGCTTTTGGGCTTTATACAAAAATTGGCTGTGGTCAAGATGAGTTTCAGGGTCTCATTTCTAAGTGCAGAAAATGGTAAGTAAGTTTATAAAGGGAAAGAGAGAGAGAGAATTGGGGCTAATAGTGCCATTTAAAAATGGGTACTGTTTTGTGTCTCAATGCTTATTAAAAACATTTGTCTACTTTCTAGGATAGTTGCTCACAAGAGTGGTGTCTTATTAATATAATAAATCACTGTAGACAGCCAGTCAAAAAGCAACATTGGCTTGTGTATGGGGAGCGATTATTTGAGCTTGAGTACTTCACATGCATGAAACAAAATTGTTTGTTTTTTGTTTTTTTTTTAGAAAAAGAAAAATTTGAAGCTCCAGGAATACTAATTTAATATAAGGGGAAATGGGCTGAGAGTCAATCATGTGAATACACAGAGCCTCTTTCTGCATCCATTAGGCCCAAATAATTTGTTGGGTGTTTTTCCCTAAAAATTGGGATGTTCTGAGAACCGCAAAAGAACTGTGTTCATAAACAGAATTTGTACTATGGTTATTTCATCAGTCACATGGTTCCATCCTTTTTCCGACATGATAGAAAGAGGGTAGTATTTGTGATAGTGAGAGTTCTATAATGGTTTCCATTCTAACCCCCTGTTTTCAGGGATTCATTTTCATCATTCAGAATGAAGTTTTCTGGGCTTAGTATCTGACTAGAGATGATAGGGTGTGGGGGAAGGGCATTGCGCAAAATCAGTTCTTTTCTCTTAATACAAGGAGGCAGGTAGGGGAGGAAAGAATCAGTTCCTCATTATTTCTGAAAAATATTTTTGCAAGGGGCTCGAACAGCTCAAGGGCCAAAATGGCTGGCAGTAGAAAGGGGAGTTTTGGACTGTGACCTGCTCACTGAGGAGAAATGCCTTTGAGTGTTCAGGTTTTGATTTGACGGAGTTCTGACCATTTGAAGGTTGCACTCTTCAAGTACCCAGTAAACTTTAGCAGTAGCACAAACCTTGTAGTGCCCATAGCTACAGGAGGCAGCAGTGGGTGTGCGTACATAGCTAACTTACCTATTCTGTGAAATAGTTGCCAAGCATGAGTGGTGGATGAGGGAAAGACTCTGCAGGAGGAGCTTTTGGCTGTCTCCTTAGTCATCTTGTAAGGTATGCAGTGAACGAGCAATGCAGAGCTTCACAGGAGGTTTGTTCACTGTGAATCTTCTAGGGTAAAAACTGCACACTTCCTCAGATGCACAGGAGAGGCGCTCCATTGTGTACATCTCATAAGGCACACAGGACAGGATATTCCGGTGGTGTGGCGCCACATAGTTTGAGAGCATTGTATGCTTTCATAAAAAAAATAATAAAAAAGAGACTGGAAAATCTCTCTTTGAGAGCTTTTAGGTTGCTTGGTTAAGCACTCAGAAGTCAGAATATGTTAATGTTAAGGTTGAATGCACAACCTTAACTCTTCCCCTGTGTGCATATTAACAAATTTCTCAAATGATACAATATAAAATACAGTTTTTTCCCACAGCTCCAGGGGTTGTCAACCTGGAGACTTTGCTATGGGATTCAGGGTGTAAACCAGACCAGTGAGGAGTTGTCACCACTTGCCCTGCAACCCTGGGTGCCTTTCAGTGCTTTGCTGCTGTAACACCTAGTCTGAGACACTTACAACCAGCCTACAAGCATTCAGGCCACACCCTCATCATATCTGTGTGCTGCTAGACAACCCTGCTTCAGCAGCTCTGTCTCTGGCTTTCACCAGCCTTGGTTACAACAAGCAAGGGGACCCCAACACACTCCCAGGCCCAAATTTCCCAGAAGTGTGTGCCCTGAAGTGTCCAGCCCTCTCCTGGACAGTTCAGAGAAATAGTATGGTTTATTTGTTCCTCTAAAGACACAAAAGTACCCGCAGCTTATTAACTGGGGTAAATACACTCTGACCTTTTAAACATAGCACCGACTTGATTTATTGCAAAAATAAAACAAACGTGTTAACAATAAGACACAGATTAGGTGATGCCAAGTATAAGGAGTAAAGTTAAAAAGAGTTATAAGCAAATAAAAGTGAAAACATGCATCTAAAACTTAATCTAGCAAGGAACAGGTTTTGTTCAGGATGGTTTCTCTCCTATATGCAGTTTCCAGAGACTTTGGCTTCTTGTCTGTCTGTCTAGTGATGGGAAGCCACGGATGGCTTCTGTCTTTCCTTATATTTTCCAGAGTTCGGTGACTTTGTTTCAGGAGGCTTGATGGTACCTCATGCTGCTCTTCCCTTCCTGTGGGCCTCCCATCCCCCTGTATGTAAATGGGGCTTCCATTGTTTTGATTCCACCATGCTTCATTTACACAGGAGGCTGGTAAATAGCTGCCCTCTCTCTTGTCAGGTAGGGGGACCTGTTTCTCCTTGTTTAGTCACAGACTTTAAAGCATAAAGTTGTTAAGATTCCGTATTTCCTCATATATTGTTAATGGATATATGTCACAGTGATATTAGTCACCAGTGTGTCATTATCTCCCAGAAAAACTGCACCCTATATATTTTGATAAGACAGTAGCATCAGATACAATCAGTTGATTCAATTGCTTATCGCTGGAGGTCCAGCCGCCCGTCTTTATAGATCTGTAAACCTTTGAAATGGATTCTTCACAGGGTTACCCCTGCAAGTAAAGTTTATTCACGCTATAAGGAAGGTGACATGGAGTCTGGTGGTGAAGGAAGCTCCATGCCCTTTCTTCCCCCACTTCTTAGCTCTATAGCTTCGTATACTTAATAGATATAAAAATGGGCCTTCATTGTCTTTGCCTGAAGATCAGGCTGGTCACAGAATCAAATACACATTCCAGTGCTGGAAGACTTGTCTACCAACTCCTCCTGACATGCCTGGTTTAAACACACTTAAATCATAATTCCAGCATATATCCATAACTCTACCTACCTACTGGGTGTGTATATCACGCAAGAATATTCATGGTCAGTGAGTTGTTTTTTTTCAAATGATACCTCACGAGGTGTATTTTGTACAAAGATTATAATAATAGTGTGTAGGGTGTGAATAAGGAGTGCTTAGTGTCACTGACTTATCGCATGGCAAGCCGTGGTGCGAATCTACAGTACACTGCCCTGCCATGTACTGTCTTCAGATAGACATTTGTGTAATTTGCTTCCATTCCTGTTTCCTGTATTTTCATTGTATACTGCTCCGGTATATCTTTTCTCCTTGATGTTTTGTTAATAAGTTCCCTTCTTTCCAAGTCATGTATATATATTAATAAAGGGCCTTGGCGCATCCTGCACTTTGGCACAAAGCAGAAGAGGGGACAGAAAGCCCCCTTACTCTTTTGTGCCAATGCCATGTACTACCACTGCATTCCCCTCCCACAAATGTGCAGGGTATGAGCAGAGCCTTGATCCTGCCTCCCCAAGGGACCTGGAAATGAGTGTACGCTGTGCTGAGCATCCACCTGTCACAGCTTATTCTGTCCCAGGAGCAGCAGAGACACCAAGAGGGAGATTGATTCCCTTAATCACAATCTGCCTCCTGGGCTGCCCTTTGGCTGTGGGCTAGACTGCAATTGTACTTAATGTGTAGTGTATATGAAATAATCTTGCTGTGCACTTGTGATACGACTCATGGACTCTGTCTGACTGGGGTAGGCAGCGTTGTGCATAGTACTATGAGAAGTTACATGTGGGTATCCAAAGCCTGACCTATACTAAAAAGTTAGGTCAACCCAGCTACATCACTGGGGGTGTGAAAAATCCACACTCTGAGTGATGTAGGTAAGCGACGTAAGTCTCCGTGTAGACACCGCAAGATCAATAGAAGAATTCTTCCTTCAACCTAGCCCCCACCTCTTGGGGAGGTGAATTACCGATGCTGATGGGAGAACCCCTCCCGTTGCTGCAGGCAGTGTCTACACTGAAGCTACAGCAGTCTAGCTGCAGCTGTGCCGCTGTAACATTGCACATGTAGACAAGCCCTTAGTTTGAAGGGAAATGTTATGTTGCATTGTGTTAACTGAGAAATAGTATGTAACTGTGCACAAAGAGTAGAGAGAAGGTTCCACATGCAACTTTTTTTGACATTTCTTCATGCTTAACCAAGCAACTTTGATATTCTGATACTACTGTTCTTGGCTGGAATTCTGTAAAACATTCTCCTTCTAGAAGTGCCACTCCTGGAGCTTTAAGGAACACAGAGCCCTGATTGGCTACTGATGCCTTTTGGGAGCTTCAGTCTGCTAAAGAAGTGAAGTGAAAAATGAGCCAAGTGCAGGTAGAAGAGAAGGACATTGCTGTTCCATTCTAGTACTTCATGCAGGGATGCTGCTTCCTAACATAAACAGGGGGAAGAAAAACAGTCATTTCTGTAATGAATAAATAGAAAATGACTGCGAGCACATCTTGATTGCATTTAAATTATGAGTTTAGCTTTGCTTCATAGCCCTTGCTCTGAAAATGCAGGGATTAATTTCCATTATAAATCACTGGCTCAGTTTCAAACCATCAAACTGGACTTGATTTATTGATTATCAAATAAAATTTAGGAAGAGAACACTGCATTGCAATTGCTTGGTGGGGAGTTAAACAGCAGACAGCTTTGGAAATTCGGATCTCTGCAGAGAACTTGACCCAGCTCAAAGCTCTGAAAGTTCTTGTGGCAAAAGGCTGATCTGCCAACCTCGTGCAAACCTGGATATGTATCATGCAGCGCAGCCTTGGCTTTGCCAGCTGTATGGAAGCCCCTTGTCAAAGAGAGCAGAAGCCAGTATTCATTCTGTTTGATACTGACATAGTGTGAGGGTAGAGGCTGGAAAGGATTCTGGAAGGTGAGAATTACATAAACAAATCCTTCTTGATAATCCTAGCCGTAACTTCAGCACTTTCACTGCACTGTATCTTGGCAGTCGTGCAAAGCCCCAGCAGAGAGATTAACCCTTTATAAAATTGTGGCAGGAACACGAACCAGGATGGATCATCCAGTCGTAGTATTTGCTCTAGTAGAGGAGTGTCAGCCTCTTTTCCTGACCCCCAACTACCGATTCACTCATTGAGAGAGAGGCAAAGAGTTAAAAGAAAACAACTTCATTGGCTTTTGAATGGCACTTGTCTGTGGGAGGATTCAGAATTGTAATTGGTTTCTTTCTGAGTGGCGGCCAAGAGGTGTTAGAAATCTGTGGAGTGTCATGATCCTAATCACGTAACACTATTCCAGACACCCACGTTCCTCTGGGAGCTCTGCTTACAGGAGAGCTGAGCAAAAGCCAACACTGGGCTTTTGTTTACTAGAAGATTTTCTAAAGCTTAAATGGAAACTGGCTGGGAAAAGGGGAGAAAGGAATGAATGATTAGACAATCACCTGATCGGCGAGTGTTCTCTGGAATATATCCCTTCCGCCTTTCCTTCCCAGTCTGTGCTCAGCACCACGCGGGCCCCGGGGGGCGGGAGGCGGAAGTCTCGCTCAGACACTTGCTCACTCACATTTGCATTGTAATCCAGGAGTTCCCCAGTTACGTGCGCATGCTAAGAGCTCATCCGAGTACTTTATTATTTTTGTTAGCCAAAGTCCTGCAGCGGCTCAGCGAGATTACTCAGCGGGTCCCTCATGGGGATGTGGGAAGGAACCTTGTTTTGGCCACATTCTCTGTCCCCTTGTACTGGCTGCATGCAGCAACTTTAACTCTATTGCTCTCCCTCCACCCCCAATTCACACATTTCCCCCTGAGCCTGGCAGTGTCATCAGCAGGCACACAGTGTGTCTGGCACTGTGAGATATGCAGTGGTGGTGTAGCCGTGTCAGCCACGGGATGTTAGAGAGACAAGGTGGGTGAGGTAATAGCTTTTATTGCAGTGGCTCTCAACCTTCCAGACGACTGTCCCCCCTTCAGGAGGCTGATTTGTCTTGTGTACCCCCAGGTTTCACCTCACTTAAAAACTACTTGCTTACAAAAATCACACTATTACTGAAAAATGGCTTCCTTTCTCATTTTTACTATATCATTGTACTTGCATTTCAGTGTATAGTATGTAGAGCAGTATAAACAAGTCATTGTATGAAACTTTAGCTTGTACTGACTTTGCTAGTGCTTTTTATGTAGCCTATTGTAAAACTAGGCAAATCTCTAGATGAGTTGCTGTACCCCCTGGAAGACCTGTGCGTACCCCCAGCAGTACACGTACCGCTGGTTGAAAACCACTGTGTTATTGGACCCACTCCTATTGGTGAGAGTGAGACAAGCTTCTGAGCTACACAGGCCTGAGGAAGAGCTCAGTGTGGCTGGAACACTTTTCTTTCACCAACAGAAGTTGGTCCCATAAAAGATATGACTTCACCCACCTTTTCACTGCCAGAGAGCTCATTTTGGGCTGGTTCTCCATTACCTTTCTACATATTGTCCTTGGAAGTACTGAGTCCATTTTCTTCAGAGCTGCAAAGACCAGATGCTCCCTTAATCTGCTGCCCCATCTTTGAGCCCTGCACACACCGTATCTTGTCAGGGGAGGGGACAGTAGCTTCCCCACAGACACACAGTTCCTACTCCGAGTCTGAGAGAGCTGCAGGGTGCCAATGGACGGAGTTAGAATTCTGTGCACGCTCCTGCCCCTTCCTGCTTGAGACGGCCTTTAGATCTTACTCCAATTTATTCCCGCAGAAACTGGATTTTCATTAAAGTGTAATATCTCTGCTCTTGAATATGCTTTGATGCATTTTATCCTGGGTTTGTTTATTGCTTTGCATTCTTGGTCATTTGTCATTTCCTTTCTAATAAACCCTAGATTGCTGCAAAATGAAACCTGGGTGTTTTTTTTTTTAAATAAAAGGCAATCCAGCCCAATAATCATTGTTATGAGTCCTTTCCAATGTGTGGGATGTTTTGAACACAGTGTGCATAGTAATGTCAGGCTATTTAAGTTCTTTTTCATTAGGAAAAAAAATGGGGGTCTGGGAGGGCTTACCCCTCCTCCTGCTCCCCCTCCCAAGAAATACCCCTTCCTGAGCAGCAATTACCCTTTTCATTGCCATACGCTGGGTGTAACTCCCATCAGAGCCCCCGCTGCAGCTTTTTAATTGCCCAGAGGGGTGGTTCTAGAGCAGCGGTTCTCAAACTTTTGTGAGCCAGGATGCATCAAATGGCAGAAAAATCATCTTTGTCCCTTTCCCTTGTTTCTTCTACAATGCCTGTGTGGGAGGGGCCTGCGTGCCCCCAATCCCCTCCTGAGGCTCCCTCGCGATCGCTGGGCTGCAGAACTCTGTTCTAGAGCTCTGAAAGAGAGGGACACTCTTAGCCCCAGCAGCTGAGCATGCTGCCCCGGAACACATGGACCAGAAGTGGTATCAAGTCTGGGACTCCCACATGGCAGTGCACACTGCTTACTGGTCACCCCAGTCTTCATCTTTATTGAATCTGTCCCTTGCTATGGATAATGGTTTTTAAGAGGAGGATGGGAAGAAAGGAAATTTTGAAAGGGACAAAGCCCTTTACCTGCTGTATTTACTATTTTAATATCGCAGTTCTGAATAAAACCTTTAGTGCATCGTTCATTGGTATTTTTATAAAAGGAATTTCTTGTGCCTTTAAATTCAAAGGTGCTTTGGCTTATACATATTTAAAAATACACAACCCAATAATGCTCATTGCAGCATAACTATATCAACAAGCCTTCCTAGTGTAGACACAGTTTATCCTGGGCAAAAAAGTGTTTTGCCAGGATAGCTTGTTGTGCTCAAAGAATTGGTATAAGTTACAACTCCATCTCTGTTAGAGCTTTTGCCAGTATAAAAATGTCACAGAAGATGTTGCCTCCCGAAGGCTGTGCCCACACCGTGTGCTAGGAGTGCGATTCCCCTGCTTGGGTATGCTTACTCACACTGGCTTTCATCTCTAGCGTCAGTAGAAATAGCGGTGTAGTCAGCCACCTGGAACTGGTGGGTTTGTACTCAGCACAGCTCAGCCATGCCCTCACTGCTGCTACCCCTGCTACACTTCTATTTATGCTCATGCTGTCTGGATCAGAGGTACTGCTGGTACGTGTACACAAGCAGGGGAATCAGACCCCTCGCTCATAGAGTCGACCTAACCTATGTGACATTACTATACCCACAAAAATTTCTAACTTAGACTTGAGCAGAGAGAAATTAAACATTTAGCTCAAGCCTGCAAAGATTCTGGTTACTCCACTGGAATAATTATGGAAAAATGGGGCATGTTTTGTCTAGAGAAGACAGACTTGGGGGATACATGCTAAGTTTTCAAATATGTAAAAGGTTGTTATAAAGAGGATGGTGATCAGTTGTTCTCTACTTCCACCATAGGACAAGAAGTAATCAGCTTAGTTTGCAGCAAGGGATATTTAGGTTAAATATTAGGTCAGCTTTCTAGCTGTAAGTATAGTTAATCAGTTGACCTAGGAGGGTCATGGAATCTCCATCACTAGAGGTTTTTAAGAACAGGTTAGAAAACATCTGTCAGGGACAGTCTAGGTATAATTAATCCTGCTTCATCGCGCAGGGATGTACTGGGTGACCACCTGCTGTCCCTTCCAGCCCTTTGTATGCCTGTGGGCCTTACTCTGCAACTCATACTCCTGGTTAGTACTTAGTCCTATTGAACCTCAGAGCTACTCAGTGTGAGGAGGGGTTGCAGAATAGGACCCAGTTGTATGGTATTGAGTATATCTTATTTCAGTTGCCCCAAAGTTTCACAGACTGAGGGATTTGTGTCTCGAGCTGGTGTGGGATTTTCCCTCAAAATGTTTTTTGTTAGAAATTGCCGATTTGACAAAACTGAAACTTCTTGTGGGAAGGTACCAGTTTCAGTGAAACTTTTGACAGGTAAGGTAAGAGAGAGAGAGAGAAATACTCCAGAATAGCCAACCATTCCGTGGTCAGGCCACTCTCCTGGGATATGGGAGACCCAGGTTCTAGCCTCTGGTCTGATGCAGGCAGAGCAGGGCATTGCACCTGGGTCTCCCACATTCCAAGCGTGTGTCTTAACTACTGGGCTCTTGGCTCCTCTGGGGTGCAGCCTGGCTCTAGGTGTGTTCTGTTTGTTGAAAAAGAAAAAACGTCAAAAGATCTCGGTATCATCCCTATGCAGAATGAGGGGGGTGCGGGGAATGGCATTCTCAAAAATGTTCCTGGGAGAGGAAAACCATTTCCAGCCCAGCTCTACTGGTGTGTAATTAAGATGAGAAGATAAGGGGTTACAGAAGTTCCTTGTAAGCTGTTGTGTTCCAGTAGGGGAAGCTAAAACACTCCGTCAGTTTGTCAGTCAGTGCTGCATTGATAACCTGAAAACCTTGAGATTTAAAAATCAAATACTTAATATGATCTTTCACCTCTTGTCAGTTCTAGACAATGAAAGGAAGATTTTAATACAAGTGTTAAACTTCTGCCTATGTGAGAGGGCCATTCTTTCTTTATACATTGCTCTGAAATGTTTTATGATGCTTTGATGAGTTGCAAAATAAGCTATATTGTATTTAGACAGAGGAAAATAGTTGGGTTGGCTCTGGGATAGTTTTGTAAGGTGCAATTTGTCTATGGGTTCATTACAGGAGCTACCTGGTGTCATAATTTAGGGCAACTGCACTTATATTTCCCCACTGTGGTCCAACAACAACATCCACTCTCAGGCTTCCAACTCCCTGGCCATCAGCTCTCTTGGGTGGCAATCTGCGTCTCTCCTCTTTCTGGCCGGGTGTTTCCAGGCTGACCAGTTCCCTGCCTTCTCTGTGGTATTCCCAGTGAAAGACAGTCTGCCTGCAGAGACCTGCTTCGTTTCTCTCCTCAGAGAGTGAAATTGCTACCATTATAATACAAATAAATAAGATGAGACAAAATACAGGACACCTGTCGAGGAGAGGGACAAAGGGAAAAGATTACTAACAATGAGAAGAGTCCAATCAAAAAGATGCTCAAATATTTAAAATCGTATGGTCCTGCGTGCTCTTTCCGTTTACCGTCGGCAGCTGGATGTAGGGTTGCATGTGCTGAAGAATCTCTGATTCTGGCTGGCGTGTGAGAGAGAGAGAGAGTTAGGTTTGGATAGTTACAGCTACTCTGGTTTTGTTTTATTAATGTTTTAATTTATTGGAAGATTCCAGAAGAGCATGATTTGGAGAGCCAGATCCGCAAAGAGAGGGAATGGCGGTTTCTACGCAACACCCGCGTCAGAAAGCAAGCACAGAAGATCATCCAGAAGGGTGAGCTCTCTACTTCTCAGACACTTTTTTCTCATGTACCACAGCTAGCATTATGCCCCCTTCTTCCCGCCCACCACTGGGCTTAGCTGTGTTACCCGGGGTTCTTTCAACCCAAAGGTCTTGGTGACTTTTACTCTGTGCAAGGTGGTGTCAGGAAATAAATCAGGGCAGACACAGCTATCCGACCGATCGATGGCTGCACAAACAGAACAACACGAGAGTGCTTTCACTTAAAGCTAAACTTTACTTAGTCTCAAGCACTTACACACGTCTGCAACAAGTTAGTAAAACACCCCCGGCCCTCAATAATTACCAAAGCTGAGTGTGGCTCTCGAGTGGCACAGCGGCAGCCCGTCTGCCGGTGGGGAACACAAGATGCATCCAGAGGGAGAGTCCAGTCCTGAAGAGTCCCCCTACCTCAAACTTTTCCCCCTTATTTATACATTAGCAATAGAATGCCATGTCCCTTAAAGAAAACTTGTTAAGCAAGTAGTTTCAATGGTCAAGCAAGAGGCTTCCTTCTGATTATTGATTAACCAGGTGTGGGGTTTTCCCAGAGTTTGCAGCCTTGAGGCCCCAATAGACATTCCTGCTCTTCTAAAATGCATCTATCAGCAACTTAAACACAATTCTTATCAGGAAGGACGCGGGGTCAAGCTGCCCTTTCTGTGGCACTGCAAACCCCCTCCCCTCCTGCCTTGGTCAAGCTGAGTTTGCTAGATGGCCACTTTATGACCTGCTGACTTGGCTGCTTTTAGCAATAAGCCATAGTGGTTTCAGGCACTTTACTGGTTTGCCAAAATCTCCCCCTACAGCCGGGGCCTCTAAGCACTCCTGTAATACAAACAATAAATAATAAACTATGCAAAGCTTTTGTGAGACCAGCGTGTTTAACTAGTCACTGGCCTTTTTCATGGGTCGCATTAGGGGAATAGGAGCTTGTTCAACTGTGAAGTGTTTCCCTAGAGGTGATTTATCTTGAAGCTTACAGGGCTTCATTTACTGCTAGTAATTACTCCTGCTCAGGGGATTGAGCCGCTTGTGGTGAGTGTAGACGTTCTCCTTCCCTTTTGAAAACCTAAATGCAATGTTATCATCTAAGGAATATAGGCATATGTAGCAGCGTCAGCCAAAAATGATCGTCATTTTATGTAACCATCTGAGTTGAACTTGGGGTGGGAAAGAATAAGAGATGAGATTTTTGAGAGAGAGAGAACCTGCTATCAGAATGGGTTTTCCTGCTTAAAGGAATTGACAAAGTTCACAATTTTAAATGCATGTGTTCACCCTGAAGCCTTGGCCTTGAAAGTCAGCAGCTGGGCTTTTCAGTAGCTCTGCCCGTCAGAGATGGCTTGTCCGCAAGTACTAAAGTGTCCAGCACAAAATGGATAATTTAGAGGCCCTTAACAGATACTATTGATTTACTGTTTTGGCCTTTCCTTCCTGTCCTGTAAAGTTCTGATGATATTGTGAGTTACATTTTCCAAGGGGTGGCAGGTTAAACTTCAGAGTCCCCACCTGGCCTAAAGGCCACAGTCAGGGTTTTTGATGTGTATCAAATGCTACTCAGGTTACAGTCATGCCAAACCAGCTTGTTTTGCAAAGGTGAATGATGTCTTGTCCTCTTGATGTTTAGCAGGCATCTGAATGACTCCAGAATTCCCTCACTCCACTGAGCTCCTGAGATGATTGTTTATGCCTCATATCCCATTATATTTTTTAGCACTTTTGTGTACAGCCTCATTTACACTCACGGCTGTTCCTCTATTATGCCTTGGATTCATATTTCATTAACATATATTTAGTGCTCTGCTGAAAGCTGATCTTGCTTATTTATAACTCTTTATGCATTTACAAAGTGGCAGTCAGGCTAGAATTTTTTTAATGTATTTGAATTCAGCTTAGCCCACTAAAGCGGCCTCTGGAATTTACATAGCTATGATGAGACCTGATATTATTACTCATTCTGTAGCTTGCTTAGCCAGTGAGTAGTGGGGGTTGAATCTGTGTCATTCACTGTGGTTCTGTGTGTGGCTGCATGTTCAAGAGATGCTTTCACCATGGAAGAGAAAGTTTTGGGTGTTTTTCTCATATGAGATGCTGGCAGGGAGAGGATCAGTGTGAAACATTAATCTGCTGAGCAAGATGCTATCTGAGACTCTGTTTCTCATGTGCAACTAGAGGGCTGGCAGGCCTGAGTCTTATACAATGGATGGCCTGGTGTCTACCACGGCAGAATATCATAAACCAGGAAAGTGCAGGGGATGAGTCAGGGACCTTTTCTGAACACAGATAGTACAAAGGAGGGGGGTTGGTGTCAGCCTGATGGGCTTGAATCTCTTCATGGACAGGTTCAGATTCTGTCATCCAGACTGTGAAAGTGAAATGCAAAATATTTGTAAAAATCACACACTCAAGATTCCAAATATTAACAACAAATTGAAATAGACTTAAATCAATGCATTGTAAAACAAACTATCTCGAAGTCTATAGAGTCTATCTGCTGACAAGCTGTCAGCTCAGGATTCTGCATTTCCACCACAACCCTTGGTGATATTACTAGTACCTAAGGTGGAGTGGATATAGCCGCATACGTTGGCAATGATTTGGATTCTTACCTTGTAAGGGTTTTCAGAAATTTTGCAATGACTCATGATGCCACCATGCTTATCCTGATGATGATTCTCAAAGTCAGAAATCCTACAGTCACACACTGTGTAACTCTGCCTGCATAAATAAAACCTTTGTGAAACGATGGCCGTAGATTCCACATACCAGAGCCCAGAATATGTAGCAGCTTGGTGTGTAAACGGCTGGCAGTGTTTCAGGCTTTTGTGAGCATTTCCCATTCGGATTTGGCCCCTTTCCTATGAAAGGTCCATCAACATTTTACAACAGTGATGTAGACATGGATCATTTCACGACACTTCTGGACTTGGGAGCCCTCTATTACAGCAGTGTCGTCAGTGGATACGAACCGAAGGCCAGATGTGAGATCTGAGCCCGCGAACACCTAGCCCACTTGCTAGACTGCTCTGAACGGGGCTGACGTTCACTGTCTGGTGGAGAAAAGCTTTCATCCAGTTTAAAATTTGCCAGAGATGCCCGACTATAACTTCAGGAGTGCGAGACAGTGAGAAGAGCTGTGCAGCTTCTCAGTCTCACAGAGGATATGAGCTCCCATGTCCGGGAGAGAGCTCACTGACTAAGCATCTCCAGCATAGGCTCTTCCTGGGTGGCGTGTTTTCTTCTCTAGTGGGGTGGGGAGGAAGAGATTCAGCCCCAAATAGGCCAGTTGGGGGAGGCCAACAGCTTTAGGTCTCTGAGCAACATGGCAAGAGTGAAGGATTCTAGTTTAGGGAGAGAACACCGTAAACTATTCTTGTTTATGTAGCACCATAGGTGTCTGTGGTGCTGCTACGCAAAAGAGTTTTGCTAGACCAGTAGATCAGCATCCCAAAGGGACTCCTGATCACCAGATAGGTTATGGTTACGGAGGCTTTGGGAGGCAGAAAATGATGAGGGTTTGGTATATGCTAGTTGGAAGTAAGGGGTGGTGTGAAAGGAGGCACAAAGTCTGGTGGGACAAAGGAACTGGCCAAGTGTAAAGCTTAGAAGGATAGGAGGGTGGGTTGAGCATTGAACAGAAAGTAGAGAGCAATATCCTTTTTGTGGTTTGATTCCCAGGTACTGAGTCTGGGTTTTCTCTCATTTCCCCCCTCCCTGTGCCCTTCTCCCCCCTCCCCGCCAGGTATTTCACGGCTAGATGATCAAATCTTTCTGAACAGGAATCCAGGCGTTCCTTCCGTGGTGAAGTTCCATCCATTCACACCATGTATAGCAGTAGCTGATAAAGACAGCATCTGGTAAGAGTTTCTGTCTTCCTGATCCTAAGAGATTGGCTTCCAGGGTCATGACTGCACATGTAAGGACTGTCAGCCACAATGATGGATACCAAGTGCTCTGAATTCTTTGTTGGGGGGATGATATGCTTGTCCTCATATTCTCCCCATCCACTTCCTTAGCTATTCTCCTTCCAGCTGAGATGGGTCAGGTAGGGCTCCTTCTGCAGCCTAGCAGCATTGTTGCTAGTATTGTCCAGATCAGGGCCGGCTTTAACAAGTGCAGGGCCTGATTCGTACTCACCCGGTGGTGCTCCGGGACTTCGGCGGCACTTCAGCAGCGGGTCCTTCACTTGCTCCGGGTCTTCCGCGGAACTCAAGGACCCGCCACCGAAATGCAGCCGAAGACCCAGAGCGAGTGAAGGGCCCACCACTGAAATGCTGCCAAAGACCCCCGGAGCACCGGCAGGTGAGTAAAAATTAAAAAGGTGGCGGCACGGGGCCCTCTTAGGCACCGGTGCAGGGCCCGATTCAGGGGAATTGGGCGAATCGGCCTAAAGCCGGCCCTGTTCCAGAGCAACACACAATTCACCCCGCCTTGGGCTGAACACCTCGCCCCCGCGTGGTCCCACTCATGCTGGCTGGACATGGAAAGCCCCCTAGAGACTTAGGCTCCTCTTAGGTGCAGTATGTGATGGTTTTGAAGTCTGCATCTCTCCTGTGTTAAACAAATAAGGTGGCCTTTTGTGTCAGTAGGCAGAGGATCCTCATTATAACTAGATTTGTAACAGGTTAGGATATTAATCTTATTACTTCCTCTGCAGAAGCCGGAGATGTTATAGAAAGGCTTTAATAAAAAGACACTCAATACTCTTAAGGAGAAAAACAAATTAAATTGGTACCCAGTGCACGTAACCTTTAATGGCACTTCAGTGGGAAAGCTGCTTTTTACGGCTTGTGCAGTGAATGCTGATCTGACCTGATATTCTGCTACCTTTCCCAGTTTTTGGGATTGGGAGAAGGGGGAGAAACTGGACTATTTCCACAATGGGAACCCTCGCTACACCAGGATCACAGCAATGGAATACCTGAATGGACAAGACTGCTCTCTGCTCCTGACTGCCACAGGTGAGTTCAGCCTCAGTCACCAAATGGTCAAAGGGCAAGAGAGGGAGGAAGCATTTACAGGCTTCAGATGCATGTGAGATGTTCTGAGCCCTCCCCTCTCATTTACGGGGATGGTCTATTCACCCTTCCATGGGAATTCCAGGCCTGGCAGGCTCCTGGGAGAAGTTTATGGCTAGCAGGTTTGAATAATTGAACTGTTTTGAGTTGAACTTGATGCACTAAACACTTCTTGGTATCATTTTCAATCTTGTTTGCCGCCTGATTCATTTGATGAATGGTGTTGAGTCCTCGCCCAACACAGTTACAAACCATGCTACAACCTTATTGTATAGATGACCCATGGAGGCAACACAATTTCAGTCAGCACTGTTTTTAGTGGGAAGAAAATCCTGTCCACAGCAGACAGGGAAACCATGCTACAACTATGCTGTCAAATATTGTTACTAACATAGGTTTAGCTGTAGAGTGGGCATGGCCTGCCTGTATATTTTTTTACATTATAATTTCTCTGCAAGTCTCTTCCCTGTCCCTGACAAATCACCTGGGAAAAGAACTCCTATGGATTGCCCTATTGCAGGATAGCACAAAGTGCTGCTTTTTCCATTCTTCGGCCTCTGGAGCTGTGAGAGGGATTTACTTCTTCCAGGGAACTGTTGTAAAGCTGACGGTCTGAGTGTTTTCAATTGTTGTTCAAAGTCAGTGCTGAAGTGTGCAGTTATGGCATAATTAAGAAATGTGTGAGAGGGATTCTGAGACCTCTAGGACATTTCTCTCTCTTTTGCTGGGGGGGGACAAAATGAGAAGAGACATGATGCTGGTGTGAAGGGCTTGTGCCAAGAAGGTGGACTTTGGTGAAGCTCGTACTGGGTTGTGTTTTGTATTTAGTAGAGTACTTTGGTTCTCAGCATTGATAGAAAGGAAGGAAAAGAGAGAAGTCCTAGTGAAAATGAACTGTTTCAAAGAGAAGGATTTACCCCCTGGTTGCATGGACATAAGATTAGAGAGAAGAAGAACCCTAATGAACAGGTGTAGGAGAAGTCATTCAGAAAGGGGTCTGGAAGGTCAGGTGATATTTTCATTCCATTTAGGAGTCCATGATTGCAATTCTAGGGTATTGTTCCTTTCTCCATCTGCTCCCAAGTAACTAAGTGACATCTGTACCAGCAGTGACATTGCCTTTTTTCTATGCTCCTAAAGATGACGGTGCTATCAGAGTGTGGAAGAACTTTGCAGACCTGGAAAAGAATCCCGAGATGGTGACTGCTTGGCAGGGCTTGTCGGACATGCTGCCAACCACACGAGGTGGGTCTGTGGTGAATTCCCATCTGGGGGTAGAAATAACTTACCCTGGTGGAACCTTTTCTAGGGATAGGCAAAGTGGAACAAGTTGTTCTATTTCAGCCTTCAGTAACATCCTTGTTAACAGTCTCTGGGCCTTGGAGTGGAGTCTTACCAAGCCCTGGTAAGGGATTCCTTTTCCCCTTGTCCACATAAACCTCCAACACAAGCTCTTCTGAGCTAAGTCTGACTAGAGTAGCCAGGTGGGGAGTAGCAGTGCAAGAGGGTAGAGATGGAGGATAATTCTCCAACGGTGGAATAGAGGAGTACAGCCACATAGTCCATCAGAGGCTCCACTGGAGTTGCATGGAGCTAAGTTAACTTATTTTGCTCCTGAGGAGAGGACTGTAGAACAAGGGTGTACTGAGCACTTTCCTACCCTGAACTGGCTGTAGCAGTGGTTATGTCTTCCCCGATTTGGGTTTTATGAATAGCTCACCTATTTCCTCTTTCCCTTTGATTGGCTGCTCCCCCTTTGCACAACTTTGCACGTTGCACTCGTGACCACACTAAGTTTGTGTTCCATTTTAGCACTTACTTCCTGTCATTTATTGTGGGTTGAGAGTTGGTAGAAGAGTGGGCAGTCTCATCTGATATGTACAGGACAGTGGCACAATCAGACTCAAATCACCTTGGAACTTAAAAAATACCAAGCTAGTCTGCAGGCAGAAAGGCCGCCCAGCCATGCACAATGCCGAAACCAGGAGTCTAATCCAGATGACTGTGAAACCTGTCTTAGGGTATTACTAGGGGGGGATGCTCTCTCCGTCCAAGGCCTGAGGTTACATCAGTGACCTGACAATTATCCTCTGTCACTTGAATTCTGTAAATCAAGGCTGGATGTCTTTTACAAAGATCTGCTGTAGCACAACCAGCGGTTTTGGGTTTGATGCAGGTACCACTGGGTGAGATTCTCTGGCCTGCGCTGTGCAGGAGGTCCGACTAGATGATCGTAATGGTCCATTATGGCCTTAAACTCTGGCAGCTCTCATTTCTCAGCCTGTGTAGCTCATCTCAGGAGTCTGGCATAGTTTACTTGAAAACTCCCTGGTGCTAATCCAGTATAACTCTGTTAGACCCTATGTAATACCGTCAGAGCCAACACAGCCTGTACTTGGTTCTTGGTGACTTGTCAAACAAGTATTTCCACCCATATAACAAACGGCTTGTGTACGTGAACATTTAATTCACAGCGAGCTGGGTGTGAATCTGCCCCACACTTGCCGGCCTCCCGCTAACTGTCCATGTGCACCTTGCTGATGGGCACCATCAGTTTATGCAGGATCCACGTGAACTGTGAATAGGATGCTAGTGCGGGTAGATTCACAGCCCAGCTGGTGCAAACTAAATGTCCGGGTAGACATGTCCAAAGGCTAGCAATTTTTACAGCTCAGTCTTACTTCCCATGTGTCTCCCTTTAACATCCCCCTCCCCCCCACACCATTTTCCTGCTTCTCTTGTTTGATGGCTTTTTAGCTATTCATTGGATTTTACTTGTACTGCTTTGTTGGATTCAGGACTGGTGTGTCCCTGGCTCTGTGGTGGTCTAGCCAGGGAAAAGTCTGATTGCTGTAACTTCAGGCTCTGTACCACACTGTCATACACGCACGTAATTAATTACTAACTGCTGGGAGTTTGCAGCGTGCTGTGAAAATTGCCATGATTTAAACCTGCAGGGGCAAAAGCAGGAAGGAGCCAATGCACTGAGCTGTTAAGTGCCTGGCTCCCTATTCCTCCTGCTCTGGAGCAGAGGAGAGAAAATCACTAGCCACACACGTCAAGCTACACTTTTGACTCTCATTCGGTTGGTTTCTCATTTCTCCATTTCTTTTTCCTTAACATCAGCCTTTTTGAGTGATGCTGCCTAAGCTTTTCCCTCCCAGGAATCAGGATATTATTTCCATTGTCCTGGTAATGGACTCTCCCAAATCATTGGCCTCTAGGAATTCCCCAAGGCTCCCATTATCATCCACTCCTTGCTGCATAATGAGTAGAGTTCACAGGAGATGCTGACAAATGCAGACTGAATCCCTTCTGGCTTGCTCCCGTTTTTCTCCCCCAATACCTACACACACCTTTAATCAGGGCAGGGCATTGGTGGCTTGCATCTTGCTCTCCGCAGACCTTGAAAGCAGCAGCAAAAGGAAGGTACGCAGAAGCAATGTTTGACATTGCAGAATAGATGATGAACAGAAGCAAAAACTGATTTAGTTGCAAGTGTCAGGAAGTTGTGCTTGCCAAGACAGCAGTGCTGAAACTTTGAGTCTTTTTCTCTTATGCATCCTCTACACCCTTTCCTTTCCTGTGGTCTAAGCAAGTCCAGGCTTTGCTGCTTTCTTTGCTGTTCAACCAGGGAGTGATTGGATTAGATTCAGAAGAGAAATGTAGATTTCTTTGTGGGGAGAGAAATAAACTCATTCATTTCAAAAGAGCCACGTGAAATGATTCCCTGGGAAATGAGATTCTCGATTGAAGAGCTAGCTTTTGCTGCAGATACCCAGGTTACAGTCCAGCGCTGAAGCAGTTATGTTCACATTCTCAATTTTCTGCCCCTCACTTCCCTCTTTTTTTAACTAAGGATGTTTACATGAAATCAGGAGTTTTACTGGAGTTCAGCTACTCCTGCTGTTGATCTTCCTCTCTCTTCATCCATACCCCCAGTGTCAGAATCCTTCCTCTGTGACTTGATCATCTTCTCCACAGCAACCAGGATGCTGACTTTGCATGGGTGTAAGCGTCAGGAACAGATGAGCCGTTAAGAGAAACACAACACCTTTCCATACACTTCTCTCATTTGTGAAGAACAGGCTAGGGTGGGGAAAGGAAGACTACGCATAGCGCTTAATAGAGAAACCAGGGTACTTCCTACAGGGGTCAGAAAGGCATCAGCAGGGTGTTTTAAGTGATGGGAGTTCCATGGCTTTAGCGCAGGGATGGGCAAACTGTGGGCCGCATCTGGCCTGCCAGCCATTTCAATCCGGCCATCAAGCTCCTGCTGGGGAGTGGGGTCTGGGGATTGTCCCGCTCCAGCCTGGGACCAGGGTAGGGGACCACTCTGCGCGGCTCCTGGAAGTAGCAGCATGTCCCCCTTCCGGCTTCTATGCGTAGGGGCAGCCAGGGGGCTCTGCTCCGCACGCTGCCTCTGTCCCAAGCACTGCCCCCTCAGCTCCCATTGGCCAGGAATTGCAGCCAATGGGAGCTGCAGGGGTGGCACCTGCAGACGGGGCAGCTCACAGCAGAGCCGCCTGGCTGCACCTCCATGTAGGAGCCGGAGAGGTGACATGCCACTGCTTCAAGGAGCCACTTAAGGGCGCCCAGAGCCTGCACCCTCTGAGCCTCTCCCCACGTCCCAACCCCTGCCCCAGTCCTGATCCCCCTCCCACCCTCCGAGCCCCTCGGTCCCAGTCCAGTGCACCTTCCTGCACCCCAAACCCCTCATCCCCAGCCCCACCCCAGAGCCTGCACCCCCAGCCGGAGCCCTCACCCAACCCCCTGCCCCACCCCAGAGCCCCCTCCCGCACCCTGAACTCCTAATTTCTGGCCCCACCCTGGAGCCTGCACCCCCAGGCAGAGCCCCTCCCACACCCCAACCCCAATTTTGTGAGCATTCATGGCCTGCCATACAATTTCCATACCCAGATGTGGCCTTTGGGCCAAAAAGTTTGCCCACCCCTGCTTTAGCGCTGTAATTTATATCACAACAGCAAAGTAGTCTTGCTTAGTGTCTATCAGTTCCTCACCTGGCTGAGATCCTTGAACCAAAGCGAGGCCATTACTACATAGGAAAGTTGCATCAGTTTAACTTAAATTGGTTTTAAACAGTTTTAGTTAAACTGGTGCAACCCTTGGTATTGACACTGTTATTCTGATTTAAGAGATTCTTATTTCAATCCAGTTCAAACCTGTTTCCTATCCATTTAAGCTGAAATGGGACGGGGCGGGAGCTGCTCTTAAACCAAAATAAAAGTGTCTAATCAAGGGGTTGCACCAATTTGGGTTCACACCGTTGGTTAAAACAATGCAACTTTCTTGTGTGGACAATCCCTTAGTCCAGCCAGAGGATGAAGTCTGAAAAAGAGGCAAAGCTCACGTTGTTAATAGCCTAATGTTTTGAACTAGGCAAAAATTAGATCTGCAAGTGCAAAACTGATGTGGCGTTTAAGGAAAACTTGGAGCATTTTCTAGTGAGCAGTGTAGGAGTTGCTGTAAAGATGTGGTCCTACTGCTGTGGGCACTGGGGTTCAAGTATTTACCATAAACACAGGGAGATTCGTTGTGAGTGGCTGGAGATCCCGGGGTGTCAGATAGGTGAGTAGCTCTCTATCTGTCCTCAGGTTTCTGTACAAGCAGCCTGTCTAAGATGACTCAGAACTTGCACTGTCTGGCCCAGCAGTGTGTGTCGTGCAGCTGCACAGCTATGTCTCTGAAGACAAGAAATGGTGCAAACACTTCCCATGAGTGAAATGGCAACTTTCCCATTGTTCCTTCAAGATAAACCATATCTGTGAGGAAAAATGGAACATAAACTGCCACCTCCAATCTTAGCATCTCAGCTCTTTTAAAACTCAGGTTTTGGGACTCAGAGGAGTGTGTGGAAACACAACCAGCTGCCTTGAATCCATCTAATTACATCTACTTAAGTGTTGTGTTCCCCTCCCAGTTCCTCCTGTATACCACTCGCATAAGCCTGCATTGCTCTCCTTTGTCCAGACTGGCAAAGAGAACCAGAGTGTGTATGAAACCTTCCTGTTTCCAGGATCGCTTTCTGAACACATTGAGTCCATATGCAAGACATAAGCAGGGATCTCAACAAGTATTTAAACACAGCCAGACTCTGTGAACGTGCTGCCACCCTGCAGCTTCTTTTGCTGTACAGGGTTTATGAAGGTTTAAAACTAATCCGTTCTACAGCTAATCCCTCACTTAAGAGCTGCCTAACTAGCATCTGTAAATTTTCTCTGACTGAGTGTTCATTAGCAATCCACTGAAGTATGGTGCAGGAGACCCCATTATACTGCTGCTCAGCCGCACTCAAGCCTGAAATGACAAAAAGAAACTTCCTGTTTTGTGTTTGGTTTGATCTATACAGATGTTTATGTCATGGGTCATGTTGATTTTCATTTGTCACTCTCCAATGAGATGCATTTTATTTTATACCAAAGAACAAAACTATAAAAAGGATCTAGAGAGTGTCCAGTTTCAGGGAGAAACTTACCAATCAAATCTGTGGTGTTGGCAAACAGACTGAAGCTCGTTAATGGCTTCCTAGGAAAAGGCTGCTGTGATTAAAACCAAACCAGTGCCTTTTCTCTGGTTGGAAGCATGTACTTGACTTGGTGCTGCTGCTTTTCCCTTCACTGTTCTTTTCCTTTACTTTGAGTTGCTTTTCTAACCCTTTCAGATTTATTTTGCCTTGGCTGACCCACTTACCCTTAGCATCACCCCTTACTCCCTGTCTTCTCACAGGTCTGGCCCGAAGGGTTTCAATCTATCTTGACAGAAGTAAACAGGGAGGTGAGTGCTTTCTTTCCTCTTACCTATGAGCAGCTGGGGTGGGAAGGGCCTTCTGAATGTCAGCTGGAAGGCTTTGCTGCTTCTGTCCCTCCCATTCCTTGTCTTGTACATACGTAGTTAATGAACAATGGGGAGTGTAATGAAGAGTATATGATGCTATCTGGATGGACCCAGGTGCCCAGTGGAGAGGACAGCAAGTTAATCTAATGTGGCTGCTGTGGTGTGGGGGCTTTTTGCAGGTGGGAGATGTGGGTAGTCTTTTGAGTACATAAAGCTCCTTCTGCAGTAGGAACGTTTCAAACCATCCTTGAGTAAAAGGGTTTGAATGACGGCTTCCAAATGGTGACAACAGATATCGCATTGAGCCAGTGGGATTTTTGTTTGTGTGGTGTTAGTTAAATGTATGACATACCCATTATATCAGACTGTGACGGGAAAGAGAATAGCTGGTGCATCTTTATCAGGCTCTGTCTAGTGGGTTGAGTCCTTTGGCTAGTACATGTCTGGTAAATATTTCAAGCCCTGCCGTTACCTTCCATAAAAGTGTATGTAACTCCCCGGTCTTTGGCTGCAGAAGCCTGGGGGTTTGTTGGACATGAATCCCTTCTCTCTAATGAGCCCCTGAAGAGTGAGACAGATGGCGAACTCCTCAGAACACCATTTCCGTGTGTGTGTGAAAGTTGACGTAATCTTCATAGGCTGTTCATTAACTATTAATAGTCATTAGCTGAAAAGGGCAGGAATGTGTCTGTAGTGATTAGCAGAACAAAAGTGGTTGTATCAGTGTGTGTGATTCAGAGCTCTCTAATTAAGGGCCTTTGCCCTCCGTCTGACTGTTCAAGAAACAGAGCTGTGGGATTGGACTGTGCAAAGCTAATGTGTTACTATTAGCATCCTGGCTTTGCTAGGCGTTCAGTGGCAAATTGAAAGGCTAAAATTAGAAAGTCTTGGCCAAAGGGAATTCCCTGTTCAGTAACTGGGCATCAGCTTAAGGAAATGCCAGACACTCCCATGCAGGATCAATACTGCCAATGCTATGCAAGCAGCACTCTGTCCAGAGCGCAGAAATAGCTGTGAATCAATAAAAACAAGCACAAGTGTTTAGCTCCCGGGCATTCTCCTAATGGAAAATGTAGCAGGGATTTCCCCTATCTCTGTTGTGGAATGAGTTCTCCAAAATGTACGAGTTGAACCATTTGTTTGATGGCCAAGCAATCCAGATACACCCTCGTCAGATGCACATGTTTTGCTAAAGCCCCAGGGGCATCCTTACATTCCATTGACTTCATGGGGCACAACTGAGGTACTTAGATTGTTAGCTCTCTGGTGCAAGGTGGCACATTGTCTGGAGTGGTTCACGACAGACTGTCAAAAGGCAAGGCAGCCACCTCAGATTGGTTGGACATTCTATAATTAATTTCACCAACCTGTTAACAAGTGTGAACTCCTGAAGCACCTCAATAGTCTTACTATGGAATCACAGACAGTCCCCTTGGACATTCCAGTCTGTCTGGCCACCTGGGCAAGCCGGGCTAAGTAATAGGTGGTTGCCATACACCAAAGATCTCAAAAGTTTCAGGTTACTTAGTCCCAAGAGATCAGGCACTTACCCCAGGTCAGATCTCAAAGACAACACTTGTCAGTCGTATTGTAAACTAACTAAGGCTTCATTAACTCGCCCAAGAGATCAGGCACTTACCCCAGGTCAGATCTCAAAGACAACACTTGTCAGTCGTATTGTAAACTAACTAAGGCTTCATTAACTCGGAAACAGAAATGAGCAGGTTAAAGCAGGTTAAAGCAGGCAAACATATAAACACAAACGAGTTGCAGTCTATAGTTTTAAAAGGTGGCGGAGCTGTAGTAATCTGTCTTTTAGGGCTAACCCAGATTGAAAAATGTTCTTGTTCACTATCTTTATTTCCTTCTTTCAGAATTCAAGCTGATGGGATGAGCCCTTTTGCACATAGCCTGGGCTGGGGCAATTAGAAAAGTCTTTGTATTGTAATGTTCCACAGTGGCCCATTTAGTTTTGATAGTCCTCCCTGATGGGCAAGAGATGATCCCTTCTGACAGGCTGACCGGTTCAGGGCGAACACTTTTTACAGTTATAAAGCAAAAACTTAAATATTACTTTATAGCATGTGATAAAGATATTGTAAGTGAGATTATTGCATGCAGCAATGTACAAGCATTTCATAAAGTCTAAACACAATATTATAAGTTCAATACCCAACTTAACCTTACTAAGCCCTGCTCTACGCTACAAACTTACGTTGGAATGACTTTATTGCTCAGGAGTTTGGAAAATCCACACCCCTGAGTGTTGCAGTTAGACCAGTTGAGCTCCTGCTGTGGATGATGCTGTGTCGATGGGAGGGCTTCTCCCACCAACATAGTTCCTGCCCTCAGGGAGGTGGAGTACATGCACCGACGGGAGATGCTCTCCCATTGGCATAAGTAGTGTCTTCACGAAGCACTACAGTGGCACCGCTGCAGTGCTGTAAGTGTACACAAGCCCCAACTCACAGGCGAAACACTGGTTTACAGCAAGGAATTTGTCTGTGCTTGGCTGAGGCCTAAAGCCTTGGCAAGTCCTGGCACCTGGTTTATCAGCATCACGTGGGGACCATCTTTTTGTTCTCTGTCTGTACACCGCCTAGCACAGTAGGATCCTGGTCCATGAATGGGGCTTTTAGGCACTACAATAACAAATACAAATAATGAAAGCCCAGCGGCAGCAAAGGTGCTAAGTAACTACCTAGAGGGCACGAGGCCACAGCTTCTTGTTTGTGTCTAGATTGGCCCTGGAGCCTCCTTACAATGCTGGTGTGAAAAGAGGACAAAGTTGCGGCAAAATAACTAAATGGATTTTAATTCACATCGTTTGTTATTTCCATGCAAGGCTGTGTTATTCCAAAATAGGAATGGCCTAGAATGGCTAGAAATGTAAAACCCAGTTAGTTATTTTTCAGTTCAGCACACCCTAGAGAGGCAGATGGCTTCTGGTTAAGAGGAGGTACATAAGGGAGTTTCTTTGAATAACGTTCTACAGTTAGTATTGACATTTCCACACATCACCTCTCTCCATGTGCCAATGTGAGCTCAGGTTATGAAAGGGAGAGGAAAGGGGATTTCCTTTGGGAGCATTCACAGGTGAGCAGACAAAGTCCAGGCATCAGAATCAAATGGTGGGGATGAAATAAACTCAGAAGGGATTGTATAAATCCTTGAAAGCCTATAAACTTGAGCATCCTCTTGATTTTCTAGCCTTGCAGCTCTGTGTGCATGGAGAGAAGGCTGGAGTAGGAAACCTTTTCTGTCTCCCCTCCACCCACTTTCCACCTTAGTTGGCTCTGTGGGGTTTGTTGATTCAGATACGAAATACATGCGTTCGCTCTGACCTCACGAATGGCTCTATTCCTTTCATCCCAGGGAAGAGAAACCAGCATGTGCTCGCCAGCTCATTCCCTCCCATCTGTTCCCCCAGCACTCCCAAAACCAAATGAAAAATTTCAAACATCATATTCTGAAAGAGCAGGAGCTTGGCCTCTCAAGGCCTCCATTCTGCCTTTTAATAAAACTGACACTTTCGCTGGCAGTAAGTAAGCAATCTAGATAAGAGAGGTGGGGGCTGCAGGGGGGATGCAGCAGTTGAGATCTCAAGGTATTAAAGTTAGCAGCTGGGGTGGGGGGTGCCGGATTCCAAGAAGAGGTGTCCAGCTAGCGTGTACAGGAGGTTGTCAGCTGTGCTGTGGAGGAGGCCGCAGCAGACAGCCTGCCTGCCCTAATACACAGCTGCCCAACAGGGGCCGCGTGCTGAGTGAGATAACAGCCAGAGAGGACCAGCACAGGAAGAGCGAAACCCCAAATCTCGCTTGGGGGTTGGTATCTGCTCCTTTGAGGGTGGAGAAAGAGAGAAGCACCTTAGGTAAAGACAGTTCATTTATGGAAATAAAGCAATTGGAGAAGCTGCAACTCCAGGACAAGGGTTTTGGGTGTTTTAAATTAAATTCCCAAAGTCACAGATACTTTTCCCTTTCGTTCTGTGTCACTGGAGGTAGTGCTTGGCATGGAAAGAGTGTCACTTAAGGGTACATTTTAGGACTGAATGAAGAATGAGGTAATGCAGTCTTCCCACTGCTTCTTTGAAATTAAAATGGAGATACACCTCATTGCTTCCCCGGGAGGGCCCCTGTTCAAGAGATCAGCAGGGTGTCTCAGATGCTTTGGTATTGTGGTCCATACAGGCATTTGCAAACTCATCAAAATGCCAAGTACAGGTTGGCCATGTTCCAGCAATGATAAAAATAAGTGCACAGAGTTGGAATGAATCTGATTTCAGCGCCAGGGTTATTTATTGAAATTTATACAGGGAACTATCCCATCGAGATATATATCTGATTTTCAGAGGGAATCCTGCAGGGAACAGCCGTAGAAAGTTACCGCTTCAAGAACAGTTGTTGATATGCATTGCCTATATATCTTTTCACATCATGCGGAAGTGCTAGCCCTTGTGTTAAAAGGCTCAGCTAAAACCCCTTTCAAAATTGTTTTCTTGAGTTGTGGAAGACTTGTTGTGTTTTATCATCCAAGAATGTAGGAAAATGTGGTCTCAAGAAATGATGTTAAAGGAGCTGTACTGTCCAGGTTCATGGTCCTAAAATTCACGGGTTTTTAAAAATTCCATAAATTCAGTTACCAGATTTCCCTATGGGTGCAAGTGTATCGCACCATTCCCTGCTTTGTCTGCCCCATGCTGGTGAGCAGGCAGAAATGGGGGGAAATCCGGATCAGAGACTCCGCCTCTATGGCTCACTCAGAGTGGAGGAGTCGTGTACTCTTTCAATATGCTGCCTTCTCATTGGAGCAAAGCACTGGCTGAGCAGAGTGATTGCCCAACATGCTTGAACCTGTAGGGCAAAACACAGCTGGTAGACCTCACTCTAAGCCCTAACACCCTGGAGATGGGTCCCTTTTAATTTAAAAAGGAAACATTAGTGAAAATTGAGAACCATGGCACCGCTGTAGCATGTCTGGTGAAGATGTGCCATGCCGATAGGAGAGCATCTCCTGCTGACATCGCGTAGTGTGGACACTGCTTTAAATCGATGTAACTTGCGTCTCTCAGGGAGGTGTCATTTTCACACCCCCAAGCAACATAAGTTACATTGACTTAAGCAGTTGTGTAGACCAGCCCCCACTTCTGTTTTTCGTACCAATGGTGCCGGAATTTAAGATGTTAACCTGAGTCAATAATGTACCAGTTTCCATTCTTGAAACACTAAAAACCTCTGCCTCCTTTAATAAACATCAACTTACCCTATAATTGATAACATGTAGGAGTAACGTCACTGTGTATATTGTGGAGTTTTCTTGTGATTAATATTTCACAGGCAAAAGAAGCCTTCTCATTTACATACTCGTGAATAATTTAGATTTATATAAAAAGTTGCCAGTTCTTTTGCTCTTTTTCAACACAAGTTAAGCTTCTTGTTTGGAGTTTTCTAGTCACATAGTTATTCCTTATAGCACATCTCATTGAAAGGGTTTGAAAACGTATCGTATCAGCCTCTTGTTTCTCACCGGTTGCTCTTGTCATCTGCTGCAGCCCGTTGAGGCTGGAAGCTGAGATTTCCTGGGATGTCATGCGTGCCTGGAATTCAGCACATGTGCAGCCTCTGGTGACGAGAGGTTGAACAGCTCTCAGGTTGCGGGTATTCAAAGTCTCTCATTAAGGAGGATACCAAGAGTTTTTTCTCTCTCGTGCCTGGGTTGTTTGGGGTAATATGAGAACCACGGGGCCCCCCTTGGAGCAATGTGTGTCAGATGAGGTCAAAATTGTATTTCCCATTTTGTCGAGGAAGGTTGCTCAGAAGGGCACGCTAGAGAGAAGGTCATTAAAGCTGTGGTTATTGAAATTTGAAATGCAGCCCGTCCAGTCTCAGAAAACAGAGGTGATCAGATACTACAATGATGGAGCCCATCAAAGCATTAGTGGATAGTCGGGGATATAGTGCAACCCATAGGACTATGCATTTGGGTGTTGGCCACATTATATGGATTAAAAACTGCCTAGCAGATGGGTCCCAAAATGTTACTTAAAACAGGGCATTGTCATCGAGTGGGCGTGTTACCAGCAGGGTCCTGCAGGGATCGGTTCTTGGCCCTGTGCTATTTAACATCTTTATCAATGACCTGGAAGAAAACATAAAATCATCATTCACAGAGCTTATAGATGACACACAAGAACTGGGGGAGTGGGAAATAACGAAGAGGACAGGTCACCGATTGAGAGTGATCTAGGTCTTTTGGTAAACCGGGCACACGCAAACTATGGGTTTTTTGAATATGGTTAAATGTAAATGTGTGCAGCTGGGAACGAAGAATGCAGGCCATACTGACAGGCTGAGGGACTCTAGCCTGGGAAACAGTGACTGAAAAAAATGTGGGGGTTGTGGTGGATAATCAGCTGAATGTGAGCTCCCAGCGTGATACTGTGACCAAAAGAGCCAGTGTGATCCTGGGGCACATAAACAGGAGAATCTCAAGTAGGAGTGGAGAGGTTATTTCATCCTGTGTCCAGTTCTGGTGCTCGTAATTCAAGAAGGATGTTGATAAATTGGAGAGGGCTCAGAGAAGAGCCACGAGAATGATTAAAGGATTGGAAAGCCTGTCTGAGAGTGGTAGACTCAAGGAACTCAATCTATTTAGCTTAACAAAGAGAAAGTTAAGAGGTGACTTGATCCCAGTCTGTAAGTACCTACATGGGGAACAAATATTTGATCCTGGGCTGAGGAAGGTCTAACAGAATCCAATGGCTGGAAGCCGAAGCTAGACAAATTCAGACAGTAAATAAGGTTTAATTTTTTAACACTGAGGATAAATAACCATTGGAACAATTTACCTCGGGCTGTGGCGAATCCTCCATCGCTGGCCATTTTTAAATCAAGATTGGATGTTTTTCTGACATATGCTCTAGGAATTATTTTGGGGACGTCTGTCCTGTGTTATACAGGAGTTCAGACTAGATGATCACGTTTCCTCTGGCCTTAGAATCTATGACTCTGTAAGTCGGTCCACCCATTCCTGCACACCTTTCTCCAATTTTAACTTTAGTGTTGTTGGGCGCTGAAGAAGGAAGTCCCTTCTGCAAGATGCAGTCTCTCCACGTGTTCCCCCAGCTGGAGGGGACTCCTACGTATGTGAAGCATCCTCTTCAAAATTAGATTTCCATCCCTCTTCCTCTCCAGAAGTGGAATCTCTCACAGCGCCCTTCTTTGGTGTGAATTCTTGCTCTTTCCAACTTGTGAAATCTCTCATGATGCGAAACCTCCACCTTTGTAAAAAACAAAATTTTCCCTTACTCTCCTGAAGATACCAGTGACTATGAAAAGAACAAATTCCCCACGGCTACCCCAGAACAAACTTATTAATAATTGGCACCAACAATACCAACCAAAGCCCTACGACTTCTTATCCTTCCCAGTGGAGGAAAATCTGCAGGTTCAGGGATTATTGCTGCTGATCAAACTGAAGAAGATAATTGTCTTCAAACTGGGGAACATGAATGGAAATTTGGGAGCTTTAAAACTGCCTAGCAGAGCCTTGCCTACTTAACTCCATCAGCGATGTAATGGCAGTATCCATTTCAGGCCTCCCAGGTTTATCTTGTCACATGGGCCATAAACAAGATGACAAATGAAAACACTTTGGAGGTGCGTATAAGCTAAACCACTGCCTGCTTGTTTGCTTGGGATGTCTAGCAGCCCTCAGAGCGGCTGGGCAATCCAAAGTAACAGTCTATTTGACTCACAAGATAAAGATGTCAGCTTAGCTGTGGGTCTTGAATTTCCTGTAATAAGATGAGCCCATCAATGTCAGTGTCTTCTGATCCTGCAATATGAGGTGAGATCAGGAGAGGGCTCAGTTGTGCTTTTCCAGGAGGGGAAGTAGGTAGCAAATTCGGTCTGCATCTGCACAAAACACTGTCATCCCGTTGTCCTCAAAGCAGGCCTACTATTCCTTCGGGTGCTTCAACTTCTGTGCTTCATGCCCTGTCCAGTTCTGGCAGCATGACCTCTTTCCTTGTGGCAGATGTTTGCTTTGCTAAATGGTGTCAGTGGACCTCTAATGGCAACCAGAGCATTGCAAGGTATTTAAGTTCCTGCTACTGCTAATTTTGAAGAGCAAGATAAGAAAAATGCCCACTGAATCCCTTTTTGAGAAGGCACCTCTGTGTCTCTCTTTGGGGTCTTTCTAGTGTTAGAATCTTTCACAAAAGGTCCTGATGGAAGCAAGAAAAGTGAGGCTGCAATCCTAATCTATTACAGGACTCTTGTGAGTCTTCTGCTGTAATGTACCCACCTTATGTTTGGCACCATGTTCTAATCTGTACTATGAGAGCACCGTGCAAAGCTGCTTGTGAAAAGAGAGGAGACTCTAGAGTCTATCTTGGTTTGTATAAAAGAGAACTTGTGCACGTAAGAGAATGCAAACATCTGTGCTTCTGTGCAACGAAATTCATTTCAGGTTTCCTTGCCCTGGGATTTTTTTTTTTCATCTCTGTATGTTCGTATGTATAGAAATCTCTCTGGGAAACCCACAGATCCAGGGTGAGTCAGTCTCCCAGCAGAGGAAGCAAAAGGTAATTCGTATATGGCTTTCTGCTTAAATCAGAACGTTTAGGCACTGTGCTGGCAGCTTGTAGCTAGTGTAAAGAAGACCATTCTAATTGAATGCACTGGAATGCTTCCTTGGAGATTACCCCACCAATTAGGAGTTTGCAGAGCCTGCTATTTCCCAAGTCCAAAGTAGCTACCTTGCTCTGACATTAGTATTCTGTGGACTTACGCACTGTTGACTCTCTCTGTGGCTTTTACCACTTAATCCTCTCAATGGGAGAAGGGGTGAAAGACAGTTCTTTGTTGAATAGAAATTGCCATACCAGCAAAGATCACTGGTACATATAGTCGGCTAACCTGTCTGTAGTAGGGGTCCGTATCAGATGCTTCAGGATAAGGTAGAGCCCTTGTAATGCTCCAGTACCATGGGAGGAAATTTCTGCTAGACCCCTGCTGGCAATCAGTTTATGCCCTGAAGCATGAGGATTGAGAGCCCTTGTACATGTGTTCTAGCTAGTGTAACTGCAGAATGTTCTCCTTATCCAGACACATCACTTTTTTTGAGTCTTGCTGAGCTATTTAACTGAATATCTTGCAGCAGCAAATTCCACAGCTTCACCATTCCTTGTGTAAAAACATGTCCTCTTAGGCCTGGTCTACACTAAGAACGGGGGTCAAACTAGGGTACGCAAATTCAGCTACGTGAATAGCGTAGCTGAATTTGAAGTACCCTAGTTCGAAGTACTCACCCGTCCAGACGCCGCGGAACCGAACTCCGCAGCTCCAAGGTCGACTCCGCCACTGCCGTTTGCAGTGGTGGAGTACCGGAGTCGAACGGAGCGCTTCCAGAGTTCGAACTATCGCGTCTATATTAGACGCGATAGTTCGAACTCCGAAAAGTCGAACTCTCCGCGTCGAACTGGCAGGTAAGTGTAGACTAGCCCTTAGTCACATGCAATATTTCGATCTGAGTGGGGATAAGAAATCATAGATTCCATAGTCCTTTGAAAGCAGTGCTGTGGCCATGCTGGGTGCCCTAACTCACGCCAGGCCAGTCTACTCAAGACAATCTTTAGCCTGGTATTTTTACAGGGTGATGAATAATTTATGGGTCCATCGCCCTGAAGAAGGCTGGTTCCATTTTCCTGTCGAGGCCATCTGGACCTTTTGGAGCATCTGCCAGTAGGGGACTTTGCTGAGCAGAGAGATTCCGCTTCCAGATCAGGGGGGAGCAAGTGTCTTCTATAGCCCACCTAGTCCAATGAGTGAGGGACATCGTTTAGAACTCAGGAACAGCTGGTTTGGCCCAATTCTGAGTGAGTGTGTGTGTGATTTTTGATTCTCCTAGCTCTACTACAAAGTGTCAGATCACAAAACTTGGTCTTTGGCTCTGTCAAGCTCTGCTTGTGTTTGTGAAGAATAATTTCCATGTCCTGTGTTTTTTCTCAGGAGCAGGGATGGTGGTGGACTGGGAACAAGAGACTGGGCTTCTCATGACATCAGGAGATGTGCGGATTATCCGGATCTGGGACACAGATCGAGAAATGAAAGTACAGGTAACAGCTGCGTGTTTGCCCCTTTAACTCTGTCACTGCTACTGGAGCTTACCAGTCTCCCAGCTGACTCCCTGGAATTAGGCACCAAGGAGCGTATTTCCAGGACACATACCATCCAACGATTTAACAAACACAGTTCACAGGTTCTCAAACTGTGGTCTCCAGAGAGCGAACTTGTCACATAATGCTGGCTCTCCCCCTTTTCAGCTGCAAAATCCCATTACGAGACAGCTAAAAATACTCTAATACTTCCCTAACATTACAGTGCTTTTCCCTGTAGGAAATTGCAGAAGCTGAATGTTATGCAGTTGCATTTGGGAGAGGAGGAGAGCAGGCAGTCACAAATGGGAGGCCAGGTGTATGATACGGTCTCCCTGTTACAGTATAGTCATGCTATAAAACACCTGGAGAGGGGAAAGTGCAGTGATGGAGAGGGACAAGCACCCCTCAGACTCTGTAGCTTCAGCTCCTAGAATTGTCTTGAAATTATACAGGGCTAATCCTTAAAACTCTGTCATTTTCCTTCCCACCTGCCATCTGAGGCCTGATTCAGGAAAGCATCCTCAGTCAGAAAGGTACTTAAGCATGCACTGAAGTGCTCTCATGGATTCCAAGGCCCCTTTGATCATCTAGTCCAGGGGTTCTCAAACTTCTTTGCACCACGACCCCCTTCTGACAACAAAAATTGCTACACGATGCCAGGCAGGGGGGCTAGGGCCAAAGCCAGAGCCCCACCACTCTTGGCTGGGGGGCAAATCCAAATCCCAAGGGCTTCAGCCCCAGGCGGGTGGCGGGGGGGGTCTGTAATCTGAGCCGCCCCCCCATTCAGGGCTGCAGCCCTTGCCCCGGGCAGTGGGCTCGGGCTTCAGCCCTGGGCCCCACCAAGGCTAGTGCCAGCCCTTGGCGACCCTGTTAAAATGGGGTCCCGACCCACAGTTTGAGAACCGCTGATCTAGTCTGAACCTGTGTAACACAGGCTGCAGAACGTCCCCAAAACAAACCTTTTTTAGAAAAATATCCAGTCTTGATTTAAAAATTGTCAGCAATAGAGAATCCACCACGACTTTTGGTGAATTGTTCCATTGATTGTTTACTTTCACCATTACACCTTATTTTCAGCCAGACAGATTGAGCTCTCTGAGTTTCACTAAGGCAGGTTGTCTAATCCTTTAACCATTCTCGTGGCTCTTCTCTGAACCCACTCCAATTTATCAGGGCTTTCCTGAACCAGGGCTTGCATGCTTAGGATGACATCTATCTGAGACCTTTTCTGATCTCACACCAGGCAAGTGAAGTCAGTGGAGTTACTGACTTACACCAGTATGACTGAGATCAGAATCTGGCCCAGTACTGTGTGACCACAGACTATAAAGCATTGGAAGTGCCCACTGTTTGGGAAGGTTTCCTTTCAGATCTATGGGGCTCTGCTGAATTTGCCTTTCGGGACTCCAAGGCTTACCATTACTTTCGCACCTTTAAAATGCTTCTGCACCAAAGCACATATATTTCCATTTAAAATAAATGAGGACAAAAACTGTCAGCTTGCATGTCAACTGTGATCCAATTAAAATGATGTTTAGGTATGTAAGGAGAAGCAGCAGATCTGCAAGAATAAAGTCACCATGCAGGGGAAAATGAAAACTAGTCTCCAAAGCTTTTAGAAATTAATTACCTCTCGATGAACATTAATTATGACACTTCTGACCCTGCAATGCAGCATAATTAAGCCTATGCTAATCTTAATTATTTTCAAACATTATTTTATCTGTGTAAATTAGGGAACATCAGAAATCAGTAGGGTGAAAATATTTTAAATTAGAATCGTTAATGATTGTATTGAGAGTATCTGAAAGCGTTCTATTTCTTTTTTTTCTTTTAATTGTGCAAATTGGATTTGTGGAGATCCTGACAATCAAAACTTCCTCAGTCACTCTACAAAGCTAAGATTCAGCACCGAGAGCAGGGGAGCCATGTAATCCAAGCTAATAAAGATGCCTTCCCACCCTTTGAACCACTACGAGAATACCTTTGGGGGCACGTTGCGTATAGTGGTGGAGCAAGTACTTTCTTTCCACCTTAGCTGCATGTTCTTGGCACAGAGAATAAAATCCAGACATGGATCTTATGGAGTTAGAATAACTGTGTAAAAAAAGCCCCTAAAGTTAGGTGTCTCCAGCAAACAGTTAATTCAGCAAAGGCTGCAATGACAGCTAGAGAAGGTGAATGCGCACAGGAACAAAACCAGGATTCGGGTGTGAAATTAGCTAATGCAATTCCATAGTGCCTCTTCGATTGTTACCCTGGCTTGAAAATGTTGCTCAGTTTTAGCTGTTTAATTCTTTTTCCCGGTTGTACACCTATCATTCCAACTGATTCTTTTGTTTGTAGCAGATAAAGAGGGCAAAGCTACAGCATTAGAATAATAATGTAGGGTGTATTTCACCAGTATCCTGGTGCGTTACATTCTTATTCTCCAAATCAATACTTTTAAAAATGTATGCAGTCTCTGACTTCTGCTGATACCCCAGAAGTACAAACTGTTTTATCCTAGTGCAGGGAAGTGGGAGAGAGGACTGCTGGGTTCTAGGCTTGGCTTGGCACTGTTGCACTCTGTTATCATACACAAGTCACTTAATGAGACAAGAAATCATCAGATACTCTCTCACAAACTGGAATTTAAATTCCACCTTTTCTCGCTAATATCCTGGGACCAACATTTCTACAACAACAGTGTAAACAGCAAGTCACTTAATGACACGATGCCTTAACATAGCCATCTGTAAAATGGGAGCAATAATTCCCAGCCTTACAGGGGGGTTGTAAAGGGTTCTGAGATCCACTGATGAGAGGTGTAAGAGAGAGCCAAAACACTGATAAAGTAAAAATGGAAATGACAAAACAGAATGACTCTTACTACCCAGAATGACTCTAATTATGACTAATGGGAGACATTTTCTGGCAAAATGATTTTATTCTTTCCAGAGGAGAAAGAAGGTTTCAGAACTAATGGCAGATTAAGTGCTTACATGGTATATATCAGGGGTTGGCAACCTGCGGCACGCATGCCAAAGGCAGCACGTGAAACCGTAGATTAATGAAGACTTGGCACACCACTTCCCAAAGGTTGCCGAGCCCTGGTATATGGTATACAGTAGAAACCTGTGAAATGAAAAGGCCTCCTGTTGTACCAAAGCTTTTCTTAGCAGGTCTGTTACTTCCATTGCCCTCCATTGCCAAGGTAACAGCTCTTCCAGGAAATAGATTTTGGTTTGATGCATGGAAATGTCTCCCTCTTAACAGATCTATTCTTTGATCAGACCCAGTGTCCTACTGCCTTTCAGTCCTCTACAAGTTTGTTACTCCTTTCTCAGAGGCACGTTCAAACTGCCTCTCAAGATTTGTCTGTGTTTTGGTTTGGACTCTGCAGATCCATTCCTTTAACAGGAGTTTAAGTAGATGCTGCTGCCTATAACATGTGCTGTGTCTCCCCTTTTATGTTGGTTTGGTTTCTTTTTTACATGTCTGACTTAGCTGCAAGCTATTTATTTTCAGCAAGTGTATGTCTCTTCAATGGCTCATCTCCTCCTGCTTTTTTATTATCCACCCTGCCTTTCTAGCAGCATTTACAGCCAACAGAAGCTGAAGATGGTTTATGGAAGGAATTCCTTGCAGACATTTATCTTAACTAATTAGGTGTTTTTAGGAGGAGAATAACAATGATTCTTCCTTTCTGAAATAGACTTTTTCCTTTATTTTGGTGTGTAAAGTTTAATTATTCCCAAAAGCTGATCTCTGAACAGCACGCGTTGTGCTGCCACAAAGGAAACCCACGTTTGTGTCTCGCTGCCCAGGCTGAGCTTTGAGGATTGGGGCAGTGACTCATTCAGGCTGCAGGGACAGTCCTGATTCAGCGACCCCATACTCACCGCTCACTGATTCCTGTCATTGCCTTGACAACAGCCTGGCAGAAAGCTAGCCATCCCTGGGTATGTCTACACAGCGTTTTGGAGTGAGCCTCTTAGCCCGGGTCTGCAGACTTGAGTTAGCAGGGCTTGCGCCAGCGCTCTACAAATACTGGTGTGACAGCTCTTTGAAGTTGTTACTCTGGTTCTGAAGCCCACCCCCTTCCCTAGGCTTCGGAGCCTGAGCTCCAGCCCGAGCCATAACTTCCAAGTGCTGTCTACACAGCTGCTTTTAAAGCACCAGCCCAAGTCCTGAGCTCGGAGGCTCCTTCCGAAATGCTGTGTAGACATATTCCTTTTGTCCCAGCTGGAGGTTCAGTTCTGCCCCCATGTGAGCGCAGAACTGCAGGGAGGGAGAATGTGTGAAAATCACAATTTAAATTGGTTTGTGATCAGGGTAAAGGCGAGAGGAGATTCCTTGAAACACGTAGGCGAGCCTGGGTCCAGCAGAAGGCCCTTTTGAAGGTAGCTAATGGGTACATCTACACTGCAATCAAAGACCTGCAGCATGGCCATGGTTGGCTCAGGTCAGCTGACTCAGGCTAATGAGGCTCGGGCTGCAGGGCTGAAAATTGAAGTGTAGACATCTGAGGGGGGTGGGTCTCAGAGCCTGGGCACCAGCCTGAGCCCGAATGTCTATGCTGCAATTTTTAGTCCCACAGCCTGAGCCCCGTGAGCCCAAGTCGTTTGACCCGTGCTCTGAGACTCGGTGCCAGGGGTTTTTTATTGCCGTGTAGATCTACCCAATGTTTCCTATTTTGGGCTGTGGGCTTTGGAGGCCCTTTCCTCTTTCAGCCTGGTTTGTGTGTGTGCTTTGTCCCTAGGATATCCCCACAGGAGCTGACAGCTGTGTGACCAGCCTGTCATGTGACTCGCACCGCTCGTTGATCGTGGCAGGGCTCGGAGATGGGTCCATCCGTGTCTATGACAGGAGGATGGCTCTGAGTGAATGGTAACTAACTGCAGCATTCCCTTTAGCCCACTGCAGTCCCCCTGACTGGCAAATGGTCTCCTCGCTGTGGACTCTTGTCGTAAAGGCTCCACGTTCGCCGTGCACTTACCAGCTGTCACACTGGCTTCAGTAACTAGAATGTGTCACTGAAAGAATTCATAATGTTTCAGTGAGCCCTTTATCGCCTTCATTATAGTACATGTGTGCCCAGTCCCATTCGTTAATATTGTCCCACCTCAGCAACCTTGCTGGAAGCCTGTTGGTTCAGGGATTTTCTCAGCTGACTCAGAGCTCTGTGGTGCTTGCCTGCATAGTGACAAGGATCATGCCCTGCATCATTAGACCCCCCAGGTTTGCTAACAAAGCCCAGAGGTGTGAGAAGGAGTGGCCCTTTTCTTCACCTCCATGATTTCAACCAGCAGGACTCAGAAGGTCCCCAGCTGCAGAGCTCCAGCTGCAGATATTGGAGGTGCTCGCTGTGCCTCCTCAGATTTCCTTCCAAAAAGTTTCCCCTTTCTCTGCTTGCTCCTCAGCCGCGTCATGACCTACCGGGAGCACACAGCCTGGGTCGTGAAAGCATATTTGCAGAAACATCCTGAAGGCAACATCATGAGTGTCAGGTAAAAAGGTCTTGAACATTGGAGATATTTTCCTCTCCCTTTAAAAATTGGTCACTGATGTGTCAACACCAAAGAAGGTAAAACTCTGCACTTTGGCATTTCAGCTCAGTAGTTAACTCCTGTTCCAAAAGTTGGTGAGGGAAGGGAGGGAGGAGGAACGAAACCTGTAGCCTACCTGGAAGTGCATGAGGGGGTTCTAGGAGACATTGTATGCTCTGTTTCTGCCTCTTTGTTGCAATTGGCCTTGTGGGGGTTATAGGTGAGAGGACAGAAGAGGAGAGGACGTTCACTCTGCATCCCCTGGGCATATTGCTTGCTGGATTACTTCACTATCTAGCAATTTTCTACACATAAATCCATTTCTGCTGCTCAGTAAATACTGTGTGGAGAGCAGCCGATATTTATTTGCCTGTTAAAGGGACAGCAGAATACAATTTATGGTCACAAAGCTGCACTTTGTCCACAGAGATGCTCTTCTTCCTTGTTTACAGAATGTAAACAGAACATAATTCTCCAGGATGTAATGCTTTCCTGAGGCAGAGGATAGAGTGGCAAAATTAATCACGATTTTTAGAAAGGGGCTTAAATGGTGCAGCTGCCAGATTTGTAGTGCTCCCATATTAGAGTTTTTAATCTTCCTCATAATCTCCCTCAGCAATCCCAGGGAGCCAGGTTGGCATCCCTGCCTTGCATGCCTCTGTCTGAAGGAGCAAACATTCGCTTCCTCTCCTCCACATCCTCCTCAGCAGTGTCAGAAAGGCAGGAGAAAATCTCTGGTCCCCCATCCCAAAGCAACTGGACTCTGGTCAAACAAGCCATCCTGCAGTTCATTTCCTCTCCAGAAAGGAATGCCTTCAGGCTTGGAATAACTACAGTATCCATGAAGAGTGGCTTTTGTAAAAGAATTATCGCCAGCAACTGGTTCCAGTATAACTATGTCCTGAAATGCCTGAGACATTTGTGTTGCCAACTCCACATAGCAGGAAGTCACCAGACAAACCCTGACACACACATGTGCGTGTGCGTGCACACACACACACACAGGAGAGTATAGTCACAAAAGCATTCACAAGCAGCTCAATAGTGTTAATAAAATCTATTCCATGCTCTTACTACATTTTATTGCACACCAGAAGCAGCTACAACAGTACACCATCCTCATCAGGAGGGGGCCCTCTGCTCGTTGGGAAGGAAACTGCAGCCCTCTGCTCATTGGGAAGGGTGCTCTGTACACGGCAGCCCAGCACGGCTCGGGTTGGTTAATTTCAGCTGAGCCTCCCTTTCTTGCCAGCCTGGATTTGAGCTGACAGGCTAGTGGAAGGGGGAGCCCAGAGCCAGGGGGAGGAGGGCAATCGCCTCACCTGAGCTTGGTGCTTCAGGGCGCCAAGAAAGTAGATTTAAAAACAAAAATCTGCTAACTGGACCCCTTCCCCCCACTTCCAGGGTTTGATTTCTGAAAAGAGCTGGGCAGCTAGCCCCAGGCCAAGCCAGGGGAAGGAGTAAAGGGGAACTGAAATCAAGCTAGCTCTGCCTTTGATCCTGTAGTAAGGGCTTCATCCCTGGAGGCCCGGTGCCCCCCTGCCCCGTTGGGGCACACGGCCCTGTCTCATCCCACCCCACCTTCCATCCATGCAGCTCGCCTCACTCTAACCTGGCTCCCCGGCCCAGCCCGCTTCATTAGCCGGCATTCCCTGCATCACAGGGTGTGCTGCCTACTATGGAGCAGCGAGAAAGAACATTTGGGTAAAAACAAGCCCTGGCAAATGTGCTGCTCTCTCCAACTTGTGCCTGGCTTTAGCAAAGTATTTAATTAGCCTCCGCAGACTTCAGTTCCTCGCCTGCAGATTATAGTGATCTCAGCCTAAGCAGCCCTGGGATGCGATTCCTTCCGAGGACATGCTCCATTGAGATGTAATGACACTGACTTGGGGTGCAACAGAAAGTAGTAAGAAGAGCACGGAATGGATTTTATTAACACTCTCTTGAGCAGTTTGTGAATGATTTTGTCACTATACATTTTGGTGATGTCTTTCTCTGAATGGCACTGTGATTGGCAGTGACAGTCGCTAGATTTATCACTGGTCGCTTGGACACTTATTTTCTCTCTAGGGAAACCAAAAAGTCACTAAAACTAGTGACAAAGTCGCTAAGTTGGCAACGCTGGCAATAATTACCCAGCGGAATCCTAGAGGACCCTCATCTGGATCAAAAAGCACGAGAGAATGAGTTTATAACCTAGAATTGACCATTGTAACCAGATCACCAGGGGAAGCTCACTCATATGACTGAAGGGATGATGACACCTAAGCTGGATAGTCATGTGGTCCTTTGTCCAGCCATTTTGATCTAACCACTAGGACCATGATTAGATTGTCCTATTCTCTAATAGCCCTTTAAGAATTCTCATTCCAAAATCTCAGCCTTACAGATTCATAGAGTATTGCAAGAGGTAGGCCTAGCTAGCTGTGCCTTAGACTCACTTCCTAATTGTGCTTAATTGTGGAGAAAATACGTCAGTTGCGGGGAGGGGAGCGGGAACAGCATGTCTGGTATAGAGCGCCACCTGTGCCCATAGAGTAATCTAGCTTTAATAATCCCTCTGCTTAAGGAATAATCAGCAACCGAGTTTTTAAATTTTCATCTGATCTCAAAACTCCATTGTTTGGGACTGGGTCTAGTTCCTTGAAACACTCCAGCCCCTGCTTGTGCAGACTGAACTTTCTATGAAGGTTCAAACATCTTTACATAAGCACCATAGTTCAGCAACAGTTGTGTTAAAAGTGATCAGTGTCTTTCTAAGTACTGCTGGTTCAGGATCACTGTCTCTATTGATTATCACTGGGTGCCTCAGCAGCATTAGACCCAGTGGAGTCTGATATCCTCATTTTAGTTAGAACCTGCTATTATTCAGTTTAAATCTTGCTTATCTCATCACCTGGTGTCTGTTTAATTGGGTCAGAGCGGCCATGAATCTTTTCCGTGTTGCTGCCATACCCTGTTGGCCGTATCTAGGGCCAGTTCTGTCCTGCACCGGTAGCTTTGCCTGGATCGACCCTTAGAAGATATAAGCTGTTAATCAGCGTTTGCTGACACCTGCTCCACAGAGTTCTCTGAACAGCAAGGGACTTATGGACCAGGGTCCAAATAACTGGCATCGTGGGCGGTTGCATAGAAGCCCCTCAGATTACTGCCTGCTGCTGGACTGGAGCAGTCACACTGGAGGGAGGAAAAGGAACTGGGGCCTCATACACAGCTTGTTGTATTGTGGGCGCGACAGCCCAGTGAAAGCCCTTTTGTCATGTCGATGGGGGTGGAGTCAGATAATAGTCACTCCTGGGGCCAGCAAACGTTCTTTCCTTTGTGTGTGTGTATAGCACCTCGCCTGCTGTGGATCCTACTGGGAACCAGTGGTGCTGGGGTGGATACAGTCATGCTGGACGTAGAGCGGGAGAGGTGGTACTGGGCTGAATCTCTTCTCGGGTGTAGTCCTGTCAGCGCCACAACCAGGGCAGTGCAGCCGCCCAGGGCACAAAGCCGCGAGGGCAGAGAAATGACAGAATAAAACTGTAGGGGGTGGAAGTAGGCTTGCTCGCCCCGGGCACTAAAATGCCCAGTTATGGCTCTGCCGTGCGTAATGGTGGTCTGTTCGCAGGCAAGAGAATGGCCTTTTCTCTGGGGCTTTCGAGGCTGCACTTCCAGTGGGACAGAGTCTAATGTGAACCTCCTCTGTTGATAGTGTGAATGGAGATGTCCGTTTCTTCGACCCCAGGATGCCAGAGTCTGTGAAGGTCCTGCAGATAGTCAAAGGGCTGACCGCCCTGGACATCCACCCACAGGCCAATCTGTTTGCATGGTAGGTTCTGACCCTATCCCACCTCCTCTGTGGAAAAAAGAGAGAAGAAATCCATCATTACAAATACCGTTCATGTCTCTTTTTTTCCCTTTGCTATGACCAGTGCCACTTCGTTCCCATGTGTGCAGTTCAGGTATTTTAACCCTTTTGTGTGTTACTGAAACCTTTGCACTGGTGACTCAGAGTGATGGTGCAGGGTGTTGCTAGTTCTCAGTGTGTCAGACTCCCTACCCAAAGGCAGCAGGTGTACGGCTGGGCTGAGGGGGGAGCCCCAGCATCCACTTCATGGTCACTGTGCCCTGGGAGCTGTGGGAGAACCACCTTAGGTGAACATGCACTTTTTCATTGGCTCTATATATTTTACATCTTGAAGTTACAGCATAAGAGGTAAATCCTCAGTTTGAGCCTGTCTGTAAATCTCTCTGTGGTGAGGCTGCTGCAGCGTGGATTAAAACCAGTCTCTTTGCTTATAAGCGCGCGTGGTACACACTTTTGCTTTATAAATGACTCCTGTCTCCGTAGCCAAGTGGTAGTGAGTAGAAAACCCTTTATGTAGAATAGTATTGAATGAATGTGGTGAGTACATGATGTTCTTTCTTCCTTCCAGCGGCTCAATGAATCAGTTCACTGCAATCTACAATGGGAATGGAGAGCTGATCAACAATATCAAATACTATGATGGATTTATGGGACAGAGAGTCGGAGCCATCAGCTGCCTGGCTTTCCATCCTCATTGGGTCTGTATTTTCTTTTTAACTTTGGAATTTTTTTTGCAGTTCTGCATGAATTTCTGTGAAAAAGGAGCTGGTCACAATGACGAAAGACCTCCCCTTTGTACAGGAGGGTGCTGCACAGTCTTGCCCAACACAGTTCTGCAAGTGCACCTTAGTCCCTAACCTGCAACCTACTGCTTCAGTCCTCGAAGCCACCCTGCTCTGTCAATGCATTGCCATCCTATCCCAACAGCAGCACATGCAAATATGGCCAGTGCACCAAAGTGTGCGGTGGTTATTTAATGTGCAGAAATGTCCACTAAGGGCTAGAACAGGACTCCAAACTTCTGAGCCACTTTTGCTCACTGGTTGACTGCCCGTTTTTTCACTTCACTCTGGAACTGCCTTTTGATTTAGCTTTTCGCTCATGGCAGCTTATGCCAGAGATGTCCTGTAAGGTGTTAGCCTAGGACTCAGCTGAGCACCACCATCCTATTCTACAGGAGCCAGCTCTCTCCGCCAGCACATACACATGAGACAAGCCAAAATTTAGCCCAGGTTACAGTGCACCTCTCTATTCTGTGGCTCTTCCTCTAAAACTGATACCATCACCAAGTGCCTCGGAAATGGCTGCTGTCTGAACCCGTCTTACCACTGTATAGTACTGTACGTGTGCATGGTGCTGTGCAGCAAAAAAAACTGCTGAAAAAGTAAGAGTTCCTGCACAATCTAAAGGCACAAGCTCGTAAAATTCAGAACAAAACAGGATGGAGAGAGTCGTGCAATGTGAATGTGTCTCAGAGCTGGTGGCTCTGCACTAGTCTTTAGAAGGAGGAGAATGAAGGTGGTTGGCAGTTGTTTAATTAGGAGGTGTCACACATTTGCAGTATGGCCTGAGACGGCTGGAGATGGGAATAGTTGAGGGAGTTGGAAGGAGTAGCAGAAAGTAGCTGGATGGGGAATAGGGAGCAGGTGAAGGTTAAAGGGGACACGTAAGGGGGCGGAGTCATGTTAGAACCTTGAAGGTCAGGACATAAGTGGTTTACATTTAATGAGAAAGGACAGTGGCATTTGATGAAGGGCCTGAAGCAGTGGACAGAGCAGCGAGAGGAAGGTGAGCTATGATTCTATGTGACATGCTATTGGCCCTCTGATCTGGGGGCGGGCTGGGGGGACAGGGGTGGGTGTTTCTCTGGATTGCTAGTAGAGGTTACGTACATTTTACATCCTGAGGCGGAAGACAATAAAGGGGAGCTTGTGCATCTCAGTCTGCTGCTCCTTTGCCTTGGGAAATCACCCTGCAAGAAGTCAAACACCAAATGAATGATTTGGTCCTTGGGTTTGGGGGATGGGAAGAGGGGGTTAGCAAGTCTGAAAGTTTTGTCTCCTTTAAAATAAACAAACAAAGAAACCCTCTAGTCCTGGTCTCTTTGAAGCCTGGAATTGCTCCTGGAGTTCTCGATAGAAGCGCGCCAGTTTTCAATCCAGGGGATTGTTTGTAACAAACACATTTAGAAGAATTATACTAGAAGTTGGCAGCTGATGGCCACCATAATTTTTTCCTTCAGCTGAAACAGTGGCATACAGTGTGCAGACATATAGGCCGAGATAGGTGGAGGAAACAGACTGTTGTAGCTACCTTGGCAGTCCCGGCTAGGAGCTCCCGAGCATCTGGCCAGCGGTGCTCAGAATGCTGCGACTCCCCACCTGGACTGATATGTATCTTGTAGCCCTTTTCCCCTCCCCCCATGACTCCTGCATATTTCACTTGTTTGCTCTCCGTCCCACAGCCTCACCTGGCGGTTGGAAGCAATGACTACTACATCTCCGTGTACTCGGTGGAAAAGCGGATCAGATAACAGCAGCCTTATCGGAGAAAGGGAGAGTCCCAGCGGGCAGGGCCATGTCTCACCTGTAATGTATATAGAGAAATGATCGACTTGAATGTTTAGTGTTGGCTGCTGCTGCTGCAACCCATAACTTGAACATGTTTTTTTCTTCTGACTCAGCTACTGATGATTTGGAGAGGTGGAAAGAGAGACAATCTTCTATTTTCTTTTCAGCCAGAACCTCTGAAAACTACAGAAAAGGAACATTTCTTTTTTGTTTTCAGTGGTTGCTTCTGTTACAAACATGGTTCCAAGGCTCCGAAGGACTGGATGAGACGATACCTTTGTGAGGGGCTTTTTATTTCAGTCTTTGTTCTTTTCTTTCATGGGGGTCTAGGTAACTTAAGGAATGAAGTCAAGACTCGCCTACAGCTCCATGTTTTCTCACCCTACCAAGTGACCCCTCTGCCTGTTACCTATCCTGTGCCAAAGAGCAGCCCCTCTGGCAGGCAACAGGATCCCAGCTGGCCGCCTGCAGAATATCACACCTGGTCTTGAGCAATCTGTGTGTAACCGAGAGAAGGGAGACAGGAAATCATCTGCTGTGCTCGCTGGCCTCCCTCTCTCCAGTGGCAGTACGGACAGAGTGAGCGGACAAGCGTGCATGGCAGCAGGAGGAAGAGGGAAGGGGGTCGGAGGTGAGGAGAACAGTAGCAGTGTGGAACACTGACAGGCCATAAAGCTCTGCATCCAGATGGAGGAGAAACAAGAAAATGAGCAACGTCCTCAGTGCCCTAAGGAAATTGGATTGTGTCTGATGTAGCTACTTTTCTGTTCATGGGCATGTACGTGTGTCAGTGCAGGTGAATGGGGTGAGAGGCTTTGTCTTATTCACTCCATTGTTTCAGGAGTCGCTGTCCCTTTGCCCACAGCACACCCCCAAAGCACACGAGATGTCCTGACAACTGCATAGACAGAGAGAGGGCTTGTTCTACCCCGCCTTAAACCATAGGCTTTCATTTTTCTCAGAAGTGCTAATATTCTGCTAGCTAATAGACGTGACTGTATGCACCCAGCTGTATACATGTGCATTTGCATGCACCTTGGTCTATATGCATCCGGGCATATTTGTATGTGTCTGTATGAACCCAGGCAGATATGCATTGCATTGGCATGTCTTTGTGTGTCTACACATCTGGGCATCCACGTGTATGTTCTGATAACAAGAGAATCACTGCCGTCCTGGAGGGAGAGGGGCCAAGAGCAGATCATTCTGCCTCGTGCAAGACCATCTTGTCCCCAACTCTAGGGAAAGCCGATACCCTCTCCCACGCCTTTCATGCCTGTCGGTAATGAAGATTCCTGTCCCTTGGAATCCAGAATGTGTCTGGAGATTGATTTGGGGAAGGAGGTGACAAAGCTGAAGGGAGCATTTCCCCAGTAAAGTACTGTCTAGATGTGAATCAGCTGGGCGGGAAGAACAAAACCCTGTAAAATAACAATGATGATGCTAAGCTATCCAAATCTAGGAAAACTCTCTCCGTTCTGGTTCTGGCCTCACCGTTACTCACAGGCCAGCAGAGGTGCCTAAGTCAATGACAGTAGTGTTAATGAGAAAAGAAATGAACAACATTGTTGCTGCTTTTTGTTGTGGGCAGTAGTTTCACCTCCCACGCTGAACTCAGCTGGGGATGGCTGACCTTGTCGCTGCCCATAACATGCCACATCATTCTGCTTCCGGAGATGCTCATTCAGCCTGAATGCAGCCAGGCAATGCCATGGCATCAGAATCGGCCAGGATCCTATTGTGCTCTGCCATTAAAAGTCAAATAGTAAAACGCTGCTGTCTGCAAATCTCAAAGTATTCCTGCTGCAAGGTGGCTTGAACTGTGGGGACTGAGGCAGGTACCCCAGCTGGGACACTCTCCCCACTCGCAAGCACAACTGCAGTCTTCTCTACCCTACGGTGATCCACGGGCCGCCTCACAGGATGCTGAATTGAAAGCAGTGGAAGGAAAGCTGGAGGAGCTGCTGTTTTACCTAAAAGTCTGTGTTTTTCTAATATGTGGACTACCAAAAGTTAGTGATGGGCTAAAAAAAAAATTGCCTCTCTTGGTGGCCCATTGAGCTGCTGTTCTACACAGATTTACTTGCCCCAGTGTCTGTTGCCGTGGTACCAGTCTCGCCCCTCTGATTACCATGCCTGTCCCTCTGCGCGCGGCTCTGAGCTCAGGGAATGGCCAGCATTAAGACAGAGGTTGGGATTTGCAGATAACTGACTAACATGCACTATTTACAAACACCATAGATTTTTAACCTCAATCAGTGGATTTGTTTAAAGAACAAGCGATACCTGGCAAAATGCAAAGGTGCATTGTGGGAAGCTGATTTGTCTTCATACCAGCATTCCCTGTGCAGCCAGGAGTAGGGTTTTTAACTGACTCGGCCTGTTGAGCTTTCATCTAAGCGTGTGCGTGTCTGGGCTCTGTTTTCACAGGTCTGGTGCAAAAATTCAATCATGAAGTTTAACCAAGGCTCTGGAGAGCATCCTACCTAAAAGTTCACTTATCTCTATTTATTTTACAAAAATAAAAAAGATATTAAAAAAAATAAACTCTGAGATTGTAATGTGAGAGTAAAATAAATACAAACAATAAATGGTTAATAAAATATAAATGCAGAAACAGCCTGTGGTCAGGTCGTTTTATTGTAACGAATGGGAGGAGTTAGTGTTGCCTCGTCTTGAGAGCAGGAAAAAGGGCTGTGAAAGGTGGGGGGAAAATCATAGAAAAGTAGGACTGGAAGGAACCTCAGTACGTCGTCTAGTCCAGTCCCTGCACTGAGGCAGGATTAAGTATTATCTAGGTCATCCCTGACAGGTGTTTGTCTAACCTGTTGTTCTAAATCTCCAGTGATGGAGAACCCATAACCTCCCTGGGTAATTTGTTCCAGTGCTTAACCACCCTGACAGTTAGTTTTTCCTAACGTCTAACCTAAATCTCCTTTGCTGCAAGTTAAGCCCATTGCTTCTTGTCCTGTCCTCAATGGTTAAGGAGAACAATATATCACCCTCCTCTTTATAACAACCTTTTACGTACTTGAAGACTATTATCATGTCCCACCTCAGCCTTCTCTTCTCCAGAGTAAAAAAAAACAAAACATTTTTTTAATCTTTCCTCATAGGTTATGTTTTCCTAGATCTTTTATCATTTTAGTTGCTCTCCTCTGGACTTTCTCCAATTTGTCCACATCTTTCCTGAAGTGTGGTGCCCAGAACTGGACACAATACTCCAGCGGAGGCCTTATCAGTACTCACGAAAGTGGAAGAATTACTTCTCATGTCTTCCGTATGACACTCCTGCTAATACATCCCAGAATGACATTCACCTTTTTGCAACATATAGTTTTATTTAGTTTATTTAGTTTGTGATCCCCTATAGCCCACAAATCCTTTTCTACAGTACTCCCTAGGCAGTCATTTGCCATTTTATATTTGTGCAATTGATTATTCCTTCCTAAGTGTAGTACGTTGCATTTCTCCATATTGAGTTTCATCCTGTGTGATTCAGACCATTTCTCCATTTTCTCAAGATCATTTTGGATTCTAATCTTATCCTCCAAAGTGCTTACAACCCCTCCCAGCTTGATATCATCTGCAAACTTTATAAGTGTACTCTGTATGCCATTATCCAAATCATTTATGAAGATATTGAATAGAACCAGACCCAGGACAGATCCATGCAGGACCCCTTTCAATCTGCCCTTCCGGCTTGATTTTGAACCATTGATAACTACTCTCCGAGTATGGTTTTCCAGCCAGTTGTGCACCCACCTTTATAGTAAGTTCATCTAAGCTATATTTCTGTAGTTTGTTCATGAGAAGGTCATGTGAGACAGTATCAAAGCCTTACTAAAGCCGAGATAGATGACATCTTCTGCTTCTCCCACCCACCCATAAGGCTTGTTACCCAGTCAAAGAAGGATGTTAGGTTGGTTTGACATGATTTGTTCTTGACAAATCTATGTGGACTGTTACTTGTCACCTTATTTTCTTCTAGCTGCTTACAGATAGATGGATTATTTGCTCCATTATCTTTCCTGGTACCAAAGTTGAACTGACTTGTTGATAATTCCCTGAGTTGTCTTTATTCCCATTTTTATAGATGGGTACTATATTTGCCCTTTTCAAGTCCTCTGGGATCTCTCCCGTCCTCCATGAGTTCTCAAAGATAATTGCTAATGGCTCAGAGTTCTCTTCAGCCAGTTCCTTAATTATTCTAGGTTGTATTTAATCAGCCCCTAACTTGTCATCTACCATTTAACTTATTTTTCTTTACTTGTTCGTTTCCTGTTTTAGCCTCACTCAGATCCTACCCCGTTTATACTGATGTTCACTATGTTAGACAACTTTTCTGATCAGACAACTAACTTTTTTGGTGAAAGCTGAAACAAAAAGGGCATTTAATACTTCAGCCATTGTAGTGCCTTCTGTTGTCTTTCCCTCCTCATTGAGTAATGGGCCTACCCTAGCCCATGTCTTCCTCTTACTTCTCATGTATTGGTAGAATGTTTTCTTGTGACTCTTTATATCCCTACCTAGTTTAACCTCATTTTGTGCCCTGGCTGTTCTAATTTTGTCCCTACATGCAGGTCAGTGAAGAATTCCTCTGACCACACTTCCTATCTTTCTGGCTTCCAGTTCTGCCACTGACTTGCTATGTGACCATGGACAAGTCATTCTGTGCCTCAGTTTTCCGATCTGCTAAATGGGCATGATTCTGCTTTTTGAGATCACAGGTGAAAGGCCCTTGTCATTTGCACTTGTACTATTTCTAATCGTTTCCCCATGAGCATGTAAGAAGGAGCCATCAAACCCTGTGCTTCAGTGCACTTGGGTTCTCTGTGGGGAAGAGTGTGGCACTGTCATTGAATTGCTTTTGATCAGGATACATTAGGCTGCAGCATTCATCAGTCAATAGCGGCAGGCTCATTGCGCTATGGGGCAAAGCCTAAGAGCTCCAGCAGGAGGGAGGGAGTGGGAGCATCTGTGGGGCTCCGTTGGGGATGTGAAGGGATCTTTGACAGACAGAAAGGAAGAAGGGAGGCCCTGCAGCTTTCACAGCTTTTCCTTGTGGAACTGTGGATCCTGGGAGTTTGGCACACTAAAGGGGTCACTCCCAAGGGACTGGGTACAGGCTGGGGCATAGACCAGACCCTGTGACTCCATGGCAGCTCTTCCTGGAAGGATTCACCTAACAATAGTAATGGGAGACTCCACCTCCACTACTAGATCCCTCATGTGTGGAGTCCCACAAGGAACAATTTTCTTTCTGGTCCTGTTCAACATCTATATGCAACCACTAGCGAACTGGTCAAACTACGTGAACTCAAGTGCCAGCAATATGCAGATGACACACAGCTCAGCACATGCCCCCACACCACAATGGCCCAGTGCCTGGATGAGGTCAGCTCATGGGTGAAGAACAGCTGGCTGAAGCTGAACGTGAGCAAGGCAGAGGTGATACTGGTGGGCAGAGGAAAGCATTGTGAGGAGCCACGGTGCAGTCTCCTTTGGTTGAAGGGTCACACACACACACACACACAACCAGGGCTGGCTCCAGACCCCAGCGCGCCAAGCGCGCGCTTGGGGCAGCGTCCCGCTGGAGGGCGGCAGGCGGCTCCGGCGGACCTCCCGCAGGCATGCCTGCGGAGGGGCCGCTGGTCCCGCAGCTCCAGTGGAGCATCCGCAGGCGTGCCTGCACCAGGTCCACCGGAGCCGCGGGACCAATGGACCCTCTGCAAGCACGTCTGCAGGAGGTCCACCAGAGCCGCGGGACCGGCGACCACCAGAGCGCCCCCCGCGGCGTGCCGCCCTGCTTGGGGCGGCAGAAATCCTAGAGCCGCCCCTGCACACAACTGATCAATTCAGTCCATAGGGGAGGAGGCTCATGCTCAGTCCATAGGGGAGGACACTCGTGCATGCCCCACTGACTCTGAGCTCTCACATTATAGCAGCCTCCATGAGTAAGGCTGCGTGTCTGTCACAGAGGTCGTGGAAGTCATGGATTCTGTGACTCTCCGTGACCTCCATGACTTCTGCAGCAGCCAGTGCGGCTGGTTCTGGGGCTGCCCGAGCACTTGGACAGCCCCTGGGCCAGCAGCAGCAATTTGGGTGTGGGAGGGGTCTTAGAGCTGGGGCAGAGGGTTGGGTGCAGGGCGGCACCTTGGAAGCAGCTGGCATGTTCCTGCAGCTCCTAGGCAGAGGGCCGGGGGGCTCTGCACGCTGCCCCTGCCTACAGGCACCACCTCTGCAGCTCGTGGCGTGGGCAGCGCGCGGAGCCCCCCTGGATTTCCCTCCCCCTAGGAGCTGCAAGACATGCCAGTCGTTTCCGGGGAGCTGTGCGGAAACAGGTAGGGAACCTACCAGCCCCACCAACCCTCCCCCCAGCACCAGCAGGCACGCGTGCCACCACGCGCCCCCCTCCCAGCACCCGCGGTGCCTCCAGACCGCCCCCCCAGAGCACCCGTGGCCCCCTGGCCCCATTGAATAGCGACACAAGGTCAAGGTCTCAGTCCTTATCTTCACAGCGTTCCACAGCCTGGGCCCAAGGTATCTAGAAGATTGACTAAAGCTCTTGGGTGAAGACCATGGTCGACGACTTCATTCCTCTGGCACAATGGAACTTTCTACAATAAGGGTAAAGCTCATCTGTGCAGGAGATGGAGCTTTCCAAGGTGGAAAGAACTCTCCCAGGACCTGAGGACCATCACAAACCTCACCACTTCTGCTCTGAGTGCAAGGTACGTTCCTTTGACCTTGCCTTGTGTAACATGGGGCTGTGTATGTGTGTCCCCAAAGCAAGACATTCCACTCCACGCACGTCTCCTGCCAGGAAGAGGATGAGAGAAGAAACCTGTGACAGATGTTAGTTGTGTTGCTTAATGTACAGCTGGAAGGCACTCGGATACTACAAGTGATGAGCGCAGTATAGGAAGTGCTATAGACTAGATGGGGCTAGAACGGATTGTTTGACGGACTCATGTGGGAGCATTCCTCTACCTGCAGGGTGGCTCACCATGACACAGGGTGTCTGAGTGGAAGGCTGGCAGGGACATCTCAGAGCACATCCTGTCCCAGAAGGGTGACCCTTTTCCCCTTGGCAGTGTCAAAAGAAGCCCTTCCTGTTGCAGTAAGAGCTTGGAGGTTCCCTTTGCTGACAGAGATCGGGTGATTAGATCTCTATCAGCTCATCCCCTGAAACAGCTTCTAGAGAGGCTTTTGTTAGAGTGTGTGGGGGGGGATAAATCCCCCGAGTCTGGTGGCTTTGGCAGGGCAGACAGTTTGGAGAAATGGCTGTAATGTTTTACTCTGCGTGGTCTGGCATGGCAAGGTGCCTCCTGCAAGCCTCTCGTCTAACTGGGACCTTTCGGTGTGGAGGCAATAGTCCAGCTGACCGAGGAAGCTTGTCAGCAGAGTGTGGGAAAACAAAGGGTCTCTGTGAGATACAGCAGCAATAAGAAATAACTTAAACAGCTGCAGACAGCTACTGAAGATGAATCAGTGTGGTTAGCTGGGTCTTGGTGAAAACCGTTACCATAGTAACCCCAAAGGTGCACTGTCTGTTGTGTGTTCTAATCAACTGCAGTGACTACACTACGCTATTGTTTATTTAAACAAAGAGTGTTCGCAGCCATAACATCCGCTGTGCGCTGTGCACTCCCTGGAGGGGTGACAGCCTGCCCGGGAGCTACTGGGTTCCATCTTCTGAGAATGTAGTTCCCATGAAAACGAGGGACTGGATAATGCTGGCCAGGGATGAGCATACCATGGGCAGCCACAGATGTGCTCCCAGGAATATAGCTCTGCTGATGCCCCTCAATCCTGACCCGCAGCCCCTGCCGTTCCAGCCCCGTGCTCCCCGCACGCGCAGAGTTCTGCCCCTCGGTCCTGACCCGCAGCCCCTGCCGTTCCAGCCCCGTGCTCCCCGCACGCGCAGAGTTCTGCCCCTCGGTCCTGACCCGCAGCCCCTGCTGTTCCAGCCCCGTGCTCCCCGCACGCGCAGAGTTCTGCCCCTCGGTCCTGACCCGCAGCCCCTGCTGTTCCAGCCCCGTGCTCCCCGCACGCGCAGAGTTCTGCCCCTCAGTCCTGACCCGCAGCCCCTGCCGTTCCAGCCCCGTGCTCCCCGCACGCGCAGAGTTCTGCCCCTCGGTCCTGACCCGCAGCCCCTGCCGTTCCAGCCCCGTGCTCCCCGCACGCGCAGAGTTCTGCCCCTCGGTCCTGACCCGCAGCCCCTGCCGTTCCAGCCCCGTGCTCCCCGCACGCGCAGAGTTCTGCCCCTCAGTCCTGACCCGCAGCCCCTGCTGTTCCAGCCCCGTGCTCCCCGCACGGGCAGAGTTCTGCCCCTCAGTCCTGACCCGCAGCCCCTGCCGTTCCAGCCCCCTGCTCCCCGCACGCGCAGAGTTCTGCCCCTCAGTCCTGACCCGCAGCCCCTGCCGTTCCAGCCCCGTGCTCCCCGCACGCGCAGAGTTCTGCCCCTCAGTCCTGACCCGCAGCCCCTGCCGTTCCAGCCCCGTGCTCCCCGCACGCGCAGAGTTCTGCCCCTCGGTCCTGACCCGCAGCCCCTGCCGTTCCAGCCCCGTGCTCCCCGCACGCGCAGAGTTCTGCCCCTCAGTCCTGACCCGCAGCCCCTGCTGTTCTACTCCCGATTGTCTCATGCGCAGAGGCTGCCACTGATGCAGACGTCAGCCAAAACTGTTAGTTTTGGTGGCATGGACAAATGTGGACAAACTCATTTGCTCTTGTGACTTCAGACAGGGATCTGCTTTTGTTTTACCAAACCTGGCATTGTGTCTGTAGCTTCCCAGAGCACAGACCTTGTTTTGTGTTGTTTAGCATGTGATGGGTCACTTTAACTCAAGAGTTCATTGATAACAACTGAAATAACTCTCTGAATTGTTGGAAGGCCTCTACGTATTGGAGTCCATGTAGAAGTTGTGATGCTTTCGTGGGGTGCCAACACCTGTGCGTGTCCTTGTTTAACACCCTGCCTGCAGCAGGAGAGTCTTGGCATCAGCTCAGTGCAACACTGGCCTGTCAGCCACTCAGCTGCTCCCCTCAAGCCTCTACTAGTCCTGTCCTTGCCTGGCAGGTTAACTTTAGGTGCCCCCAATGTTCAGCCCCCCTTGAAGAGCATTCCTCTGCAGTGTCCAGCCCCACCACTGGAGACTTGCAGAAGTTACCAAATCTGCTGTCTCCAACAAGACAGTGCACACATCGACCGGCTAGATCAGCTGAGGATGAACCCCTTTCTTCAGTATAACAGCTCTGAGATGAATTTCTACTACAACAAGAAGAAGTTTATTGATGAAGAACAGAGATGTAAGTGATACTAAGCAAGGATAATAGAAACAGAAAATGGTTACAAATAAAACAGAAGTATAATAGCCTTTCTAGTGACTACAACTAAGGCTACAATCCTTGTCTAAGGTAGTTTTCTCGCCTAATGCCACCTCTCAGCATCACATGCTACCCACTCCTTGGGCTGGAATCCAGCTCTCATGGATGCAAAGAGTGTTGGTCTCTCTGTTCCCTCAGAGATGGATAACTACAATGTCTTTTCCCCTCTTCTGACAGTCCATTAACCCTTGGGAGTGTGACCCCAGACAACGTTCTTCTCCCCCGCTGATTGTTCTTCAGGGTGGGGACGATGCTGTCTTTCCTGTGTTCTTCTCATTCTTCTATCAGTCGGCTTCGCGTTTTGCCTCAATGTGCAAATATCATGCTCATTGTTTTGGTTCAGCCTGCTCCATTTACATTCGAGACCCAGGCCGACAAGCCACTCAACTTTCCTTTGTCTCAGACAAACTTGTTTGCCAGCTCTGCCTTGTTTCATGGATTGAGCATGTTTTCAGTGTACACCTACAACTTTGTCATTGTTACTCTCACAAGCCCCCCACAATGATTATAATGACCATTATGATATACGTTGTCATTTGATACCTTATATAACAGTCTGTATAGGTAAATACCATGGCAGCAATGTGTTAGGTATAGTGAGTTTGTCAGGTCTGGTGAGTTGCTGAGAGAGTAGTGAACCACAAGTGGGGCTCCGTGTTACACAAGTACCACATGTCGTGGACCCTTTAACAGTTTATGATAGAGGTGAGTTTGGTGTGAAGAAAGGATGGAGAGGAAGTAGCTGTCCAAGGTCCTGATCCACAGTCACTTTCCCTTTTTGTGCCTGACTCCAATCCGTCTGGGAGTCAGCCTTGCTGCTGCTTGTGAATGGCACTCTCCTGCTCTGAGCAAATAAACTGCACTGAAAACAAAGCAAACACTGCTTTGCACTGATTGCACAGGAGAATTGTCCCCCCACCCCACCCCCCATTGCCTTGGGTTTTCATTATCCCTCCTTTACCTATCTTGTGTGTCACTCCCACCTTTAAAGTAAGCATCTGACACTTGAAAAATCCAACTGTTTCATGTCCATCTAAGTAGACCTGCTGCAATCCAAAGAAGAGGGATTGGTTGTAATTCCTGAGTTAAACCTCTCCCACAGAATACACCCTGATTGTTAAAATATTCGTTGATGAATACCTGTTAGTATGATCTCCACAGGAGGAGTGTGAATAACCTCACAAGGGAAGTTGTCATCCAACTGATATTTCCTGGCAGGACCTGCAGTCTGGAGACATAAGCTAGCACTGGCTGTGGGGAATGGAGGATCCATTTGAATGCAGGGACTTTCAAAGCTGTAGTAAGCTATGTCCTTTGCCTTTCTCCTCCCACCCCAGTATTTTAATTAATAACCATACTTAAATTAACCAAATAAGTGTTCAAAGTAATCAAATTTGTCTCACAGCCAATCTAAAAGTCTCTGGTTATAACACCGAGGAGTCCTTGTGGCACCTTAGAGACTAACAAATTTATTTGGGCATAAGCTTTTGTGGGCTAGAACCCACTTCATCAGATGCATGGAGTGGAAAATACAATAGCAGGTATATATACATAGTACATGAAAAGATGGGACTTGCCTTACCAAGTGGGGGGTCAGTGCTAACGAGACAATTCAATTAAAGTGGAAGTGGGCTATTCTCAGCAGTAGAGGAGGGAGGAAACACCATCAGGGGCTCATTCACCTGCACATCTACCAATGTGATATGTGCCATCACGTGGCAGCAATGCTCCTCTGCCATGTACATTGGCCAAACTGGACAGTCGCTACACAAAAGAATAAATGGACACAAATCAGACATTAAGAATTATAACATTCAAAAACCAGTAGAACACTTCAATCTCCCTGGACACACAATAACAGACTTAAAAGTGGCAATTCTTCAACAAAAAAAACTTCAGAAACAGACTCCAACAAGAAACTGCAGAACTGCAATTAATTTCCAAACTGGACACCATCAAATTAGGCCTGAATAAAGACTGGGAGTGGATGGGTCACTACAAAACCTAATTTCCCCCTACTGTTACTCACACCTTCCTGTCAGCTCTTTGAAATGGGCCACCCTGATTACATTGCCCTCATTACCACTACAAAAGTGATTTTTTGTCCCTTGATATTCTACTGCTGAGAATAGCCCACTTCCACTTTAATTGAATTGTCTCGTTAGCACTGACCCCCCCACTTGGTAAGGCAACTCCCATCTTTTCATGTACCGTGTATATATACCTGCCTACTGTATTTTCCACTGCATGCATCTGATGAAGTGGGTTTTAGCCCACGAAAGCTTATGCCCTAATAAATTTGTTAGTCTCTAAGGTGCCACAAGGATTCCTCGTTGTTTTTGCTGATACAGACTAACACGGCCACCACTCTGAAACCTGGTTATAAAGTGTGTTTTAAATGGACTGAGGGTCATGCCCTACATGATCCAGCTGACAGGTTGTTTCTTTTCAAATTACTCTTCTGTACTGACCCTTTAAACAATAGGTTAGTGATTTGCTCTTCCCTATAATTAGTTACAGTGATTCAAGTCTTTGATTACATTCTAGTTCTTGTGTTTTGCCTCCTCCTGGTGGTTTGTCTGAGCCTCAATAACCTCTCAGTATGATTTGCCTGTGTGAATCCAGGGCTGTGGGAGCATTGTCAGGGTCACACAACAGGATTAAACCCTGTGATGTTGCCAGTTGCTGAACAATATGTAGCATCTGGTTGTAATCTAGAAACACTGGAGCTTTCAGCAGTTGGGAGCTAGACTCTGCTGTGATTTTCTTTGCCACCTAGTTTTATTTGTAGAGACTGATTCTCCTCCTGCCCCCCTGGCCCTGGATTCAACCCGGCCAACAATTTTTGCAGGTGCAGCGTTTGGTTTGTTGAATTGTGACAGCAAATACGAGTAGATTTCTGAGTACCTGATCTGCAGACACAATTTCACATTTCTGTCTGCAGTTTGGGATTGGGGAGAAGGCACAAAAATGGAAGAATGATTATTCAAGGAGGAAATTGCCCTCACAAAGCCCAGGCGGTTTTATGGAAGCCAGGGCCTTCATTTGACAACTTCTAATAGTTTCATGGAGCTTTGGTCACCTGACAGGGTCCCATTTCACAGACAAGTCCTCTAAAATAACAGTATTTGAACGTCGGCTGCTGAAGGGTGGATTTGTAATGAATTGAGGTGGTTGCACTGAAGGGTGACATAGCAGCTGCAGGTTCGTTGTCCGTGGATTGGCTTGACTGGGAGTAAATTGCTCTTAAACTGTGCTGAGTAAGAACTCACACCCTGTCTGTCTCTGAGGATTTTAAGGCCCCTCCTCTCCTACCACCAGCCATTCCCAAACCCGTTGCTACCTTCTCTTCTCTTTAGCCTGTCTTGGTATCAGCCAGAGGGGGCAGGGAGGTTACCCAAGAATGGCTCCATTTTGAGGAGAGAATATACACGCTCTGAGAAGGCCAAGTATCACTGTGCCTCAGTGGGTCACAGCTGAGAATGCCAAATTCAGGACAAACTGCTGAGAAATAGGGCAGACACGCCCCAAAACTGGTGGTTATTCCCCCATAAAATATACCAGACCAGCAACAAAAGTAAATTTCTGTTTCACCACACTGACTAACAAGAAGTCAGAAAAGCAGTCTCCTTACTTACCACCACCAAAAACACTAGACTTAATGATGAGTGGTTATTTAAAACCAATTTCATTAAACCAAAGGGTTCTTCTGATCCCAAAGAACCAGCCACATACCCAGGTCAATATACAACTCACATCTTTCTCTTGCCATTCCTCTACTATAATAATACTATCTAAAATCTAAAGGTTTGTTTATAAAAAGAAAGAAAGAAAGATGAGTTAAAATTGGTTAAAGGAATCAAATACATACAACAATTGCAAAGTTCTTAGATCAGGCTTGTAGCAGTGATGGAATAAACTGCTGGCTTGATAAGTCTCTGGTTGCTTCCAAATCATTGGAAGGTCCTCAGTCCCTTGGTTAGAATGCTCCCATTAGTGTAAGTTCATAGTCCAGAGGTCTGAGCAGGAAAGAGGCAAAATGGAGATGTTTCCAGGGCCTGTTACAGCTTCTGCCAAGTGAAGGGAAACCCATTGTTCTTACTGTGGAAAATTCCAGTAACTAAGATGGAGTCACATGGGCGAGTCACATGTCCATGCCTGCTTCGCTTAGTCATAGCAGAGGCCATTACCCATACTCTAGTTAGAAGTTCACAGGAAAGTCAGTTAAGTGTAGATAGTATCAGAGGCGTAGCCGTGTTAGTCTGGATCTGTAAAAAGTGACAGAGAGTTCTGTGGCACCTTATAGACTAACAGAAGTCTGACGAAGTGAGTATTCACCCACAAAAGCTTATGCTTTGCTGCTTTTTAAGTGTAGATAGGCATCTCCCACGGTCCATTGTGAGTTAAGTGTTCCTTGATGGGCCGTTCAACTTGAGTTCCTTCACAATGTGTTGGCTAAGTACCTCGCGTGTGTTACCACATGAGCAAACACATTTGAAATAAAGATACGTGGTCAATATTTATAACTTCAGATACAAAAATGATACCTGCATACAAATGGCATAATCATATTCAGCAAATCATAACCTTTCCATAGACATCTTACATGCCACACTTTGTACAAGATTTGTTGCAATTATATGACAGTGGTCGCAACTATGATCTACATGGTCTTATTTAACCTGATAACGTCACACCAACCATGGCCACTAGAATCATTTTTAATGCCATAGGCCCTGCCTCAGCAATCCAACCCTATTCAGCAAAGCATGTGCTTCAAATGAAATGTCCTCAGGTGCTGTGCTGAATAGGGGTGGATTTACGAATGTGTTTAAATCCTTTGCTGAATTGGGACATTAAATAGTAATTAATTTTTTTGTAACTAAGATATCGTTTCACCAGCTCTTCCCATGAGCATTGCAGTTAGTGTTAAGTGTCTGGGCTCTGGCGTGTGACCCGTAGTGGCCGACTTGCTGTTCAAAGCCTAATGTGTTTACCAAATCTGCTGTAGCTAGTCTGTTCTGGGATGATGCTTTCAAAGAGAATGCGAAACCCTCTCCTGCCTGAGCCATACAGTGGGTGGCAGCGTGGCTGTGAGTCATGAGATGGGAGCAAGTCAGCTCTGAAGAAAGTACTACTGAGGCGGCACAGGAAGAGCTCAAAGAATCAAAATGGTGATGCAGGACTAGACACGGTCCCAGTCCGGGATCCCTAATTGCAGCCTGGTTGTATACATGGCATGCCAGCCGGTATTGTCTAACCAGAGAACTCCTCTGAGGTGTGGATGTGGTTCCTGTCGAAGCATCGGATCTGGTTTCCAGAGAACTGCCTCACTGAGCCATTGCAAAAGTGTTTGTGAGAATAACCTGGTAGTCAACTGGTCTGCAGCACTGCCAGCTCAGTGTGTGAACGTTGTCAGAACTCATAAGATAAGCGCAGTTGGTCCTGTTCAGTGCCTAGGTGGGAGACGTCACCGTAGTGTTTGCCTCATAATGAATCTCCCTGCACATATGAATGTGTCCCTTACAGTCTAATGCTGCATGGTGCTGTTGGTGATTCACAAGGGGATGCTTTTCCCAGTGGTCCATGGTGATGAGAGGTGGTGCTACGCTACTGAGTGGTGCCATCTTTCAGTGATGTCCTAGTCTCTTTTGGTCATTAACGATCCCATGGCACTTCCCACAAGAATGATCCAGGGATTAACACTCTGATCTGGGTAATTGCATTCATCCTACTGAACGTTCTCCTTGTGATTTCTAATATAGATGTTGTCCATTTTCTGCCCTAAAGTGTTGCTGTGAGCTGTTAAACCTCTGCAGAGCTCTACCCGAGACGTGGGTGAAGTAATCCCCAGATATAGTCTGTGCATCCATTTTAAGTTTCTTTAGTGCTTTGGGGTTCTGACAGATGAAAGAAGCTCTATAAATGAAAGTGAAGTTAATGGTGTGATACATCTCATCAGCTCAGGCAAGCACTGTTTATAGAGTCGAGGTTTTCGAACTGTCAGTGACAAGAGTAACATGAAAACACTCCAACTGCCGGATAAAAATATCGTTGTGCGGGTTTGTTTCGTGTTTAGGGATGATCTGATTCAGCAAATTCACTTCATGACGTTCTTTTAATTTGGATTTCTCTGACACAGTCAGAAATTGATTACAATTTCCTGCAACAAAGAAGCTAATTTTGCCCTCCTGTGGTTCCTACATGAATTAATTCATTTTCCCAGTTAGCTTGGATACAAAGCCTGGAGTTTCTCTGCCCCATGAATCTGGCCTTTATCAGGAGGATCTCTTGGCCCAGTTTGCGGGGAGGCATTTCCTCTCTAAGGACAGTGCCTACAAGGGGTGCTGCTGCTCAAACTGTGACTGGGTGTTACTGAGCTTCCTTTTCATTGAGCTGCTCAGAAAAAGTTGCAATAATCCTGCTCTCCACAATCCATCACTGATCCATAGAACAAAGAAATTGTTTTCTGCCTCCTTCCCAATACTTGCCGGCCGGGCTGCATCTTAATAAGCTGATGTGACACTGATTTTTCTTTCCTGTTGGTTCGCTATAACTAGCTGAGGAATGTGGAAAGCCATGGAGTAGAAGTTTAGTAATATGCTAAACAGTTTTCTTCCTAACCTCAGTTTAACCATTGCCTTACCTCTTCTTTTTGGCACACGTTACACCCCTGCTATGCCTGGGCCACGCTCTTCTCTGAGCTGTGGAACACACCAGAAAGGCCTGGGCATTGCTCATGGGTGCACAGAGTTCTCTTCTCTGCTTCTGCAAACCCTGCAGGGATCACAACTGCTTTAGGTAGTTGAAAATAGGCCAAGTTCAGCCCGGGGGTAACTCCAGCTGAGTCTGTGGATTGACACCAGGACTGAATTGGCTTAGAATGTTTTAAACAGACAAGATACTGACCTACAGGGCCTGCATCTTCCAGCACAATACAGTAAGTGGGAAAGAAGTGAACACGAAGGAGGGACTGAATCCCAAGTGAATCCTTTACCTTCCCCATTTGTAGGATTTAGTTTTCACAAATGTTAGGCTTTGTTCTGCTCTACACATTGTGGTTTCTCATTCAAAGCGGGAGCTCTAAATAACATCAGAGCTTTCGAGTGTGCTGGGGCAAGTGAGGTGCCAAAGAATCATCTTACTCCAATTGCGGTGGAGTAGCTGCGAGCAGCCGTCTCGCTTTCCAGATGACACAATGTGCCATTGCCACACTTAAAGCATGCAGGGTGCACTGGAATTTACACAGATGCAAGCCTCTGGAGCTAGTTTCCTGCTAATGTGTGGGATGCCTCTTGCTTGTGATAACCGAAGTGTCACCTCTTCTGGGTCATGCACCTAGCATAAAAATAAATGGAATTACAGAACGTCATCCGAACCCAAACCTGCTGCAGACTCCATTTCACAGAGCTTAGTGGGAAATGGAGATGCTGGAGCACTTTCAATTCACTCTTGGCTTTTGAGACATCTGTCAAAACAGCCTGTTTTGCCTCTTTTTTTAAAGACTGCCTCTAGTAGACTGATGCTTTCTGTTCCTATTAATTTCACTGCCTACTCTACCTGGAGCTGTTAATGGGCAAGAAAAGCATAATTCCAGCTCCTGGCATGAATTACTTCTGCCTCTGCCAGACCCCTAAAACATCGGCTAAGTAACAAGCAAACAGCTTCTGTTCTGCATGTGGCCATTTCTGCTCCAGATACAGCAAAGAGCTTTGCAGTGAATGGGAGTGGCTGGTCTCACGCTTCTCCTCTCATGGGCACAGTGGTGCCGTCCCCATTCTCCTCCCTGTTGTGATCACTCAGCACCCCCTGATGATTACAACCGTTGCTTCCCAAGGAAAAGCCTTCAGGGAGCTTTGCAAAGGCACCAATGGAAGTTAGGAACCTGATTCCTATTGACCTAAAGTGGGAACTGTGCACCAGAATGTCCTTTGTGCCTTTGAAAATCTTGCCCTTAATGTATGAATTGGGCTGTTCTGCCTTACACCAGAGACTGGACCAGTGCCCAGACAGCCCATGGCCAGAGAGCCTGAAGGCCCCTTTGTGACTCCCTCCTTGCTGCACTGAGTGCTCATTAGCCAAAGCCAAGGACTGGGCCATTTGTGTCTATTGTGGGACTGGGTGTACGGCTTCATGCCTGAGCCTGACCCCTCTAAAGCCTCTGCATTTGGCCCACGCTGAGGCTCAGACCGGCTAGCTCAGCGCTGGGTGTTAAGGAGAACTTGGTTAGGAAGTTGTCAAATACTGACTTGTTTCAGTGGAAGCAAAGCCCCAGATCTGGTGTGTCTGGTGCTGATTTCATGGTCTAGGCTTCCCAGCGGGGTGGCTGAGCTGGAATGCTCGGTCAGCCTGTCTGCTGGCCAGTGGATGCAGCAGACCAACGACCGGAGGGCTGGCCCTCTCACAATGGAGAGAGGTAAAGAGCAGGGTCCCCCACTGAGCTGTTCTGGGACCTGTGCTGTTCAACGTGTTCATAAATGATCTGGACGAGTGAGTGAACAGTGAGGGGCAGAAGATACAGAATTACTCAAGATAGTTAAGTCCAAAGCTGACCGTGAAGAGCTATGAAGGGATCTTGCAAAAGCGGGAGACTGGGCAACAAAAATGGAGGATTAAATTCAGTGTTGATAAATGCAAAGTAATGCACATTGGAAAGCTACACGTACACAGTGATGGGATCTAAATTAGCAGTTACAGCTCAAGAAAGACGTCCTGGATAGTTCCCTGAAAACATCCACTCAATGTGCAGTGGCAGTCAAAATAGCTAACAATGTTAGCAACCATTAGGAAAGGGATGGATAATAACACACAAAATATCACAGTGCCACTGTATAAATCCCTGGTACAGCCACACCTTGAAAACTGCATGCAGTTCTGGTCACCCCATCTCAGAAAAGGTATAAAAAAGGCCAACAAAAATGATTAGGGGAAGGGAACTACTTCCATATGAGGAGAGACTAAAAAGACTGGGACTGTTCAGCTTAGGAAAAAGAACGACTAAGGGGGATATAAAATCATGACTGGTGTGGAGAAAGTGAATGAAGTGTTATTTACCCCTTCTCAAGAACCAGGGGTCACCCAATGCCATTAATAGCAGGTTTGAAACAAACATAAGGAAGTACTTCAGTCAACGCACAGTCAACCTGTGGAACTCATTGCCAGGGGATTTTGTGAAGGCCAAAAGTATTAACTGGGTTCAGAAAAGAATTAGATACATTCCTTGAGGACAGGTCCATCAATGGCTATTAGTCAAAATGGTCAGGGATGCCATCCCATGCTCTGGGTGTCACTAAAGCTCCAACTTCCAGAAGCTGGAACTGGATGACAGGATGGATCACTCAAAATGTTCATTCCCTGTGAAGCATCTAGCACTGGCCACCACTGGGGACCGAATAGTGGGCTAGATGGACCATTGGTCTGACCCAGTCTGGCTGTTCTTATGACAAAGGCCCTCCAGCACTGATCACATTCCCCATGACCAAGATGCTGCTTGCCCAGAACTCAAGGCTGCAAAGGGAAAACCCTGCTGAGGATATGTAGGCTTCTGATGGCAAGACGCCCTTAGGGTTCCTAGCTGCTTTCCGGGTGTTGCTGCTTTTCCTACCAGTGCAGTAAATCTAGTGAGCTCTCAGGTCCGAGGGGATGCTGTGACGGTTCTTCTCTGAATCACAGTGTCCCAGGAGCAGGTTAGGCTGCTGGCTCAGGGAAGCCTGGGGAGGTCCCTGCCTTCTAGAAGGCGCTAAACCAAATGAGAGAAGAGCTCAGACCTGCTGGATGTTTCCAATCCCCCCCCCAGGGGGTGATGGGCTTCTGCCATCTCACCATTGCGGGGGGCATCAGCTCAGCCACTCTGGCAGATGAGACAGGAATCCAGGAGCCTGACAGCTCCCGGCACTTCCTCTAAGGCATGGGAGGGCTACCTCTATTGTCCAGTAAAATCATTACGTTCTGCCCCGTAGGTTAGAATCAACACAGTATTTACTTCTTGCCCTAAATTGTTAGATGTTGATTTGCTATGAAACATCTGCTCCCACGAGGGAGGGGTCTGGGGTCGTGAAGCGTGGGTGTATAAAGACCTGGGTAGCCTCCAGACTGACCAACCCTAGCACCGGGCTCACCGAGGCAAGGGACTTTTGTTTCCTCTTGCTTAGATACTGAACAGCCCCCACCCCGCACGGGGCAGATCTCGGGGCAGGGCCTGCACGCCCCTTGCTGTGGCTATATCAACATGGCCCAGCAAGTTCTGCTTCTTTGGGCACGGTCTCAAGTAGCCTGGGACCTTGACAGACTGTTTCAGATTTGATCTGCTGCAGCCCGTGAATGATCTACAAACTCAGTCTTTCTCCAGCCTATGGGGCAGCTATTGGTGCTTAGGCAGGGAGTTTGCAGCAGCTAGTCACAGCTCCTGTTACTCTTGGTAACTGTGTGTAGTAGGCATGATGAGATGTCAGTTTTCTGGCTTTAGCTTTGCACAGGCAGGAGGCGAAACTGGCTGAGGTTAATTTCTCCCCTTCTGAGCAAACAGGCTCTAGGCACATTCTTAACGTACTGGACCAATACATCTCTGCTGTCAGAGGGCGGCTTTGATAAACCACAATTCTTTCTGTGAAGCAAGACCCTGTGAGGGAGGCTTTGTGCAAGAAATGACCTTGACTTGCATTATGCACATGGTTGTGTTCAGACCACAAGGGTGCCTGCTGTGGAGAGTGTAGAGCTGTGTAGTTTAACCCGCGCCTCCCTGCACAATACAGGATGTGCATGGATCAAAGGGTGATGCTGATGCCGTGGTGAACCAACAGCAGCAGGGACACTAGAGAAAAAGAGAGAAAATATTTTTGCTTACAGATCTGTAACTGAATCCCAAACCTCATGATGGGCCCGGCTGTATTTCTTCCACCATTGCTGTTAGCTCAATGAGGTGTTTGTACATCAGCAGAAACGCCTGCTCTCTGACCAATCAGCCTCTTCCTGCTGCTGGCTTTGTACAGTGAGCTGAGAGGGTGGGGAGAGCTTTGGTTTGCACACAAGGTACCTCTCTGATCTTCAGAGCTGGGCTGGGGTATTGGGGAAGTGGGTGCTGATCATTTTAGGGGGATTTGAGAACACTCCGTGGGTTTACCATCCTGTGGCTGTCTGGCCTGTGTGAAACTACCGGTACTTGGTTCTCAGTCCGGTTCCTAGTGGAAGAGGATCCATGTCCCCAAAACCATCACACTAGCCACCGCCTGCCTCCTTATCATGGCAATCTCAGCAGAGGGCGGGAGGGAGGATGGTCTTATGAATAAGATGCTGGCCTGGGAGGCAGCAGACATGAGTTCAATTCCTGGCTCTCCACAGGCTTCCTCTGACTTTGGGCTAGTCATTTAACCTCCCCATGCCTCATTCCGTATCTGTCCGTCCCTGCATTTGTGATGTGCTCAGATACTGCAGTGATGAGGGCTGTGTAGACAGGGACTGAATGAGCCACAGAGCGCCGTCTCCCCTAAGCAGCACCTCCTCCGAGCCAGGGCTGAATCAGTCACCCTGGTAGGCATTCTCCCATCTCTGCTGCAGGTGCACTGAGGGCTTTAGCTGCCACAGTTGCCAGTACTCTTCATGGGATACTCCGCTGGCTGCTTTTCCCTAGAGTATCCGCTCCTAGTGAGCCCTGAGCCAGCCAGCTGCAAGAGGCAGCTGGAGTGAACAAATGGCACAGAAAGGTGATGGTCCATCAAGGGAGAAGGGGTCTGTTGAAGATGGAGGCAGCCCTTGGAGGGACTCTTAGCTCCTCTTACCTTGTTCGTGTCTGTTTCTTACACATACGCTTGGCATATGGACTTAACCTCTCCCCTCATCTGTGCCCAGCCCCGCATCCCATACAGTGCGTCAAGCTTAGATCCTGATTTCCATCTCTCGTTGTCCCCATCTCCCTGTTACCCCGCTGCTCGAGAACATTTAAAATGAGTCTCTGCAAAGCACTGGAAAATGTACTGTAGGGAATTCCTTGCCCGGGGCCCTGGGTGATCGACAGGATGGGCAAAGGCTCCTGCTATAGGAAACGTCTAAACAGCCTCCAGATGGTGCTTTTGCTGCACTACGGCATTAAAATAAATACAGACGGACCCCCCAGAACCAAGGCTGAGCTTTTCTTGGGAGCAGAAATCTGCATGTAAAGGCCTGGCTGGAGCAGGGGGTGGCTAAATCCTGGCTGGGTAATGATATAGTGTTGCTCAAAAATCCCCCTGGCAGTTCCCAGTGTGTTTGTGTGGTACCTCCACTGCCTGGTGTTGCTGTGCGCAGTGTTACAGGCAGCTGCGTGCTCCACCCCAGTGGAGGCTGAATTTCTGGGGCAAGTGGGAAGGGAGCCTTATCTGTAGAGATTGCAGTCAGCCTGCACGTGCTAAGAGACATGGCACAGGCCTGCACTGCTGCCCCTGCAGCGTTGCTTCTTTGCCTTCCAGGGCTGACAGGTTGAGGTGCCACTCGCAACCCCAGCATTATCCCCGGCTAAAGTGCAGGATCTGGGCTGCATTCCCAGCTCTCTCACAGACTTTCCCCCATGTCACCTTGAGGCAAGTCACTTCACCTTTCTGTCCCTCAGTTTTCCCAGCTGTAAAATGGGGAGTTTAGTCAGTTAATGTCTGTGAAGCACTGAGATCCTCTGCTGGAAGGACCTGGGGCTGGGCTCACCTAACAGCAGCCTCCTCCCCAGAAATGCATAGTAGAGCCCAGGCCATGCACACCTGTGCTCACCTGGACTGGGCTATGGAACATCAATACAGCCCGGAACCAGAGGCTGATGCTTGGAGAAGCCATTTCTGACTCCTTGCATGCAGGGAGCTTCTGACTGGCCCCGATTCCCCTGCTCAACGTACCCTCTCCACGCTCCCAGCTGTTTGCTTCCTTCCCATCCAGTCTCTCACCCCAGCAGGGTGCTGTGGATGTCTGCCTGAATTCCTGCAGCCCCTTGCCATGCTGCATGAAAGGAACAGCTTGCAAGACAAAGTCTATTGTGATAAGTGTTCACTGGGCAACTTGTGGTTTTAAACCTGGTCCTGCCATGAAGCAGTTCCCTTTGGGGGAAAGGCCACATTCAGCTCTGTGAAATGTGCCCTGTGCCGCTGCACGACCGCCAAGGGCAGGCATGCGAGGAGGCAGGAAGCAGCCGGCAGCCTCCTCAGCCCTACTCCCATTTAGTATTTGAAGGCCAGGACCTCACAAGGCCTTGGACCCATCTGTTTCCAGCCCATTGCTGCCCAGTGCAAGCAGGGAGGCCGCAGCCCTTCCCCCCTCTGCTCAGCTCTTGGCACATGGTGGCCGCAATGTCACAGCAGCGCGTCTGACTAAAGGAAATCCCATCGCCCCTTTGCAACTCAGCTGCACATTAAAGTCTGGGTCGGCTACGTCGTCTGCACCCTTTGCTGAGTGCAGCAGCTCCCAAACGTCTGGGGCAACTCTAGCCCTTTACCCGGCCAACGCCAGCTGTGCCCACCAAGGGTTTGTGCTTTCACCCACCATGGTCATGGAGCTGTTCTTCCAATGTGCCCTATGGGGAGCCAGGTGAACATCCCAGCAGCTGGCAGTGCCTGTGGCTGGGATCCACAGCTCCAGGACGTAGTGCTCAGCATTCCTACCCAGGGCGCCACGCAGCCTTCGTGGCCCCGTCGCTCCCTCTCCAAGCCATCTAGGTAGGGTTAGGAGTGGGGCTGGGCTGGGAGCAAGGACTGGCCAGCAAGAGTCACTGGGTGCTGCCCGTTGATGGACGTGGGGGAGGGAAATTGCCTGGGATGCTTTGGGACAGCTGTGGTGTGGTGTGGATGGGGAGCGGGGGATAGAGCTAGCTACAGCCCTGCAGTAATTGCAGCTCCTCAGCTAGCAGCTGCCAAGGGCTGGGAGTGGGTGGGTCTGCAGTGGCACCTAGTGGAGGAAGCCCAAGACGGCAGCTCACAGAATAGAGATGGGACCGTAATAAGGGCACTCAGGTACCTGAAAAAACAAGACAAAAGCCTCCTGTGTCAAGGTCCTTGCGCATTTACCCTGCAGAGCTTATACACGCTACTCGAGAATCCCTCTCCTGCAGCCTCTGTGTACAGCAGGCTCCTGCCCCAGCCTCCCTTTCCCAGTGATCCCAATAAACTTCACGTGTGGAGCACTGAGGCTGTGAGCTAACATGTTGCACTTCCGTGTATCTCTTTGAACACAGCGACATTAATAAAACACCCAGATACAAGCATGATGTCCCAAGTCACCTGAGCGCACGAGCGGAGAATTCACTTGGGCTGTTCCAGACCTTTAGAAAACGCCCCACCGTTGTCTAATGGCATGTAGCAACGGGGGGTGTAAGTTACAGCCAATAACAACCAAAAAAACCTGATGAGCCATTTCTTAAAATGATCAAACCCATCGATCTTCCCCTCAGCCAGTTATGCTTTACCATAAAGACAGCAGTGCAGACGAGACCCAAATGCTTAATAAAATTCAGGAGGAAATGGAATTTAAAAGCACCTCATCAGAGGTTTCTGAATTATGTCCATTCGGTTTCTCTCTTTCCTGTACAATCAGGTAACTTCAAAACAAGCTTGGTGGCCTCAGAATCAAAAATGGTGGTAGCGGGGTTTTTTCTTTAACGCTAGAAGCTGCAGCCAGCAGAATTAATGGCCCCCTCATTCTTAAAGGCAAAAATCCCGATTTGCAAAGTCAAACCTCTTTTTCTGAGTCTGAGTAACTCAGTACTTTTTAATCGGTATTTCAGATCTCCTTGATGACCCCAAATTCCTCCTGGGGCCCTTCTTTCTTGGGCTGGGGGGGGTTATTCTACAGTGTGGGCAGGGTAAAAGTTTAAAAGGACCCCTGAAACCATTCAGGATATATTAAGTGACTCAGTGTCATTGCCTTTGTCTATGTCAGAGGGGTAGCCGTGTTAGTCTGAATCTGTGAAAAGCGACAGAGAGTCCTGTGGCACCTTATAGACTAACAGACGTACTGGAGCATGAGCTCTCGAGGGTGAATACCCACTTCATCAGATGCATGTAAAGGAAATGTCCAGAGGCAGGTATAAATATGCAGGCAAGAATCAGTCTGGAGATAACGAGGTTAGTTCAATCAGGGAGGGTGAGGCCCTCTTCTAGCCGTTGGGGTGTGAACAACTCCCTCATTCACACCTCAACTGCAGGGTCTCCATGTGTGAATGAAATGATGGTCTTCAGAGGAGGGATTCAGGGTTATTAGGAAGGGGGGAAACTTTTGGGAAAGGAGGAGTCTATACAGGAAGGCTGGGCTCCACCTAAACCAAATGGAACCAGGCTGCTGGCGTGGAAAATGTGAAAGGTTGTAGAGGAGTTTTTAACTAAGAGCTGGGGGAAAGCTGACAGGTGAACAGGTGCACATGGTTCAGACAGAGACAGCCCTTGGGGAGGATTTATTTAAGGGACATTCTATAGCCTAGTGAAGAGAAGAGGACAGAAGTTGATCTACAGGTGGGAACTGAAGAGAAATAGTGAAACAAAAAGGAGTCCCATTCAATTGCATCATACGAAGGCGGACAACTAAATAGTGAAAAATTGTATAAGTGCCTGTATTCAAATGCTAGAAATCTAAACACTAAGATGGGTGACCTTGAGGGCTTGGTATGAAATGAGGATATTGCTATAACAGGCAGCACAGTAACTTGGTGAAATCATGATAATCAATAGGATGTGGAAATACGAGGGTATAAAATATATTGGAATGAAAGAGTAGGGCAGGTTGGTGTGAGAGTGGCACTGTGTGTGAAAGAAACCATAGTCAAATATAGTAAAAATCTTAAATTAATCAAACTGCACCACAGAATCTCTCTGGATAGAAACTCAATGCTTGAATAATAAGAATATAGCAGTAGAAATACTACCAGCCACCTGACCAGGATGGTGCTGGTGGCAGTGAAAGGCTCAGGGAGATTAGAGAGGCTACAAAAATAGAAACCCCAATAATACTGGGGGATTTCAACTATCCCCATATTGACAGGGAACATGTCACCTCAGGATGGGATGTGGAGATAAAATTTCTAGACACCATTAATGACTGATTCTTGGAGCTGCTAGTCCAGGAACCCATAAGTGGAGAGGCAAGTCTCAATTTAGTCCTAAGTGGAGCACAGGATCGGGTCCAAGAGGTGAATTCAGCTAAACTGCTTGTAATAGCAAGCAAAAAGTAATTAAATGTAACATCCTTGGGGGGGGGATACCAAAGAAACCCACAACATTAGCATTTAAATTAAAAAAGAGGAACTACACAAAAATGAGGTGGCTAGTTAAACGGAAACTAAAAGCAACAGTCACAAGAATGAAATGCCTGCAAACTGCATGGAAACTATTTAAAAACATAATAGAACCTCTCACTAAATGTAAACCCCCAAATCGAAAAAGAAAGAAAGGGGACCAAAAAATGCCACCATGGCTTAACAACAGAGTAAAAGAAGCTGCTAGAGGCAAAAAGGCATCCTTTTAAAATTGGACGTCAGATCCTACTGAAGAAAAAAGAAAGAGGCATATGCTCTGGTGAGTCAAGTGTACAAATATCATTAAGCAGGCCAAAAAAGAATTTGAAGAGCAAATAGCAAAAGACAAATATTAACAGCAATTTTTTAAAGTACATCAGAAGCAGGAAGCCTGTCAAGCAATCAGTTGGGCCTCTGGACAATCAAGGCGCTAAAGGAGCACTCAAGGAAGACAAGGCCATTGCAAGGAAGCTAAATGAATTATCTGCATCAGTCTTCATTGCAGAGAATGTAAGGGAGATTCCCACACCTGAGCCATTCTTTTTAGGTGACAAATCTGAGTAACTTCAGCAGATTGAGTTGGCACTTGAGGAGATTTTGGAACAAATTGATTAATTAAATTGTAATAAATCACCAGGACCACCAGATGGTATCACCCAAGAGTTCTGAAGGATCTCAAAGATTAAAATGCAGAACTACTAACTGTGGTATGGAACCTATTACTTAAATTAGCCTCTGTACCAGGTGACTAGAGGGTAGCTAATGTAATGTCACTTTTAAAAAAAAGCAATGAGGAGTCCGGTGGCACCTTAAAGACTAACATTTATTTAGGCATAAGCTTTTGTGGGTAAAATCCCACTTCTAAGTTTTTTACCCAGGTGAAGAAGTGGGGGTTTTACCCACGAAAGCTTATGCCCAAATAAATCTGTTAGTCTTTAAGGTGCCACTGGATTCCTCATTGTTTTTGTGGATACAGACTAACACAGCAACCCCTCTAATTTTTTTAAAGGCGCCAGAGGCAATCCTGGCAATTGCAGGCCAGGAAACCTAACTTCAGTACCAGTTAGATTGGCTGAAACTAGAGTAAAGAACAGAATTATCGGATACATAGATGAATACAATATGCTGTGTAGACAGTGCGAGGTCGATGGAAGAATGTATCCGTCGACCCAGGTACCACCTCTCAGACAGATGCATTTACTACAGCGATGGAAGAATGCCTCCTGCCACTGCCGTGTCTATGCTACAACAGCGCAGCTGCAGCCGTGCCCTCGTCGTGATTCTAATGTAGCCATACTCTGAAAGTGGCCCCAGCCTCAGTCCTCCATTGCCACCCATTGGCTGACTGCAGCAGGACCCACACATTTCCCCTCCATTGGTATAGCTGAGATACCGCCAAGGAGCAAGTTGGATCCCTGCTACCAGCCCCAGAGGCAATGGAGAGGGGCAGTGCACCTTCATGGTGCCCTAGTTTGGAGTCCCAGTCCCTCGATGCTGGGTATTAAATACCCATGAATGATGATTTTGGAAAAGCCTCTTTGGCTTTTGGCTCTACGTGAGAATATTTGTGAAAAGGTTCCTGCTCTTGGGGACTCCAGCGCAGCCAGCAGGGGGTTCGTTTGGCATCTTGCAAAGCAGGAACTGTGGCATGTTGCCAGTTCCTGTGATGTTATTGCACATCTCATAATTTTTGATATTTCTCTGAAAGCCCCAGCTCCTTGTGATTACACAAGAACCTCAGCTTTCAGTTAGTGACTGGGCCTCAGATCCTTGAGAGGAGCTTGAAAATGTGAACCCTAGAGACTCAAATCTTCAGAAAGCAAATTCCAAAACCCCAGTATTCCTTTTTTAAACTCTCCCTGGTTTGGGGAGGGGCCTGACTGTGGGTTTTGACTGGGGGGAGGGTTGGTGAAGGGTGTGCTGGGACCCCCAGATGCTGGTCAGTCAGTCGGGCCATTCATCCAGTGGACTCGAAGCACTTTACAAACTTTAATGAGTTTGGCTCCCTGCATCACCCCGGGGGCAGTCAGTAGTGTTGTCCCTTTTCCCCAGGCATGGGGGGACCTGCACCATAGGGCAGGGACTTGGTTCCTGCAAGGACAGGCCCTGCCTCAGGCACTAGGTGCTTGTTTTCCCTTAAAATCTCTCTGCCCCTGGTGCAGCCCCACCAACCCACCCACAGGGCAGCTAGCACTAGTGCAAACGTGCTGTGCACGGTGATGCTGCTGCAGGCCAAGGATGGGGGGCAAAACCTTCAGCCCTGCAGGAGCTGCACAGCCTGGTGCATGTGTCCCCGCTACAGTCAAATAGCAGGGGAGACGGGGTGCCTGAGCCTTCTGTCCCCCCATGTGCTCCCCCACGGCATCCTCTGCCCAGGGCCGGCTGTAGGCCAATTCCACCAATTCCCCCGAATCGGGCCCCGCGCCCCGTGACAATCCCTTCCCTGGCTAGAGGCGCCTTTTTCATTTTTACTCACCTGGCGGCGCTCCGGGTCTTCGGCGGCACTTCGGCGGCGGGTCCTTCAGTGCTGCTGAAGATCTGGAGGGAGTGAAGGACCCGCTGCCGAAGACTCGCAGCGCCGCCCGGTGAGTATAAACCCCAGGTGTTGTTTTTAACGCGTTTTTTTTGGTTTGTCTTCCCTGCCGGGGCCCCGTGGAAACTGTTCGAATTGGGCCCCGCGCTTCCTAAAGCCCCCCAGGGATACCCCACCCCCCTGCCCCCAACATCCCTCCCCTGCCCCGCGCTTCCTAAAGCCGGCCCTGCCTCTGCCCCTCCCGTTCTCTCCATAGCCCCCCAGGGATACCCCACCCCCTGCCCCCAACATCCCTCCTCTGCCCCTCTTCTCCCTACAGCCCCCCATACACACCCCACCCCCTGCCCCCCAACATCCCTCCTCTGCCCCCTCGTCCCTACAGCCCCCCATACACCCCCTGCCCCCCAACATCCCTCCTCCCTACAGCCCCCCAGGGATACCCCATCCCCTGCCCCCAACATCCCTCCTCTGGCCCCCCCTCCCTACAGCCCCCCAGGGATACCCCACCCCCTGCCCCCAACATCCCTCCTCTGGACCCCCTCTCCCTACAGCCCCCCAGGGATACCCCACCCCCTGCCCCCAACATCCCTCCTCTGTCCCCCCCTCTCCCTACAGCCCCCCAGGGATACCCCACCCCCTGCCCCCAACATCCCTCCTCTGGCCCCCCCTCCCTACAGCCCCCCAGGGATACCCCACCCCCTGCCCCCAACCGCCCTCCTCTGGCCCCTCCTCCCTACAGCCCCCCAGGGATACCCCACCCCCTGCCCCCAACATCCCTCCTCTGCCCCCTCCTCCCTACAGCCCCCCAGGGATACCCCACCCCCTGCCCCCAACATCCCTCCTCTGCCCCCTCCTCTCTTCAGCCCCCAGTACACACCCCACACCACTGCCCCCCAACATCCCTCCTCTGCCCCCTCCTCTCTACAGCCCCCCGTACACCCCCCACCCCCCTGCCCCCAACATCCCTCCTCTGCCCCCTCCTCTCCCTACAGCCCCCCAGGGATACCCCACCCCCCTGCCCCCAACATCCCTCCTCTGCCCCCCTCCCTACAGCCCCCCAGGGATACCCCACCCCCCTGCCCCCAACATCCCTCCTCTGCCCCCTCCTCTCTACAGCCCCCCGTACACCCCCCACCCCCCTGCCCCCCAACATCCCTCCTCTGCCCCCTCCTCTCTCCAGCCCCCCATCCACCCCCCTGCCCCCCAATATCCCTCCTCTGCCCCCTCCTCTCTACAGCCCCCCGTACACCCCCCAACCCCTGCCCCCAACATCCCTCCTCTGCCCCCTGCTCCCCACTGGCCCCCATTCTCTCCCCTCCCAATGCCCCCAACATCCCTCCTCTGCCCCCTCCTCTCTACAGCCCCCCGTACACCCCCCACCCCCCTGCCCCCCAAGATCCCTCCTCTGCCCCCTCCTCTCTACAGCCCCCCGTACACCCCCCAACCCCTGCCCCCCAACATCCCTCCTCTGCCCCCTCCTCTCTACAGCCCCCTGTACACACCCCACCCCCCTGCCCCCAACATCCCTCCCCTGCCCCCCTCCTTACAGCCCCCCGTACACCTCCCACCCCCCTGCCCCCCAACATCCCTCCCCTGCCCCCCTCCCTACAGCCCCCCGTACACGCCCCATCCCCTGATCCCCCCGCCCCGCCCCCCCCTCTCCCCGCCACGTCCCCGGCGCCCCGCCCCCGGCCTTCGCTTTTAGCCGGGCCGGGCCCTGCGCGGCCGCCGTAGCCGGGGCGGGGCGGGGCGGGGAGCGAGCGAGGGGCGGCCGGGCCATGGGGAACCTGTTCGGCCGCAAGCGGCGGAGCCGCGTCACGGAGCAGGACAAGGCCGTGCTGGTGAGGGGGGCCCGGGCCCGGCCGCGCTCGGGGCGGTGACTGCGCCGTGTCCGGGTTTCGGTTCAGCGGGCGGCAGCTTTTCTCCCGCCAGGCCCTGGCGCTGCGACCACCTGGGTGTGACCCCCCCGGGGCCCCCCCAATGCCCCCCCCGGGGGCCGCAGCGGGGCCCCCCCAATGCCCCCCCCGGGGGCCTCAGCGGCCCCCCCCAATACCCACCCCCGGGGGCCGCAGCGGGGCCCCCCCCCGGGGGCCGCAGCGGGGCCCCCCCAAATACACCCCTGGGGGCCGCAGCGGGGCGTCAGGCTGGCCCACCCACAGAGTTAATTGCACAATCAGGGCCTTAGCCTTGAAGTAAGTTACCTGTGATTCTCCATCTTGACCCACATTCATTGTGCCCGAATCACGAGGGTGCATTGTATGCTGGCTCCTGTGATCTTCAGGGACTATTAAATGTATGTGAAGAGGGACATGTATCGCTGCGCTCTTCTGTTTTTCCTACCGCGTGTACAGGAAACTCTTCGGGGTCGCACTGAGGACACCCGCGTGTGTCTGACTGTCCTGGAACATCCCGACGGCACTTACTTTTGTAACTTTCTGGAAGAACGGAGTTTCCGCTGGCTGCCAAGGGGGTAAAAAACCCCACAAAGCTCTATAGGTGCCTTTATCTTGGGAGCCACTATTGCAAACGTTTTTCTTTTTGAGGAGCGTGAAGTTACAAAGCAAGGAGGAGACAACAGTTTGAGGGTTAACTTTTGGCATTTAACCACTTTAGCTGCCTACTGTGCTGTTGTCTTCTAGGAACTAGCCACTGAAACGATTAGAAAATCAGGACTTATCTGGACAGATGGAATGGGCAGCGGGTGTGCCCGACCTGGACCGTTAAACAGCAGTTGTACAATTAAGCTTCTAAGGCTTGTCTTTTAACTGAATGCTGATTTTATTTCTCTTCTCCATTAGCAACTGAAACAGCAGCGGGATAAACTGAAGCAATATCAGAAACGGATAACTCTGAATCTGGAAAGAGAGAGATCTGTAGCCTGGCAGCTGCTGAAAGATGGCAAGAAAGAGTAAGTGAGACACTGCAGCTTCTGATCAGTGGCAGAATGTGACAGCCGGGGATGGCAGAGAAGACAGTATCCTTGCGATACAAAAGGATCTTTGTTGTTTCAAACATCTGGAGTAAAGTTACCAGGAAATGTTACTGACCCACAGAATAGAAATGGGTTCACAGGATACGTACGTAGGGCTTCTTTCTGTAGACGGAGTGAGGTTCAGAAGTAGGATTCAGAGTGAGCCTGTGTGCTGAGCTTGGAAGGCCTTTGCCTGAGTCTCAGAGAGGGTTTGCAAAAATAGACTGTGGTCATCCTCTTCGATACACAGCTGCCGTCTGTTAATGCTGTAATCTGATTTGTGTGGGTACTTCCTGGGTGCACCAGTCCCTGCTGGGACCTGTAGTTCCCATGGGCTGAAGTAGTGATTTCCTTTTTCTACAAACTACACGGGTCCTGCAGGCTCCAGACATGTTAACAACACAGTCCAGGGTTCGGCAAAATTGGGCACCCGTGGCCAGAAATATCTCTTTTCACTGAGCTTTACTGCTGGCCTGCTCTGCAGAGGAAACTTCTTAACCAAAGCACGGGCTGGAATAGATGTCATGGCACTCTCTCTGTCCTTTAAGAAACAAAGGTTGTGTTTCTTTATTTTACTGACAAGATTACAAAATTAATTCTTTGGCTTAAATCCTTCAAAACAATTTATGCAAAAAATCAATTTGGGAAGCATGGCTCAGCTTGTGTTTAATTATAAAGCCACGACACTTATCCGGATTCATCTGCCTGTGGAGAGAATTCCAGGCAGGCTTTGGAGAGCAGAATCTGTACTCTGGACAGAAGGAATTGGTGCCTTTGGGCTTTGGTCCCAACTAGAACTTCCTAACTTCCATATCCATATCATCGACAGTGCCAAGTCGCTGCAGAGGGCTGACTATGACCTGATTTAAAGTGATGTTGCCTTAAATTTGCCCTTTAGTTTTAAATTTTATAAAGACAATCTTTTATAGACGCTCACATCAGTAGAAATATGAACACAATTAAAAAAAAATCCAATGGAAATGATAGTTTGAGTGCCTAGCTCAATGGGGCCTTGACCTGAGTTCTCTGGTGCTACCATAATACAAATAAACAGTCCTCTGCAGTGTTTGAAATCCAGACATTGCACTACTAAGATCCTGAAAGGGAAACTATCTTAATTATTTTCTTTGTCCAAGCTGGGAGAGATGCTAAAAAGAAACAGAGCACAATCAGTGACTTGTGAATAGTTTTTGAGAATTCTTTCATTGTTAATATTCAGAGGTATTTTGGATAACTGGCAAAGGAACTGGCATACAGCATGCATATTTTATTTATTGATTTTATATATATATAATTGTATGTCTTGTGATAGCATGCAAAGGCCCCAATCAGGATCAGAGCCCAGTTGTGGGGTTTTGGGGTTTTTTTTGGCAATCTCCCAAAGAGTGTGCAACCCAATCTAATATGCTGTTTAGTTAACAACGTCCTTTTGAGTTGTATTTTAGAACAGCAATACACGCGCCTCCTTTCATTGTGCTTTTCTGGTTAGTCGGTTGGCCATTAGGCTCACATCTTAGCCCTCCCAGCCCTCAAGTGTTTTAGATTCCCAGAAATGCTCAGTAAAACTTCATGCTTAATTATAACATAGCTATGCACAAAGTACAAGTCTGATTGATCAGTGGACACTCCCTAACAGAGCTGATACTCTCCCTGGTGGCTCGGTCTGGAATTTGTTGGTCCCGACTCATTAGGCCTAATAACAAACCAAAGAGACGTTCTCCAGGGCAAAATAATATGAAGAGGTCTGCACGGCTTCCAGTGATGACCTGAAATACCGTTTTTTCTGTCCTTCCGTTGCTCAGACCCTCAGCCCTTTCCCCTGTGTCTTTCTCCCACCGTGGCTGTCACTGTCTGCCAGCTGGGCACCATCTGCTCCTGCCATTCACTTTTTATCCAGTGTTTCCTGCCTTGGATTTGATAAATCTTTGGCATTAAAATGTTTTTTTTAAAGTGAAAGTGAAAAGCAGCCTGTCCCAGAAGAAGCCTTGTGGAGAAGCTAAAGTTGTCATGGGGTGGGGCGGGCCCAGTAGGCCTGGCTGTTGCCTTCAGTCCTGATCAATAAGTAATACTTTCTACCCACCCCTCCCCTGAAAAAATCTGTGGTCACTCTGTTGTCTAGATACGAATTTGACGTGATCCATGTTAATCCTCTGTAAGCTGCACCATGCTCTTCCCCATTAGTGAAAGACGGGGGGGGGGGGGGGGGAACACGCAACAATCTGAATTAATGCTGGATACTTTACACCAGGGGTTGGCAACCTTTCAGAAGTGCTGGGCCGAGTCTTCATTTATTCACTCTGATTTAAGGTTTCGCGTGCCGGTCATACATTTTAACGTTTTTAGAAGGTGCCTTTCTCTAAGTTTATAATAGATAACTAAACTATTGTTGTATGTAAAGTAAATAAAGGTTTTAAAATGTTTAAGAAGTTTCATTTAAAATTAAATTAAAATGCAGAGCCCCCCGGACCGGTGGCCAGGACCCAGGCAGTGTGAGTGCCACTGCAAATCAGCTCGCGTGCCGCCTTCGGCACCCGTGCCATAGGTTGTCTACCCCTGCTTTACGCCATATTTAGTTCTATTTCCTGGCTCTGCAGATGACTAACCATTAATTCCAATTCGCCATTAGGTTTTCTCCCCGCTCCAATGCTATGGAATTCCCACAGTTCAGAACTATCTATTGGTCACTGGCTTAATCTTTTCTGAAAAGAAATCTCTTGACTAAATGTTTGACTAATCTGCCCCTTTTTATTACCTCCTTCCTGATGGGAGTTGTTCCGCCAGTGCACTCTAGGTGTACGTTTTACAAGAACACCTCACAAAAGCTGTAATGTAGCATTGGTGTGATCTTTCTAGGCTCACTTGTTTGAGTTTTCTTTCTGCTCTTTTCTTCATTCAGAAAAGCCAAGTTATTGCTAAAGAAGAAGCGCTACCAAGAGCAGCTGCTAGATAAAACAGAAAACCAGATCAGCAACCTGGAACGCATGGTATGCAAGAATCAGTGAATCCCTGCATTTTAGGATGCAGGCTCCCTTTTACCTGTGTGTAATTACAGCTAACTGCCCGAACAGTAATGGCACTTAATGCGAGGCTAGTAGTACACACACTTCATAGAACTGGCTACACCATGATTATCTCCTAACCTGGGTATGAACTTGGTCCAGTTTTCGTGGACGTCTGACAAAGTGGGTATTCACCCACGAAAGCTTATGCTCCAGTACGTCTGTTAGTCTTCAAGGTGCCACAGGACTCTTTGTTGCTTTTTACAGATCCAGACTAACACGGCCACCCCTCTGATACTTGGTCCAGTTTGTAATGTAGACTGGGCTGTAACGCTGTGTCTCATCAGTAAGTAAAGCCTTGGTCTAGTGCAGCAATGGAAGCCTCCCCTCTGTTTTAAAGAGATGGTTTCTAGAAGTGGGTGGAGTTCAGCTTCAGGACCAATTTAGACTTAGGCCTCTGCTAAGACTGTCAACAAGGGAGCCAGCTACTGCCCACATCAGTGGTGGTGTCGATGCAGCCACCGGAGCTAAGGAATTCATTTCGCACAGGTCCTGGAACAGCAATTGGATGGTTACGGCTTCTCATTATTACTGACTTGGGGCGGATGTGAACCAATAACCGCTAAGTAAAAGGCTCCACATTCCAGCTGTCTGAGTCTTCTGGTCTGTTTCTATACTGCCCTTTGATGGGGGTGTGACTGCTCTTGATTCAGCTATGACTCATGTTCTTACCCTAGGTCCAGGATATTGAATTCACCCAGATTGAAATGAAGGTGATTGAAGGCCTGAAAATTGGCAATGAATGTCTGAATAAAATGCATGAGGTAAGGGTGACCCCGGGAGCTCTGGGGGAGGCAGAGTTATGGGGGTTCACATCTGTTCTGCAGCCCTTATGTGAGGATTTTGGCGTTCTCCTCCTAGGTCATGTCAATAGAAGAAGTGGAAAGAATAATAGATGAAACCCAAGATGCTGTGGAATATCAAAGGGTATGTATAGCGCACACATGCGGTCCTGAACAGAGATGACCAATCATGCCGTGTTCTTGTGATGTGGACTATGTTCCTTGCTGCCAGCTAGGCTGAGATCTGCCAAAACTCATTTCAGAGGTGACCAAATGAGGGTTTGAATTTAGGCTTCCTGCAGCAAAAAGCCAGAGCAATAACTGTATGTGTCATGGAGTCCCCTTAGCACATGCACTGTTTTGTGTGTGCGCGCGCAGTGCTGTAAGCAGCCGAGCTGTCATGCTGTGGTGTTCACTGGCACATCCGTCTCTCTCCCGCACAGCAAATCGATGAAATGTTGGCTGGCAGCTTCACCGAAGAAGATGAAGATGCCATTTTAGAAGAATTAAATGCCATTACTCAGGTGAGCCTTAATTTCATGCTCTTGTAATTACTTTTAATCCACATTTCCAAGTGGTAATCTTTCATCAGGGAAGGGGTCGTTTCCCCTGTAGAGATGGCAGTTGATTTAATTCTGCTAGATATCCTAATTATAGCTGCACGTGTTTGATCTATGTGTGATCTAAGGAGCCAGCCAGATGCTCTGTACTTGGGAGACGCTTAAACCACATTGAACGTTTTTAAGGGTGGGTTTTTATTTACACTGTTGTTATAGACAGTAATCTTGTGGATCGGGGCACTGCCTTCGCTGGACGGCTGTCCCACTTTACTTGACTAAGACCTTGCCTGTTCCAGACAGGGTTCTCTGTCTCACTTTCACCTCTGTTCTCTGTCCCTCCACCCTTCATGGAGTCTATGGCTGTTCCAAACTCCAGTCTTGAGGTTGTCTGGCTTTACCACCAGAAACCTTCAGTCCAGTGGGGTGTGGTGATGGGAGTCTGCAGCTGGCCCTGCCAGGAGGAAACTCATGGCTAATCTGTGTTCATAATAAACATCCTTTTACAAAGCCAGGCCATTCCTGGTCCGCTGGACAGCACTGAAACTAGCAACTCTAAGCAGTGGCGTCTCCTGCAGTTCTGGGGGAAGGTGCCTTTTTGCAGGCAGAAGCACCTGTTCCTATAGTTTCCAAACCAGCTCAGTGCAGAAGCCTGGAAGGAGCTCTGTGCCAACACAGCGGCATGTGGGCTGAGTGAGATGTGACATGTTTAATGTGCTTGCAGGAACAGCTCGAGCTCCCTGAAGTTCCCACTGAGCCACTCCCGGAAAAGATCCCAGGTAGAGTCTCTTTATTTGATTGCACGACTTCCTGCTTCTCCTGCATCTTCTCAGGGGTCTAACGGCAAGTTGGGACCCTTCTTGTTTGCGGTGGATGTAGCGTTTCTGAATGTGAGCGGCTGAATGGTGCCTGGCACAGTGTGGGCTTGGGCTGTGCAAGCTTCTTCTGACCAATGCAGCTTACCCTGGACCTTCAGCCCCCGCACGGCTCAGCCTCCGTCCAGCCTCTCGTGTTGTTCAGCCAGTGCATCTCGTAATCTGCATAGTGGCTTCTAGCGCTCCTACCCCCTGTTAAACCAGGCCATCCCAAGTGCCATTTCTCACTGGCAGGGAGGCTTCCTGGCACAGCAGCATGCTAAGCTCACCCCGGGAGAACTTGTGTTTCTCCCCCTGAACGTGGGTCAGGCTTGGGAGTCTGTGATACCAGAAACGGTTGGGATCTCTCCCAGCTCGGCTGCTACCACAGTGTGCTGCTGCTAGAGGGGCTTCAGTTCCAATCCAATTGCTGCTCTTTTTAGGGTCATAACCTAGGCCCCTGGCTGTCTCATGAGCACCGTGTCTCGCAGAACGCTGGGACCCAGGGGTTCTGCAGGGGTGATGCTTCTTGCCTCCAGGAGGGGCCCATGTGCTAACACCCCTGAGCATCCAGTGCAGGAGACTGTAGGGGTTGTGCAGTTAGCACACAGAGTAGATGATGAGCCAAAAATAGGCCAGAATGCAGGGGCAGGTGAACTGTGACACTCCAGGGCCTTAGCCTGGCTTTGGGGAGGAAGGAGTTAAAGTCCAGCCCCAGAGAAATGGGGCTCTGCCCTTGCCAGAAGAGTTTCAAAGAAACCCTGCCCTGGGGGCGAATGATGAAATGGGGCTGGACTCACTCTGGGTTTGTGGAGCTGAGTCTCCCCTCGAGGGGAGGAATCCAGCCTCCTGATTGTAGGAGCCAGGAGCAGTAAAAGCCGCAGGACGTCTGGTTTTGGCTATGACAGCTGGACAGTAAACGAGTCAGTCAGTCCAGGCTGTCAGTCGATAGCCGGCTGGCCACACCCTAACGTGAGCTCAGTCCCTGTGAGGATGCATGTTGTCGTAACTCAGAGATGAGGGAGATCTCTAGCCAGTGCCCTGCAGGAAACTGCTTGCTTTGCCCTTGTGTTGTATGATGCTGTGCACTGGTCTTTCCTTCTCAGGTCTCTAGATTGTAGGGCAGAGGGAGATGCTGGATCAATAGAATTGCTCTTGGTGTATCGTTCAGTAGATTTCCCAGGTACTGCTGGAGTGCTCCTTCCTTGCAGAGACATGGGAGACGAGTCCTATTTCTCTCTCAGGACTTGCCTCTCTGTTTTCTCTTATTCTGAAATGAGTTTCTCTTTCTTCCACAGAAGCATCACCTGTCAAGATCAGGGCCAAGCCAGAACTGGTGGCAGCATCTTAATTCCACTCCGGGGGACAACCCCAAATAACTTCCATCATGAACAGTTTGGAATCCCAGCATGCCCTGGGAACAGGAAACGCCTCAGTAACATCCCAGCTGTGCTGGGCGAATGTGCTGGAGTGAGGTTTCCTGCGCAGGGCAGGAAATCTCAGCAGATTATCGCTCTTGTATCAAGATTATTTTCTAGTGCTTTCTTTTTGTAATTTAAATTCTAAACTCACTCAGCTGCGCTGTCTCTGGATTAAACAGGGACTTTAAAACTTCCAAAGCCAGATGCTTTCTACAGGCTGCTTTCAAGTGCAAATCTGCCTGTGCAACCAGCGCTGCCATTACTGATCTGTTAGAAGCCCATGTGCTGGTCTTGGAACACTGGAGTGATAAAAATGGTTTTCATAGTCACTGTGTTACACTGCACTGCTAGGAACCCATCAGACCTTCCCTTTGGCTGTGATCCTGTGTCCCTCTGATCTTCCTCCTCTGGCTGGGGCTCCACTGTCTAAATCAGACTGTCTGGCTTGGCACTGGGATCTGAGAGGTCGCTCTAGGGCATGGGCAGCATGCAGCCAAGTTGAGCGCAAGCATCACTTCTGACCTGCAGGCAGTGACACTGTGGGTAGCGACAGCCTCTCTGCTGAAGGAGAAGCCTTTAGGGGTGAGGAGAAAAGTTTTACTACTTCAAATCTCTTGCAGCTCAAGCACCCTTGAGTGAGGTGTAGTGAAGCTGTTATGACGCTGGGCCCGGCACAAAAGTGGGTTTGGTGAGGCTGCCAGCAGAGAACTTCCTCCCGTTGACTCTCATTTTAAAACTTGCTTATTTGGGAGGCCAACGGTCTTCTGGGCTGGGATCTCGGTGCACTCGACAGGGCGATTGGCCTGATTTACAATAGGCCGCAACAGCACTCGTGAGAGAGAAGTTGCTCTGCAGTGAGATGGAAGAGGCCAAGTCTCCTACCAGGCCACGAGTCAGAATAGGCCAGACCTGGTCAGACCTCGCACTGTTGCCCATTTGCCTTTGGAAACCTGTGGTGCTAGGTGTGACTGAGCAGAACGTAAGTTCTAGGAATCTGATGAACCTCTTAAAACTAGAACAGGGACTCACTGGCTTAGGATGCTGCTCTGCTCCCCACCAGAGGTGGACTCATCTTTGCAAGATGCAGATGGATTGAAATGGCTTCTGCTTTCAGATATCAGCACTCCCCATTCTGTGTCGTGTGTGTGTGTGTGTGTGTGTGTGTGTGTGTGTGTAAAGCGTGAGTGGGTATGAACAGGTGATTGATTCTGTATATGGGAACAAAGTGTGTGGTTTCTTAAATTATCACCACAAAGATCCTGTGTACTTTTATTTCCATGTTTGCAAAAAGAAGTTAAAAGTGTGATTTCACTGAGATGCAGGGGACAGCTCTGCACTTCCCCATGGTGCAGAAGGATACAGGACAGGGTGGCTGATGAATCAGACAGAAAGCTGAGGCCCAGGCTGCAAAGCCTGAATGGTGCTTACTCTCTGTCCTGACTGACCTTGTGTTCGCAGAAACTTTGTCCCTGGGCTGGTAGGTTGCATCTGGGTTTATCTGTCCTTGGAAACCAGCATGCTCTGCTGGGTGTCTGCAACCTCGGCTTGTCAGCCTGAGCAGTGCCTGCCACCAACATACTGTCCCTTGCTTGAACACACACCCTTCAATTCACCCTCTCTGCAATGGGGCCCTGAGATGTAAGATAGCCAGAGAGCTCTTTGGGTGCTGCTAGGTGAATGCTTCTGGGGGAATATGCGACTTGGTGCTAGATAATAAATATTCCCAGGGGCTGTGCCGCTTTCCAGTAGCGAAGGGCCAACAGCAAAAGTCCTCCTTTAAAATCATGTTCTCCCTGATTCTGTGTGTGGGGAACTCCAAGGACTGGGCTCTGAACTGTCTCACTCCTGCAAGAAATGGGAGTCTCCTAGGTGGCAGGCCCCTTGGAACTTGATATGTTCAGGCTTTTAGCAGGGGATCCCTATTTGTTTTTTCCAACAAAGCCAAGGCCCAAATGGTGCTGGGAGATCCCTCACCCTCACAGCAGCCTGAGCCCTCCGGGGACTCTGTTTTTCATGGTGAAAGTGGCACTGCTGTTACGGGTCATTTAACCCAGTTCTTTCTGGAGCCAACAGATCAGGGCTAACATGTTCCCCTTTCTATGTGTGTCATCTTAGTCCTCTCTGGAGCCACCAGGGAACTGGCCCTTAAGCCCGGCTTTGACAGGCAAGAGCTAAAGTGGGTGAGTCAGGTCTTTACTTTTAAAATAAATGGGGAGGGGGTGTAGACTTTGTTGCCAGTTCAAGTCTTTGAATGTTGTGTAGTATGCGTGTTTTCAGGGTTGTCACCATGTTGGTCCTGGGATATGAGAGAGACAAGGTGGGTGAGGGAATCTCTTTTATTGGACCAACTTCAGGTGGTGAGAGAGATGGTTTTGAGCCAGACAATGCTCCTGTTAAGGTCTGGGAGCAGTACTCCGAGTGTCACAGCTAAGTCCAAGGTGGAAGAGATAGTTTAGCATAAGCAGTTAACATGTTGTGAGAGACCAAAGGTGTTAGCAGGCCAGGTCACTTGGAGTTGTCTCTTACAATACGTTTAGCATAAGCAGTTATCTGTTCCACCTTGTATCTAGCCGTGATCTCCGAGTACCTTTCCCAGACCTGAAGAAGAGGTCAGTGTAAGCTTGAAAGCGTCTCTCTCACCACCAGATCTGGTCCAATAAAACAGTGGTTCTCTTCTTTCATTTGCGGACCCCTAAATGTTTTTTGAATGGGGTGCAGACCCCTTTGGAAATCTGTGGTTGAATTCTGGTCAGTCAGTTTTCAGTCTGTCTTTTGCAGTCCCCTTAGACATTGTCCATGGGCCCCCTCGGGTCCGCAGAGCACAGGTTGAGACCCACTGCACTAAAAGACCCTCATCCACCTTGTGTCTGCAATATGCACGTTCTCCACCAGAGGGAGCTCTGTCCTCACAAGCTCAGTGTGTTTGTGTGTGTGTGTCTGTTTTGAAGAACACAATCTGTATGTATCATTTAATCTCTCACTAGTTCCCTCTGTCAGCTACTCTCATTTCACCCTCGCTGACTCATTCTGTCCAACTGGAGTAGATGCTGGACTGGCAATGGAGAAGAGTGCAAGGCCTTTGCCAATGGTGCAGTGCTTTTTCCCCGTCAGTATTGTGAGCACGCTCCGTCAGGTGGGGCTATCGCTTATCACTGTGTCAGAGGAGAGATGGAAACACACTTCTGCTCTGACTCTGGGCTTTGGTGAATGGCGTGCTAACAAAGGCCGTGCAAGCCAGGCTTAGGGGAGTTAGCACCCTTGCAGTGTCAGGTGCACTGAAGTGCCAGGAAGGGACCTAAATGTTCTGCTATCCTCTGTGGTCTTTTGCTCATGACCCTTTTTTGGGTTCATATCCCAGACAGGCAGTTGGGTGAGCACTGAAGGGGTTAATGCAGCATGCTGCGTTGGTCAGACAGTGAAATGACCACTTCCTGATCTGCCAACCCTTTCCTGTTTCAATCCCTGTATCTAACAGCTTGTGCTGCGGGTCTCCTTGGGAGGAAAAGCCAGGAGGGGTGTGGTGGTGTTGTAACAATAAAGTATTTCTAATGGTTTCACCAATTCAGCGTCCGTAATCAGATTGTCATGGGAAATGTGTTTTGAGTGACTGAAGGGCCTTCCATCTCCTACCCAGCCCTCCTCCCTGCAGACCGGGGAGAGCTGGGAAAGGAATGGCCAGAGCCTGCACTCCTGTAGCACAGAGCAACCCCAGCTGGGTGGAGCTGGGGAGCAGGGTTTTAACAACAAGTTACGGGACTATTGCCAAGACTGCGGTGTGGCTTGGGTGCAAACTGCAGCCAGGATAAAATGGGGAGAGAGAGAGAGCTGGGAGTGTGTGGATGTGGTGAACGGTGGATACTAACCCGTAGTTGCTATTGGCAGCTAGAATGAAGGCTGAGAAGGGCAAATCCAGTGTAAACCTGTCACTGCAGCTGGCTGTGACTGTCTTCACCTCCTGTAGTGGTGGAGGGGAGGCGCTGGGCTGAGAGCTGCTCTAAGTGTAAAACAGCCCCCGGTCTCCCTGGGCAAGTCGGGGTCTGGCGAAGGAGGAGGGGTGCGTGCAGGTGCCTGCTCTGAAACCAGGGTGATTCCAACGTGGCAGAATGGGGCTAGGGCTGAAAGTTCCCCCTTCCATGGTTCCAGTTTTGCCATGAAAACGCGCTCTGTCTCAGGGGCCCTCGGTAAGAATTAACCAGGTGACAAAACGGGGCTGCCGGAAGGCTGAGCTGCGGGTTAGTTCTGACTTTCGTTAATAGCAGTAGGGCTGGGTGGGGCCTGGCTGGACTGCCGCGTGGTTATCAGGTTCCCTGCTCAGCCACTTGCTCAGAGGATTCTCCTGGGCCTTGCTGGGCCTCCCTCGTGGGCATTCCTGAAACAGCGAAGAAGGCTGTAGCCAGTAGCAGCTCCACCGCTTTGAACAGATGTTCAGGGCCTAGTAATGCGGTGTCTTTAAAACCAGGCACATGCCCTGCCACTCCTGGCCCTCGGAGGGATAGAGCACAAGGTGCAAACGGGGGCACCCGCGGACCTACCCTTCCCCTCCCCTGCACCACAGCCCTCGCAGCTTCACTGCACAGGAAGTTTGATGCCGTCTTCCCCACTCGGGATGCTGCACAGCAGGGTTAATGCAAAGGTTTGTGACCACCAAAGAATGTGGTTTTAAAGATGCCCATCACGAGCCAAGGGGACGGCGGGAGCCCCATAACCTGTGACGAGCTCTGTGTAGTTTGATAGCTTGTCTCTTTCGCCAACAGAGGTGGGTCTAATAACCAGTCTTATCTGACCCATCTTGTCTCCCTTGTAGCCCCTTAACATTTACAGAGACTGGTGATTTGTCATTTCTAGCCGAGCTGTTGAACGTGAGTCCCTGGTATTTCTAATGCTCCAATCAGCACAGGATCCAAGCACCACAGCGTTTAGCGTGACTTGTTTTGAAATGGAAAGATCATCTGACCCCGTGCAGAAGTCAGGGATGGCGCGGGTCTGCTGGGAGACAGTGCCACCTTTCCATCCTGTAGTTGCTAGAGAGACTTTGTTCCGGAGGGGTCTTTGCTGCTGCCCATTGCTTCCTGGCTTCAGAAGCCGTCTTTGCCCAACGCTGGGCCGCAGGGAGCAGGTGAATTCTGCGGCTCGGGTGCACAGATCTTGTTCCTGAGAATAATGTTTGTGAGGGGGAGAGGGAATTACAGCAGACATTATGCAAGCAGCATTGCCTTTAAATAGAACGTTATTCAGAGTTGTCCACGAGGTACCGGTCAGCCCTTGGCTCTGTACACTGGGCTTTTTTTAAAAAGTCATGAGAATCCCCTCCCCTCGCTCTTCTGGGAGTTGCCCGGAAGCCAGTGCCTTGTGTGGGGGAGATGCTTTCTTCACACACGTTCCCTCGTGGCCTGAACACCCTCTTCTTTTGAAATCACTGCAGCCCTTTTAGTCTATATTTAATTGAGTTGTGTAACTGCTGTGATGACGCCACGCCAGGCCCGCTGTCGTTTCTATGCCAACACAGCTGGATTTTGGGGTGGGCTGGAAAGGGGCGAGGGGCTTAGCTCTGACAAAGGCTGAAGAGGTCACAGACCCCCCACTTGTCCAGATGTTTTCGGATGCGCCCACAGTGGAAGTGGTCAGATAAAAATCAGTGACTCTATTGACGACTCAGGCCTTTAACCTCCCGCTGGATCTAGGTGTGTTTAGCCCTGGGGGTGAAGTATGCAGAAGATGGACCAAAGGCAGCAGGTGACCCCTGCCTTCACGGTGCATATGCTGCCAGCTGGCGCCTTTGAGGCACTGTCTCTGTATCTCTCTGTTGGTGGGAGCAGGGAGGTTTCTACTCTCCCCTGTGAACACTGAGCCAGGAAATGTACCGCTTCTATTTTTGGGGTTCCCCCACTTTCCTGTCTGCTGTCTTCATAACAATACCGTGCCTTTCAAAATCACTGTCCAAGCACTAATTAGGGTAGGTAACATCGTCAAGATGGGAAAAATCCAGGCACAGAGAGAGGGAAGTAACTTGTCCGTGATCCCGCAGCCCAGTGAGAGAGTCGGAGAACCCAGGAGCTCTGGCTTTGAGGCCCTCTGCTGTAACCACTGGGCCACGCTGAGGACTTGCGAGACCAACCCCTCTGGCAGAGGCAGGCTCAGCTGGGCTCCCCCAGCACATTTTGAGGGTTTGCTATAGTGATCGTGATGCACCGTTCCCAGTCGCAGGAACAAGCCGTGCAGCTCAGGAGATCCCTGCTGTAAACTTCACGTGGCTGCGTTGGGGGGGGGACAATCAGAGCCGCACCCCTGGAGGAAAGGCTGTAGTTGGTCAGATACTCCCCCAGGCCGCAATGACAGGAGCACGTGGGCTCTGGAGGAGGAGGGAAGCAGGGCAGTGCTAACAGCACCAAGCTGGGATGTGTGGGTGGGAGAAGAGGGGGATGCCCCAAAGGATCTGCAGGCTGAATGCGGCCAGGCAGGGTTAATCCGCTGTGCACGTGTTAGTTAGTGGCAGCTCTGAGCCCAAGCTGCAGTGCTCACTGCTGAGAAACCCTGGAAACCCACCCTGGGGGGGGCACTTTGTCTTGTTCCCTTAGTCACGTATTTTAAGTGGCCTTGTCTCACTGGCTAGCTCGGCTGGTGGGAAAGAGCCGTGCCATTTCCCACAGTGAGTGTGGCTGGGAGCCGAGCAGCTCTGTTAGCAGCCTGGGGGACTGGGACTCTGTGACCTTAGTGCAGAGTGGATGACGTCCGTGATACATGGAGCTTGGCGGGAGCAGTACCTTTAGTGACAGATCAGAAGTCCCAGAGTCACCAGCTGGCTGCCCTGGGACTTCAGGGGGAAGCGCAGATCAATTTCCTCCCAGATTTCTAACCTGGCTGGAGCCTCGCAAACTTAGCACTGTCTCCATGTGCCTCGGCTTGGCCAATCTCTCCCACCCCTACCCCACTTCTAGCCCACTCAGCCAGCACCGAACTGGAGGTGGGGGTTCCCCACGCTCATGTGCCACCATGGACATGCGTTATGGCTCCTCCAAGCGTTACAGCGATGTCTGCCCTGCTGCACAGACGGCCTGATCCTGGCTTCCTTTCAGGAAGCACTCGGGGTTGCCTACAGGTGTCTGCCCTGTGCTGCCGTTCAGCAGACAGCTCCCTTCTGGCCCTCACGGCAGGCTGCCCAGGGCTGAGGTGAGCCAGGATATGCAGGAGCACGCTGACAACGTCCCAATTTACGGCAACCGTAGGCCAGGTCTAGGCTAAAAATTGGAGTTGACCCAGCTGTGTCCCTCAGGGTAGTGAAAAATCCCTCCCCCCGGGACGTCGTTACGCCCTGATATAGACAGTGCTGGGCTGATGTTAGAATTCCAGGGCGGTGGATTAACTACAGCAAGGGGAGAGCCCCTCCTGTCCCTGCAGTGTCTACACGGAAGGGCTGCAGCTGTCCTGCCGTTGTTTGAGGAGCAGGAAGTAAATGACTCTGCCCTGGGCCGGAAATGCCTGGGAGATGCCGTGAGGGTTACCAATGCCTCAGGAAGAGACAGCCCATCTCTGCTTTGCTTAGCTAAGGATCCAAATCTGCCAGCTTTACACTTGCTGGGTGTGACCTCTCTGTGTGAGCAGCCCATGAAATCGGTGGATGTAACAGCTGAGCAGCATGTGCAAGGGCGTGTGCTGGGCCCTGAACGCATCCATAAGGATCCTGCTGCGGCTCTCGGCGTGTCAGAGATGCTGTCCAGCTAGGCCTATGCACGTCTCTGTTTAAAAACGTGATGCACACGTGCCAGCATCCCAATGATGCAAATCACACAAACTCCTCCTGCTTCCTAAAACTTCCCCTGGGAGCTCTTAGTTCAGCATTACTGGCCTAGGATTAGCTTTCCATCTCCCTGGAATCAACACCAAGGAGCTGATCCTCCTGGCAGCGTCTGGAGCAAGGATCCTGTTGTGTCTCTCTCCCCCTTGACCTCGGGCTTCCTCCCTGGCTCGCTGACAGCGTCACACGTTGCAGCTGTTGCTCAGTGGGTTACCCCAGAGCCACCATTGGAGCAGAGGGTGAGTTTCGCTCTTGGCTTTTGCACGTTTATTTGCTTTTCTTCCAAGAGCCCGGTGGGGTCAGTGGAATGTGATACTGACAGAAGATCTGTCTTGTTTTCCAGCACGTCATATCAGCCCAGCTCTCTGTCCCTTTCATGCCTTCCCTGCACCCTCCTACAATGAATTCCTATCCATCCATCTGGCTTCCCTCCCTCTTCCCATGGCCCCAGCCTCAATTACCTTCTCTTTATTGATGGTTGCTTTGTCCTCACTATCCATCTAGTCCTCCCACCCACTCCCTCTCTTCCATACTTCTGGCCTCTTCCCAGCGTTCCCCACCACTGGGCGCTTGGGGGGGAAGTTGCTGTTTCACCCCCTCCTCCCCCCAGTTTGATGTGCCACCTGACTGCAGGCTTTGTCCCAGAGGAGCTGGAACTGAGCCCTCTCCCTGAGCAAAGCCAACGGCTGAGCTGGCAGTGAAATTAACCAGGAGGATGAGGATGAGGAAGAGAATCGGGTGGGGTTGCAGGAGGGGCTCAGCGAGCCTGTTATTTAAAGCAAGGCTGACAGGAAAGGACCGTCCGCAAGGCATGTTGGTGGCAGGTCTATTGCAGCCTGCAGGTGCCTAGTCCATGGTTCCAAAAAGGCCTCTGAAGACGTTAGCTTGCTGATCTCTGCCGTATTCTGCTCTGAGCCTGCTCTCGTCTTCTAGCCATGCTAAACCCCACTCCCTGCAACCCCAGTCCTCACCCTCGCGAGACAGCTCTGTAGCTACCTGGGGCTTCGTTGTAATCGGCTACAGACGTACCTCCTGGGTGAGAGAAGGGGGACGCTTCTTTACTCTAGCAGCATAGGGGTTTATGACACATTGGAACAGGAGAGCGGAGTTTGCCTGTCCCATGCTCTAGCTGTATTACAGGTTGTTATACTTACACATTTCCACTTCAATTGACAAAAACATACAGACCTTTCCAACCCCCTATAACTAAAATGATCTCCTGCACTCCCCACCCTGCGCCCCAGGGAAAAGAGAGAAGAACATCCAGTGGGCACCACAGGTTAGCCGCATGTGTGTGCCCGCATGCACCCCCACCCTCGGTGTGTTATATTCGCACACCCTAGCAGGGGCAGGGTTGACTTTCAGGAATTACTACTGTTCCTTTTGTCGCTGGGGAAGATGCACTGGAGGTCAGGGATGGAAACTGATACTGGCACCAGCTTCCAGCACAGCATGATCTTACTGCCCCGCCTCTGCTGGCCCTTTGTATTTCAGAGGAAAAGGCCAGGGATGAAGAAACCTGCTCATCTTTGCCCCTGCCCCCCTCTTTGTTTCATCCACAGGGCTGCAAGCTCTCGGCCATCAGGACTCTCTTCTTACTACCCATTTGTGCAGCACCTAGCGCCCTGGAGCCCGAATCGTTGAATGGCCATGCTCAGCCCCCACACACACACAATAACACACCGGCGTAGGTTAGTGAGTAAAAGTATTCAGCGACACTGCATATGAAAATATCCGGAAACAGGAACTTTCAACTCATGTTAGCATCGCTGCGTCAGACGCTCCATTGGAAGAACTGGGCTGGTCACAGCCAGCATACCTTGCCCCAGCAGACGCCTCCTGTCATGCAAAATCAAGCAGAGGAAATGTGCATTGGTTCTGGGAAACGCTGGACATTAGAGACTCAGTGTGACACAAGGTAAATCCTTTTCAAAAAGTTGGTGGCTAATTTAAATGTTTGAAAAAATATTGTAAGGGTGTGATTTTCAGTGGTGCCTAAGTGGCTTTGCAGCACATGGCCATTGAAAAGCCATGGGGTGTCTGTGCCCACACAGGGGTGCATGGGAAAACCCCACCCTAAATGCTCTGATTTCAAGGACCTTCAAACAGTGCCCCCTCATACCGTTTTTTTTCCTGCCTCAACTATCTATAGCTGTGTCTCTCTCCAGACGTTTGTGTGTGTTCATCACCATGGTACCTTCATCTCTATGCGATAGCTGCCAACTGCCAAGAGAGCAGCTTGATATCTGATTGCTAATGTTTCTGCTTGTATTACTCCTAAGACACTGAAGTAAATTGCTGTTCGTTATTCCCTGGCCCAGGCTCACCTCCGTACAGCGCGAGTCCTTTCCATTGGAGTAACCGATGGGCCCCAATCCTGCAAACGTCTACGCAGGTGCTTAACTTTACCCATGCAGGGCTTGAGCCAGAGCTGATTAAAACCAGTGACTTCGGTGGGCTTTGGGGCAGACTCCTGGCCAGTCGCGTTGGCTTCAATGGGCTGCCAAGCGCGCGTAAGGTGAAGCATGCACCTAAGGGGCAACAGGCTCTGCCCTTGAGCAGGTTAAGTCGCTCACTCTGGGTGAGAGATTTTTTGTGTTCAACTGGGACCGTTCAAATCACAGCCATTACGTTGGTAGAGTAGACAAAGCCTTATGTCGGTTTAACGGCGTTGCTTCCGCTCTCTTGAGCGATGCAGTTAGACACTGTGCTGTGTCACTGGGAGGGCTGCTCCCGCCTCTCCAGGAGGTGGAGTCCCCACGCTGCCCGCAGAAGCTCTCCAGTGGGTGTAAGTAGCGACCTCACTAAGTGCAGCTGCAGCACTGTAAGTGTAAACCCTCTTCCTTAGCCTGGGCTCCCAGCTTGATGGCTGAGCTGTGATTCGAATAGGGTTTGCGCGCCATTGGTGGTTCAGCCATTCCAGCTGCTGAGGTAGAGCTGTGGGTGCCTCTGAAGAATGATCACTTGTGGGGCTTTCCCTCAATAATTGAGTGTTTGGTTTGTGGCCTTGGAGCTGTGAAACGGAACCTGTCTTCATGGTGACTCAGCCTTTGCAGCTTTTCCACCCACAAGGTGGGGCCCTTTAGGTGCTGTGTGCGCCTCGGGCTGTTGATCTGAGCAGGGACGGGGCTGTGACTAGTTGGTGCTCGTTCATCACTTGGGCTGGGATAAGCCCTGGAGCTTGTTATTCCTCTGTTAGGAGGTGGCTGTGGGTTGCTAGCTGCTTAGTGATTCATAGATTTCTAAAGCCAGAAGGGACCACTGTGCTCATCTCTGACCTCCTGCCTAGCGCAGGCCATGGACCCACCCCAGTGATTCCTGAATCAAAGCTGTAACTCTTGTTTGAACTAGAGCACAGCTTTTAGACGTGTGTGTGTGTGCGTGAGAGAGTGTGTTCACACACAGAGATATATTATTTATGTATGTGTGATTAACGCTTTGCATTAGCAGGATGCTGGCAGCTGCCACCTGCCCACTTGCCTTGTTTGTCATTCCTCTGTGTCCGTTCGTCTCTCTTAGTGTGGAAGCTGTCCAGGGCAGGGACCGTGTCTCCTTGCGGTTCGTACAGTGCCCAGCACATGGGCAGGACTGAACAACAATAATAATAAATCATAGCTGCTATTTCTGACCTCCGCTTATTTCAACAATGCAGCCGTGGGAATAGCCTCCAGAAGCCAGTGCAGCTCCCCTTACAGATACCCTTGCTGAGCTTTCCCCACAGCCCACTGTTCTTTAAGACGGCACTTGGTGACAGCTATGAAGCGTTAGAAATTCAGGAAAGGCTGGAAAATGAAAGGGCTCCAATAACATTAGATCTTTAATAGTTTATGATCTCAACAAATGAACAATAGCCAAATCCTCTAAACAAGAATTAAAACAGCACCGAGGTATAAAGGCTCTGAGCACCAGGGCCTGCTCCAGACCCCAGCGCGCCAAGCACGCGCTTGGGGCGGCGTCCCAGCGGGAGGGCGGCAGGTGGACCTCCCGCAGGCATGCCTGCGGAAGGTCCGCTGGGACCGCGGCTCCGGTAGACCTCCCGCAGACGTGCCTGCAGAGGGGCCGTTGGTCAGCCTGCTTGGGGCGGCGGAAATCCTAGAGCCGCCCCTGCTGAGCACTAGGTGTGCTTATGGAGTTCATCTTTCTGTACTTCAGGACAGCTCAGTAAACCACACAAAAAAGCTTTAAATAGACCAGTTTCCTCTGTTTGTGTCAATGGCTCGTGTATTTCAGAGCCTCAGGAGCCCCGGTTCTACACTACTAAGTACATCCACTGGATGACAAGACTGTCTCAGGGTGGTTACTGTATCTGGGGAAAGCTTTTGCTTTGTTTGGATCAGCAGTTTGGTTTAACCCTTGGGTGCCCGTACAGTGAGTGATCATTCCACGAATGGACAAATTAACCAAACAAAGATTGATGGATGCGGTAACTGATCTGGGTTTCCGTGAAAGTGCCAGAATGAGACGTCTTGACAGTTTGGACAGTGGTGAGAATTTTTGCCTGGCACGACCCTCCCATGGCTGTTCCCTGTTGATGCCCTCAGAAAGAGACAGACAAAAAAATCTAACGTCCTTTTCACAGTTTCAAACAAAAAGCCCCAGGGGAGAAAAAAACCTTCGCTGTAAACTCATGAAATCCAGAGACCAAAACAGTTACTGGCCATAAGGACCACACAAAATACCAGCTTGCCAAAGGGGACAGGATTTTGCTCCCAATCAAAACTTTGCTGCAAGATAAAATGCCCCCTGTGCAGAAAGAAAATCCACAAGAAAAAAGCGGTTCACTCCGCTGCTTTCGCTCTAGCCCATTAGGACGGTCCCAAAAGGGACAAATCAGATTTCAGAAAATAATGTTAAAATTATTTTAAAAATAAATGATTCTTAGCAGCATATCCAGACAGTGCACACAGCAGGCAGCGTATTAGGACCCTAGTGGGGAAGCCATCTGCATGAGAGATGCAACATGCAAATTTCCTGGTAATCTCATTTAACAAGCTGACATTGCAGGTACATTTCTGCCTCATACCACATCATTTGGAGGGGCTTAATGAGACTAACCTGAAATCTTATTTTCTTGAGTATCCTCTAATTTCAGTACATGCCAAAGAGGGAAGATTGAGTATGTATTTTAGACTACCTGCTGCTGTCAGAGCAAAGATGGGATTTTAAAGGGAGAGCCTCTAAGAGCCTAAGATCTACAGAAGAGAGCGAGCGTGTGTCTGCCTCTCCCATATGGCGACTGGGTGTCATATAATCATGGAAATTAATGACAGAAGAGGCCTGTTAGATCTAGTCCATCCATCTGTAAATGCAGCCTTATTCCCTGTAGTACACAGACGAGTGGCATTTATTGTCCAGTCTTATTTGAAATGTGCCAAGCAGTGGGAACACAGAATTACCTGACCAGACCAGTGACCCATCTAGCCCAGTATCCTGTCTCTACCAGCAGCCAGCATCAGCTGCTTGAGAGAAAGATACAAAGAACCGAGGAGTGGGCAGTTGTGGAATAATCTGTTTCATTCTAGCCCCCATCAGTTAGTGACTGGTTCATGCTCTAAGACAGAGGGTTTATATCCCTATTTCTTTTAATCCGATCTATTGTGTATGTTCTCATTACCCGTAAAGGTCTCATTCCTTTTGGAAATCTGGCTGAGCTTTTGGCTTGATGGTATCTTGTGGCAGTGAGTTCCACTGGTTAATTGCAAGTTGTGTACATGTTTCCTTTTCTAGCTTTGAAATGTGTTGCCTTTCATTGAATGTCCCGGGTCTTCTCAGGGGAACAAGTCCACAGCTGGCTACATCTCACTGCCTGGAAGCTTTACCAGCTGTTCAAATGCGACCTCAGACCTGGTTCTTTCCCCCACCAGCTCCTCCCCTCAACAAGGAGACCCCAGCCAACCTCACTGCTTGGCTGCAACTTTGCACCTAGGGTACAGGTTCTCTCTGTTACTTGGTTGTGCTTGTTCAAGCTGTTGAATAGCTCTTTTGTCAGTAAACGTGTTGCAATGAGCGAGCGCGTGACCCACCTAGGAGTGCTAGCATGACACCATAGTGTAATCATTAAAAAGAAGCCCTAATGAAACTTTTAAAGTAGCTCTCTCGCACACTCTCACACACACCTGCAGTCACACTGGGTGGATTACATAACATGGTGTTGCTACAGTAACTTTGCTCCACCCCAGCGGCAGCTGGAGGCGGATGTTAATGTGCTGTGAGCTGATACGTTCTCTCTCGGATAGAAAACACCCTCAGACCGAAAGGGAACTGGGGTTCCCATGAGAGGAATGTGGAGAGTGGGGAGTCCAGATTCGTATTAGGAATTCTGCAGGAAGCTGAATATGAAAGGCAGAGCTCCAAAGGGGATAATGTAGACTAGAGTAGGACTCCCCTGTGAGCTGCTTCTAATCACAACTATTTCTAAGCTGTTGGTATAACTTCACTAATGTTGAGCTTGTTATAGAATCACAGAAACCTGGGGCTGGAAGGGGTCTCGCGAAGTCCAGCCCCATGCGCAGAAGCAGGACCGAACCAGACCTAGCCCATCGCTGACTGGGGTTCGTCCAAGCTGCTCTTAACCGATGGGAAGTCCACAACCTCCCTTGGAGGCCTATTCTAGAACTTAATTACCCTCAGATTGAGAGTTTTTCCTAATATTCAAACTAAATCTGCCTTGCTGCAGATTAAGCCCCTTACTTCTTGTCCTCCCTTCAGTGGATGTGGAGAACAATTGATCATAATCCTTTTTATAACTGCCCTTCACAGATCTGAAGACTTATCAGGTCCCCCCTCAGTCTTCTTTTCTCAAGACAAAACAAGGCGTTTTTTAACCTTTCCTCATAGACCCGCTTTTCTAAACCTTTGTTCATTTTTGTTGCTCTCTGCATATCTTTCCTACAGTGTGACGCCCAGAGCTGGACCCAGTCCTCCAGCTGAGGCCTCACCAGTGCCAAGTAGCGCAGGACAGTTATCTCTTATGTCATACAAACGCCACTCCCATTAAGTGACAAAGAGTCCTGTGGCACCTTATAGACTAACAGACATATTGGAGCATAAGCTTTCGTGGGTGAATACCATCTGATGAAGTGGGTATTCACCCACAAAAGCTCATGCTCCAATATGTCTGTTAGTCCATAAGGTGACACAGGACTCTTTGTTGCTTTTTACAGATCCAGACTAACACGGCTACCCCTCTGATACTTCACTCCTATTAACACACCCCAGAATATTAACCTTTTTCACAGCTGCATCACATTACTGTCTTGTATTCAATTTGTGATCCACTATAACTCCCAGATCCTTTTTGCAGTAGTCTCACCTAGCCAGTTATTTCCCATTTTGTAATTGTGCATTTGATTTTTCCTTCCTAAGTGAAGTACTTTGCACTTGTCTATATTGAATTTCAACTTGTTAATTTCAGACTAATTGTCCAATTTCTCAAGGTCATTTTGTATTCTAATCCTGTCCTCCTTGTGCTTGCAACCCCTCCCAGCTTGATGTCATCTGCAAATGTTATAAATATACTCGCCACTTCATTATCCAAGTCACTGATGAAGATATTGACTAGTCCCAGATTTAGGAGGACGGACTCCTGCTTGTCCCCCTAGATATACTCTCCCAGTTTGACAGCAAACCACTGATAACTACTCTTTGAATATGGTCTTTCAACCAGTTGTGAACCCATCTTACAGTAATTTCATCTAGATGATGTTTCCCTAGTTTGCTTATAAGAATGTAATGTGGGACTGTGTAAAAAGCCATATCACATCTACTGCTTCCCCCATCCACTAAGCCAGTAACCCTGTCAAAGAAGGAAGTGAGGTTAGTTTGCCATGGCTTTTTCTTGACAAATCCATGCTGGGTATTCCTTAAACCTTTTATCCTCTAGGTGCTTCCAACTGATTGTTTAATGATTGGTTCCAGTATCTTTCCAATAATATAGAGAATATTGACATGAGGTTCCATCTGATCTATCTTCTTGGGGTCAGTCCAGGATTGTTCCTTACTCTGTGTTCTCCAGTGCTCTCTTCTCTCTAGTTTTGAATGTCTCATAGGACAGGACTCCCACCAGATCCCCTGGGAGAGTATTCCAGGAGGTTTCTCACCCTTGTTTTCTAGCTTGTTTCCCCTGCCCATGGAAAGCGAGGCTGCATCTCTGCAACAGACAAAAGCGAACCATCGACATCTCTTGGAAATCTGGTTTGCAAACAGCGGGTTCAAGGTGCCCAAGGAAAATAACATCAAATGGATGAAACTGTAACCCCACAGCGACCTTGGTACATTCCTGCCATTGCCTGATGCTTGCACAGTGAAGCACGGAAACAAATGGACAGTTAAGAAAACCAATCAAAAGGAAATGGATGGCATGGGGCCTGTTATGGCCACACACCCTGAAAGTGTTCAGCAGGCCTACTGCTGGGAAGGAGGGTTCTACTCTGGGATTAGCTGAACTCCTTAGGGCAGCTTTAGTGAAGCAAAAATGCCTAGAACCATTCCAGGAATGCAGTTGCCTCTTACAGGTTCTTAAAGTGGGAAAAGCCATGGGCAGATATGATTTGGTAAATCCTCCTCTTAAATGAAGATGAGAAGAATCATTGGATGCTTCCAGCTGTGGATCAGGGGTGCCCCTCTCTGTGCTCAACCTTCCTGGGGATAAGGCATACAAAGAAGCAGCAGAAATGTGGTGATAGGAAAGAGAGCAGCTTGGATACAAGACTAGCGCTAGATGTGAGACATTCTCCAAGGGGCCTCCCAAAAGGCCTCTTTTATTACAAGAAATTACAAATCCTTTTATCTTCCTTGCCACAGGAACAGCTTGTTTGAATTGCTGGGCTGTCACACTGGAATTAAATGCAAGAACCCCCCACACCCATGACGTAGCAAAGAACCACTTACATAACACAACTAAAAATAATGTGATAAAGATGCACACAATGGCTCTCTTCCCATCCCTCTCATCTGAAAGCCTTGCCCTGGTGTCCTCAGCACTGAGGGGCAAGTCCAGTAGCCCTCAAGTGAGCACCACCCACACTTCCAACTCTGAACCCCCCCAATCCGACTGGTCAACAAGGCAGAAAACCTGCTGCTTCCTGCCTTACTGGGGCTCTCCTGAAAAGATCGAACGTAGCATTCCAGGCCCCCATCCCTGGACATGAGCCAGATCCGCATGCCATGGTCCCCTCCTCTTTGAAAGCTCACCTCCTACAAAGGGCAAATAAATCGCAGTCCTAGTTAACAAGTCAGTCAAAACAAAAAGGCCCATCCCACATCCTTCCTTTGTCCATTGTCGTCCCTGCCCCCCAGAGTGTACAACCTACAGGGGGCAGGTACAAACAAAGGCCAGGAACTGGAGTTAAAGAAAGGCAGCGATACTGGACAGTCAGCTGGGCATCTTGTGGGCTCCCCTGTGTTTGCTGGATGAAGGCCAATAGTGGAAGGAAGGAGAAGTGAAAGGGAAGAATGTTGTTCTATGGTAGGAGAACAACTGGTGTGTGCTTTCCCCTTCCTCTTGTTCTCAGAGCTCAGGGAGGAGAGAGGCAGAAGATGACAAAGAAAGATGGAGAGGGAGATCCCACCAGACCCAGATCCTCCTCTAGGTCAGACATGAAGAGCCGCCTGCCCGCCTTCCTTGACACCAAGGAGAGTTGGGGGAAACGGAATCATGTGGCCTCGGGCAAGCAAACTAAAAACACTTGAAAGTAAGAGCAGGTTGGGAGGTGAACAGAATGCTCTGGGACCAGAGCCCCCTGCATCACCCCAGGCCATGAAGGGATTGGAGGGGCATGGAGATGTATATCCAACTTGTTAACTACTGACCCCACGGCCACAGGTTTGCCCTATCCACACCCAGACCCTGATGTGGCTCTGCTGCCCCTGCCCACATGTGTCCTTCCCCCATCAAAATTGTGCCTTTTTCTCCCACTCCGATAGGAGGAAAGAGATGGCCACCAGCCTGGCTGCAATCCAACTGCCAGCTCTTGAGGTTGTGTGCCTCTGGCTAACAACGCTATTGCACCCGCCCTCCACGGTCTGGGAGCCTGATTGGCCACTGGGTACATTATTATGGCTGGGAAGAAAACATCTGAAACATGAAACAAATGTAACTGAAGCAGAGACATTTGCCTGAGTCTGCAGAGAGCCTGATAGAGTAGCTTTGAGAGGTGAGCTGCCCCATTTACTTCAATGGGTGCTGATTCAGAAGTCACCATTGTTAACTATTTCATTGTTCTTTACAGCATGGGAAAAAGAACAGGAAGAGTCATGTTGCAGAGGTCAGCACCTGCCTTTCCCCCAAGGGGGTGGGAGTGGAGGGAGGACGGGTACAGCCTTTAATGACACAACATCGGGGTACAGTGGGACATGGTTGGTTTCATTCTGAAGGGGGATCAGGTTTCAGACATTTGGGAAAGGCAGCTCCGGGAGCCAGTCAAACCTCCAGTATCTCCCCAGAGTCTCTCGCGCCTGTGAGGAAGCCCTGAAAGCCCTTGCCTGAGAAAGATGCTGATTGCGACAGAAAGGGGGACAGATAGATATTGGGGCCAGCGTGGCCTTGAAGGGGTGGGACATCTGAGGGAATTCTGAGGGGCATCTAGGCCTCTCCATTTGAAGGGAACAAACGAGACACCAGATCCTTCTGCTTGGGGGCATGGTGGGGAACTGCAGCTGCCTGGCAGGGGTGTGGGAGAACTGGCTTAATACGGCACCAAGTTCTCATTCAGCTCCCCCTCTTCCCCAGTAGCCCCAGGACATGACCCCCATGGTGGAATCCTGCTCTGGACATGCACTTCCACCGTAGGGAGCCAAAGTTCCCAGGCCTGTTGTCTGGACTCAAGTCACGTGCACACGACAAGTTCTATCCCTCTCCTGCACCTCTGCCCCTCATTCACTGTTTTGCCCCCTCAACATGTGTAGCTACCTCCCACCCAGGACCTTTCTAACCACTACTTCCCTCCCCTCCCCCTGATTCTCCTCATTACCCATCAGTGCATCCCTCTGCCCAGCTACCTCCCCCGAAACAAACCCTTTATCCCGCCATCCATCTTGCAACACAAACTCTCCTGTCCGTCTGTCTATCGCTCTAAAACCCCCTCCATCAATCTGTTTCTGACCTTCTCACCTTGAAACGTGAGCAGAAGAAATGCTGCGAGTTCCTTTTTGTTCCCCTGTGGGGGTCTGGACGTGGTAGGAAGTGTGCTTGGTCTGAGTGTGATGGGGGGCAGGCCTGGGTGGGATGCTATGGGGATGGGGGCAGGAAGTTGCTATGGGTGTTGGGTGTTATCGGTGTGGTGGGATGTTATGGGGATGGGAGAATGGAGATTGTTATGGGAGTCTGTCCTGGGCAGGGTGTTATGGAGGTCCAGGGGGTGGTTATGGAATGTCTGCTATGGCTGGGGTGGGCTATGGTTTTTTTTCTGGCCTAGGCAAGGTGTTATGGGGGTTTGGTCTGGGTGGGAGGATGTGGGTTGTTATGGGGGTCTGCCCTGGACAGGATGTGAGGTGGTGGGGGTTGATGAGTGGTGTTTGGGCTGGCTGGGGTGTTGTGGGGTGTCTGGGAGTATTGGGGAGCACAAAGTTGTGGGATGGGGGCAGGAGGTGTCATGGGGTGTCTAGGCTGGCTGGGGTGTTGTGAGGGGCAGGGGGTGTTGTGGGGTGTCTGGGAGTATTGGAGGGCAGGGATTGTTTTGGGGGAATGGGGTTGTTGTGGGTTGGTTAGAGGTTGTGGGGTGGCAGAGGGTATTGTGGGGTGTTTGGACCGGCTGAGGTGGGGGAGCAAGGGGTTGTTGTGGGGTGGTTGGGGGAAGAGCGTGTTGTGGGATGGGGCAGGGGTTGTGGGGTGTTTAGGGGTGTTCGGGGTGGTTAGGGAGTGTTGGAGCAGGAGGTGTTGGGGGTGGTTAGGGGGTGTGGGGAGCAGAGGGTGTCTGGAGTGTTGGGGGCAGAGGGTGCTGTGGGGTGGTTAGGGAGTGTTGGGGCAGGGGGTGTTGGGGGTGGTTTTGGGGTGGGGGTGTTGCAGATATAGCTGGAAGTGTGGGGGCAGAGGGTGCTGTGGGGTGGTTAGAGGGTGTTAGGGGCTGTGGGGTGGTTGGGGCTGCTGGGGGTGGTTAAGGGGTGGGGGAGCAGGGGGCATGGGGGGTGCCTGGGGGTGAGGGGGCAGCGGGGCTGTGGGCTGGTTAAGGGGTGGGGGAGCAGGAGGCGTGGGAGGTGCCTGGGGGGGCAGCGGGGCTGTGGGGTGGTTAAGGGTTGCGGGGTGAGGGGGGTGCGGGGGCAGTGGGGTGGTTAAGGGGTAGGGGGGTGCCTGGGGGTGAGGGTCGTGTGGGGTGGTTAAGGGGTGAGGGGGCGGCGGGGGCTGTGGGCTGGTTAAGGGGTGGGGGAGCAGGAGGCGTGGGGGGTGCCTGGGGGGGCAGCGGGGCTGTGGGGTGGTTAAGGGGTGCGGGGTGTTGGGGCTGTGGGCGGGTGGGGGGTGAGGGGGCAGCGGGGCTGTGGGCGGGTGGGGGGTGAGGGGGCAGCGGGGCTGTGGGGGGGTTAAGGGTTGCGGGGTGAGGGGGCGGCGGGGGCAGTGGGCTGGTTAAGGGGTGGGGGGGTGCCTGGGGGTGAGGGTCGTGTGGGGTGGTTAAGGGGTGCGGGGGCTGTGGGCGGGGTGGGGGCGCGGAGCGCGGGGGGTACCTGGCAGCTTGGACCCGTTCGCGGCCGTTCCTCCCCCCGGAGCCGCGCGGAGCCGGGGGCGGCCGGGGGCGGGGCCTGGGGCGGCCGGGGGCGGGGCCGGGCGCGGGGCGGCGATATAAGCTCAGCGGCCGCCGCGCCCCGCGCACTCTGCCAGGCTGCTGGCCCCGCTGCTCCGTGCTCGCTCCCCGGCGCCATGGCGCGCTCTGAGGAGGTGCATCGTCTCACCGAGACCGTCTACAAGGTGAGCTGCCCCGGGGGCGCCCGGCCCCGAGTCCGGGGTGCTGCGCGCGGAGCCGGCTCGCCTGGCGCCGTGAGCCCCGCGGGTTCGCCGGGGTGACTGTCCGGGCGAGCCTGGCCGAGCCTGGCGCGGGGAAAGCCGCGGCGGCTCCGGCAGCAGTTCGCTGGCTCGCGCTGCGGGGCTTGGCCGGAACGTTTCGCTTGTAATTTTTCTTGGCAGCGGCTCCCAGACAATGGGCGTCGGAGCTTGTCCCGCCCCTGGCTTGTGGCTGGTTAATGGGTTGGGTTCTTTGAAATGTTAATTGGCTGCTGTCTTCCCCCAGTGCGGTTATGCAACGTTCAGTGTCTTTATTTTTAATTAATTGCAAGGCCTCTTTTCCTTTCTCGCCCTCTTTGGGGGCAGTGTCTAAATCTGGGGAAATGGGGTTTTGTTCTGAGGGGTGGAAAAACGCTGTCCTCTTATGTAAGCGCGGAACTGGCCGCGGAGTTGTGTAGGAGTCGCTTGCAATCCGAACTCCCTTGCTGCACTTCGCGCTCCTTAGACGTGACATCCTGGGGTCAATTCCTGATTTTCGTGCTGGTCTCGAAGTGTGGTCGTGGATGATAACTCATAGCTGTAGCTAATGGAGAAACAGTCTGCTATGTGGAGAACCAAATGGTTCCTACAGACACTAATAACGGGCTCTCCCTCTAACTTCTCCTGCCACCACCACCACCACCAGATTACACTTTACCAGGCAAACATTTTCATTTCAAAATGGTTCATATTAGTGGTTCCAAAAGTAGAGCTTTAAAATAAAGCCCAATTTCAAACCTAGCTGTCTCTTTCAGAGTGAAAGGCTTTTAAGGGTTCCCTTAGCTTTTGAGCCAGCTCTGGGTATTGCGTTGGGTGTTGAGATTGGAGAAGCTGCCATTTACAAAGCAATCTTAGTTTATGGTTTCCTAAGTGAAATCTCAAAGCCCTCCACAGACCAACAGATTTAATTGTCTTAAACAATTATGGGGCTTCCTGCATTGTACTGTACTGTGAAACCCACTTAAACTATTTCACTGCTGCATCAGATAACCACACCAGCTCTGCATGTTCTGTATGGTCTTTAGGGACCAAAGATGGCCATGTACAGTGAGAGCCATTTGTTTTTAATGACCATTCATAAGCTATGAATACTGTGCTGAAGAGGCAGCCCTATTTATTCAGAGATCTCCTTTTGACTTGTATATGATTATGCTAGATGAATATGGGGTTAAAGAATATACCGGTTAAAGGAAGAGAGATCTCCTAGGTAGGCAGTGCTGCAGCAGATGCCTTCCATGAGGGAAGTGTTATTAAAAAGCATGTCATTAGCTCTATGTCTGTAACTTTGTTATATCTGAGGTCAGTGAGTCTAGTGACTTTTTTTCTTTTTTCCCTTCATTTTGGTTGTGAAACTCTGTTCTCGCACTGTGTGAATTAGGGTAAATGGGCTCTGCTGGAGCCTGTGACAAACTCTGATATAATCCCTCTAACCTAGGATGTTATGCAGGCTGTCATGCATTAAACTGGAGCAGTTACGCTATTGTCTGTTTTTTAAATGGCTGGAGCACTGAGCTATTCGTAAGCATAAAGCAAGTGAAATTGTGGTAGGAAAACTTAGGCCCAAAGCATTCAACACAGCACAGTTTGAAAAGGCTGGTTTTCCTTGTGATCTCCTTAAGGCATAATCCTCATGACCAGTCACAATTCCATTTTAGTAAAAATGATGAACTAAAGTCCTATTTTCTGTTCTGTTGTCATGACCAATTTGATAATGAGGTTTCTCATGTCTCTGAAGGTTTAATTAGATTATGATTTGATAATGTTTAACTCTGCTAGCATTGCAAGTATCCATGGGCTGCATTCCCTCATGGATCAGAGGGGTAGCCGTGTTAGTCTGGATCTGTAAAAGCAGCAGAGTCTTGTGACACCATATAGACTAACAGATGTTTGGGAGCATGAGCTTTCGGGGTGAATACCCACTTGGTCGGATGCATTCCCTCATGGAAAATTGTCTGACCTAATGGAAGCAACCTAGCAATGCAGATTGTTGTTTGGCCATGGATATTCCAAATGCACGGATGTTAACTTTCCCTTGCAGTCTGAATGCTCCCTTGTTCTACGTGATAGAGTATTGTGCTAATCGGCAAGGCTCGGTGTCTAAGAATTATGTATGTGCTTAAGCTGAGCAAACATAGTGATAATAGCTGTTGAATAAGTAAACTGGACTTACCAGTCTTCAGAATCGAGTGACTTGTATGGGTCAGTCTCCAAGGTCAGTTGCTACTGATTGGTTTCTGCTGGTGGCTCAGCCATAGTGAAGATGTTGTCTTTTGAAGAGCTGTGTTAATAGCCTGTTTGCAGTGTGGGTACAGATTTCTTTGGGAGTGGGTATTGGGTCCTGCTGTGAACTTGCTGCATGGCTTGTTTGTTGTGGCCATGTGATACCCTGGCGCTGTTTACCTTGGCAGTTGCAAACTGAACTTGATTTTTAAGCTTTGTGTTTGTGTTGGCCAAAAGAGACTTGAAGGGGTTCTAGTTTGAAGACAGCTGAGCAAAGTTTATGCATTTATTTCTCCAGGGAAGAAAGTACAAATGTTAGCATGGCCTCTCAGAGTGGGATTGCACTGGTATTTGGCAGTTCACCTCTGTGGGTTGTAACTGGCTTCATCAGTTTCTGTACTATCTACACGGTCACTCAGCCAAACCTGAGGTTTTTAACCCTTTCGCTTGCAAAGAAAACCTTCTGAATGTGTACAACTACAGTGCTGCTTTACTCAGTTTGCAGACTGAAAGGCAGCAATTATAATGACAAATAATAAACTTTCAGAGCCTGACCTAGGGTACAAATCCTGGCACCTGGTTAAAATGCAGCTGTCCTGGTTAAAATACATTTCATCTTGCAGTGTGACCAGAACCCACATTTAAAAAGTGTGAACTGACGCTATTCATCTCAACATCACATTGACTCTGAAGCCTGAGGATAACAATTTAAACTATAGCAATGTTAACAACTGTTCCACTGTTGGTCATTTTGTAGACCATTCTGCCAGCTGGAGGATAGAGAAAGATAACTTGGCATTATGGGTGAATTTTGAGTAAGATATTGTCATTTTTTTTCTAATGTGGCCCCTAATGGCTTCCAAAGCACGAATCCATGCCTGATGCAGGTATTTTAATTCCAAATGAAGCTAAGGCACGGAAGTTGTATGCTTATGGGTTGTATTGGGGAGGGGATAGCTCAGTGGTTTGAGCATTGGCCTGCTAAACCCAGGGTTGTGAGCTCAATCCTTGAGGGGGGCCGTTTAGGGATTTGGGGCAAAAATCTTTCTGGGGATTGGTCCTGCTTTGAGCAGAGGGTTGGACTAGATGACCTCCTGAGGTCCCTTCCAACCCTGATATTCTATGATCCTATGATTAAAGGAAGCTAAAGCACTGAACTCTTGTAAGCTATGTTAACATTTCTGTCCTTGTGAATAGTGCTTGTTTGTCAGTAGAAATAAAAGAATCCTCTTGCCATGTGAAGATGTCCAACAGGAGTTATTGCCTGGGATCCTTACTGAAACTTGAAGTTTGCTCATGGGGATTAACAAACATCTAAAGAAATTTATCCAGGAAACAAGATTCAGGATCCCATCAAACTCCATTAAAGTCAACAGGAGTTGTTTCAAACAGTGAAAGCTTAGTGCAGGTGTCTCAGGGTGTCAATTGGGGGCAAGGAGTGAAAGTGTGGATTGGCTTGTTAGCGATGCAGTTTTCCTGCTGTGTATTTATTGATAGGATTTTTGGGTATTCATAGTTACTATCTGCTGACACCATCACATGAAGTAATGTGTCCCAGGAGATTTAACAAAGCTTCCTTACAAACCCTACTAAAGGGAAGCCAGTTCCCACTGCAACTGGGTACAGAGCGGAAGGCTTCCCACAGCTTGTCATGTTAAGTTCATATTCATGAGTTCTTGGACAACAATAAATGTCCTTGTTTTAAAGAGACAAGGAGCGGTGAGGGAATATCTTTTAATGGACTAACTTTTGTTGGTGAGAGACAAGTTTCGAGCTACACAGAGCTCTTCTTCCAGTCTTAATTTTAAACAGACCCACAGTTTGTTGGTCTTGCTGATAGTCTGGTATTCTTCGCTGGTGGCCCAGGGATGGCACTTTCCTAAAATGGATCTAAGCTCTGGATTCCCCCAGGTCAAACACTCACATTTTAATTTTGAGTTCTTTTTGAACAAGCATTACTCAGCTTTGAATCCCAAACTTCTGCTCTGGTGGGCTTTCTGCAACAGCCTGTGCCTTGCTTTGGGAGGCAGGACCCAATCCTGAGTAAATGGAGGAAGTATGGATCTCTTTGCCACTGCAATGCAGTTACTGAATTGCAGACCTCAGTATGGGGGCACCCGCTTTCTGCTCAGGTGGGTGGAAGGGAAAGCAACTCAGCACCATTGACTGGGAACCACCTTACTGCCAGCTATGCTGTGTGGCTGGAGCTCCTTGCAGGTGGCACCCTGATGTCCTCCATTACAATGTCTGGAGCAGGCAGCTGGCTTTTGGCAACTATTTTATATAGCAAAGAAGCCTCGGTCTTTGGCCCCTGTGCCGAGGCTTTCCTTAGGCATGCTGATTAGGAAGGCCCTTCGTAATTATTTTCCAGAACCGGTGCTCGCCCTCAGAATGATTGCACTTAATGAGATGGTGGAAGAGCTGTCAGCCTCCCCCGCACTGATGCTGCCGCTACAATCAGCTGCCTACACATGTGGAGTAATTACAGAGAGGGATGGAGGAAGCTGGCACCTTCCGCCAACGTAATCCCACTTTCCCCAGGCGCTGATTCATCCATGTGGACCTTATTGTATCAGCACAGCTGCTGCGATGGTTCTGAGACTGAGAGGAGCTTTGCTGCTAGCACAGGCGACATGTGAAACTTGGCACGTGCCTGGTGACCGACTTGTTCAGCAAGGGGAAAGGTGACTGTATTGCCTCTCCAAACAAATAGTTAAACCTACATGCAGAGCATTTGTATTTGGCAAAAGTATGAAAGACCTGGTGACTTTTTCTTCCCCAGAAGAGTAGGCTGTTCTCAGTGATGATGGACATTACTGGGAGCTTCAGTCCAGCTTCCATTTCATGTTACAAACATCTTTTCAAATGGAAGAGTGGTTTTGCAAGGATTTCTGGACTGCTGCACTGAGGAAAGTTTCCTTTAAAAAAAAAAAAAGTCTTGAGCAAACAAAGGCAGAATTCCTAACAGTCAGTTGCTACACATCAGAAGTAATAAATGTCATTGCTACCATAACAGCCACTATTCAGAGTCTGGAGGGAAGGAACGAGAATCTCGCTCAAGTGAATCAGAGGGGAAATGGTGGGTGGTTTTGTGTGTGTGGCAACAGGAGGGAACATACGGGCTGGCGGAGAGGGAAGCATTAGTCCCAGAAGCAATCCTATGCCACCATGTGAATTTCATGCATTGTGCTCCTCTGCTGCTCCTTTGGCTAAAAGAGTTTGCATTGCAGGAAGGACTAGGCACACAGAAAAGCCACTGATTAAGGATGGCTACAGTGCTGGGAATGACTGTTACTCCTGCCCTGTGGTTTTTCAGGGTTTGTTCCTCCTGTAGTTTCATATTGTGCAGTTGCTGTTGAATTTTGACAGGGATTTTTGCTTTTTGCTCAGACAACTGATCACTGAAAATTATCTAAATTAACATGGAAGCTTTAGAAAGGAAGTTGATTGTAACATACATTTTTATAGTGCCTTTCTTCTAAAAGAATCCCAAATCACTTCCCAAACTCTCTGACACCATTGAAATGCAGCCACCTCTGGAGTGGAGCTCAGCTGGCTGTTGCCTTTAGGCTTGTTATACTGAGCTAGCTCGTTGTGCTAGTAGCTCCCTTCCCCACCCCAATTATTTGTAGCTCAAGTGCAGTATGTCATGGATCTTCTCATTTCCCAAATCATTCATACAAAGTAGTTTAGCCAAGTTGAAGCCTTTGGTTTGATAGTGTTTTGTAGCATGAGATCTGCAGCATGTGAGTTTGGTTATATGTAGTGTGGTTTCCCTTCCTGTTGGACCGTGTCAATGGATTCCTTATCTCCAGGCTGACTGCAAGCTCTGGGAATGAAAGCAAAAGCTGCAAAGAAGCTCTAACTGGTCCAAGTGGCAGTTATACTTATCAATGACCATTCAATATCTAAGATAGAAGACAAATCATCTCTACCAGGCGATACCATGGGTCAGCTGAGCACAGCATTCTGGCAATCTGTGCACGACTCTAGTTCCCACGCTTGATTTGCTTCAAGGTCCTGGTCTTAATTTTAGAGTCAGTTGGGGCTCAGCCCATGGCAATCTCTGCCCAGCTCTCCCTCCATGTGGAAGCTGTGACTGTCAGGGACACTCTGAAATGAAACCCTTGGTCTGGCCAGGTATGTGGCTTTTTTGGCATGGGCCTCCTTCTGATGGAACACCCTTCCAGTAGAGATGCTGGTGAACTCCAATCTTACATTTTGCCTGATGCCACACAGTAAGCCCCACAGTACCATCTGAGGAGCAGCCATTTGCATGTGTGTGGAAATGCTCCAAATGAACTGCACATTCACCAGATGAGGGAGTGGTGGAGAATGATTCTGCATATGTACTGTTGCATTATGTTACGCTGTTATTGCCTAGGTGATGTGGGGACAGTCACAGTTGCAATACATAGAGACCAGTGTCTTTCTATGTTGTGTACCTTTGATTCCAGCTTCCTGGGTGGGCGGTTCTTAGAGGCAGAAAGGGAAGGTATGTATTGAGCCTGCTCATAATTGAAATCTGACTTACTAATGAGTCCAGCGTAGCTTCTCGAGCAGAAGCTCAGCCTATTGAAACTATGAAGCACTGTTTAAACACAGGGTGGGACAGACAGAGATGTAGAGTCATCTGGGTTTGGGCATTAAATATTAATGCCGAGATAATGAGATGAGTTTCTGAAGCTGGCATGAGCCATTTAGCAATCAGAGTTCCTTGGAGCAGTTTTTGTGCTTTTTTTAGCATGACCACATCTGAGCAGAGAATGTCTAATGGACACTTCCCCTCCCAGGTATGATTGCCTTGACCTCCCACAACTTCAGCAGCTGCTTGTATAAGCTCTTTGGGGCAGGAACCTTGTCGTCCTCTCTGTCTGTACAGCACCTATAACAACAGAGCCACGGTTTTGGTTGGAGCCTTGGCGTGTTAGTGCTACAATGGTATTAAACAATAGTAGTAGTAGGCGGCAAGCCTTTAGGTGGGTGTTAGCTGACCTGTAATGGAGTTCAGCAGCTGGGAAACAAGGGGCAGGTAGCACTAGTGGCCAAAACAGCTCCCCAAGTTCCCCAGCAATGCCCTTCTGACCCAGTATGGGATCCTCTGTTTTATAACATGGCCCTTAGTCAGGATGAAGAAACAGTGAGCTGAGCCGCAGCCATGTGCTTGCAATGGCTTTTGTAGTAGTGCCTGCCGAGGCCTGGAGCATGTCCATGAGCAGGGAAAATAGATCTAGCATTAAGGACCTCCTCTTCACAGCTGGTGCTCTTCACTTCTTCAGCCCCTTGTAGGCAGGAATTATTGTGGGGTACTCGGGCACAGAGCATAAATGTCTTGTCCAAGACCACGCACTGAGCTACTGCAGAAGCCTACTAGTATTGTTATGTGGTACTGCACAGCACAAAGATGGAGGTGAGACCTTCTGGCCTAATCAAAATGAGGCCTGGCTATAGCTGCTGGAGGGATAATTGATGAAGCATGCATGTTACTGACATGCTCTGCTCATTCTTTGTCCAGAGTAGCATGTGTAATACAAAATGTTCACTTCCTCTACTGATTGACGACACCTGTCTCATTCTGCTGACAGGGTGCACAGCACTGTCTAATCAACTGATGTCAAAGACTCTGCTGTCTTCTAACAGTCTCCCTGTGCCTCCTAGAGGAGAGTGGAACAGGACTTCACATTCAGCTTTGGAGGCAGTTTGAGACTATGATGATACTGTCAGGAGAAATGTGCTGCCTCTTTCCTCTTCAGTTTAATTAATAAAATGGATTTTTTCAAAGGTTTTAAGGGAATTCTGTTTATTTCCTACCCAGTAGAACCCTTGCACAAAAGTTGCCTAAAATACTCCCTCTCCCTACACAGGAGGACTTCAGACTTCTATAATGGGCTGGTCTGAGCACAGCTAAACTTTTGCATCCCTAGCAGTGGATGCATCCCTCTGCTTTCTGGGAGGAATCATAGTACATGTAAAAAGAGAGGAGACTTGTCTCTATCACCTCTGGAGCGTCTTTTCTCCCGCTCTTTAATTCAGTAGAACTGTCGTGGAGACCTCGTGCTTTGCATTAGTTTAATTTTTGGCAGTTGAATAAAGGCAGAACAATCCCAGAGAGCTGAGCAGTATTACCGAGGAATTTAGTGCAGTGGAACAAAACAAAGCCCTTTCAACCTTTAGCTGCCAGTTTTCAGACTCTGCCCAGACAGCATATGGAAGGCAGACAACTTGTGCGTGGTGCTGATGGGGCAGAATTTGAGCAAGAATGTGGTTTCTTTCACTACCAGGGTTTTGCTGAATATTGGCTTTGCTTTACCCTTCTACCAATCTTGACCCAGCAAGGTGCCAGAAAACATAGCTGCAGAAAGACACATCTGTTTACCTTGTCTGTGTGACCCTTGGTCGAGGCACGGAGAGGCACACTCTTCTCTGCAGTGTGAACTTTCAATGGACCTTCTCTGTTTTAAGGAAGGTCTGGTTTGTGGAGGGGTGGTAAAGGCTCTCCAAATCCTTGCTCCTCTCTGCCCACTTGGCCTCATGGTGAGCCTCATCAGTGCTGCTGATGCTACAGCCAGCTGCTCTGTAGCACTGCAACAAGCAGTTTAATAGAAATAATTCCAGGGTTTTGCTGGATCACTCGGTGCAATAGACTAGTATCTGTAGTGCATTTAATATACAGGGCAAACTTGTGTTACCAGAGTCTTTAAGAAAGGGGAAAAAAATGGGCTCTCTCCAGTTTTCTCTGGGCTAGCCTGATACAAAGCTACATTAATGCTAGAAAAAAGCCACAGAGTCCCGTGGCACCTTATAGACTAAGAAATGTATTGGAGTATAAGCTTTTGTGGGTGAATACTCACTTTGTCAGAGGGTATTCACCCACGAAAGCTTATGCTCCAATACATTTGTTAGTCTATAACAGGGGTCGGCAACCTTTCAGATGTGGTGTGCCGAGTCTTCATTTATTCACTGTAATTTAAGGTTTCGCGTGCCAGTAATACATTTTAATGTCTTTAGAAGGTGTCTCTATATGTCTATAATAGTTAACTAAACTGTTGTTGTATGTAAAGTAAATAAGGTTTTTAAAATGTTTAAGAAGCTTTGTTTAAAATTCAGTTAAAATGCAGAGCCCCCCGAACCAGTCGCCAGGATCTGGGCAGTGTGAGTGCCACTAAAAATCAGCTCGCGTGCAGCCTTCGGCACGCGTGCCATAGGTTGCCTACCCCTGGTCTATAAGGTGCCACAGGACTCGTAGTCTGGATCTGTAAAAAACAACAAACACCGCTGCTAACCCTCTGATACTTGACATTAATTCTAGACATTCCCTCCTGCTCTCCCCACCTTGAGAGTCCAAAGGCTTAGAAGTGAAAAGCTCTTTTGCCACCTTTTATTTTGGAGCAGCAGCTATGATTGCATAGTTTCGTTTCTGCATTGTGGCTTGGTTCATTACAAGGGCCGTTACCAGAATGAAAGGAGTTTCTAAAAACATTCACGGCCAGCAAACCTCCTGTTAAGTTGGGCACATTTTAATCAGCCAATGAGTTGTTGGCTTCCTTTTATTCCATTACAGTTGTCCCCTTTTTAGATGGTGCCCCTGTCTCATCATTTGCTGTATTAAAGTGGCTGTCCTTAGTTGTATAACAATGGCTAGAAACATGTTCTTAGTGGCTAAAGGGTGAAGTCTAAGCTTTTTATGTAACAGGCTTCAGATGTGCACATTTAGGGATGAGTCCCATGTTTGATTCCCTTCTTATCCACAAGATGCACTGTGTTTACAAAGAGTATTTACCTCTGTTGCTTGTACCTGTGCAGTAGGTTAATCGCCACACAGGACTTAACCAGTTCCAGAATGAGATTTAGGCTTGTTTCATACAGTGGGCATAGACTTTACACCCAAGAAAATAAAGTAGGTTTGACTTGCAGGTCCCAAGATGCATTGTGCAAGGCAGCCCACTGTGACCAGCCCTCAGTGACACATGGGAAACTGTTAAAATTCTTGCTGTAGCAATAAGAGCTCTGCGTTAGTTCTGATTTGGGATACTGCTTTCTTCAGCCTGTAGATTCCATTAAATTATTTTATGTAAATTTTATGTATTCAAGTTTTTTCCTTAGATAAGATCTATATCCCCTCAGACACTGCTTCAAAACTGATTTTTTTATATTGATTTTTTTTACTGCTGTTAACCTAGCAAACATATTCAAAATCCTTCCCCACAGAAATCCTGCCAATATTTCTTCTGTGTAAACATTGTTCAGCCTGGGATTGCTGGGGCTGAGCATCGAATGGAGAAAAGCTTATAGTATTGAAACAGCTCTGCCTGAAATTATGATGGTTGCTATGTGTTTTGAAGGCTGGAGAAAGGGGACTGGCCCCATTTCTAACTGATCTATGTGGTAGAGTTGTCAAGCTTGTAAATGGTCGTGGAGATACCATAGGTTGGTCAGTGGAGGGAATATGCAGGAACTATAGTAACTTGCAGGCATAATTTTCTACCAAATTTCACATGCATTAAATGTGACCTAAGGAATGAGATGTGAATTCTCTGTCCCTCAGTGGTAATTAACGTCTCCTAGGTAATTGTCTCCTATAATTGTGGAAGATAATCCATGAAACAGCTTGTTGCTGCAGGGTCATTTTGCTCTACCAATGAATGTTCACTAAAAGCTGTAGAAGCATTTGTCTGAAATATTTTGATCCAAATGACAAAGGGTGACCGACATGGTTAATTAGCAGTAAAATTCCTAGTTAGCCCAACATGCTAACATTTTAACATTCACCCTCTATACCCAGGGGGTCTATCTCACCCCTTGGAGTACTGTGCGCATACTGCGCAATGCGAATCTAACCCTGTCTCTCTGTACCTTTTTGCTCAAGTGCCTTCAAAGCCAGGGTGGTGGCAGGGGGAGTTCATGCCGAAGCTTCGCAGCTGGATCTAGCTTAGATGAATGTTGTCTTAGATGTTTGCTCTTTTGGTCTCTCTGGAAAGCTGCCCAGAACGCAATGAGTGTCTAGCTAGGATAGAGGTGGTCTGCTCCCTTGGTCAGCTGACTGGCTTCAGCGCTCACGTCTCACTCTTGCTGGCCTGCTAGGAAAAGTGCTGGAGGAAAGCCATTGGCATTGCTGAGGATTAAAACAAATTCCTGAGCTAACAAACATTGAAGTCTAAAGTATTACCACTAAATAGTGTATTACATTTGAGCACAGGCTGCAGTTTATCCCATGGTGAGATGGCAGCTTATTGAAATTAATAACCTGCTGGTCTAAACTTTTGAGATGGCAAAGACAGAGCAATGCTGATCAACATCCGTGGCTGTGGATGTATCTGCAGAAGCAAATTACTGTAAACAGTCTCTCCTCTCAAAAGAACAGGCACCAGGAACTAAGGATCAAAATGCTTCAGGCAGAAAATGAGCTTTATGGTGTTTGGCCAGCTTCAAATGAGGTGACAGATGTTTAATCAGCTTATTCAATGTAAGGGTTTGTCTGTCTCCTCCCCGCCCCTTCCAGAAATGTGTAACAGTCTGTGTGGTGTGAGGGTGAGTGCCTTGTGACCCCCTCCTTCTCCATGGGGAATGCTCATTCACACTTTAGGGACACACAGATATATTTAGGTATTAAACTGAATTTCATATCCCTGTCCTTGTCGACTGGCCCTCACTTATCCCGGACTGCTTTTTGCTGAAGGTGGGTGGGGGACTCTTTACAAAGACAGGCAAATATTCAGTAGCTACCCCGGGCTTGTGTTAGCTGCTAGGTTGCTCCCCCTGTACAGCCAGAGTTTAGTTCAAGGGTCAGTGAGAGGATGGAGACTTGGTTATCCTTCCCACAGAGCTCAGCTGGAGAACTTGGGTCTAGTTTTTAAGATGCCATAGTTACAAGGAGATTGAATGACTTATTGGAGCGGAGCAGGGTAGGACAAGCCATTCACAGCCTGCTACAAATTTACAAAGATCCATTCTTTGGTGGTGATCTGATCACTGTGTGTAAAGCTAGGAAAAAAGTAAACGCTTTCCCACTGAAGTGAAAATACCCTCCCTATCCAGAAAGTGTATTGGCGTTTCCTGTCCCCTCCCTCCCAACTACAATAGAACTGACAAGAAGCAGCAATATTAGCCATTCCGAGCACAGGTTCTGCCTTGCTGCACATGGCCTGACCCCAGGCTGGAGTGAACTCTGCCTGAAGGATTCATTCATTGTGATTGCCATTTATTCTGTCATCTCCTCTTAAATAACGTTTAATACCCTACTCCAAATCCTCTTCTGTCAAGTGTGAGTGATCTGACACATGCTTCCCTGTTGACCTGTGATGATACCCAAGGCAGTCCCTGAAATGTGTTCCCTTGTGCCGTTTGTTGTCAGCTCTGCAGCTGGTCTGACTTACGGTGGCTCTTGAAGTGAGAGGCTGGTGCAGAACTAGATAATTCTGGATTAGCCAGAATGAGTAATCAGTCTTTAACGTGTTCTTGTATTTTTTTGGTCTCAATTAAATCTTCAGTGCATTAATTTATCTCTTGTCACTTGTTTAAAAGTTCCTATAACAGGGTAGCAAGGTCTAGGACAGAGCTCTTTTGCTGACTCCCCCAGATGCTAGACTATTACACGGTTATAAAGTTATTTCTGCTGACTCGCTATTTCTGACCAGCTGAGTAACTACTGGTCCCCACACAGTAGCATAAGGGGGGTTTAAGCCTCTTTCTGAGGAAGGGGAGGGGGGGAAGGGCTAAGACAGAGGTATGGAGGAGGGGAGTTCAAGCTGTGTGTGTGTGTATTTAAATTACTAAAGGCAAATACCAGGCAAGTGGTAAGTGGTTTTTTGTTTTGGATCAGCCATGGTATGTGCATCCTGCTAGGAAAAGGCTGAGAATGCCACCTAAGTAGCTCCATTGTCCAACTATTCGCTATCAATGGGCAGTGACTGTATCAAAACCAGAAATCTGTATATCAAACCCTAACTCTTCATGACAGACTCGGCTATGGCTAGTGCCAGCCAGAGGAGCTGAAGGAGAAGTTCCTAGGATGTTCCTGAGGGCTGCAGTTATCTCTGGGTTCTTGGACTCATGCTAGGTATCAGTCCTGTGCCAAATGGCAGGCTGCTGGAGCACATCCTGAGGAATAGCTCTGTGGAGGAGTTGCCCTTGATGGAAGAAAATGAAAGGTTCCTTACATCCTCTTAATCTGTTGAGCTGATTCAGCAGTTGCTGGGTAATGACCAATGTAAGCTAAGAGAAGCCTGCCTTTGTCTTAATATCACCCCTCTAGCTGGTATTGCTGTGGTTGCTACATATAAATTCTTCCAAAAGGGAGGGTGTTCTTATCCTATGAAAGAAGCTAATGTGTATGTTCTCTTTAGCTTGCATTTAGACCTAGAAATATTTAAAAATTCTGCTGCACACATTTTGCCAAATTATAATATATGGAGAGCTGAAGCAAACATATGTTCTGAAATATTATAACTAAGCTGAACAATTAGGGGGAAAGCAGTCAGTTTGTTTTGTTTTCTTAGAAGGCTTTTGCAGATACCATCAAAGGAAGATGCATGAGTGGGTGCTTCTCTACATAGCTTCACTAAATGCAATTTGGCATACCTACCACATGGTGTGTTATCCAGGTACAAAAGCATTCTTGGTACCCCATAAATAGAAGTATATTTCTACATTGATGATGCCACCTATGTGTCCTTCTGATACATTCATCTCCTTTCAAGAAAGGGAGGACAATACATGGGTATAAATACAAAAATAGATAATATGAACAGTACTTCTGTTTAGCCAACCAGATCGCTTTCTGTCAACTCTGCTGTTTTATCCATTTGATTTAAGAATGATTCTAGTTTATCCCCAGCTCTTGTGATCATAGATCATCCTATGATCCTATTACACTTTGGACTTCATATTGCCAGCGCTGAAAAAATAAATATCCTTCTAGGAAAATAAAATTGTCATGGTGTCTGGAATATTCATAAAACATTGCATACTTAAAACTGGGCTGTGTATGTGCAGCCAATATTCCCTTGTAAAACATCAGTAAGTTTGGATTGTGTTTGTCTATAGAGGGCTGTGTGGGAGGACTCTCTGCTTCTGGGACTTTGCTGTGCATGGCAGCATGTGTGTATGTGATGAATCAGCCACTCTGTGTGCGTACACAAAACAGACCTGGAGATGCTCAGTCTTGCTGCAAGGAGCCCTTCTGGCTCTTAATTGTCCCTCACTCAACCAGCTTTGCTAATGTCTCCCACTTCTTGTGCTCTTTCCTTCAGACAATCATGGAACAGTTCAATCCCAGCCTCAGGAACTTCATTTCCATGGGGAAGAACTATGAAAAAGCCTTGGCAAGTAAGTGAAGTTGCGCTGCAAATGCATTCAGTGCTGAAACCCTTGGTGCAGTGGTTCCTGTGGTATTCGGGGAAGGGCGGTTCTGGGCAGAGGCAGACAGAAGTACTGGGTGCAGTCGGGCAGCATTGTTCTGGAATTTTGAAATGACACTGGATGCCTTTTCTCCATAGGGCAGGGGAAAATTGCAGAGGGTTTTTTAATTAGGATTCAAATGTCATTATTATGACATGAGGCGCTAAGCCTCTCCCAGGCGTTCGTTGCCTGAAGACGCCTGGTCCCCAAAGCACCTTAAGAATGCTGAACTTGAAAAGGGCTTGAGCAGTAAAGATTTGGCTGTTAGTTGGTGAGAGAACCATATTTACAATCCTTTTTTTTTTTTAAAAGGCCATCTTGCCACTTTAATATTTTTAAAATATTGTTTTAAAAACCCTTATTTAAAATGGAGATTTTAATTTTTGACTCTGATGTTTAAAGGCTGCCATTTCAAGGCTGGGAGTGCACTTAACTAGGTAGTCTAGCTCAGTGGTCTCCAAACTTTTTTTGATCATGCACTCCTATCAGTAAAAGAAATTTTGAGCACGCACCCCTTGCTGCGCTGCAGGGCCGGCTCTACCATTTTTGCTGCCCCATGCGCCCAAAAAAAGGCCACCCAACTGCCGAAGCGGCGCTGCTCCGGCAGCACTCCTGCCACACGCTCTCTGAAGGATCCTCTTGCGCACCCCACTTTGGAGACCACTGGTCTAGCTAACCACTTCTTAAAATAGAATCATAGAAGATTAGGGTTGGAAGAGATCTCGGGAGGTCATCTAGTCCAACCCTCTGCTCAAGGCAGGACCAACACCAACTAAATCATCCTAGCCAGGGCTGTGTCAAACTGGGCCTTAAAAACCTCTAAGGATGGAGATTCCTCCAGCCTCCCTAGGTAACCCATTCCAGTGCTTCACCACCCTCCTAGTGAAAGTCTTTCCTAATATGCAACCTAGACTTCCCCCACTGCAACTTGAGACCATTGCTCCTTGTTCTGTCATCTGCCACCACTGAGAACAGCCGAGCACCATCTTCTTTGGAACCCCCCTTCAGGTAGTTGACAGCTGCTATCAAATCCCCCCTCATTCTTCTCTTCTGCAGACTAAATAACCCCAGTTCCCTCAGATGTGAACTCACTCACTTTGAATATCCGGTCCTTTTGGAGGTAGTTAAAGAAACATAGATTTAAATCACTAAATGGCCTGTTGGCTTTCATAAATTTGCAGATTTTTTTTAAGGCCAGAAGGGGCCACTTTAATCACTTAGTCTGATTTCCTAAATAACACAGGGCACAGAACTTAATGCAGTGCTTCCTGTATCACCCCTTTTGTGGCAGGCTGTCTGGCTATAGATTTCACATTGCTGATCCTACCGGGAGATTGACACATCGGTGTCTGGTAGCTTTCTGACGATGTGTGTTGAGTTGTTAATAACCCATAACAGAAGCGTCAATTGAAGGTTGTCATCTTGCTCCTGAAAGCCACCGGATATCAATCTCCTGATATGATTAGTAACATGAAATTGAGTCCTTGTCTAGCACAGCACAGGAGAACTATAGGACAGCTGCTGTGTGCACCAACTTGATGTGGAAGGTCTGTCGTATGCTAAGTGTGACAATCTGTCCAGAGTGCATAAGGAGGGTGATATTGACATGGTTACTCTACAAGAAACTCGTGCTGCAGCCTGTAAGATGTAGAATTCATGGCTGCCAACTCATGACCACCATGAATGACAAAATTTAGGCTTGCCATGTACATCAGGCATAGTCTTAAAGGTATCTCAGCCCAGAGGAATCCAAGACCATGGGCATCCCTATTACTGTGATAAGAATTGGACATCCGACCACAATGAACATCTATAAACCTCCAAATTTTGAAGCCTGTATTGCCATCTCTTTCCCACCCAGCTTTGTACCTTGGTGTGATTTCAGTAGTCACCACTCACAATGTGTCTATCTGAGAAATGATGCAGCTGGTGAGCAACTTACAGGTTGGGCCTGGTTCATAACTGTACACCTTCCTTTAGACCCCAACAATGAAGAGATCTTTGCTTGGTAGGATGAAATACTGAACACAATCTGGACCGCTGTCTGGTGAAAGACAGTAAGTCTTCCTCTGCAAGCTTCAGAACCAGTGCTGGGAAACTTTCCCAGCAGCCAACACAGCCCGTTATTGTGTGTGGCGGCTTTGGAGGTCTGTTGCTTGAATCAATGCTGAAACCATGCCAAAACATCTGCAAACTGAACTGGGTTGCATACGCTGCAGAAGTTGAAGGGCTGCATTGTGTCAAGCTGATCCCAGAAAACTGAATGTAAGAACGGCCACACTGGGTCAGACCAAAGGTCCATCTAGCCCAGTGTCCTGTCTTCCTACAGTGGCCAATGCCAGGTGCTCCAAAGTGAATGAACAGAGAAGGGAATCAAGTGCTCCATCCCTTGTCACCCATTCCCAGCTTCTGGCAAACAGAAGCTAGGGACACCATCCCCACCCATCCTGGCTAATAGCCATTCATGGACCTGTCCTCCATGAATTCATCTAGTTCTTTTTGAACCCTGTTAGTCTTGGCCTTCACAACATCCTCTGGCAAAGAGTTCCGCAGGTTGACTGTGTGTTGCTTGAAGAAATACTTCCTTTCACTTGTTTTAAACCTGCTGCCTATTAATTTCAATTGGTGACTGAGAGCTTTGTTCACCACCTTATTTAAAGCTTCTGCAAAACCCCTTTCTCATGTTGTGAAATGGTTCATCTTACTCCTCTGGATGATTGTGACACAGTCATATTGTCTCAACTATGGGCCACACAATAAATCCATGTCTGCTTCAATCATTTGCCAGTAGCATCTCAAGCTTACACCAAGTCATTTCTGAAGCTACCCATTGGCTCACCAATCTGGACTTGGCTATTTGAATGTTGCCGATCGCCTGTTGACCCGATTTTTAAATTGGGCAATGGGATAGACTTGCCCTTCCTTAGAGGGATCGTCTCCTCATTTGTGAACACCCTGTTGTTTGTCCCTTTTTCATCTGTCTTTTGATCCATGGAAAATATTTCATTAGGTGTGGTTTTATTTTTGTTTTTTCTTTTTTGGGAACAAGTTCATATTAAAGGAGCTCCATGAAAACATCTTAGAATCATAGTATATCAGGGTTGGAAGGGACTTCAGGTCATTGAGTCCAAACCCTCCCCCCCCCCCGCTCAATGCTGAAACTGCAGTCTCTTTTGCAGACTAAACAATCAAAGTTCCCTCAGCCTCTCCTCAGGAGTCATGTGCTCCAGCCCCCTCATCATTTTTGTTGCCCTCTGCTGGACTCTTTCCAATTTTTCCATCTCTTTCTTGTAGTGTGGGGCCCAAAACTGGACACAGTACTCCAGATGAGGCTTCACCAATGCCGTATAGAGGGGAATCATCATATCCCTCTATCTGCTGGCAATGCTCCTACTTGTACAGCCCTAGAATCTTGTGGTCCAGTTCTCAAGTGAGTCTGTCCTGAGGCATCCTTTTATGGAAAGGGGTGCACAGCAAAGTGAAGTCTCTGAGCTTTACTTTAAAGCTCAGTGTATCTAATTTGTAGTGATAATGTGGAATCTGAGAGCTCCATCTTGATTTCAGTCTTGAGATTCTTTTTTCCCAAAATAATGTTTGGACAGAACTACTGATGCCTATAGCGTACCACCTTCCCATGTCCCTTTGTGTCTGAACCCTTCCGTAACCTCTCCCGTTTGCTTTTTGCTAGTTCTCACTATTAACGTCTAAACAGGTTTTCTAGGTTAACCTAGCAAGTGGAGTCCATCCAGCTCAATCATCTGTAACCTTGAAAATACGCAGTAGTGCTCGTTTTACAAAGCTTCCCGATCTGAGTCCAGCTGGGTGCTATTGGCGGTTTCTTCTCAGAACTGAGCTGATGTGTAGAATTTAATTGCTGCTTACTTTCAGAGAAGTCCCTAAGGATTCAGCTGAGGTTATAAGAATCAGTATATGAAAGCATCTATTGTAGATGGCCCTGGGATCCTTAGAGTTCAGTTCCTATCTCTACCTGCCTGTTTAAGTTCTGCATTCAGTTACAGCCTCCTCTTTTCTTTTTTTAATTAAAAAAAAATAAACAAAAAGCCCCCTGTTATCTGGTGACTCAGACTTCTACAGTATCACATCCTTTGGCTGAGATTTCAGAGACGACTCCTTTGAACAGCCACCCCTAATCCCCACACATGCACTGGCTGTTGATAACCAATGAGACTCATTTAGCATTCTCCACAAACTAAAGAAAAATATAATTGTTCCTGCTCTTCTGGACTCTTGTGGTAATCTCCTGGGGGACTGGTACTTAATGGTGCTCTGTATGCAGCAGTGACCTCCAGCTGCATTAAACCACCTTAACTGAATTGTGGTTCAAGAATTGGGTGGGTGTTTTCTTATTAATTTCATTTTAAGTCTTTCATTCTGTTTGGGCTGCATTTAAAAATCAAATTCCTCCTGAGGAGGAAATGCACAAAACCTTGCAGGGGAAAAAAGCTGTTGGTATTTGAGAATAAAGGTGACTTTATTTATTATATCCCTGAATGACCTGGACAAGAAATGAAGAGTCTCTTATTTAAAATGTTGCTAACTTAATCTGAGTCTGTAGTGTGTGGGTGTTTCTTGGGGCTTTTTTAAAGCCTATGCCTAGAATAAAATTAACATATTACCCTTGATATCTGAAAGCACTCTGGGGAAAACCTGCTTTGAGACCCCGACTCTAGCCTCACCTCCGTATCCAGAATAAACGTTACAGCACAAGGCTTCCTGTAACTTTTTTTTTAAATTGCCTTTCTATTATTTTGTAGTTCTGATCTTAATTTCTTCAGGTGCCCTTCAGAAGGGCTATCTTAATCAGTAACACATGTTGGAAGAAACAGCACATAATTTAATGGTGTTGATCAAAAGCTTTACACCATGTTCTTGTGATTAGAGGAACCCTTTCCCTACTTATCTGATTAAAAGTGATGTGTGTAGTTGGATTGTCAACAAACTAGCTACAAGAATGAACTGTAATAAAAGTCAGTGATAGTCAGTTATTTAGCAGTGATTTTTTTCTGAACAATAAAAGCATTATTATAGGCAACAATAGTCATGCTGAAGCATTTGGGGAAAAGTATCCAGTTCTTACGTGCTACTTTTTTTGTATGACTGACCCCATAATCTTAATGCTGTAGCCCTTTCCCTGCCTCGTCCTGACCCCCTCCCTTCCAATTTGTTACCCCCATTCATTGTCCTCTATCTCCAATTAAATTGCAAGCTCTGTGGACCCAGGGACCTTGTCTGTTTATACTGGACAGCATCTAGCACCTTGTTGGGCATTGTAGAAATTATTCTAAGCCCCAAAGCTAATGAATCATTTTTATTTCCTGATGTTTTCCAGGTGTAACGTATGCTGCAAAAGGCTATTTTGATGCTCTGGTTAAAATGGGGGAGTTGGCCAGTGAAAGCCAAGGATCTAAAGAACTGGGTAAGTCAGGCAGCTTAATCGTATAAATAGAGTCAAAGTGTTTTTAAGTAACAGGACTGAAACCAGATTCAGCTCAAGAGGTATGTTGTCAGATCTAATGTGGAGTTCCCACCCTACCTATCTCCAATGGGTGGCCTCTGGCAGGGATGTCCCTTTGGATTTGAAATACTAGCTTTAACTAAGAGCTAGCAGCCTTGTTGGCCACACAGTAAGTGACCGAGTGCGGTTCCTGGTGTCCTAGCTGGCGATGCTGTACAAACGAATTTCAACTAACATGAGCTCAGTTGGCTTCCTTGTTTTTTAAAGGAGGAGCATGCCATCTGACATTTCCCTTTCATAAGGGGAAAGAAACATCTCAGTTGACTGGTTTTTATTTGATCTTTTTAGAGTGATCATCTAGAATATGGTTGGGCAAACCTGCAACAGATGGACCGTCTAGGTGGAATTTTTGTGATGGTGGAATAAATCCACCTCCAGTCTGTATGAGATTCACTGTGTTTTGTCTGGATACGTGGTGTGTTAGTGTGCATTGCCAGGAAAAGTCATCGCAAGCCTCCAGTTACTTAAAGTTCAAGATCAAAGCATGTTTTTTTCCCATGTTAGGTAAACACACAGGTTAGGTCTGATGACTGTGCTGGGGCAGTGACTTTTGAAAAGTGCAGCTGTTGCTTTCCTGTCCTCGCAGGAGAAGAAGCAGTCTCTGCCTTTCATATAACCAACAGCGGAGTGCAGGCTTCGAGGCAGCAAGCATATTTCAAAGACTTCTTGGCTGCTACTACTTGAGCTCTGTCTGAGTGGGATAAATAGTGGCTAAGTGTCAAATGGATATCTCCCTTACCCCTCTTACCTCTGAAGATGGGAATGGAAATTATTTTCTTAACACATGAATCATTGTGATTGCTTGGCACAAACGCGTGGCTTTTTTTTTTTCCCCAGGTTGCTTGCTGGGGAAAGGGTTCCTGAGCAGCTGCCCATGTCTTTTTATCTGGGTTAGAAGAGGATGTGGTTTGGAAACATTCCAGTTATGAGTGTTTGCAGCCACTGCTAAGGCAAACTCCACTGGCAGGCCTGACTTAGCTGAGTTAATGTGAAGATGTTTGAGTTGTGGACTCTGCTCAGGCTCCTATTGATAACCCATTTTCTACGGGGTTCTATAATGGCTGTAACTATTTCTGTGGATGAAACCGTTGCATAATCTTGGATGCTTTGTTTTTACTGACCATTGACAGCATTTGGGTTTGAAGAGTTTTGGGGAGTGAGTTTGCTTGAACTGTTAGAGCAAAGGTGTCCGACTTTTAAAAAAGCTAAACGGCGCCAGCCAACTAGCTAGTTCCTGCCCCTTTGAAAGGCAGAAGAGAGAGGCTGCAAGGAGAGGACGATGTGAACCTTTACTGTGGTGTCTGAACAGGAGTGCTCGTTTTGGCAGAAATCTCCTACAGCGTTTTAGGGGCCAGACCCAGCTGTATGCTGCCGGAGCTGGATTTGTTAGCTGGATCCTGCTGACTGCAACAGAGCAAATTGCTGGCTCTGGTACATGCTGTCTGCAGTTTTCCTATTTGAATGCACCCCATGACTTGTATTTGCCCAGCAGATTAGAATTACTCCAATGGCATCATCAGTTCTAACCCTTTCAGTGGCTCTTCCTTTCCCTCCCTTCTATTTACTCTTGAGATAAAGCATTCAGGGAACTGCATTTCCACCTTTTTGGTCAGTCTGGCACGTGCCCTGCCTTAACTCCTGAGTTCTCTCTCTCTCATTTCAGCTCCACGTAAATATGTTCCTTTCTCCCAAGCTCCCCTTCATAGATGCACCATGGTCCCTTGCGCAGCGTTCAGTTGCCCTCGGGTATGTCTACACTGCAAAAATAAGAACCCACAGCAGCGAGTCTCAAAGTTTGAGGCAACTGACTCAGGCTCCTGGGGTTAAAAATAGCTGTGTAGCCATTCCTGCTCAGGCTAGACCCTGGGCTCTGAAACCTGGCAAAGAGGGAAGGTCTCAGAGCCCAGGCTCCAGCCTGAGTGGGAACGGTTTGTTTTTAGCCCCAAAGTTAGTTGTCCCTCAGGCTCTGAGAGTTGCTGCTAAGGGCTTTTTGCCATGTAGACGTATCCTTAGACATTTTGCCTTGTCTTCTGGAATGGAAGTAAACTATTCTTTCTACTGATTCCACCTGCTGGTCTTGCTAGCCAGAGTACCGTACTAGGTAACTGCCTTGGTACTCGGTAATATCTCTAAGGAGCAGTTGATTATGGACAAAGGCTTCAGGTGAGGTGACTTTAGGAGGCTTCCAAAATTAGGGGCTATAAGCCCCCTGTCTTCAGTTTGGATCAGTCCTGCTTTCAGTAAATTCCACGCAAAATTCCATAGACCTGACTGCTTTAGTGTACTGTAAATCCTACACTGATTCTGACATTGGACCAGCTACGCACAATACGCTGGCTTAATCTGAAGCTTTTGTGGAGAAGCATTAAATGTCTTATTGACATCTAGTTTATCAGATTAAAACTGCCCACAGTAATCTGCTTCTGTGTAATAAATGAATACTAAAAAGAAATCTGATCTCCCTGATTGTGCATGGAGCACCACCAATAATGAAGTTTATACAAGTATTTCCATTTAGTTTTAGCAAAAATAGTTCAGCCGTATGAGACCATAACTTTCCCATTTATATTAAGCTTTTTGCTTCCCTTTTTTTAATGGCTTCAGTGATTTGAGAGAGAAACTTGAAATCTGGTATGTCTCATTTGGTGATCTGGTGGGAATTCATTGCAGCTTGTGAAGAATATAAAGGTTTAAAGAAGGGCTTCTGAAACGTACATACTGAATAGATACATAATCTGCCAGCATTCCTTTGGTTGAGTGACTTCAATATTTTCAGTGCATTTGAAAAAGTGTATTGCATTTTTAATTCTTGTTGCACAGCTCCTTGGCTCAGGGCTTAAAATTTAAAATGAAAATATTTTAACGAACCTTGCATTTTGCTCTCTAGTCTGAATAAGCAGACCTAAAATAAAAGCTTGTGCTTAAGTTATTCATATTCTATTGGGTGTAGTCTAATATTTACAGCTTTTGCTGCATGGATTTTAAAAAGCATAGTATCCTGGAGACTAAAATTGTGGCTAAAGTCTAGGAGAGCTGATGTGGCCAATGACATAAACTGCTTCCTAGCCTGATTCCTAATCAGAAAATTCTTCATAGGGCATGGGAGAGGAGACCTTTTGAAACTGGCTTTCTAAACAGCATCCCTGATTGAAGGTATTAGTTTTCCTGGGAAGACCTTGAACTTATCAATCCTTTTAACAAGATACAATTCACTTGGTGATAGCATCAAACAAGTGCTGTTTGTTTACTTCGATCTAGGTTACCTCATTCATTACTAGAAGTTTTAACGGGCAGTTAATAAATTACTATCTTGCATTAATGGAGCAAACTTAAGCTGATCCTCCCTTTGTGTCTGGGGAGGATCTATCTTCCTCCTTTACCAGCGTGAAAAGATGTTCCCAGATTTATGCAGTGACTGTCCTGTTCTTTTTAGACTGTCTACACTTGCAATTGAATGACAACTCATGTAGTCATTCACAAGGTTTTGCCTGCGTTGTCAGCAGGAGCACGCAAACCCCGCTCATTGGGGGTGGAAGTACTTTGTTGGCAAAAGTGCCAACAAACAGCGTTCACACTGCCCAACTTTTAGCAACCCGGCCATGTCTCTAAAAGCTGTGTGGTGTAGACATGGCCTTAGCTTGGGCTTTTTTTGTCTCCTAGGCTCAGACTTTGAGGTCAGAAGGGACCATCGTGATCAGCTAGTCTGACCTCCTGCACATTGCAGGCCACAGACTCTCACCCACCCACTCTTGAAATAGAAACTAAGCTGGCTGAGTTACTGAAGTCCTCAAATGATGGTTTAAAGACTTAAGTTACAGAGAATTCACCACTTACACTAGTTTAAATCTGCTAATGACTCATGCCTCATGCTGCAGAAAAAGGCAAACCCCCCTCCCCCCATGGGGTCTCAGCCAATCTGACCCAGGGGAAAATTCCTTTGTGACCCCAAATATGGCGATCAGTTAGACCAGCGGTTCTCAAACAGGGGTATGAGTACCCCTGGGGGTACACACAGGTCTTCCAGGGGGTACATCAACTCATCTAGATATTTGCCTAGCTTTACAACAGTCTACATAAAAAGCACTAGTGAAGCCAGTACAAACTAAAATTTCAGTAACAATGATTTGTTTATACTGCTCAATATACTATACATTGAAATACAAGTACAATGTTTATATTCCAGTTGATTTATTTTATAATTAGATAGTAAAAATGAATCCGTAATTGGTCAGTAATAGTGTGGCTGTGACACCTTTTTTGTATCTTTGTCTGATTTTTTTGTAAGTTTTAAGTGAGGTGAAACTTGGGAGTACACAAGACAAATCAAGTCTGGGAAGGTGGAGAACCAGCTGAGTTAGACCCTGAGCATGTAGGCGAGACCCACCAGGCAGTTGGGTTGGGATATTTTTGTTCTGAAGAAGAATGCCAAGTGTGACACAGCCGAATGCCAAACTCTGCAGTCCTATCTATCATCCAGATAGTTGGTTGCTTAACCTTTCCTCTCCAGAAATTGAAACGTTCTGGCTTTGTTAAATGAGTCTGACCCCTTTATAAAAGTTAATGAGGAATATTATGAGGGTAGAGTCCATGTCTCAGATTTCCAGCCTGGTGTAACTTTTGTAGCATGAATGTATGAGTGTAATGAGCTCTTTCCATTTTGACTGAGCCAGAAGTGGAAAAACTGCCATCACACATTGTATTCCTTTAGTCCTGTGCAACCTTGCAGCCTGTCTTGAGAACCCAGGCTTATTTAATCCTCCTGGTGGTGTTTGTTCACTCCTCGGAGTTGAATCTTGTTGGTGTAATGGATGTTGTTTGTTTGAAATCTTTCAGCAGCCTTTCTAATCCCCCTCAGGCCTCCACCCACCCACATTTAATTCCCTGCTCTCTGGTTCCTAGTCTAAAATCTGATTGTGGAGAATGTATAAAAGACAAGTGTGTAGAAAGGATGATCTCAGGTAGTAACAGATGAAGGAATAAAAATCAAGCATTCTGGCTGTAATAGACTCTCTGGTTTGAGCATTTAAGTAGAAGTGCCTCTCTGGTGTCTGCTCTGATCAGAACTCCACGAGGAAGCCTCAAGTTGCTGACACTGGACTCATGTCTAGACACGCCATCTCGCGGAGCGGGGAGGCTGAAAATCACCTCCTTGCTCTTGATGCTCAGTAACAAACAGCAACTGATTTTGGAACGTTCTGTCTGCGGGCCCCAGAGACGACCTTAAAGGTGCCTTGTACAGGGAAAAATTGTGTTTACCTTTTGTGTGCTTCTCTTCCTGATGCACAAAGAACATGACCAGTACTTCACTGCCTTCTTTCGATCTTTAAAATATCAGGAAAATAAGGGAAGACCAGACTTGAGCTGGAGGTCTATTTGGAGCTTTCTCTGCTCTTGACAGAAAGGGCCAGAGGTGCTGAAGCTGTACTAGGAGCACTTCTCCCTCCTCTCTGGCAGATGTTTGTGTTTAAATAGCTATTAAGCTTTCTGCCGTGATCTCTCCTGGATGTCGTCACCACTTCGTTTGCAGTAGCGGCACAGGGTGCCTCTTGTGTTGTCTGTGTCTTAGAGTGGAAGCTTCTAGAGGCAGGGACATGTGGCGAGAACAGTGATAGTCCATAAATATGGAAAGTGAAGAGACTCCCTTGTGAGGTAGGTACTTGGTGAGAGAGTGCATGAAGTAAGAAATTCCCCACGTGTTTGTTTCCATTGACGCTGCAGATTAGGTGGGGGTACTACCCAGAGAACAGGCAGACTTCTGCTCTGACTTGGTGTCCTGTGAGGCTCTCCAGTGGTTTGTGTGGATCCTTGCTGAATAGCAGGGCAATACCTATTGTGCACAAAGCTGCTCTAGAGTTACTCTGAGCCCTGTTAACGAGTTGTCGAGTGGGAGTTGCATATTCGCTACCTCACTGTACGCTGCCCTGAAAGGAAAACCACTTGTAGTCAGGCGTATTGTCAATGAAGCGTGTCTGTAGCTGCTGGTTGTGCTAGATTCTGAAGCATCATGACTTTTCACCCAAGTGTCTTTTTAGAGGATGGAGGAGAACTTAATTTAGGGTTTCAGAGTGGTAGCCGTGTTAGTCTGTGTCAGCAAAAACAATGAGGAGTCTTTGTGGCACCTTAAAGACTAAGGGCTTGGCTACACTTGCAAATTTGCAGCACTGCAGCAGGGTGTAAAAACACCCTCTCCAGCGCTGCAAATTTCGGCGCTGCAAAGCGCCAGTGTGGTCAAAGCCCCAGCGCTGGGACCGCGCCTCCCAGCGCTGTCCGTTATTCCCCACAGGGAGGTGGAGCACGGACAGCGCTGGGAGAGCTTTCTCCCAGCGCTGGCGCTTTGACTACACTTAGCGCTTCAAAGCACTGCCGCGGCAGCGCTTTGAAGTGCTAAGTGTAGCCACAGCCTCAGACATTTGTTAGTCTCTAAGGTGCCGCAAGGACTCCTCATTGTTTTAATTTAAGGTGTTCAGGGTCTTTCCTAGGTGTGGGATGCTGCAGGTTGAGCAAGTATGCTCAGGTTGGGGTGGGGGTGGGGTGCAGCCCAGCCAGCAGTGGAACTATGGACTGGTTGCCTTGATTCTCCTGGGAACTGAGGGTACAACTACACTGCCAAAAAACAAGAGTGAGCCTCAAAGCCTGGGTCAGTGGACTCGGGCTGTGGGGCTAAAAATAGCAGTGGAGACATTCCCACTCGGGCTGGAGCCTGGGCTCTGAGATCTTCGCCCAAGAGGCAAAGTCTGCTGCTGTTTTTAGCCCCAGAGCGTGACCCGGGCTCTGAGACTTTCTGCAGTGTAGACGTTCCCTCTTCCATGTCACTGAAATGTGACTTTCACACCCTTTCCCTGCTTGTTTCCTTTTAGTGTCCGTTGGCATCTCTTGTTCCCTACACAGAAAAACTAGACCCGCGGCCATGGTGCGGACTCTCCCTTTTAGAGATTCCTTGTGCTGCTTAACTCGGGTTGTGCAATGCCTTGCACAGTGGGTCCGGGTCTGTAACTAAGGCTTCTAGGCACTATGGCAACACCAAGAATAAATAAAGAATAAGATTCCAAGGCATCTCGGAGGAGCTGTGTACTGATTTCAGACGGGGGTTTGACATGGAGCGTTTGGATGAAGTGACTGGTCACTGTAGAGCCTGTTGGGTTTGGGCTTGGAACTGATGTTGTCTTTGGAAAGTGCTTCTGAAGACCTTTTTGTAAAATTTTACTGAAGCATCTAAGTGACTCGGTCACGTAGACACTGGCCAAGGGATCACGCTTTCCAAAGTGCCTAGTGTGTTGCATACTGGGTCATGGTCAAGGCACAGCATATTTCTTTCCCCCCCCCCCCCAAAAAAAAACAAAACAAAACATTTGTCTGGAGTTGCAAGCAGTTGTAGGCAGCTAGTGACTTTCACCTCTGCCCAGTGTGCACTGGCATCATGGCATGGTGAGATTCCAACTAGACTTCACTGGGGAGCAGCGGAGCAAGTTCAGAAACCCCCTGCAGAGCAGTAATGATTCCCTATTCACAGGGCTCCTCTCGGATCAGTCAAGGCTGCTGCTGCAGGAACTTTCCCTGAAAGAAGAAGGAGAATAGGGTGGCTAATCTCTCAAGTGCTGAGATGAAACTACCCTCTGATGGAGAACAATTTCCTTCCAGGATTTGCATCTGATGTACAGTTTGCCTGATGATCTAATTCTAACTGATGGCACCCCCATGTGAAAGCTCCGTTGTGGAGCTGTTTTGTAATGTAAGTGGAGAAGACTAGACTTAAAAACCTTAAACTGCCCTTGTAAGGCAAGATTTAAAATACTTCCTTTAGAAATTGCAGATGGATGCATGATAAATACCTCTATGGCAAGGGTATGTTCTGCTTTGCTTTTATTGCATGCTGAGAAGGATTTCTGTAGTCTGATCTGCAGGAGAAAAGCCTGGTAAGGCTCCATGGCACATCCCTTAAGGAGAATCCCATCCCAGGACCAGAATCCATCCTGCCTGCATTCTAGCATGGACAATCGGATGGGTGTGTGTGCATCCACGCTCATTTAGGAACTGCAATGTGGCCTCTTGGGGCTGGGGAAGTCAGGATATTACTTGTTAAACTGGTTTTGATAGAATTGTTAACGTGAGGCGCTTTCTTCTTTGAGTGTAGAACCAGAGCATGCCCTGCCTCCTGTACGTACTGGTGTCTTTGGCCCAGATTGGAAGCTTGGTAGTACTGTGCTGAATCCTCTGGGGCATTGTATTAATCTCTTAATTGGATTTGCAGTTCTCAGGTAGCAACTTCCTATGGCAGCAGAGAGATAGTTATAAACACTGTGAATGTTAAAGGTCGTTTGTCTGGGTAAGGCAGTTAATCTGGAAACAGATGTACAAGGGACCAGGGACTGCTGCTTACTGGAGCTGGCTAATGGTGTTTGCAATGCTCTGTGAACTGTTGTGTGCTGCTCAGTTGCTTAACACATCAGTTTACATTCTCCTGTGAGAGGGATACAAAGGAAAACCCAAGCTGAATGTCCAGAAATGTTGCCTAATGGCCAGGCCTGTCAGACTGTGAAATAGCCCCCCTAGGGCGAGTCCTGTTAGCTGGTGGAGTAACCTCCCTGTGGAAGTAATGAAAGCCCCATTGCTTGAGTCATTTAACATGGGAGTGGGCAAAGCGCTGAACCAGATAACCCTGAACTGGCAGGAGAACGGACTCTCCGCACCTCTCCCATCTGTGATCCTGTTAAGAGCTAATCAGAGAAAGAAGCTGCCCTGTACACATAGGAAGCCGTGCCCTGGTGTGCCTTCATGCTACAATTTCTCAGATTTAAAGTAACTGCCTTTGGGAATGGTGGGGACGTAGTAGGGAGTCTTTGTTTGAAATGTGGGGCTCATTGAGTGGAGAACGCTCTTCACAGCAGCTCTTTGGCCTCCCTTAAATCTCGATGGAGATACAGCTGTGCCACTAGCCCCTGATGATTCAGAAAGCCGACTTGCTGACTTGGCTTCTCCTCCTGCACCCCCGATGGATGGCTGCTGTGCCTTTCTTCAGCCACTTGGCAAGAGACAAGCTGTGCATGTGTTCCTGGGAACCCCGGTGAGCAAAGAGATGAATCGCTCAGGATAGCACATGGGAGTTTTAGCTGCTTGATTCTTGACTGTGAAGTCCAAATGAAATAGCAGACCTAGTGAGGGTCTATTTTAGAGGGCTATTGATCTCTTCAGTGAGAAGATGAAGAACCCGCTCTGTATAGCAGCACACTCTGAACTACATGCAGTTTTGTTGTATGCATACCCCCTTGCCTGCTCTTCACATTTCACAGGGGTAGTCTGTCTGTTTTTTCCTTCAGGTACAGAATGTAGCCAGCAAGTGTATTCTGTACCAGTCATTTCTGTAGCTTTATTTCACTGTCTGTAAAGTGTCTGTCTGGGATTTTGACTTTCATAGGCTAGGCTTTCTTTAATGCTTTTCTGTACACCATAATGTTGGTCAAAAGACTCGCCGTTAGCATGCCCATTTTGCTGGAAAAGCTGATCATCAACTAGTGACTAAGCTGAGTACTAACATTAATTCAGTACAGTCCACTTAAAACATAACATCAGAACCTGCAGGAAATGGGTTTTCCTCTGTGAAATCAAAGATACCAAAATGCAACAAAAACCTTCTTAAATTAATAACTGCCCCAACAATGGACTTTCTGTTTGGTCTCTGTATTGACTTTCACAGCCTCCAAAGTTTTCCTGTTGAAGTAGGAGCTATTATGCAAATAAATTTCTCCTGTTTTACATAACCAAAATATAGTTTTGTGAGACAGTGGAGTGCTGTTAAATGAACACCTGTTAAAAGAGCACATCATTTAGTGGTCATTTCTAGCCAGTCTCTGTAGCATGGTAGGAACCTCTCATTTTTAGTTACTCCTCCAATAGTAATGTCTTTAAAGAGACATCACCAGCCTGTTAAGTCTCCCAAACTTGCCTACCTTTGAAGGCAGAGGTCTCAGTATCCCTAAATCCCAAAGAGGCAGACTGTCCCTTTAACTGGGAATTGCTACAACCCACAGCCTAACAAATGAGTGACTGTCAATTAGCCGGTTTCTGCAATCCAATTAGTAACCTTGATAAGCCTGACAAACTTCAGATGGGGGCTCATTTTCTTTGTCTCTCCATTTTGGGTGGCGGAAGTGAGGGGGAGTGGGAAGGTTGCACTCTAAAAATTCTTATCACCTTCCAAACATCTGCTGGTGTATGTGAAAACAAAAGACCTTGCAAAAAGGAAAGAAGATTTATTGACCCCCGTAGAAATAATTCTGGAAATGAGACAGGCTGACTAGGGATTTCTTCACATGTGCTCTGTGGGATCCAGAATGTTTTGTTAGAAGTGTGTGCGTCAGAAAGGTGCGTAATGCATATCAGTCACTTTGTGCATAGTTGAATGGCTGGCCTTGTCTCTTGACTGAATTAGCTTTTTCCAGCTATGCTATTTGACCAGATACAGATGAAAAAATAAAATACTCATGCATAAATTGTGTGGTATGTTGAGATGGCCTGAGATTATTGGTGTTTAACAGGAAAGTCAACTTACCTCTCTCTTCCTTTGAGCTCTTATCTACTATTTGATAAGACTCTAATGGAAAGTTTAGAGAAATGTCTGTCTCTTCAGTTTGCTTACCTCTTGCATTTCTCAGCACTTTGCATATAGCTCAGGGGTTCTCAAACTGGGGGTCAGGACCCCTTGGGGGTCACAAAGTTATTACATGGGGGGGTTGCGATCTGCCAGCCTCCACCCCAAACCCCACTTTGCTCCAGCATTTATAAGGGTAACAAATATATTAGTGTTTTTTTAATTTATAAGGAGGGGTCGCACTCAGAGGCTTGCTATGTGAAAGGGGTCACCAGTACAAAAGTGTGAGAACCACTGGTATAGCTAGAGTCCCTGTTTCTGTAACTTTCATACAAGAGAGTTTTTTAAGAGGAAAAATGTGATTGCAAAACCACAAAAATGGTCATGGCAAACCTGGAGCTACTTGTACTTAATGTTTTATCGTAAACTAGCTTTCAAGATATTTTTGTCCCTTCAGATACGGGTGATTTGTTCTCACTTTTTTCCCCTGTGATAAAGCTGTTCATTGCCTTAGAGTAGATGGTCTCCCCCACCTGCCTTCTAGGGGAGACCTGCTCTGCAAGAGGCAGGCCTAGTCGTTCAGGGTTATGGATACTGCTAACAGATTCTGTGTCCTTTATGAAGAAGTCTACAGCTGCTACGATGCTAAACCAGCACATATCAACAATTCTTGTTCCTCTGCCACATTTGGGCATTGGAGGTATTTGTTTCCTCCCCCCTTCATTGGGGTTACTGGTGCTCAAATGCAGAGGGTTCATGTAATTTCTTGCTGGCTGAATCTTTGCCATTGTAATGAGGTCTGTATATTGATGCCCTCCTGTGTCTGTTAATTAGTACTTTACCCTGAATATAGTCACTACCTCTCCCCTGTGTAAGCTTCCTGGGTAATTGGACATTGGAGATTTGCTGATGAATGCCGGGGGGGGGGGGGGAGAATGCATGTGTTTGGAGGGGAGCAGCTACCTAAAAGAAAAGAGCTGACCCTTGATGCAGAATCTCTAACATATAAGTAAAAATGCAGCTTGATAACTGCTTAGTTTCTGTAACTTTTTTTTAAATTAATGAGACTTTTTTGAGTTTGCTTTAAATACAGGGGAAAAGCACTTGACCTATTCTATGGCTTGTCTCTTCTTTAAATAAAGAAACTAGATCCTGTTAAACTTTCTGATAGTTGAAGCACAATAAATGATGGGGCCAGAATTGATCAACTGCAAAGATTTCTTCTGCTTTCCAGCACAGTCCCAGAGGGCTGGTGAGATGCTAATAGAACTCTGGCAAATGCTTGCTTGTTTTTAGCTGCAGGAAATAAATGGAGGCAAACAATTTCAAGAGGAAATGGTGTGTTTGTACCACACTTGTGCCAGGCACTGGGCTGGGTGACCCAAGAGGTTCCCACCCACCCCCTGCCCCAGCTGCGGATGTCTGTAGCTTGATCTTGTTCCCTGTTGCTTTTTAGAATGGATGGGGACAAAGTCAAGTCCTAGAATTGTGTTGCTTGGCTGAAGTTTCAGTATTAAAACTAACATCTCCTTAACCTGGATCCCATCTGTACCATTTGCTGCATTTTCATCAGCTTGAAGCCCAGATGTTAACGTTAAGAAATAAGATTGTAAAAAAATGGTTGTTTTCAACCTTGATTTCACACATCTCGCTGGTGTGGAGCACTTCGTTTCACCAAGTGCCTAATGTATCCTTGAGGATGGGCTGCATGAGAGCTATATGCAATTAGTGATTCACCGGGGGCTATTGCATTCCATAAGAGTCCATGGAGCAGCTGTTCCTAAGCCTCTGCAGAACTGAGCTCCAGCTACCATTTCCTGGTATGTAAAGGGTACAAGTCTGACTTACTGGTGATATATCAGCCCCCTGTGTTACACAGACACATGAAAGAGGGCAGGCTCTCCAGACAGCCACTCCCCCATCGTCCAAAACTTGAAAGAGTGGGAAGAGCTAGTTGTACTTCAGTAGGGCCAGAATTTCACCCTGGAAGTCCAATGGCAAAACTCCTACTGACGTCAATGGGGCCAGGATTTCACCCCGGTCATTAAACTTTCCTCAGTACAGCTCTGTACACAGCATAAGCAATGATTTTTCCCCCAAAGATGTCAAACAGCCTTATTCAACCAATGCCCAAAGTCCCTCCACACAAGCAGTGCTGAAATGAGCTGTTCTTTGGCCCCATTGGGGAAAACAAAAGCACAAAAGTCTCTTCATAGGCTTGTCTTGCTTCTCTAAGCACTAAAATTCTGGCTGCATAAGCTGTCCTACTTCTGAGGCACAGCCATTCATTCTCCTTAGATTTGAATGCCTTTTGCTTGACATCAAAGGATTTAGCTAAAGGCATCTAACCAGCCATTGAGAATCTGATTGATCTTCATCTAGGGTTTCAGGACACACAATCTTGAAAACCATTTGCTTTGCTAGTGTCACCAGTTTTATTTTTAGCTGTTTAAAATGCCTTTTTGTTTTTTACTCCCCTTGGTAGTATTCTAGCCTCCAGAGCTTCTCCCCATCCATGTTAACCATAATGACGGGCTACCTCCTGGACAAATAGGAAAACACGGGCTGTCTTATGGCCATGTCCTCCCAGCACTCCTTTCTGGTTCTGGTTCAGCTTCATCTTTAAGTTTTTACATATTTAAGACAGCTGAATTTCCCTGACTTCCTGCCATGCTGGCGACCTAGAGGAAGGTAAGATTGGCTGCCCATCGGTGGGCCAAGAATCGCATTCCCCTTGGACTACCACAGCTGTGGTTTTCTTTACTCTGGGTGAGGCATGAAATAAAACTGCTGCCAAGTTGCTCATAGACGAGGATTACAAATATCCCCATACAAACCTGTTCCCCCTAGAATCCTGTTTGGTTTGCAGGTGGGTTTCAGTTGATCAAACTGCTGCCCAAATGCTGGGTTTCAGGCTTGTCTTTGGCCATAGGATGATCATCTTAGTGGTGGCTTTAAAAACAAGTATCATTCCTCTCCTGATACCTCTTGCTCTGTCGATGTTCCATTTAAGGTGGCGTTGGGTAATGAAGACCTAGTTTTGAAGTGGTACCCAATTTATTTAATTGCAGTCTTTTTTTCTTTTTAATTAAAGAGTCAACTTTCTTAATCAGTTGCATGTGTCCTGTCTTCTGAACCAAACCAGGAGAGCCCTGGTGTGTAACTGGAACAGAGAAGGGTTGTTTCATCAGCATTGTTAGTGTTCCACTTTGGTCAAGAGGTACCTACTCTGTATAGCATACTTGTAGCTATCTCCCTTCTACTGCATTTAGAATTGCTTTGTGATGCTTCGAAAAAGAGTTTATAATCAAGGCAACACTTTTTTGTGGTGGTTGTTGTTGTTTATCAGTGTATCCTGTCTTTAGTCTTAAGCTCTAGGTCAGCTGCTGTTTTTATCTTTGTGTATTCTACACTACAGAGGACAATTTGTATGTATGGGGTCCTCCAGCGTGGTCTCGGCATTCGTGGGGTACTCAGCATATGCATATTATATGTTCAGGCTTCCCTGCTATCAGCAAGCGCTTGACTTCGCTGCTTTATTTTTTTAATGTGGTTTTGTTGTGGGAATAGGGTGACCCAGATAGCAAGTGTGAAGAATTGGAACACTTTCTCCCCCCACCCCCCATTCCTCTTGGGGTGGTGTAGTTGCATATATGACACAGCCCGTAATATTGGGACATCTGGTCACCCTACCTATGTAGGAAGCCTGGTTAAAGTGGTTCTTGCATGTTCCTCTGAACGTCAAGAGGTTCATGGTCAGTTCAGTACTCTGGTAATGTCAATGCTAAATGAGTCTGGTGGGGGGGAGAATTGTGTCCCTCTTTGGCCTTATCTTCACTGCTAAAGAAGGTGGTGGAGGATTGTTTTGTTTACCACGGGTAACTAATGCCTGTGAGCTATCTTGAGGTGCGAAGACCAGGCCACTTGAGTTTTACTGTGAGGTAAGTTGCCCCAAATCCCCTCCAGAAGTTGCCCTCAGTAACTGCTCCTCAGGGTAAAACCAAAGTGCCTCGTCTGGACTGTTTTTCCTCTGGATAACTCACATGCCTGAGTTACTCTAAGGTTAAAAAACCCCTTCTGTAGCAGTGAAGGCAAGGCCTTTGCTACTTTGACTGAACTGCAGGGTTGGCTCGTCACTTCTTGGCCCTTCCCCGTCTCTCTGGGGTGGCTGACATGCGAACTCTGGGGCAGGATCCAACGCTTAGCCCCAGTGGTAGAGGAGATCAGACTTCTATTGGCAGGAATCTTGCAACTCTAGTGAGTTAATGACAAACTATCTTTAGCCCATTGGCCCTTTGAACATGTTTGGTTGCTTCCCCAGCTCCAGCACGGCTTCTCGCTCCCATCACAAGGCAGGTTGGATCGGTTCATGGATTTTAGAACAAGTGGCAGCCTGGTTTGAGATTCTCTGTCCGACTGGACTTACTCCATGGTCTGCACTTGACCACTTGATTGAAATGCATAATGGGTCTGTGCCTGGGGTGGGGGGAGAGGAAATGGTGGTGAAGACCATCCCCAGGCCTGGAAAACCTCAAGGTGAAACTTCTCTGCACAAAGGGAGGTGCAGCCCTGTGCTTATTGTTCCACCCGCTGTGAGGTTAGCATGCAAACGCTGGCTGATAGCAGCCCCAGAAAGCCATGTGAAACAACCTGTTGAGCGGTTTCTCCTTGGGTGTGGTGGGTTTAGAGCCTAGTAGACTCACAATGGTGCCTATAGTTCTCTGAAAATAGTCATGAGTCAGATGTGGACTGAAATAGCAATTCCGGTTTGCTTTGTGTATCCAATCATTGTTTACATTCTTGGCAACCATGACATTGCCACTAGCTGACTCCGGGCTGGACTTAGAGGTGTGTTCGGAGGATATGACAGAGCCACAGAGTTCAACTCCCACTGCTGCCATGTGGCCCCAGGCAAGTCTTGGCCACTGGCTGCTTTTCCCCCTCAAGTGGGGGGTTGTGTGAGTTAATTAACGTGCATAAGTAATTGTGTAACCCACATGCTTTCCTCACTCCAAGTTCACTGCAAGGTGATGGTTGCGTTGGCGTTTCCATTATGAACAGAAACCCTGGACCTTTGCACATTTGTCACTCCCAGGGTCACTGGAATAACTCGTCCCTTTATGCAAAGCCCTGCACAACAGGGCACACATCTTGACCAGGGCCTTTGGATGCTAGCAGGGTATAAGCCATAAATCCTCCTCCTGAAATTCTCCAAGCTCTCAGCAGAGGAAGATGATGTGCTGTCATATCCTGGATTAGTACGATGTTGAAGATTCTAATCCATGTCAGAGACCATTTTAAATGCTTAAATTTGAATTTCCTTGAGGTTTTATTCATGGATTTTTAACCCCTTCCTTGCTGCCGAGTCCTGTTTATCTTAGCAGCAGCTTTAAGATAAAATGACTTGGGTTGTGGCTTTTATAGACATGTATAGCTCAAGGTGAGCACTCTGAGCACACCAAGACATCCTACAGACCCGGAGAGGCTAGTTGAGGTTTAGAAGTGTGTTCTATCTGCTGTTAGCATCCCTGTGGCCATGCTGGAGGAAGCCTGGATTGGGGAGCTGCTGGAAATGGCTCGCATTCTGGTAGAATAAATCTCTAGCATGTTGCCCAGGTCTGTGGTGCTGCTGCTGTTGGGTAGGGAGAGCTACTCATTTGTGCCACGTGTCCTGACTTTTCGCCAGTGCTCTGGGGGCATTGGTCTGGCAAGGGGCAAAGAGTTTGATGTGGAAAGGAAACTGTAAACCAAGATTTAAAATCTTTGCCAGGAGAAGTCTCTGGGATCGGGTTTAAAGAGTGTGTCTTGAGAGGTCCAGGGGGTGGTGGAGGAGGGGAGTTTACCTCTCCCTCTAGTGCTTGGGATGGGCCCTTTCATCTTTCTGAATTAGACTGCAAACTTCTTGGAGCAGAGACCATTCTCACTGGTTCTTTAAAAGGCTGGTGCTTGACTGAATGGTTGTACACCCTCTTTATGAGAACATCAGCCCTTGCACAATGCAGCAAAAGGCGTGGTGTAAGCCAGACCATCCCAAGTTCCACTCATGAGTGTGACGTGAACTCTTCCTCCTGTGATGTTGGAGATATCACCTAGCCTGCCTGGCTCCCTGTGAAATGGAGGAGGTGGTGTGAGGATTAGTGTTAGCAGAGTGCTTTGAAGATAAAAATACACGTGGAAGAAATCACAGCTGAGTTATAACATTGCATCATTTTTCTTCTCCTTGCTACAGAGCGAACCATGTGCTTCCCACCATTTAACTTTCACCTCTCAACCGGAGAGCAATTTCCTGTAGATTTTGTAGTGTTAACCTTTTGCCCAGACCTTTAGTTTCATGCTTGAAAGGGTTCATTGCAGAGATTTGTGATGGTAACAGCTGACCGTGAGAGCATTAAAGGTTGCTTAGCTTCTTATTGAACTTTTACACTGCTCTGCAAGGTGCCTTGTGGTGAGGCTGTGCAATTCCGTGTGTTCTCTAGGTTCTGATCCTTACACCTACCTGTGGAGGAGAGCATAGGCTGAGATGACTCAGAACCAGGTTCTAGACAAGCTTCCTCTCCCCAAAACAGCAGAGTCCTGTGAAGTTTCAAATGGGGGAATTCAAACTGGGCTTCCTCTCCTGCCCACTCCCCCAATCCAGTTCAGCTGTCCCTGCGGCTTTGCTTAATGCCTCTCGGTGCATCAGCATTGGATGTGTGCTTTGCCACCTTCCAAAGGTGCAGTTTTATAAATAATCCCTACCCTATCAAGCCATAAGTAGATAGGATTGTTACCCACCAACTACTTGATGATGATAACATAAGGGATTGGGTCTCAGTGGTGGTCATTTTTTAATGTTGGGGGAAAATGCTTTGAGAGGAAGGGCAAATAAATTCAGCCCACAAAAGCAAGGCCTCCCTCCCCTCCCCCACCCCAGTTCATGTTGCTGCACACCATGGTACAATATGCAACATGCATGGGTCTCAGCCCCCCCTCAAGCCTAGACCCAGTCCAGTGGCTGGGCAGAGTGGTAGCCGTAATTCCATAATTGCAGCCTGTTGTGGGTTTGTCAGGGGTGTGACTTAAACACTTATGGGGTTCTTAGTCCCTTTTTTAGCATATTTAATTTGGGCACCTGTGTTGCCCGTGAGATGAGATTGTGCCTGCTTTTCCCACCCTGACATTGCTGCTTTGGCATTACTGAGCTGTCTGCGGTTGGTCCTGTACAAGGCAGGGCGTGCTGCTGCCAGTCACTGCACCGGGAGCTCAGAGCTGCTCTGCAGGGAATGATCTCTAGTGAGGATGCTTTGTTTTTGTTACATTCCCTTTAATAGACGCTTGCAGCCTGGCTGCGAGGTGCTGAGCAGAGCAGAATTAACCAATGCTGCGTAAAAGACTCCATCGGCCTGCGAGGTTACTTAGAACATCAGTTGTTGCCATGTGCGATTCCCAGCCCAGTGTATTGGGAGGGGGTTTTAATCCCGAAAGAGCTGTTTGGCAGCCCTGACTGTCAGCAGTGTGTCTTGGGTAGGGCAAGGTAGTGGCCAGGACGAGTTCAGGGGGACGCTGACACTTGCCCTGTAAAATACAAAAGGCTGGAAGTGCAGAGAACTCCTGTCGGAGGAGGAGAGACTCAATTCACCTGCGTTCAGGTCCCCACTGAGCTGCCACTGCCAAGCTGTGGGAGAGCCCAGAGTGGCCGTCCTGGCCTCGGAAGCAGGAAGGGGCTGAAGAAGGGTGAGAGCTGAAAAAGAGTAAAATAGTTCCTAACGGCATCGCTCCTCCGGTTCAAAATGGCTGTGCTTGCTGTAAGAAATGCAAGGCTGAGCTGGGATTAGCGGCTGTAACTATGGCTACTGTTCTTGCACTTGGGGTTTTTTTTCCTCCAAGTTTTTCTTTGACGGTAGCTGTGCCACCTTTGCATCGTGGGGCTTTGAGCAGCCTCTCCAGGCCCATTACGTAGGCTCTTACTTGCTGCCCTGGATGCTGCTGGATTTCTGTGAATTGGTATTTTTGTTCCCATAGGGTATGTTCCTTTGACCAGACCTAATCTGCTTCTAGGACTGAAGAAACTCCCCTCCTCAAATTACATCTGCTCCATATTTTTGTTATAGTAGAGACTGGCTCTCACAGGTGTTCCTTTTATTCTGTCGCTAAGGTGTCCACGGGGGCTGGCATATTGCCTCTTATTCTGAGGGATCTCTGAGTACTTCAAAAAATCCATGCCTCAGCTATAGAAAGGAGGGAGTGGGTTACTCCCCACTGCAATGCATTCTGTGCTGGGGGAGAATGCAGCAGCCATTCTGTCACCCCTACTGTATGCTCCAGTCTTTGAAAGCGAGGAAGAAGTTCCCTGTTGAACTACACTGGGGAGGAAAGGGAGGCGGAATAGAATTATCCAGTCTGGACTTTGGCCAGGACACCAGGGCTAATGACCATACACCTGGAGTAAGTGCCAAGGGGATCCCTTAATGACCACGAGTGGTGGGGATCTCTGTATCATGAAGCTAAACCTTCAACTTCACAGCACCCTCTAGTGCCATGCTGGGGAACAGGTTCAGTGCTGACTCGGGAATAGGATTGTACTAGCGTGCATGTGCTCGTAGTGCTGGTTGTAGCAAGCAGAACTATGATTCCAGTGTGGTGAGACTCTTCCGGTATGGACAGTTCACACTTATGCAGGGTTCCAGGGTCCTCTGCTCATGCTGCTGCTGCTTCCTTTTTTCCCTCCTTTTATTGCGTTGCATAATCAGAAGAGGCAGCATGTAGGTTTCCAAACCTCCTAGCTCAACATCTGCATGTTTGAGACTTAAATGAGCATCTGATGTAAACACGCTCCATGGATGCCCAAGAGCACTGAGCTTATTCTGTAAACTCAAACTGCAAAGCACTTAATCTGATCTCTCATTCCTTCAATCTTGTTGATGCAAATGCCCCCATCCTTCCCAGCTGCATCGGTGTGCATGATGTCGTCTGGAAAGAGCTGAGTGTCTTTAAAACCCTCCTTCTGTTCCTTGTCTTTCTAGGGGATGTTCTCTTCCAGATGGCAGAAGTTCACAGACAGATTCAAAATCAGTTGGAAGAGATGGTAAGTACTGTACAGCTTGCAGACGTGTTCTCTAGAGGAGTCTGGATGCGCCAAACACATAGGGGAACAGCAGGAAGCTTTTGGACCAACAGGTGTCTCAGCAATTTGTTGGCCTTTAGCTGCATTTTAGTGTGGAAATGCAACCACAGTACTGCACAGAGGGGATGCATGAAATAATTGCCAAGCATTTAGCTAGAGTAGAAACCTCACTTAGCAAATTTGGACTGAATAAAAGAATAAATTGTGCAGGGAGGATCAAAAAAACACTAGGATGTCTAGAGAGCACTTGTGCAAGTGGTATTGTCTGGACAAAAGAGCCAGCTATTCAACAAATCTACTTCACGCAGAGCCAGTTAGCATCAAAGTCCTCCAGCGCTGTGACCAGGGAACAAAATGGGCTTCAGTTTCTTATCCACATAGACTGACTTTATCTAAAACTAGGTTGTTATCCTGCTGATGTCCAGCCTCTCCTACTGGGTCTCTCTCCATATGGGCTTCCATCTGTTTCTCTCAGGCCATCAGCCTCTCTTCCTTTATGTAGCCAATTATATACCTGTCTTCCCATATCCAATTGGCTGCCCTAATGTTAATGTGCCTCTTTCTGTGGTGTATCCACTGTCTGTCTATCTTCACGCTCTGTGTTGTTTCATCCACTGCTCTCCATCAGCTCGTTGTTGCCTGCATACACTTTGCAGACAGCCCCTCGTCTCTTCCTCACAAAACTGTCTCTGCATCGCACACTCGTGCTCTTTGTATTTGGATTCAAGGCCAGGTCGGTGTTTGCTAGAATATGTACTTTGTTTTTTGTCTTCAAGCTGAAGTCTTTTCACAATGAGCTACTGACACAACTGGAGCAGAAAGTAGAACTGGATTCCAGGTATCTAAGTGTAAGTAAATCAGAACTTTTTATTTTAATGTATTAAACATGAGCATGTTCCCAGCTCTTCTTTTGACTCTTTGCTGCTGCCTTCTTCACCAGCATTCCAAGCTTGTCCTAGTCAATATGGGGGTGCAAGTATTCCACCTTGACTCTGCTTGTTTGGGATCCCATTACCTTCATGAAATCCTGAATACAGTTGTGGGAGTTAAAGACCAGCCTCTCACCATGTTGCAGATTTTTAGCAAAAAATACTCTGGTGCTCTAAAATCTGTGGGCTCCAACCATCTCAACCCTGTGATGGCCACACTTAACCTTTTCTGTTTAATCTGCGTGAACTGATACTAATTATGAATGACTATTTGCAATGTGGTAGTGTCCAGAATATGCTAGGTGCTTTCCAGTCATCCTGCGCTCCCAGCTGTAAGGAGCATGCAGTCTAACTCTCATTGCTGCTAGTGATAGCTGTTTTTAAAGAGGAGAGTGATCCTTTTTCTTAATTTGGTAGTCCACCGTGAAACCACCAATGTGCTGATATTTCTGCTTCCTGGGTCATTGGGAATCTAGTGTCCCCTCATCTCCCAGAGGAGGATGGCTGCACAGATGCCTTTTAAACAGGCAAATGTTCTAAAACATGCCTCTTGCATCAGGAACGCAGCTGTGGAAGCCTTAGCTACAAGGAGAATGTAAACCGTGCTTATTAGGAGCAGAAAACCTCCGCTAATCTGCTGAGCCATTGTTTCAGCGGTTCAGAGCTTCCCCCTGTTTTATATTCAGGCTGCACTGAAGAAATACCAGACTGAGCAAAGGAGCAAAGGGGACGCGCTAGAGAAGTGCCAGGCAGAGCTGAAAAAACTTCGGAAGAAGAGCCAAGGGAGCAAAAACCCTCAGAAGTACTCGGACAAGGAGCTGCAGGTAGGACTCTTGGCTGGTAGTCTGCTGTCAATACCCTCCGTGGGACTGACTGAAATGGGCCGTAGTGAGTACTCCGTTGGTTGCTAAGTTCCTAGGATCATAGAAATGTGGGGCTGGAAGGGACCTTGAAGTCATCTAGTCCAGTGGCCTGTATACTGAGTACGGTGTACCTAGACCGTACCTGACAGGAGTTTGTCCAACTTGTTCTTAAAGGGATGGGGATTCCACAACCTCCCTTGAAAGCCTATTACGGAGCTTAGCTTTCTTCATGATTAGAAAGTTTTCCCTAACGTTTAACCTAAATCTCCCTTGCTGCAGATTAAGCCCATTCCTACTTGTCCTGCCTTCAGTGGACAAGGACATATATGAAGACTGTAATCAAACATCTTCCCTCCCACCCCCCAGTCATCTTTTTCTTAAGACTAAACATGCCCATTTTTGTAACCTGGCCTCATAGATCCAGTTTTCTAAACCTTTTTTTCACTTCTGTTGCTCTCCTCTGAACTATCTCCAATTTGTCCATCTTTCTTAAAGCATGGTACCCTGAACTGGACACAGTACTGCAGCTGAGGCCTCGCAGTGCTGGTACAGCAGGACAGTTACCTCTCGTGTCTTACAAATGGCCCTCTGGTTAATACACCCCAGAATATTAGCCTTTTTCACAACTCCCTCACATTGGTGACTCCTATTCAATTTGTGATCCACTATAACTCCCAGATCCTTTCTGCAGTACTATCACCTAGCCAGTTGTTCCCCATTTTGTAGTTGTGCATTTGATTTTTTTCTTAAGTGTAGAACTTTGTACTTTATTGAATTTCATCTTGTTAATTTCAGATCAATTCTCTTGTGTTCCTCCCCTCTTGTTAATACTTGTTCTGAATATCTGGTCACAATTAACGCTGAAGCAAATCAGGCATTAAATACTTTAGCCTCCTTGATGTCATCCATGTGTAACTCTTCTTCCTTGCTAGGTAGAGAACCAACAATCCCCTTTGGCTTTCTCTTGCTCCTAACATAGTTGTAGACCCTCTTCATATTGCCTTGTGTGCCTTGCTAGGTGTAACTCCTCTTGTACCTTAGCCTTTCTGGTTTTATCCCTATATGCTTGTGCTGTTCTTTTGTACTCCTCCTCCTTAGCAATTGGTCCATGTTTCCACTTATAGGGGTTCCTTTTTGACTCTTCAGGTCATTTAAAGAGCCCCTGCTGGAACCATATTGGCCTCTTACTATTCTTACCCTAGATAGGCTGTTGTTTTACCGTTCATGCATCACTTCCCAGAGGCAGCCCCAATGTGGAAACCCCTTAGATAATGGCTCCTTGTTTTCCTATCACACATGAGCTGAGCACCCTTAGGAAGAGAAGGAGGGAGCATGGTCCAGAAGATAGAACATGGGACTGGAAACTGGAAGACCTGGCTGTTCAGTTGGCCATTAGATCCTGGGCAAATCACTTCACCTTTCTCTGCTCTTTCTAAACCGGTGAATGATATTCAGTTTTGCAAAGCGCTTTGAGATCTACTGATGAAAAGCATTGAATAAGAGTCAGCAGTCAGGCTCATTGGGCAGACACAAGCCAGTTTCACAGCCAGTGGCAAACAATGGAATCCTTTGGCCAGCATCCCATCCAACCCCTTTTGACTGCTCTAACCTGATGGGATCAGATACCCGTTCTGCAGCAGGGTGAATTGGAAGTAGCCTTTCAATCTGAGATTGAGCAAAACACAAACCCATGACCTTCAGGACTATAGTCAAGCACCTTAACTATTCAGCCAGAGTATTAATTAATTCTGTCTCCTTGAATTGACTGAGATTGACTCTTCCCTTATCAGTGAAAGACCCAAGAAATAAATTTTTCATCCTAGTGAATTTCCATTGTCAGACAATCTCACTCTGGATCTTTCTGCTGAAATATTTTCTGTAGCCTCCTGGCTTTAAATTCCTATCCATTTCTCCCCCTCCACTCCCTTGGTACGACAGCTTGTACATGCTGGAGGCGTTTTTTCATTAGACAGCAAAAAACGTATCTAAATAGTGACTTTTGATTCAAGCGTACTTGAAAACTGCATACCGTTTTCAAATCAGATTTTGATTGCACCCTCCTGAGACTGCTGTATTTGAGTCCCTAGGCGCAGAGACTCTCTTTCCTCTCCCCAAGACACAAACTGCTGTGCACTGCTGTTCTTGAGAGAAGTGTGGTTTTTTTTTTTTTAATAGGCACATTTTAAGAGGCTAAAGCTTCAGGATTTCCAGGCAGAGATAAATGGGGGATATTTCATTTCAATGTATCCCACAAAGAGTTCTGAGAAGGCATTGCTGACACATGCAGAGCATCAGGAATTACTCTCCTGGGTACAGTTGCAGTAAAAGACCTGCAGCATGCCCGTGGCTGGCCCAGGTGAGCTGACTTAAGTTTGGGCTGGAGGAGGGATAGGCTAAACAGTGCAGGGTAGGCACTTGGGCTGGAGTCTGGGTTCTGAGACCCACCTTCCTCACAGGGTTTCAGAGTCGAGGCTCCAGCTCAAGACCAAACGTGTCTGCTGCAATTTTTAGTCCCACAGCCTGAGCCCTGCTAGCCCGAGTCAATCAACCCCGACTCTGAGACTTGGTGCTGTGAGGTTTTTATTGCACCTTCTATTGACAGCAATGGGCATCGAACCTGGATTGTGGCACAAGGCATATTGAGGGGGTGTGGTGTTCAGGGGGTTAATGACTGTATTCATAGCATGAGTTAATCTCTCTTGTGGAAGTCACTGACCTACGATTCAAGCCTCACCTGCAACACATCTGGGAGCAGTGCAAGTTTAAGCAAGCAATTAATACATAGATCTGTAAACACCTTCTGGCTTAAAATGCTCTTTCTGCTTGTCTCTCTCTGTTAATTCTAGCCATGGCTATGGAGTAAATACAGTGTGGATGGCACATTCCTGTTAGCCAAAATTAACCCACAGGCCAGATGACTTGCTAGCTCCTGTCTCTTATGCAAAACTTTCAGCAGCCGTGTTGCCCCTGGGATCAGAGTTAACCAAAGGTTATTTTGAATGAGGTCATACTTCCTAAATGTTCTCTTTTTATCTAAGCTAACTTAAACGTAGGTGACAGTCCTCAGCCTGGGTTTATTGAAGTTCTCTGTACCAAAAAGCAGATGTGAAGTACTTACCAGCTAATTAGAATGAAGGTTATATAAGGGAGACTACGCTTTTTAATTGTACTAAAACTCAGTGAGGGAGTTATTCTGTTAGCAGCATGGAGCAGAAAGATCACTGAAGGGAAAAACTGGAAGTGTTTATCAGCATTCTTATCTCAAGCTTCTGGAAATAAATCTTGTGCTTGTTTAAAATGCTGCATATTGAATTTTTACTAATCTGTCCTGAGGCATCATTTATCCAGTGGCATTTTGATAGTGGGGATGCTGAGAGCCATTTAACAAAACTGTGAACTCTAAATGTTGGAAACCACTTCAAGCCCAGGTGTGCTGCCACACCCCCAGCACCCTGAGTTCTAGCATGTGTTCTTGTATCCTCCTGAGGTTGTTTAAGAAGCTAATTTTAAAAGCCAATCTAAAGTGTTTTGGGACAGTAAAACATTCAGAGAAGTCCTGTTTACTGGCTTATCCTGCTTGAAGACTTGAGCACGTGAACTCTTAATTTAAAGATTTTTTAAATCACTTCTGAATATCTGCTTCCTTGCAACATCTCTTAATTGCCAGCTGAAAGAGAAGGAATGGTAGACCAGTGGACAAGGATCTCTTTAGATGCAGAAAAACACAAGGCACCAAGATTGGCAATTAGCTATCACTTGCTCATGAATGTTGCCCATATGGACAAAACTAAAATCCTGCCAGTGCTCCTTTATCTCCCATGAGTCATCTAAGCACCTAGGGACTGCATTGTCCTTATTTTTTTCAGGGATTCCCCCACCTATACTGTACACCTCCAAGTTAGCTAATGAATTCTCCCCTTCTCCTCCTCCATCTGCACCTCTCAGCCATACAAGAGAGAGGGTCCGTTAACTGAGCCTTTGATGTTCTTGACACAAAGTAGCAGAGTGGGTTAGTTCTATTGGCGTGACTTGTTTTGGGTAAAGGGAAAGAAACCGGATCAATCTTTCAAGCACTTAATCTTTCTACAGTAGGAGTTTAGGAAGAGCTTCTCTTTGGAAAAACCTTACAATGGTTTTTAAGCTTAAAGAGCTGTGAAAATTGCTGGATTGCTGGGTTTTTCTGGTTTAAAATAAAAAGCTGGCATTGCTGAATTTGACCAAGTGGTGCTGATTCATCTGTGCTGTGCTGCTCAGTGTGTGTGTTTGGGGCTTCATGTATTCAAAAGAAAAAAGCAAAAAAAAGCCCTTATGGGGCCCTCTTAAAACTATTTCCCCCTTTTCTTTACGGTGGATTTGAAAGCATGATTTTTGGGCTGCGTTGGCAAAACAGCTAAGCCCCTGTGCTGGCCCAGGATGCCCGACCTGCCATAGGCTCAAGTGGACTCTTGCCATAAACGCTCACTGGGAAACTTGGGATAAGTGTTTAAATCCAGCAAGCCCTGGGAGAAGAACATACAGCACCCTATGGAGAATCGTGTGTGGAGGAATGGGAATATATTGTTCCTAAGATAGCAGAGGTCTGGTGTGAGGATGTGGCTTGGCAATAGGAAGTGGCCTTTGTATGTGGAGTGGAACCGTGTAACACGGCCCTACAGCAGTTTCATGTGGGCTGCATGCCAGGTGTAGTCATCCTGGGTCTGGCCTTATCCCCGCCCATAACACTTCCACTCTTGTTTCTCGTGTTGGCTTAGCGCAAGGGCTTGCCATGCTCAGGACTGGAGCTCCAGCATAGTCTGTTTCGTTTTTTCTTTTCCCTCTTCAGCTGATCTCGATTGACTTCCTGTATCTAAAGAGCAGCTGGTTTGAGGAGGAAACCTCTTGCCTGGGGTACAGAGGATGGAAAAACTTGCCCGCATTGGAAGTGAAGAATCCCAGCTTTTTTGGCAGCTCTGAATTCTCTGCTGAACAGCTGCTGATGTCACACAGACATCCAGTCTTGTTCCACAAATATCTGATCTCTGACAACTCTACTTATTTAAACTAGAGACCCATTTGCTGCTTGGCAGAGGAATTGGCATTTGGCTGCCAAATTCTTAGTTTTTGGGGTGTTTTATACCCTGGCTTAGCACAGTCTGTGTGGTTGTTGTCTTCTAAAACCAACCAACTTGGGGCTTTAAGAGGGATGCACTTCTAGAGACTAAGTTGGAGCCATGCTTCATTGAGCCAGTGTCTGAAAGGATGTGTGTTGCAGATGAATTTGTTTTGTAGTGAGAGAAGTTGCTGTTGGCAAAAATATCCTGGCAGTTACAGAAAAGTCATTCTATTCCATAAAAAAAAAAAACAACCTTGAGGACTCCTAGATTTGTTATCGTATCACCTTAAATGCAAGTGACTGTTAAACAGCCAGGATTCAGAACCTATGCAGTGTTCTGTTTTCATATTTAGAACTGCAGGAAGTGTAATTGCTCTTCTGTGCCGTTCCTTTGTTTGCTGAATTACAGCAGTTTGTCACTGTCCTGAAATAAAACTGAAGCTTAAAATCGGTGCCCCAGGAGGATAGGACTAGTGGCTGCTCTGTGAATAGGCTCAACATGTGTTTGACTTCTTCCCGTTCCGCTCCCTCCACCTCACCCCGACTATCTCAGCCTTCCAAAACCCTCCAGCACATCCTTTCCTGGCCTAACTAGGATGTGTCCAGTACTAGACAAATAAGACTCCTGAAGCTGTTTGGTTTCTGGCCTACCATGTGGCAGAGCAAGGCCACAATGAATCAAAGTTTTGAAAGAGCCATGGCTTAAGAGTCGCCCGCTGTGTCAGATTGGCCAATGGAATTGAGGCCAAACTACTATCGATCATTTCACCTGTGATTCTTCTGGTGAACGCCTGCTTTTATTCTCCCTTTCACAAAGGGAAAGACCAGTGGCTAATCCAGATCAGGCATTCAGACTTCGTTTTGCTGTATATCTTGTATGTGGGAAGTTGTAAGTTGACACAGACAGGCTTGCTAGCAGGACTCCCCTAAAGTGGAAGTGTCAGTGTTCACTTCCAAATGAGCCCAAAGCAGAGTTAGTAAAGCCTCTTCTCTCTGAACAGGCCCGAGCTAATCCTTACCTGAGCTATCACCGGCCTGTCTGAATGTTCCAGCTGAAGTGTGAGCTCTCCTTTCATGCTTGCTTCCTTCACTAGAGTGTTCAGTGGGTGAGGGAGGGACTCTGAAGATTAATGTAGCTAAGTGGCAGAAGCATCATATGATTTTCAATGGAAAAAGCTCTGCTTGCACGTTATGGTGTTGGCGCCTACAAGCAACTCAGTGTGGCTAGTTGTTGACTTGTGTATTGATCTTCTGTCCTGGTTATTATCGCTATTTAATACATTGCATTAGCTGATTGCTCAATATCTGTCTGTTTTGAGGCACAGTCGCTTTGGGTAACAAATCTTAAATCTGAGTCTAGTGCAATTGAGTCTGAAAACACTATCCGTTTCTGTATGCTAGATGATTCTGGGATCATTTTTATTGACTTGCTGAGTATCAGTGCTCCCCAAACTGTGGGAGCACCCCCCAGGAGGACAGAGACATGTTCGGGGGGCATGGCGGTGCAGGGGTCATGCCCCATGGAGGGTGGGGAGGAAGTGCCATCTAGCCCTGCTCTGGCCTCTGCTCGCAGCATCCCAGCCTCAAGCTGCAGATGGATTCCATTACGGGTGGGAAGGACAGAAAAAATTTGAGGACCACCACCCTAAGTTGATCTCCCTCCCCTCCAACGTTGGTTCAGCCAGGTAGGCTTTTGTGTGATTTGCAACATCAGAAAAGCAGGGATCAAAGAATTTATTTTGAAAGCTCCTTTTTTTAGTTGTGCTAAATATTTTGACCTCTTCCCTATAAAGCAACCAACAATCATACCATCCTAATGGGTTTGAAATTGAAGCTTAGACTTAAAGAATACGGGTATCAAAACCTTTGAGGGTCTCAGCAGGTGGGCTGATAACTGGGAGAGAGAAGAATCTGAGGGGGGGGTGTCTTTGAACAAAGAACTTGATAACTGTTTAAATCTCAGCCCTGAAGCTGGGGGTAGGCAGTGTCTGCTGAGAAACTGTAGCCCAGTCCTCAGGACAGTGGGGATACCAGGGATAAGTCCGCCTACTTAAGTCTTGCAGGAAAGGCTAAGTTTAAATTTTACACACACGAGAGATTCTTTCATTATTTTAACCCTCTTCTCTGACTGCTGTGTTCCTATGGAGAAATACTGGTTTTGAACAAGTTATTCAATGTCACTGCATTTACAGCTCCTAGAAGAAACCCAGATGGACCTGCTGAGGAAACAAGGGTGGTGTAACCTGGAGACCCAGTCTAAAAGTGGGGTGAACGGCAGGTTTTCACTCTGAGAGAAGTGCCTGCCTCTTGGAAGGGTGCCCACAGAGAGACTGGCTAAGGGGTCAAAGGTACAGCTCATCCTGGAACTGAGACACTTGGCCTTTCTTAGCGACTTCACCCATTCTCTTTATATTGCGTTAGCAAGAACAGTATAGGAGTACAACGGACTTCCTCCAGCCAGGGGCCTTGCGAATGTTGCAAGGTTTTCATTTGTACTTAGGTTGTTCCGGTCGCTCTGAGTGTGTGTGTGTGTGTGTGTGTGTGTGTGGTGGTGGGGGGGGGGGGGAGACAGGCTAGCAGCAGCCTTATGTAAAGGGTAGATTAGGTTACACCGATACCTGATTAGAGAAGAACTCCTGGCCAGGTATCTAGTGCATTCAGGTACATACGCATACGCTTCTCCTTTCTGAACACTTGAAATGCCATTGGGTCAAATAGCTTGTAGCTTTCATAAAGGTTTTGTAATTGAAGCCTCACTTTGATATTCCCATAAGGAGAAATAATTTTAGTTATAGGTCAGGCAATCCTAACTGATAAGGACTTTGCTGTAATTAGGCCACCAGCTTTTATATAAAGACAAATAAAAAGAATTATGTCAAAGCTCAGAGGAGACGCTGAATAATTGGCATTAAGTGTAAAACACTAAAAATGAATCAGGCTAGATTTCCTGAAGTGCTGAATACAGTCACCAGCGGGAGAGTAAAAAGGTGGCCCAATTAAAATCTCTCTAGTGCAGGTTCCAAGCATTTTGCTCATGGGTTGTTGCTCTGGCCTTCTCTCATTGGCCAGACTCATTTCTCCTCTTCTGGGCCTGTTTAAATTAGGGCTGGGAGATGGTTTAAATTTAATAAATATCAGCCTTTAGCCTCACCTAAAGCTCTCTCCCCACCTCTTGTACTGAAGTTTCCCTGAGTTCTTGCAGCTGCCTCTGCAGTTCCTAGTTATAGCCAGCTCCTGAAGCAGCCGAACACGCCATTGGGTGGAAGCACTGAGCGGAAGCAAAGGGTCCTGGAAACCTCAGGAGAGCCTGGTCTAAAGCTTCCAGCCCAGTTCTCAATGTTCTGGGCCTCAAAGCCCCTGACTCTCAGGCGGTTTCTGGTAGTGAGCCTGTGACTCGATGCTAGAGGAACCATGACCAATCAAGGTATTTGCTGTGCTTGTTTCAAGGTCTCTAATTGGTGAGTTGCTCATAAAAGGTGGGACAGTGAGAGGAGGAACCGGCTCTACTCTCCTTTTTAGTCAGTTACCCAGCTGCTCCAGCCATAGACCACTAGTCTTTCACCACTAAGGTCAGGCCTTAGCAAGCGCAGGTCTTTGAGCTTTGCAGTGTAGTTTAGCAAAGCTGTAAGCCACTGTTATAAACACTTCCAGCACTGAGGGTTTTTAACTTTTTTCCCCCCTCTGAGCTGAGATGCCCCAAATTAGTCTCCTGGAAACTGCCGTTACAGTTCATTTCTGCTCAGGTTTGGGATAACTTTGAAATGTGTCCTTCAGTAGAAAAATGGCTCTGCATGCTGCTAGCTCACACAGACCGATCCTAGATGTTCTGTACTGAGGAGTCGTTTTAAGTGGCTGATGTCAAAATGCCCACATAGTCAGCCAAAGAGAGCAACTGGTTTCTGTTCTCTGCATTTTATTTAATGTCATGTGTGCATGACACTTTACAGAGAAGTAAGAAAACAAGGTTTCTACCCTGAAGAACAGTCCTGTGAGAGGAAATGTAATGAGAGAAGACCCTAGATCATGGAGGAATGAAACAGGAGACCTGACTTTTAGCAATGATCGATTTATTAGCTTTGTGTGTTAGAATTGCCTGTGCACACTTCACATTGGATACGCTTCAGCTAGTGCAATAACCAGCCACGTATCTCTGCTCACTTTGCAGAGTGTTTCATGCAGAGAGAATGTCAGTCGTGTCTTGCCTTGAGGTGGGTCTGTTGGGCCTTTACAGCAGATGAACAGTTTGTTTAAAAGGAGGTTTGTGGACTGAAATGGGGACGTGAGGGGCTGGGAACCTGACTCTGAGCACATTGAGAGAGAACAGAACAAGGGGAAGGACCGCCTCAGGGGGGTGGCGAGGCTGCTGTGGCGGTGTGCTGGCCAGGTGTGAAGGAAGAGGTGGGCAGAGCGCAGACTAGTAAGATTGTGCCTCGGTGGTGGTGGTGAAGCAAGCGTGACAAACCGGAAATGTCACCAGTACCTCTTGTCTCACTGGGCATGGGTTCAGGGCATGGTGCGACCCAAGGAGGCAGTAAGTCAGTGTGCATTACCTCCTGAGTAAAAATAAATGGGCTGTTCCTTGGAGAGGGAAGATGGCTGAGTGATCGGGGCACTGGCCTAGGACTTGGGAGACTGGGAGTCGGTTCCCTGCTCTGCCTGAGATCACCTATTCTGTGAGACCTTGGACAAAGTCCCTTAGCCTCTCTGCCTCTCTTCCCATCTGGACAATGGGAAAACAGCCCTGCCCTGCATCACAGGATAAATACATGAAGATTGTGAAGGGCTTTGAGATCTACTGATGCGAAGCCCCTTCCTCTCAATCTTGTTTTGTTCCTGTTACCTAGCCTCCCAGGATTCAGTGGGTGCTTCATGGTCCCTGCCTGAAAACACTTGCAACCTAAATGCCAGTTGGGGGGTCACCTGGTAAGGGGGGAATTATCACAGAACATGGCTAGCTCAGTGCGGGGGTTCACTCTGGCATCACTTCTAGAGGACAAGTGTGGAAGAGAGGAGTTTGAGGCATTTCAATGAAGCGACGACACAGTGAATCAGAAGTGGGGGGGTTGCACCCAGTGCAGAGGGGGTGGCAGGAAGAAGCAGACGTCTCTGCAGATTAACTTGCATTAGCATAGTAGTTTTTAATGCTGCTTGATTAAAGGCATCTAGGAATAATCCCCAAATACTGTGATATTTGCAGTCTGTCTGTCTCAAATGCACAAATGGGGGGGAACTGTCAGTTAAGTTTAATATTATTGCAGAATTTAGTGAGTAAAATGACTATTCTTAGCAATGGAGACTGAATAGGGAGTCAGTGCTGTGTATCTCGCAACTACTTATCCCAGTCTCCTCCCAAAGAGTTGGGGGCTGACTACGAAGGGAAGTACTGTGCCAAGAGCATTGAGTGGATTTCCTCTTATGGCTGTAAATGTGCTAATGTGGTAGGACAGTGTTTATGAAATGAGGTGTCTGCATAGTCATATGTCCATGTTCAGAACCTCATGGCTTTCTACAGTAGGGGTTCTGAGACTGGGGGTCAGGACCCCTCGGGGTTGAGGTTTTCAGGGGTGGGGGGGAGGTCGCAAGCTGTCTGCCTCCTCCAACCCCATTTTGCCTCCAGCATTTATAATGGTGTTAAATGTACAAAAGTTTTCTTAATTTATAAAGTGGGGGAGGATTGCACTCAGGCTTGCTAGGTGAAAGGGGTCACCAGTACAAAAGTTTGAGAACCACTGGTCTAGAGGGATTGTTTCTTTGCAAAAGAAAATGAAATGTGGTGTGGCTTCCATGGAAACCCACTTGCAGGCATTCTCCAATCCAGGAGGAAGATAGGTTTGTTTACTAGTTAAGAGCATCTTTGGCTCATTTCACAGCCTGAGGTCTGCTAGCTGCTTGTGTGTCTTGGAGAGAGGCATGTTAGTATTTCCAGATCATTCTTAAAAACAAAACATACAAGCCCCCTAATATGTCATATGTTAAAATAATGATGGACTCACCAGCATGCTAGTAGATTTGCAGGAAGTCTGCATGTATAATTGAGTGCCAAAACTTTTCTCTGAAGTCTTCACTTCAGTGGAACTACACATGCGTTTTAGTGGCTTGCAGCCAGCGTGCGGAGAGACTTTCAGGACTGAGTCTCAAATGTAGATGTGTGTGTGTGTGTTACTGACTAGCTGAGTGCTCTCTAGTCTCATTGAAAAGGCAGCAACTCCAGTAAGTAGCCTGTTGCCCCTTGTCACTCAGCTGATGCATTGATTACACTGGAGGGTGGGGATAGGATACAGAGGGACCTAGACAAATTAGAGGATTGGGCCAAAAGGTCCTTGTTGAACCTCATCAGGTTCAAGTGCAGAGTCCTGCACTTGGGACGGAAGAATCCCAGGCACTGCTACAGACTAGGGACCGAATGGCTAGGAAGCAGTTCTGCAGAAAAGGACCTAGGGGTTACAGTGGACGAGAAGCTGGATGTGAGTTGACAGTGTGCCCTTGTTGCCAAGAAGGCTAACGGCATTTTGGGCTGTATAAGTAGGGGCATTGTCAGCAGATCGAGGGACCTGATCATTCCCCTCTATTCAGCATTGGTGAGACCTCGTCTGGAGTACTGTGTCCAGTTTTGGGCCCCCCCCACTACAGAAAGGATGTGGACAAATTGGAGGGAGTCCAGTGGCGGGCAACAAAAATGATTAGGAGGCTGGAGCACATGACTTATGAGGAGAGGCTGAGGGAACTGGGATTGTTTAGTCTGCAGAAGAGAAGAATGAGGAGGGATTTGATAGCTGCTTTCAACTACCTGAAAGGGGGTTCCAAAGAGGATGGATCTAGACTGTTCTCAGTGGTAGCAGATGACAGAACAAGGAGTAATGGTCTCAAGTTGCAGTGGGGGAGGTTTAGGTTGGATATTAAGAAAAACTTTTTCACTAGGAGGATGGTGAAGCACTGGAATGGGTTACCTAGAGAGGTGGTGGAATCTCCTTCCTTAGAGGTTTTTAAGGTCAGGCTTGACAAAGCCCTGGCTGGGATGATTTAGTTGGGGATTGGTCCTGCTTTGAGCAGGGGGTTGGTCTAGATGACCTCCTGAGGTTCCTTCTAACCCTGATATTCTGTGATTTAATTGTGATTCTGAATTGGAAGAACACCCCCTACAGAATCTTCCAGAATACTTTTCTGCAAATCCTGGATTCTCCTTGGTCTTCCATTCAAGTAGAGACCTAACCTAACTCTCCTTTGTGTGAGAGATCCCCAGCTCAAGGCAGTTCAGCTGCAGGTGGCTAAGTGTTGTTCCTGTTACATCCCTGAGAGATCATTTTGTGTCCAATATAACCTAGGAAAAGCAAAACCTTTCCTTCCCCTTTCTCTATAGCTTACAGAAGCCTGGGTTCAGAATAATTGTTACTGAAGGTGACAGATGAAGAGCACAGTAGTTCACATTCATAAATGGTATGGGGCTTGGAGTAGCAAACTTGTTTTAAGTAATGATAGCAAGACATTAAATTTGTCACCCTGCTAAGTGTTCCAATGGAGTGGTTTTTAACAATAGCATCTCATGTTTCCTTTCACCCTCGTTGCAGAGTAGAGTGTAAATCCGTTCGTGGACATAACACGGGGGAGGGGAGCGCACAACAGGGCCCTGACTTGACTTAATTGCCACTTAACATCTCATATGTCACAATCTTGTGCCAGAACTTTCCATCTGCATTGGTGGTGGCAGCTACTGGTAAAGCCTGGCTGGGGTGGCTCTGGAAACAAGTGTAATGTTTGCTCGCACCTTGTTCAGAAAGGGAAGGGCTGAGCTCCGTGGAGGCACTGAATGAATCCGCTAGTTTAGGATCAACTCATGGAAGCTAGAGCTGAAGCCATGTCCTTCCTGGGACTGCTGCAGGGTCGTGATCCCTAAACATTCTGTCTAGTTTTAAATGTACTCAGCACTATGGATTTCATCACTGCAACCTAATAGGTCTCACTCACAGGAAGCATTCCCTGATAATCAGCCTTGCTTTTCCGTTTCTTAATTTTTATCTCATTACTTCTAATTATTCCCCCTTGTGCCACCCTAAATAAATCCTCTGCTTTTGGAGCTCACACTTTTTTCAAAACCTTGTAGGCTGTTTCCATGTTCTCACATCATGGCAGTCCCTTAGCTCTCTGAATACTTCCAATTCCTTCATCTATCTCTCTGATCTCCCCGGTTGGTCTTTAGATTCTGTTTCCAGAAAACTAGTGTTCTAGGCGTGTTCCCACCAGAGCTATAGATTGACTGTTCCCTCCCTACTTGTGATGGGATGCATTTGTGTATGCAGCCCAGCATTGCATTAGCCATTTCTGCTGCCACAGCCCATTGTAAACCCGTCTGTCTAGCAGTCTCCTGCAGTGTTACTGGCTTCCCTCTGCTGAGGAGTGTTGGTGGTTTTCCCTAAGATGTATTAGGGCTTGTCTACACTGGCAATTTACAGTGCTGCAACTTTCTCGCTCGGGTGTGAAAACACCTCCCTGAGCACAGCATGTTTCAGCGCTGTAAAGCACCAGTGTAAACAGTGCCCCAGTGCTGGGAGCGATGCCTCTTGTGGAGGTGGGTTTTTTAGAGCGCTGTCTCCCAGTGCTCTGCTGTGAGTACACAAGCCACGTTAAAGCACTGCTGGTGTAGACTAGCCCTTAGCTTGTGATTTTTTTTCCAAGCCAAATTGTATTGTTTGTCAGGTCCCCTTTAGTCCTCGTGGGCATTTGCAACTCCTCCCAACTTCCATCCCTGGGAGATTTCATTAACGTGGTTCACTCTCTCCTTTCAGTCATTTATCAGAGGGACCCTGATGCGGATTCCTGCAGTACAACTCAATACGTTGCTGATTACTGTTGCCCTTGGTTTTCACTCTTAGCTAGTTTTTCATGGAATTGTTTCTATCCAACACCATTTGAATTAATTTATTCAGTAACAATACATGATTGAATGCTTTAGTGAAATCCAAATATGACATCTGCTATTTTGCCTGCACTGACTCTCTAAATTGATCACTCTCTGCTCGGAATTAGTGTTTTTTCTCAAGGATTTTTTTGATCCTTAACATTCTGGTATTTTTTTATATACCTCTAGCCTTAGTTTGTTGACTTGTGCCAGCATCTGGGATGAATTTATTGGTCTAAAATCTGAAAGTACTTTGCAATCTCCAGTCTTCTTGTGTTAGTGGTGATGGTTGCTTCCATCCTGTGTGGCTGTTTTTTTCCTTCTTCCCCTGTTGCATAATCTCCCCCCAGGATATATTTGTCCTTATTCCTCTTAGTTATGAGCTGTTTACAGGGAGGGGAAAACCTCGTCCGTCAACGCAAAGCACTATATAAGTTAGTTGTTTGTTATAATAAATATTCAGTAAGCTCTACTGAGGGTACGTCTCTTGATTTGCTAAACAGACCTTGCTTATGTTACTGAGCTGTGTTTCTAGCAGAATCTCTTACAGGTGTTGTCTTGTAACAGATTCCAGCAGCCCAAGAGTTAAAGCTGTAGGCTGGAAGAATGGCTGCTGTTCCCGGAATGATTCACGTGGGCAGTGCCTCCTTTTTAGGCAGCCTCCTGTGCTCTCTGCATAGCTGATGGCTTTCACCTTGCTGGCTTGGCTGTGAGTGCCTCCCTCCCCCACCTGGAGAACAATGGAGGCAGTTTGCGGAGCTTTAAGTGGAGAGAGCTCCTTGGCTAATTGGGGATTAGTCACCAATTTCCAGGGATAATTCTGTGTCTTGTGAGGCTGTCCAGTTTTTTGATGTGCGAGGTTTTACTCTTCCTCACTTCCTTTCCCTTCCTCACCCTGGGAGTAAAGCTCAGGGTGACCAGACAGCAAGTATGAAAAATCAGGATGGGGGTTGGGGAATAATAGGCGCCTATATAAGACAAAACCCCAAATATCGTGACTGTCCCTATAAAATCAGGGCATCTGGTCACTCTAGCAAAGCTGCAGCTTCCTTCAACACAAGTTCTGGTCTCCATGACTCCAAGCCTTAAGTGAAAGCTATTTTAAAACAGAATTCCTCTCCCATCTAATATTCTTGGTTCCCTTGGTGCAGGGATGAAGTGCTGACATGGCTAATTAGGTCATCTTTGTTCCTGGTGCATATTTTAGCTGGTGCCTGTACTGGAGTGAGGGGAAAGTTATTTGAAGGCTCTCTCAACCTAGAAACCCAGAAACACTTTCCTGAATTGTCAGTCAGTAGTTTGTGGGGTTTTTAAGAGGTAGCAGGACATCACTCTATTACAGAGGGTTTCTGTGCCCCTTCTCTCCCTAAATTCCTCTCCTGATGCCCAGGCAGCCCCTCCAGGGTTTGTAGCACGGCATCATTCACAATTGAGATTGTGTCTTGGAGGTTGCTGTCTGGGCCCATTCATGGGGAGAACAAATAGCAGTGGGTGTTTGATCTGCTGGTGTGCTCCATGAAACACCACCTGCACTAAGCCAATACAATGGTAAGATGCTTCCTTTTTTCCTCTCCCATCACCCTCCCTTTACCCACCCATGATGCTGACAGCCTTTTCTGATCAGTTGGAGCCTACCTGCTGCATTCTGCAAGCACATTGAGTGCACTTGTTTCATAGTGTGCATAGAGCACTGTTATGTCAGTTTCAGAACGCACAGGCTGGCGTGGAGTAGTGGGGAAGACTGGGAATCGTTTTTGAAGTTGTCGGTTTTTAAAAAAAATGCAGTTTCTGGGTGCAGAACAGGGTTTTTTTTTCTTCCTTTTCACTGCTGTCTGCTTTGTGCCCGTGGAGGAGATCCAGGAGCAAACTAGCCAGAAGAATCTCCTGGTGCAAAAAGCGTGGATTCCCCAAGGGTTTGGTCTTGAGGAGGAGGCATGATCAGAACACAGGACTGAGAGCCAGGATTTCCTAATGCTAATCCCAGCTCTGACATGGGCTTGCTCTGTGGATTTGGGCAAGTCACTTCATCTTGCTGTCTGTTTTTATTTCCCTTGCATTTTTGTTCTGAGAGCTGATACCAAAGTGCTCTGAAGAGAACTGCTGTGAGTTGCTCTGTATTCAGTGAGAGAGGCAGAAAGTGTGTGGGGAGGGGGGTTTGGAAAAATTCCATATTTGGCTCTCTTCCAGGGAATCTTAGTTAGTCCACAAACCTCATTTAATTTGGGCGAGACTGTAAAGGTGGTCATGACATGTCTGAGATGGCCTTGCAGGGAAGGTGGAAATGGAGCGTATTTAGTATTGAACCCTCCCTTCTATATGGAGCATTTATTGCATAAAAATGAGGAGGGGCATGAACCACTTCCGTATGAGGAGAGATTAATATGACAGGGACTTCAGTTTGGAAAAGAGACGACTGAGGGAGGATATGACAGAGGTCTATAAAATCATGATGGGTCTGGAGAAAGTAAATTAGGAAGTGTTGTTTACTCCTTCTCATAACACAAGAACTAGGGGTCACCAAATGAAATTAATAGACAGCAGGTTTAAAACAAAGTTGTTTTTTCACACAACACAGTTAAGCCGTGGAACTCCTTGCCAGAAGATATTGTGAAGGCCAAGAGTATAACAGGGTTCAAAAAAGAACCATCCCAGTTCAGGGAGGATAGGTCCATCAATGGCTATTAGCCAGGATGGGCAGGGATAGTGTCTCTGGCCTCTTCACCAGGAGCTGGGAATGGGTGACAGGGAATGGATCACTTGATTCCCTGTTGTGTTCATTCTCTCTGGGGCACCTGGCATTGACCACTGTCAGAGGACAGGATACTGGGCTAGATGGACCTTTGGTCTGACCCAGTATGGCCGTTCTTATGTCGCCAAAGTTACAAGTATGCAGTGTTATAGCCACGTCAGTCCCAGCATAGTGGAGAGACAAGGTGGGGAAGATATCACTTTGGTTGGGCAGAGAAACGAGCTCTGGGTAAGTTCCAAAGCTGTTCTTCAGGTCTGGGTGTTCACTGGCCACTTCACCTCGACTGGTCCCTTGCAATGTGTTAACTACGTGTGCTAACCAATCTGTCCCCTCTTGGATTTAGCTGGGACGCCCTGATGGCTTGTGTACACTTAATGCTTCAGTGGCGCAGCTGCCCTGTTACCTGTATTGATGGGATTGGTTCTCTCGTTGGCATAAGTATCCACCTCCCCGAGCTAGATGGATGGGGGAATTGTCCCATCGCCCTAGCACTGTCTACACCGGGGATTAGGTCGGTTTAACTGTTACTCAGGGGTGTGGATGTTCCTAGTGTAGACCAGGCCTGAGTACCTTTCCCAGGCCTGAAGAAAAGCTCTGTGCAAAGCTCAAAAGCTGCTCTCTCACCAGCAGCAGGCCCCAGAAAGGATATTACTTCCCCCACTTTGTCTCTCTAAAGCTACGAGTGCTCTTCAGAGGGGGAGGAGTGTTTCTCTTGGATGTGATTTGAAAGATACAAGGCTGGGGATGCGTAGACATGCAATGCTTTGTAGGGCTGATGCTCTGTCACTCGAGGTGTACGGAAGCATTCTGAAGGACAAAGGAATCCTGAAACAGGGCATTGGCACAAACAGTCTGAGAAGCGAATAGCGGGTTCATAAATGTGTCTGTAGCTCTGAGGAGAAGGCTCAGGGAATTGAAGGAATTCAGAACCTCTTCAGTCTAGCTTGTTTGAATTCAGCCTGAATTGACAGATGGTCACACTGCTCGGGGTCCTGTGGAAAGAGAATTTGTGGCCTGAGCCCAGCTAGTAACTGACTTTGAGGCATCTCAGAATCCTCCATAACAATTCTTACTAAGAGGCACCCACATTGGGCTCGCTGGGGATGGAATCCATCCGTGGGCATGGCTTATGCAACTCTTCTCGGGTCCCCGAGGTCATCCCGCTTGTTTTGATCAGGAAGTTTCAGTTGCCCTTGCTGAGCTGATGGATGTTTTGGGCAGGTGGAGAACTTGGTTGCTAATGTCTTGGTGGCTTCTTCCCCCAGCACAAAACTCACCCAGTTAAAGAGGAACAGGTGACGGCAAGTCTGAGCTACACGTGGTGCTGGGCCAGGGTGGGCATGACTGATTTTTGTGTCACTTGCGAGCAGTTCACATGCAGAAGCTATGTACCAGAGGGTTAAGTAGCAAAAGCAAAATGGAACGATTGCAGAATAGTCTGACAATTTGCTGAAGGTTTGTGTGTGTGTGTTCGATGCAAATAGAGGGGTGAGTATTGGCATCTGCCTTTCCATAGGGCATCCTGCACAAGGCCTACTGACTCGGCTGCCCCACTGCTGAACTTCTGAGGTACTGGGCAGTATAGAGGTCAGTGAACTCTTGCTACTAGTCTGACCGGTGACAGATCGGCTAGCCAGGCAGCACGTGTTACGGGAGCTGTTCAGGACAGATTATGGAGGGTCTGCACTTGGACATTGCTGGAGAAAGAGGTGGCCAGAAATGATTCTGTGTTCACAGGTTTCATTTAGTTTTTCAATGCATTTTCTAGATACGGCCCCAGAGAAAGGGGGTGCCACATTCCTGCCTCTGGGGCTGTGGCATGGGTGAGTGCACGAGGGATTTGGGGAGGGGCAGGTGAGGCATACGGTGAAATGAACAGTTCTGGTCTTGCTCACCAGCCTCTCCCCTGGTCTCTCTTCTGTAGCATCTTGTGTTGATTATTCTGGGGAGTGGGGGTGAGAACAATACTGCCCAGGGTTTGCCTGGAAGGAGAGTGCTCTTGGATGCTGTTGCAAATGGAAGTGTCATGATTCCTATCAGCATAAAACCAGCAGGGTTTAAGCAGCAGAGGCACTGTGTACAGTCTGAGCATTAGCTCTACCCAGGTGTGGGTGTTTGAGAGGGCAGCTGCAAGGCAGTTCGGCTCTGCCCTCCCCCCAGCCACCCACACGACATTCGAAGCCCACGTTCTGAGTCAGTAGCTTTATGTGGGGGAGTTTGGATGAGTAAAGGATGGTTGGGAGGGATGCGTGCGCGCACACACGTGGATGTTCACACAAACACCCCACATGTGTGTGCATATAAAAGTTCTGTGCTTGCAGGCAAATTTTAAATCAAATACAACTTTTACAATTTTGTGTGGAGTATTTCAATAATGTTCTTTCTAGTGGGAGGAGTGAAGAGACATACAGGCAGATGCTGCATTTATTTCTTGGAGCAAATATCAATGCACAGGATTCGTACCCAAAAGAACTTCTGTTTTGTTATGGGTTTACAGGTGACATTTTTCAAACGTCCATTGAGGCGCAGGTAATTGCACACCCAGCACTGCGCGGAGATTAACCACATGCCCCTTCTAATAACCTGTTCGCTTGTCGTCTTTCCTTAGTACATTGATGCTATTGGCAACAAACAAGGTGAGCTAGAAAACCACGTCTCTGATGGCTATAAGACAGCGCTCACAGAGGAGAGGAGACGGTTCTGCTTCCTGGTAGAGAAGCAGTGTGCTGTGGCTAAGAACACCATCTCCTACCATGCCAAGGTGAGCAACCACCATGTTAATCAGCCTGTGAAGCAGCCTCCGGATAGGAGACCCTCTAAAGAGGTCCAAGTGCTCCCATCAGTATGGGCAGTGATCACACAAGGGCAGTCAGTCGTTTTGGTTGGGTGCTCTGTGATGGCTGCCCTTTGACTGGTGCTGGGTTGGAACCAGGGACCTTCAAACAGACTGGGTGAATCTCTACAGCTTGTGCTAATGAGCCAGACCAGTCCCCTGTGGCTCAGGCAGACAGGACAGGAATGCACACTGATCAGGGCACTGCACACGTCTGTCTGTCTCCCCGGGCTGCGTAAGCCGCAACCTCCGCTCTGTGAGGTGGTGGTGTGTTTAGTTTTCAGCCACTCCTTGCAGATTGTGCCCTGGGAGGCGGATGTTTTGTCCAAAGATCTATGGGATGGCAGGGCATATGCCATTTATCTGCAGGGTCCTGTGGGTGCTGCTTTGCTGGGCCACTGAAGGAGGCTCCCACTTCTTCTCTCTCCTGGAGAGACTGGCAAAGACCAGCTCTCACCCAGCCAGAGGAAGCTGATTGAGTCGCTGTCCAGAAGGACAGTGACTGGCGAGGGCATGGCAGCAGCACACCACGGCCCAGCTTTCCTTTAAAGGTGCCAGCCCCATCTCCAGTGCCTCTGCCTAGCGCAGCCCAACTGAGGAAGAACACACCTCTCCGGTACACTCATGTCATCCTTGAGCTGTCATTAGTCACTGCGAGATGGAGTACACAGGCTTAGAGGGGGGTCAAATCCCTGTTTGATCAGCTAATGAGTCACAAAACCAGATCAAAACCTGGTGCAGTGACCTTCCTCCTGAAGGGAGGTAAGAAAATTCCTGCTTCTTGTTTTGTTTGTCACGGAGGAGCAGCGAGTGGCAGGGAACATGGTGAGCTGGCTCCCTTTGAGCCATTGTGATTGCTACCTTACAGCTCATCGTTAACAAAGGAGAGGATTCAGTAGGAAGGCGGCTGTTCCACCGCTGCCTACCTCTCTTAGGAACTGTTCTGCAGGGGGAGGACAGCCCAGAGCACTCACCTGTCAGCTGGGACTGTGGAGCAGAGTCCTCTTGTGGTGCTGTGTTCACTAACTCAGGTTGATACTGCGTGTGGTGAGCATGCTGCTCCCTTAACACAACAGCCTGCATGCGCTCACACTTCCAGTTATTCCTGTTTTTTTTCCTACATCTCACTTATCTCCATCTGTCAAGAGTGAGCTTTGAATAAGGGAGTAACAGAGTCCCAGTGAGTCATCGCTGTCCTTGCAGTAGAATATATGCTGAGTCAAAACCCGACGTATGTTACTCCCCCCCGCCACATCCCATTGTAACTCTTCTGTTCAAAGATGGAGGTTCTAGAGTTCTCGCCAAGAGTCATAAGTGACCTAGAACATTGCTGCAGCCTCACATATTAAACGGCCCTTTTGGAACCCAGGCTTCATTGCGGTTTTGCACTGTGGCTTATCGCAGTAAAATACATGGATGACATTGTCAGAGGGAATTTTGCACATGGCTCATCCACACCGTGGTGTGGATGGGTGTGTAAAGTGTAGGCCAATTTCCGAGGCTGGCGAAGTTACCAAACAGCCATTTCCACCGAAGGTGGCGCTGCTTCTCCCCTGAGGTGCTATGGCCTGTGTCAGCCGGAAGTCTGCACGTGAAGTGAATGGGCTGTGATGTATGCAGTGGAAATGAGACACGGCTTCAATCAATCAGGGCTTTTCCTAGAGCCAATGGAGATGGTTTAGGGCAGTGGTCCCCAACCTTTTCGTCTGGCCGGCGCCAGACAAAAGACTGTGGCAGTGGTGGAGCATCCGCCGGAATGCCGCTGAATTTCTGTAGCATTTCGGCAGCGACGCCTCTCAATGACATAACTTGTCAGCGCCAAGCAGCGTCATTGAGAGGAGTCACCACCGAAATGCTGCAGAAATTCAGCGGATGCTCCGCTGCCGGCCAGGACGTGGGCGCATTTAGATGCCCCCACGGGTGCCACGTTGGCAACCCCTGGTTTAGGGACTGACTTAAATTTGCCCAAAGATGATAGTAAAGCTAGAGGCAAACAGGTACAGGTTCATCCTGCAATAATGCTGCTTTATCAGTTAATGCAGAATGAATTAATTTGCCTTCTGGGAGTGGCAGCTTGTCTGCTTTGGCTTCAAAATCCGCTACAGCTCATTTGTAGTGGTGGTATATTGTTCTCTGGTGTGTGTCCATATTCCAGAAGCCGCTAGGTGGGTGTGCAGTTGAGCTGCATGGAAGGTGGCACCTGCTCCTTCTGCGTTTGGATGTGGGAGCAATTCCTATAGCACTGTCTGGGTTTTTCCCCTGCGGGAAACTAAACTACGAATTCCCCTGGTTGGACAGATGCTACAGGTGTTAATTTGGGCTAGAAAACCCAGAAACAGAGTTCAGCCCTAGACCTTTGGGCTGGAGCATTGCCGTGGCCTCTGGACACGGGGGGGGCCCTATACCATCTCGCCCCAATGCCTAATCGCAGCCAGCTGAGGCAGGCTGAAGTCTGAGCTTCAGCTTGAAAAATCCTCCAGATTGGAAACTGCAGAGGTTGGGCAGCCCTGTCAGACTAAATGACTCCCCTGCTTGTGCTGCCATCCGGTTCCCAGAGTTCATTGCATTTCTCCCCGCACTGCGTGCAGCAGATGGCAAACGCTAACGCTGCGTCTGCATCTGTTTTAATATGCCACGGCTGTGGTCAGTGCTGTTCTGTCGGATGCTTCTGACTATCCCTGGGATTCCACCTCTGCAGTTATTAGCTTTTTATTGGTGAGGTGTGCAAGTCTTCTGGCATGGACATGATGTGCTGCAGGGACTCTCCCCTCTGCCTGCAGTCTGTCTCAGAATAACAATCCTTCATTAGCCAGCCATGGGAATACAGCTGCTTAGCAATTTCCAGATTTAGTGGCGGGATACTTCTGAGGATTGAATAGTACAATACTGCCTCCAGCCACCCCGTTCCACAACATGCCCCAAACCTGTCTGCTCTGGCTGGCCGGGGGGGGATGGCACAGCCTTGTCACATCACAAAGCAGCAGGCTTGTACAGCCAAATATCAGACCAGCAACTTTGGACTTTCCGCTTGCTCACCCAGCGCGAGAAGCAGTGTCCCCCTTGCTTTGTGCTCCAAAAGAATAGCAATGGATGCCAAGCGATGAATGCAGTGCTAACACAATTTGTGCTACCCAATCACATGCCACACGTGTTCTCCCCCAGCAAAGCTGGCTAGGAGCTGTTGCCGGATAGTGAACGGGTGTGGCTTCCAGTGCACGCTTCTCGACTGAGCCTTTGATTGGAATATATTTCTTGGTGTACAGGAGAGTTCAGATAAACTGAATAGCCCAGCTCTCCCTCCCTTTCTGTTCTGGCTCGTCCATTCTTCAAGCTGCCACGCACGCAGAATGTTTCAAAGTAAGCTAGGGAAATGAAATACCCTTCAATTTTTCATGAGACCGTACTGGCTCGTCTGCCATTCTACACCCAATATTTATTGTAAGATGCCGTGGTTTGTCCTGCTTATTACACACCCGGGTAGATAAATCTCACTTACAGCTCTAATTAGATGAGTAGAGAGGAAATCTGGGCCAGCGGCATTGTGTTCCAAGCCGGCTCCGGAGGCATGATAGCCATGGTCTGCTTTCTATGCCTCCTGGAATCCAGTCTGAGGAACGGATGTTTGGGGGGCCTGGTTTGAGATGGGAGCTTTTCCGTGATCGTTCTTTGCCCCTCATCCTGAGAAGTGAGTGGATTTGTCTGCGGATCTCTTGTTCTCACTCTTCCCCCTCTGATTCTAGGGGAAAGAGATCTTGACACAGAAGCTCCCGATCTGGCAGCAGTCTTGCTCGGACCCCAACAAGATCCCAGACCGGGCTATCCAGCTGATGCAGCAGATGGCCGCCAGCAGCAATGGCACGATCATCCCCAGCTCCCTGTCTACATCCAAATCGAACCTAATCATCTCGGACCCTATCCCCGGGGCCAAACCGCTCCCTGTCCCACCAGAGCTGGCGCCCTTTGTAGGGGTAAGTATGCCAGGCATCAGAGGTGCTGCCCTTGCTGAGTAAAGTTATGGGTGCAGTGAGCCTAGCATGGTCTCGCTACCCTCTGCCAGATAGGCAAGTCCCCTGCCAATAAGCTTTAGATCGCATTTGGGGAATCCCCTAGTGCACACTTGTGAAGGAGGCTGGCGTGGGCCAGTGTGAAATGGTCCATCCTGCTTTATCATGTCCTTGAGGTTTGTGTGACATGTGGTGCCTCCCCGTGAAGGCAGCCAGGATTTGCAAAGCCCCAGGGGGAGACAGGGACCACAGTTTGAGCCTTTGCTTTGCAGGAAGAGTTGGGGAGGGGACCTCATAGGCTGCATGAGCCAGTGAAAACTGCTTAGCAATGTAGATGAAAGGATGTTCCTCTTGATGTGGTCAGACTGTGGGACTTGCTGCCAGAGAGGATTGAACTGAAATCCTCTGGGTGGGCTTAGAAATGGGCTGTCTGAATGCTGCCATGTCTCACTTCACCTCTTGTCAAGAAGGGTATTTGTATCTCAGCCTGCTTGTCGCGCACTGATCACGGCAGGAGTCTGGTCCCTCACGCCACCCTAGACGGCTTTACAACTCCTCCTGAAGTATTAAGATCAGGCCATGACTGGAGGCAGGATGTCAGACACAATAGAACGGGGCCTGATCCTGTATGGCAAACTAAATTCTCCTAAAGTGTGTGGGTCCTTTTATGGAAATGTGGTATCTACATGACTCGACATCCCTGATGCTGAAATCTCCCATTGTCCTTTCTTCCTTCAGCGCATGTCAGCACAAGAGACCATTCCCGTGATGAATGGTGTCTCAGGCCCGGAGGTCGAAGACTACAGCCGCTGGTCTGAGATGAAGCCAGCCCAGCCAAAATCCCTATCTCCTCCCCAGCATCAGAAGCAACTGAGTGACTCGTACTCCAACACACTTCCTGTGCGCAAGAGCGTCGCACCGAAAAGCAGTTACGCAACCAGTAAGGATTTAGCCTCTGTCAGATCACAGAGCAGCGACGTAGCCGCTTCTCCCAGGGGTTATAGGTCAGCTGCTGACCGGAGCTAGGAGTAGCAGCAGTTAAGGGTCTTTGCACCTTAATGCAGTGGGAGGAGGCAAGGTGGGCTCGGGTGGCACAGAAGCCTAAGTGGGGACAATGGCATCCTCAGTTAGTGACTGAAGTGTCACGCGGTGAGTGTCACTGCCTGGCTGACTGACTTAGTAACGATGCAATGTTCACGATGTAATTCATGGCCTCGCCCAACAACCACGTGAGGTTGTTTCTCCATTTTCACGCGTCTTTGGGCACAGGGTTAGAAAATACAGGGGGCAGATTTGGGCTGCGGTTTCCCTTGGAAGGAAAAACTTTCAGCCCTATGACAAGGTTCCTGATAAGCAAATCTGAAGGAATCTGGGAGGAGGGACTGTAAACTCTGCAAGGCTGCAGCCATCTCTTTAGGGTGTTTGTACAACATCAGCGCCATGGGGCCCTCACCTTGATTGGGCCGCTAGGCACCACATCATGATGATGATGCTCTTTGCGTGATGGGATAGGGTCACTGGATTAGGCCAAAGATAGTGGGACCGTCCCTGCTGAGTCTTGATTCCTCTTATGCCTGCAGTCGTCATGTGCAGGTGTGTATCTCAATGCATAGAGACACAGCCTCTCACCTGCCTCGGTTCACTTATCCGCCTCCCCGCGGGCATCTTTCCAGGAGGGTCGTGCAACTCTCCTCTGGGTTTCTCCCTTCGCTAATGTTAACCTCTCCGAACAAAGTGTCTGGAATAATGAATGGAACCTGGGTGTAAACCATTACAAATAGGTCTGTTTGCATAATATTCCAAGTAATACCTTAGCACAGAAATGCATCCGTTGCATCAAAGGTGTGAAGTGAGGAGCATCAAATGGGGGGTAGCCGTTAAGTTAATGTTCTGACCGTTTGCCTAAAACACTCTCCCCAATGGAGAGCAAAGAGGAACTGCACCAGTCAGACTGGGTCGACTGAGTACATTCACCTAAGGTCTCTTTTTTTTTTTTTAAGTGGTCGGTTATAGAATAGCCAAGAATTGTCAGGGGGGAGGAGGTCTGAGCTGTACTGGCTAAAAGGGGGCTCGTTTTCCTATACTGCAGTGCTGACTGAGCCTTGGGTAGATTAATGACTCTAAATGCCACAGTAGAAAACTGCCTAGGATGTGTTCAGCCACATGGTCTGAGATCTTGGGGTTTTCTTTGTGTCTCACCAGCTGAAAACAAGACCTTGCCACGCTCCAGTTCCATGGCTGCCGGGCTTGAGAGGAACGGCAGGACTAGAGTACAGGCCATTTTCTCTCATGCTGCTGGTGATAACACCACCCTCCTGAGCTTCAAGGAAGGAGACCTCATCATGCTCCTGGTGCCGGAGGCCCGAGATGGATGGCACTACGGGGAGAGTGAGAAAACAAAAATGTGAGTGTCTGAACTCCCTAGAACTACAGCTGCCCTCGGCACCTAGCTCTTAACATTGGAGTAGCTGGCGCGCCAGACTTGCTTAGCTGCCAGCCAGTACTTCCTGGCATCCCATCGTGCCACTCGGTTACTATGGGAGCTTCAAAATTCTGAGGAAGATGAAATACTGGCTTTGCTGGCTGGTGTTTGGTAAAGCACCGACCTGAGGAGTGAGGCCAGGCTTTTGAGTGCTGGGCCTCTTGTCTTGACTCTTTATCCCAATTTCACTTCAGTGTGACACGTGGGAGGCTGAGCGCAGGGACCTTGCTAATGGCAGAATTGTGGAGTGCTTGTGCAGCACTATCTGTAACGCCAGCAACCCTAAATAACCTCCTTACAGCACCGCAGAGCCTCCCAATAAAGCCAATGCTCCAGATGGTCTTGGCAGGGATCTGACCTGGCGGGGACTGCTGCTGGGGCCAGCAGCCTGCTCCTAATGGCCCTGGAAGGAGAAGCAATTTTAGTCCGGCCTACAAAACCTGGGATCTTGCATTTAAAGAAAAAAACAAAAAAACCCAATCCTGTTGCCTGCAAAAGTCCTCCCCCATTTTTCCTGTAAGTGTGTGTGTGTGGGGGGGGGAGAGCATCTGAGGGGGGGTGTTCTAGGCAGGGAATGGGCCTTTTTTGAATAGTATCCCTGAGATCCGGAGTTTTTACCACACTTACTGGTTTGCAGTGTGTAGCGCCCCTAGAAAGCCATGACCCAAATGATGGTCCCTCCTGTCACAGCGTAGTGTGGCGTGTAGCTGGAGCGTAATGTTCAGACACTCTTCCCTCCACACATCTCTGCGCGAGAGGCTACGTTTGACTCTCTCTTCTTACAGGAGAGGCTGGTTCCCTTTCTCCTACACGCGGGTTCTTGACAGCGATGGAAGCGACAGGTTGCATACAAGGTAAAAACACGCCTTTAAAAAACGTGCTGTCCCAGCTGCTGGTGCAGCGTGGCAGCTGGTGACGTTCCCTTGGGTCTGGGAAAAGCTCCCAGCGCTGACCGGTGTGTGTACGGGGCCCGAGGCAGTGACGGACTGTGCTTTTCTCAGCTCTGCAGAGCCAGTCTTGCCAACTTTGTTACAGAAACGTTGGGAGATTTTCAGATGTGTCTGTAGTTGAGTAACCCAGAGAACTATGCAGGGAAGGGAGACTCCTCACCAGGCGTGTTACATCAGACATGGTCAGATGTGATGCCATTACAACTAAGGAAAAGGCTCTGGATGTCCTAGGACAGGGGGTCTCAGACTCAATTTACCTTGGGGCCAGTGCCAGGCCTAAAATCCTCCCAGCAGGCCAATGTCACTCATGCTACCCAGAACCTGCCCCCCCCCACTGCCTATGGCTCTGGGATGGGGTAGGGGATTGGGGTGCAGGCTCTGGGAGGGGGTCAGGGGTGCAGCGCTTGCTTGGGGCTCCAAGGTGGGGTGGGCTGGGCCAGGGGGGCCTCGGCATGCTTCTGCCCCCACAGCGTCCCATTGGCCGCAGGGGCTGCGCATGGAGGCACAGCCCCGCCCCATCCCTGGGCCGCAGGGAGAGGCCGGCAGTTACTGGAGCGAGCAGGCAGACACTGCTCAGCTCTGCTGTGCAGCTGGGGCCCCTGAGGGGGGAACGCCCAGGGGTGCCAGGTGGGGCCAAGGGAGAGACCCGGCCCCAAAACTGCTGGAGCCTCACGGGCCACAGGGGGGAGGCTCGCAGGCTGCAGCTGGCCTATGGGCCGGGAGTTTGAGACACCTGTCCTAGGAGGCACCAGGGGTGGGGAGACACTGTCTCCCCTTAAGGGCATTGGGAGGCTTTCAGGTGGGCTGCATAACTGGGAGTGTCTGGTTAGAGAGGTTCTCTGCACCTGGGCGCATGTGCTGATCTGCCCCTTCTCTCCAGCTAGCTCGTGGCACTGTAAGTCTCGGGCGTTTCTCCAAAGGGATCTCCTCCTTCCATTGCAGCAACAGACGGCGACATGGTCCCAGAGAGCTTGGTGGTGGCTCATGGGTTGGGTTCCATTCCAGTGGTGCAGGGAGCTGAGGGACAAACAGACCAGGCGGGCGGAGCCAAAACACATGGCACCTCCCTCTGCCAGCTGTCCGACATAAAGGGGTGTCTCTTTCTTTCCTGCGCTGTGGAGTGCATTGCAACCTGAATGAAATGGGGAGATTTATTTTCCTTTGGGCAGCAAGATGGTGGTCAGGGCTTAGTACCAGCTGTGTGCAGAAATAGAAAAGTCTTCATGAAATTCTCTCCGAGCTGGTCTCCGTTTCGCAGTGGGGTTTAGCTATGGATTGAGCAGTATCGGTAGTGACGGTCGCATTAGAAATGCCTTTTAGTGGATTAGAGTGTGGGAGGCTGTGATTTCCCTGCCCATTACTGCTAAATGGGAGGGGTCCAGGCTAGATGGAAGGGGAGCCCTGAAACAGGGAAGGCTGAGAACCACTGGATTAGTCTTACCTGCTGGAGAAGTGACTGTCTGTAGAGGAGAAACCAGCTCTCCCAGAAGAGCTTGGTGTATGCTCCACAGCTTCTCTCTCACCAACAGAAGTGGGTCTAATAAGAGATTTCTCCCCTACCTTCTCTCTCTGTCCTGGGACCAACATGGCTCCAGCAGCCCTGCATGTCTGCAGAGGCCTCAATCACAACTGTGAATGATAAATAATTGCTACTGGTTAGTGAGTGTCTAGGATAAAATGTGCCACGTGACTTCACTGTGCTCCCTGCTTGAGGCCCCCTGTGACACCTGGGCTGCGGCGCTGGGCAGGATCCCCAGGGGAGCCCAGCAATGGCAGGGGGAAAGAGTGTGGGTGGCGGTTGGTTGATTATTTTCCTGTTGTAGCTTGCAACAAGGGAAAAGCAGCAGCACAGGCAACCTGCTGGATAAGGACGACATCGCCATCCCGCCACCAGACTACGGCGTGTCCTCATCACGGGTCTTCCCACCACAACCTGTCAGCACTTTCAAACAGCGACCATACAGCGTGGCAGTGCCTGCCTTCTCCCAGGTGAGGTGCAGGGAGCCCAGGGGGAACTGGTACCCTGTGGATGCAGAGAGCGAGTGCATGTTAATCACTGTGTCATTGCTGGCAGCTGGGGGGCAGCTTGCCTGCAAGGGGAGAGCTGCCTGGAGAGCAGGCATTCTGAATTATTGGGGGCCGGCAGGGGAGAGTTAAACCAAACAGCCCTGGAGTGCTGTAAGAAATGGCTGTAACAGCAGCAGTGTGACTGGGGGGGTTGGGGCGACGCTGGTGGGTTAGCGCCTGTTGCTGCTGTCGATCAGGGGTGTGTGTGTGTGTTTCCCTTGAGGATGCGGGAGTTGTGCATGGTGGTTTCCGTTCGCAATAGACACCCCTAGGTGAAATTTTCAAAAACACCAAGTCCCATTTTCATGACTTGGGAGTCTAAATCCTATTGACTTTTAATGAGCCTTTGGCTGCCATTGGCCAGATTTTTAAAGGTATTTAGGTGCCTACGTCACTTTTTGAAATGGGGCTTAGGCTCCTAACTCATTTAGGCCCTCTTAAAAAAAATTTACCTCAGTGTTTTTTCTGGTCTTAACTAAATAAGGGGAGTGGTTGCATGTGGGGAAAACCCTTGGGGGAGGGTTTAAAAAAACAAAAACAAAAAAACTCAAAGCACCAACACAGCCTCTCTCCTACCCTCATCTTGGACAGCTGCAGGCTGTTGAATCCCCATTTAATGTAGCGGATCAGACAACGATTTCCAGACTCCTTTCTGTAGCCGCTGGGGGTTGCGGTATGAATCCAGGACAGTGTTCCTGCGTGCCTTTAGCTGTACTCTGGGTACGGGCGTCTGCCTCAACCTCTTGGCACTCTCATTGGCTGTTCAGATGTGCCATCAAAGGATTGGCGTGTGGAATGCTGGTCAGCTGGGAATGCACTAAGCCAGGGAACGCAGGGAGACAACCAGTGCCTGTATCTCCCCACACTGAACAGAGTGGCCTTCCCTGGTTTCTGTAACATGCAGCGTGAGTGGGATGAGGGTGTTACGTATTGGAGTCTCTGTGGCCCTGGTGCCGGTGGAGCCCTGGCTGCGGCACCATGAAGAGCAGTTTTTTACAGTGGAAATAGATGTGCTGAACTCTGAGAGGGTTTTAATGTTATTTTCAATGTTTTACTTTGATGTTGGCCTATTGCAAGTGAGTGAGGGTTACTCTCCAACAGGCCTGTGTTCGTTATTTATAGGACTACCTTACGCCCTATGGTTGTGCAATTAAAGAATACTCCCGTGCCCTGTGCCAACTGCCATCTGCTCACTACAAGCCTTACACTAGGTCAACTGTAAGTCCAAACGAAAGCGATGTTTCCATTGGGGTTTACCAGCCTTTGCTGTTTTTGCCAGATGATTCTTTGTAGCTTACCCAGGGCTCCATGATCTTTCTCCCTCCGGTCCCTCTCTGAGGGGAACTAAAATCCTCCCTTCAAAAATTATAGCGGGAGAGGAAAGCCAAAGTGATGGAGAAGATGAGCCAATTGGCTGACTTGGAGAAGATGGGTGAGACACACAGAATGGCACAAAATGGCAGCATAAACTCCCAATCGACAACACTTGCTGCTTCCATGAGAGCCTCCCACCAGAAATGAGTTACTCACGGGTAACTCCCATAGATTATTTATTTATTTTTTGAGGTGGAGAAAGCCCCTGGGGCTCCAGCCCAGCCCCACCCAAGACCAACAGTTATTAGAGCCCCTTGCTAATGTATGAGCTTTAAAGGACTCCTGAGATGAATAAGCTGATCCTTTGTCACTGCTGGACAGAGCAGCATGAGACAACGTAGGCTTGTGAAGTGGGAAGCTCTGGGCGAGGAGTTGGGGTTGGTATTCGTAGACAAGGGGTAACTAGGTAGAATGGCCGCCTCAGGCCAGGGATGTGAGGCAGGATTTTTACTTGGGGTGGGGTGGGGGGGAACAAGCTCTGTTCAGAACCACCCTCCCCAGCTTCCTGGGCCATGTCCGAGTTACTGTGGGTCCCAGGTGTTGAAGTGCCCAGCAGACCCCACAAACAGACTAAAAAATCATTCTGTTACTCGGCTGGAACGGATGCGAAGTGAGCATTGATGTTAAATAGATCTCAGGCTGGCTCCAGCATGGGGCCATGCAGTGCCAGCCGCTCCAGCCAGACTGCAAGTCCCAGGATGGGCCAAGCTCCCCAAGTCAGCAATCTGCCCCTTCCTGAGGCATTGAGCAGGGGACTGGCATTTTAGCTCCTGGCCACTCCACAAGGAGCTTCTGAAAAGCTATGCCCAAGCTGGGAAACAGAGTCCCACTTCTGTGCCTGCAGCTGAAGCAGAGTATGGGGGAGGAACAGTCTCATGTCTTGCTAGTTGGAGCCAGAGGAGCTGGACGAGGAACTGGCTCTCTGCAGGGGTGTTTGGCGAGGACAGATATTTGTATCAAAAATAATCTCTTCCTGGACTGGCCAGAGCCTGCTTCTTGGATCCCAGGGACCTGGACAGCGGGTGCAGGACTCATTGGTCTTATAACCCAGTATTGCTCACCAAGAAGAGAACTACTGTAGTCTCCTCTGCTGGCCCCCTTCTCCCTCCGTACAGATCCTGGCTCAGGGATGGAACGTCCAGGGTGCCCTGCACTAGAGTGCCATGTCCATCTGTTCCGCAGAAGGCTGCCCTTTCTGGCCTGCCCGCCTCCCTCTCCGGCCACCCACAGCATAGTGCTATTCAGTACCAGTCCAAGCCGCCACCAGCCCAGAGCGCTGCAATTTCTGGTGGGATTCGGTTACAAGAAACACCCTTTTCACAGACCATTTCACCAGTGTGTGCCTAACTTCTTATTTTAAAATGTGCGTGTGATGCTCCTTGATAGTTACGGGATCTCTGTAGCAAGGTGGAGCCGGACGGCAGGAGCTAGATTCTTTCTGCCTTTGCTGTAACCCGCCTTGTTGTGTAAAGTCACGCGCTCTGCAGAGACAAGTGTCACTTTACTCCATGCTGCATTAAACCCCATTTAAATCACCTTCATCACGATCCACTTTCTAATACCCAGATGCTTCGGCTCTGAGCCTGAAAGCCACTGGGGCCCAGTGCATTTGCTTCTGTTCTTATGTCCTTCCAGTGCCATCTAATGGCAAAGCCTGTCTCTCTGCTGTCTCATGGTTGGTTTGTCTTTCTCTCCCTTAGGGCCTTGAGGACTATGGAACGAGAGCTGGAAGCAGGTAAGCCTTTCTATTTCACATCGTGTTCAATAAAGTGAATCGTAATGTTCAGAGCGCTGGGTATAGTAAACAACGCTGCAGTATCCCTTGGCAGGACGCATTCTGGGAGGTGGCCCTACACTGGCACTCAGGCTATGCAAGCAGGCGATGCTAGATGTGGCAGTTTAGACGTAAACAGAGTTAATGATGGGGTTAGATAATTTAGGCATTGATAAATCTGAATTTGTCATCTGTGTGGGGCAACCATGAGTCTCCTAGGAGAAGAGTCAAAATGTATCTAGCTTGTGTCTGCCTGTTCCAAGGACAGCTGTGGCCTCTCCCAGGGTCACTACTTGGCTCAGAGACTCTGGATCAGATGAGCAGTTCTCACTTCTCAAAAGCAGGCTAATCCGAAGGGAACATCAGCACAGCCAACGTCTCATTCCACCGATTCAAACTGGGGCAGCCTTTCTGGACATTCCTAGAGTATCTTCTCTTGATACTTCCCCTCTAGAAACTCACTCCGCTCTCTTGCCCGATGGGGAAACGGTCCAAAGTATAACAGAATGGGCAGGTCTGTCTCCAAAATGGAGGCCCTCCTGCCTGTGTTCGGAACACTCTCGTTGAGTAGAGGGAAAGCAGCCTCTCGCCCAGGGATAGGGGTTTGTTAGTTTGAGCCCTGCGTTGGTGGGAGGAACTGAAATATTTTAAAATAAAAATAGAGAGAAGAAACCTCCCACTTTTTGCCACGTTGAGTGAAATGGCAACCAGTTGTGATGAGCAGGATCTGAACCCGAACGCCAGGGCTACAGTGGTTCCTCTCCCTTACTGGGGGACAGCCAGAGAAGTCGCGCATGGAGCAACTGCAGGAGTTGCCCCGAGTGCTCAAGAGATGGTTTGCTTTAAGCAAAAGCGTAATGCGCTTGGCGTTCTCACCAGCTGCTCTAGGGAAGCTGTGGGGTAAAGCCAGGGCACAGAGGACTACCCTGAGCTCCAGAAAAGGGATACTGCATTGCGATAAGTGTGGTGTTGTCCATCTGATGCTCTTTGCGGTGAAGTGCAGTCTGGCAGTCTTCCTGTGCTTTCTATTCCACAGTGGCAATGGCACTTTGGTATCAACTGTGTGAGGACACCTGACTAGAAATGGCAACTGCTGCTTTGAAGAGCTTTCTGCTTCTTTCCCTCTTTTCTTTTCTCCTCTTATACTTCTTAGTTTGGATTTTTAACTCTTGTGATCATCCAAGGAAACCATGGTGCTGCTACCTTCCCCTCCCTGATGTTTACAATGCCCTTGTTTTGTGAAGCCTTTCAGAGCAGGAACTGCCAAACAGTGCCTGCTAATTTTTGGAGCAGCCTGGATGCAGTTTACAGTTACTGGGCGGATCCAGTTTTTGTACTTTGTGAATGTTCAAAGATGCACTATCCCTTTTCTGAGGCTTAACATGAGCCACACCGTACTGACAAAATGGAAGAAACCATTTCCAATATTGAACAAATATGCATGGCCTATGGTATTCGTACTGTTACTTCAACTCTCCTTTCCCCTTCATTCAGATGCCAGTTTCCTGTTTCTAAGGGGAAGGCAGGTATAGACACTAGAGAGCTTTGGTCACGTCCCTCTCTGGGTGGCATCCACTTTAATTCAACCAGACTTGACCCGGTTGCTTTAAGAAAAGTGGATAGTGCAGAGGTTTAGGCCTCAGAGAAATGGTTGGTTCTTGGTGGGGGTTGGACAGTTCCTCTGCTCCAGCTAATGAAACCACCAGGGCTGACTCAAGCAGCATTGTTGGAAGGTTCATTCTTTCTTTTGTTGTATATTTTGTAGCCAGGTATTGTTACCTCACGTTCGTGCTCTGGGGGATAAATCGTGGTGTTATGCAGCTTGCCAGAGCAATCCAAAGACTCTTTTGCATTTTGAAATTGGACTTTAAAAAAAAAACACCTGTGTTTTGGTTTGGTTTTTCTTGGGAGGGTGGCTGGAGGGGAGAAGAATCCCAGTGTTTAACTTCCTAAATCATGTCAATCTTCTTTGTGTGTCCTGATAACTTTAGAGACAAACACAGTAGGATTGGAATTAATGGCTACTGGTATTGCTTCTTCAATCACTGAGTGCGGAGAGGTCACTAAGTGGCCCACACCCAGAGTACAGACTTAACCTTTTCAGTTCCGGTGAAAGTCTTCATTGCAAAGCTGTACACACTTCCTCTGTCTGATGTGATTTTAAAACCTCTTGACATGCCTGTTTACTAGGACATTGCTGGCAATATACATACATACACACATTACACACAGAAAAGGTTTTTTTTGTTTTATATAATAGACTATGGGCATATGTAATAAGAACCTCCTGCGTTGATGTCATAATTTTGCTAAAGATTTTTAATCCAGAATATTCCGTGCTAAATGAATGTAGAAGATTAGCAAAAACTTGTATGAAGATTGTAAAGTGCTGAAAACCTTTTTTAAAAGCTGAAGAGAAATGTGCCCTGTACTGAGTTATTGTTTGAATAAAAGTTTTATTTATTGCATTGAGTTGGGCCTTGGTGGTTTTTTCAGCTTTCATTCCTATATCACTGACCAGTCACCAGATTGCCTCTGCCATATTTTTTTTTTCCATTCCCCATGATCTTGGAGGGCCAGAAAATGACCTTTCTCCTCACCCAGTTTCTCTGGTCAGTTTGCAGGTCTGGCAACTTGCATTAAAGTCAACTGCTGAATGGAAGCAGCTGCAATAGTGTTTAAATACATAGTCCCCACACTCAGCCAGTGTCTTAATTTGTCTGGAAAGGCTCGCTGTTGCAGGTGAATGACTTGCTGCTCTCCAGTACAGGATAAACCTAGAATTAGTTGCTTTGCAATATGGCTTGTGAGAATAGCACAAAACCAAATGTAGCTCTTTCCAAACTGCATTTGGGTGTCACTCAGGAGGTTTGAATGCTGTTACTGAAAGTAAATGGGTCTTGGTTTTTTTTTTCCCCTCTGCAAACTTGTCTGAAGGGGACAGTGAGAGGAGTCTGGGGCAGGGTGGGAATGCTGCAGGGTCTCTTTCCCATGACTGGCATATAGTGGATCTAACTGGGTTTGTCCTTCATTGCAATCTTCACAAGGGAGTTGTGATGAGGAAGAGTGTGTGGTTTAAGTGCTGTATAAGTTATAAGTATTAACATACAACTTTTCCGTTTTTGCATCCTGTGTCTGAAGCAGCAGGTGACCCAGCCGGTGACCTCTCCTGGGAGTGGAGCAAATCCCAGGGGAGCAGCTGGCTCCTGGCCTAGCTTCTCTAACCAAATACCCTTTTTATTTCTCACTAAGGCTGCTGAGTGCGTATTAAACACGTCCTACAAACTGCCTTTTGTTTCCATTACAGCCCCGATGTGGAAGTGGCCAGGTTTTGATGTCCCTGACTAGTTAGTAAGTTCAGTTTTATGTGCCAAACCCCTCACTATTGCAGTGCTATGTACTGACTGGTCAGAAGCTGGGGGTTCAGCACCATGCTAGGGAACGGGTGAGGGAGGGAGCAAAATGGGTCATTGATCTGCTTACTGTGACCATCAATCCGAGCGAATGGGCACGGTCTTGTCTTTCGCTAATGTCCATCGCCAGGCAATGCCAGTCAGTTCAGAGCACAGCTCCTAATTGGGCTCAATCACTCGCTTGCACCTAAACCCATTGGTGGAAGCTTCTCTGCCTTCCTGGGGCTCCTGCAATGGATTCCTCTTCCTACACTGTTGTTCCGTATAAGCCTCAATGTGCCCGTCTCTCTAGCCACACCTGTATCTGCACGGCTCAATGCATAGCGCCTGCCCCGTCTCCACCCCCTCCTCCCTCCCACACTGCTGGGGCAGAGCGTGTGCAGCCTTCTGGTTTCATGCTTCCATGGCTGGGCAATGAGCATCTCTGGCCTATTCCTGCTTTTAGAATTCTACCCTTGATATAACGACCCACCTTGGCTTTAGGGCTTCAGTGAGTCCCAGCATCTGCTGCTATCGCTGGGTCACGATGTTCGCCGCATCACGCACCTCCAGTGACTGGCACTTCATTGCCATTTTGCAGAGCCTTTTCCCGGTCTTCAGGGATATAAAACCTACGTTATGGCTATTTCAGTAACAGCTGGTTTTGGGGTGGTGATAGTTAGTCCATTGCCCTCCACGCTGCAGAGCCGTGGGTCAACATCGGCTTTGGTACAGTGACCGTTAGTTTGGTAGCCTCCATCTAGTCCCCCATGGCTGATCGGTGGCCTTTGTTCAGCAGGCACCAAGGGCTGTAGTATTTGGGGGGGGGGGTGTCCTGGAGGGTAGCAGAGAGCAGCATCAGCTGAGGGGGGAGGGGAGGCTTCCTTGCATAGCACCTGCTGGTTTTAGCTACTTCCAGGAGCTCCAGCCTCCCCCAATACCTTTTTGCAATTCCCCCCCCACCCCCAATCCTGAAGATGTGCTTTGAGTCTGAGGTTTGGGGGTGCTGCTGCAGGCTCTGATCCACCTCTCTGCTGTGCCAGAACAAAGATGGTTAAATAATCCCTGGTGAGTCATTGAGTCACCTTTTCATTCCTTTCACGTGACATCAATTCTCCAGGCATCCTAGGGGAAAAGCAACCTGAGAATCTGCATAAATTAGGTAGGGAAACTAATCACTTTGGCTTGAAAACTGAGTAATCTTCTTGCTGGAAACGAAGCTACGATTTAAAGAAGAGTTGGTGCTGCCCCAGGGAGCTGGGCCTTGGGGAGGAGAGATTACCCTTCCCATAGCACTGCTGGAAGGCTGAGCCACTCTTCCTAGGTGGGGGCTGAAGTGCTGGATTTTAAACACAGGCTTCATCCTAGTAGGTTTGTTGGCCAGCAAGGCCTTTACCCTGCTCTCGGGCCCAGGGAGCAGTGGGGCAGCCACTCGTGTTTGCTTGGTGAGTGTGGGGATAACCCAGAGAACCACAGTGAGAAAAGGGGGGGCCAGATCCCTGCTCCTAATGCCCCCACCCCTCCCCACAGTATTTTTCATCCTTAATCAAACTACTGTCCCTGATTTCCTCAAACTCACCCCACCCCACCCTGCGTGCACACACACACTCCAGCCAGTCAGACCCCTACGGGGACCATTTGGGATGCTTCTCCCTAGGTTACATTTTGCTAGACCTAGTGTTTCAAGACACCGGGCTGCCGAAGCTGCTGAGCGTATGTGGGGAGTGGCAGAGTGAAACCCTGGAGCACTGGATTTAGAAGGGGGTGAGGAGCGGAGAAGCAGCACCACAAAAAGGCTCCAGCTCTTGCTTTGCAGCCAGGCTGGGAGTGTTACTGAGCAAGACCTTGATGGGACCCTCCAAGGCTCCTTGTCTGCAGCCAGGGCCACTGGGCATGGAAGTGGGGCCCTCAGAGCTGAGCGGGGTTGCAGTTCAGAGGGAGCAACTCAACATTCAGGTACTCAAAAGTAAGCTCCTTAAAGATCCCTCCCCTTCCACCAGGAACATCTCTGGTGGCTCCCTGCTGGGCGGTCTCTGTGCCCCAATGAGACACGCTGCTCCTGGGTGCCTCTCCATGTCACCCTTCCAGCAGCGCTATGAGATTGCTAAAGAGCAAATGGTCCTTTCAAGTAATTGTTGGCACAGTTCAATTTTAGGCTCAAGTTTTAACCTCACTTGTGCTTTTCCTCCCATGTTTGCCTCACCCAGCCTGACTGTCAAACAAGAATCTCTGGTCAAGACCTTCAGCAGCGTATACGGGTACATCTACACCATGGGCGGGGGCGGGAGATGGGAACTGCATAGCAGCCTTTCTTAGCACCCACATGTACAGCTGCAGGCTCACGCTATGGCCCTAAAACTAGCTGAGTAGATGTTCCCGGTCAGGCTCTGAAGCCGGGGGGGGAAGGGTAGGGAGAGATCACCGTGGCCTAAGAGAGGAGGACTGGTCAATGGGTAGGGTGGAAGGGATGGCGGGAGCTAGCTAGTGGAAGGGAGAAGAGCCCTGGTCCGGACCAACAGGACAGAGCTGGTTAGAGGAGGAGGGGGGGATGCACTTGCATGCAAACAGCCCCTTGGAGCTGTCCTGGCATCCCAAACCTGCCTGCCTCTGGCAGCCCTGCACATACCCAAGGAGAGCTGCCACCGGGCGTGGGAAGCAGCCCAAGAGTCTGTGCATTGCATCCCCCCAGAGCTGTACGTTGTCCTCCACCCCCAGCCAGCCATGCTTTAGTCCTGCTCGTCTCTTTGATTTCCCCCCATCCCCCCCAAACTGGTGCCAAAGGGGTTGGAAGCAAAAGGGTGTAATAAAGTAAGGGAGCAGCCCCTCCTCTTGGTGGAGGGTCTAATGGATTAGCCTGAGTGGCTCTGCCTTTAGGGGGGCAGGAGGAGGGATGAACCCAGGTACAGGGGTCACTTGAGGTCAGCGTCTCCTGGGCAGGAGGTGCAGCTGTTCTTTCCACTCCTCGGGGCGGGGGGGTTAGCTAGGTGCCTTCCTGCCGGATCCTACCCAGCCATGACTCGTGTCTCCTCCGCTCTTGTCCTCTGAGCCTGGCAGGAGAATGTGTTTGATGCTGTGTCTGTCTGCAGAGCTGTTGTCTGTAGTGTGGTGTAGGAAGAACCCCTGTGTGCTCTACAAATACTGACTGGCTCCGGGGCAGCAACAGACACAAGCCCTGGGATGGGGCAGCTGGGGCCCAGAGGACTCTTCTTCCTTGAGGGGATTTTTGTGCTGCTGTTTTCAGAGCCAATCTGTGTTTTGTGGTGTTAATCTCCTGTGCTCTTTCCCAGCTCTGGCCAGGCTGAGGAGCCATCCGGGGGAAAGTGGCCCAGGCTAAGGGCCATCTGTCTTTGCTGGCCCCGCTCCCCGGTGCTCTGCACAGACTCCTCGGCCTGTGCAGGCTGTGCCCGGTGCTGATGCCGTTAGGGGAGTGAGCTGAAAGTCCCAGGTGGGTGGGGGGTCTCCAGAGCTCCAGCTTCTGCTGACCCAGCAACAGGAGGCCTGCTAAGGGCATGAGCACCCTGCTTGGTTATCAAGCAGTTGCAAGGCCAATACAAGTGCCAGGGGTTAATAAATCAGTATCATGAACATGCATCGGCCAGCCAGGTGTGTGTATAAGATGTAGTACACAGCGTGTCTGTCTTTGAAGTGTTAACTAAGCTGCGTTTCTTTCGTGTGGCTGAAGTACTGTAACTGGAATGTTTGTTTAAATGTTTGGTCCAATCAAATTCAACTGTCTCCTTTCATGCCACCTGCCCTTGCAAATCTCAGCCCAGCTGCACGCTCAGCCCAGCTGATGTGAAACTCCCTCAGAGCACATGCCAAGATAAATCAGTCAGCTTCCTCCAGCTGGCTTGTTGTCTGGGTGGAAACCACCGTCCTTCCTCCTGCAGTGAGGCTTAGTTGAGCTCTGACCGCCCTGGGGAGAGTCCGTCCTGTGCGTAGTGATAACTAGCTGCGGTGCAGACAGACTCCTCAATCTCCTCTCTGCCATCTCAGCTACCTGAGATCAGGTACCCTGTCATTGTAATCCCTCAGTTTTTCCATTTAAGGAACATGGGTCTGTACTTCCAGGAGTCCTGATCCTAATGCAGATCCATGGAAGTAGTTGTTGTTTGGTGTTTGAAACCACTTCTTCAGATTCCAGGGAACTGAGGGAAGCCCCATCCTTTGGGATTTTAAAAATAGCCTGGACAAGTAGAAGTAGAATCATAGGAACTAATCCTGCACTCCCCAGATAACCTCGTACCTTTTCTCTCTCTAAATCCTAAGAGGAGCTTCCCTCGCCCAAGTACAAACCCCCCAGTGCTAGAAATCGCTGAGACAATCCAGCGCTGTACAGTTAGCGCTAAGGGGGTTTTCTCACGAGAGGAAGCAGAGTAAATCCCTTCACCCATTTCTTAAAGAAGTGCCACCCAGTGGGTGAGCGAGGTGAGGCAGAAAGACCCTGCCATGACTCTAAAGTAAGGTATGTTCCGCTCGCACAGTGCGTATGGTTAGGTCTCGAATACACTAAAAGCAAAGCCAGCCGGCCCCCCGCTGCAGCGTTTGCTGCTCAGAGTGAATGCGGCCCAGGGAAAGCTGTGTCTCTCACCCGGTTGTCTCTTGCTGTCCTGCTGTCCATTGTACTAGCTGTGCTGCTCAGGGGATGCACTCCTCCCCCACTGACCTGTGCCTTCCTTTCTATCTGCAGAAATCCTTTTGCCAACATCCAGCTGAAACCAACAGTGACCAACGACAGGTCAGCTCCCTTCATCAGCTGATCCCTGGGATTGCTGGAGCCAGCAAGCACCTCCTGCCTGCATTGCTGTATCTGACCCACTGTAGCCTCCTTGTCCGCAAGTCTGTCTTTCCAGAACTTTGTTTAGGCTGCGTTTGTTTAAACCTGCTACTGCTGCTTGGAAGCCAAGGGCTAAAGCTGGTGTTTTGCTGCTCTCTCCTGTAAAGCCCGTGTAGTCAGCACAGTGACAGAGGGTGAGCGGGTTAAACTCTGTTACCCTTCGTTCACTCTGGTCATGGCAGGTGTGGAGATAAAGCAGCACTCACGGCCCTGGGTTCCCAGCCTGTACCCTCCAGCCCTGTTCAGCTCTCCCAGCGCAGAAAGGTCAGCGTTAGTGGGGGAACATGCTGACCCCACAGCCTGCTGCTGTTCTAAGAGTGGGAAAGCAGTAGCACTCAGTATAGCCCCAGCCTCTCGCTCCTGTCTCCTGCACAGAGCAAGATACAGGCCGGGCAGGTGTAACCCTCACCCCAGCCCTCTAAAAGGATGGCAGCAGGGCACCTGGGACCAAGGCTGCCGGCCCGGGCCCACAGACTCATGGTGGTGTGGATGGGGCGGGTCAGGCCTACCCAGCTTGTGCTAGCAGGAGCCCTATTAACACCTGTCTGCAGAGCTGGGCTGACAGGCTCAGGCCTCCATGCAGCGTAGACAGCCAAGGCTTGCAGACCCCACTCTGCTGTTTAGAGCTGCCGAGGGAAGTGAGGGGCTAAGCCTTGGTCCCTTCCCTTTTGGCCTGCAGCAATTCCTGGCCCATGGAACAGCAGAGCTGTGCAAAGCATTTGTCCTCCTTCAAACTGCTGCTCAGGGCTGGCTAGCACGAGCGTAAGGGCCAGCTGCTCCCAGGCAGGCCTGCTGACCGTCAGTTCAACGGTTGCTAATGTTTTTACACCCAACCCTCATGGTGCAGCATCTAGATTTTATTTAGCTGGGTGAGGTATTATTCAAGCTTGAACAATAGGCTGTTAGATGCAACACCCCCTGTGCGGAGGCAACCGGTACTACTCACTCACCCTCTTACCTGTAGTTGTCTGTCGTGAAATCACAGGGAAGAGGAAACAGAGGTGGAGGAGGGTGCACCATGCCCCCTACCACTGTCCTAACCACCTGTCACGTACCAGAGACCTGCAAGACCCAAGCTGCAGGCAGCTTTCTGTGCTGAAGGGGGGAGGGTCTGTGACTCGAAAGGTTCTGGGCTGGAACCATTCCAAGTCCCCGAGCCCCCTCCCATGCTCAGTCACTTCCCCGTGTGTCACTCGGCTCTGCCTTGCAGGCCCCTGTGAGATGAACCCTTGCAGCTCCGTAAGTGACTGGCTGAGAACTCGAGACCAGAACCAGGCCCTGGAAGCTCTGGTCAGCAGCTGCCCCCACCCCAGGCTGCTGGTGCGAGTGCTCAGTGTACGTTTTGGAAGAACCCGGCTCAGGCTCTTTAGTGAGAAACCTCTGCCTTAGCTGAGCTCTCCCCCTCGCCCCCTTGCTTGTTACTAAGATCTCTGCTGCTCTGGTACCCACTCTCGGCATGAGGCCGGCCAGCTCCACCCCACCCACCCAGCGCCTGCACCGAGGCTTCTGTTCTCAGGCCTTGTGTCCTTACTAAAACATGAGGAATGAGAAAGGGGAAAACAAGCTCTGCAACCTGTGGGAACAGGCCCTGCAGCGGAGCTGGGTCCTTCGCTGCCTTGCTCCATCGGGGCTAGATCAGAATCGGGGCCGGAAGCCCAGGCGGTGCCCATGGAAGGGGTGGCCGCCTTCATGGTTTGTCTGTTTGCACTTTTTTTTTTTTTTTAGGGCTAGATGGCAGAGCTCGTGCTGCCTGTGCGTTACTGCGCTCTAGGCTTAGCCCCTAATAAGCTTATGCCAAGTAGCAAACGAACCCAAATGCAGCGTCCAGTGTTTGTATTTTTATATAAAGGAAAGTATATTTGACCCTATAATCAATGGCTGCCCTGTGCCGTCATGGCACCCCCACCCCCCTTGGGGGAGCGCCCGAGCCCTGCAGTGGGCACCAAGCTGCAGGTACCTCGTGGGCTGTGGGTGAAGCTGGATGCACTGCCCCAGCGGGAGGGCCCTGCCCCCTGGGGTTAAATCTGTCCAACTGTGGTGTCTCAAACTCTCTAATCTGCTCTTTGTGCCTCTGTGCACTGCGACTTCCCCTGCTTTTCAGCAGAGTCAGTGAGGGGACGTGAGGCCGTAACTCTGGCGCTCAGAGGTATGAAAACTCTCTGGGGCCCGAGGGCTGCCGTTAACCCGGCCTAACCCCTCTGGGAGGTGGTGCCAGGGAGCAGCCTCAGCAAAGCCCCAAGACTGCGCTGCTCTGAACTAGGCCCCCAGGCAGTGCCGAGCGCTAACGAAACACCCTGGAGACTACAAGGGTCAGCACAAGTGAACGGCCTCTGTTGTCGGCTGTACTAGTTCTCTCTGGCCTGGTCCCTGCGCTCAGTCCTTGCTCACATGG